>NC_064618.1:330846544-332096544 GCF_023898315.1 Schistocerca nitens | reverse complement strand
CCCTTCCCAACCCCTGCTGGCCTTTCATGTCCCTCGACTCTTATAACTGCCATCTGCTTTCTGTACAAATTGTAAATAGCCTTTCGCTCCCTGTATTTTACCCCTGCCACCTTTAGAATTTGAAAGAGAGTATTCCAGTCCACATTGTCAAAAGCTTAGAGAAAGTCTACAAATGCTAGAAATGTAGGTTTTCCTTTCCTTAATCTTTCTTCTAAGATATGTTGTAAGGCCAGTATTGCCTCATGTGTTCCAATATTTCTACGGAATCCAAATTGATCTTCCCCAAGGTCGGCTTCTACTAGTTTTTCCATTCGTCTGTAAAGAATTCGCGTTAGTATTTTGCAGCTGTTGCTTAATAAACTGATGGTTTGGTAATTTTCACATCTGTCAACACCTGCTTTCTTTGGGATTGGAATCATTATTTTCTTCTTGAAGTCTGAGGGTATTTCTCCTGTCTCGTACATCTTGCTCACCAGATGGTAGAGTTTTGTCAGGACTGGCTCTCCCAAGGCCGTCAGTAGTTAAATCGAATGTTGTCTACTCCCAGGGCCTTGTTTCGACTCAGGTCTTTCAGTGCTCTGTCAAACTCTTCACGCAGTATTGTATCTCCCATTTCGTCTTCATTTACATTCTCTTCTATTTCCAGAATATTGTCCTTAAGTACGTCGCCCTTGTATAGACCCTCTATATACTCCTTCCACCTATCTGCTTTCCCTTCTTTGCTTAGAAATGGGTTTCCATCTGAGCTCTTGATATTCATAGAAGTAGTTCTCTTTTCTCCAAAGGTCTATTTAATTTTCCTGTAGGCAGTATCTATCTTACCCCTAGTGAGAGAAGCCTCTACATCCTTACATTTGTCCTCTAGCCATCCCTGCTTAGCCATTTTGCACTTCCTGTCGATCTCATTTTTGAGACGTTTGCATTCCTTTTGGCCTGCTTCATTTATTGCATTTTTATATTTTCTCCTTTCATCAATTAAATTCAATATTTCTTCTGTTATCCAAGGATTTCTTCTAGCCCTCGTCTTTTTTCCTACTTGATCCTCTGCTGCCTTCACTACTTCATCCCTCAGAGCTACCCATTCTTCTTCTACTGTATTTCTTTCCCCCATTTGTGACAATTGTTCCCTTATGCTCTCCCTGAAACTCTGTACAACCTCTGGTTTAATCAGTTTGTACAGGTCCCATCTCCTTAAATTCCCACCGTTTTGCAGTTTCTTCAGCTTTAACCTACAGTTCATAACCAATAGATTGTGGTCAGAGTCCACATCTGCCCCTGGAAATGCAATTTAATACCTGGTCCCTAAATCTCTGTCTTACCATTATATAATCTATCTGTTACCTTCTAGTATTTCCAGGATTCTTCCATGTGTACAACCTTCTTTTATGATTCTTGAACCAAGTGTTAGCTATGATTAAGTTATGCTCTGTGCAAAATTCTACCAGACGACTTTCTCTTTCATTTCTTTCCCCCAATCCATATTCACCTACTATGTTTCCTTCTCTCCCTTTTCCTACTCTCGAATTCCAGTCACCCATCACTATTAAATTTTCGTCTCCCTTCACTACCTGAATAATTTCTTTTATCTCATCATACATTTCATCAATTTCTTCATCATCTGCAGAGCTAGTTGGCATATAAACTTGTACTACTGTAGTAGTTGTGGGCTTCGTATCTATCTTGGCCACAATAATGCGTTTAATATGCTGTTTGTAGTAGCTTACCCGCACTCCTATTTTTTTTATTCATTATTAAACCTACTCCTGCATTACCCCTATTTGATTTTGTATTTATAACCCTGTATTCACCTGACCAAACGTCTTGTTCCTCCTGCCACCGAACTTCACTAATTCCCACTATATCTAATTTCAACTTCTCCATTTCGCTTTTTAAGTTGTCTAACCTACCTGCCCGATTAAGGGACCTGACATTCCACGCTCCGATCCGTAGAACGCCAGTTTTCTTTCTCCTGATAACGACATCCTCTTGAGTAGTCCCCGCCCGGAGATCCGAATGGGGGACTATTTTACCTCCGGAATATTTTACCCAAGAGGACGCCATCATCATTTAATCATACAATAAAGCTGCATGCCCTCGGGATAAATTACGGCTGTAGTTTCCCCTTGCTTTCAGCCGTTCGCAGTACCAGCACAGCAAGGCCGTTTTGGTTAGTGTCACAAGGCCAGATCAGTCAATCATCCAGACTGTTGCCCCTGCAACTAATGAAAAGGCTGCTGCCCCTCTTGAGGAACCACACATTTGTCTGGCCTCTCAACAGATACCCTCCATTGTGGTTGCACCTACGGTACGGCCATCTGTATCGCTGAGGCACGCAAGCCTCCCCACCAACGGCAAGGTCCATGGTTCATGGGGGGACATATAATGTGTGTAGTCTAATGACTGCTGATCCAATACAGAACAGGGAGGTCATACAAGGGGATCAAGGTTTCCGCACTCACCAGGATACTAATTCGTGCTGCACTATACTACAAATTAATCAAACGTATAGTATTTACTAATATCTATCCTTATGTATATAAATCGCAGCTCCAATAACTCAAAATGCAAAGATAAACGTTGGGTGGAATTAGTAACGATTATGAGATGTAACAGAACGTCGTACTATTATAAAGCGCTCACAATATTATTCAACGAGTAAAATGGTCAAAAGGTAAGCTTTACCAGATACAGTTGCAACGAACTGGGCAAGATATTCTGCCAACACGAGAATATGAGCTTCGTCAGGATAAGTTAGTTTTAGTACTTGCGGTCTTTGTAAGACTCAAGAATAACATTTCACAGGTATGAGAAATAATATGTTCTAAAGAACTCTGCAACTGTTATGCTTAGGTATGAATAGTACGCTGGCCAACCTACAGACAGTCAATCACTTAATTATTCCATCCCTCGGGAAATTTTAAGGACATGTCGTAGGTGCACGTCCCAATTAGTAGAAAGGAGGACTCTTATAAAGGTATGTATAGATACAGTGGTAGAAACTGTAAGGACTTTGCTGGTATGAAAAATAATCATTTATGAGTGTATGAATGTGTGAGTGTGTGGGAAGACGAAAGATGTGTGGAGTAGGAAGAGACATATGAATACTCATTACAGTGGATGTAAAAATAGCGGAAACTGTAACGTTAGAGCTGAAAATGTGTGGTGCGTGTATTGACAGAGACAGTGAGTCATAGAAGAATGACTGAAGAATCAAGTTACACATCAACTGACAGCGTATGTTTTCGCCGACTAACGTAAAAAGGTTTAACAATATGAAACAGAGCTAACCCTTCGCTTACCCCCCCCCCCCCCTCCCCCTCGCTCAAGATGTAACCACTTGAATTTCACGTGAATGTAATACAGAACCAGTAACAGACGGTAAAACTCTTACCCAAAATTCATATTTCGAACCTTCCATAGCACCTACAATAAGTAGAATACTCAGTGTTGCTCGTCCATAGAGAGAATAGTCACGCATTTCTGTATAAGAATGTGAGAGACGTGCGTTACTACGACTCGCCACGCCGAAGAACGAGATTACTTATGCAAACATCTATAGTTAAAAGAATGACTGATGGAAAAATTACCAGAGGTAGATACATACATGTATGACTATTGAAAACTACATATTTGCACATATCTAAAAGGTATTGAAGTAGGAGAGATATGGACAGCGCCATCAATGCGAATTTGAAATAATGCTTTGACGCAACATAGTGCGAATACGATGGTACCTCCTATATGAATTCGTCTATGTAAAACTGTAGATATTATAAGCAGGAAGTAGATGAAACTACACTGTCAACTTTGGTTTCTCTCTCAGTGACTTACTTCCATTGCAGTTTGTTCACGCCTCTTCTGTTTGTTGAATATGTGTATTATGTTGAGTCTTGTCTTGATTTCTGCAACTGAAACACTTCTTCTAAGTAAATGAATATAATTGCAGGTGTGTGGTTCATAGATTTTCGCTTATTTTCCTATAGTTGATGCGGAGTTGATAACACTCAGTTCATTCACTTGCCTGTAAAGTGAGGCAAAATGAATTAGCCTCCCGTCCCTTGAGAAAATTACTCGATATCGTATTCCATGAATTAATAGGTCACGTGAAATGCCCAAAATAGATAACAAAAGAGATGATGCAGTTCTATGTGGGGTAATTTTCAATGTAACACAAATGTAAATAAATCTTTCATTGTACGTATATGTAAAGAGCCGTCTGAAAGTAATATCTAAGGTAAACTTAACTATTTTATAATTGCAGTTTGTAAATTTTTCGTTTCTGTAAGACGGGAAGACACGCGAAAATAATAAAGAAAAGGTATGAAAAAATTCCTGACACCCTCGCACGTATTCTTGGTCCAATAACGAAGGAATTATATCCCCGGACCATGATGCTAATCCAACGGTATTCGAGGCTGTATGAAATTCAAAATCATGCTTTCTAAATATAAAAACGTAACTTCAAACCTATGTCATTGTTTTATGGCTTTGGGACTACACAAGCAAACATTTGTAATTTAATGTGTTCAATGAGATGTTCAAGGGCTGTCTGCTGTCATCGACAAATCAGTACGGAATCTCTGTTGATCCATTGTGGACGCGAGACAGTGTTTGGTCTCAATATTTAACAACGAAAATCGCTATAAAGACGTGTAAGTTGCGAAGTTATTATATTTTGACAACCAGTTTCGGCAATTCAATATGCCATTTTCAGGCCCCATATGCACTTCATGTATAGACATTCAAATGCACCGATATTGGCTTTCTGAAGCCATCAGTCTCTGGATAACGTGAATGTGTATTTCGAGTGCTTCCTTCGTAGGCTTCACAACTACTGAGCACAGACTCAGGTGTGTTCAGTTGTTGTCAAGTCTTCGAAGGAAGCACTCGAAATGTGCATTCACGGTATTCAGATACAGACGGCTCCAGTACGCCAATATCGATACGTTTGGATGTCTATACATGACATGCATATAGGGTCTGAAGATAGCATGTTAAACTGGAGAAACTGGTTATTAAAATAAAACAAATCATTCGGCTGTTCGGCGATATTCCTTGTTAAATAAGTCAGTACTGAAGTTTTCACTTCCAGGGGACAAATGGTTCAAATGGTTCAAATGGCTCTGAGCACTATGGGACTCAACTTCTGAGGTCATTAGTCCCCTAGAACTTAGAACTAGTTAAACCTAACTAACCTAAGGACATCACAAACAGCCATGCCCGAGGCAGGATTCGAACCTGCGACCGTAGCGGTCTTGCGGTTCCAGACTACAGCGCCTTTAACCGCACGGCCACTTCGGCCGGCTCCAGGGGACAGTACCGACATATATGATTTAACGTATGTACGGGAATAATAGAATGATAATTTTTATGACTGGTGCAAGAACTGATGAAAATAAATTTTTATTGAAAATGTGTAAATACCTTGTGTAACGACGTACAAGAAAGTTACGATAAGTGTTGTTGAAGAGTTCAAAGGAATCTTAGTTAAAATAAACATTTTCCATCTTCTTCTATCTTCTTTATCTGTTCTATGTTCTTGCATGAGCTGCACTTTTAGTAGTGCTGGTCTGAATATTTCATGATAAAATTATTTTTCTACATGTTATTAAATATAGTTCAAGAAAATTAGAAAAAATGTCTCCTTGAGCTATTTGAAACCCAATATGCAAATACGAATCAGCGACAGAAGAAAAGAAAATACAGATAAACAGTTCGATCGCCCTCCATTAGCATTGCACATGGTGAAAAATGATTACTAGAAGAGCGTCAGAATCTGTCACCTCCAGGGAAAAGAAAAACTTCAAGGACATATTCTGTTGCGGTTGACAGGAGAGCCAACACAGTGTTACTAGAGGAGGCCGAAATGCACGCATTTTAGCTCACGCGTGAGGTCTGGAACAGGACAGGGAAATTATAATTTAGAAAAACGGACGTAGCTGGTGGAATACTTAACTTTAATCCATTAATGATGAACGTCGGTCTTGACGGTACATGATTCACAATATCAATAGTAACTGATAATGGCGCCTTGCTAGGTCGTAGCAAATGACGTAGCTGAAGGCTATGCTAAACTATCGTCTCGGCAAATGAGAACGTAAGTAGGCAGTGAACCATCGCTAGCAAAGTCGGCTGTACAACAGGGGCGAGTGCTAGGAAGTCTCTCTAGACCTGCCGTGTGGCGGCGCTCGGTCTGCAATCACTGATAGTGGCGACACGTGGGTCCGACGTATACTAACGGACCGCGGCCGATTTAAAGGCTACCACCTAGCAAGTCTGGTGTCTGGCGGTGACAGCACATATTCTTTATTAGGAGTCATTTATAATCCTGGCCACGCAACGTGCGGAAATACAAGGAGTGTTAAAACAACCATTAAACACAAGTGTAAAGATTTGTTTCATTTTCTTATAATATTAATATTCCTTATGAGGAAAGCTATTTCTTTCTCTCAACAAAAAACAATATAAATATTTCATAGGGACTGTGGACGAGATTTCTTATTAAATTTAGTTATACAGCACGTGCTTCCTTCTACTTTTTCCCCCCTTTGAATTATTTTGTTGCCTGAATTTTATTATTGTTGTTTTCTAATACCAGGCACATTTCTTGTGCATAAGGAAATTTTGCGTGTTTTTGTAATAAAGTTGTGTTAGGTTGGAAAAATAGTTGTGCCCTAACGGCTCCCAGTGAGTCACTGATCTCCTACTGCTATTACCAATGAAAACTAAGTCTCAAATCACATGTGATGTGATGTCTACCAAACTTGGTCGTTCGCTGCACTCTAAACAAATGTTACTGAGAAAATAATACTCGCCAGTGACACGTGGTGCAGGCTCGACCTGACACGAGTGTCGACGGATGTCGCTGCGCACAGTATTCAAGTACCATACATTCGGAAGCCTTTGTGACATCAATAGATTTTTGCGGATTGGTACAACCCTCATAACTGCTTTAAATAGATCAGATTCATTGCTGTCAGAACGAGTGGTTACATAGGTAATCAGATTCAGTCCTCGGTCCAGTCTATTATGGTTTGTTAATTAAACTTTACAATTTTGTGTTGTAAACGGAGAACGTTTCCCGGAGTACACTAGCTCACTCGCTGCCTTACTACTCTAGCCTTTCTCACGCCCTGTCGTGTGAAGTTCTCAGAATACACGTCGGAATCTAGCCTCAATTGAATGAAAATTATCCAAATAAATAAAAGGTTCACTGCGTTCTGGCAGAAACCTTCTCTAAATGCACCCACAACTCACTCATACATCGCGCCAGTACCACTTTCTTGTTGTGTCATCTTTCTCATCGATTTCGCTTTGGCCAGCTGAGAGTCAGTTGTTCATCGCGAGTTCGGATATTTAAGTCTGCAGCGTCGAGGCAGCAGGCCTCAGTGTGTGGTCTGTCGTTGGCGGTTACAATGGAGTCGGGATGTTGGCCCTTATTTGGTGCGCATGCCCATTGCGCGTAGTATTACTGGAGTTCTTCTGCTGGAGACGGTGGAAAGGAATGGGTGCCGGTACGAGGCGTTGTTTTGGCTTTTCTCGCCACGCAGTGCAGGTTGAGAAGAAGAGCTTGCCGGAGTGTCGCCTGACATTAACCGTTCGCCTGAGCATATGTTTCATTTTGGTGACAAGTCTGATACGTCAAAATTATGTTACAAGTGGCATGATAACGGGGCTTGGGCTTTCCATCTTTGTTTCCTACCACTTGATGAAGGATCTGCAACTGTATGAAAGAAAGCCCAGTGAGCTGCTCATTACTGAGTGAGTGTATAACTAAAGTTGCTGTAACCTTGGTGATTAAGTCCCAAAATTTGCACCTTAGTTTACGAGTAACGAAATACTATGCTGTCTCGTAAAAATACATCAGATTCCATGAAAGTGTAGTATTGGTGGGCTCCCGCCCGTTTAAAATAATATTCAGCTGTTACTATCACGTTTCAAGGAACACTCTTATCTACACGTGTATTGGAGTGTTCAAATGGATTCTTAAGTCTTTAAACTCTCTATCTTTTAGCGAGTTTCCTGTTTTAATGTTATGTTTTATTCTTTTTTTTGTAATATGAATGTGCACTTACAAGTGTGCTGTTGCAGTTGATTTATGTGTCAGTTGCACGGAGTGCAGTGTATTTCGTCTGGAACGGTGAGGCGTGGCACCAGGACTTGACGACTTGGCCGTTGCCAGTGGAGCTGTGTTTCGCTAGACCGGGCTCCATGTTGCCAGCCTTCTGTCTCGATTTCGTATTGCTGTTCTCTTTGTTCCTGTCTCTGCCAGGTCATTAAGCTTTGTAGCTCGTTCCTCCGCCGCTTTGGCGAATGAATCTTTCGCTCGCAATATGAATTTAAACCCGTAAAACTGGGTTTCACTCTGTAATTAGTGCCCGACCAGATTGCTCGAGGATCCGCCTTATTAATTCTGTAGTCCCTTATCAGCCATTTGTTTATGATATTTGTAACTTGTGTGCTGGTTGTGAAGTTTAGGCGGCCGGTGTGGCCGAGCGGTTCTAGGTGCTTCAGTCTGGAACCGCGCGACCGCTACGGCCGCAGGCTCGCATCCTGCCTCGGGCATGGATGTGTGTGATGTTCTTAGGTTAGTTAGGGTTGAGTAGTTCTACGTTCTAGGGGACTGATGGCCTCAGAAGTTAAGTCCCATAGTGCTCAGAGCCATTTGAACCATTTGTGAAGTTTAATTTTTACAAAGCAGGGTTTCATGTGCGTATGTTGTCAGGGAATGTTTAGATGCCGAGGAGCCTTTTTTTATTAATTGTTTGTTATTTTAATTAGTGCCTCTGTACTGGCATCAACTGGATTATTCCTTAGTCAGAAGTTAGTGTGCCCGGTGTCTTCATTGCCGAGCGTTCAAGTTCTAGAGGTTGCTTTTATTGTTATTTATGTGCCTTATGTTATGCCTTATTGTTATACCTCGATATGAATTTATAGTCATTGTACAGCATAGTCTTGCGGGTGCAGAATTTGGCAAGTTTTGTTTGTATTAAATATTTACACAAACAGAAATTTTCTTAACGTTTTATGCATTTGTTATGCAGATTTTAACAGGGGTTTAAGAAAAATTTCTATTGTGCTCCTGTGACGTTGTTAAATTATCTGTTTCATTGTGTTAAATTGTGCTAGGTAATAAATATTGTTTAACACAAGCTGTGTATGTTTAGAATTATGGCCCTGCTGCTTCCTATCTTACTGCTGGACGCAAATAGCACGTTTCACTCAACGAAGATTAGTCGGAGATGATTCCAATTTGAGCATATCTCGCTCGATGGCATCTCACTTGTTTTCCATACGACTGACGTCAGGTGACTTGAGTACTAACACAAGCACCCGCAAGACCGTGAAGGTTTACTAAGACCATTAAATAGCGATACGATGTTGCACAGTTTGTCAAAGACAGAACACATGGTTGGCTGCTGTAGGCAAACAGATGTCGGTGCTACAATCTGATCGATGTAACATTGCATATTACCAGTGGTAATTCTGTAATTCTGTTCCAGTAATGCGTATTTAAAATGTACTGACCGCTTAGATATGAGTATTGCCACATCGTAAGTGATTTAATACAAGATGACAATTAGTGAACTATAATGAAAAAAACGTGAATTATTTACAAACTACGGCGTGAACAAACTTTATTCAACATGTAAACGTCACTACGGATATTCGGATTTAGCTCATCTCATGCTCGATACGCCTGTCAACATTGACGATGATCTGGCGCAGACGAATAGCGAAATTCCGCACGACCCGCTGAAGTGTCAGAACATCGATGCTGTTGATGACCTACTGAATGGCTGTTTTCAGCTAAGCAATGGTTTTAGGGTTATTGCTGTACACCTTGTCTTTAACGTAGCCCCATAAAAGGGAGTCGCATGTGTTCAGGTCCGGAGAATATGGCGGCAAATCGAGGTCCATACCAGTGGTCTCTGGGTACCCCAGAGCCAGAATGCGGCCCCAGAGAGCACCACATCTTGGTGAAATCAGGATCACTTTCGGTAATGGGGATAAAATCATCTTACAAGATCTTCACGTACGATTCGGTAGTCACCATTCCATCCACGAATATGGTGCCAATTGTTCCGTGGCTGGATATTGCACACCACTCAGTCACCCGTTGAGGGTGAAGAAACTTCTCGATCGCGAAATGCGGGTTCTCCGTCCCCCATATGCTCCAATTTTGCTTATTGACGAATCCATCCAAATGAAAGTGTGTTTCGTCGCTAAACCATCAAATACAGCGCATACTAATTCCCATCATGCCCCGTGGCCAACCGTGCAGTTTCAACGTCCTAACATAAACCGTTCAGAAGTTATGACTATTTTATTTCATATAGGTCAATAACCATCACACTTAATGTAACATGTAAATGAGACAGATGAATCACGAGCGGTACAGAGGCAAAGACGAGGTATCTGTATAGTGTTCCTGGTGACAGTACAGTTGCCAGGCTCTGATAAATAATATTTAAATCTTTATTGTTTTGCCGGCCGAAGTGGCCGTGCGGTTAAAGGCGCTGCAGTCTGGAACCGTAAGACCGCTACGGTCGCAGGTTCGAATCCTGCCTCGGGCATGGATGTTTGTGATGTCCTTAGGTTAGTTAGGTTTAACTAGTTCTAAGTTCTAGGGGACTAATGACCTCAGCAGTTGAGTCCCATAGTGCTCAGAGCCATTTGAACCAACCATTTATTGTTTTAAATCAGCTGAACACGAATTGACATTTCTCGTTGTATTATCATAAGCTGCAACTTTTGTATTAGCCAATGAATTCTTGTTCTCCAAGAAGGAACAAGAAGAAAACTAACGGATCCATATGAGACAACGACCAGACCAGGCCAGCTAAGGATACAGTACAAATAGGTGCTTCATGGGAACAGCAGTTTCCTTTGCAAAATGTCCACCAAGGTAGTTCTTTGATGTTGTCAGCACAGCCTACGAGTAAAGTGGCGGGACACATTATTTGCCAACCACAGAGATAGTTGACGCTTCGTCCATCTCATATTCATCGATGGATGACACTCTCTCTTCTATTGGTATACGCCACACAGACAATTCGTCTCTGCCACTATTTACCTTCCTGGATCAGAATCGTCCCGCTGAGAACTGATCAGCAGAAACAGCATTTTCTGAAGATGGCGACTAATGGGATCGCCGAAATATCAAGTTGATTTTAGGATCCGGCAGTAAACCCGAAGAGACTATGTCTGTAATTAGTTGTGTTAAAAAGAAGCTCACTGCATGTAATGAAATTATAATTTTATATTTATGTTCGAGTATATCGACTACTGTTAGATTTCTAATCAGGCCGATATCTGTGTGAGAAATTAAGTTATACACTCCTGGAAATGGAAAAAAGAACACATTGACACCGGTGTGTCAGACCCACCATACTTGCTCCGGACACTGCGAGAGGGCTGTACAAGCAATGATCACACGCACGGCACAGCGGACACACCAGGAACCGCGGTGTTGGCCGTCGAATGGCGCTAGCTGCGCAGCATTTGTGCACCGCCGCCGTCAGTGTCAGCCAGTTTGCCGTGGCATACGGAGCTCCATCGCAGTCTTTAACACTGGTAGCATGCCGCGACAGCGTGGACGTGAACCGTATGTGCAGTTGACGGACTTTGAGCGAGGGCGTATAGTGGGCATGCGGGAGGCCAGGTGGACGTACCGCCGAATTGCTCAACACGTGGGGCGTGAGGTCTCCACAGTACATCGATGTTGTCGCCAGTGGTCGGCGGAAGGTGCACGTGCCTGTCGACCTGGGACCGGACCGCAGCGACGCACGGATGCACGCCAAGACCGTAGGATCCTACGCAGTGCCGTAGGGGACCGCACCGCCACTTCCCAGCAAATTAGGGACACTTTTGCTCCTGGGGTATCGGCGAGGACCATTCGCAACCGTCTCCATGAAGCTGGGCTACGGTCCCGCACACCGTTAGGCCGTCTTCCGCTCATGCCCCAACATCGTGCAGCCCGCCTCCAGTGGTGTCGCGACAGGCGTGAATGGAGGGACGAATGGAGACGTGTCGTCTTCAGCGATGAGAGTCGCTTCTGCCTTGGTGCCAATGATGGTCGTATGCGTGTTTGGCGCCGTGCAGGTGAGCGCCACAATCAGGACTGCATACGACCGAGGCACACAGGGCCAACACCCGGCATCATGGTGTGGGGAGCGATCTCCTACACTGGCTGTACACCACTGGTGATCGTCGAGGGGACACTGAATAGTGCACGGTACATCCAAACCGTCATCGAACCCATCGTTCTACCATTCCTAGACCGGCAAGGGAACTTGCTGTTCCTACAGGACAATGCACGTCCGCATGTATCCCGTGCCACCCAACGTGCTCTAGAAGGTGTAAGTCAACTACCCTGGCCAGCAAGATCTCCGGATCTGTCCCCCATTGAGCATGTTTGGGACTGGATGAAGCGTCGTCTCACGCGGTCTGCACGTCCAGCACGAACGCTGATCCAACTGAGGCGCCAGGTGGAAATGGCATGGCAAGCCGTTCCACAGGACTACATCCAGCATCTCTACGATCGTCTCCATGGGAGAATAGCAGCCTGCATTGCTGCGAAAGGTGGATATACACTGTACTAGTGCCGACATTGTGCATGCTCTGTTGCCTGTGTCTATGTGCCTGTGGTTCTGTCAGTGTGATCATGTGATGTATCTGACCCCAGGAATGTGTCAATAAAGTTTCCCCTTCCTGGGACAATGAATTCACGGTGTTCTTATTTCAATTTCCAGGAGTGTATGTGTCTTGGTCACAACTGTGTTCTTTTTTGCACTCTAATTCAAGTCTCATTTTATAAGTTCATTTCGTATAATAATTGTCACCTTTTTGCAGTATGCTTAAGTAGTAAACTTACGTTTGTGTTGTAGATGTTAGAGAATGATGTGGTGAATACGGCACTAAGTGCCTGGCTCAGCAGTAATAGGAGAAAAGTATAAGGTAAACCCGATTAAGAATGAAATGAAGAGTTTTGTACAATCCAGGACAAAAAATATATACTCAAGGGAAAAGTCGGTAACGATTTGGCCCACCTCTGGTCCTTATGCAAGCTGTTATTCGGCTTGGCGTTGATTGATAGATTTCTTGGATGTCCACTTGAGGGATATTGTAATAAATTCTGTGCAATTCCCACGTTAGGGCGTCAGAATGCCTAAGCGGTTGGAGATCCCTGTCCATAATGCTCCAAACGTTCTGAATTAGGGAGAGATTCAATGACAGTATTGGCCAAGGTAAGGTTTGGCAAGAATGAGGAAAGGCAGTAGCAACGCTCTCCCTATATGGGCCGGGATTATCTACATTTTAATCCTGGATGGCTTGCCATGAAGGGCAACAAAACGGGCCGTAGAATATGGTCGACTTAACGCTGTGCTACAACGGTGTAGCGGATGAAAACCAAAGAGGTCATGTTATGAAAAGAAATGGCACATCAGACCATCACTTCAGGTTATCGGGCCGTATGGGAACGACAGTCTGGTCGGTACCCCACCACTGTCTGGGGAGTCTCCAGACAACTCATCGACCTGGAATATGTTCTTCGTGACCATGATGCTCATAATCTCTTTAGTTTGAATTGTATTTATTATTCCCGAATTTCCCCGAACATTTTTGTAGTTCCTTCTTTTGTCGATCAAGAGTCAGCTGGCGGAAATCAGCAATATACCTAACTGATCGAGCCTCTTCATCTTACTGGTATGCCCCTCTAATTGTCCGCTAGATTGAACGCAAGAGGTAACGCTTGCAGTATCTCTGTGGTGATCGATAATGATGGCGATACGCTCTCGTAACTCTGCCCAGGATACAACAGAAAATTTTCCAACTCCATCCTTGTGACTGACACATAATGAAATGAAACACCAACAGCCGTCTTATTGATGTTAGTTTATTATACTGCAGCTGACTCAAATATACTATCTCCAGGTTTTAACTCACTCTGAGAGGAGAATTTGCTTGGGATTTAACGCCTCAGAGCCAGTTAAGGCCTCAAAATGGTGTACTGAGTCACCGAAACTGCTTGCAATACAGCAAATTATCAAAAGGAAGGCTTTAGGTGTTACATTTTATTACACAAAAGTTGTGTTTATTACATTTTCTGTGACCACTGATATCGTATTACGTATCTTTTTGGATTGAATCAAGTCACATATTACAAAACTAAACCGAAAGTTTATTTAGAAAAATCACCGCAGCCACTACGTCTGTAAGCCTTTAGAACTCCTTCACCAATCGTTATCACCCCTGTAGAGTCACAGGTAGCTCCTTCACGGACTGCGTTTATTTATTATACCTCCCTCCTGAATTTCTTCATCCTTTCTGTTATCTTTTTCCGGCTTTCTTCAGCACGAGCTTTCTCTTCTCCTCCACTGGCGGCTCACTATCCTTTTCCTGTACCATTTTCTGTCACTGATCTGTGTCTTACTGGTCGGTGTATACTTGATCCTACAGTTTATATCCACAGATACGACACACTTGGTTCCTATCTTTCCTCTTGTTCTAGCTCCTGTTGCCCGTAATCTTTTGGCCGTCCTATCTATACAAAACCTCAGCCCATCTCACGAAAAACTTGTTCGTTTCAGTCTGATTTCTCCTGATATTGTTCTCATGGTCCCGCACAGTTCTTCCCTAGTTTTTCGCAACCACACCACATCACCTGTTTCAAAGCCCAATGGTTTCATTAGTATTTTTCTCTCCTATTTTTCTGGTTTTTCTGCAACATAAATTCCTAACGTTTACATCTCAGCTGCATCCAGTACCGCATTCCTCATCGTTGCCTTGTAGTGTCTGATTTTTGCGTGTGTTACATTCTTTTCATTCTAAACAATTCTTGTCATAAAGAATGCTACCCATATATTCTCCATCTTCTCTGTTACTCTTTCATTGCCTTTGTCTATTCCTGTTCATGTTCTTCCACATATTTAAATTTGCCGTCTTGTGGTTTTCAACTAGCAGTGGCATTCAGTGCCTTTGTCTTGTTGTGGGCGGTCATCTGTTGTATCTGTCTTGATACCTTTGAGTCTATTCCGCCTCATTTACTGTCACTATTTCGTTCGCAAAGGCTACGTAGTCTGTCAACATAGTCATTTGTCCTCAATGTGAATCTTTTGTATTCGAACTTTCTCTTTTATTACTCTTCACTGATCAGTTCATGGCGATCCATCTCTTTGTTTGGCACTGGTCTTGATCTCTTCTGATGGTAGCCATCTGAATCTTATCCTAGCCTTTGTCATATCCTTTCGTTATCAGTTCTCGTGCAGAGCCGTATAGACCTCTATTCTTCTGGAATTTTTCAAGGAACTGTCGATGGAGTTGAATACCTTCACTAGGTCCACGAAGGTTAAATCGTCTTTTGTTCTTTAAGACCTTAGATCCTACCATTTTTTTTCAGGAAAAAGGTTTGTTCTACACACCCACTTTCCTTCCTGAAGCCTCTTTAACAGCCTCCAGCTGTCCCCTCCATCTGTTTCTCTCCTCTCTTCAGGAGGTGGTAAAAATTTGGTAAGGTCTTATGGGACCAAACTGCTGAGATCACCGGTCCCTAAGCTTACATACTACTTAATCTAACTTAAACTAACTTACTCTACGGACAACACACACAACCATGCCCGAGAGAGGACTCAAACCTCCGACGGGGGCAGCCTCGCGATCCGTGACAAGACGCCCTGGACCGCGCGGCTACTCCGCGCGACTCTTCCGGAGGAGATGCTATGGTCTCCTCATTTTTTTGTATGTTTCAACAATGTTTCAATCCCTTCCTCGTATTTCTCTCGGTTGTACAATCTTCTCATTCTTTGTACGTTTCAATCCCTTTTCCGTATTTGTCTCGATTGTGTCCTAATTCTCCTCTGTCTAGCTTGATCTTTCGAGTTCCTCTGTTGGACTGAACTTGCCTCCTGCAGTTTGGAATCACAAGACATTTGATGCCCGTGAGATCATATTCTGCTTTTATGTTCTTCCTGGCTATGTTGCCCATAATCTCTTCAGCGTTTGTTATTCCCCACAGCTGGTACGCTGGGCTTGCCCTCTTACTCTGTTTGGCCTTGAGATGTGATGTCATCATTCGCAGTACAAGTTCTCGAAAAAGTTCTATCAACCTTTCTCTATTTCTGTTTGTTGTACGGTGAGCGGGAAATACCCTTACTATTCCCTTATATTGGTCTGTGTGGTATACTTTTCGATGTACCATGTAGTTCATCGCAGTATCTATCCCTCAGTGTCGGGATATAACTATTCTTATCCTTATTCCGTGTACATTTATATTTGCTATTGTATACTCTTTGATCCATGCTCGGATGTTTAGCCATATATCCGTTTTGGCCTCCTCTACATTCAGTTATGCCGTCCTAGTACCTGTTGTCTACTATTAACTCCATGCCAAAGTATGCTTCCTCACGCTGATTCCTAGTTTTCCTTTGAGTACTATGAAGCATTCTGACCTGATTGTATCATGGTCGATGTACCTTATTTCTTGGATGGCTAGTATTCACTCTTTCATCTCGTCTATTAACTGTTCATCACTCTTGATCGTTGTCTGCACATTTATGGCCGCTATTCTGAAAATACTTCTAACACACTTTTCGCCAGAACCACAGAATTGGAATGACTACTTGCGTCAACTTGACCGACAGGGGTTGTCGCCATGGGGTAATCTTGATTGGATTGTGCGATCCATACCATGAGCTAAAAACACTATTTGTTGGGGTTACTATTAAATTCAGTTATACAAAAGAGGATGTTGGATCCAGAAGTCGAATTCATGCCGCCTTTGATATGGTGGAGCAGATATCTTTGATACCGCCCTTAACATGGAGTACAGATGTTACTTGACGTGTTTCGATGGTTCTTCCTCTCTCTCTGCCGTTGGGAAGACAAATTCCTCTACTATCTTTGTGCCTTTCAGACCGTTGGCCGAGTCTCATCTGTAAGGTCGGGAGTTGCATGGGGCTGTTCGAACAGGCTGCACTTGTTTGTAAGAAGGTAGCAACACCAGAAGACCGTAGCGAATTGGTGCTGTAACTAGTTGCTGACCCTAAAAGAGATTTAATGTAACGGCCTGCTCATGAAAGGCTAATACATTCATTGTTCGCGATAACTTACTAGAAACAGTAAGTAGCGTAAAAGACCTAGGATAAACTATAAGGAGCGATCTAAAGTGGAATGGCGACAAGAAACAAATTGTAGGAAAAGCAGATGCGAAGCTGATATTCAGGGAACAAAACTTAAGAAAATGTAATACAAAAAGGGAATGGTTTACATAACGCTAGCTGTAATGATTCTTGAGTGTTGACCATCGGTCCGGGACCGTAAGCAGGTTGGCTGAATAGAACAGCAGAACGACGAAGAGCAGCGAATTTCATCGCGGCGTCGTTTAGTTGGCGCGAGATTGTTACACAGTTGTTCAACAAACTCCAGAGGCGTTGTGCTTCACGCCCAGGTTTTCTGCTGAAATACTGAAAACGAACATTGTGGAATATTCGATCAACGTATTACTTACTGGGCAATGCATTACTTACTTCCCACATACGTCCCACGAAATGACCAAGGCGAGAAAATCACAGAAATTAGAGGCATTCGCACGTTTACCGCCAATCATTCTTCTCAAGAGTCATTCGATAGTGTTACAGGGAAGAGTATCGACTACTTACCGTGTCTGCCATTTCCGTCGTGAAACAGTGGGCCTCGATTGCATTGTTTAAAGTTGTTTACTTTGCACAGACTCGCTAATCTTGCTCTGTTATAGTCGTGCATAGGCAGCATAGTCTCAACTGACTGGTGCAGCAGATTATTGCACCGCTATGACTGATGTCGGCTCCACCATTAGTGTCCTGCAAACTACAGCCATTCAGACATGCGCAGTGGACTGCAACAGAAGGACGACGTACACTGCCGAATAGACCACGTTACTCTTCACAAGCAAACCCGGCGCATATCCCAACACGTACTGGTTTTCGGGAATACAATTACACGAAGTTTTCTTATAATTTTGATCTACACTATCGCCTGAAGGGATGTGTGACACCTTTTTAAATATTCTGTATACAGTATGCCTCAGAAGGAATGATCAGTATCCAGAGACATGAAATGACAGGAAAAAATTCATATGGGCATATGTCCTATTCCGAATGGTGTCTGAGATAGAATACATTTAGGGACTCTTGCAAAACTTTCGCACTTTTGTCATTTTAAATAGTGACAGTATTTGGAATAAGTATAGCCGTTGGGATAAGTGTGGTTGTGGGAATGAAGAGAAAATATGATTAAAAATGAAGCGAACGACGTGAATTAATAATCGTGGAAACAATTCTGTTGGAAGAACATACGCAAATGAGCGTTATAGCAGAGGTTGAAAATACCTCTTCAGTTCTAAATTACTTTATTTTCACACGACCGGTTTCGGACTTTATCAGCCCATCCTCAGGTGTCGTAGCTGTGCTGTGGTCCCCGAGCGCCGCGTGTCCGGGCGTGGTGTGCTGCTCATAGGCATACGTAGATAATGTCAGTCATTTCGCGTTATTTATGTCAGATCGCGTGGCCATAAAAATGGACAGAGTTGGGAAATTGATTAATAATGTTAGTTAGGAAATATAGGCATTGCACTTAAAGGGTTGATTTTAATCTACAATACTGGCCATTAAAATTGCTACCCCACGGAGATGACGTGCTACAGACGCGAAATTTAACCGACAGGAAGAAGATGCAATGATATGCAAATGATTAGTTTTACAGAGCATTCACACAAGGTTGGCGCCAGTGGCGACACCTACAACGTGCTGACATGAGGAAATCTTCCAACTGATTTCTCATACACAAACAGCAGATGACCGGCGTTGCCTGGTGAAACGTTCTTGTGATGCCTCGTGTAAGGAGAAATGCGTACCATCAGATCCAATGACTGTTAGCAGAATATGGAATCAGTGGGTTCAGGAGGGTAATACGGAACGCCGTGCTGGATCCCAACGGCCTCGTATAACTAGCCGTCGAGATGACAGGCATCTTATCCGCATGGCTGTAACGGATCGTGCAGCCACGTCTCGATCCCTGAGTCAACAGATGGGGCGTTTGCAAGACAACAACCATCTGCACGAACAGTTCGACGACGCTTGTAGCAGCATGGAATATCATCTCGGAGACCATGGCTGCTGTTACCTTTCACGCTGCTTCACAGACAGCAGCGCCTGCGATGGTGTACCCAACGACGAACCTGGGTGCACGAATGGCAAAACGCCATTTTTTCCGATGAATCCAGGTTCTGTTTACAGCATCATGACGGATGGTCGCATCCGTGTTTGGCGACATCGCGGAGAACGCACATTGGAAGCGTATATACGTCATCGTCATACTGGCATATCACCCGGCGTGATGGTATGGGGTGCCATCGGTTACACGTCTCGGTCACCTCTTGTTCTCATAGACGGCACTTTGAACAGTGGACGTTACCTTTCAGATGTATTACGACCCGTGGCTCTACCCTTCATTCGATTCCTGCGAAACCTTACATTTCAGCAGGATAATGCACGACCGCATGTTGCAGGTCCTGTACGGGCCTTTCTGGATACGGAAAATGATCGACTGCTGCGCCGGCCAGCACATTCTCCAGATCTCTCACCAATTTCAAACGTCTGATCAATGGTGGCCGAGAAACTGGCTCGTCACAATACGCCAGTCACTGCTCTTGATGAACTGTGGTATCATGTTGAAGCTGCATGGGCAGATGTAGCTGCACACGCCATCCAAGGTCTGTTTGACTCAACGCCCAGGCGTATCAAGGCTGTTATTACGGCCAGAGGTGGTTGTTCTGGGTACTGGTTTCTCAGGATCTATGCACCCAAATTGCGTAAAAATGTAATCACATGTAAGTTCTAGTATAATATATTTGTTCAATGAATACCCGTTTATCGTCTGCATTTCTTCTTGGTGTAGAAAATTGAATGGCCAGTAGTGTATAATATATTGAACAACAACGTTTATCATTTAGTAGCATAAGTTGCTTTCATCATTCATTTATGTTTATATTGTATGTAAAAAAGATCCTAAGCTCTACTTCACGCGGTATTCAGAAAGGGCCAAATCATCATTTTAACGTTTATTATTTTCCGTTGCGCACATTCACTTTTACACCCGACTGGAGTAGCATTTTGGATCCGTGTCTCCGAAACAGAACCGTGCTGCAGTGGCTGGAGGAGCATTATAGTGTCTCGGTGACCAAATTCGCCATCTGGGTCGTCATCGGCGACATCAGCAGGTACGCAGCGACCAGTTATTTAAGGGATTTACATGAGATTTGCGTAGACATCTAATGCCGCATACCTCCACAAACCTACCTACAAACTGTCAGATCCACGAAACGCAGAATCAGCGATATATTTCGTTCCAACGATGGACAGAGACTAGGTGTATATTATTTGTTTTATGGCCTACTGGTGTGCACTTGTGCGTGTAGGACCAATCACTCGATTGGTTGTGGTAGCACAGTTAAATGGTCACCAAGCTGGTCAAACATTATTATCTTTCTGTTTAAGGGGTTGGATGAAGCCTGAAGTGTAGAAAGGTAATACGCACTACTTGAAAGCGTCATGGATGCTGCTGCCCTCTATAGGAAATATGCAGAGACACTCAGACAAGTAACACATGTCCTCCCAAGAGTGTGCAAATGCATTGAAGCTGATGGCGGCATATTCGTACATTTACTGCGAACTATGAAACTGCTGTTAACTGCAATGTACGACAGTGGTTAGAGGTGGATGTATTGAAAATACGTATTTTTCATCTTATGCTTTTAAAACGTCTGTCGTAATGCTTACTGACAGTTGCACATGTGTACGTTTGTAAACCTGGCATGTTCTGTTTTGTGACGGCTCCGAAACCCAAGGTCCTCGGCGGTACTTTTGGGGCAGCCACCATTAAAGCGTGGGTAGTGATCCAGGATGTAGCTATGTCTGTTGGCCGAAAAATAATTAATGACAAGAATTGCGTCAGCTAGAATGAAGAGATAACTTATTTTTATTTCTGACGAAACGTGCACCAGCAATACAAGACAAGTAATATCCAAGAATAATCCGTGTACTGAGCCTAGTCGAATACAATAGCAAGTATCACACTGCAATGGCTCTTCTATAAAGTCCACGAAAGGCTAGCAATAGACAATCGACAATAGACTGTTCGTCTCGGGGCCAGCGCTCCTCCTTATATGCAAAAGGCAGAGGGCGCTGCGGACCCGAGCTCAGCCATGGCGCGACCTCTTCCGTCGGCGGCAATGCCCTGAGACGCCGACGGCCGCGACAGGAACTGTGGCCAGCGATGTCACGATCAGAGCGCGCGTGCGCGAGTTGGTTGGTTGGTTGGGTCCGTGGATACAACATACTGAATTACAGAGAAAATAAATAACAATGTACGCCATATGTGTTCTGTCTCGGAAACCTTTCGGAATAGGGTACATGTTCGTATGAAAATATTTGCTTCGAATGATGTTTCTTGCCATGTCGTTGATGTAGACCATTTCTGCTTGGCCATTCTGTGTAGAGTGACAGACCCACCTGGAAACATGAGCAGAGCACATATAGGTACGTGGGTCTGTCAGTCTTATTCCATTGGCGCTACAGCTTTCCACACACCCCGCAGTTCACCAGTTGACTCGGCATCTGTGTCGCCCACCCCTCTGCCCGGTCGATACGCGTCATTAATGCAGTCCGACAATCATCGCATTTCGATAGGCGCCCGCCAGCGATACAGCGGAGGAGCGATAGGAAAGCAGTTTGATTTTCACGGCCAGTCTGGAACCGGCCACGTGGCTGTGGCGACCACCCCGCGCGGCGCTTCAATTTGCCGTAATCCCGACTCCGATAATTGAACGCCCGCCCGCCCGCGGGCCAGCCGTGATGCCGGTCTGCCGAGAGGCACCGCGAGCCGGCGCGCCGGACTGCGATGTGCTGCTCTGCACCGGACGACCCACCACTCACTGCAGACATCCTGCCAGACGTCAATGGTCCCCTGCCCACTCCCCAGCAGCGCAGCTTACACTAAGAGCATTACGCCCAGTGTGATCCCGATTATGACCCTTGACGAAAGTCTATACAAGTCGCTTTGGCAGCCTTCCTTGCTGTATCAGCCTGTTACAGTCCGGATCCTATTGTCTCCGCGAAATTTCCCCAAAGACTTCTGACAGGTCAACCAACGTCTGAATCATCTCGGTAACCTGCTGCACCAAGCTCAAACCGCTTTTTCCGTATTTAGCAACAACGCAGGTAGAAAATACGTCCAGTTCGAGGAAATAATTCCGTTAGAGTTTCATTAAAAAAGTCAAATGAAGCATACATGTACTGGAATCAATACGGGCGTTTCCCAAACGTTAGCCATCACATCACCCCATGCACCTTCTCGATATATGTACACTGAGGCGACGAAAGTCGTGGGATACCTCCTAACACAGTGTCGGACCTATTTCCGCCCAGCATAGTGCAGCAACTCGACGTCGCATGGACTTAACAAAAAGTCGCAGGAAATTCCCTGCGCAAATATTGAGCCATGCTGCCTCTGTAGCCATCCATAATTGCGAAAATGTTACCGGTGCTGGATTTTGTGCATGAACTGACCTCTCGATGTCCCTCAAATGTTCAATGGGATTCATGTGGGACGATCGCGATTGCCAAACCAATCGCTCAAGTTGTCCAGAATGTTCTCCAAAACAATTCGTGAACAATTCTGGCCCAGTGACATGGCGCATTGTCATCCATAAAACATCCATCATTGTTCCCAGCAATGGGGGTAGCCGCGCCGGACTAGCCGAGCGGTCTCAGGCGCTGCAGTCATGGACTGTGCGGCTGATTCCGGCGGACGTTCGAGTCCTCGCTCGGGCATGGGTGCGTGTGTTTGTCCTTAGGATAATTTAGGTTAAGTAGTGTGTACTTAGGGACTGATGACCTTAGGAGTTAAGTCCCATAAGATTTCACAGACATTCCAACTTTTTTTATTTTTTTTATTTTTATTTATTTATTTATTTATTTTTTGACAAGAGGGAACCAGTCCATTCCATGTAAACACAACTCCTACCATTAAGGAACCACCGTTAGCTTCCACTCTAAATTTGGACCCCTTGCTTCGTAGCGTCTACACTCTAAATTTGGACCCCTTGCTTCGTAGCGTCTACGCCACATTCCAACGCTACCATCAACATTCACCAATTTAAATCGTCACTCATCTGACCAGGACACGAGTTTTCCGACGTCTAGGGTCCAACCGATAAGGTCACAAACTGAGGAGAGCCGATGCAGGCGGTATCGTGCTATTAGCAAAGGCACTAGCGCCAGTCGTCTGCTGCGATAGCCCATTAAGGTCAAATTTCGCTGCGTTGTCCGAACGGATCGTACGTCCCAAATTGATTTATGCTGTTATTTCATGCAGTGTTGCTTGTCTGTTAGTTTTGCTTAACTACTGGCGCTGACAAATCTGCTCATCAGCCGCTGCACTCGATCGTTAAGTGAAGGCGGTCGGCCACTGCGTTGTCCGTAGCGAGAGGTAATGCCTGAAATTTAGGATCCTCGGTACACTCTTGACACTTCTGTTCGAGAAAACTGAATTCCCTAACGATTTCCGAAACGGAATGTCCCGTGCGTCTAACTCCAACTACCATTCCGTGTTCACAGTCTGTTAATTCCCATTGTGCAGCCATAATCACCTTTTCATATGAATCACCTGAGTCCAAATTATACTTCCTTCAACGCACTGCCCGTTTGTACCTTGTGTACGCTTTCCCATAACATTTGTCACCTCAGTGTATGTACAACCTAAATGCAAAGTAAAGCCACCAGCTTCATTCTCGGTCACTCAGCTTTCTTACCATAGGTACAAAGTCCGCCTTTATGGGAGGTTAAAACCATGGTTTTTCAGAGCTGTAAGATTCTGGGGAAAAACAGAAGTTCCTGACGCAGCGTTCTTGGCATATTTCAGTCTTTCACGTCAGTTTAAAGCGATATCAAGAAACTGTCAAACACATCTGTTGCTATAAACCTGGGAAACAGGTGTCTCCAAATTGATCTGATACAGTATTTCACTAGGTACCATAACTACTCCTATTATCGAAAATACGATTGTGTGGGGTGTCGAACGAAATTTCCGATGGGCTGAGAATTTATTGATATATGGGACGCGGCATTTTATCTTGGGGAGTAATGGACAGATCTAGAAGTAACTTCAGATGACTCAAGGAATGTATTGAGACCTTTGCTGTTCGCGTAGTATGTTAATGACCTGGCAGACATTACTAAAAGTAACCTCAGACTTTTCACGGATGATACAGTTATCTACAACGAACTACTGTATGAAAAAATCGGCACAAATATTCAATGTAAAATTTCAATCTGGAGCATAGAATGTCAAATTACTTTCAATGTTCAGAAATGTACAACTTTGCTTTTTACAAAATGAAAAAAATTTAATCGGTAAACTGAAACAACTGCCTGGATGTAACGTTTTGTAGGGGTATGAAATGGAATGATTATGTAGGCTCTGTTGTAGGTAAAGCAGGTGGCAGACTTAGATTCAGTGGTAGAATACTGGGAAATGCAATTAGTCTAGGAATGATATTGCTTATAAAACACTCGTGAGACTCAGACCTTGAATACTGCTCATGTGTGAGGGACCCGTTCAAAATACAACTAATAGGGGTATTGAACGTGTCCAGAGAAGCACGAACGGTGACAGGTTTGTTTGATCATTTGGAGAGTGTCACGTAAATACTGAAGAAATGAAACTGGCAGACACTAGAAACTAGACTCGAACCATCCTGACAAAGCCTACTTACTAGGTTTCAAAAATCAGTTTCAAATGATAAATACAGGAACATACTACAGTTCCCTATTGATCGCTCGCGCAGTGATTCGGAAGTACCCCCCACCATGAAGTTTAGTGTTTTATAGTGCGTGGACGTAAATGTAGATGTAAATATGAGTTTAAAACACCTGTTATGTTCTGTTTTCCAAGGCTGTAACATTTGATAAGTTATATGTTATTTATGTGCTACAATAGATCTAATTGTCACCTTCCGAATGATTACTTACCACGAATATTTCCTGATAGGTTAAGACCATTTTATTAAGTTTGTGGAGATTATAAGCATTCAATCGTGTTCTACAGCACCTCGGACGGCAATTAACAAGTATTATCAAAATCAATATCCTCCCCCACGCTTTATATTTAACTTCTGATTGCATAAGTATATTGTATTGTCATAGGTACATGCTACTGTACACGACATGACCACCAGAACACTTTTCTGGCTAAATATAACTTGAAACGACATGTTTCTTCTCGAAATGTAACCTAATACGGAAAGCTTCGAACCTGAGTGAATGTATCTATGCAAATATCTGGCAGCTAGATTTTCTCCTTACATCTGACTGATATGATCAATGGGGGACACACACACACAATGAGACTTGACAATGAGTACAGAGAAACACATAAACAGTTAAACTACTCAAAATAATATAATTGCTGCTGTAGTAACAATTTCTGTCAATTAATTGCAAGCCGGCCTTTGTGGCACAGCGGTTCTAGGGGCTTCAGTCTGGAACCGCGCCACCGCTAAGGCGCAGGTTCGAATCCTGCCTCGGGCATGAATGTGTGTGATGTCCTTAGGTTAGTTAGGTTTAAGTAGTTGTAAGTTCTAGGGGCCTGATGACCTCTTCAGTCCCATAGTGCTCAGAGCCATTTGAACCATTTTTGAACTAGATTTATCGTAACGACCAAGTGTTAATTATTGTATGGGCTAGTAGCATGAATCAAATTATTTTCAATACCGATCGGCACTTGAATTAGCGTCACCAGATACTCTACCTCAATTTTGGCTCACAGAATTTCCCACAAGACTATTTTTCCTACGCATTCAGAAATTTTTAGAAATCGCATAAGAAGGAAATTGACAAATTGAAGGCTCATCAAAAATATCTAAAATACTGAACATATATGAACTATACTCAGCCAAACTAATACAGAACGTCTCAATTGTGAAGTTCCAGATTGGTGTTGGTGACCTTGAACGAAGGACAGTCCATTTCCTTGACTTCTTAAGGAGACCGTACTACTGCTGCACCAAGAATTTCATCACTTATTCGATCCCCCTTCTTTGTCTTCACATCATCACTACTGAAAAGCCGCACCCGGTAGCTGAGTGGTTGCTAAGCACGATACACTCATCTGTTTTAGAGGACAAGCTTTAGAATACCTCTTTCAGAGTGGTCCGCATACAGTCCTCGACTTCTGGTACAAAGTTGTGACCGCGCATAGCACCCTCACCCGAAAACCATCTTACCGACAAACTTTTGCCGGTTATCTCCGCAGCGTCTTCCTTGACCCCCCTCAAGTTGGGGTGTGCCATGCCTACCCGTCCCATGATGCAACACCCTTATCCACGTTCTCATGCATCGACAAAAGAAAGAGAGAATTATTCTATATTATTGTATTTAATGTTTTTCTAATATTTTTGTTAAACTAAAAATCATTTGTATATGTTTAAATTGTACCTTGAAGAATTGTTGCATGGTTTCTATATATGTACTGTTAGTTTGTTCAATAAATATTATTGCATAAAAAAAGTGGTCAGCGCGACAGAATGTCAATCCTAAAGGACCGGGTTCGATTCCCGGCTGGGTCGGAGATTTTCTCCACTCAGGGACTGGGTGTTGCCTTGTCCTACTCATCATCATTTCATCCCCATCGACGCACAAGTCGCCGAAGTGGCGTCAAATCGAAAGACTTGCATCCGGCGAACCGTCTACCCGACAGGAGGCCCTAGTCACACGACATTTACGTTTTACTACTGAAAAACTTCCTTCTGACTGCGTTTGGATCTGACAATGTTAAGACCAATTCTGCAAATTTTCTTAAGTCAGGAAATTTCATTTTATCAACTGTATAGTACCACATTTCATCTATCTCCATTCTCAATAAATTACTTATCTCCTGTTCACAAAGAAATGGGGTAACAGTCACCAATGTACAGACACATTGTTTTCGTTGACATATTTAGTAAAATATTTAGTTAAATGTCGTAATTATGTAAGTCCAGACCTGTCGCTTCCCAATGCTACAGTGGGGCACAAATTTCAGTTCTTTGTGCATTGGAGCCGGTCGCGGTGGTCCCGCGGTTCTAGGCGCGCAGTCCGGAACCGTGGGACTGCTACGGTCGCAGGTTCGAATCCTGCCTCGGGCATTGGTGTGTGTGATGTCCTTAGGTTAGTTAGGTTTAAGTAGTTCTAAGTTCTAGGGGACTGATAACCACAGCAGTTGAGTCCCATAGTGCTCAGAGCCATTTGAACCATTTTTTTGTGCATTGGATCCCTAAATGACCCCTAAATGCAAGCGTCCCTCTATTTCTTCAACGAGAACCACATATAATTACAAACATCTCTTTCTGATTTCATCAGTGCCAGAAGCAGGTAGCTCCCTTAGTAACGTTCCAAAAAAATGGCTCAAATGGCTCTGAGGACTATGGGACTTAAGATCTGAGGTCATCAGTCCCCTAGAAGTTAGAACTACTTAAACCTAACTAACCTAAGGACATCACATATATCCATGCCCGAGGCAGGACTCGAAACTGCGACCGTAGCGGTCGCGCGGTTCCAGACTGAAGCGCCTAGAACCGCTCGGCCACACCGGCCGGCTAGCAACGTTCTACACTCGACCCCTAAATACACTTCACTGAAAAGAAGGAAGTTCCGAGGACAACATATATTAAGTATTTCAACTTCCTGCAGTGTTCTTACTGATAAAAAGTTCTGGCAGATTTCTTTAAGAAGATTGACTGAATTGTTAGCTAGCGAATAAATAAGAATCTTTTGACTTTGGAAAAGAGCATTGAAACTGTCCAAAAAATGAAGAGCCTATTCCAAAAGCAAATGCAGCTACATTAAAAAAGCACTTTAATGAAGTTCAGTTACCGATTATGTGGCATACGAATTGGGGCATTGCCAGCCATCCTGTAGTTGCTGCTTTCAGTATTTTATCTTATTCCACTTCCATAAACTTGGATCTTCACCAACTGCGTCGTCCTATGACCTTTGCAGTCTGGTCTCTTCAACCCGACAAACCAACCAACCAACCAGCTGCGCACAACGCTTACAACTTTGAGACAAGGAGAGATATATTTTTTGAAAAATCCGCTGGTGCACGAGGGAGTTTTTCACAAGTTGTGGTAGCTATTAAGGCTGCTGAATGACAAAGGCACTGGATTAGAAGATCACCATTTACCTCATCTTTAAGACGAGAAACAAAAGAATTCTCTGACAACAACCATTACAAATGCACCATTTCACGAACTGCCTACAATATTCGTTACTGGAATGGCCTTCGCAAGCAAGGATTCTTTAAAAGTCATATAAAGTTTATCTGCAGAGCAATGAGTTACAGAAATCGCCTTTTGATCCCACCCAAATCTGTAGAAACAAACCAGACCAGAACACACACGGATTTTTGCAAGCTAATGTCTGAACTTTCATCCAGCAACGATGAGCAGGGCGTAGCTTTTATATCTTCTACAATATCATCTGCTTCTAGTTTGACAACAATTTCTTTTATAATGTTGGTGCATTTAGAGCTTTTTATTCGAATGTTTTAGGCAATTTTAGAATCAGAAAATAAATCTTTCACCAAGGGGATTAAATTGTCAACAACCTGCAATGCAACATTATGTTTTTCAATAAAAGTTGACGGTTTAACCTCAGCTTCTTTGTATTTCCACGTTAAATGTAGCACATCTACATTTGGATTCATTACCAGGAATTTGTCTTAACCGTCCCTTAAAATTAAGATCAGTTAGCTATTGGCCGTGAAATTTCTACTTTCTCGAAATCTTCTCACCGTCTTCTTCTGGCATTAATTCTTCACTAACTCTTCTTTTCTTTTTCGGAGTACTTTGTTTGTCACTCATTTTACACACTAATCATACGTATTACTGAGATGTTAATATAGCCAGTTTTTACTATGTAGGTACACTTCCACTGCGACTGGCACAACGCAACTGCGTGGAAAACTAACGCTCTAAAGCTGCTCTTTCGCAGGACAGGTTCCAAAAACCAGGGAAACCCCTTGTAGTGAGGTCGATGGTAGCAGAAGATGTCGAGAACCATTGCATTGTTTGTAATATAGGTATATATTTGAACTTTTTTCTTAGATTACTCATTAATCATTTCAAAATTCCCACGTTTGCTGAAATTATTCAGTCTTCGCCTTTTCCCACAAGACCAAATTTTTGGTTACTTTCCCCTCGTTTGTGGGCAATTTCCCTCAATCTGGCCTCACTGACTTGAATCCAGTGATTAATAATATTTCTGTTGAGTTTCGATTACATGTAGCTGTCAGTTGACTGCAATTTAATGCAATGCTTCACATCAGACTTTTCTAAATTCGAAAGTTCCAGGAAATTAATATCGCCTCTAATTTTGTTTACAGATTAATTTTAAAAAACGTCTCCGTAAATGACACAACCGAGTAGTAATTAAGAGCGTCAGTATGTCTTTCATAACCTCTATTTTTACCATCTCTACTCTATGCCAGTGGGATGTAACTTCCTGACAGCGTGTGAAATCTATTGGGCTGCAAACTTGATTAGTACACTACGGAATACCGGCAGTTATCGTTTTAAGAGATGTGAACACTGTTTCGCTGGGTACCACACTTTAATATGATTATAGGTAAATGGCGGCGGATCGTTGATGCTGAATTCAGAGGTGTAGACTGAGATGATTCCTACTTCATGATGACTGCAGTGAAATCGACGCTCTGCTGTCCTTAAATGTCGCTGATCTGATCTGGAGCAAAATGATGTTACGATTACGTTGATTTATGAAAATGAATTATCATAAATCAAAAGAAAACTTCATTGGGGCACCGGTGCATCATTTGTTAGCAAAATGCACTGTACATAATGCTTCAACTGTTTTCAACTTGATAGAGGACTGTATTGCACTGGGTTAGGAATACAGACACAGATGCATTTTTAAAAAGACCGTAACGTAGTTACATTATTTAGATATACAGCTTTTGGTTTATTTTTCCACGCAAAATAAAAGATTGGAAGCTTGGCCCTCACGCTTTCGAACACAGTTCCTTACGAAACAATCACAGTTCGTTGTACGTCACACATTTGATCAAATACCACCGCAAGTACCGAAACAGCAAATTTCGTATTCTGTAGTTGTCTTGCAGATCACGATAATTTTTTATTAGCACCTTTCAATTTGTTATGAAACAATGGCGCTGTCGTAACCTGATTGCTGTTGATTCTAGCAGGTTCTAATGGCTCTGTGGCATATCCTCGTTCTTGACTTTTTGTGCTAGGTCCTTCTAAATCATATTATTTGTAATTTCTGCAAAATTCCTGCTTCTAACTTCTTCCAAACTTCTCCTCCTTGCAGTACTGCCTAACTGATTTTTTCTTCGCAGTTAAATGGAAATTTTCAGTGATTTACACTGTACTCGCGACCGATCCGTCTAAATGCCTCCGAGTCCTGCACGAACTAACTGCTCATGAATTGTCTCTCTAGCGTTTGTAGATCTCTTTCATTGATATCATTTTCCCTACTGGGCCGAAGCTTCCAGAAACTCATAGACAATTGGTAAATGTACACTGCGAATAATATTTAAAACAATAGTATTGGTTTACAGAAGAATGAAATATTCAAAAACCTAAGGTCACAACATGAATAGAAAGTATTTAAAAGACAAAAAACAAAGGAAATGTATACTGTTTTACGTATAACATTAGTGGGAGGGCATTTGTTACAGAAACATCAAAGGAGACACAAATTCACTCGACTCAACGATTTGCACACATATGCTCTGTCTCGTTTCCCAAGATTGCAGCAGTTGGTGTGTTTTGAAGCATCTCTAGTCGTACGTCTCGTAAAAAAGTGCTGTAATCTATTTCCTAGTGTAATAGAGACTTATTTGGCAGTTCCATGTACTTCGAGAAACTGGCCTCTGCAGCCGGAACTGATGGTAATTTACCAACAGACTTTCCTTTTTAACGAACAGCTTACAATCAAGCCGAAACTATGGTTTAAGTCCTTAACAAGTCCATTCGCGATCCATAGCAGCGTTCTTCAGTATGGGATCCACGTCATTTATGAGCCACGAGAGTTTTATTGTTTATTTGTAATTGCACTTATAAGCAATGATGTACCTCTATTACCCTCGGTTTACATTAACAACATTTTGGAGAAATTATTTCGAACGTTTCATTCCACTAACGCGGACTAACGGTCAGTGTAAAGATTAATAGTTGTATGCCCTTGGTATCCCATTTTAGTTAGTGCTTTTGTTACAAGTCCTGATAAGAGTATCCACCAATCTAAAAGTCAAATATACCTTCGTTGTCTTGATGTTACTCTTTCGCGCACAGGAAACATAGCTAGGAGAATACAGGAAAAAATTAAGCGGAATGCTAAATATGTGCCCAACATCGTAAATTTTACCAACCTCTGAGCTTCACATACAATAATATACGTACAGTCTTCTAAAGATATGGAAATCGCACGAAGCATAACACTAAATTCCGATGTTCAATGGTTATCGAAAGTTTCTTTTCTGCTAGGAATACAGAAAAAAAAACATTTATAAAAGAAACAATTCCTTGTGTATGACTGAATTACTTAAAATAATTTATAAATCATTAAACCCACATCTGTAAGACGATAAAGTTAGACGATGTTTCGTTTGAACGACAAAATCCAAGCTGTCATAAGGAAATTAGAACTATGGGAAGTTCCTGCTGTGATTCACTCTGCAGTCCCCAGTTGTTGCGCGTGTATTCGAGCGTTAACATCAGTCCACGGTACTATACATATAGACAGCATTTTCACGATTTGCAGAGAAGTTTTCGTGGAGTATCTCCAGAACCTGCATAATACGCGAAGTGCAAGAACTTATTGTCGTTGACCAGGAGGGTTTTATAGAATTACATCCAGAAAGAATTGTAAAGAAAGTGTTCGAGGAAAAAATATTGCAAAACTGTGGCTTCTTTGTTTGAGGATTATCTTCATTTAGCGAAGAAATTTTTAAAATTCACCATACTACCTCACACAATCTCCATCTTTTGATATGCAGCTCCTTGTATTGGCCGTGTTTGCATTTAAACATCTTTGGATGTGAGGTCTGCCAGTTATGCAAAACACCGTTTTTCTCAGTACCCAAACATGTTTCGGCACCACTGTGCCATCATCAGTGGGTTTTCGTTTTTTTTTTTCTTTTTGTTTATTCTTCAATGTGAATATTTTGTTAAATGATTATAATTTGTGTGCATCTTTAATTCAATCAACTGATCATTTCTTTTTGTAAGTACCTTTACATTTGGTGTGCATGAACTTTCTGGATCAATTTTTTTAATTACTACAGGTAGCTTGTCATCTGCACCCAAACGATGTTCTTGAGAAAGTTTTTTGCTGGGAGTCAACCTATCTTCTAGAATGTAATTTAGTTTGGCGCGATGTTTTCGCGCCTATTTTCGTATTTACTTATTTACTTACGTTTTCATGTGGCAAGCGCTTCCATTCTCCACATCATGCTGAGATGTTGGGATGCATACGTAACTATAACAAGTATTTTACACAAATAACGTAGTAAAATACTTTTCACTGCACCAGAACAAAGTGTGATTGTGGTTTGTTATGTGTCCCAGCCCAGTCAGTGTACATTTGTTCACCAGAGAGTTCGGCGCCAAATTTGAATTTCGTTTGCATTTTATCTTTGTGTGTGTGTGTGTGTGTGTGTGTGTGTGTGTGTGTGTGTGTGTGTGTGGGTGCGTGTGTACGTGTATGTAGATTTTATCTGTCTGTGCTGTTTTTATCTGTAAAGTTCCTTTAATGTGTTAAAAGATTAAAAGATTAAAACAACTAGGAAACATATCAGACACAAAAATCAATGAAATAACAAACATACTCAGGACCATAACATCACAAAATTATTTTGTATTCAACAAAGAATTTTATTCTCAACACGAAGGACTGCCAATGGGATCACCAATCAGTGGACTCCTAGCTAACGTATTCATGAACAACCCGGAGAACATGATCTTTGGACACATAATAAAACCAAAGAACTACAAAGTTATATACTGGTACCGTTATGTCGATGACATAATATGCCTGATTGGTGAACCACATACACACATAGAACAGCTACACAATGAAATAAACAACTTACACCCAAAAATTAACTACACATGAAACAGAAACTAACAACACACTACATTTTCTAGATCTCACCATACAAAAAACAAACAACACACACAACTTCACAATATTCAGGAAACCGACGGCCACAAGCACCACCATTCACAACCTATCAAACCACTCATTGACACATAAGCACGCAAACGTCAGATGCATGCTCCACAGCATAAACAGAACACCCATGAACAAACAGAACTACACATAAGAACTATGCACAATAAAACAAATAGCAGTAGAAAATGGTTATACTACCCATATGGTTGACAAGTTGAATCAAAAAATATACAAACAGTACAAAAATGAACACACCACACACACACAAATCCTCACCCAGCACAGAACAACACAAAACACAAACAATGACCACACACAAGCTCAACAGAGCAACAACACACACATAAAACGAAATGGCACATACTCACAAACAATAATTAGATTGCTCACAGAATAGGCAACATATTAATGAAACAGGGACTCCAAATAGGATACAGGACAGAGAACACAACACAGAAAAAGATCAGAACACAAGAAACACCAATGTATAAATTTAACAGATTAGGAATATATGAACTCACATGCAACACTTGCCAGTCAGTATACATAGGACAAACATGCAGAAACTTCAAAACAAGATATTCGATACACCTCAGAGCTTTAAAAAGCAATCGCTCCCATAGCACATTTGCTGACGACCTTGTAGGCAACAATCACCACACAACCACAATAGAAACAGACTTAAGAATACTAAAACCTAGCCGCAGCCTATACAGCAAACTGACCATTGGGAAAACCTTCCATGTACAGAAGGCAATAGCAGAAGGAAAACACGTCTTAAACGAATACACTACACTCGGCAAGGGCACACTATTTAACACATTAAAGGAACTTTACAAATAAAAACAGCACAGACAGATAAAGTCTACACACACGCATACACACGCGCACACGCACACACCCACACGCACATAACACACACACACACACACACACACACACACACACACACACGCACACACGAAATATACACTCCTGGAAATTGAAATAAGAACACCGTGAATTCATTGTCCCAGGAAGGGGAAACTTTATTGACACATTCCTGGGGTCAGATACATCACATGATCACACTGACAGAACCACAGGCACATAGACACAGGCAACAGAGCATGCACAATGTCGGCACTAGTACAGTGTATATCCACCTTTCGCAGCAATGCAGGCTGCTATTCTCCCATGGAGACGATCGTAGAGATGCTGGATGTAGTCCTGTGGAACGGCTTGCCATGCCATTTCCACCTGGCGCCTCAGTTGGACCAGCGTTCGTGCTGGTCGTGCAGACCGCGTGAGACGACACTTCATCCAGTCCCAAACATGCTCAATGGGGGACAGATCCGGAGATCTTGCTGGCCAGGGTAGTTGACTTACACCTTCTAGAGCACGTTGGGTGGCACGGGATACATGCGGACGTGCATTGTCCTGTTGGAACAGCAAGTTCCCTTGCCGGTCTAGGAATGGTAGAACGATGGGTTCGATGACGGTTTGGGTGTACCGTGCACTATTCAGTGTCCCCTCGACGATCACCAGTGGTGTACGGCCAGTGTAGGAGATCGCTCCCCACACCATGATGCCGGGTGTTGGCCCTGTGTGCCTCGGTCGTATGCAGTCCTGATTGTGGCGCTCACCTGCACGGCGCCAAACACGCATACGACCATCATTGGCACCAAGGCAGAAGCGACTCTCATCGCTCAAGACGACACGTCTCCATTCGTCCCTCCATTCACGCCTGTCGCGACACCACTGGAGGCGGGCTGCACGATGTTGGGGCGTGAGCGGAAGACGGCCTAACGGTGTGCGGGACCGTAGCCCAGCTTCATGGACACGGTTGCGAATGGTCCTCGCCGATACCCCAGGAGCAACAGTGTCCCTAATTTGCTGGGAAGTGGCGCTGCGGTCCCCTACGGCACTGTGTAGGATCCTATGGTCTTGGCGTGCATCCGTGCGTCGCTGCGGTCCGGTCCCAGGTCGACGGGCACGTGCACCTTCCGCCGACCACTGGCGACAACATCGATGTACTGTGGAGACCTCACGCCCCACGTGTTGAGCAATTCGGCGGTACGTCCACCCGGCCTCCCGCATGCCCACTATACGCCCTCGCTCAAAGTCCGTCAACTGCACATACGGTTCACGTCCACGCTGTCGCGGCATGCTACCAGTGTTAAGACTGCGATGGAGCTCCGTATGCCACGGCAAACTGGCTGACACTGACGGCGGCGGTGCACAAATGCTGCGCAGCTAGCGCCATTCGACGGCCAACACCGCGGTTCCTGGTGTGTCCGCTGTGCCGTGCGTGTGATCATTGCCTGTACAGCCCTCTCGCAGTGTCCGGAGCAAGTATGGTGGGTCTGACACACCGGTGTCAATGTGTTCTTTTTTCCATTTCCAGGAGTGTAGATACACTAAAATCTGCAAAGACGCACCATTTACACACAAAAGGAACACCATATAAAAGACAACACACGCAGTTAAGGAAGCACACAGAAAACACACACACACAAAGATAAAATGCGAACAAAATTCAAATTTGGCGCCGAACTCTCTGGTGAACATATGAACACTGACTGGGCTGGGACACAACCAAAATCACACTGTGTTCTGGTGTAGTGAAAAAGTATTTTACTACGTCATTTGTGGAAAATACTTGTTGTAGTTACGTATGCATCACATCTCAGCATGATGTGGAGAATGGAAGCGCTTGCCACACGAAAACGTAAGTAAATACGAAAATAGGCGCGAAAACATCGCGAAAAACTAATTTACATTCTAGAAGATAGGTTAACTCCCAGCAAAAAACTTTCTTATCAACATCGTTTGGTTGCAGATAACAAGCTACCAGTAGTAATTAACACAAAAGTTATCCAGGAAGCTCATGCACACCAAATGTATTTACAAAAATAAATGATCTGTTGTTTGAAGTAAAAATGCACATAATTTCATAATCATTTAACAAAATATTCACATTGCAGAATAAACAAAAAAACTAAAACCCACTGATGATGGTACAGTGGTGACGAAACATGTTTGGATACTGAGAAAAACGGTGTTTTGCATAAATGGCGGACCTCACATCCAAAAATTCTCACACAATCTGCTCGTGTCAGAAGGCGTTTTCTGCGCATGTTGACAACAAAGTGTTAATTACACAACTATCCGGAATTAAAGCAGATATTAATGTGGTTTTTAATTTGATACAAGAACACGATTTCTACGAATTTCATTACAACTTATTTTACAGTTACTTGGATACTGTCTTAACGCTCTTCTTTGACAATACACACCCATTTTATAATATAGAGGGATATTAAGGTAATCTGTTCCCTTTTATTGCAAAATTCCTTTATCTGCCTCAACCCTGAGTTTAGATCTGAAAAGTTTACACCGTTAATCAATGCGTTGTTCTGGCACAAAGTAAGAGTAAAATATTGGGTATAGAAAACTGGTGTGACTCATCAGACTCTTAGACGATATTTAAGGATAATACCATTTATGTTCGAAAACGACTGAAAATATTTAATTCTCTGAAAACTCAATACTAGCCACCTAAAAATTGTGAAAACAATGCCACTGTAATGTGAAGGTATAGGTCGTTCCTGAATGCCACATCGAAAAAATATATCGCTAAACTGCTGTAATGAAATGCACAATCTCTTACTCGGTATTTTTAGGGTATATTACCATGTTACACCACATTCTAAACGCATTCTAATCCAAAATTACTAAAAATATACAGAAACTGCCTTTATTAGTCGAAGACATGCTGACACTACGATAAACATCTTTTTAAGTAGGTGCTTCCATCTACTGGGGACATACAGAAAAGAAAACAAGTGATGCAGTGGAAGAACATTGTGTAAAGCACATACTGCAATTAGACACAGCTAACTTCCTATCTTTCCTGGGCTAGAAAAATAGATAAATTTTGCTTGTAGGATACGAATATATACTACATAAGGACTGAGGATGTCACACAATAGAAACTGATATTATTATCCCATATCAACCCCACCCCCAACCAGTACGATCATTTACTTGTAATATGTAGTATTATTATGATTAGTTTCAGAATTTATTGTACTTGTACATTATTTGCTGTACTGGAATTTTTAAATGTTTGCTTTTCAAGATTCTGGTCCTCCAGAATTTAATTTAATCAACGCTAAGCTGTGTTCGTCTCTAGAACTAACTCTTTCTATCCTTCACCTGAAATTCTGAGACGTGCCATACTTTTTCGCCTTAATGATCAACACATGGGTAAGTCAGTTTTCCAACGCTACAACACTCTAAAGCTTCATAATTAATTCTCATAAAGACATAAGATATTTCGTGTGACTTATTCATCAATAGTTTCAGTTAATATGAACATAAAGAGTTAGTGCTAAGAGCTAAAATGCCAAGGGTTTATCAGGATGGTCCTGTCGTTAAGACCGTAGTCTCGGCTGTGGGAGAAATGAAGTTCAGACCTCGGCTCTACATATTTAGATTTCTCCCCGAGCTAATTTTTAGATGGTAAATTGATTTTTGTCTAAGTCTACGCTCTATCAGTAATTATCTCGACGCCGACTACTTGTTACTTTTCAACATTCCTACCACTTTTCTCAAAACAGCCCAGAAACGACAGATGGTTTTGTATAAAGACAGAAGTGACTGTGCATATAGAAGATATGATTAGACCCCTCGAAATCCGATTCTATAGTTTTTCCTACATATAAGTAAAACTTAATGGAACGAAACAATATCTTTTTTCTAGTGAGACAGGAGCTTCTCGCGAATAAGGTTCCAGGTAATTTGAACACTGACTTGCACGTCAGAAACTAGTCGGTATCTGATCATTATTCAGGGATAGGAGAATTCTAGGTCGTTTGAAAAAATGTTTTAAGAGAATCAACATATGTTTGGGTCTGATAAAGATCAGTTTCAGACTACCTCCTGCCTAAAAATCCTGACGCCACCTTGTTTCCATTACAACGAGTGTGAAAGTGTTGAAACTTTCCTTAAGGACGACGTCTTCACGTTTTTATTATTCTCAAGTGACAAAGGAATGTATCAGAGAAGGAAAAAAATCTAAAGTGAATATTTTTACAGGTTGAAAATGCGTAATTATAGCGAACCAGGTGGATACTGTGATAGGGATATCCATCACGTCCACAGTTTTTAGTTTTAACATCTGAAAAAGTTTTGCAATAACACCGAAACGTTAATTCAGAAAGTGTCACCGATCCATCATGACGATGAACTAGAACGTGTAACATTAACATGACATCATATCTCCATAATACTGTCGAAAGAACAACTTATTGTTGGTTAGTCAGTAACTTAAATTTCCATTGCTCCCTTTCACAATATACTGGTACGAAGTAGGACATTACAATTAATTTATAAAAATAAATACCTTTCCTCCGTGCCTGCTGGCATTTAGGAGTGTAAATATTCCGTGCAACAGTTTTAATATGTCAATACGTGTAACTGCCATCCACTGCTGACTGAAGGCCGCTTCAGGGCTTTGACATGCTTTTATCTTCTATTTGTACTGTACGCAAGCATTAAACTGCTACATGTTTACTTTTGTTATTTAGTTTGATAGCTGCCTCGGCTTTCGTCAAGAAATCTGATGAACAGTTTCCATGCCATTTACCATCCATTCAACTGTCTACTTGTTCCGCCTACCGTACCGTTTTAATTTCGGTCATACATACTTCATCCACTACTGTCTACCCCTCGTGTTTTTTAATCTCTCCTGACATATTCTCTTTGTAATTCTTAAAAACCACCCTCAGGTTTTGAACGGTTTCCTCGTTAAAATCCCTTGTAACACTACCTTAAATAGAAACTGATAATACGCGCTGATTGTGAACTTTCCTTTCCAACACATCGGAAAATTCGTTTGAAAACCCTTTTTATCAAAACTAATCCAGGCCATTTTTACACGTCTCTTTCTTTTCCTGTAACAGCACTCGTTGTGCTGAACAGCCATAACTATGAGAAATCTTCCACTGGTTCTGTGATTTCATTACCGATGTCCATTACTTTATTTTCGATACAGTAATTCTATGTCGGGCCCACCGGCATGTTGCCAAGATTGTTTCGACTACACTGCAGAAGTTTCGCTGGGAAGCCGTTTTACATCATCCATACAATTCCGATCTCACCCCGAGTGATTTCCATACTGTTGGAGCAATGAATGAAGACACTGGTGGGCGTTGAGTTGCTCTAGAAGAAGTGCTGCACGCCTGGGTACAATAATAGTTCAGTAAGCAATCGAAAAACTTTTTGCACGAAGGCATTGACTATCTTGTCTCACAGTGGGATAAATGTATTTACAATTACGGTGGTTATTTTTGAAACAATAAACAATTCACTTTTGTCATATATCTTTTTGTCATTTGACTGCCCCTAAAACGTATGCAACACCAGCTTTTGGACGAAGAGCTACATTTTCTTAATTGTTTTAGAAAGTCGTACTGTGTTGCATTTCGATATACAAACCACTTGCTAACCACGTAAGTAGCTCTGTACTCAAATATCAACTAAATATAACTTCCTATTACTGGCTTTGTTGATAATATTAGGAACACTTGCTGGTCTTTGTTTCATTGGTTACAGTATGCACTATTTCATTAGATACATCGTATTCTCTCAGGTATATTAAATTTTTCGCCCAACAACACTTGCACGGAGTGCACTACGGTGTAATGGTCATCACAAACACAACTTCAAGAAAGAATGCAGTGAACAAATCGTCTGCGTCGGATGCAGCAGTTCCACTATTGGTGGCTCGTGTTGTATGTTATCCTACTCATGTCGCTGCTTTTCATTCACGTGCGTAATCCAACTTCAGTAACGTCGGATAAAACTCTACAAGACGTCTCTTGATGTGAGATTTATTCGATACCACGTTCGTTTTAATTGATGCAGCTGTACTCATACAACGCTGCACTTACGTACAAGTCGCGCCAACTTCAAATGAAGCGTGAGTTTGTACTATCACTGCAAGAACAACACGCTAACTCTGTACGCGCTGCTTTTCTGTCAGAAAGTCGCAGGACCTTGCAATTCGATCACGCCTACAGTCCAAATATTTCAATAACCATAGTTACTTTGTATTCAGATTTCTAGATTTTATGTAGACGCTTATAGTGCTATGAAGTATATCCAGTTCGTCTAAAGTCTTGGAAAAATAGTATTCGGTAATCATAGTTTACGAGCGAAAGTTCAATCAGCTGTCAACAAATTCTTTTCTTTATAATCCCACATACCTTTTGGGTAAATGTTTCTGTCAGACAAATGATTTAACAACTTAAAAATATCGTAATTTGTTTAAGCACTTTTCTGTCACCATTAAATAAAACCTATTAGGTGGAAATAATATTGGATTTTATACGTAACTCTGGTGTGGCGACAAAAACTCAAAATAACTCGCGCGGGATTAGCCGCGTGGTCTCAGGCGCTGCAGTCGTGGACTGTGCGGCTGGGCCCGGTGGAGGTTCGAGTCCTCCCTCGGGCATGGGTGTGTGTGTTTGTCCTTAGGATAATTTAGGTTAAGTAGTGTGTAAGCTTAGGGACTGATGACCTTAGCAGTTAAGTCTCATAAGATTTCACAGACATTTGAACATTTTTGAACTTTTTGAACTTTTCCTTCTGGAAAGTAATAATTATTCTCGTTTAGAGAGTATAAATCTTTCCCCTACCATTAGCGATGACCGTAACTACAAGTCAGCGATATAACACTTGACCTCCTGACAGTCAATAATCTCTTTCCTTGCTACCAAAGGAAAGTTTAGTAATGTTAACTATTCGAAATATGGTTTCCGTATCACATAACTCAAAATATTTAGGAATTTTTCCTTCAAAAGCCATTAAATATAAATATCACCTTTTAAATTCTCATAAGCATTTTATTTACTTTTTTATCTTTGACTGTTATGCAGAAGTTAAGGATTCTGTGTAGTAATCTCTATACATTAGTTTGCGTAACTGTTTACCTTAAATTGTTTTATTTTTATATAAATATTTTTTCTTCTTTTCTTTCTTTATTTTTTCAATTAGTAGATATGATTCTATTTAATCCTTAATTCGGGGCACTTTCTTTTTTTCTCTTTTAACAAATAAAACTTTTTCTGTTTATGGTTTAGTTAATCGTCGTTATGTTACGAGAGCAGGGAACTCCCTACTGAGTTTACTGTATATTTAAAAAGAAAGTTAATTAAACATGCAGCAGTAAAGGTCACTGCCACTTACACTCTGACTCTTAAACGAAGTAAGCTACAGAGTTGCTTCAGGTGTTGGACCGACATACCGGGTGAACTAAAGGCGATAAATTAGCCGTTCGTAACGTTTCTTTTACAGTAGATAACACCACTTTATCTGCTTGGTCAAATGGTTCTGTCCTTAATTGGTTCGCTGAATGAGTACCAAAATTAAAATTGAGTATCTGAATCGTAAAATCAAATCAATTGTTTACTGCTGCTACCGTATAAAGTTTCGCAGCCACGTATGTAGTATCTGCCAAAAATCATCTATGTGGAGCTACTTCCCCGCATTTCCCACAAATTCACAACCGTAAACAAACACTACGATTCAACTATCATTGAGCGAGCACGACAGGCACACTAGTGAACTACAGGAAAGACCGATCTACGACCCGAACCCATTGTCACCAGACCGTACGAATTAACGTCTTTTCAGACAAACAAGTTCAACATCACTTGCAATGCCCCCAGAACAACGACATAAAAATATTTCACGAAATTACTTTCACGTTAACCTTCAATACGTTCAGATCCCGACACTCAGACTCCCGACACATAACGACGTAAATAATCTCATGAAAGAACATTTATTACAGCCTGTGCTGATAGGCTGTAATTTGCGTCAAATCATTGGCACGCTAGCAAAAATCCAGTCGCCAACCCAGAACCGCCCATCACTACCCTAAGCTCTGACTTCAGCTTGAGTCCAAACTATACTGATCTCCACTGAAGTACAAGTGACACTGATCTCCGCTCGAGTCAAAACGATACTATCTGTCTGCCACATGCTAAATTAATCGGAACAGTTTTTCCAAACAAATGAACAGCGTTCCCCTCTGCCGTCAACAAGCAAATATCATCTGTGCTCACTAGTGCTAGCGTGAACAGCTGCGCAGTCGTTTGTTCCGTGCGGTCCCCGGTACGGTTTGCCGTCAACCGCCTCCCCGCTTTTGTACCACTGTATTAGATTTGTCTCCAATTCTACAATATCGCAAGGGAACAATTATTCGAAACACATAAAAAAATCTCTTTACATTCAGCACATTCATTAGACTTTCCTTTAGTGAGAGTTGGCTGCGAAAGCTGTTATAGCTACAAAATTTAGGCTGAAATTTCTCTAGAAAAAATGGCCCCATACAACGCGGTTCATCCATTACAGTGCCCACTGAAACGGAAAGTGGCAGCATTAGTGAATCAACAAAGGCATGTTTCAATCGTTCACTGCATGGCAACTTTGTACAGGAAGACAATTATTGAACTATATGAAACAAAATCGACATAACTTCTGAACGGTTCAAATATCACGGTTGGCCGTGAGGCATGATGGGAATTAGTATACGCACGCGCCCTGTTGCCATTTCGCTACCCCAGATGCCTGCATGTGCGTGAGTTGCAGTCGATTTCCTTGCTGTTCCTCTTGTGTTCTGCTTTTTTTTGTGCACTATTTTTCATTATATCGGAGACGCCACAGGAAATGTCTATAGCAGGTATGGAGCGCAATTCTTGTTTTTTGTCCACCATTGGTCCCAAAGTCAACAAACTCTCTGTGAAACTGTGCGCCGAAACTATTCTCGAGGAAGTGACATACGATGATCTTGCGCAATTGCTAGCAAATATTATGAAAGTCAAATTCATGGAGCAGCTGCACGGTTTAAATTTTTTCGTCTGAAGCAGCAGCCTTCTCAGACAGTTAAGCAGTGGACAGCTATACTGCGAGGTCTCAACAGGCACTGCAGGCTTAAACGTTAACGTGGAATTAATTACAGTGCAGCAACGTTGCATGATACTATTACGCAGAATCTGATGCATGCATTTGTGTTGCACTTCTAAAACTACCAGACCCTGATTTACAAAACAGTTCTGTCTATTCTGTAAACTCAAACAGCTTCGGACTCCACAGAGATTGGTTTTGAGGCTCCTTGTATTTCACTTGTTCGTAATGTGTCAGACACTCAGTCTCATGTACAAAAGAGTGTTCAAGTAACTAGGAATACTGCACAGACAAACTGTAAGCATAGCAGAAGTAAGTAATCGTGTCCTCAGTGCTTTTTGGACCATGCTTAGAACGGTTGTCCTCACCATGACGCTACTAGCTTTCAATGTGAGCGTGAAAATCACGTTCAAACTGTTTACGAGGCAGACACGGTTAGGGCGACAGCTGCCCTCGTGCTAGGGCACGGTGACCACAGCGTCACTGTCAACAAGTCCTCACAAGCAGGCGGCTCCAATCACTCAGGTGAGAGCTGAACCTCGCGTTTCAGCATCGCAGAATACTTCCACTGCAATACAGAGGCATGCGAACAAAGTTTTTGTTCAAAGTGGAACAACACAAAATTACGTTGCAGTTGGGCACTCGTGCTTCAGTTTCCATGATAAATAAAGACACTTATGCCAGAATCGATAGCCACAGCTACCGCTGCGTACTTCTATTTTGTCTCCCTTCAATGGACAAGAAATTTCAGTATTTGGCATGTGCAGTTTGCCAGCAGTTTTCCGTAGACAAAGTGTGTTTCTTTTCACATAATCAGCTCTATAAACAACCCAAACATACATGGGTGAGTTTTATTTTATTTATTCAACTTATTCGTTCAGAACAAAATGTTACAAATTAGTATTCCTGTGCTTCAAGCTAACAATTTTCACCAGTACAGTAAGCACAAGGAACTATTCGAACTAGGTATAGGAAGGGAAAATTACTCTGCAGCACACATCACTCTGAAAGACAACCAACAGCCGCGATTTTTTTTATCAGACCTGTCCCCCATGCAGTACGTCAGTAAATTGCTCACGAACTGCCAAGATGGAAAGACAATGCTGTTATCAAACCCATTTCTGCAAGCCAATGGGCATCGCCCTTGATTATTCTGAAGGAATATTCAGGAAGTTTTCGTTTGTGTGCAGACTTTAAGGCAACACTAAATCCACAAACTATAGTGGATTCTTATCCTGTTCCACGTCCAAAGAAACTGATGGACAGATTGGGAAAAGCAGATACTTCTCAAAAATAGATTGCGAGAGGAATGTGTACAGTTGCCGTGGATAAAGAGTCCCAGCAATATTTTGTCATAAACACTCGCTTAGGCTTGTTCCAGTTTCAAAGATTACCCTTTTGGAAGTGCTTCAACTCCTGCAGTTTTTCAGTGGTTCCTGATAATGTTAACAGCGTAAGTCCCTTCTTGTACTACCTGGACGACATTGTCGTAGCAGTTCGTATGCCTGCAGAGAATTTGGTAAATTTAAACTATTTGTTTCAAGTTCTTTCTGCAGCTGCGTTAAGGTGCAAAAAGGTAAAGTGCTCGTTCTTCCAGGAATAATTGAACTATTTAGTTCACATAATAAATGTACAGCGTATACATCCAACTACATCGCACTTGGCTGTCGTTAGACAACTGCTTGCGCCCTGTATCATAAAGGAGATCCAATAAGGGAAAGCTCACCTGTTACACAAAATTTACTCCTGGTGCTGTGCAAATTGCTGCTCTGCTTATCTAGCTGCGCTCGACAAATATTACTTTTGTGTGGTCCAAAAAATGGCAGAACACATTTCAGCAATTGAAAGAAGCATTGTTAAGCCGTAGGTGTTTGATTCACTTTGCCCAGCTACGCCTGTCGTTTTAGCTGTGGATGCATCTTCTTATGGGATCATAGCAATGCTCTCCCATAATATTGGTTCTTCTGACATACCTACCTTACCTTCTGACATACCATACCTTTTGCCTCGAAAGCTGTTAGCAAAGCGCTGAGTAACTTCAGTCAGCTTGAAAAAGAGGCGCTCGCTGTTATTTGTGGTGTTACGAAATTCCAACAGTATTTGTATAGTCGGAAGATCTACACTCCTGGAAATTGAAATAAGAACACCGTGAATTCATTGTCCCAGGAAGGGGAAACTTTATTGACACATTCCTGGGGTCAGATACATCACATGATCACACTGACAGAACCACAGGCACATAGACACAGGCAACAGAGCATGCACAATGTCGGCACTAGTACAGTGTATATCCACCTTTCGCAGCAATGCAGGCTGCTATTCTCCCATGGAGACGATCGTAGAGATGCTGGATGTAGTCCTGTGGAACGGCTTGCCATGCCATTTCCACCTGGCGCCTCAGTTGGACCAGCGTTCGTGCTGGACGTGCAGACCGCGTGAGACGACGCTTCATCCAGTCCCAAACATGCTCAATGGGGGACAGATCCGGAGATCTTGCTGGCCAGGGTAGTTGACTTACACCTTCTAGAACACGTTGGGTGGCACGGGATACATGCGGACGTGCATTGTCCTGTTGGAACAGCAAGTTCCCTTGCCGGTCTAGGAATGGTAGAACGATGGGTTCGATGACGGTTTGGATGTACCGTGCACTATTCAGTGTCCCCTCGACGATCACCAGTGGTGTACGGCCAGTGTAGGAGATGGCTCCCCACACCATGATGCCGGGTGTTGGCCCTGTGTGCCTCGGTCGTATGCAGTCCTGATTGTGGCGCTCACCTGTACGGCGCCAAACACGCATACGACCATCATTGGCACCAAGGCAGAAGCGACTCTCATCGCTGAAGACGACACGTCTCCATTCGTCCCTCCATTCACGCCTGTCGCGACACCACTGGAGGCGGGCTGCACGATGTTGGGGCGTGAGCGGAAGACGGCCTAACGGTGTGCGGGACCGTAGCCCAGCTTCATGGAGACGGTTGCGAATGGTCCTCGCCGATACCCCAGGAGCAACAGTGTCCCTAATTTGCTGGGAAGTGGCGGTGCGGTCCCCTACGGCACTGCGTAGGATCCTACGGTCTTGGCGTGCATCCGTGCGTCGCTGCGGTCCGGTCCCAGGTCGACGGGCACGTGCACCTTCCGCCGACCACTGGCGACAACATCGATGTACTGTGGAGACCTCACGCCCCAAGTGTTGAGCAATTCGGCGGTACGTCCACCCGGCCTCCCGCATGCCCACTATACGCCCTCGCTCAAAGTCCGTCAACTGCACATACGGTTCACGTCCACGCTGTCGCGGCATGCTACCAGTGTTAAAGACTGCGATGGAGCTCCGTATGCCACGGCAAACTGGCTGACACTGACGGCGGCGGTGCACAAATGCTGCGCAGCTAGCGCCATTCGACGGCCAACACCGCGGTTCCTGGTGTGTCCGCTGTGCCGTGCGTGTGATCATTGCTTGTACATCCCTCTCGCAGTGTCCGGAGCAAGTATGGTGGGTCTGACACACCGGTGTCAATGTGTTCTTTTTTCCATTTCCAGGAGTGTATTTGCTGACAGATCGTAGGTCTTTTTCAAACCTGCGAACTCCGCCCCAGCTCGAACAGCTCAATAATTGTAACTTTGTTCTCTGATATTGTCTCATTATGTTTGAGTTGTTGTAAAGAGTCACTTCCCAAAAGTCGGTTATTGATCAGTATCAACAAAGTGTGAGTCGTTCGAGTAATTATGTTTTCAAATCAATTCTCCAGATATTGAATGTCTTCAAAATTTTCCTCTCGACTTCTGGTATGTTGCCACAACTACTACTACTGACACAGCTCTTCAGATTGTTCTGAAATACATGCACGATCGGCGGCCAAGCAGTTTCAAAGAAATACCCCATCCAGTGGCGCGGCACTGTTTTTCGCATTGTCACGTGCTGTCTGCGCGATCAGGTGTTCCGCTGTTGCGTACAGAAAATGACAATTCCTAGATTGTGATTCATCAGTCTCTACAGTGTGTACTGTCTTTATTGCACCGACGTTGTTAGGATGTAATACACACGATAAACTCGGCAACCGTCACTGTACTTGGCAGAGCATGAAGGGTCAGATTGAAGAAATGGCCACTCGTGCATTTTTGAATGGCCACATCCAACTAGTCTATAGTAGCGCATTCGTATTGATTTAGTGGGTCCGTTCTGGAACAAGCAATGGCTGTTAGTAGTAGATGCTCACACTACATATTTCCTTTTGTTGTCACCATGACATCCAGCACTACTACCAGTACGATAACGACTTTGTCTTTCGTTTTTTGTCTTTAGCATCTTTCTGAGGTCACTGTTTCTGAAAATAGACCACAATTCATGTCAGACGATTTCCATCAGTTTCGTACCGCCTGTGACATCCACCATGTCACCACTGCACTTTTCCAATAACAGTCTAATGGTGAAACTGAATGGTTTGTTCGGACATTCAAAAGTCACGTGCAGAAGCTCCGTTCTTCCTAAACACGAAACAAGGCTTTGAAAATTTTTCTGCCATCATAACGCTCCTTGTTACATGACAGGAATTCACAGGCAGAACTTTACCCACTGGAACGAACCGTACCCTATTAAATCTTTCTCGGCTGCTCTGGAAACAACTCATTCCGAAAAGTCGGACAAAGTCCCAGCTGCACAATGAAGTCTTTTTTCAAAGTCTTTGTAAAGAAACAGCGTATGGAGCAATGAGGTAATCTCACGTCGCCCACGGTTCCGCAGGGCTGCTGCGGTGCCACCAAAACCATCTGCCCCGTGTCATTCGTATATCAGTGACACTGCTGCTGAACGTTTGTCCACAGACGCAGCATGTCGCTGAGGTCCTCAATCGAGTCTGCGCCCGTCTCTCCGCCAGTCATGTCCAGCACTTTCAACTGTGGTGCCCATGGAGATAGACGCCCAGCTGTCCCCGCTGAGGACGTCACCGGGGCTGGCTCCCACCCAGCTTCTCGAACCGATGTCCGTGGACGAACCTTCCGTGAAGGTCTACACAGTGCTCCAGACGTTTCTGCTGCCATCCAGCCGACCACAGCGTCTGCGTCTCTGGACATGGACGTGCATATTATGACTGGGTCTTAGGCTGGTGTTCTTGGTCACCCTCGCAGGATGTTGACTGGGAGGTATTATCGGCCGTAGCTGCCCTTCCTGTCTCCTCATCTGCATCCGCATTCAGTCCTCCACGCCTCCCCCCCACCCCTCCCCCCAAATCCCTCTGTAGTCACTACTCATGTGCGTCTGTCCTACACGACGATGGTGTGGATGTTTGGTGGTGGGGTTGGGGATGGGAGGGGGGGGGGCGGAGGAATGTGTAAATGTCCAGAGATTCCAATGCCACACCAAAGTCGAGCAGTCCCTCACACTGAGGTCAGTACAGTGTCGAGAATGCAAGAGCTCACACCCAGTTCGTGACTTCTTCTGAAGGAGTCAACATCATAATGTAGGATCTTCGAGTTATTAAAGTTTCTGATGAACTTTTAGTATATGTTGAACGTTGTACCTCAAGAGAACAGTTTGTTAATTAGTGCATTAAGTGATGCTTTGCTAGGAACTCTTTTTGTCAGATTTGTAATAAAGTAAACTAATATTTCACGTTTTCTAGTTCGATGATCCTTTCCCAGAGCAATCAAAGAACCCACAGTTATGGCCGAACGACAGTTTCGTCTGGTCACAACAGGAACGGCGAAGCTTGTCTACTGCTCCTGTGGTACTGTCGTAAGCATCTATGGAAAGTGGTTGAAGGACTAAGAAATCAGAAAAAAAGGTATTGAACGTCCAAGGCTCATCACTCATCATAGAGATCGCTGGCTTGCGCACTTGGCGATCTGTTGCACATGTGATGTCAGAGTACAATGTAGGTGGATAAGGGTTTTGTAGTATGAAGTTCATTGTACATTATTAAACATGGGGCTCTACAGCTAACTTATTTGTTGCCATGTCAACCCAGCGATATTATCAACTGCGATGACGGTAGCTGTTGAATCATTCAGACTGCACCATGGAAAATAGAAACGTTTTGCCTGGTCGGGTGAATTCACGTTAATCGCTTCACCAGGCCGATGGTTGTGTTGGGATAGGCTATTATCCAGGCGAATGGTTATTCGAAATATGCACCGCTCCATGGATGCTGATGGTTCTGTGCACATTATGTTGTGGGGGCCGTTCACCTGGGCTTCCACGGTGCCTGTTGTAGTAATCTAAAGCACCATAATACCTGTCTTACATGAACATTAGTTCGGAGCACTGTGTGCCTTTATGCTTGATGTCATTTCTGGCGGCAGTGCATCTTCCGATATGACAGCTGTCCGTGTCACGAGGCTAACAACACGCCACAGTGTTTTAAGAGGAGTGACAGTGACGTTGAAGTCTTGGTCTCGAATTTGCCTGATCTGAACTCGATGGAACGCCTCTGGGATGCAGAATTCGCATCACTTGTGCTTAGACACCTGGTGACCTCGGGAAAGCGACCAAGAACTTTTCGAATCCGTGCCCCGTGGAATCGCTGCAAGATTACGTTTGGAAAGTGGATCAACATAATATTAATCAGGTGGTCGTAGTGGACTGGCTCATGACTGTATGCGCAAGTACGTCCGCTTTCCACTATAAAGAGAATTACCGTTTTACTCGGTAGGCAACTGAAGCGAAGCACTGCTTTCCAGCATTTATTTTGCCATACTCTGTCACACAAATATGCAATATATATATGTCAATGTATCTGTCTCTAAAGTACACTGTCAAGTTTTCAGGTTGATTGGCTCAAATGGCTCTGAGCACAATAGGACTTAACATCTGAGGTCATCAGTCCCCTTGATCTTAGAACTACTTACACCTAACTAACCTAAGGACATCACACACATGCATGCCCGTGGCAGGATTCGAACCTGCGACCATAACAGCCTCGCGGTTCCGGACTGAAGCGCCTAAAACCGCTCGGCCACCGCGGCCGGCTTTCAGGGTGATAATCTACAATTTTTCAATAGTGTATATCTCCGTTTTGACGACAGATAGATATTTAGGACGTGACAGACAATCGATTTTGGGAATAATGTAAATCTTGTCAATTTCCTGCAACGTAGCACCTAATAAAAATACGAAGTATTTCTGAGCACTAAATTGTCTATCAACATTTGCAGGAAAATACCTACAAAAGATTCTGCAAAATCCATTGCTCAATTGAAGGAAGGATTTATGTGTGCGCTTTGTAATGAAATACTGTAATATTGTACTAATATGATGATGTGTGCTTCTTCTTGTGAACTACTGTAATATTGCGTTGATCTGACAGCTCTCTACTTCTTATACCGTTCAGTCAATGACACAGGTTCGTAATGAGATAATGTAGTATCGCCCAAAGATAAGGGTGCCTCAACAAAATAGGCAAGGTGCGTCGATACCACATACATTAGCGATTTCTTGGTGCAATCCGCAACGACGAATGATACGTGCTCCTGAAGACACGCACTCTCTCTCAGCACTGCAGCACCATAACATGGAAGTCGATATAGAGACGAGTATGGACTCGCTCTGCCCGGTTCGTAATTTCCGAGTGAAGCACTCAACATCTTCAGACCAAAATACTGTATGAGCAGGAGCCGCCTCCCGGTGGTAAATCACTATACAGCATTTTTGTCTGAAGATGACCACAGGGCGTGGTCGAAACCGGTTACCAGAATAAAGAAATTGGTGATCAAGACTGATTATAATAGTAACCATTAGTAATAACTTTGATCACTGTCTGCTCCCACGATGTATTCAAAACTAATTTACTTTACCTCTGATCTTCCATCACTGTTCAGCAATTAGCGCTGTGTACATAAATTTCTAAAGTATATGTAATTATTGTTAAATGACGAAAGGCAGAAAAGAGTACCTTGTTGCTCAGTTATTTTTGAGCACTGCAGGTGTTAAATTCTAACATGCACTCAGTACTTTCTAATATGATTGTGGCTACTACTTCATATTAAAGAATTACATGTTTATGTATGTCAAATATATTAATCAAGCACTCGAATATCGAAAAGAAATATATGCATGTGACGGTACATTTATTTCGATATATTATTTTTTTCCTTTTCTCTCTCATCTGAATTGTCAAATAAGAGTAATAACTGTATTGTATCGTTGCCAGAGACTGTTTTAACGATCGGTACCTGTCGAAATATCCAAAAGTCACACTATAGTTCAGTGAAACTGTCAGAAAAAAAGCCTGTACCCTGCAAAAGGTGTGGTAGAAGATTTTATTTTTTTAACTCGTTCATATTTTTGGAAAGGTTGGAAAACCAAGTTTTGCAAACAAAATTCCTCTTGGGAAAACTTTCTGCTGTCAAAAAACTTCGAAAATTTCGGACTTTTTTCAGTTTTTTCAAAGTATCTCAGTTTCATTAGAGAAGATTTTATTTTTTTAACTCGTTCATATTTTTGGAAAGGTTAGAAAACCAAGTTTTGCCAACAAAATTCCTCTTGGGAAAACTTTCTGCTGTCAAAAAACTTCGAAAATTTCGGACTTCTTTCAGTTTTTTCAAAGTATCTCAGTTTCATTAATATCTTACAATAATGTTGGGAAGTGAAATGTCAGACGAAGAGCAATCTGTGTCCGATAGGAGCATGAGATCCCTTTTTAGGGCGATCGCTAAATTAAAACAATCTAACGAAGAATCTACTGCTAGATTAAAAGAGGAATTAAAACAATCTAACGAAGAATCTACTGCTAGATTAAAGGAGGAACTAAAACAGGAATTAAAACTGTCTACTGAAGAATCTAATGCTAGGTTAAAAGGGGAGCTAACAAAATCTACAGACAAGTTACAGGAACATCTTAATGAAACCAGTCGAGAATTAAGTGATAAAATAGAGGCTTCTAAAGTTGAAATGCAGGAAAAACTAGTAGGACTTAGTAATAAGATTGCTGATAATTGTAAAAGGTGAGAAGAACATATCCAGGAATCGCGTGAGGAAAAAGCTCGCATGCGAAATGATATTACTAACTTAACCAAGAGACTAGAAAATGTCAATGTCTTAGTTGTAAATGAAATAGAGAAAAATTACGATAAGTTACGAGAGGAATTTTCTATGCAAACAGAAACTGTTCGTAGAGAATTATTAGAATCTATTAAAGAGGTTTCTACCAAACCTGTAGAGATTACTTCAATAGATAATGTAGAATTAGAGACATTAACGCATCGAGTAGAAAAGGATCATACTGAAATAGAAAACATGAAATTCTTAGTTACCGAAGTATGCAGTAACCTTGAGACTTCCAAAGATAATAACATTGACGAAGGTACAGAGCGTTCACATCGCGAACACAGTGAAGTATCGATATTAGCTAACCGCGTATCCAATACAGAAATGCGAATACAGGAAATTACTAAACGACTATCGAAATTAGATAATAATGAAAACATCTTAAGTAGTAGAAGTAATAACGTAATCAGAGACAACAGTCGCATCGTGTTCGCTAGCTCGGACGACAACAACACAAATAAAAAAATCACGGCAAGCAAATCCGACGCAACTCCGTCTCTGCAATCTAAACAAAATCCAACTATGTCTTTCGCAGAATGTTGGGATGATATAACGACAAATTCAAATGTATCAAGTCGATTTCCTGTATTCAAACCAGGAGGCGAACTTCACCCTATAATCTTTATAAAAGCTTTAACTTCATTATCTCCTAAATGGAGTAATGAAAAACGGATTCAATTTGTAATAGGACATTTAGAAGCAGAAGCTGGGGAATGGGCAGTACTGCATAGAACTGAATTTAGGGACTGGAATGATTTTGTTAAGCAGTTTAAACAAAATTATTGGTCAAGAGGAAAACAACAACACTTAACTTTAGAGTTGTTAGACCCTCCTCCACATTCTAAACGGTGGGGAGGTTATAGGAATTATTTCGAATGGCATTTAAACCGTGCTAAATTAATTGAAGAACCAATTATTGAAAGTCATCTAATGCGAGTCCTAATTAGTAGGTTACCGTATTATGTAAAGGAAAGAATGATAGAAAGGGAATGGTCACAACCTTGCGATTTATTAGGATATTTAGAACAGTTAGATATACTTAATAGAGAACGGGAAGACGAGAGATTTAGATTTGGTAGAAATGACAATCCTCGAAATAATAATAATTCAGAACCACGAAAATTTAACAACAACAATCATAGCCGGTTTTGTTATATAAAACGTCAATTTAAAGATAAAGAGAGCCAACAAAATCGTGGTAATAACTCTAAAATGCGGAAATTACACAATAACGATAATGAGATAAATCATCCTCAAGTAATTGATTGGTTGGTTGGTTGTTTGGGGAAGGAGACCAGACAGCGTGGTCATCGGTCTCATCGGATTAGGGAAGGATGGGGAAGGAAGTCGGCCGTGCCCTTTCAGACGAACCATACCGGCATTTGCCTGGAGTGATTTAGGGAAATCACGGAAAACCTAAATCAGGATGGCCGGACGCGGGATTGAACCGTCGTCCTCCCAAATGCGAGTCCAGTGTCTAACCACTGCGCCACCTCGCTCGGTCCCTCAAGTAATTAATGAAGGTCAAGTTGTAGGTGACGCTATCATAGAAAGTTCGGAAAACTAGTAAAGTCCTTTAGTACGGGTCAACTAAAGGGAACTGTTAGTCAAAATTATACAAGACCCAATTGCAATTTATCATTAAGCTGCCAAAAGGAAGGTGATTGGCAACAAGATTTACTTCAGGAAGACAATCAGATAAGGGAGAATATAACTTGTAAACCCGTTATTAAAGGTTATATTAAAGATACCGAAGTAAATATTATAATCGATTCGGGTAGCGAAGTAAGTATTTTATCTAAAGAATTATTTCAACTTAAAAGAAAATATTGGAATTTCCCAACCTTACCTGTAACTGCGGTGAAAATTATGGGAGCTACTGGTAAAAGAAGTCAAAATATTACTGAGAAAGTTTATTTAACTTTTGAAATTTCTAAACAATTAATTTCTCACTCTGTACTTGTCGTAGCCAACTTAAATGTGGACATAATTTTAGGTATAGATTGGTTGTGTAAATATAAAGCTATATTAGATTTTAAAGACTCTTCCTTAACCATCCATAAAGAGGCATGTGCTTTTAAAGTGAGGTTTTCTAATAATCAAGTACCTGAAAATTGCTACGAATCCTTACAGATTAAGTACACACAGACCATGAACCTATTAATAGATTCTAGTGATCTTGAATATGAAGTATACCAATGTGAGGCTAGTAATAGTATCGAAACCGAAGTGAAAGAAAAATGTTATTCTACGAACTGTCTATCCGAATTAGAAAAGGAAGAGTTGGAATCTTTATTGTTAGAATTTAGAGCTGTCTTCTCAGATGAACCGGGAAGAATCAAAGATTACGTTTGTAAACTTAAGATTAAAGATCAAAAACCATTCTTTAAGAAACCTTACCCTATTCCAGTACAATTCAAAGAACCGGCTAGTAGAGAAATAAGTAAGATGCTAGAACAAAATATTATTGAATGATCATGTAGTGCTTTTAACAGTCCTTTGTGGGTAGTTAAGAAAGCTACTGGTGGGGTACGACTGGTTCTGGATGCTCGTGAATTAAACAAAATTCTAGAGATGGAAAGAGACAGACCTATTCCTATGGAGGACGTACTTCTTAAGATTGCTGGTTCTCGTTATATGAGTACAATGGATTTAACTGCGGGCTATCATCAAGTAATATTACACCCGGATTCACGGCAATATACGGCTTTTCTTTTTGAAGGCAGATCATATCAGTTCCAAGTTTTACCTTTTGGAATTAATATATCAGTGTCAACTTTCATTAGGGCATTAGATTCTGCTTTGGGTTAGCAGTTATTACAAAACATTATTTTATATGTAGATGATATTTTGGTAGCCACTAAAACGTGGGAAGAACACGTAACGATATTACGGGAATTGTTTGACCGTTTAATTGACAGAGGAATTACTTTAAAATTATCTAAGTCTTACTTCGGAAAGGAGGAAATGAGATTTTTGGGGCATATAGTGGACAGTAAAGGTATTAGGCCAGACCCAGCACGTATTGAAGCTATTGCTCGATGCCCGAGTCCTAGAAATCGAAAACAATTGAAATCATTCTTAGGAATGGTAGGATTTCTGAGAAGATTTCTTCCTGGGCAGGATACTGTTAATCCTAAATTACTGGATTTATTAAAATAGAAATCAGTATGGCTCTGGGGAAAAGAGGAAGAGGAAGTTTTAATAAGATAAAAGGAGCGTTAACAGAAGCCAAAATATTATACCATCCAGATTTCAATCAAGGCTTTTGTATGTGAACGGATGCGTCTGATTGTGGTGTGTCTTGCGTAATATTCCAAGGTGATCTGATCAATGAAAAGGGATTATATCAGCCAATTGGATTCGCTAGTAGAACTTTAAATAAACATGAAAGAAATTATTTTGTAACAGAGAAGGAAGCTCTAGCGGTGGTATCGGGCTTTCAAAGATTTAGAGGATTATTAATTGGAAGAAAAACAGTTGTATATACTGATCATAAGGCTTTAACGTTTTTGAACAATTGTCGGTTACTTCACAGTAGATTATTACATTGCGTATTATGCTTGCAAGAATTTCAGTACGAAATCAGGTATATAAAGGGATGCTTTGTCGAGACTTCCAGTAGGAATGGAGAATATTAACATTGCAGAAGAACCAGGAACATATTACCATGTTTATTTCCTTTTAACTCAGGAGAACGAACGTAAGGTTAAACGGATAGTAACTGCTATTAGATGTAATTAAAGAAATGACGATCAATATAGGGAACTTATACAAAACCTTAATAATGGGGACGAAGCATTTAACACCCGGGGTGTGTGGTTATATTTCAACGACTTGTTGTAGTGAAAAGCACAGAGGGAACACCAGAGATGGAAAATCTGCATTCCGAAACCTGTTGTGTACGAATTAATTACTTATATTCATTTCCAGGGGCAGATGTGGACTCTGACCACAATCTATTGGTTATGACCTGTAGATTAAAACTGAAGAAACTGCAAAAAGGTGGGAATTTAAGGAGATGGGACCTGGATAAACTGAAAGAACCAGAGGTTGTACAGAGTTTCAGGGAGAGCATAAGGGAACAATTGACAGGAATGGGGGAAAGAAATACAGTAGAAGAGGAATGGGTAGCTTTGAGGGATGAAGTAGTGAAGGCAGCAGAGGATCAAATAGGTAAAAAGACGAGGGCTAGTATAAATCCTTGGGTAACAGAAGAAATATCGAATTTAATTGATGAAAGGAGAAAATATAAAAATGCAGTAAAGGAAGCGGGCTAAAAGGAATACAAACGTCTCAAAAATGAGATCGACAGGAAGTGCAAAATGGCTAAGCAGGGATGGCTAGAGGACAAATGTAAGGATGTAGAGGCTTTTCTCACTAGGGGTAAGATAGATACTGCCTACAGGAAAATTAAAGAGACCTTTGGAGATAAGAGAACCACTTGTATGAACATCAAGAGCTCAGATGGAAACCCAGTTCTAAGCAAAGAAGGGAAAGCAGAAAGGTGGAAGGAGTATATAGAGGGTCTATACAAGGGCGATGTACTTGAGGACAATATTATGGAAATGGAAGAGGATGTAGATGAAGATGAAATGGGAGATACGATACTGCGTGAAGAGTTTGACAGAGCACTGAAAGACCTGAGTCGAAACAAGGCCCCGGGAGTAGACAACATTCCATTGGAACTACTGACGGCCTTGGGAGAGCCAGTCCTGACAAAACTCTACCATCTGGTGAGCAAGATGTATGAAACAGGTGAAATACCCTCAGACTTCAAGAAGAATATAATAATTCCAATCCCAAAGAAAGCAGGTGGTGACAGATGTGAAAATTACCGGACAATCAGTTTAATAAGCCACATCTGCAAAATACTAACACGAATTCTTTACAGACGAATGGAAAAACTAGTAGAAGCCGGCCTCGGGGAAGATCAGTTTGGATTCCGTAAAAATACTGGAACACGTGAGGCAATACCGACCTTACGACTTACCTTGGAAGAAAGATTAAGGAACGGCAAACCTACGTTTCTAGCATTTGTAGACTTAGAAAAAGCTTTTGACAATGTTGACTGGAATACTCTCTTTCAAATTCTAAAGGTGGCAGGGGTAAAATACAGGGAGCGAAAGGCTATTTACAATTTGTACAGAAACCAGATGGCAGTTATAAGAGTCGAGGGACATGAAAGGGAAGCAGCGGTTGGGAAGGGAGTAAGACAGGGTTGTAGCCTCTCCCCGATGTTATTCAATCTGTATATTGAGCAAGCAGTAAAGGAAACAAAAGAAAAATTCGGAGTAGGTATTAAAATCCATGGAGAAGAAATAAAAACCTTGAGGTTCGCCGATGACATTGTAATTCTGTCAGAGACAGCAAAGGACTTGGAAGAGCAGTTGAACGGAATGGATGGTGTCTTGAAGGGAGGATATAAGATGAACATCAACAAAAGCAAAACGAGGATAATGGAATGTAGTCGAATTAAGTCGAGTGATGTTGAGGGTATTAGATTAGGAAATGAAACACTTAAAGTAGTAAAGGAGTTTTGCTATTTGGGGAGCAAAATAACCGATGATGGTCGAAGTAGAGAGGATATAAAATGTAGACTGGCAATGGCAAGGAAAGCGTTTCTGAAGAAGAGAAATTTGTTAACATCGAGTATAGATTTAAGTGTCAGGAAGTCATTTCTGAAAGTATTTGTATGGAGTGTAGCCATGTATGGAAGTGAAACATGGACGGTAAATAGTTTGGACAGGAAGAGAATAGAAGCTTTCGAAATGTGGTGCTACAGAAGAATGCTGAAGATTAGATGGGTAGATCACATAACTAATGAGGAGGTACTGAATAGGATTGGGGAGAAGAGGAGTTTGTGGCACAACTTGACCAGAAGAAGGGATCGGTTGGTAGGACATGTTCTGAGGCATCAAGGGATCACAAATTTAGCATTGGAGGGCATCGTGGAGGGTAAAAATCGTAGGGGGAGACCGAGAGATGAATACACTAAGCAGATTCAGAAGGATGTAGGTTGCAGTAAGTACTGGGAGATGAAGAAGCTTGCACAGGATAGAGTAGCATGGAGAGCTGCATCAAATCAGTCTCAGGACTGAAGACCACAACAACAACAACATTCATGAAGGTTACGGGAATTTTGGAATTCATAAATGTATTAAACATCTAATGAACTATTATTATTTCAAAAATATGTCCCGTATTGTGTGAAGAATTATTAGGACTTGTGAAACCTGTCAAAAGGTTAAAGTTAATAACAAATCTAAGCGTTATAAGTTATATGCTGTAATTCCTCGAGGTCTGTGGGATCTACTGTCAATAGATTTTTTCGGCCCTCTGCCTCGTAGTTCAGGAGGATTTACTTATGTGTTTGTTGTAATGGAATGTTGGTCCAAACATGTGAAACTATATACTTTGAAACGAGCGAATACAGCAAGTGTTGTACGCTGTCTTACTCGAAATTACTTTATTAACTGGGGCATTCCTAGACGACTTATGTCTGACAACGGTAGTGCCTTTATTAAAGTTTCAAGATATGATAAAACAATATGGAAATAAACATATCTTAATTTCTAAATATCACCCTCAAAGTAATTTAGTAGAAAGAGTCATGAAAGAATTAGGACGATTATGTAGAACTTATTGTGCATATAAACATACTCGGTGGGCCAAACTAATGCTTGAATTCGAAAAGATATTAAATGAATTGCCTCATCTAACGACGGGATTATCACCTATAGAAATTTTAGGCCAACGAATTATAGGTGAGCCTTTACTAGCTGCTCTACCTTGGCCACTAGTAAATGAGATCCAACAATGCAGTGCAAACGAAAAAATTCGCGAACAGATTGTTAAAAATGATGAACGGAGAATTAAAAGTTATAATCAACATGCAATAGAACCCTCATTTCAGGTAGGAGACCTTGTATTAGTACTATCTCATTCTAAAAGTTCGAAGATTAATAAGGAATGTAGAAAATTCTTCTTTATCTTTGAAGGTCCATATGTTGTTCATAAGATTGTACATCCCAAAGCGTTACTTCTTGTGGAACCTTCATCAGGTGTAATTAAAGGATTATATAGTGTCGATCAAATGAAACCCTTCATTCCTAAATAAGTTAATATTTAGTATATGTTACATACGGACGAGCGTTCATAGTTTATTCATGTGAAGTTTTTCGTGATATTTACGTGTTATTTTAAAGAAATAACAGGAAGTTTAAACAAGTGTTCTACAATAATCTACCGGTACTTCAAAAAGGGAAAGATAACTAAAAGGGGATTGATATGGAAGAAATTTTGTTATTAGGTCAGAAGGAATTTTGTATATTTTATATTTACTCGGATAGTAGAAACCAAAGGGGATGGTTAATAATTTTAGGGACCATGGGCGTCCAGAGCTATATGTCTCACGAGAACATAGCAGAGTGTTTCTCCTAAATAAATTGCCATTACCCAACAAAGTGTCCGAAGGTAAAGAAAGCCGTGCCGAGATTCTAAAGAAAGTTTTGCGTGATTTCTTCTTGACCTGAGGCATAAATAAAGCATTATGGAAAAGAACGACGTAAAGTAAATAGTACTATTAGTTATTGTGAAAAACATATTAGTAATATGTATTTTGAAAAGAATAACTCTAGTAAATGAATAAAACTGAAACTAACCTATCACAATTTGAACGCTCTGTCCTAATGTAACAACGTTAAAGAACGTACTAAATTATTATTTACTAGCAACTATTAAATGAAAAGGAGTAATCTCCATATATTCGGTTATGAATTACCATAATAGCACAATTAAAAGTAAATGACAAATAGCCACAACAATATCGTCGTAAAAGGATTGAATCTATCTAAGAGAAAGGACTTTAGATTACGAGAAATGTGAGAAAAATGTATAATATTAACAGTTAAATATTGTATATAGAAGAAGTTTTATTTTCGGTTAAAACCTGACAATCTGAGCTTGTGGGTGGGGTATGTAGTGGGACGCGAAATTGAAGCGTCACCCATCCACCAGTGTCAGCCCAGTTTGCAGGTGAATATAAATTTAATTTAGGGTTTTTTTTTGTGTATTTTTTGTAATATTTGTAATGGTTGTGAAGTATCTAAAGTTTTGTATTTATTTTTATGTTTCATGTACGGAGAGGGCTGCGCAACGAACGGGGACAGCATCTTCACTGCCGGACCAGAGAGAAAATTGCTGGCCACTATACGTCGCGGGTCGACAGCCAGAGAGTAGCAGAAGATCCTGAAACCGAGTTGTTGCGTCGTGCTTCTAAAAACTGAAAAAATAAGAATATATAATGTTTCTACAACAATGACGTCATAGAAAGTTTAATCAAGTTGTAAATGTTCAGTCCTGTCTTGTCAAGGCTCAGGTTCACGTCTATATGTAGTATACAGGAAGATAATAAACTAGTGTATACTACAAAAGTTTAAATACGTGTTCCGAGAACTTATTTATGAAGAATTATATTAAGGAAGAACCATTACCGATTTATTTGACAAGATTATTAATTTTTGACAACGTTCATCGCGAGTTTGAGTCTTGAAAGTTTATTCAATGTGGTTTTAATATTTATTTAAGCAGATACTTGCATTAATATAATTTCCGAGAAGAAACAAACGACATCTAAATTGAAAAAGTTTGCGCAAACCAATTGGACTGAGTGACGTAATTCTGCGCATACGACTCAAATGATGATTTTTAAATTACTGTTTCGTTCAAGAACCATTCAGAGAGAATTTTAAAAAGAATTTAAATAATTTTGAAGTGTTTGTAACTGACGTAGGTGACGAAGTCTGCACATGGTCATATGTCAAAAGAAAACCATTTATACAAAACTTACGTCGTTACTCTACAACTCGAAATGTTTGCTTCAAGTCAATAGCCCAAAGCTATGTTTCTTACCTGCAACGTCACTTTGGATATCAGTTTGCTATTGTATTTGATGGGTATCCACGTGAGGGAGACAAATATAGCACAAAGAGTGCTGAGAGGATTCGTAGGTCCAAAAAACATTCTTCGGTTGACGTTGTGGTTGAATCAAAGATGGTGAACCAAGTCCCTCAAGACAAGTTCTTGTACAACGAACGAAACGAGATGCGTTTGATCACACTTCTTAAAAAGGAATTTCTGGAGTGTAGCACTGAAGTGCACCAGGCACAAGAAGATGCTGACATTATGATTGTAACATCTGCCATTTCAAGAACCAAATATTTTGGAAGTGTTGTCATTGTAGGAGAAGATGTTGACCTGCTTGTGCTCATGACCAGTTTGGAGCAAGGCATTGAAAACTAATTTTTCTTAAAGCCAGGAAGAGGAAATGCAGAAGACAAGTGGTTTCCCACTGCATCTTACAAGTTTGACGGTGAATATATTCTGTTCAGTCACGCCTTTAGCGGATGTAATACAACATCCGCTTCTTTTTGGTCAAGGAAAAATTAAGTGCTTCAATATTGTTGCGAAAAATGAACACCTAACCTCAGCGCTTTGCACGTTCAATAAACCACATGCTACCCGTGAAGAAATAATAACAGCAGGAGAACATGTTACTATCGCATTGTATAGTGGAGGTGTCAGCAGTTCCCACACACTAGACCATTTGCGGTACCAGCTATTCCCCAAGTCTGCCACAAAAAGCAAACTGAATCTTGCATGGTTGCCACCTACACAAGATGCTGCACAACATCATTCGTTGTGGACTTACCAACAAGTACAAAGTTGGATGGGAAACTAGAAACCTTCTGAGAAATGGGGTTGGAATCACAGTGACCACGGTCCAATAACCGTTATAATGAGCCAAGATCCAGCACCTGAAGCACTTCTTCACATTGTTTCATGCTCATGCAAGCTGAACCGTGGCGGAGCGTGCTCCTGCAGAAAAGTGGGTTAGAAATGTTCTTCAATTTGCAAGAAATGTATTGGGGTCAACTGTGAAAACGTGCCAAAATTTTTATATGAAGACAGTGAAGAAGATGTTATGGAGGATGCTGAGAAAACTGCTGACGAAATCAACGAACTTGCTGAAGCTGACTCGCTGTTTAAAGAAGAGGTCAATCTGGGATCAACTCTATGTACAAACCCTGAATCCGTAACTCAAGGTATTTCTGGTGACACTGAGGAACCAGGCCCATCAAAACGTTGGAGGTGATGCTCATATCTGTCTCAAGTGCGCTAAAGTGCGATATTACAAGTATTACACACCCAGAACTGTCAAAATTTTTTAGTAACTGACAATGCATTTTAATTGTAATAAAGCTACTTATTTTTAATGTCATCTGTGTGGCTTTTATACACAAGAATAATTACCTACCTAATTAGGTTGCCTATTGCAGCTAGTAGTTCAGTTTCATGAGACAATTTATTTTGTGTGCATGTGTGTGTGCGTGTGTGTGTGTGTGTGTATGCATGTTTATGTGTGTCTATGTCTCTTAATGATGTATTTTTATATTTATAGTTTTACAAATACTAGGGCTGAGGTGGCCCATAGTGAACTTCAGGTAGTGATGTAAGAATCAGAATAGTTGGGTGCCCAGCAATCCTCATGTTGCATACAGAGAAATTGAATACCTGAAAGTGAGGTGGTAAATTCCAACATATAACATGATGTATAATGTATTTATACTACATAAACAGAAACTGAAAAAATGGTGTTCAAAAATAAGGTATCTTGCCACTATGCTCAAAATTTGAAAAATTGGTATTTTTTGAGGCGCTGTAACGACTTAGATATTGGCAGTAGAAAAAAATGGCAAGAATCAAATAGAAAATAGACGTTAAAGCGACAGGAGCAAAATAAGCGGAGATATTTTGAAAAAACTGAAAAAAGGCCGAAATTTTCCAAGTTTTTTGACTGCAGAAACTTTTCCCAAGCGAAATTTTGTTGGCAAAACCCGGTTTTCTAATCTTTCCCACCATATGAACGAGTTGAAAAAATAAACTCTTCTACACCACCTTTTGCAAGGTATATCTGCTATTTGACTGGACTACTATCAATTTTTGTTTTGACAAATGAAATTATCTGTCATCAATTTTTTCTTTCCTCATATTTTCTCCTCCTCCTTACTTGATGTCGAGCTCTGAACATAGGCCACAACAAGAAGACTGAGGGCGTATTGTACGGTAGTATAACGACCAGACACTTCACATGATTTTTCACTGTTTGTTCCTTATTGTAAAGCATAGCCACCCTCAGATTTATTTGCGGACAGTTTTCTCATTCTCGTGTACATTTTCACGTGAGAATTTTTCTAACTGCTTGGTCAGCTACCGCCGAACAATGAACTCACAAATCTCCTCAATTGTCGGATGTCACAGCCCCATGATTCAAGTTTGACGATGAATTATTTCATAAATGCATGCTGAGTTAAAATCATTCAGGACTTTACAGCATTTTGTCTGAATGGACGCTTTTATTCATCAGCATTGGAGCTTTCTCTTTCTCATCGCGGTATTCGGGCTATGAAAAATTTCTTGGTATTCATAGTATCTTCATATCGTGACTTACTGAGAAAATTTTTTTATTGAAATATCTCAGTCTTTATAGAGAGAAGGGGGAACATTTCAATATGCCTCAGTAATATTGCATTAAAGTACGCTCTCACAAAATGGCGGCAGTAAGCGCAAATTGGTGCTTTCCGAAAAACCTTCTAACCCACTCGTCTAATGAATCAGACGTACTTTCCGATATTTTCTGCCTCTCCACAGAGAGGAAGACAAGTGCAGAAAGTAAAAAACGCAAGTCGCTATGTTGCTAAAAACACAGTATAATACGCTGTTGGAAATGTTACTGATTGATGACTGGAGAGACAGTAGCGCTCCAAGCGGTGACAAAACAGTTACCTGCGTCGTAAGAACATTTTTCTAATTAATTACCGAAGTAGTAATTATGTTTCGCGATCCATGCTTCAGTATATTACTACGAGACATAAATTATCGTGAAAGAAATATAAAAACAGTCAAATTTCACTGATTCAATGACATAACTACAGGTACAACTTGCTCATGAAGAAATACTTTCGTATGTCTGTATGATTATAGGTTACTCAACTGGAATCAAGAGAATATAAACATATATTTCATGCTTGAGAAACAAATATTTCTGTTGGTATCTGCTCTTACTACACGTCAGTGCAGTCATGGTTCGCCCATTCTTACACTTCATTCGACTTTCTAATACACGAATATTTATGTAAATGCATTTACTTTTGCATAAAAAGTGAGTATGTGCGAGATTCTTGCCGTTTATGATTCAGATGTAGCAGCTACTGTGGGACTGGTTTCTTCTGTGTTGGGAAAACACTTCTAGTTCCTTTCACGTTTTATTATTGGGTCTGTATGGTTTCCCTTCAGCTACAGGTGTGGTGGCTTATTTTGTACTTTAATATAGGTATTACATTCCGTGCGGATTTCCTATGTTCCTCATTCACTGATTTGTATGAAATTGTAGCGAACAAAACTTCTCTCTGCTAGGTAGATACACGATGCCTTTCTGTAAAAGGTCAGGACTTCTGGTGTTTACAGCAAGTTTCTGTTATTAAAGAAGAACGATACTCTTTAGTAAATATCTGTACGTTACAAGAGAATTATTATAAACTGTCCAACAAGATGCAATTTCATACCTCCCAGAATCTTTAGGAAACTAAAGAATCACAAACGTGATGTCAGTTTTTAGTTATAGTCGATTTTTATTGCACTACATACGCTCCCTATTGTACAAACTACGTTACAAATTAGTATAAACAACAGTATCGGCACAGATGCGATAACGCATTCAGAAGTATCGTTTGCTGGCCAAGTGGGCTCGCTACTATCACACTGGGTATCTAAAAACAGAGGGAGTGTTAGTTACACTGTGCTAAAAATCGCAGAGGACAACGCACTTGATGTATATCTTAAGGAAAATGTGTTATCTGCGCTGGAGGCGAAACTGAGATGTTACAGTGCCATGAACGTATGACGAAATTATTCTGGTAGCATCATTTTGATCTATATCCAAATAAATGTTTCGTAAGTTAACATTAGTCATATTGACTTATGGAGATAGTGAACTGCTAAGATGAACTGATGAGAAATATCTCCGAAAGTTTATACACAAATTGCATTACGTAACAAACGTCACGTGTATTGTTCTCACTTCATAGTTTTAAAGTCTATTAGTCAATGATAATCATTTTGCAGTATCTTTGGTAGAAGAGTAGACAGTTTTAGAATAATAGTTTACATATGCTGACAGAAATTACTTGAATACCTGTAACACAAAACAGTTACATTACGCAAATACTTACATTGAAGACTCCACCATCTTTCTGTCACAGTACATTAAATATCAGTAACATGTTTTGTTGCTTCGTTAGTGGTCATTTTTACACATAAAAAAACTGTTTTTAATAGGAGTTGTTGAATACACCGGCATATAGTTAATATCTTTGTCGCACAGTTTATATAAGCAGCGAAGATTTTCAGAATCACGCCCAGAGTAGTATATACTTTACATAAGTGTACATATACGTATTCACTTGCCCTGCAGTGTATGCTGGTTTGGAAGTACGTTCAATTATAATTTCTCTCAATATTCTTGATGAAGTTAAGCATTGCATAGGTATTATTTGCATTTTTACGTATTTGTGAATGGAAGTTTGCCTCACAAAATTTTCAGTCCTAGTTTCCTTATTTACAGTAGCTTAATTTCTCTTATTCTTGGTCCCTTGACGATGCCAGGAAGTTGAGTACTTGGTTAACTTTGCGTGGAGGGCAGGACTTTTTCGCCCTGGCATTAGCGTGGTAGGGAAACCCTCTCCAAAAAACCACAACAGTGGCATTCGGCATCATGACATCATGAGCCCATTGCTGTTGGTATAGTATGACTTCGGTAAGCAGCACAGATTGACAACAGCAACACGGAGTGTTATACACGCAACAGATCGTACAAGAAACCTAATGTTTTATGGTAAGTTCTGTGGGACGCGTAGTCACTGGTCTGGCTTCGTTAGTTACACAGAAAACATAGGCAAAAGAGGTGGTAACATAAATAAAGAATACTAACTGCGTAAAAACATGAATGGCTTAAAGGTATTCATACTGCTAACGTCAGAATAGTTGGATACGTTTCGAACAAAGCATTCTTAGATTACCGCAAACAGGTCTGCAGCATGATTCAAAAATGGTTCAAATGGCTCTGAGCACTATGGGACTCAACTGCTGAGGTCATTAGTCCCCTAGAACTTAGAACTAGTTAAACCTAACTAACCTAAGGACATCACAAACATCCATGCCCGAGGCAGGATTCGAAACCTGCGACCGTAGCGGTCTTGCGGTTCCAGACTGCAGCGCCTTTAACCGCACGGCCACTTCGGCCGGCTGCAGCATGATTCTAGAATATTAATATTATATGGAGACTTGACTGCCGCCATGAACGCAGACAGCTCAGAGCCTCTTACTGTCATTTTTAATTGAACCACGGAATGTGAGTCAGCAGTTAGCCTATAGCAGCCACTTTCTTCCTAAATCAACCTAGCATATACACGCCCATATGACGCCAGACGTAGTGAGTACCTTTGAAAGTAAACATCACGGCCTCCGACACATATCTGTAGACAGAAACGTTCCGCCCATAACGCAAGCAGAATAAGTTACATGCTTACATAACAAAAACTGAACAAAGGAAAACAAACCTAAATGCAATGAGCAACGAAACCGAACCAAATTGTAACTAACGGCCACACCTCTTGGCATACAGATTATTCCCTGTTAGTATGTAGACCCCCAAGTCTATATTAGTATGTGTGCACGAGTTGGACCCGAACAATCATGGGCTTTGTATTGGTAATGTTATTGGTCCCTCGTAGGCAAACTCTGCATGAGTACGTTCTCGAAAATTACAAAAGGAATGCAGGGCACAGTCATGTCCGTTTTTCATAAGATAACATACCATCTACACGTAGACCACAACTGAAGCTTACCAGCGTTCCACGTACACGACCGTCACGATTGATGAAGTTACCTTACTCCCCTGTACTCTACTTCCTCAATACATGTTACCCATGATATACCTAGTCGAACTAGATATAAAATGGGGTCCCTGACTATAATAATGAAACATCCTTATCCTACTACGAGGAAAATCAGATCTTACTTGTTATAACACACATGTTGTTGTGGTCTTCAGTCCAAAGACTGGTTTTATGAAACTCTCCTGTGCAAACCTCTTCATCTCCGAGTAACTACTGCAGCCTACATCCTTCCGAATCTGCTTACTGTATTCATCTCTTGGTTCTCTCTACGAGTTTACCCCCCATGCTTCCCTCCAGAACTAAATACGTGATACCTTGATGCCTCTTTTCACGGGCAGCGCGGTTCTCCCATCTGAAGTTCGAGTCCTCGCTTGGGTATGATTGCGTGTGTTGTCCGTAGCGTAAGTTAGTTGAGGTCAGATTAAGTTGTGCGTAAGCTTAGGAACCGATGATCTCAGCATTTTGGTCCCATAAGACCTAACCACAAATTTCCAATTTTTTTTCCTTGATGCCTAAGAGTCTGTCCTACCAACCGATGCCTTCTTCTAGTCAGGATGTGCCACAAATTTCTCTTCTCCCCAATTCTATTCAGTACATCTTCATTAGTAAAGTGGTCTACCCATCTAATCTTCAGCATTCTTCTGTAGCACCACATTTCAAAAAGCTTCCATTCTCTTTTTGTCTAAACTGTTTATCATCCATGTTTCACTTCCTTAGACGGTTACACTCCATACAAATACTTTCTGAAATGACTTCCTGACACTTAAATCTATACTCGATGTTAACAAATTTCTCTTCTTCAGAAATGCTTTCCTTGTCATAGCCAGTCTACAATTTACATCCTCTCTACTCTAACCGTCATCAGTTATTTGGCTTCCCAAATAGCAAAACTCATCTTCCATTTTAAGTGTCTCATTTCCTAATCTAATTCCCTCAACATCACCTGATTCAATTCGAGTACATTCCATTATCCTCTTTTTGCTTTTGCAGATTTTCATCTTATATCCTCCTTTCACGAGACTGTCCAATCCGTTCAACTGCTCTTCCAAGTCCTTTGCTATCTCTGGCAGTCGCGCGGGATTAGCCGAGCGGTCTTAGGCGCTGCAGTCATGGACTGTGCGGCTGGTCCCGGCAGAGGTTCGAATCCTCCCTCCGGCATGTGTGTGTGTGTTTGTCCTTAGGATAATTTAGGTTCAGTAGTGTGTAAGCTTAGGGACTGATGACCTTAGCAGTTAAGACCCATAAGATTTCACCCACATTGAACATTTTTGTCTCTGACAGAACTACAATGTCATCGGTAAACCTCAAAGTTTATATTTGTTCTCCCTGGAGTTTAATTTCTACTCCAAAGTTTTATTTTGTTTCCTTTACTGGTTGCTCAGTATAAAGATCGAATAACTTCGAGGGTAGGCTACAACCCCGTCCTATCCCGTCTCCACCAGTGCTTCCCTTTCGCGCCCCTCGACTCTTATAATTGCCATCTGGTTTTTGTACAGATTGTAAATAGCCTTTCTCTCCTTGCATTTTACCACTGCAACCTTTAAAATTTGAAAGAGAGTATTCCAGTCAACATTTTCAAAAGCTTTATCTAAGTCTACAAATGCTATAAACGCAGGTTTGCCCTTCTTAACCTGTCTTCTGTGAGAAATCGCAGGGTCAGTATCGCCTCGCGTGTTCCTACATTCATACGGAATCCAGACTGATATTCACAGAGGTCAGTTTCTACCAGTTTCTCCTTTCTTCTGTAAAGGATTCGTATCTTTTTTTTTTTTTTTTTTTTTGTTTTGCAACAGTGACTTATTAATCTGATAGTTCGGTATTTTAACACCTGTCAGTACCTGCTTTATTTGGAATTGGGATTATTATATTCTTATATTCTTCTTGAGGTCTGAAGGTGTTTCGCCTGCCTCATACATCTTGCTCACCAGATGGAAGAGTTTTGTCGCGGCTGGTTCTCCCAAGGCTATCCGTAGTTCTATCGGACTGTCGTCTACTCCTGGCGCCTTGTTTCGACTAAATCTGAATCTAAAATGTACTACAAGTCACATAAATTCATTTTAGGAAAACTATAAACATATGTAGGGCATGACTAGTATCCCATACATTTGATTATTTCCAGAAAGTTTTCGCATCCTGATAAGGATATAAACCACGTTCAGTAGTTGCTCAGCAAAATCGTTGATTTAACGTTTTCGAGACCGCTGGTCGTTTCGTCTAGGGGACTGAGTGAGGCGGCAGATTAAACAGTTCGTCAGGTACGCAATCTAATCAGCAGTCACAACAACTGAAGCCAGAATTCTCTTCAAAATTATTACTATATATGGTAAAAACATTCTCTATATGGTCTCTCTGTTAGTCATCAAGATGACTCGGCTGAGCTAACTTTTGTTCGATGGCAGTTATCGTATTACTGAAAGTGCTTGCGTTTAATGGTGCTGTGTTGCGTGGGACCGAAACTGGTACCCACAATCTGCAAGCTTACCTGTGGACAGAATTGGCAGTTACCCCTTGGCTGAAGCAAACGGCCTCCTACACGCAGAACGATGGTTCCGGCAGAGTAGTCAGTCATTGCATTCTTCTCTCGATGCCAAGGATACAGTTTGTCACAAGGACGTCGACTATGTGGAACGTGTGAGGCAGTACTACCTGTTCCACTAGTTTCCCCTCTAAGGTTGGCTTGCAGCTTAACAGCTTTGCTACGTGTGGCTTTGGCGCAATGATTCTACATGCGTGGTCAAGTTATTTGTCATTGCCTTTCGCTGAGAAATTGGTCCAAACAACCCGTTGGTATCAGATGGCTCTCGATCTTCCACCATAACCGAGTCCATCAACATGAGGTAGCAAATATGAGGTAGCCAAGGAGGCGGAAACGTGGGTTCTACTATGCCAAGACTGCTTGGTTGCTACAGCAGGAAAACACAATTAATTAGCAGGAGTACAAAATAAGGAAGTATTTATTACTTAGCTTCGTTGTAGTCCATGATCTGTTGGTTGACAATTGTAGAAGAAGCGACTAGATTAAGCGTCTGTAGAATGACATAATTTACAAATCAAAAATCTTTCAGTGACGAATTAATCTCTCGCAAATGTCGAATTCGGTGAATTGGAAGACCAACTTGGAACTGGGCTACAAAGACTTGATGGCAGCAATGAGCTGCAGACGATGACTAATATCGGCGCTGGTTAATCTCTCGTAAATGTCGAATTCGGTGAATTGGAAGACTAACTTGGAACTGGGCTACAAAGACTTGATGGCAGAAATGAGTGAGCTGCAGAGGATGACTAACAAGCGGCTAGGAACTGTAGACTGGCACAGCTGCTCTACACTCTTGCTAAACATGAAGTGGCCTAGAGGCGCTTCGCGGCGTACATAAGTACTGCGATTGACTGTGTACTCTTTGGCTAGCACAGCCGTTCTTCTGTTCCATTTATCGAGAGAATCGCATCCGACGGCTCTATTTCTCAGGCGGCGGTGTGGTCGTATGACTGACGACATCACAGTATCAGTGTCATTTGTGCATCTGGGTCAGTAACGGCCACGATATTAATATCATGTTCAGTTCCTTGGGAATGATTGTGCCCGATGACCGTGATGTAACGCGGGACAGGAAGAAGATGGTCAGCAGCCGTAATACCATCTGTCTTTTTTATTATTTTTATTGTTGCAATAAAAAAGACAGATGACATTACGACCAATGCTGACCTTCTTTCAGTCCAGTGTGATATTAATTCGCTCTATCTCTCTCTCAGTAGGTGATCACTTTTCCGTCAGCTCGGCTTGAGAACAATTTTCGTAGATGGCCTGCAGGTCATTTTGCACGTCAACTTCATTGTTGTAATGTAACATACTAACATCACCCTAGACCAGAACGTTGGGGCTGATCTGTGTGGTTTTCTGCCGCTTGGCCATCACAGAATTCATCAGACTCCTACCTCTCATCGAGATTCCTACTATTTTTATAACGGGGGTGGCAACATAACACGCCAGCAACTATCATTGTGCTTAGTTGCGCGCCCGTTGTTGTTATCTGTGACGCATGGTATGCCAATCTTCTTCCAGAAAATCTAACCTATCGATCACGGACAGAAATTCGTCAAGATCGTAATAAGGAATGTTTGCTACCTGCCTCTTCATGATACTGAGCGGTAATTTGGCCTTCAGAATTGTTAGAACATCTGTGGACGACATTTCTTGGTCCCAAAATTTTGTCTTCTCTAAGAACTTCTCAATATAAGCACGGAGACTGCCTTGCCTGCTTTGACACGTGGCTGGATTAAACACTTCCTTCTTCAATCGTTCTTATGGCCCTTTCACAGTATTTAGTCAAAAATGCTTTCTCGATGTCACCCTAGTTTAAATATTCTTCCGACTCTGCGGCCCCTCTTAAGAAAAATCTCCATGCATGAAACCTGCAACCAAAATTGCATTTTTGCATGTGTTTCCATCTGTTTGATATGACACCTCCACAAAATTTGTAGGAAAATATGGTACTGTCCCGATAACACGTGGTACAGATGTTGATCGTACTTTAGTGTGTCTGACAGCAATGCTCGCACTGTCATTGTTATTTCGGATGACGTGGCTGCCTATGGTAGACGCGTCAACTACGTCGAAAATAGCCGCACCAGCTTCCAACAGTTTTAAGTTTTTTCAAGTCTTTTTCGACTAACGAACCAGGACGAATATACGATATTGTCTGCGTCCTTGCAGAGAGGAAGACAACTGAAAGTCCAGAGAGTAAAAAATTCAAACTGATGCCTTGCTAAAAATCACGGAGGACAGTGTACTCAAACTATATTGGAAGCAAAATGTCTTTTATCTATACTGGAAGCATTAAAATGAAACTGAGGTGTTACGCATCAACCTGTAAACCAGCCGAAGTTCAGTGCTCAGAGTACGTCGACGTGGTATCAAAACCACTGTTTAATGCGAGGCAAATGAACACTGCCTAATTATCGACGTAAAATTTCCTACTAATATCTGTATCTATACTACGAAAACCACCACGCGGTGTGGCAGAGGGAACTTCCAGTGTCACTATCTTTGCTACGCTTCCCTCATCCATTCGCGAATCATGCTTGGGAAGAATAATTGTTGTTAAACCTCCGCATGAGGTCTAATTGCTCTGATATTCTCATCGTAGTCAAAAAAAAAAATGGTTCAAATGGCTCTGAGCACTATGGGACTCAACTGCTGAGGTCATTAGTCCCCTTGAACTTAGAACTAGGTTAAACCTAACAAACCTAAGGACATCACAAACATCCATGCCCGAGGCAGGATTCGAACCTGCGACCGTAGCGGTCTTGCGGTTCCAGACTGCAGCGCCTTTAACCGCACGGCCACTTCGGCCGGCTCATCGTAGTCGTTTAGTGAGATGCATGTAGGAGGAAGTAACGTCCAACTCCTGCAGAACGTCTTCTCTGCAGCGTCTCCAATTTATTCGTGGCATTCACATTTTCGCAACCGTCCATCTAATGTTCGTAACACTTTATTCAAGTTTTTATTGTGGTTTGTATTATATGTAATTATATGACATTGCAGTGACTGTGTTGCTAAGAAGAACGATGCAATGTTCATTTTGACAAGTATGCATGCATGCCTGCATGCATGCATGGGTCTGGTCATATGTCGCGCACGGATGGCCGAAGCGGTTAAGGCGATCGCTCGCGTAAAGCGCGAAAACCGGGCTAGAGTCCCGGTCCGGTACGATTTTCACTGCCCTCATTGCCTTGCAGCAGATGGTTGTTCGTATTAGCAGACGCGAAATTTAACAGACAGGAAGAAGATGCTGTGATATGTAAATGATTAGCTTTTCAGAGCATTCACACAAGGCTGGTGCCGGTGGCGACACCTACAACGTGGTGACATGAGGAAAGTTTCCAACCGATTTCTCATACAGAAACAGCAGTTACCGGCGTTGCCTGGTGAAACGTTGTTGTGATGCCTCGTGTAAGGAGCAGGAATGCGTACCATCACGTTTCCGACTTTGATAAAGGTCGGATTGTAGCCTATCGCGATTGCCATTTATCATATCGCGACATTGCTGCTCGCGTTGGTCGAGATCCAATGACTGTAGGCAGAATATGGAATCGGTGGGTTCAGGAGGGTAATACGGAGCGCCGTACTGGATCCCAACCGCCTTGTATCACTAGCAGTCGAGATGACAGGCGTTTTATCCGCATGGTTGTAACGAATCGTGCAGCCACGTCTCGATCCCTGAGTCAGCAGATGGGGACGTTTGCTACACAACAACCATCTGCACGAACAGTTCGACGACGTTTGCAGCAGCATGGACTATCAGCTCGGAGACCATGGCTGCGGTTACCCTTGACGCTGCATCACAGACAGGAGCGCCTGCGATGGTGTACTCAACGACGAACCTGGGTGCACGAATGGCAAAACGTCATTTTTTCGGATGAATCCAGGTTCTGTTTACAGCATCATGATTGTCGCATCCGTGTTTGGCGACATCGCGGTGAACGCACATTGTTGTTGTTGTTGTTGTGGTCTTCAGTCCTGAGACTGGTTTGATGCAGCTCTCCATGCTACTCTATCCTGTGCAAGCTTCTTCATCTCCCAGTACCTACTGCAACCTACATCCTTCTGAATCTGCTTAGTGTATTCATCTCTTGGTCTCCCCCTACGATTTTTACCCTCCACGCTGCCCTCCACTACTAAATTGGTGATCCCTTGATGCCTCAGAACATGTCCTACCAACCGATCCCTTCTTCTGGTCAAGTTGTGCCACAAACTCCTCTTCTCCCCAATCCTATTCAGTACCTCCTCATTAGTTATGTGATCTACCCATCTAATCTTCAGCATTCTTTTGTAGCACCACATTTCGAAAGCTTCTATTCTCTTCTTGTCCAAACTATTTACCGTCCATGTTTCACTTCCATACATGGCTACACTCCATACAAATACTTTCAGAAATGACTTCCTGACACTTAAATCTATATTCGATGTTAACAAATTTCTCTTCTTCAGAAACGCTTTCCTTGCCATTGCCAGTCTACATTTTATATCCTCTCTACTTCGACCATCATCGGTTATTTTGCTCCCCAAATAGCAAAACTCCTTTACTACTTTAAGTGTCTCATTTCCTAATCTAATACCCTCAACATCACCCGACTTAATTCGACTACATTCCATTATCCTCGTTTTGCTTTTGTTGATGTTCATCTTATATCCTCCCTTCAAGACACCATCCATTCCGTTCAACTGCTCTTCCAAGTCCTTTGCTGTCTCTGACAGAATTACAATGTCATCGGCGAACCTCAAGGTTTTTATTTCTTCTCCATGGATTTTAATACTTATTCCAAATTTTTCTTTAGTTTCCTTTACTGCTTGCTCAATATACAGATTGAATAACATCGGGGAGAGGCTACAACCCTGTCTTACTGCCTTTCCAATCACTGCTTCCCTTTCATGTCCCTCGACTCTTATAACTGCCATTGGAAGCGCGTATTCGTCATCGCTATATTGGCGTATCACCCGGCGTGAAGGTATGGGGTGCCATTGGTTACACGTCTCGGTCACCTCTTGTTCACACTGACGGCGCTTTGAACAGTGGGCACTACATTTCAGATGTGTTACGACCTGTGGCTCTACCCTTTATTCGATCTCTGCGAAACCCTATATTTCAGCAGGTTAATGCACGACCGCATGTTGCAGGTCCTGTACGGGCGTTTCTGGATACAGGAAATGTTCGACTGCTGCCCTGGCCAGCACATTCTCCAGATCTCCCACCAATTGAAAACGTCTGGTCAATGGTGGCCGAGCAACTGGCTCCTCACAGTACGCCAGTGACTACTCTTGATGAACTGTGGTATCGTGTTGAAGCTGCATGGGCAGCTGTACCCGTACACGCCATCCAAGCTCTTTTTGACTCAACGCCCAGGCGTTTCAAGGCCGTTATTACGGCCAGAGGTGGTTATTCTGGGTACTGATTTCTCAGGATCTATGCACCCAAATTGCGGGAAAATGTAATCACATGTCAGTTCTAGTATATTATATTTGTCCAATGAGTACCCGTTTATCATCTGCATTTCTTCTTGGTGTAGCAATTTTAATGGCCAGTAGTGTATATGCGTATGTATCTTATGTGACTACAGAAACTGAATTTTTCTCTTTTGGTGGCTGATCACTGGGAGAATGTCTGGCACCCTTCAAGATGATCGACTATGTCGAATATCTTATCAAAAGCAATAACCAGCCGAAGGCCATAGTTCCTCAAAGCAACGTTTACGTATTGTCCGCTATCTTTGGACGAGACTTTTATCATAATTTTTGCAACTGGAAGTTAACTGGAATTGGTTTGAGTGAAGTCTAGATTTATCAGATTGACTGGAATCTCGTAATACGAGAGCTGGAACTTTAATAGTGACAACTGTTTATTTACAGGTCGTACAAATTCAAATGGCTCTGAGCACTATGGGACTTAACATCTGTGGTCATCAGTCCCCTAGAACTTAGAACTACTTAAACCTAACTAACATAAGAACATCACACACATCCATGCCCGAGGCAGGATTCGAACCTGCGACCGTAGCCGTCACGCGGTTCCAGACTGAAGCGCCTAGAACCGCTCGACCACACCGGCCGGCCAGCTCGTACAAAATAGATACGTGTTTCAAACTTTTACTGAACTTCAGAGTAGTCACCAGCATTGCATATAACCCGTTGCCAGCTATGTGGAAGTCGTAGGATATTCTTAGCAGTGCCAGTTGTGCTGACAGTTGGAGCGGCGCGCTCTATTGTCCGACGAATTTGGAGCAGTTCTGAAGCGAATGTCATGAAGTGTTTCCTTCAGTTTAGAAATCGAGTTGAACTGACGAGGGCTTAAGTCAGGGGTGTGCAGTAGGTGGTACAGCATTTACCAGCCCCATCAGTTAAAAAAACCTGTAACAGTTTGCACTGTACGTGCTTGAGCATTGTCCTGCAAAATGATGGTCAAGTCCTGCAGAAAGTGCCATCACTTCTGTCTCTAAGCTGGTCGTAGGTTGTGTTCCAAAAATGAAGTTTATCCGTGATCACATTGTCTGTTCTCTCTCACGCTGTAGAAAGCCGAACCTGGAAGTAAGTGATAATTAAGATAATCAGTCTAGTAAGCATCACCACAACTCCCAGAATTTCAGCGTTAAATCTTTCCGTGACGTCTGACTCCTCTCTTGTAACGTCTTCTGCTGGAGTTCTCTAAGCATTTCCGCAACGCTCTTGCACCAACAGAACGATTTCGTGGTGCTAGTGATAAGTTCCTATAGGACCAAAAACCAGAGCTCATCGGTCCCCATCAAACCTCCGACGCGGGGCAAGTCGCCCTAGACCGCGCGGCTACCCCGTGCGGCACGATTTCGTGACGAAACGCGCATTTATTCGTTAGCTCTTGATAAATCAAACCGGTAAGGGCCCAAAACTGATGGCCAATACTCAAGAATCGGTCGAACAAATGTTCTGCAACCGAAATGTTTCGCGGATGAATTTCATTTCCTCAAGATTCTTCCAATATAGCTTGGCATCTGCTTTCCCTGTACTTCATATTATCTGATGAACCCACGTCAGGTCAGTTCGGATGGCTTCCCCTAGTTATTTTTTCCAGCGTTTTGTGCCAATTGTTTATCCTGAGAACTGAATGCACCGATTTTGACACCAAGAGTGACACGACAACGGAAACTCTACTGCAGTAATCACTTAGTGAGAGCATAGAGCGCCTACTGTGTTATATTACTCAGCCCCGTTCTGAGTAGACGTGACGAGATGTTCACGAAACACAGTAACATATTCGTAGCCGATGGCAGAAAAAATTTCACCAGTTAATTTCACATACAGTAATCGACAGCGTGTTATTCGCCAAATCATTTAACAGAATGTCAGATCACTCCCCTGCATATTACGGTACGAGGGCGTAATTTGACATGGAGGTCACCTGTCTATCATTTGAAATTTTTATATCTGGTGGCTCCCACCGACCTTTAGATTAGGATCCCACCGACCTTTAGATTAAAAATTAGTAAAGGTTGGCATTTTGATTAGGTTGTATCCTGTAGCGGTGCATGGGTTCTAAAAGCAGAAACCAAGAAATGAGACACAAAACAACATGTATGTAAAAAGCGCTTGCTTAACTCAGTGAGCTGCCAAATACAAAAGCAGTCGGATCCAGTATTCTGTTCAGTAGCCGAGTCCGTTATACTGTAGTCACTGAGAGACAGGGTATGTGTACTCGCAGGCGACAGTCACAATACAGGAGGGGGTTTATCCTAGCTTGTAGTTGCCTCTTCGCCTGCTGTGGAGTGTGTGTTAGTGTATCCATGGAAGCAAAACAAGGGCTGGTGGCGCTACAGACTCACGCTGTATACAGCTTTCAAGCCAGCAGCGCCATGTTAGTAACCCATAAACATTGCCAGACTGCTGCTTCCAATTGCTTCTTATTCTTAATTTTTGCCGTGTCCACGCAACCATTGTTTTAAATTGTAAATATCAAAGTTCTTTTGTGAGTAACAGTGTCTCGAAGGCATTCGCAGTTTTTTCTGGTCTTAACGGCATATTTGATCCAGTAAGACAAAGCATTTGATCTTCTTAAAGTAACTTTCTTTCTGTTACACGTTTGGAAGAACCAAGAAGCGAAGTACATGATGTGAAAAGACTATATCTGCAATCCAGCATTTTCTTTAATACAGAATGACGAAACTGGTGTCCTGTCTATGTCCTCTTCCCGAAAAAGCTGAGAACATGTTTTCCTTTGTCTGGGCGGTTTGCAATATTAATACCAGAGCGCTCTTCGACTCCTAATCATAGGACATCTAAAGTCATATTACAGAGATAAAACCATTATAGTAAAAGTAGGCAGCGCAACTAAACTTCATGTATATATCGAAGGAAATATCTCTTGAACGAGCCCACCCAAGAATAAAATGTGATTACCTTACACGTTAGACAATAATCAGAACGACTAGTACACCTTAAATGATGCAAGCCGGAACGTTTGATAAAAACACTTTATAACACAAATAAAGTGAAAAAATAGTGAAATAAGCAGTGGTAATTGATGTGCACTGCAGACTATTAAGCCTTTTTATCACATTTACTGTGGCCTTCAAGGCATATGTTCGGTGTCACCTAGACACTGCCGAAAATTGATATGCAGATTTCCGTATAAACACTTTGCACCGGCCGGCAATGAGTTCCACCGTTTTGGTTACACGAAGATGGCACGGACGCTACTACAGTCCAAACACTGTTCTGGATTTGCGCCCTGTATCATCCCTGATTATTTGGAGGTGTTTTAGCTTGCCTGGCTTCTTCTATAGATGTCTCATTACGCTTTTGCAGATTCTTCTTCTCAGCTGCTTGTGAGTTCGTCGCTCCTATTCTAAATACTATATGGACGAACAGTGGTACAAAACAAAATTCGAAATAATGAACCGGCCGCAATACACGAAAGGACGCTGTTTTGGATGCCGCAAATGTCTGTCCAAATTTATTCAAACTTTGCCGTTAACAGCCTGCAGACGCACAGAGCCAGAAAAATTAAATTCTAAAACTTGAAATATTTTCTGAAAACCGTGAATAACAGACTCACTGCAGGCAATATGCTTTAACATTTAGTTTATACACTGAAGAGCCAAAGAAACTAGTACACTTGCCTAATATCGTGTAGGGCCCCCGCGAGCACGCATAAGTGTCACAACACGACGTGGTATGGACTCGACTAATGTCTGAAGCAGTGCTGGAGGGAACTGACACCATGAATTCTGCAGGGCTGTCTAAGAATCCGTAAGAGTACGAGGGGGTGGAGATCACTTCTGAAGAGCACGTTGCAAGGCATCCCAGATATGCTCAATAATGTTCGTGTCTAGGGAGTATGGTGGCCAGCGGAAGTGTTTAAACTCAGAAAAGTATGGGGCGTCGGATCGTCCTGCTGGAATTGCCCAAGTCCGTCGAAATGCACAGTGGACATGAGAGGATGCAGGTGATCAGACTGGATGCTTACGTACGTGTCACGTGTGATCTCCCAGAGTCGTATGTAGACGAATCAGGGCTCCCACGTCACCCCAACTCCGCACGCCCCACACTATTGCGGAGTCTCCACCAGCTTGAACAGTCCACTGCTGACATGCAGTGTCCACGGATTCATGAGGTTGCCTCCATACACTTAGAGCGTCAATCTGCTCGATAGAATTTGAAACGACTCTCGTACGACCAGACAACATGTCTCCAGACATCGAAAGTCCAATGTCGGTGTTTACGGGCTCAGGAGAGGCGTAACGCTTTGTGTCGTGCAGTAATCAAGGGTACACGAGTGAGCCTTCGGCTCCGAAAGCCCTTGTCGATGATGTTTCGTTGAATGATTCGCACGCTGGCACTTGTTGATTGCCCAGCATTGAAATCTGCAGCAATTTGCGGAAGCGTTGCACTTGGTGTCATGTTGAACGATTCTCTTCAGTCGTCCTTGGTCCCGTTCTTGCAGGATCTTTTCCCGGCCGCAGCGATGTCGTAAATTTGGTGTTTTACCAGAGTCCTGATATTCACGGTACACTCGTGAAAATCCCAAATTCAACGCTGTCTCGGAGATGCTGCGTCCCATCGCTCGTGCGCCGACTGTAACATCACGTTCATTCTCACTTAAATCTTGATAACCTGCCATTGTAGCAGCAGTAACCGATCTAATAACTGCGCCAGACATTTTTTGTGTTATATAAGCGTTGCCGATGACAATGCCATATTCTGCCTGTTTACTTATCTCTGTATTTGAATACGCAAGCCCATGCAAGCTTCTTTGGCGCTTCCGTGCATGTCTTCCGGTAATATCATATGGAACATTTCAGTGTCACTCAGTGTCCTATCACTAGACGCTTACTCACCGTTTCGCGCCTGTCTCCTCCTGCTCGCTTCTGATTGGTCCATCTCATCTCAACATCTAATAAATGTTCACCTTTTCTTATCAAAATTATTAAATATGTTGAAATTATTAAATGATTGTTTTCAGTACAAGAAACACCGCCGGTATGGTTGGAAGTTAAAATTTAATAGTAATCTGCAAAGGCAAATTGTAAACGTTATGCGGTTTGGCACCCCGTCCGAACGTTTACTTCCCACTGCTCCATCACAGAAAGCCTGTAGAACGTGCCGTGTTCCCACACTACGTGACCATTTGGCGTTATGTAGTGTGAGGTCAGCTACCGACTACAGGCTGCTGACGCAGCTTCACTCTCCAATCTGCAGCCTATAATGTAATGTAGGAATAAAAACCGGGTTGGTGTGGCATAAATGTCACAACTTTCACTAGAAGCGGATCTTTGGCCCTGCTTACGTGACATACATTAGCTTCAAGTTTGTGAAGTATTGACAGCTCCCTTAATAATACTTCCATGAATGTAGCGGCCGTTGGGTTAGCTACCTCTAGCGTCGGTACTAGGAATGTCTGGGGCCAACCTGCAAACTATGAGTAGCCATGCCTGTCGTTGTTCTATAGCAAAAGAGACCAAATATTTTCCTTCGAATTTCTTTGGTCTTTGTTATTAAAAACGCAAGGATGAAACTATAGATTACAGGTCACACCATCCTACACCAGAAAAATGTAAATAAAAAATGTAGAACCTGAACTGAAATTTTAAACCGTAGTGATTATTTTTTACTTGAAACTTAAAAATAATAAAATAAGTAATCAAGATCAGGTATATTCTAAATCCTTACTGATGCGAACTATGCCTACCACCTACAAGTGAGGAAGTACTTACTAGTCACCTAACTTGCTCACTTGTCCCAAACTGTCTTCTCGTAACATTTGTGTTTCGCGACAGTTATTCAAACTTTCAGCGATGACACGGAAGTTCAAATGTGTGGTATACAGTCATTGAGCATGAAACTCGCTTGCTGCCCACGTTTTCCTCACTTCGCACCTCCGATACGAAACACAAGAGGTTAAACTCACTACTCTTTGCGAGAAAACGTACTAAAAAGCTTTTCTGATGTAGCGCTAATATGCCACATTGCAGAGTGCAAGTGAAACTGCAGTGACTTTTATTTATATAATAATAAGTTTATTGCACCCAAATGGCCATACAAGTTCAAAGTACAATGACAAAAACACACTAAATTAAAAATTTCACATATTGTGGTTTGCATAGCCACTTATTGACCGTGTCATTTTGGTACACTTTGGTAACGTTTGCATATTTGGTAACACAGCTTACATTTGCACATTGCGTTTGCTTCATAATGGTACGTGTTGTTGCAAGTAAGATGGAGGAAACTATAGACAGCCATTCTGGTGATCGCGTGTCTCATTTCGTAGTTTTCCTTTGTCCGTGGTCGGTCAATCATGGCGCCTACGCAGTGAAGTTCTGGAGGCACGTCTTCCCTTAGTCTTAGTAGACTTTCGATGCGTTGGTGTTGGGTAGTGTCAGGTTTGTTGGTAGGTCTTCAGTGAGGAAGGGTTTCCTCGCCAGCAGGTATACAAGTCTTGATCGTATGGTTTTGGACACTCCAACTGCTTTCTTTATATAGATCGCCTTTACTCTTTCAAGTGTCGTTAGGTTTTTCACTGTTAGAAGTTGTCCGATAATTTCTTTGCCGTATGTCAGTATTGGGGAGATTTTGGCTCTAAGTAGTGCCGTTGCTGTCCCTATGCTGAGGGATTTAATATATTCTATTTCGTGGATTGCCATAATCGCTTACATTGCTTTCTCTATTATATGTTTTGTGAAACATTTTTCACTTGTTCGTAAGGCGACGCCTAGGTACCTGAAGTTTGATACGATTTTCAGTTTTCTCTCCAGAATGAAGGTCTCGTTGATGCAGGTGCTCTTCCTCCATTTCGGAACACAATCATTTCTGTTTTTGGCACATTTATTTCGAAGCCGTGTTCGACCCACCAATCTTCCATGTCGTTTATTGCTTCTTGTAACTTTGCAATGTCCTTTGCACCTATTACAATATCATCTGCCTATGCATGTGAGATTACATCCTCCCTTTCTTCCGCTGCAAGGATAAATTACAAGTGGCTCAGTGGTTGTGCCTGAACTACTCCGTTTGATTGGAGTGTCACCTCAGATAGGGAGAGTTTGTCCGAGATCCTTGTTTCGTTCTATCGCAGTACTGCGGTTATAATTCGTTTGCATATGTTGTTTTCACTTAGGGTTTCCTCTAATTTTTTGGTCACTAATTTTCTGTTTACAAAGTCAAAGGCTTTTGTGAAGTCTACAAATACTGCATAAAACATCGCTCTATCTTCAAGGGCTTCCCACACTCTCTAAGGAGCAGTCCCAGATTATTTTCCTTTCCTGAATCCCAGTTGGTGGTCGTCGATTATTTCCTTTATTTTATCTGTTATTTTTTTTTTTTTTGTGAATACTTTGAAAGGTAAGTTTCCTCGGGATGTGCCTCTGTATTTGCTACGGTGCTTGGGATCTCCTTTCTCTTTATAAAACACTTTTACTATTGACTGTCTCCACTGTTCTGGAATGGTGGCTCTTTCCATGCACTTATTGTTGATTTTTGTCCAAATTGGCGTTTTATTTACGCCGTGTCTTTCAAATAATCCCTATAAAGCCTGTCAGAGCTTGCAGCTTTCTTGTTCTTCGTGCTGCTAATGGCATCTTTGACTTTTGGCACCCATTGTGTACTTTTTTGTGGCATTCTCTTCTGTCTACCCTCTGGTCTGCCTTTTAGTCCTTCCTTGTTCAGTATCTTGTCGAAGTGCGTCTCCCATTCTTTCATATGGAAGTAATGTGTTTCAGCTCGTTTTCTGCGGCATAGCAAAATATAAGGGTCTCTTGTGGCTTCCTCCAGTAGTTTCTTTCCTTCTCTTGCCCAGAACGTTTTCTTCCTTTCTTTTAGAATTTTCTTCTAGACATATCGTTTTTCGGCTTAAGTCCTGAGGAGTGTAGGGTTCTCTGCGCGTCGTTTTAGTCGACTTTCTAGTATATCTTTTCTTAGCTTTTAACACTGTGTCGAACCATTTTTTTTTTTTTCGTTCGTCTTTTGTAGCTGGGATTGGCGGCTTGTCTTAGTTCTGCTGTCGCTTCTGCTCCTTTCTCTAGTCGCGAATTGTGTATTAACATTTCAGTTTTTTTTACGTCGCCTGATTTTGCTTTCACTTTACCTATATCTATTGTTCTTTAAAGTGCTTCTTGCTCTTTTTCTTGCGCTTTTTGCCATTCTTATGGATATTTATTTCGAGAGGCATATGTTTCCTAAATGGTGTAAAGTGCATTCCAGAGAGCTGATATATGGCCCTTGGATGGTCCCCTTATGAATGCAATGTTTATTGGGCTTTTGCCGTTGTGGGAAACACATGTAGGTATATTGGAGTTGTTTAATGGGATAACGTTTTCTTCTGCAATTTTTCTACTATTATTTTTGCTTTGTACTTTTGTATACCTCTCTTGCAGTTTAAGTCTTTAGCAATAATTACTAGTTTTGGTGTTTACTTTTATTTATATAACAATGTGTTCCGAGTCTATTATTTGAATAACTAGCCTTTGTGTTACCGTGTTAAAGTATTCCTTGTCCAGAAAGCCATCTTCAAGACGTTTAAAGCACCCAAGTGAAAACGTAGACAAGGTAGGGAAGCAGAGAAAGAAAAGCAACGAATATTGTACGAAACGAACTGAGTCGAAAGTAACACGTGAAAATTTGAGAATTACCATTGGCCTTCCGTAAACAATAAAAAACCTGAGCGTAAGCGATTTTAATTGATGCTGTCGTGACTAAATGCAAAAATGGTTCAAATGGCTCTGAGCACTATGGGACTCAACTGCTGTGGTCATAAGTCCCCTAGAACTTAGAACTACTTAAACCTAACTAACCTAAGGACAGCACACAACACCCAGCCATCACGAGGCAGAGAAAATCCCTGACCCCGCCGGGAATCGAACCCGGGAACCCGGGCGTGGGAAGCGAGAACGCTACCGCACGACCACGAGATGCGGGCTGACTAAATGCAGAGAACGTGATTGTGTGAAGTAATTATTTGAGTTGTAGTGCTAATAGCCACATTTGTATTTATTTTCCGTTTGATGTAAGACAGCACTGCACGTTTCTAGCATATTCTGCTCATATTTAGACGTGTATACATACAGCTACATAATGTCCTAGTAAATCTATAGAAATACTACGGCTACAATTTTATGCACAGTTTTGCTGTGTGTACATACACATGAACAAGAGCAGCATGTGCTGGAAACCCGTACATTTAAGTTAAACGGAAAATAAACATAAATTTTACTGGTAACTGTATTATACAAATAATAAAATACGTTTTTGTATTAATTTTCATTGTAAGAATAACTTGTTCCTCAAAGCGCCATTCCGTAGATTCTGAACAGGTATGATATTGAAGTGAGAATTTTCGCTGTATCCGGTCGAGCAACTCAGGTGTTGTTGGAATAATATCACAGGCAGTGAGAATTGTTGACAGGAGATTCTCTTCATTCTCGCCAGGTATCTCGCACAGAAGACTTTTGCATTATTCTAAAAAGAAGCTATCGATAGAAGTCAGATCAATTAAATCGTGGAATAGGGCTTCTTATCTACTTTACAGCGAACGTGTTCACGAGAAAAGTGTCTAGAGTGAGCTCGTGTTTCGTCACGCTGGAAGCGTATAGGTGCACGAAGGTCAAGCCATGTGTAGCTAAATAGCGGAATTTCTTGTCTCCATCCATCACTACGAGCACCTATATATTGTTCAGCGTTGTTCAGCCACCAACGTTCACTCTTTAATTGATGCTGTCGTGACTAAATGCAGAGAACGTGATTGTGTGAAGTAATTATTTGAGTTGTAGTGCTAATAGCCACATTTGTTTATTATTATCAAGCCATGTACTATCATCCATACGCATGCTTTTGTACTGCATTGTCAGAATTACATCTCACCACGTTTGGCTACATAACGATCGACTCAGTCGCTTCAAAAAATTGTTCCTTAATGCATTTGCCATTTAGCTTTCATGTTGCTAATAAAAATGCTATAGAGAAGAAAGGAAAAGAAAATTGAGAATCTATTAGATGAAGATCCATTTGACTTTATAAAAGGTAAAGGCACCTGAGATGTAGTTCTGCAGTTTATATAATGGCAGCAAGGCTTTAGAAAAGTCAAGATGCGTCTGTGAGATTTCTTGACCTACAAAAAGCGATCGAAAAAGGAAAATGGTGCAAGATATTCCAAAAACCTCAAAACATAAGGGTTAGCTACGACACAGGGCGAGTAATATGCAACATGTACAAGAACCTAGAGGGAAAAATAAGAACGGAAGACAAAGACAGAAGTCTCCAGATTAGAAACGGTTGTAGATGGTGCTGTAATCAATCGCCCTATTCAGTCTGTACATCGAAGAAGCAGTGATGGAAATAAAAGATAGATTGAAAAGTATGATTAAGAATAGATGGATATAGATTGAAAAGTATGATTAAGAATAGATGGATATCAGTGATGAGATTCGATTATGACACTACCATCCTTAGTGAAAATGACGAAAAACTGCAGGACCTGTTAAATGAGTGATAAGTCACTGTTATTGGAATGATAAGTTTAATGAGTTCATACTATGGATTAAAAGTAAACCGGAAAAAGAGAAAAGTAATGAGAAGCAGCAGAAATGAGAACAGCGAGAAACTTATCACAGCTGGAGATCACGAAGTGGACGACGTGAAGATATTCTGCTGCCTTGAAAGCAAAACAATACGTGTTGGACGAAGCAACGAGGGAATAAAAAGTAGACTAACGTGCAATTCCTGTGCAAAATGTGTCCATGTACGTCCACTAGTATCAAACATCACTGAAATGCCAGTGGACGACCCAGGGAGAGAAAATAACCAAACGGGAAGGGGGAAGATGCAGGCCATTTATCACAAGTCATTGTCACTTCAAAAAACAACAATCTCTTATTGCACAGGTACTAAAAATACTAATAAAATACAAGTTATTCAGGTAATTATTCCAAAATTCCTTCAATTACACTAATAGATGGTTAGTCAATTAATTTAAACGAGTTAAATGCACCAAATTAAGAAATACTAACAACCAAATAGTACAATCAAGTATGTCTCAAAAATGCACTTAGCGCTGGTCAAACAATGAGATCAATGATGCTAAAGATTGCAATTCCAATATTTAGCTGGCGAAAGGGGTGCTTGACATTGATGCACATAACTTACAAATGTGTACTAGCAGAAATTTACACAAGTATGGTATCAACACCAAAATCCAACATGTGATCAATCAGAGAAGCTCCTTGGACATATTTAAGATACTGACGTTGAAAAAAATAGTAAAATACTATTTAACAAATTGAACATTACACCAATATTAAAACTGTTACGTTAAACTTCCAACACGGAAAACGTGGAAGGAGCAGGTAAGTCAGGTCAGGTCTGGATAACATGGTTTACTGGTTAAATTAGCGCCCGCTTGCTACTAGATAGAAACTCAGCTGAATGCCGTAGGAAGCCAGGAGGCCGCAACGTCTCGGAGGCTACGGTGAGATGGGAAGTGGCGCGGAGCCCGCGCGCACATAACACAGCCGACTCGGACAGGCTACGCCCGACAAGCCGGCGGGTGACAAATAACAGCCCGGGGTAGCGCCTCCAAACGCTATGAACAGCTCGGGAGGCCGAGAGAAAACAAGTAAACATATAATTCATGCATAATAATCATAGAACATACGAAAAAGCTCAGACCAGAACAAGAAACTCATTGTGAGCGTGGCCCAAAGCCCTAACCGAATCTTACGTATAACAAGAATTTTACAATAATACTGAAAGGATTAACTGGTTAATCTTACAATAAAATATAACAAGTTAATGTAATAATCAGGAAATCACACAGTACTCAGGCATATTAAATTAAGTGGCATAAAGGGTAAGAGGCAAATCTTAAGGGCTAAAACTCCAACTACTACAACAGTAGTTATATTTAAAACAATAAATAATTAATAAATCTAACCAGAGTTATACAACTTAATTACCAAAATGAGCCAACGTTCACTGGACCGCTAGCATTTGCATAACACAGCCGCAGGCAATTTTATAGTCGCTACATCAGTCAGGACCCACGCGGACTGGTTGCGCGGTTTCAGGCGCCATGTCACGGATTGCGCGGCCGCTCCCGCCGGAGGTTCGAGTCCTCCCTCGGGCATGGGTGTGTATGTCTATGTTGTTCTTAGCATAAGTCAGTTTAAGTAGTGTGTAGGTCTAGGGACTGATGACCTCAGCAGTCTGGTCCCTTAGGAATTCACAAAAGTTTGAACATTTGACGATCAGTCAGGAAAGCGACAACTTTCAACGCAAATAAGACTCAATTTCGACCTCGATGGTCACTAGCACACTTGGCGACCTAGAAAGTACGACAAATTTAGGCGTAACTGACAAAACAAGAAGACATTGAACAAATTATAATTAAAAGAAATTTTAAAACACATTCAGATAATATCAAAGAGACGCACCAAAGGGTGAATTTGACACCTGATACAGAGTGATGGAGAACCACACGCAATCCAGGGCGGCGGGAGATACTTCAACTTGTGAACACGTGTCGAAGAAGTAACAAGTACTTTACCCAAAAAGGGCAGAACAAACGGCACCAGAAAATGAGCAGCACACACATGAGCAAAAACGCCTGGTTAATCCAACATAAACCCGTTGAGTCGACACTGGGCCCAGGCATTGCCAACCAACACCAATCTATCGAACACCGGCTGCTTAGTCAATCGTACGGCCGTAAGCTTTCTGAACAGCTCACCGGACGTCAGATGTGTCTCTTCTCTCTCTCGCTGACTGCGAGCTACTGATCGCCGATGTGGTCAACAAGCTGCTCCTAGTAACTATAACCAAAGACTCAGCTAACAGGCTTCCAAAGAACCACCAGGCGACTACAAAGGGACTGATCGCGCCAGCAGGCGAAGATGTAAAAACATCGGACCGGCAGGGCTCAATCACCCATAATTTTGAGGAATGTTTGAAGCACTGATTTGTACGGTAGCGAATCACTGATTGTGGGAAAACCGTAAACGAATGGAAACTGAGCGTTAGCCGGCCGGAGTGGTCGTGCGGTTCTAGGCGCCACAGTCTGGAACGGAGCGACCGCTACGGTCGCATGTTCGAATCCTGCCTCGGGCATGGATGTGTGTGATGTCCTTAGGTTAGTTAGGTTTAGTTAGTTCTAAGTTCTAGGCGACTGATGACCTCAGAAGTTAAGTCTCATAGTGCTCAGAGGCATTTGAACCGTTTTTCTGAATCTGAGCGTTAGATATGCTGTCATTCTCCTGCCAGTTAATGAATACGATAAGGTGACTGTGAGTAAGAACAGGGATCGCAAGGATTAAACCAAAAACTTCTGTCTAAATATTTGCTATAATCTGTTGGTAGTTGGTATGTTACATATTTCTATAGTGTCACAATTTTGCTGAGTCGTCACTAGCCGAGAGGAGAGCGGAGGTCTAGGACAGTGACTTGACGGTCACTCAGCGCCCGCACAGTAGAGCGGCCCGCCAAGGTGGTGCATCGGGTACGTTCGCCGAAAGAAACCACGGCCCAAGCATTCTCATGGCAGGCGGGTTGGTGTCGGAGTTCACTCATTTTTCCCCTAGTCAGAGTTTTAACTACAGAAGTTGTATAATGAGCTATGAGGTGCACTTAGCCCAGTGCAGAATATTACCGTTTTACGGTATGCCATCCGATCGAAGCACAGGCCGAAGTAACGTATTTTTCTCCGACTACCCGTTTCCTAGAAGACAGCGGAGTGGGTGCCCGGTCTTAGATACCAATCTCTATTGTTTCGTGGGAGCGGCTGCACTTGTGTTTCGCTTAGAAGCTCCGACTCATTGTAGCAGTAGTGCGCTGACCTCGCGCGGGGTCAACAGCCGAACGTTTAGAAAATAGCGGAAACAGTTTTCATTATAATATCAATGCCCAGTGCTTAGCGGAGCTTTTTCATTGGCGAACGAGAATTTCACGGACTTTGCAGACATTAAAGAGCGGGAAATTCTGTTGAGAGGAAATTGGAAGTTGAGACTCAGTAGAGGACGTTCGAGTTTAAGCGACAGAAGTGTACATTCGAGGTACGAGATAGTTTTTTTGACAGCGATGCTACAACATTCAGTGGACGACACGTCGTCTTGGGCAGACGAGCATGTCACACGCAGCTTCCCACTTTCCAGTGTGCAGAGTACGGTGAGAAATCGAAGGCAGGGCAAGTGGGGAAGTGAGAGTTATTAACTGTTTGTGGGGTGTTTTTTTCGGTTGAGTAGGTTCCGCTCTTTGGTGAGCGTAGGCTTACTCATGTCCAGGACAGCTAAGTTATTTGCATCTGGTAGTCATATGCCCTATTGGCTGAATTAGAGCGGTTTTGTCTTGTCATATATGACCGGAAAAATGATATTCAGTCAATTTATCCCACAGATGTCCCAAAGCTATTCAACTGTTAGTATAAATTTGTTCAATGTCTGTAAATGTTAACTTTCTGAATCTCTGATCTCCAACGATCACAATATTATTTTGTCATTACTTTAGAGTCATTGTGTGACAGAAAATATTATAAAAAATTGGGGTCAATTTGAACTGTTCTTTCATTTAATCAGATTTAGTATCCTCTTTTACTACATTTTGTGAGAACCAACACGCAGGACTCATTTGTTATGGCCGTCTTTTACTATATCACTCCCGTTGAGCGACAGTTTTCATTAACATGTTTGAGTCCATGGGGATATTATTTGATTTATGAGATGTCCAACGGATGTGGAACATTGCGACAGCCAATTGAGCCTATCGAGAACTCAGCTGGCATCTCACACTGGTGTGACAAAAGTCATGGTATACCTTCTACTATCTTGTCTGACCTAATTTTGCCCGCCGTAGTGCAGCACCTCGACGTGGCGTAGACTCACCAAGTCGATGGACGTCACCTGCAGAAATATTGAGCCATGTTGCCTCCAAATCACTTCATAACTGCGAAACTGTTACCGGTGCAGGACTTTGTACACGAATTGGCTTTGCGATTGTGTCCCATAAATGTTCTATGGCATTCACGCAGGGCGATCTGGGAGGCCAAATCATTCGCTCGAACTGTCAAGACTGGTTTTCAAACCAGTCGCAAACAACTGTGGCTCTGTGACAAAACTGGTCCCGAAGGTGAGTTGTTATCCATAAAAGTTCCGTCGTTGTTAGTGAACATGAAGGACATGAGTGGCTGGAAATGATCTCCAAGCAGCCGAACATAATCATTTTCAGTCAGTGATTGGTTCTGTTGGGCCAGAAGACTATCTGCTTGCACATCATCTTGTTGACAATTTGGATTTGTGGGCTACGTGAGGTCTGTGCCGCACTCAAACCCTAACAACAGCTGTTACCAAGTGAAATCTGGACTCATTTAACCAGGCCACTGTTTTCCAATCGTATAGGATGCAACTGATATGGCCAAGAGCCCAGGAGGGGCGCTGCAAGCGATGTCTTGCTGTTAACAAAGGCAATAGCGTCGCTTGCCTGCTACCGTAATCCATTAACATCATTAACACCAAATTTCACCGCAGAGTCCTAACGGATACGTTCGTCTTATTTCCCACATTGATTTATGCGGTTTTTTCACGCAATGTTGCTTGTCTGTTGGCACTGGCAACTCTAAGAAACGCCACTGTTCTCGAAAGTTCAGTGAAGGCTGTTGGCCACTGCGATGTCCTGGGTGAGATGTAATTCCTGACAATCTCGTAAGGCTGTTGACATTGTTGATCTCAGATTTATGAATTCTCTAACGATTTCAGAAATGGAATATCCCATGCCTCTAGTTCCAACTACCATACCGCGTTCAGAGACTGTTAATTCCCATCGTTCGGTCATGATCAGGCTGTAAATATTTTCACATGAACCACCCAAGTAGTATTCACAGCTCCTCCAAGGCACTGTCCTTTTACATTGTGTACGCAATATTACCGCCAACTGCATATGTCCACATCGTTATCTCATGACTTTTGTCACCTCTACATTGATATAGCTCTATGAGTGTAGTTAGTGCATTTCATTTCCACGTAGGGATAACCGAGCACTTATATGACTTCTGAATCTATGGCCTAACTGACATCTGTTTCATACTTATTGGTACTGGCTGGTTCAAATGGCTCTGAGCACTATGGGTCTTAACATCTATGGTCATCAGTCCCCTAGAACTTAGAACTACTTAAACCTAACTAACATAAGGACATCACACAACACCCAGTCATCACGAGACCCTATTGGTACTGCTTATACACTACAATTATTACAGTTTTAACGTTCCTGCTGAGCGCACAGCCTGACATGGTTATAGCTAATCGCAATTTACAGACGTTTTTTCTTGATGTCCTCTCTTTGTTGGGCTTTAGCCGACAACCTGTCAGTTAAAATGTGATGTTGTTCGCTACATTCTTCTTCCACTGAGTCACTCCTCAGTTATGAACTGTTAATGTCAGAGTCTGCGTTCGAGTTTATCTCCAGTGGTTGCCCGTCTGATTCGTTCGTATTTTCTCATTTCAGTGAATTTGTCGTTTAGTGTACGTGATGTAGGGTTAGCAGCTCTCACACACGCTCCCACTCATTCATTCACCACTGGGTTAGCCGACGCTTGTCTCTTATATATTCCCCAATAATTCCCGTTACTTTGTCCGATCTTCACATTTATTGCCAGTAGCCTCTGGTCACTGATGGACTGTTCGATCCCTCGGGGGCATATTCCAACCACCACGCACGGTGCTTCCACTGACGTGGTGCAGAAAGCCCCTGAAAGACTCAGCAGAACAACTCGGTATCCTCGGCTGAAAAGATTCTGATCCTTGTGAGAAGGATTCATTGTGTCCATGTCCTCGCCACGAAGCCTGCTATTGATTTGAACAAGGCAGACTGGTATGTTCGTACGGCGCACAGTAGAATGTTAGTGAGTGTACTGATGCGTGTGAGTTTGTGTACAAGATTATTTTTGCTCCCTAAACTGCCTGTCAGTCAGTCGATCGTCAGTCCAAGTGTCTGGATAGGTTTTCTCTGTAAATATTTCCACTATGTACATTTATTACCGGATCTCTATGTAGTATTCCTTTTAGTGGTACGTAGACAATTTTTTTTCGTGGACTCAGTGAACCTGTTTTTCAGGCACCACCTGCCCATACTGTGCAGTATGCCACTGGCTTTGGCTTCCATTCTCTTCCTGAATTGACTAATAAACGAAACAACAGACCATCAACGTAAGCGGCGATACCGTCTGTGATTATGTCCGCATCAATTTCTGTTAGGGGAGACTCGATTGAAAGGTACGAAGAGATCAGAAATGGCACTGCAGAGTACTTCAATTATTGTCTTGAATTGGAGATGGAAGTACATCTGTGCTGTAGCGAGGAGCTACTAACGCGAGAGAGCTCCAGTTACATAAGTATACTTTAATGACACCGCCAGCAACATTGACTATTTCTACATAGGCACTATGAGGGAGATATTCGTCTTATGTAATTCCTATGCGTAAATATTCAAGTGGTGTCTGCTTTGTTAGTTGTTTTAGTTACCAACGTAAAGTTATTGCGTAATTATTTACCAAACATAAAATGTTAATGAATGAATCCTGTTATGTACAACTATATTTGCGAATATACCGGGTGATCAAAAAGTCAGTATAAATTTTAAAACTGAATAAATTACGGAATAATGTAGATAGAGAGTTACAAATTTACACACATGCTTGAAATGACATGGGGTTTTATTAGAACCAAAAGTACATAAAATGTCCGACAGATGGCGCTTCATCTGATCAGAACAGCAGTAATTATCATAACAAAGTAAAACAAAGCAAAGATGATGTTCTTTACAGGAAATGCTCAATATGTCCACTATCATTCCTCAACAATTGCTGTAGTCGAGGAATAATGTTCTGAACAGCAGAACAACACTGTAAAGCTTGTCCGGAGTTATGGTGAGGCATTGGCGTCGAATGTTGTCTTTCAGCATCCCTAGAGATGTCGGTCGATCACGATACACTTGTGACTTCAGGTAACCCCAAAGCCAATAATCGCACAGACTGAGGTCTGGGGACCTGGGAGGCCAAGCATGACGAAAGTGGCGGCTGAGCACACGATCATCACCAAACGACGCGCGCAAGAGATCTTTCACGCGTCTAGCAATATGGGGTGGAGCGCCAACGTGCATTTTGGTTCTAATAAAACCCCATGTCATTCCAACCACGTGTGTCAATTTTTACCTCTCTATTCCGTGGTTTAGTAAGATTTCAAATTTATACTGACTTTTTGATCACACGGTATTTTCTTGTAAATTTATACAATGTAAATTTTATGATGTATGTAGCCAATTGCTATTCCTGTTGGATCAGAATTAACATCTATATTTTGTAATCATGGTAGGAGATTGGAGAGAGTTCAAAAATGGTTCAAATGGCTCTGAGTGCTATGGGACTCAACTTCTGAGGTCATTAGTCCCCTAGAACTTAGAACTAGTTAAACCTAACTAACCTAAGGACATCACACACATCCATGCCCGAGGCAGGATTCGAACCTGCGACCGTAGCGGTCTCTCGGTTCCAGACTGCAGCGCCTAGAACCGCACGGCCACTTCGGCCGGCTGGAGAGAGTTGCCAGTGAACAGTGAGGATGTATGAAGCTAGTTAATGCCGAGACGGTCATATAAAGTGGTGAGAAAGAAGTAATTTGATTAAGGAAAAGTACCTTGGTACACCTCTCATAATTTCGCCCCTGAAATACAAGTTTAAAATATTTTCTTACTGCATTTTCAAATAATAGAATTCACTTTTTATCTGCTGCAGTCTTTTCCTTCCTGCTGTTGTCCAGGTACAGCGTGTATGAAAGCACACCTTACCTACTTGCTGCTGTACCCCGTTCTTTGTAATGTTTTGCTTCAGTTCAGTTGGAAGGCTGTCTTGTCGCAGATGGATCAAGCCCTGTGAACCAGTGTGTGTAAAACGTCTTCCGGCTGCGGTTATACTGACTGCTGCAAACATAATCAGCAGCAATATTTTGATTGAGTAGACACTTGACTTCCGTCTTGGGTGGGAAAATGTGAACATCACATCCGTAATTCAGTTGATTTTCTGCAACATGTACAAGAACTTCATATCAGTGGTAGGGACCTGTTGGTGGAATTGAATGTAGAGCCCTTCTTCACCGGGACATCACAAAGGGACATCAGGGAATTGATAAGCAAGACCTTCGAGACCAAACTGACAAGACCCTTTCGGGTTTGTGCTCACCTCTACATCCTGTTCATTGAAAATTATTGTGAACAGACGGACGGCGTCGCCGAACGGTGTCCTGTGTCAACGATTCTGGCGAATTTGTTCGTGGAAGATGACACGTTCTAGGCTCAACACAAGGGCGGGACAATTTAGATGAATTTCTGCATCACCTCAGCCCACTCTACCAAAACAAAAATGGTTCAAATGGCTCTGAGTACTATGAGACTTAACTGCTGTGGTCATCAGTCCCCTAGAACTTAGAACTACTTAAACCTGACTAACCTAAGGACATCACACACATACATGCCCGAGGCAGGGTTCGAACCTGCGACCGTAGCAGTCGCGCGGTTCCATACTGAAGCGCATAGAACCGCTCGGCCACACCGGCCGGCCCTCCTTACCCCCCCCCCCCCCCGACCTTGGCACTGCTAGAAAATCCCCTAATAGTGCGCCAATGTATACGTTGGAGAAACGTTATGCACGGCAGAAAAGAAGTGCGTGAATGTAGACGCCACTTTGAATTACGACAGACCACCAAACAAGCCTTGACACCGATTATGAAAATGGTCTTACTATTGACTATAACAAAATCAAAATACTTAGGCAGTCGTCCTCCTTCTGGAAGTGCGTGATAATAGGGAATATTGAAATGCAGGGCCGAGGCGGTATAATGAATAAACAAAGCGGCCTACAGTTGAGTCGGACGTAGAAAATTGGAAATTTGTGGTAAGTTCCTATGGGACAAAACTGCTGAGGTCATCGGTCCCTAGGCTTACACACTACTTAATCTAACTTACGCTATAGACAACACACACATCCATGCCCGAGGAAGGACTCGAACCTCCGACGGGTGAAGCCGCGCGAACCGTGGCAAGGCGCCACAGACCACGGGGCTACCCCGCGCGGCTGAGTCGGGCGTAGAACCCGGCGCTGATCCTAGAAAAAGAAAACTGTTCCCATACAGTGTGATCCGCACACAACGACGGTACCGGGGACACTGGGGAGTTCGTAGCCGAGTGCGGCCATCCCCACCACTCCCACCACATACTGCGTTGGCTGCACAGATCCCGAGAGGAGTGGAGGGGTAACGTTCAGCGTATACAGGACGCCGACAACGACGGGACAACAGTCGTCTGGAACCACCTACAGATGTCAACAAATCTGTTTGCTGAAATATCGGGAAAACCTACGACATGACACCTACAGACAATCGAGAATACTATAAGTTTTAAATACTACAGATAAACATGAAGTCGTATATCAGTTAAATTGATGTCACTTGTAAGAAATTTTATAAATAGGTTTCATATTTTACACGATTGGTGTGTGTTAGAGGACAAGTAGTAACGCTAATATTTGTAATTTAATTTTGACGTTATGTTAACTTTCACTGAATACAGAGTATATGAAATAATAACGAATATATTGAGCCGTGCGGGGTTCGTGTTCATGCCATGTCACTAAATTCTGCCTTACTTGCCCGTGAGTGGCAGCAGCAGCGCTTATCGATAAGTGCACTGTCCTTCAATCTCTAGAGCGACCTATAGTATTTCTGGGTCGTTGTGTGTCTGGAAGTCAGTTAGAGACGGACCAGGATGCAGTCGGGCACCGAGCAGGAGTCGGGGACGGAGCAGCGGTCAGCGACGAAGGAGCGTCGGGGATGCAGCACCAGTGAGGTGCGGACAGCCAGTACTTGCGGACACACATTCACTGTCCGACTGGAGGAGACTGGAGCGGGAACGACCGTCGGTTGGTCGTCCGTTCGGTCGTCCCTTCAGCTGACGTCTGTTTGGTCCTTTGACCGTTTCCGGGTGGTGGCAGTCATTCAGTTGGGGCTGAGAAGCGAGGAAGTCTCCGTGGTGCGTAGTCAGGCTGGAGCCGCTGGCTGCGTGCACGCGCGGTTGGAGTTGTGAGGCGCTTCTTGAGAGGTGCATTGAAGTCGGCTAGAACTGAAGCCGTCTTCCTGTGTGGTGTTTAGCTTAATTTAATACATTCCCTCATTAATGAAGTGTACCAGCGGTATCTTCTTCCTTGTGGCCGTGACTTTCCGGTTACCTGCTCTGGTCGTTGACGTAGTTATAGGCAGTGTATTTTCCTCGTCGTGTTGATGCTGTCCAACACGGCATGTAGTTCGACAGCTGAGTTTTGGGCGTTTATTCTGACTTGCTTGGATTGGGTACCAGTATCCAGAACGTTGTGCTATTGACATCTTGTTGTCGTTTTGCAGGTCGGGCGGAGCAGAACTGAACTTGTTGGTTGGTTCTTCGGCTGGCTTTCGGTTGGGTTGCTTTCCAATTAAGAGGTTGTCGGTCTGGCTGCCTGTCTCACCAAAACGTGCGTTTGTGTTATTTTCCGAGGCCGACTCTTGGAACCTTCTGAGCTCCGCTCCTTGTGTTTTACATAGTGATTTCCTTTTTAGTCTTAAGTAAAAAAGAAATTGTTTCTTATTTGATATGTGGCCTTCTGCCAAGTTTCAGCCATTAAAAATTAAAATGGAAAATTCCTTGTGTCTAGGCCATAAGCCGTAAATTGCTTTCAAGTTGGTATGTGGCTTTCAGCCGAGTTTTCAGCCTTTTGAAATTACAATTGGAAATTTTGTCTAGGCTTTAAGTCATAAGAAATATATTCTAGTTTGTATGGGCCTTCAGCCGAGTTTTCTAGCTTAAATTAAAAATTGGAAATTTCTTTGTCTGGGCTTTAAACCGTGAGATTGTTTAGGTTTCGTATGTGGCCTTCACCGAGTTTTATGTGAAGCATTTTAGGATAAAGCCTTTAGCCCATTTTAGTTGAAAATTAGAAGCTCTTCCCTTTAGGCCTTAACCCGTAAAATTGTTTTCTGCATGGTGTGGTGCCTTCAGCCGAGTTTTAATCTCTCTTAAATTAAAAATTTGAAACCCTTGTCTTGCCCTTAAGTCATAAGATTATTATTCCTTAGTATGAGGTCTTTAGCCGAGTTTTACGTGAAATATTTTAAGATAAAGCGTTCAGCCTTTTCAAATTGAGAGCTCTTCTTCCTAGGCCTTAAGCCGTGAAATTTTTTTGTTGATATGTGGCCTTCAGCTTAGTTTTCAGCCTATTTAGATTAAACATTGAAAATCTTTGTCTCGGCCTTAAGCCGTAACACTGTTCTTGATTAATGTGTGGCCTTCAGCCGAGTTCTATGAGAAAAATTTAAGCTAAGGCTTTCAGCCTATTTATATTGAAGATAAAAAAAATTCTATATAAGAATACCTGTACGTCAATTCCTTGTTTAGGCCTTGTGCCTTGGATTTTCGATGTGGCCTTCAGCCGATCTAAATTAAATCAAAAGAGGTCTTTTGTTAAAATCTTGCAAGTTTTGATTCTTGCTTGTGTGTTTGTGTGTTTTAACAAATAAAGTTTATATGTTGAGTGCAGATGTCACTAACTTATTTTGGCCCCTTTCCACAAATATAACCTCATCCGCTCTGTCCTGCTAGCCCAGGGAGTTCATATATATGTAACATTAATACATTAAATTCAGCCACCGATCACTAAATTTTATACACCTAACTCCGTCCGAACGGGCGTCGGAAGGCTCAATGGTACGACCGACCGCCGTGTCATATTCAGCAAACAGGCATCTTTGAGTGCAGATATGGAGGGGCCGCCTCCCGGCCGCTTCAGTTTTCATTACCAGAGGCGCTCCTTCTCAATCAAGTAGCTCCTCAATTGTCCTCACAAGGGCTGAGTGAATCCTGCTTGCCAACAGCCCTCTGCAGACCTTGATGGTCACTTATGCGAGTGTTAGCCAAGCCCGACAGCGCCTAACTTCGGTGATCTAACGGGAACTGGTGTTACCATTGCGGCAAGTCTGTTGCCAATAAATATCATACACTTACATAAATTACATATGATAGTATATTATTATTATTGTTGTTGTTGTTGTTGTACAGTAATGTTTTTGTCTGGTTTCAGTGTATGTTCTTTATGTAAATGTTGGAGGAAGTCTAGCAACAGATAATTTGTTTATCAGAGTATGCTGTTATCGATTAGGTGGGCATGAAAAAAGTGATAATGATGGTTTTGGCGTTCGAATGAGTTATACAGAGACAATAATCCACTTAAGTGTAGTTAAGTACAGTGTGGTGGCAACTGGGCTGTACAGAGTACACTGAAACAGGTTCAGTGAAGTAGGCAGCAGCTTGCTGTACGTAAAGATCAGTAACCTCAGCGAAGGTGACATTAAGTTAGTACAGAGAAAGGACGGAGCTTTCTATTTATTTGATAAAACGTTTCAACGTTTCATCTAATCGTTTTATAACGTCGTATTGATTTGGCATTGAGTGTGCCAGCACCAATTACAGAGGCGTCATGTCGTGGACTGCGCGGCCCCTCCCGCCGGAGGTTCGAGTCCTCCCTCGGGTATTGCTGTGTGTGTCGTTCTTAGCATACGTTACTTTAAGTTAGTGTAAGTAGTGTGTTAGTCTAGGGACCGATGACCTAAGCAGTTTGGTTACTTAGAAATTCACAAACATTTGAACATTTGTAAATACGGTAACATAACCGTGAAATCACTTACGATAAAAATATCTGACCTTTACGGTCTTCCGGCTGGTCACTAAATTAATGACTCCAATAAGAACTGGGTTGTAAAGACGGGACCATCATGATTCAAAAGCAACAGGGAAAGCTCGTTGATAATCGTTTTACTCTAGGAGGTGTTCATTCTCTTCAGCATCAGCTCCCACCCTTGAAGAAAACTGAAAAATTATTTTTAGTTAATATAGGAAGTGCTACGGACCTTTGCGTGCTCCGGACTTTTACTACCTGCAATAGCTTCCCTGTATCTGAGTTTGCCTTGCTCTCAGCTGAACGGGAACACGCGATTAACAGTCCAGCCTTATCCTTGGTTGCCTTCAGTCTCTTTTGACACACTCTGAAACAGGCAGCGTAATCCTCGCCAGACACGAGACAGCCAATTAGCTTTGTTTACGCTGATGTTTGATCCGCTATGAAAGCTCTTCATTAGCAGCTTCATTCATAACTCATGTTCCAAGGAACTCATTAGTAACTCTCATTATCAGATTCATCTGAGAAACTGCCCGGTACTTCTTCACCGAGAATGCACTGTGTCTTCCCTACGCCTATTCGCCTACTACTAATCAGTTCTAAAGATCGTCGATAGTTCGTTGGCTCCTGCACTTATTCAACGTTTCCAAATGCCGCTAATGGTATGTCTTCTTCAAAACATAATATTTTTCACTTGAGTCGGAATAATTAATACACCACAATATCTCTCGGAGTAATTACTTAAAAACCGGAAAGTGAAATTGTATGAAGGTACCTTTCAACCAGGATCATATGTAATATGTAGATGACTTCATTGACGCGTAGGGCAACTCTGTCTTTTAATATCTAAAGGAGTAATAATCAATGTCAATAGGAGATCTGGTAGGGACTACCCACGAGGGGATACAAGAACGAACGTTGTTGTTGTCCTACGTATCATAACGTGGATTCTTAGCAGTTGGAAGGATATGGAGCTCTGAAAGCAACGGAAAATGTGTGTAGTAGGTAGTAATAGAATAAAATAGATACAAGAATAATTCTAGCTCTCCGACTACATAGCAACAACCGTTAAATCAACAAATTATAGCCGGCCGAAGTGGCCGTGCGGTTAAAGGCGCTGCAGTCTGGAACCGCAAGACCGCTACGGTCGCAGGTTCGAATCCTGCCTCGGGCATGGATGTTTGTGATGTCCTTAGGTTAGTTAGGTTTAACTAGTTCTAAGTTCTAGGGGACTAATGACCTTAGCGGTTGAGTCCCATAGTGCTCAGAGCCATTTTTGAACAAATTATATGTCAGATATTGAATAACCTTGAAAATGGAAAAGTCCTGATAATGTAAATATGAATAACACAGCGATAAAAACGTTACACTCATGACTGAAATAACAGCAAAACCGGCTGTCAATATGCAATAGTCGGAATCTTTGTAAAGACAGGATTCATACAAAAATGATAGTACAATGTGTGAAGCAAAAATGCATCCAACTTACTATGAAGGTTATAGGAACACCTCAAACACAGACAGTTATGACGGAATTGCATAGTTTCTTTCATAACACGAGTAACAAAGTAAGGCGTTTGCTTCTCCAGGATGGAAATAAGTATAAAGGAACTCACTGTCCTCTTGTATTATTGCATTCTTAGTACTTTGTCCAACCTCTGTTCTTCATAATTTCATAAATTCTCTTTGTCGTTGGTTTTGTTAGGGCTTGCAGTTCTTACAGTACAATTATATGGCTCTGAGAACTTAGAACCACTTAAACCTAACTAACCTAAGGATATCACACACATCCATGCCCGAAACAGGATTCGAACCTGCGACCGTAGCGGTCGCGCACAGTACAATTATAGCTCACTCTTCACATGTCGCTCTTTTCATCTTACATAGCCCTCAAATTGCCTTCTGTTGCGGTAAAAACGCCTTGCAAGTATTCCTCAAAGGTTTTCCGCAAGGTTCAAATCCGTTTCATACCAGGGTAACACATGATATCTTTACGTGCAAACCACTTTTTGTTCGTAGCAGAAACATGCACAGACGCATTGCCTTGTTGAAACATTAGACTCCTGTTCCCTATATCCTCATACTTTCTAATCAGTTTTGTCTCTAGCGTCTCAGTGTACATGTTGGAGTTCATACTAGTGTTCGTCCAAGCAATGCGTGAGTTACATTTACTGCAGAAGGCTGACCAGATCATAACAATTGCACCACCAAACTATCTGCACATTCTTACATGCTACTGTGTTCTCATATCAAGGCAATAATACTGAAATCAATCCGGCCCATCTAAAATATTCTTCCCATCACTGAAGATCACTTTATCCCACTTTCAGCAAACTCCTATCTGGCCTGTTTATTTTTGGGTGCTGTTTGTTGTTGTGGTCTTCAGTCCAGAGACTGGTTTGATGCAGCTCTCCATGCTACTCTATCCTGTGCAAGCTTCTTCATCTCCCAGTACCTACTGCAACCTACATCCTTCTGAATCTGCTTAGTGTATTCATCTCTTGGTCTCCCTCTACGATTTTTACCCTCCACGCTGCCCTCCAATGCTAAATTTGTGATCCCTTGATGCCTCAAAACATGTCCTACCAACCGATCCCTTCTTCTAGTCAAGTTATGCCACAAACTTCTCTTCTCCCCAATCCTATTCAATACCTCCTCATTAGTTACGTGATCTACCCACCTTATCTTGAGCATTCTTCTGTAACACCACATTTCGAAAGCTTCTATTCTCTTCTTGTCCAAACTGGTTATCGTCCATGTTTCACTTCCATACATGGCTACACTCCATACAAATACTTTCAGAAACGACTTCCTGACACTTAAATCTATACTCGATGTTAACAAATTTCTCTTCTTCAGAAACGATTTCCTTGCCATTGCCAGTGCCATTTTGGGTGCTAGAGAAGGAATTTTGAATGCAAGATGTTTACAAACATGTGACAAAATTTATCATACTCGTCTGGAAGTTACAGGCAATTGTAAATCAGCAACAAGTTTAGAAGAGTAACAGCTTACGGCCCTCGATTTCAGCAAAAGTAACAGTTCAGATGGCTCAGATGATTCTTTTCTTGCCGATATTTGCGTTCTGTCCATATAGTGCACTTAGTCTAGTGAAAATATCAATCACTGTACTTGAACGATGCAACTTTTTGACGACTTAACGATTAGAGAATCCCATTTCCTTGTACAAGCGGATTGTTGCATTTGCATCACATGATAACTGTTTCCCACGTGAATTTGTTACAAAAGTGGTTTATGTACACAACATGCATTGTCATCAATGGCGTCTGTTTTCTATCTGCGGTAAACACACGTACGCGTAGACTCGACTGTCTTTATTGCGAGTTACACGCTCTACCATCTGAATCGTTGACGTCTTGTTGTATACTGTAGTACCGACATAATATGCGATACCATTCGACTGCATTTCTCATTATGTGGATCTCATACTACTGCATATACACTGAGCACAATTATTTCAACCAACAATGTTCATTTTTCTACAAATATTAATGTCTTTATACCGAATTCCACCACTGTACTATATTAGGTGTTCGCAAGCTGTTGATGACTCATCTCCAAGCATCGTATAAAACAGAAAGGACTAATGGATTTAAAAATGAAAATCTGAATCTGGTAGTAAAACAAGATTCTAATCTAATACTAGAAGTTGAAGAACACAGATAAAGGAACACGAATAACAGATATAGATTTCTGCAGTCGCATGATTGACATACAGATAATACTTGGGGACATAAATAAAAGCAGAAATCATAGCAGGAAGCTAAACCTGTCGAATCTGAAACTCTCACATGCACAGACGTGCCACGTATAAACAATGAGATTTGTTAGTTCACCGTGGGATGAACATAACACTCGTGGAAAAAATAAACTGTGAATCCACTGAAAGTGTAAATAAATGGAGGGGCAACGGCCAATAAGAAATCACGAATTACTAGATACTGTAAGAATGGACGAGATATGAAAAGAAGTGTAGGACTACGTTGTTAACAAACGAAGTCAGCAATGAGTGAGGACAAAATTATGGATGGCTGCAACAGATTCGACGAATTTAATTTAAAAATAAAGCAAAAAATTAAAACATACTTCCTAAAAGGTAGTAAAAAGTAGAAAATAATAATAATTTTGCCGTTAAAGGAAATAAGGCAGTCTATTTTATTTTATTTAATGGCATTATTTACAACAGAGACCGCCTCTGTAGTTTGGATGTCTGCGTATGTGACTGCCATGTTGAGGCCTAGCTCGATTCTGCTAGGAACTTGCACCAGGTGAGAGGACTGGAACCGGTCCACTCATCTTCGTGATGCCAGTTGAAGAGCCACTTGAGCGAGAAGCAGCGTGTTCCGTCTCTGCTGGAAAGCTGACGATGTTCAGGCAGGAGGTATGCAGACTCTTTGCCCATTCATACCGCATCGGAATGGTGCCAAGTGGCAGACGATGGCATGGTGGTCGGGCGTTGTAGCGCGGTCCTCTCGCTCTGATGCTCAGTTTATTTTTTCATTTATTGTACGTAACTGATCAAACTAAAACTTTGGGCGACTCCTTGAAAAAACTCAGTCCACTGCAATTAAAATGAGAGGTAATGTACGTTAACAGAAAACTCGACACGTGGCTGTATCTCCGTTACATGCACTGTTGAATCCTTCCTTAATTACTATAGTGCCCAATAAATGACGCCTCCTACCATTTACGCCTTGAATGCGATTTTCACTTTGCAGCGGAGTGAGCGCCCATTTGAAACTTCCTGGCAGATTAAAACTGTGTGCCGGACCGAGACTCGAAATCGGGACCTTTGCCTTCCGCGGGCAAGTGCTCTACCAACTGAGCTACACAAGCAGGACCCACGCTCCGACCTCACAGCTTTACTTCTTGTAGTACCTCGTCTCCTACCTTCCAAACTTCACAGAAGCTCTCCTGCGAACCTTGGTTGGTAGAACACTCGGTTGGTAGACCACTTGCCAGCGAAAGACAAAGGTCCCGAGTTCGAGTCTCGGTCCGGCACACAGTTTTAATCTGCCAGTAATTTTCATTTACACCTTGTCACAATATGTTTAAAACTGCCCGTCATGCCTAACCAAGAAAAAACACGTAGAATACACGTGGGTCCAGTAATCTGTTGAACGTGGGTATTAAAATGCCATAAATTACTTGCGAAATACTAAAGTTTGGTCTGAATGCAATTCACCTGTACTTCTCAAATGATGTCTCTAAGGTCATATTATTGGATATCCCAGAAATGCCAGTACCACCCTCGACTCTGCTCAATTGAGAAAATGAATAGCAGTCTTATGGGTATCCCTGTTTTGAAGCTGACGAAGAGTGTTATTGTCATTATTGTTTTATTTGTTTCAGTTTAGCATTGTTTCAGTTATGATACCGTGACTGATGTGAAAGCACAGAACTACACTCTCGAGGATCCATTTGTGCAGTGTGTGTGCGTGCACAGACAGGGAAAATAATGACAGAGGTTTTAAGCGCGTTTAGAGCTCGCTTCGGAGAAGCTACACCTCTTAAAGCTAGCCTAAATGATTAGAAGAAACATGTTTTGGTTTCAGGCTGTGTCATAAACAGGCCTTGTAGTGGGCTTAACAAAATGTGGGCCGCGAAAACTCAGTCAACTGAGGACTCTCCAATGAGTATATACAGTCGCAGAAGAGCAGCTGAACCTCAAATACCACGGTTAATAATACACTAGCCGGTTACAAAATATTTGTTAGCGAAAGTATTTAGAAAGATGTTAGTTAATGAGTTATCTGACTACGTCATGGATCAGCAAGTGCCAGCCTACTGTGCTTTCTGACACAGTTTCCAAATTTTGTGCTTTGTTTAAGAACGCTACTTTCCAACGAATGTGTCATATATATACGATCAAATAAGACGAATTTTGCCTTCTCGTATAAGTACCTCTACATACATATTCCGCAAACCACCATATGGTGCATGGCGGATTACCTTGTACCATGACCAGTCATTCCCTTCTCTGCTTCACTCGTATGTGCAACGAGGAAAAAACGAAAGTCTATATGCCTGCATACGAGTTGTAATTTCTATTCTCTTGTCCTCGCGGTTCTTAAGGTGTTGACCGAACCCACCGGTAATAAATCTACCAGCTACATTGCCATTACATGCATACGCTGGAAAGGAACCACCTCAAGTTATGGTATGACCAGGGATGTTACCACGATGTCTGTTTCATCCACATATTTTTTAAGGAAATGTTAACGAAGTTAAGTGGACATTAGGTAAATGATGGTAAATACCTTAGCTCTAAGGTGAGGGAATCACAGATCATGCTTGGTTACAGCAGGACAAACCTCCTTAAGAACTTGCTATTCACGTCGTTCTGTTCCTTGGTGACCAGTTTCGAGACCGCTGTATTAGACGTAATTCCGCAACAAATGCAACCCACTTACATGGTCAGCATGAATTTTGGCCTCCTATAAGCAGACAACTCTCATAATCAAATTCCTATATGCCTCATACGTGGTCTCGGGGCAGCGAGTTGACAAATAATCTGAACGTCATGTGTCCCAGATTCGTAACCGACCACTGCTTATGTTTTGAATGCAAATCATCAGCAATGGCGGAAAGAGACTTCTACCACAATCGGTCACCCTCGTTCTGCCAACGGCCTTATCAGAGAGGACAGAGGAGCAGACAGTTTCAGGGCACTCTCTCTTGCCCTTCGGGTGGGAAACTTCCCCTAACAGGAGGATTAACCAGCGTCGATCAGCGGCATGACGGTGCAGAAGGCAATGGAAGTCACTGCATTAAACCCACATAAAGCGTACCCACAGGACATGTGGCATGTGATTGAAAAATTGTCATGATCGCTTCACGGTCAAAAGATTCCGGATTAGTCCCCAATTCAGATCTCCGAGAGTGTACTGCCAAGTTGAGGAGAGTAAGACAGAAAACCTACGAATGGATCACATCCTCCTAGCCAGAGCATGCAACGTCAGAAGTTAGAATGTAGTAGGAAAGCTAGAAAATTTGAAAAGGGAAATGCAAAATCTCATTCTTGGCATAGTGGGAATCAGTTAAGTGAAATGGAAATACGATAAGGATTCATGGCCTGACAAATATAGGATAGGTTTCAGAATGTATAATGGGGGGCAGGATTCTATTTGAAAAGGAAAGAAGGATTGAGAGTGAGCCCTCACAGTTCAGTGATAAGATTATTGTTATCAGAATCAACAGCACAACAACGATAACTGAGGTATACGGGCCAACGTCACAAGCATAAGAGATGCGAATATTGTAATAAGGAATATGAGAGTGTTAGAATATTAAATGCAAAATTCAGTATTTAAAGGGGGATGAAAATCTAATAATCATGGAGGATTGGAACGCAGTTGCAGCGAAAGGAACAGACGAAAAAATTTTTGAAGATTGCTAATACTGTGAATGTTGAAATAAGAAATATCAGAGTGTTCAGTTGTAGAAGAGTGGACATCTCTAAAAACACCAGTCACAGGTGTTGTACAGACAAACAGAGATTCTAGGGAGGTAAATGTGAATAAACCTTAGGTAGCAAAAGAAATTAATTGATCGACGAAAGGAGGAAGCACAAAAATGTTCAGGGAAAGTCAGGAAAAATACAAGATGCCTAGCAATGACAGAAATACAAAGTTTAGGGAAGCCAAGGCGAAATGGCTACAGGAAAAATGAGAAGAAACCAAAAAGGAAATGATGTCGGGATGACTGATTTAGCATGCAGAAAAGCAAAACAGCCTTTGGTGAAATTAAAATCAATATGTGAATTCCACTGCAGGACGTAGAGGAGAGAGCGGATAGGTGGAAAAAGTAAATTCAAGGCGTCTACGAGAGAGGGGACTTCTCTGATGTGATAGAAGAAGAAGTAGGTGTCGAAAGTAATGACGTAAGAAATGCAGTATTGGAGTTAGAATTTAAATAATCTTTGGAAGACTTGGGATCAAATAAAGGCGGAAGGGACAGATGACAGTCCATCAGAATTTCTAGCATCAATGGGGGAAGCGGCAACAAAATGACGATTCACATTGGTGTGTTGAACATAGGAGGCTGGTGATATAGCATCATCCTGTCGGAAAAATATCATGAAGATTACAAGAGCAGACAACTGCGAATTATTGCACAGTCGGCTTAATAGCTCGTGTATCCAGGCTGCCGACAAGAATAGTGTACTGTCGAATGGAAAAGAAGATAGGGGATGTGTCAGATGACCATCATCTTCGCCTTAGAAAAGGTAGAGGCTCCAGAGAGCCTCAATCAGAGAGCCTGACAATCGGAGTAAAACTGAAAAGAAAGCAAGACTTGCTCATAGGATTTGTCGACCTAGAAAAAGTTTTCGACAGTGTAAAATGTTGCAAGATGTTCGAAATTCTGCGACAAAGGGGAGGAAGCTATAGTGGAAGACAGGTAATGTGCAAGATGTACAAGCACCAAGAGAGACCAATAAGATTGTAAGACTAAGAAGGAAGCACTCGGATTAAAAAGTGTGTAAGACAGGATTGCAGTCCTTCGCCCACTACTGTTCAATCTATACCTTTAAGAAGCAGCGACGGAAATGAAAGGAAGATTCAGGAGTGGGCTTAAAATTCGGGGTGAAAAGGTGTCGATGACTAGATTCGCTGATGACATTTGCTATCCTCATTGAAAGTTAAGAGAAGTTACAGGGTATGTCGAACGCAATCAACAATCTATTAAGTACAGAATATGAACTGAGAATAAACCGAAAAAGGACAAAGGTAATGAGAATAGCAAGAAACTTAATATCAAAATTGGTGATCACGAAGTAGACGAAGTTAAGGAATTCTGCTACATTACAAGCAAAGTAACCCCCGACGGACGAAGAATGGAGAAGGTAAGAGGCAGATTAGCACAGGCAAAGAGGTCATACCTTGTCAAGAGCAGTCCACTGGCAACAAGCACGTGCCTTAATTTGCGGAATAAATACCTGAGAATATACGCTTGCAATACAGCATTGTACAGCAGTGAATCAGGGGCGGTGAGAAACTCGGAACAAAAGAGAATCGAAGCGTTTGAGGCGTGGTGCTGCAGAAAGCTTTTGAAAATTAAGTTCTCTGATGCGATAAGTAACAAGGTAGTTCTCTACAGTATCGACGAGGAAAGGAAAACATGGAAACCACTGTGAAGTAGAAAAGAAAAGATGATAGGACAAGTGTTAATACATATGCGAACAACCTGGGGAGTACTGGGGGGTAAAAACTGTAGATGAGGTTAGGGATTGGATACATTCCACAAATCACTGGGGACGTATGGTGCAAGTGCTACTCCGAGATGAAAAAGGTTAACGAAGGAAAGAAATTCGTGATGGGCGCATCAAACCATTCAGAAGACCGATGACTCAAAGAAAGATAAAAAAATGTTACAACGTCGGTGCAAGGCTAATGAAGAACTGCGCAAAATCGACGAGGAAGGATTTCGATGCTCTGCAAGTTTTCTCAAAGGATGTGGACAGGCGAAGATCTTTGGTTAAGGCAAGATGATGCATATACAAATCCGACTGATACTTTTTTTTCAATTATTCTATTTTTAAAAATAAATAACAGTCCAGTATACAGTGTCCTGCTGTCAACTAAGATTCGAGGACTTTTGGAATACACTACATATTTTCGGTAGTCTATACACTGCGAACAGTTAACTTGTGTGTGGTTCAGTACGGCTGCTTTCCAATAGAAGGGCTCATATAACAAACTCGATGTCTTGAAAGTGTCAAGACCTCCTTAAATGATTTATATCTCAAGCATAATGCTTGTAGTATTACGGTATTACCCTCTAGAGGGTAACTAACATTTAGGGTTAAGAGCGTAGGAGACTTCTTTCCCCCTTAAGAAGGGCATATTTAATCAATTGAATAAGGTACTCAAGCAATGTATAGCATAATAAGCGAGTTTGCGAACTGCTTCAGTATATTAGGCAACGGCCTTTCCGCAGTGGATACACCGGTTCCCGTCAGATCACCGAAGTTAAGCGCTGTCTGGTGTGGCCGGCACTTGGCTGGGTGACCATCAGGGCCGCCATGCGCTGTTGCCGTTTTTCGTGGTGCGCTCAGCCTCGTGATGCCAACTGAGGAACTACTCGACGAAATAGTAGAGGCTCCGGTCACAGAAAACCATCATAACGACCGGGAGAGCGGTGTGCTGACCACACGCCCCTCCTATACGCATCCTCAGCTGAGGATGACGGCCTGAAGACGGAGTGCTGTTTTTTCAGTAAATTCGTCTAGCCATTTGCTGTAGTATATACAGTAAAAACTTAACATGGTTACGGTGTTTAGGTACATTATGTAAGGGCTCCGTACTCCTAACGTGACACTTGTATTTGATACTCTTTACTTTTAATTTCTCATTCTTTCATACGAAGTCTGGTTGACTGTCGATGGCAGGCCCCGCGACAGAGGCTCAAATAACATGCAGCTGATGAAACAGCAAGAGAGTACTACTGGTGACCGACAACGATGAGATAGAGAAAATCAGTTTTAGAGCCCCCCGCGATCGCAGTACTGTGTTGCAAACCGCAGTGTTGTGTGGCCATGGAATGACCTCATTCTGATGATTTGATTAATGACATAACAGAGCACGAGAGACTAGGATTGGAAAATCAAGCCTGCTATCCGCTTCGGAAACATACACGCGGAGTAGAATTGCAGTTCGCAAACATTAAGTGGTGCCTGTAATGTTTTAGGGAAATTTGGTTGGGAGCCGGATGATGAACAAATTATATACAGTTTGTCATCTTAAACGTCACTGTTCACATGGTAGAACCTTCAGTACTGCATCCATGATGACTCAAGTCATTGACTTAATGAAGGAGGAGGTATTTCTACGTTGAAAAAGTAACATTATTAGTGTGTCACTTCATTTTGTACTGTTTTTTTGTATGCTTTAAATTCCCACCATTTACAGAAGTTTTGTCTGATCTATTCAATTAGAGATAAATCATCGCTGTTGCTTGTCTTTGCTGTCTGCTTTCCCTGTCGTTTTTAATTCTTTCCAATGCCTTTTTTAATTTCACACTTCTTAATTTTTCGTTAGTTTTCATATATTTCTGTTAGTTAAGAGACAGCGTACAGGAGATGCAGTCCCAAAGAAAGATAAATAAATAAGAACGTTTACAATAAATGCATCAAATGATAAAGGATGGGTTGAAAAAGCCAATAAAAGATGTAAGTAGGCTGTTTAGGTTTTTATGTTGGTAACGCCACGTAGCACTCTGTGTGGGAATCACTGGCTGTGCTGTGTGCAGTCTGTGGCTAGTTTGCATTGTTGTCTGTCATTGTAGTGTTGGGCAGCTGGATGTTAACAGCGCGTAGCGTTGCGCAGTTGGAGGTGAGCCGCCAGCAGTGGTGGATGTGGGGAAGTGAGATGGCGGATTTTTGAGAGCGGATGATCTGGACGTGTGTCCATCAGAAACAGTACATTTGTAAGAATGGATGTCATGAACTGCTATATATATTATGACTTTTGAACACTTTTAAGGTAAATACATTGTTTGTTCTCTATCAAAATCTTTCATTCGCTAACTATGCCTATCAGTAGTTAGTGCCTTCAGTAGTTTGAATCTTTTATTTAGCTGGCAGTAGTGGCGCTCGCTGTACTGCAGTAGTTCGAGTAACGAAGATTTTTGGTGAGGTAAGTGATTTGTGAAAGGTATAGGTTAATGTTAGTCAGGGCCATTCTATTGTAGGGATTTTTGAAAGTCAGATTGCGTTGCGCTAAAAATATTGTGTGTCAGTTTAAGCACAGTCATGTATAATTCTTCTAAGGGGACGTTTCAAAGACAAGTGATGAAGTGTAGTCCAGAAAGCAACACAGTACGTGAACGAAGGCTGTTTGGAATGTGCGAGTATACAAATTCTGTGTTACTTCTAGACACTATGCGTGAATAAAACCACTTGTAATCAAACTATGAGAACTTAAAATTTCAGTATTAAGAAAACTTCTCAGCTTGACAGCGCAACAGTCACTAGATGTCTCTGACCCACTGGTCGCCTGGTAGATCCTCTGTCACAGGCTACTTTGGACGTAATGGCAGACAGGTGTGTTGTTACCATGTTGCTTCTCGACCGTACAATCGGCTTTCGCTAATGGCGCCACAACTTCCCACTCAAGTAGCTCTTTAAAACTGGAAAACTAGGGAATACCAGAGTTTATGATGTGGTTCAACAGGAGGATGTGGGAAATTAGATGGATCAATATAATATAAACGAGGAATCCACAAAATCGGCGAGGAAAAAAATATGTGGAAATCAGTGAATATAAAGTGTTTGGACGCAAGTCGACATATCAGGATATAGCTTCGATGGTACTTGCGGAAGCTGTAGGCGGTACAAACTGTAGGGAAAAATAGAGATTTGAATACATACAACAAATAACTGAGAACGTGAAAGTGCAACTCAGAGATGACGAGATTGGCACAGGATAGGAAGCCGCCCCAGGAAGTATCAGACCAGTCAGAAGACTGGAAATCAAAAGTAGAGGTCTTTAATTGCCCTTACAAAGCTGCGTTCACACCGTTCACAGCTCTTTTAGCAACAAATTTTTCGCCATTACTGGTAACTGAACATAAGACTGGATGTTGGTCAGATGCGCTGATCGCTCAGCTGTGGAGTAGCTGTAAAAGCAAAACCAAACTCTATGCACAGGAAAATTAGCCTTGGCAAATTTCTTATATTTGACCTATGTACACACAATTTAAGGAACTATATGTCAATTGCTTGTTCTATACATGTGCGGTAAATCCTCAGTTACTACGTTGGGTTGGGTTGATTCGGTGGAAGGAGACCAAACTGCGCGGTCATCGGTCTCACCGAATTAGGGAAGGAAGTCGGCCGTGTCGTTTCAAAGGAACCTTCCCGGCATTTGCCTGAAGCGATTGAAGGAAATCACGGAAAACCTAAATCAGGATGGCCAGACGCGGGATTGAACCGTCGTCCTCCCGAACGCGAGTCCAGTGTGCTAACCACTACGCACCTCGCTCGGTCAGTTACTGCAATAGCACTTATAGATAGCACTTGCAAACCAGAAAACAGAAATTATTAGTTTACTCCATCACCTAAATGTCAGGCAGCGTTGGAATAATCGACTGTCTGCAAACATGTACGTGATTTACTGTATACTTCGATAACGGCTGCTGTGGCACATGACAAAACCGAGGCTCCTGTTCATTTTTTTAGCTTTAGGTATTCATTTTAAGAAGATTCGAGGTATATTATACAGACAGTGTGATAAATCTTTGGAATGGTACTTAGTTCAGTGACTTTCAGCACCTTGAATGAAACTGTCGGTCGTTCTAAGTGTATCTTAACCGTACACGCTGAACAAGCGCGCCTACAATGCGGCAAGTAGGCAACCATCAAGCCGTCTGTGTCTCGAGGTCTCACCAGCAGATGGCGCTTCGTTCATGAAGAACTGATAACCCGCTCCTCTTTTGGAGCCCGTTTGAAATGGGAATTCTGTGCGAAGAGCTGAGACTGCATACGGGATGGCTAAATGATGTTCAAGGGGAAATGACAAGGTAAGTCATTAATGCAAGAAATTCTTATCATAAAACATTGTCAATGGCAAATAAAACAGCAGAGACATGAACGAAATACTTAATAAATGGTATAACTTCAATAAAAGAACGAGTCAGAATATCTCAACATAAAAAAGAGACTGATGACCCACACCTGTATTTTATTTCCATTTTGCGTTCCTACTGGAACATCAGAGTTCAAAATGAGCAGTAGCTACTCATGAAATGCCGTCAGAGTTACTGAAATCAGTGTGCGAATTACTAAGCAGGACTTTGTTTAGTATTTGGTTCGAAGTTTACGTAACAAAAGAGTGATGTCGAAATAGCTTTGAGCAGACCCTGCCATAAGTATATACATTTATAGGCTCAAATATCTAGGTACTCTAAGAAAAGAACTATAGTGAGCTAGAATCCCTCGTCTTCTATCGTCCTTACAAAAAAAACCATTGAATGTATAGAAACTGTTAATAAACCATTAATCCATTGTCGAATACATTAATACAAGAGTTACTCATGGTATCATCTTACGACGCTTATTCCTCGTATACATCAATGACTTTCCAGTGTTAGACATGTTGAAAATTCTTTCTTGATATGAAAGCAACACTATAAATACACGCAAAACACAAGAAATGCTGACAGAAAAAGCAATGGGTATCCTTAAGGACATTTACTACCGTTTATTATTGGTCTACAGACAATACACTAGAGCTGAAGATAAAGAAAATAAACCACATGAATTTCATTTTAAGGAGGGAAAGCAGCAGTCCCACTTTAAAAGTGGATAGTAATTCCGCAGATTATGTAAGAAATATAACTTTTTAAAATGATAATGACTATCACTTAAGTGGAATGGGTACTCAGATTACTAACAAAGACTATGTCACTAGCATGTAACATTCTTAGAGACGAGTTATAAGTTTGTAACAGAAAGTGACTAGTAGCTACATATTTTTCTGTGTACACACAGTCCTTAGTCATGCTATCATCATTTGGTAAGCAAATGTACAAAATATGGACACAACTTCAAACTACAAGGAAGGCGCTTAATAATAATGACTAAAAACAATAATAGAGCTCATTGTAAAATTGTGGTTAATGACTTAGAGGCTCTAACGGCACCAGGTGAACACATTTACCAATCCATTAGGCATAATAGGAAAAACAATGGTAATCGTTACACTATCGTCTCCATTCATGGCGTAGAACAAGAGTACGATCTTACTTACTTACTTACTTTGTCACTTAAATAAAAAATGTGAGAACAACATTTTGTACAAGGGAACCAAGCTTTTATAAAAGCAGTTGCAGCATACCTCTTAAAAAACAGTCACTGTAGAGTAGATAATTATGTTAATAAAAAAAGTGGGTAATGTTAAAAAACTGTTAGAGTCATTAAAATTAAATAATTAAGATACAAAATTAAATAATAAAACGTCTGTGTCATTCGGTAACATATTTTTAATTGCAGTACACTTTAGTCAAAAACTGTATTCTCTAGATCTATGACAGATAATGCAAACCCCCATTCATATTTTTAAGACATCATCTTCAGTATGGAGGCATACTGATTCTGTTTCTCAGAAAGACAAATCAGAATGCTCCAAGACCCAGGAACGTTACCGAAAGGGTGTGTGTGTGTGTAGGGGGGGGGGGGGGCTTGTGTGCGTGTGCGTGCGTGTGCGTGTGTGTGTGTGTGTGTGTGTGTGTGTGTGTGTGTGTGTGTGTGCAGTGAAAAATGTGCGGCAACTCGTAATGAAATTTGAAGAAATACAGTAATGGACGTACAATACAGGGATTGGTGAACACAGAGTTGACGTAGCGAGACTGAATATTATTGTAACTCCCAAATCCGCCAAAAATAGACAAAAAAAATCAACCTATTCAAAAAAGCAAATAAAAATTCACTTTAAGTCTTCTTGAGAGACAGTCTTCACTCCTTCCAAATTAACAATATACCAGTAAGTGTAGACCAGATGTGGCTTGAATTCAAAGAAGTAGTATCGGCAGCAATTGAGAAATTTGTACCAAATAAATTAACAATCGACGGAGCTCATCCTCCTTGGTACACAACAGACCACTGTCGCAGAAAAAACTAAAGAAGCATGCCAAATTCAAGTGAACTCAAAATCTCCAAGACTGGCCTTCTTTTACAGAAGCTCGAAATTTAGCGCGGACTGCAATGAGAGATTTTCTTGATGCAATAATTTACCAACAGCCGTATGTATTGTTGAAATTTATTTTATAAACTTCTTATGTGCTACCAGTTTCGGCATTACATTGATGCCATCTTCAGGCTCCACACGTCATAGTCGTAAAATCGCTATACACGGAAAGAGCCATATAGCTGGATCCTTGACTCAAATCGTAATGCAACAGCTCTTGGTGGCCAGGCGATGCAGACTGAGGCAGTTTGCAAACACAAATTATTGCATCAAGAAATACATGCCAGCCGTTGTCCCACGGTCCATAGTGGATCAACGAAGAAGCAACGAGAGATGGTTGCAGCAGTTCCTACAACGAAACTTTGTCTCGAAATCTGTCAAAAAATCCAAAGAGATTCTAGTTGTATGTAAAATATGCTAGCCGCAAAACACGATCAATACATCAAATATATTCGAAAAATGAAAATCATCAACTATAGAATAGAATGAATACAATGAAAATTTGTGTCCGATTGGGACTCGAACCCGGACTTCGCGCTTATCGCGAGCGGTCACCTTACCATTTGGCTATCCGTGAGAAGCGACCGTTCATGATAAGCGGGAAATCCAGGTAAGAAAAAGTTTCAATTCGGAAGTTCTTGCTCACACACTTATCCAGACAAAAAAATTAAGAAATATGGAATAAACTGCAACAGTAAATCACAGAGCAGATGCAATCGAACAGCGGATTTTACTTAGTGCTCTTTCTAAGTAATAACCGTTACAGGTGCTAAGGTTTTTTATTTGTGATTTTAAACATTGAAATACTTGAGTTTGGTTCAAATGGTTCTGAGCACTATGGGACTTAACATCTGGGGTCATCAGTCCCCTAGAACGTAGAACTACTTAAACCTAACTAACCTAAGGACATCACACACATCCATGCCCGAGGCAGGATTCGAACCAGCGACCATAGCAGTCGCGCGGTTGCGGACTGAAGCGCCTAGAACGCGGCCGGCAATACTTGAGTTTGCAAATCAGTGTTCGAACTGCTGTACATATTTTCGACCAACATTCAAAGGCACGTCAAATGTTTCTCTAATCTATTTCATTTCTTGTAGAGAAATCATTTCGAAAAACAAGTAACTTTCCTTCTAATTTTTTTGCTTATGTAGAAACGTCTTGACAGCAAAATTTATTCTGATTTATGTAATGTTTCTGATATATATTCTCTACATTATGCATCTTTTTAGCCACTCTTATCCTAGTTACACTCTCCTACCCTTTTCAAACAGCTGTCATTGGCACCGTGTAAAAAGTGTTCAAATATGTGTGAATTCCTAAGGGAAAAAGCTGCTGAGGTCACTGGTCCCAAGACTCACACACTACTCAAACTAACTTATGCTAAGAACAACATATACACCGATGCCCAAGGGAGGACTCGAACTTCCCGCGGGAGGGGCTGCGCAATCCGTGACATGACGTCCTAAACCGCGTGGCCACTCAGCGTGGCTGGCACCGTATAGTGAGAGTCTTTGTTATATGGTATTCAGAGTACTGATTATTGCCTAGGCTATAATTTGCCAAATAATTACTATGGGAGACTATTCATATAATTATTTGGGTTAGTAGTATGCTACTTTCGTATGGCTACCTCAGAATTTCTAATATCCTGCTTTTAAAGCTGACGACTTGTTACCAGTCACTTGTAGGGATAGACGTTCTTCTAACTGTAAACGTATCTTTTTCTGGACGTTTTTATCAAGCACTGACCTCAGATTCAGAGTAATCATGATCTGTACTAAAAGGCTCATCCTTAGACTCAACTGCGAAAAAAATGGAGTCTGCCATGTTTGTTACTATAAGGAGGTAGGAAATGTCGTAACAACCAAACTAGTTGAAATCTGCTCGGGCACAGGCAGTGAGACAACTAGGGACGCGGATGTAGAGTCATCACCTTCTCCCAGAATAAAATAAAGCAGAGCAGTACCTTCAGAAGGCAAGGTGATACTCACCGTCTTTTTCGATGTGCAAGGTCCGACACTCATCGAATACCTAGAGCATTAAAACCCGTTGATAGTGAGACCTACGCAATTCCATCGAGAACAAACGGTCTCAGCTGCTCACTGAAAGAGTGATTCTGCTGCTCCGTAACGCGCGTCCACCTGTCTCCAAGATGAATCAAAGTGTAATGGCCAAGCTTAAGTGGTAGCAGCTTGAGCATCCGTCCTACAGCCCGGACATGGCGCCCTACGACTTCCATGTGTTTGGGCCACTAAAAAAACGTCTCCAAGGGAAGCACTTCAACTAACACGGTAAACCGAAGAACACAATGGACGACTGGCTCCTGTCACAGATATAGAGATTCTGGCGACAAGGAATTCTTCATCTCGTGAAACAGTGGGATAGTTGTACTCAGGCCTCTGGCTATTAGTTTTGAATAAAGTCTTCAGTTATACCCACATTATTGTTTCGTACTTTTTTTAATATCCCTTACAGATTACTCATACATTTACATTGTATTTCTATCGCTGTGACGTTAGATAACACTAAACGTTGAAGAAACTTAGTAAACTAACTTTACAATTACTTCGCGATGAAATTAGTATTATGAACGACAGCAGTTGCAGTCCATTCGTTACGTCATTAGATAGTTTTTCTCTTTAGCATAAACGTTGATATAGTAATGGCTGCAAAAGACAGGCAGCTTTTAATTGTTTTACAACTCATCCGGGGAAAAGACTTTGAAACATCTACCGTAAATAACTTCTTGCTTTTCTTAAAGTTCCTAACAGAGTTTGTGTCAGGCCCTGCTGCATCTAATTACAGTCACAGTACTTTTTCATCAAAAAATGAAATTCTCATACTTACTGGGACAAAACTAATAATTTAGGATTACATTTTCCAATTTTCAAACAAGTCAAATACTATGAAAAAAGTGTACATTCGACAGGGCATTATGAATTGATAGCGAATACTCTGTTCAACAGTCACGAAATGAGGAGGTGTACTTGGAAAGCAGAGGGAGATGCGGGATAATTCCAGTTAGATTACGTCATGGTTAGGCAGAGAATCCGAGATCAGATATTGTAAGGCGTACCCATGAACAGATACAGACTTATATCACAATTCAGTAATGATGAAGAGTAGACTGAAATGTAAGAGAATGATCTGGAAGAATAACTGTGGAAGAAATGATAAAATGCATTTGAAGTTCGATATGGCTGTGGATAGAATGATATGGAATGCCACAATAAGCACTTCAGGTGAAGAGGAGTGGACGTCTATGAAAAGGCAATCACAGATGTTGAACAGACAAACATACGTGCAAGAAAGGTAACTGCGAGAAGCCATGAGCAACAGAAGAAATACTTCAGTTGACCGACGTAAGAAGGAAGTACGAAATCGCTCAGGGAAGTTCAGGAATAGAGAAATACAAGTTCCTAAGGTATGAAATAAGCAAAAAGAAAAGCTAAGGCGAAATGGCTATATGAAAAATATGAAGAAATCTAAAAATAAATGACAACCTTCGTTGAAATTAAAAGCAAGGGTGGTACCATTAAGAGTGAAATGGTAATTACACTATTGAATGCAGAGGAGAGAGCGGATAGGTGGAAAGAATACATTGAAAGTCTCTGTGAAGGGTTGACTTGTCGGCTGACGTGATAAAGAGAGGCAGGAGTCGAGAGTGAAGAGATAAGGAGTCCAGTATTGGGATCAGAATTTAAACAAAGCTTCGCAAGATTTAAAATCAAATAAGGCGGGAAGGGTAGATAACCTTACAGCAGAATATCTAAAATCAGTGGAGGAAATGGCAACAAAACAACTATTTACGTTGGTGTGGAGAATGTATGAGTGGCGACATATCATATGACTTTCGGAAAAAATATCATCGACACAATTCCAAAGACTGCAAGAGCTGGCAAGTGCATATCGCAAAATCAGCTTAACAATTCATGCATCCAAGTTGCTGACTAGAATAATACACAGAAGAATGGAAAAGAAAATTGAGCAATATAAAATGGAGCAAGAGCTCCAAATATCTGAGAAAAATGGGGTAAACTATGGGAAAAACGGGTAATATACAATATGTACGAGAACCAAGAGAGTACAAGAAAACTGAAATGTTCGATTAAAACGGTTGTAAGAAAGGGATGCAGTCTTTCCTACTGTTCAATCCATACATCAAAGAAGAAGTAAAGAACATGAAAATAAATTTCAAGAGCAGGTTTAAATTCAAGGTGAATGGTTATCAATGATGAGTTTCTCCGATGACACTGTTACTCTAGTGAAAGCGAAGAAGAACTGTAGGATCTGTTAATCGAATGAACATCTAATGAGTACAGAATATGGATTCAGAATAAATAGAAGAAAGACGACAGTAATGGGAAGTAGAAGAAATGAGAACACAGAGAAACGTAACACCAGGATTGGTGATCACGAAGTATATGCAGATGAGGTTAAGGAATTCCGCTACCTAGACACCAAAATAACCCATGACGGACTGGGCATGGAGGAAATAAAAGCAGACTAGCAGTGGCAAACGGGCATTCCTGGCCAGGAGGGGTCTACTAGTATCAAACATAGGCCTTAATGATTCGAGGAAGAAATTTCTGAGAATGTACATTTGGAGCACAGCATTGCAGTTTAGTCATATATGGACTGTGGGAAAACCGAAACAGAAGAGAATCGAAGCGTTTCAGATATGGTGCTGCAGAAGAATGTTGAAAAGTTGGTGGTCTTACAAGGTGAGGAATGAGGAGGTTCTCCACAGAATTGACGAGGAATGGAAAATATGAAAACATTGACAAGAAGGAGGAGAGGATGATAGGTCGTGTGAGAACATCGCGGAATAAATTTTACTGTGCTACAGGGATCTGTAGAGGGTAAAAACTATAAAAGAAGACAGAGAAATGAAAAGGTTGGCACAGAAGACAAGTTATTTGTCATTCGATTCAGCCGAGATTTCCAGTTATTTTGAATCGTTGTTGATGGTATGCAGTCATTTTTACAGCCGAAATAACTATTAACAGTTTTGTGCCAGTACTCGACACTGAGATATCGTACTGTCCTTTTTACTGGATGAAAGACGCTGTCCAGAATTAGCGAAGCTGAAATGGCAGAAGAACTGAATCCCTGGACGACGGGAAGTAATTTATGGAAGGACAGAAATCTACTTCGTTTTTGTGACACGAGTTGATTGCCTCTAATGCGAAGAACGGAGCCAGTGAATTCGGCTAATTATCTTTTTGTCTCCGGACGCTTGGGTAACAGAACTTATCGAATAAGAAATCAGCGAATTCATACAAAAGAAACGTTGTCGCTCACAAAATGCATATGTCTATTACTAAGTAAACATGTGAAACCGTTACTACTGTTGCGTCTCTATTTCACATAATTATTTATAGTAAAATAATGCTCTTGGAATTATTCATTCACATTGTAAACCATAAATTATTTTTACATGACCTACAGGTGATTTTTAATAGTACAAAGAACATTTCTTACATCTCAGAGTGCTCTCTGACGTAGTTTGAGAAGTGCACCATCCAAAATACGTGTTAGTGCATTAACAACAGCAAGAAAGGACAAGTATTGAGTCAGCAAAAATAAAATATAGTGGCAAGTCGGAAACTTAACGCTAAATAGGAGCAGAACTGCATCTTCTCACAGTTGCCTAGCTCAATAATATGCAGGTGTAGAGTTTTGCATCGATGGCTAGAGATTATTGAGCAAGGGTAATGAACTACTAGTTAATATGTTCATGAATCTGTAAACACTCTTGTGCCAGACGTAGCGGTTCTCTCCTGTACCCGTTATTCTCCGTTAATGGGTATGTCTTAACTGATTTTCGCGATTATTTTTCTGTATGCTTTAATCTAATGTATTTGTAATGTACGGAGCAGTATAACTGCTAACGAGTTTCAAACGGTTTTCCCTTTTGCTATGTCATCAGAAGTCCGAAAAGCAACTTTACATTCATTTCAAGCGCTTTTGTACAAATTTTTCTTTTTGTATATAAGCCAAACCAGGAGAAGCATATTTCGTAATCCCAGATTTTAGAATGTTATCTGTGCCTAGTTTTTAATTCAGACATTTGCCACTTTATTACTCACCCTTTTAAACTTAAATAATAGGCTATGGACTTTGTTTGGGACTGACCCTCTGACAATTGTTGAGGTATTAGAGCGAATTGCATTAGGATTCAGGTAGCAGGGATTCTGAGTGTCACATTCCTTTACCATTTCTCAGTGTTTACACCACTGAATTTCAACTTGAGGATTAGCGTAATGGAAACGAGCGTGCTGTGCCTATTGCTATCAACCGTCTACAGAGATGTCTTTTGAGGTAATATAGGAGAAGGTCTACTAACGGAAAAGGAAGCAGGAATGCGTGTGAACGACCATAAATAGCAAACTGAATGTCACTGTAATAGCCAAAATAGAGACAAAGTGAAGAACCACCAGAATGTTAAAAGTAAATGAGCCTACTAGCTCAATATACTAGACTGAAATATAAATTATAATGGGATAAACAAAATTATTCGGTTCATTAATAGGAATGAATATTTCATACTGACGCGAGTCTGCAATTCGATGTTAGAAAAAGGGAGAAGGTAAATAGTAGGAGTACATGTGCTATGGAAAGGGATAAAAGATGTAGCAGTCTGGTACAATTTACACAGACCAAATCAATTATAGCAAACTCTTGCTTTAAGAAATAAGATTGTATGTGACGAAGGTTTCAGGTAGAGTACATATTGGTAACAAAGATTTACAAACCAGATTTTAAACTGAAAACTACTTCCACAAGCAGGTGTGGACTCCCACCATAATTTATTGCTTTTGAACTGCAGACTGAAACCGAAGAAATTGCAGAAGGTAGGAGATGAGAGTTGGGTAAGTTCAAAGAACCAGGCGTTGTACAATATTTCAAAGAGAGCATTATGCACACGAGGAAGTGGTACCCCAGAAGATGACTGGGTAGCTTCGAGAAATATTATATCTAGAGAAGATTACATATACTGAAGAACAACTAGACAAAAAGACAGGACGCAATAGAAATTCTTGGTAGAAGCATGTATAAATATGCACCCAGCGAAGCGGCCAAGGTGGAATACAGACTTCTCTTGAATAAAATTAACACAAAATGCACAATGGCGAAGCAGAGATAACTACAGGGGAAATGCAAAGGTGTAGGAGCATGCATAGCTAGGCGGAAAGGTAGACGCGACCTACAGGAAAAATAAAGAAATTTTTGGAGAAACGTTAAGTTGCTATAGGAACACCAAGAAGTCAGATGCGCAATATAATGAAGAGAGGAGGGAAAGTAGTCGAAGACGAGACAGATGTGATGTTGCGAAAAGAATTTCACAGAGCACCTGGAGTAGAACACAAAACACCGTCAGAATTAGTTAGAACGTTGGAAGAATCAGTCATGATACAACTATTTCAGTTGGTAAGCAATGTATATAAGACAGGCGAAATACCCTCAGTCTTCAAGGAAAATGTAATAATTCCAGCTGTAAATCTTATCTAACCATCAATTTCATACATCACGGTTGCAAAATAATAACACGATTTATTTTCTGAAGTATGGATAGACTTGTATCGGTAGACCTCGGAGAAAATCAATCTGGCTTCCGGAGAAATGTAGGAACACGCGAGGCGATACTGACCCTACTAATTAGGAGATATATCTATAAAATAAAACATTACATTTGTATAATTTGTAAATTTGTGGAAACGTTCTGACAAAGTTTATTAGAATAAACTCTTTGAAATTCTGAAGCAGTGGTAAAAAACAGGGAGCGAAAAATTGTCTATTACTTGCTCAGAAACCATACTGCAGGATAAAAAGGAGGCAGTAATCGAGAAGGGAGAGAGACATGTTTACAGAGATAAAAAATTTAAATTTTGTAGATGACATAGCAAAGAACTTGGAACCTTAGCTGAAGTAAATATGTAGAGTCTAGAAAAGGGATTAAAAGACGAACAACAACTAAAATAAAATAAAGGAAACGGACGGTCGTCGCATCAGATCAGCTGACGCTAAGCAGAGTTTTGCTATTTGGTGAACAAAATAACTGTCAATAGTGAAACTAAAGATGATGAAAAACGAAGACTTACAATAGCAAGAAAAGTTTTCCTGAAAGATGAAAAAAATGTTAAAATCTAATATATATTGAAACATTAAAAAGTATTTTATGAACTAATGGTCTGGACTTAAACGCGAACAATAAAGAGAGCGAAAAGTTCTTGGTGCTACAGAAGAACACTGAAGATTTGATGGGTAGATCTATAACTAATGTAAAGGTACTGAATCGAATCGGCAAGAAATGAAATTTACGGCAGATAGTCATTAAGTTTTAGCTCTCATGCATGGCACAGAGTTAAGTACTTAATTTGTTGTTTGTCATCATAAATGTGTCTGCAGCCCTGGGAGACCACGTACAAAGTAATTTGCCACCCACAAAGGGACGCATTATCGTTCTCAACCTGGGCAAGTCCACCTCTCTGTTCCGAAAAGGGTGGCTACCTTAGTTTGCTGTCGGCTGTTGAGCTCATCATAAGGGGCATTGCTTATGCGCTGATTTTCTTATTTTGTACTGCTGTCATAGGTTACTTACTTGTTGAGTTATTGGAGGCACTATCCTAAACTGTTAATACGATCGTTTGCGGATTCACCAGCTGTAGCTCAGAAGTTATATTGTCACTGACCTTTCCCTTGCCATGCCCTCTAAACAGGTATGGGCTAAGTTATTTTGTGCACCCCTACCACATAGACATCTCCCGCAGCACAGTGCCATAGTAAACCGCTAAAGGATCCAAAACAAAATTACGTAGACCCTCTCCAATTTATATGAAAAAACTTGCACAAAACAGACTAGCATGGAGAGGTGCATCAAATCTATTTTCGAACTGAAGACCACAACAGCAACAACACAAACCGAAAATAATAGAATTCAAGAGACTTCCACACTTTAAAAATTTGGCTACAGCACAAATCTGGAATAATGCATACTGGCTATAAAATGTTCAGTGGACAGACAGGAAGCAATTTGCACTTAAGAGTTGCGTAGGAGTAAGCAATTATTATGGCTCAGTAACAAAAAATCTATATGTTGCGTAGTCTTTCTTTCAACCAATGGCGAAGATCTGACGCGGATTCGTAGAATTTTCAGTCTTTTTTCATAAAGGACAATCACAACGGTGTCTTACGATCGAGCACTGTGTATCGCTTTTAGATAGCAGCATCATCCTCTTTTTGCAGCAGTGGTAAATGCACCAAGGTGTGATATACTTGCACTTTGGAATGCCTGAGAAATTCGCACGCCTTGTACACCAACTGTTACGATCAATACGTGACTGTAATCATACCTTTAATATCTTCCTATCGCACGGAAATAGTCACTGAGATATCCTGGCACTGCATCATACTCCGATATGTTATGAGTCTACTTGAAGATACTGGTATATACACTCCTGGAAATGGAAAAAAGAACACATTGACACCGGTGTGTCAGACCCACCATACTTGCTCCGGACACTGCGAGAGGGCTGTACAAGCAATGATCACACGCACGGCACAGCGGACACACCAGGAACCGCGGTGTTGGCCGTCGAATGGCGCTAGCTGCGCAGCATTTGTGCACCGCCGCCGTCAGTGTCAGCCAGTTTGCCGTGGCATACGGAGCTCCATCGCAGTCTTTAACACTGGTAGCATGCCGCGACAGCGTGGACGTGAACCGTATGTGCAGTTGACGGACTTTGAGCGAGGGCGTATAGTGGGCATGCGGGAGGCCGGGTGGACGTACCGCCGAATTGCTCAACACGTGGGGCGTCAGGTCTCCACAGTACATCGACGTTGTCGCCAGTGGTCGGCGGAAGGTGCACGTGCCCGTCGACCTGGGACCGGACCGCAGCGACGCACGGATGCACGCCAAGACCGTAGGATCCTACGCAGTGCCGTAGGGGACCGCACCGCCACTTCCCAGCAAATTAGGGACACTGTTGCTCGTGGGGTATCGGCGAGGACCATTCGCAACCGTCTCCATGAAGCTGGGCTACGGTCCCGCACACCGTTAGGCCGTCTTCCGCTCACGCCCCAACATCGTGCAGCCCGCCTCCAGTGGTGTCGCGACAGGCGTGAATGGAGGGACGAATGGAGACGTGTCGTCTTCAGCGATGAGAGTCGCTTCTGCCTTGGTGCCAATGATGGTCGTATGCGTGTTTGGCGCCGTGCAGGTGAGCGCCACAATCAGGACTGCATACGACCGAGGCACACAGGGCCAACACCCGGCATCATGGTGTGGGGAGCGATCTCCTACACTGGCCGTACACCACTGGTGATCGTCGAGGGGACACTGAATAGTGCACGGTACATCCAAACCGTCATCGAACCCATCGTTCTACCATTCCTAGACCGGCAAGGGAACTTGCTGTTCCAACAGGACAATGCACGTCCGCATGTATCCCGTGCCACCCAACGTGCTCTAGAAGGTGTAAGTCAACTACCCTGGCCAGCAAGATCTCCGGATCTGTCCCCCATTGAGCATGTTTGGGACTGGATGAAGCGTCGTCTCACGCGGTCTGCACGTCCAGCACGAACGCTGGTCCAACTGAGGCGCCAGGTGGAAATGGCATGGCAAGCCGTTCCACAGGACTACATCCAGCATCTCTACGATCGTCTCCATGGGAGAATAGCAGCCTGCATTGCTGCGAAAGGTGGATATACACTGTACTAGTGCCGACATTGTGCATGCTCTGTTGCCTGTGTCTATGTGCCTGTGGTTCTGTCAGTGTGATCATGTGATGTATCTGACCCCAGGAATGTGTCAATAAAGTTTCCCCTTCCTGGGACAATGAATTCACGGTGTTCTTATTTCAATTTCCAGGAGTGTACATGGTGGCCGAAGTCTTTAGCCGAGCTGAAAAAAATTTGCCAGAAACTAACACAAATTACAATTAAAACATTATTAAATTATGAAAAGAGTAATGTGCGTTTTTCGACGCATTTGATCATTCTGATAAAAAAAATTAAAAAAGAAGTGAATCGACGCGTTTGACATTTAGTGTTACATAAGGATGCTGAAAATGGCCTGATAACAAATTAGGAGATTCCTCGCTAAATCAGTGAAGAAAAGTATTTGAGAGAAACACTACCTAGCAGAAAGGATGGAGACAGAATGTTAACGATAGATGTGTTAATGCATCAGGAAATAACTATTATGTTACTTGAAGGCACTGTAGAGAGTAAAAACTGTAAGAGAATACACAGATTGGAACTTATGCAAAAAGTCATTCAGGATCCTGCGACGTACATGATACTCAACACATGAAGAGGTTGTCACAGGAGAGATGGTCGTGGCGGGCCACATCAGATAAATGAGAAGACTGATGGAGAGAAAACCTTTGTAATTGCAGCTATTGCAGTCTCGCCCACTGTTACTCAGAATTAAGTATTTATGGAGTTTCTGCAAATCATCTTAGCTGTGAACTGCCATTCATAAGTACGCTGATCAGCTGGGTTGGTAAATCCATCTTTTGGACAGATAACAGCGGCGACATGTCTTGACTTGGAAGCAACGAGGCATTGGTAGGCAGCTGGAGGGAGTTGGCACCACATCTGCACGCACAATTCCGGTAATTTCCGAGGAGGTGGCTGATGAGTTCTGACGCCACGTTCAAACACATCCCTGATGTGATCGATCGGGTTTAGATCTGGAGAACTGGAGGGCCATCACATCAACTGGAACTCGCTACTGTGTTCCTCAAACCACTTCACCACACTCCTGACTTTGTGACATGGCGATTTACCTTGTTGAAAAGTGCCGCTGCCGTTGGTAAACATTACGAAGGGGTATTCGCGGTCTGCAGCCAGAGTAGGACATCCCTCGGCAGTCGTGGTGCCTTGCACGAGGTTTGCTGCACCCATGGACGGCCACGTGAACGTTCCCCAGAGCATAATGGAGCCGCCGCAAGCTTGTCTCCGTCCCGCAGAAGAGACGTCAAGGGGCTGTTCCCCTGGAAGACGACAGATTCGCGTCCTTCCATCGGCATTATGAAGAAGGTATCGGAACTCAACAGACCATACAACGCACTGTCACTGTGGCAACCTGCAGTGCCGATGTTCACTTGTCAATTTCAGTCGTAGTGGCCGATATCGTGGTGTTAACATTGGCACATGCATGGGTCTTCGGCTGCGGAGGCCCATCGTTAAGAGTGTTCGGTGCATTGTGTGCTCAGACACACTTGTACTCTGCTCAGCATTAAAGTCTGATTTTAGTTCCACTGCAGTTCACCGCCTGTCCTTTTTTACCACTCTGCACATCCTACGTCGTCTGCAGTGAGGGGTGGTCGCCCAACATCACGACGTCCAGACGTGGTTCCACCTTGGTTTCGCCACGTGTTGAAGGCGATCACCACAGCACTCCTCGAACGCCCGACAAGTCATGGAATTTCCGAAGAACTCTTGCCGAGCCTATGGACCATCTCAATGTGACCTAAGATGTAAACCTAAGAGAGATAGCGCGCCTTCCCCATTCTACACACTGACACCACGCTCACTGATACAACACGCAAGGTGCGTGTGTCTGACTAGCAGTTATTCCTCGGCAAGCGATGCTGCTATCGCCTAGACGGGTTTATATCGACAGTACATCGGTGGTTGTAATGTTCTGGCTGATCAGTTTATTTATAGTACTAAAATTTTGTGTATACTAACACTAATAAAATATGAGGCGTATTTTATAACGAGATGTAGCCATATTATTCGTGGTGTTGAGGAATTAAGGCTGGAAAACAGTCGACAAAACAAGGTGCAAAGAGGCGATTTTAACGATTCACCTATTGGTCTATCACGGAAACTGTCGGTGGATGTATGTTTGACACGTTTTAAACAGATTCGCTCGAGATTTTAACAGTACTGCTGCCGTTTTTATCGATAATTAATTTCTGTTTCGTTACTAATTAAACAGTCGTTAATGCAGAAATGAGCCAGATTTTCGCAAATTATGTAATTAACATCGCAGAAAAATACGCCGCCGGATCCGAGCAAAAGCCGATTTGTGTAGCACGTACACGAATGTTAATGAAACGCCAGTGAATTTTGCGCTCATATTTACTTATGATGTCACATTAACACTGCTATTCAATTAACAGCTTTGCGCAGTTTCCGCATATACACGGCGAAGCACCTACGCTTTGCATCGTAAATATCTTGCACTCGGTTACTAACACAATCATTTTTATGCTTCCGCACGGAAGGAAAAATTCTCTCGAAATTCCTTATCATCTATTAACATGCTGAAATTGTTACTGATATATTAATTACCAGCTCTCTCTCTGTCCCTTCCCTTTTTCTTTTCTTTAATTTTTTGCGCCGTGCGAGGTGATTCAGTGGTTAAGGCATTGTGCTCGTTTCGGAAGAACAGGGTTCGTATCCCCACCCTGTCATATTAATATAGCTTTCCTGTAATTTCCCTAAATCGTCCCGAAGGTTCCTTTTAACAATGTTATTCTTCTGTTTCATCTTCCCCTAATCTGAGAATGAGTTCCGTCGGTCATAAACTCAAAGCCGACTGGATGCAAAAAAATTTATCTTCCGACCTTGTTCCTTTGACTTCTCTAACGCTTTTGACAGCGGGACGAATTGAACAACTTATATTCGAACGAATTTATGAAAATCTTAGAAAGACTTGATAAATGTTATATTATAGCAGTTGCCTGTCGCATCAGACGTTGTCAGTGATTTTCATAAGACGCTGTTGCTTCTTTAGTAATGTTTCACGTCGGTCCCATGCTTCCGAGTTAAGATAATAAATTTTAAACAACTCTTCTTGTCAGGCACTTTAAAATTATCTGTAGCCTCACTTGAAATGGTCAGGGTTGATCGACATATGTGTGGTAATCACCATTTATTTTTAGAATTGCAGAGTTTTGCACTATGTGGAATTCAGTACGACACATATAAAAAATCTATCGATTGGTTTGATGTAGGGGTGGGGATGGGAAGGTAGCGGCATGTACAGCTTAATTTTACACCGCTCTAGACAACTGTCGAGAATATGTTGTTTGGCCCATTGAAGATGCATGGTTTTATGTGACGCTTTAAGAAATGGCATGCAGCATCTTCAGCAACTTCCTTCGCAATGTTCGCTCGGTAAACTAAGGTGGATTCTCCCGGCATTCACTGGCAGCTGCAATTCGAGGCCATTGACAATACGTGACATTGATCTCGGGTGCCTGTACTTAAGGAACTTTTTACGATCACTGTTCTTACGTTGCATTACAGCACTGCTTCTGGTACACGATATCTTGTAGAGTAACTGAACGGTCAGCGTTGATATATCGACAAATCAGGAACTACATTCGCAATGTGGTCGTGGGCACGTCCAAACACGGTAGCTCTTCTCTGCAATTCTGTCACGTCTCCGCATCGACCTACCTCACTGTTCTAGTTCAATAAAACATCTACAACATCTACATCTACAATGAGCAATCCACCTTACAATGTGTGTCGTGCACCAGTGTCATTGCCTGCTTTTCCACTTCCAGTCGCGTGTGGTTCGCGGGAAGAACGATGACTGATAAGCGTCCGTCTGCCGTCGAAACTCTCTCATTTAATCTTCATAGACTTTATGCTAGATATACGTAGGAGGAAGCAGTAGACCTATGTTGGTTGAATATTCTAGGAACGTGTGGTCTTGGAAATTTATCAGTAGATCGTGTAATGATGCAGAACGCCTCTCTTGCGTCGTCTGTAACTGGAGTTGATTGAGCACCTACGCGACCCTTTTGGGCCTTGTAAATTAACCCGTTACGAAACGTACTGCTCTCCTTTGCCTCTTGTCTACTTCTTCTGTCAAACTTATCTTGTGCGAATCCAAGACTGTCGAGCAATATTCAAGTACTAGTCGAACGAGTGCTCTGTAAGATACCTACTTTGTGGATGGACTACACTTCTTGAGGACTCTTGCTATGACTCAGTCTGCCGTCAGCCTCACCCGCGATTGATGTTATGTGGTCGTTCCATTTCAAATCGCTGCGTATACCTACTCCTAGATATTTTGTGGAAGCAACTGCTTGCAGTGACATCGTATGATCTAGAGCCATGTTGCGGGTCATGTTGGTGCCGTTGGTAGGTTGGCATCGTGCAAACAGGGATAGTAGCGTCTCGTTATCTTCTTGTGATTACTGGCGCCACTACATTTGCTAGCATTGTCTGTCCGCGAGTTGCAGCAGCAGCGGTTATCGATATATAGCACTGTGGTACTATCTTTGGAATGATATCAAGTGTTTTCCCGGGTCGGAGTGTTCAGGGAGTTCGGTTGGGACGGGAGCAGCGTGCAAACACGTAGGGACTGCTGGCGGCGTGCAGGCACTGCCGGATCGAGGGGCCGTAGTTGCGAGAGTAACAACCTCGTTGTCCACTAGACCCAGGACGTTTGAGTTGAGTGAACATCAACCCAGTAAATAAACCTGCAGTATTTTGAGATAACACCGTTTTTTCTCGCATTGCTGCTCGCAGGGTCGCTGAGATGAAGAGCAACGAGCAGAATGTTTGGAGTTGGCGAAATTAATTAGCTGTCCTCCACTTATCATTATTAATCATTGGATTCCTTGTGTTATTATTGGTGAAGTTCAACCAGCGGTATTTTTCTGCCTAGTGGCCGCTAACGCCCCAGTTACCTGCCCTGGAGGTTAGCGTATTTTCGCGTCAGTGTACCTTTCCCCGCGTTGCCGCTGCTGTCTGGTAAAGCGTGTAGATCGACAGCCTCCTTGATTGTGGTTCGGATATTTTGTTTCTTTTGGACTACTTTGGTCATGATGGTTCCTTCTGCTTCTGGATGTTCTAAGCACGGGATCCTGAAGACGCAGTGCCGTCCGCCGGTTCCACCTTGCCTGAGTTATTCCATCGTTGCATTGGTTATCAGACATTAGGTAGATTATGCAAGAGAGTTGATCTGCGTTTAAATTGTCACTAGTTGAATTGCCACCCGGTTAAGTAAATACAACTCTTGGCTGCCTGTCTCATCGTTTACGAAGTTGAGTGACTTTCCCAGGAAGATTCTTGGTGCACTACCTGAAGCCCACTTCTCTCTTGATTTAGTCAGATTGTGATGATTGTTTTTTTTAATATTTTTATTTTGAATTATTTCTGTTTGGGCCTTCAGCCGACAAAAAGTTTGATTTTCTTGTTAATAAGGAGTATAACGTGTCTTAAGAAATTTTAATTACACAAAATATCTTAACACTGAAATGTTGATGATTGTTCTCTAAATATCTCTCGAAGAAGTTTAATTGCTTCTCAAAAATTTTCTATCCAGGCTTTCAGTCGTCCAACTGTTTTTTGAGTCATTACTATTGGGGCCTTCAGCCGACAAATAATTTGAATTTTTTGTCAATAAGGCCCTCAGCCGTGAATACAACTTCCTTAAGAATTTTTTAAATTAGACATTGTGTCTTAACAGTCAAATTTGATAATTGTTCCTTATTGTCAACCTTATTTGCAATTGTTTCCTAATAAAGTATATGTGATTTAAGGAAAAATGTGAGCAACCAATGGTAAGTGATTACGGCCCCGTCCACACCGAATCCTGCCTTTCCCTAAGTACCAGGTCTCGTAGAATAAATGGTATTTCTGTCTATGCATTCGCAATACTTAAAATTATTTATGTTGAGGGTCAATTGCTAGTCGCTGCAATAAGCGTCAATCCTCTGCAAATTTTCTCGCACTTAAATGAAATTTTCTGGTGTCGCGTCACCTCTGTACAAAGCAGCATGACCCGCGAAGAGCCTCATCACATCTATCGTGAAAAGTGATGGTCCTGTTACACCTCCTTGGAGCACTCTTGAAGTTGCTTTTATGGATGAAGACTTTTCTCGGTTCAGAATGACATGCTATGCTCTACTTCCTTGAAAGTCTTCAGTTCAACCACACAGATGGTCTCGTATTCCGTATGCTGGTATTTTGTTCACAGGGAGGCAGTGCAGAACTGTATCTAAAATCTTCTGGAAGTCAAGGATGCCCGTATCTACTGTTTCCTGTACAAACAGAGAGAGCTGGGCTTCACACTATCGCTGGTTTCATGTCTACAATGATGCGTAAGGAACGCCCCTCTTGCAGCGTCTGGCACTTGACTTTTGAATCCTACAAAGGAAATTTTCGATCCTCTGAAATGTCGTAATACGCAGCCATATAACACGTTACAAAATTCTACAACAGATCTAGGTCAGGGATATAGTCTTATCCTTTTGTGCCCCTGTTCATCGACCCTTCACGAAAATAGGAGTGTCTTGTGCTTTTTCCCAGTCATTAGGGACGCTTTGCTCCTGTAGACACCTACGGTATGCTACTGCTAGAAGACAGGCTACATGTTACATAAACTCTGTGTAGAATATGAGTCACATCAGTTGCTTTTCTATCCGTCGGTCACTTATTTCAATATCGGTTATTTTCTCATTTATGCGGAGATCTAAGGGAGAAACGACTGTGTGATACTCCTTGTTGAACACATTTGGAAAAAGACGTTTAGTAACTAAGCCTTTTCTGCGTCATTCTTAGTTATGGTCACAGAGTATCTGGACAGACGGCTTCGATTGGTTTATTAACATAACTAGAAAACTTTCTAGTATTTTCTGTCAAGTCAGTAGAATTTCACAATTTCACTATAGAGTTCGCCGAACGGTTCAAGCTTAGCTTTCTTACACTAATTTTGGCTTCTGTTTCTGTTTGTCTGCGGTGGTTTGGCTACGTTTAAATTTGCAGTGAAGGACAGTTTGTTTTCGTAGCAGCTTTCTAACATTGTTGTCGGACCACGATGGTTCTTTTCCATCCCTCATAATTTTGCTCCGCACATACCTGTCTAAAGCGAATAGTAGGATGCTCCTGAACTTTACTTACTGATACTCTGCATTGGCTGGCGTCCACGCATGAATTTCTTCAGGTCGCCAAAGCTGTAAAAATCACACGGTGAAAGATCCGGACTGTACAGAGGATGTTTCCGTGTTTCACAAACAAAACGCTACAGCGTCGCCTTCATACGTTTGGCTGAGGGGCTGGGCGTTGTCGTGTAACTTATCGGAACTTGTCTGAACAGCTTTGAATTTCTTTGGATTGGGAGATGTGGGATGTTTCCAGTGTTGGCTTTCTCGTTTGCCTTCGGGCTCGAAATAATGATGGGGCCGTCTGCTCTTTGATTTCCTCGAGCATGGAATCACAATCTATGGCCAGTGCTCTGAAAACACTTTACAGAAACGTCTCTGTATGTCCATCTATTTAGAGATCGTTGCGGGACTCCGCTATTTGATACAGAATGTCAAACACCTTTCAGCAGTCTAACTTCCAAACTTATTTTATTTGCTTATTTTATTTGCTAACCGACTCGGCAGTTATGGTTGAAGTGGTCGCTATAGCAAAAATCTACTAATACCAAACTGCTGCCCCCTGTTTTGATCAGAACCGAGGTAGAATTTTCCTAAACGTTGGTCAGGGGCTTGAAGATGGCGTACCAAAACGCTGAAACTGTTAGCCAAATAAAATAAGTTTGGAAACTAGATGGCTGAAATGTGTTTGACATCTTTTGCAGAAACTGTGACCCCACAAAGTCAAAACGACCAGAATGCTGTCGGACGAGATCATCATGTTACACCATAACTCCCGCCCCCATGCTGCCAATTGTACGAAGGCTACGCCTCAACAGTTTCTTTGGCAAAGACTGCAACTTCCTACGTACAGCACGGATCTCTTACCGTGTAATTTTTGCGTATTTGGCGACCTGAAGAACGACATGCGTGGACGTCTGTTTCAATCGGACGAGGACGAAGAAGTGAATACAATTGTGGATCGGTCAGCGGCCGACAGGAATTGATCGTTTCGTCTCCATGCGGGATAAATCTTACTGTCGGGTAAATGTCTTAAGGCGTCTGGTGATTAAAGGGAACGTTTGCGTGGTCCCTTTGTGGCGGATGCTCGGTTTTCATTTGACTGCCCCTCAGTCCCGGGAGCTTTCTATATACGCTCCTGCATTAACTAATACTATATCAACAGTTTCTTTCTCCGATTTTCTAAGACGATTCTAACAGTCTGGCCTCAGAACGCGTCTTACCGGGCCTACGGAGTGATTTCTCTATCCTAAAATACCCGTATGTGCTCGCCACGTGTACTCCCCGACTCAGGTCCGCTACCTGTGTGCTGTAAACACCTTACCTATTAAGAGCCGTGCTACAGTTCTCCATCTGATAGCGGCGGTCGAGAAATCCAAGATGGTCACAGTGTCGACTGATCCTCTGGCTTCAGCCTTCCACTCACAACTCAGAGGAGCGTGATGGGTTGTGATAACGATGCTAACGATGCTACAAAACAGTAGTTCTGCTTCCACCCCACGAGCGAGGCTAGATGTCTTCACCGAATCAGCCAGCCGCCCGTAGAAATCGAGGATGGCCTCTGGACCCTGGCTGCAGGCGTCTTTCGTGCCGACATGAGCGACGATTTGTAACCACGGAAACCCACTGCACTCAGTCGCTGCCAGCACAGCGTCCCCCACATCTCGGACGGGACCCTCAGCAAGTAAACATAGATACGATATTCTTTCTCGACCCGACCGCTATTTTCCTGAGTGGTCACATCGGATGTCTAACATTGGTGCTCCCAGGGACGAGTAGTTGCACCACTGCGATTGTCTGGCCCTTTCAGGAAGTTCGGCAACACCCCCATCAGGCGAGGGGTCTCGTGCTGGCCCAGGTGTACTTTCAGCAACCTCAAACGTGTTTTTGAGGCGTAAGGAGACAGCCGTGAGACTGATGTCTACTTTCGCTTCTGTCCAGAGAGTTGCAACTTTGCCGAAGTGACGACCAACAGGGGAGGGCATGTCGGAAGGCGCAGCAGCATCAAGGATAGCCGACGAAGCTATAGGCTCCAGAGCTGGGGAAGCTCTCGTCTCAGGTGCACCTACGCCACCGCAGCTCAGGTCAGCAGCCTGAAGCATGTCGACTGCGGCCAACATAACAAAGAGCTGTACACAAACAGTGGATGATTCCCTTTGCATCCTTCCTCAACAGGCGCAGTCATTATCCATCTTGAACCAGTTTTTGTCTACATCAGAAGTGGTGTAACTGTAACACAACAATTCGTAGGGTGCAATCTAAGTTCCTGCTTCTACACTACCTCTACATTAGCCGAGGAAGTCGCCTCACATGTAGCTAATGCACTAAAGTTTCACAAGAGAAACTTAGACTACACCGTAAAATACATAGGTGCAGTTCACTTCATCGCAGAGGTAGAAGGAAATCGGAGAACAGCCTAAATTACTGTGTAATAGACAAACTGCTCCAGCTACAAGCAAGTCTTCTCGGCACTGCGACTGCCGCTACACTCTCTGTCCAAGCACTGTATACAGTGATCTCGAGATTCAAACCAAGTCACATGATGTTGCACTTCTGGCGATGGAAAATTACACGCGGTAATCACCTCACACGAAGTTACGAACTAAAATTTACGCAACTCATGCAAGAAAAACTTGTAGTTAGCTTTGTGAACACTAGTCTATACAGTAAAATACACAGGTATAATTCACTCCTTTCGAGAAGTAACTGAAAGACAGAAACTAAACTAAATTACTGTTTATTAGCCAGCCGGAGTGGCCGAGCGGTTCTAGGCGCTAAAGTCTGGAACCGTGCGACCGCTACAGTCGCAGGTTCGAATCCTGCCTCGGGCATGGATGTGTGTGATGTCCTTAGGTTAGTTAGATTTAAGTAGTTCGAAGTTCTAGGGGACTGATGACCTCAGCAGTTAAGTCCCATAGTGCTCAGAGCCATTTGAACCATTTGAACTGTTTATTACACAAACCATATAGAGCTATGCTGCGGCTCGCGTTGGTGCTGTTTGTAGGTTTCTGTCCCCTGTTGGATGCCAGAGCATATCGTTTAGTTGACATGGTTGAGCTTGTTTCTCTTCTTCTCCTCTTGTTGACTGGTGCCACTTGGTTTCGCAAGCATTGCCTGTCCGCTAGTGGCAGCAGCGGCGGTTATCGATATGTAGCAATTGTGGCCCTGTCTTTGGGGCAAGGTCGTGGTTTTTCCGTGTCGTGTGAGTGACCAGTTCGGTTGGGGACTGAGGAGGAGCCAGGTCCGCGCAGTACGGAAATACCCTGGGACTGCTGGCGGCGCGCATGGACTGCCATATCGAAGGTCTGTGGTCACGCGAGTGCAAGACCTCGTCGTAAACCAGATTCTGCAAGCTTTGAGTGCATTTGGATTCAAGTAGAGAAACCTCCACCAATGTGAGATCTTGCGATTCTCCAGTGACTTGGATTCCTGTTGCTGCTCGTAGTGTTGCCGAGGCGAAGAGCAGCGAGTGGAGTGCTTGGGGAAGGCGTATCTGATTAGCTGTCCTCGACTTCTTATTACTATTTATTGCGTTCAGTTTGTTGCTAATTGTTAAGTTCAACCAGCGCTATTTTTCCTGCCTTGTGGCCGCTAACGTCCCAGTTACCTGCCCTGGGGGTTAGTGTATGTAACAGCAGTGTACGTTTCCTCGCCTTGCCGCTGCTGTCCAGTGAGGCGTGTAGTTTTGACAGCTTTCTTGATTGTAGGTTGGTTGGCGATTCTTCTACTCTGGTGGTAGTGATTCCTTTCTCGTTCCGGGCGCTCTAAGCACTGTATTCTGCGGCTGGAGTCCAGACCGGCGGTTCCGCCTTTAACTTATTTTTATATCTTTGCATTTGGGTTATTGGACGTCAGATAGCCTTAGCAAGATTATCATTAGTCATTCGTTAGACTGCCACTAGTCTGAGTTACCATCTTGTGAAGTGAATGCAACTCTTGGTTGCCTATCTCGTCGCTCGCAAAAAAGGTTTTTGCTGGATCTACTCAGAGGTCGATTCCTGGTGCACCGTCTGTGACTGGCCTTGTGTTTTATTATTTTATTTGCTGTTTTACTGTATATTTTTGAGTTTTTTATATAATTGCCATTCTTGGCGTTACAGCAGATTTAAATGATTGTGCTACCAAGTTTACCATAATTTTGTCTCACCCGTTTGGTGATCAGTTGCCTGTCTTTTTAAAATAGCCTTGCTATTGCTCTGCTGTTTTATAGTATGTTTGATAATTTTTTTGTAATTGCCGTTCCTGGCGTTAAAGGTCTTCAGCCGTGACAACAGAGCTTCCAGACTAGAAAAGGGTGTTTCCTGAAGGTGCTCTGTATATAGTTGCTATTATAAATGACTTATGATGAAATACTACTTCTGTTGCACAAGCGTCTAAGTGCTGCTCTGAGCAAAACTTATTAATATCAATTATCGTGTAATTAAAACAGTCTCTGTCAAATGTGGCAACTGCTTTTTTCTCCATAGTTTCTCTACATAAGTAGGATGCTAAATTGAAACCTGTAACATTTAACATATCTATACCAGTGGTCACATGATGTTCAGAGAGGCAGATTATATCAACTCGTTTCCTCAACAAAAATAAGCAACTCATTAAGCTCACCACTCAGTCCTCGTATATTGTGATACAATAAGGATAACTAATTTTGTGCGCTGGATGAATCACAACTGGATGAATATTATAATTCTCTTAATTTTTCAATATCTTCAGTTTCAATTAGAGGCTGTTTATGCAAACAGTGTACATTAAAATTTGCTTTCTGGCTGCCTGTTTTATCAATATGAATGTCATTTTCAACTTGTCTTTGAACATCTGTTTTATGCCCTCCTCACCCTAATAAAACTACTATTCTGTCACTTGTAACCACTGATGCTTTACCACATGTGATAATGACCCCCTCTTAAGTTATTTGCTATTAGCCCAGACAATTTTCCCTTCCCTTTCCTGTTAAGGTGAAGGCCATGCCTAGTATAGTCCCAGCTACTAACAGAGTCAACAGAAGTTCAATGTTATCGGTTTCAGCAGTCTTAAAATATTATAACCACACTTTCTCACAAATAAATACATAATATTTAGTGCAACTAAGATTTTGTCATACACTTCTACGTGCTGGGATCGTACTATTGAAAGTAAAAGCTTACATCAATGCACTCATTTGCTTAAGTTGCTTCAAGAGCGGTGACGCCACCAATTGAGACATGGAGATAATGACGTAATTATGACGTACGTTGACAGTCACAGACCCTCTGTGGGGTACGAATGGTCGCCGCAGCAGCAGCCGTGACATTCAGTGTTAGTGAAGAGGATATATAAGGTTTCGTTGAAAGCATGAAATCTTATACATATTTTTCATTATTTGTCACATTACGGTCACATATCGATAAGCGAAATTGCTTCATTTTTCTGCCATTATTTCGTGTTTATTGTATTGTAGGTAATGGACATATTTCTTAGGGAAGAAAGCAATGCAATTGTCCCAATGAGAAGGTGCACTCACTGTGTTGTCTTAGATTCCTGCTTGTCAGAAGAGGACAGACAATGAATCTTGTTAGGAGATATGAGCCCACCAAGGAGATGAGCAGTTAACACAGAAGTGGGCCTCTGGCGTACTTTGTGCTTTTGTGGGCAAAGCGACTGTTCTTCCTGAGGCCAAAGGACGCGGGTGCTGCAACTGCCTTCCACATAGACTATTTTGGCGTGCTGTTTCTGCCTTTTCTTCACGATCATCATTGTATGATAGACCACAGTGCAGTCCGGCCAGCGTGAGAAAGTTCAATGTTTTCAGTCCAAAATTTTGGAGTATCCAATCGAAAGTGTCACACGCACCACCATGCTTGGTGCGAAGAAGCTGACCAATCGAGAAAACACTGCTACAGGCCAGTAACGAATGTAATTGGCAACACGCGTTTTGCGTGCCGTTTTTTCTTTAAATAAGTTATATTTTAGTTAATCACAATGGAAATAATATTGAAACATCTCTTCCATTTAGATATTTTTTTAAAGTGCAGAACTGAGAAGGGAAAACGAAGATTCGTGGAGATTCGTCTCCTGACTGCCGTCTGAAGTTGTTGGGCGCATGGTCCACTGTAATACAATCCATATACCGAACTTGTGCTGGTTCGCAACTTGAGTTGATGATTTGATTTTTGACTGTAGCAATACTAAGACAACTGCCACAGTAACATTACTAAGAAGGGGCGGGAGACACTTCACCCCCACCCAAAAAAAATTGAAATTACATTAAATTTATTTTATTTCAATTAAATCAGAAAAAAAACAAAATTCGTTAATCGTTGTTGAATTAGATTACCAACATACCTTTTATAGAGGTACTGATGTGTAAGTTGGGTCTTGAAACTGAAAATAAATTTCAATAACGTGTACTACCAAATTTCTGATCACGAAAAAATATAAGAAAATGGAAATTTCGCTCATTGTTGTTGACGTGCTGTCAACATACTTTTTCAAGCGATGCTGACGTGTAAGTGAGGCTCTGAACCTACATATATCGAGTATGATATTTGGGACAGTGACATCAACAAATGAGACTTCTAGTCTTGGGTTAAGATAACTGAAAATTTAAAACATGTAATGAATCTGGTAGAAGAATACATTAAAGAAAATAATTTTGTTTTTTATTTTAAGATATAAAGTAACTGAATCGATTACAATATTTTCAGGAAATGAGCAAAAAGTATCCCCATCCACGCCTTGGTATTGTGAGGATTAGTTTGTGATTTTGTCTCAGTAACTATGAAGTCGTGGGCTCCTGAGATATGCTAAGGCTGTCTTGTTGCTTTTACTCCATGCAGTCTTCCATATAATTTGGTTCCTTCTCATAATATTAGCATAATTTTATGCAAACCCAATCAAGACTTAACAAAACTTTTCTCTCTCTCAAGTTCTTTTGAATTGTGTCAGCCAATTAAATAAAGATGTGTTATAAGCAGACTTGACTTAATTGTTCTACAGCTTTTGCGTGGTTAGACGACCCACAAATAATAAATATTATCTGTTTCACACCTAAGTTTATTGTTCTAATTGTAAAAGTGTTATTGTCGTTCACAGTGGCTGAACTCAACGATCACTTACTTATTATTCAGTGAAGGTAACGGGCATTCCACTCGCACGTCTTGTATGATTATAGATTTGTTTCTTGACTAGGGAGAGTTGAGTCAGTTTCCCCTAGGATTATAACTTTGCTGTGTGTTGTTTGACGATAATTTAGCTAACGACTTTGCAGATTCAGACATAATAGGCAATAATACTTTTACAAAAACGTTATATCATAACGCAGGTCAACAGCACACTGACCTCCAGATCAGAGAGGATTTATTGAAAGGTTTCAGAGTATCCTACAAATAGACGTCATACGAGACGCTAGTGTGATCAACATCTAGAGTACTACTACAACATTCTGAGTCATTATCAAGCAGACGTGACGGCAGACAAAGTCTAACGCGAGTAATTAAAATTGCGACAGATCACTATCTTCTATACGAAAAGGTATGGGAAACTTTCCATTTATTCTTTGAACAACCAAATTACATTCTAATAGTAAATGAAGGTTGTTAGAAACTTTAAATCATAGCCTGTGGAATAAAGGTGAAGGTTCAATGAAACTATGTAGACAAAATGTAGATCATCGGTGTACGACGAAGACTGTGCAGGAATTATACTGAATTCATTGTATGTCTCGCATTGGGGCGGCCAAAATAAATAAGCTTATGTAGCAAAAGGTTCAAATGGCTCTAAGCACTATGAGACTAAACATCTGAGGTCATCAGTGACCTAGACTTAGAACTACTTAAACCTAACTAACCTAAGGACATCACACACACATCTACGACCGAGGCAAGATTCGAACCAGCGACCGTAGCAGCAACGTGGTTCCGGACTGAAGCGCCTAGAACTGCTCGGCCACAGCGACCGGCGCTTATGTAGCACACCAGAGCTTGTAGACAGTCACGTTTCCTTCGCTTGTTACACAGGAAAATTACAACGAAGAGTCGCTAACGTCTGGTAAGCATTTGCAGTGGCTTTCGGAGAGCCTCTCGATGTAGATAAATGTACATTTCAATTTCACAAAAACAATTGCAAATGCCGTATTTTGAACAGGGGTGCACCTCTTTCAAAACAGACCGAAGATGCCCGTTAGGATCAAGTTTTGTGAGTGGTAATTTAACTTTTTGACTTCAGTGACAATGTTGGACCCCACCTCTCCTTCTTTCCAAACTACAGAAATTTCATTCGGTCAAGATAAAAAAAATATAACGTTTGTAACCAATACTCAGAGCACTAAAAATCTTCGAAATTAAAGCTCTCTGTATTGCAACAGGGTTAAAATGGTCTGCCAGTTGCTCTGCTCTCAGCTACTATGATACATATTGATATTTCTTGCTGTCCTTGTCAAGACATATGTGCAAGGTATGTCTAAGACATTCAGAGAACCGCATCGTTAAAAAGAACTAAAACAACAAACCAGAAGATACAAACTAGACATGTCGGCAATAAACTTTGTTTTGGTTGTATGACCTCTTCATGGTGTTTAAAGCAACAAGTGTTTCAGCTCCTGATATGGTAGCAGTCTTCAGGATGGTTGCAGCTATATATAGCTTACTGAGTCTCTGTACGCGCCCAGCACATGTATGGTATACAGTATGATGAAGTCAACCAGTAGGTACAGACACTAGTGGGTGGGAAAATTAAAGCTTTAAATTTTAGTTAAGGAGCATATTACTGAAGCGAAAACGAATATTTAAGATCCAGCTCAAAATATGAGTAATTACTGCCCCTACGTACTGCAGTCAGAGACGCTAAACGCCATAGATTCAAAGACAGTTGTGTCTGTACTTGAGGATGCTACTCCACTTAATTAGGATGCATGTGCCACAGGGCAGGAAAGGTAATTATTGAAAGCTCCTAAAGGAGAATTTGCGACCGCCTATAATTGAGAGATTTTAGTGGACGACAAGTCAGGTGAAAGTTCACTCTTCGAAATCTGGGGTTGAAACACTTTTGTCAAGAGGTGGACCGGCACGCCTGATGTATAATTACTATTGATTCCATTAATCGTAATCTATATCATGTTTCGACCGGTTGATGAATGTATGATTCTGATAGTACGTGTTACATCGGTGATTGTAAAGATCGAGGCACTAACACTATAACATCCACGATATATATTTATTTATTTATTTATTACGAGTGGAATATTAACGTGTGGAAAATTACGTAACTGAATAATATTCATTCAATTATGTAATTATTTCTTAAAAAGATGATAATTATGTAAAACAGAGACAATATTTGTCTCACATTCTTTGTTAATCTATGTCATTCTTTTCTTTTCTTTTGTACCCTTTTGTCGTCTTTTTCTGATGTACGTCGCCGACGCAAGACGCGAATCGATTTGAGGTCTGTTGAATGAAAAACATTTAATGTAAAGTTATTGTACTTTTATGTTAATTTGCTGGTAAAAAACAAATAGAGCCAAATGCGGTAAAACTATTTATGATTAATTATTGAAAAATCACTTCCTCTTTAATTATAATTTTGTATTAATTGTTTTATCGTAGCTGCAAGAAGCGCAGCCATTGTTAGTTACGTTTATATAGCAACTTCGTCTGTACTTCTAGTTGAAAATAGCATGGGTTTGTGTTAAACTAACATTTGCATTTTCTAAGAACAGTGCTGATGGTATTTATTGTTGAACAAGATTTCATTGCTGATGTATGAGGCCAAAATTAAACTAGGCACGAATCACGGAGAAAAATATTTCTGGTAGCATACGTCAGTGTTGTGTGCGGGTGGTATTCTGTGGTTCCCTTTCATGATCAATTTGCTAAGAATAATTAAATCCATCGAAGACAAAAATTATAAAAGTTCTGATGTACGATCTGTAATTTTAGTGAATGAACACAGCTTACAGTCAACATTATTACACTACGTCAGGTCGAATTCTTGTGCAATTTGAACAAAATAATTATCCGGGAGAAGTTGTAGTATGAATAATGCATTACACATGTGTATAATATTGTCAGTATCATTTACAAAAATCAATGCAACTGCTAAAAAACAGAGTCAATTCAAACTGCAGAATACCATAGAGTATCGTATCATCCATATTCATTGCATTTGTCCATGTTGATGATACGCAAAAACCGCCACAACACGTCTTTATATCTCTCTATCTGTGTAGGTGTTTGATGTCCCATATTTGTTGTGTTGTGCGAATCTGACAGAGCTTCGGGTGGGTCTCACGGTAGGAGGGGGCAGGGGCTGACCGACTCCTAAATATTGGGACACTTAGAGCAGCGTACAACGGCCCAGGCATTGACCACTAGGTAGGCGTTTACGGGTACCGTATTGTCTGTATCGGTACCAGCGAATTGGTTGCGGTCAAGAATTCACAAACTGCAGTCACGCATTGGGCAGTCCTGGACGCTGGCTAAAGAGTCCAATATAATGAAACTCATCGTGCGTTCGGCCGGCAGGGAATAAATTATTTTTACAGTCGGCCTCTCTGCTCAAAGAGCACCTTCGTAGACTGTTGTTTTCGCCGGTAACGCTTTTCCTAGAAAACTGTCGGGCGCTAGGCTCTGCTTTCTTGAGGGAAGCTCAGCGGCTGCTTATCGTTAAAACTTTTCTTTCTTCTCATTTGAGGAAAAAGTACGACAGCCAGACTCCACTCCCAGTGGAGGGAGAATTTCGCTCATCCAGGGCATGAAGTAACTCATTGTCGGATCTGTAAAAATATCTGTAAGTGGGAGTGTAGGAAGCCGTTTCCTAGAAATTTCAGACACGAGAAAACAGCCATCTGGGTGATTTAAAAAGGATATCTGAGGAGATTGGAGTTCCGTTTTCTCAGAATTTTACACGCGAAAAGGCAGCTCATCGGATAACTTCTGCTCGGTCGAGCGCTGGATCGTTGTTTTAATGGGAAGTTCTCCTCAGACAGCAGCCACTACTTTCAATTTTTTTTTTGAAAAACTAATGAAGCAATGAACGTAGATTTTTTGCACATTATTTGTTGGTTGTTGGACAACATTTTCTGATTTTATTAAGACATTTTGTTGTCTCGTCAAGATAACGTTCTAGATCTGATCATCAACAGGTTTGAACTTTTCGACTTAGCTCACGCAGGACAGGAAATCAGTGATCATAAGACCGTTACTTTGTAACTGAATACGGCCACACATACGAATGAGTGCGGCGGGGCGGGTTGCTGTCTCAGTATCCTTTGAACAACTACCCGGATAGGTTTTACGTTGTGTGCTCCCTCACTTTACGATATTAAATACTGTTTTAGCCGAAAAAAGCAGCGTTGACGAAAATTCTACTAAATGCCTACCACGCAAGGGTCCAGTCCATGGGCAACAGCTGAAATTTAATCAAGCTGTTGAGCGTTCGGGATTCTTGCGTGACGCGTTTGAATAAAGTCTCAGATTTCCTATAAGTTGGTTTATTATCTTTAAAACACAGTAAAGGCTATGAAATCCGTGTTTAATGTAACGAAATCGATTATGTAATGTCACTGACTGCCTCTGTTAGAAGTTCACACCCGAAAGCAGCCATAAGATACACTCCTGGAAATTGAAATAAGAACACCGTGAATTCATTGTCCCAGGAAGGGGAAACTTTATTGACACATTCCTGGGGTCTGATACATCACATGATCGCACTGACAGAACCACAGGCACATAGACACAGGCAACAGAGCATGCACAATGTCGGCACTAGTACAGTGTATATCCACCTTTCGCAGCAATGCAGGCTGCTATTCTCCCATGGAGACGATCGTAGAGATGCTGGATGTAGTCCTGTGGAACGGCTTGCCATGCCATTTCCACCTGGCGCCTCAGTTGGACCAGCGTTCGTGCTGGACGTGCAGACCGCGTGAGACGACGCTTCATCCAGTCCCAAACATGCTCAATGGGGGACAGATCCGGAGATCTTGCTGGCCAGGGTAGTTGACTTACACCTTCTAGAGCACGTTGGGTGGCACGGGATACATGCGGACGTGCATTGTCCTGTTGGAACAGCAAGTTCCCTTGCCGGTCTAGGAATGGTAGAACGATGGGTTCGATGACGGTTTGGATGTACCGTGCACTATTCAGTGTCCCCTCGACGATCACCAGTGGTGTACGGCCAGTGTAGGAGATCGCTCCCCACACCATGATGCCGGGTGTTGGCCCTGTGTGCCTCGGTCGTATGCAGTCCTGATTGTGGCGCTCACCTGCACGGCGCCAAACACGCATACGACCATCATTGGCACCAAGGCAGAAGCGACTCTCATCGTTGAAGACGACACGTCTCCATTCGTCCCTCCATTCACGCCTGTCGCGACACCACTGGAGGCGGGCTGCACGATGTTGGGGCGTGAGCGGAAGACGGCCTAACGGTGTGCGGGACCGTAGCCCAGCTTCATGGAGACGGTTGCGAATGGTCCTCGCCGATACCCCACGAGCAACAGTGTCCCTAATTTGCTGGGAAGTGGCGGTGCGGTCCCCTACGGCACTGCGTAGGATCCTACGGTCTTGGCGTGCATCCGTGCGTCGCTGCGGTCCGGTCCCAGGTCGACGGGCACGTGCACCTTCCGCCGACCACTGGCGACAACATCGATGTACTGTGGAGACCTCACGCCCCACGTGTTGAGCAATTCGGCGGTACGTCCACCCGGCCTCCCGCATGCCCACTATACGCCCTCGCTCAAAGTCCGTCAACTGCACATACGGTTCACGTCCACGCTGTCGCGGCATGCTACCAGTGTTAAAGACTGCGATGGAGCTCCGTATGCCACGGCAAACTGGCTGACACTGACGGCGGCGGTGCACAAATGCTGCGCAGCTAGCGCCATTCGACGGCCAACACCGCGGTTCCTGGTGTGTCCGCTGTGCTGTGCGTGTGGTTGGTTGGTTGTGTTGGGGAAGGAGACCAGACAGCGAGGTCATCGGTCTCATCGGATTAGGGAAGGACAGAGAAGGAAGTCGGCCGTGCCCTTTGAAAGGAACCATCCCGGCATTTGCCTGGAGCGATTTAGGGAAATCACGGAAAACCTAAATCAGGATGGCCGGACGCGGGATTGAACCGTCGTCCTCCCGAATGCGAGTCCAGTGTCTAACCACTGCGCCACCTCGCTCGGTGCTGTGCGTGTGATCATTGCTTGTACAGCCCTCTCGCAGTGTCCGGAGCAAGTATGGTGGGTCTGACACACCGGTGTCAATGTGTTCTTTTTTCCATTTCCAGGAGCGTATTTAATTCCACCCAATATTTTGAACGTCCTAAACAGTCACTGACTCACGATTACTTGCGAGGTAGCACATACAGTCGTTTAGGCTTCTGGTAAAGAAGTGTTCGCCATAATGTCTCGTCATCTGCACGGAACACGCCACATGGAGATTATGGACGACATGAAATCTTCAAATGCGAATATGTCCTAAAATAAATCTCACAAAGCTCAAACATTCAAAAGATACTCAACACTGTAGTCGTTTCTTGTCAACGACCCTAGAACCGAACGATCAAACACGCGATTTTTTTTTTTTTTTCATTTTAGTACGAACTTGACCTCCGTGGTTTAACACAGGTGTCTACCAAAAGACGGCTCCCATATCTGAGGCACAACTCTTACTCGCAGGAAATGCTGTATTCAGTAGCCAATCAGATCATCTCGAGCACTTCTATACTTGCGGTATTTCTAGTGACAGCGAATCAGATTACCACAAGTAATTTAACCAGAAATCTCGTAATTCCAAAACCAAGTAAAATTTAATGAAAACAAAATACGAGTCCTTGCCACAAAATAAATTGCTAGTGAATTTAATACTCAACTCTCATTCTGGCTGCCTTTTACAAAATCCACAAATTTTCCTATTGCAGAACAACTTTTATATAGTTTTCATAAAATATCACATTATCACTTTACATATGCCCTCCGTTCACTCTCTGTCTCTCCACTACTATCACACAACCAAAACGCGATGAAGTAATAATTTTCTAATGTATTTTTAATTATGACAGAAGTCTGTCATAATAAGCTAAAGACATTTCCAGAAAATTAGATTATATGAACCTATCATTTTGGTTGTAGTTCCAGTTGATACTATAGATGAATACATTACAATCCCTTATTCAGTTGCACAATGCTAGCATGGTTGTGTGTTTTAGGTAAAAATCTATATCTCGGAAAGTTTTGAAGTTATTGATTTAAAATTTTAACGGTATGGTTGCATCATACATAGAATTCGGTATACTAAATATGAAAAACCTCGATTGGTATTTAATAGCACGTCTTCAGATTCATGGAGAGTATGTGTAAGATATTGCAAGCAGCCTTAGGTAGAAGGCTCGCCCGGCTCATTAACCAGCGTCAGTTATGCCGGCGTGAGAACCAAATTCTGCTCTCCTCCTGGTTCCACAGGAGCGCAAGATGACAACGCGTAATAATTTGCTACGTTACATTAGAAGATATTTCAGCTTAGCACCAGAGACGAAAAAAGAGATTTCATATTACTCGACTGGTCAAAATGAAACATTCATCTGCCAGATGGAAAGTGATGTGCATCGGCCGGCCACTGTGGCCGAGCGGTTCTAGGCGTTTCAATCCGGAACCGCGCTGCTGCTACGGTCGCAGGTTCGAATCCTGCCTCGGGCATGGACGTGTGTGATGTCCTTAGGTTAGTTAGATTTAAATAGTTCAAAGTCTAGGGGACTGATGACATCAAATGGTAAGTCCCATAGTGCTTAGAGCCATTTGAACCATTTTGACGTGCATCAGTGGACAAAATGCTAATGTATTTACAATGAACCTTGGCCGTAGATAGGTAAGGTCCGAGAAAAGTTGTAAGGCATGGGAAAGACAGCAGTGTTACGAAAGTGCTCCGAAACCAAATGGAGTTTCACTGCAAATTTAAACGTGGCCACACCCTGACGGAGAAACAGAGACTGACGAAACCAAGATTTGCGTGAGGAGAATCATGCGTGAAGTATTCAATGAGTCTGAAGGAACAATTCTACTCTAACAGAAAATTCTAATAAGTTTCTGTCTTACGGTAAATCAGTACACGGATGAAAGCAATCTGTTCAGAACTTATGTGGCCATAATGACGTCGAAATGGAGGATGACAGAGAGAAGGCCGAAACACTAAGTTCCTTTTCAAAACCAACTGAAATAACTGAGCAAAGGAAAGAGCACTGGATCTGAAGACATACCACTACGATTGTTGATGGAATATGCGAAATACTGTTCCTCTTCTAGCAGCTATGTACCGTAGGTCGCTGGTGGAGCGAAGTTTTCCTGGTGATACAAAAGAAATGCAAGTGACGTTTTCATGAAAGGTCGTCGAACAGACGTAGAAAACTGCAGACCTATATGGTTCAAATGGCTCTGAGCACTATGGCACTTAACTTCTGAGGTCATCAATCCCCTAGAACTTAGAACTACTTAAACCTAACTAACCTAAAGACATCACACACATCCATGCCCGAGGCAGGATTCGAACCTGTGACCGTGGCGGTCGTGCGGTTCCACCCTGTAGGGCCTAGAACCGCTCGGCCACCCCGGCAGGCTGCAGACCTATATCGCTGATGTCAGTCTCTTGTATAATTTTGAAATATGCTTTATGTTCGCTTATTATGACATTTCTAAGGATATAAAATCTTCTTTTGTAGGAATCAACATGAACTGCAAAAACAAGATCGTATCAAACTTAGTTATTTTCGTCCACGAGACCCCGAAAGCCGTAGATAACGGCGCCCAGGTATATGCTGAGTTCCTTCAATTCCAAAAAGGATTGATTTTTAACGTCCCTTTGACAACAAGGTCATTAAAGACTGAATCATCAAAGACGGAACACAAGCTTGGAATAAGCAAATATGTAGAAGGATATCGGCCGTTTCCTTTAAATGGAACCATCCAGGCTTTTGCCTTAGGCTCTTTAGAGAAAGAAAACCTAATCAAGATTTCCGGACGCGGATTGTAACGTTTATACCGTAGTCCTCCCGACTGCAAGCGCAGTGTGCTAAGCACTGCGCTAACACACGTGTGTTCGATGCAGTTCCAGACTGCAATTTCAGAGCGTACGAACATCTGTGCAATTGTATTGAAGGCTTATTGGCCGATAGAGCATGTCATTCAAACGGAGAGAGGTACTCAGACGTAGAAATAACTTCGGGAGTACTGCAAAGGTGTGTTACAGGACCCTTACTTTTCAGATTATACTGTTTGTAAAAAGAGTACATGCGTATTGCAAAGTATTATGTTATCAAAACTATGGATCGCTGCACCATGGCTCGGTTATTGGAGCAACTAATACATTTTCTAGTTTGTATTCATTTCCCCACGGCGTCGGTTGTCTTCTGTTAGCTTGGTTATCGTCACATGTTGTAAAATGGCTACCCCGCAGAAGAAATCATTTTGTATTCTCGAGCTTTCGAAGTGTAATTCCGTGATTACATTGCAAATAAAAAAAAAATGGCTCTGAGCACTATGCGACTTAACTTCTGAGGTCATCAGTCGCCTAGAACTTAGAACTAATTAAACCTAACTAATCTAAGGACATCACACACATCCATGCCCGAGGCAGGATTCGAACCTGCGACCGTAGCGTTCGCTCGGTTCCAGACTGTAGCGCTTAGAACCGCACGGCCACTCCGCCCGGCACAGTGCAAATACATTTCTGGTTGAGGTACCAAACTGATCCTCCTAACGGATGGAATGTTACCAAAATGCTGTCGACAGTTGGTGTACACATGCTGTGTGTGTACAGGAAAGAGTCCTGGGCGCCCTCGTGTTTCCGATTTCAGTTCAAACCGCTTGGCAAAGCAGTCTTAAAAGAACAACTCGTCGTGCCATTCTCGAGATACAGCTGTCTACAGTAACAATTTGATGTGTTTTGAGAAGTTGGTTGTTTATGAAGCGGTACGAGTTACAGCTTTTACAGGCTCGACATCGTGACGAGAAACGTAAACATATGGTATTTTCCGACGAGCTTCAGAACGCTATTGCCAATGATCAGTGTTCGAATTTGGGGTCTACAGAATACACATGCACACATTTAACATGTACGAGATTCATCAAAATTCAGTGCGTTTTGTGCGGTATCCATCTCGTCCGTTTACGGCGCTTTCTTCTTTGATGGAAACATGGTTAACTTTCAGCAATATCTTGATATGATACAAAACTGATTGTTTCCGAGGCTGAAAGAGGGCAACTTTATTTTTCAACGCAACGGGGCACCCCTACACCGGAGTCGCCAAATACACTCCTGGAAATTGAAATAAGAACACCGTGAATTCATTGTCCCAGGAAGGGGAAACTTTATTGACACATTCCTGGGGTCAGATACATCACATGATCACACTGACAGAACCACAGGCACATAGACACAGGCAACAGAGCATGCACAATGTCGGCACTAGTACAGTGTATATCCACCTTTCGCAGCAATGCAGGCTGCTATTCTCCCATGGAGACGATCGTAGAGATGCTGGATGTAGTCCTGTGGAACGGCTTGCCATGCCATTTCCACCTGGCGCCACAGTTGGACCAGCGTTCGTGCTGGACGTGCAGACAGCGTGAGACGACGCTTCATCCAGTCCCAAACATGCTCAATGGGGGACAGATCCGGAGATCTTGCTGGCCAGGGTAGTTGACTTACACCTTCTAGAGCACGTTGGGTGGCACGGGATACATGCGGACGTGCATTGTCCTGTTGGAACAGCAAGTACCCTTGCCGGTCTAGGAATGGTAAAACGATGGGTTCGATGACGGTTTGGATGTACCGTGCACTATTCAGTGTCCCCTCGACGATCACCAGTGGTGTACGGCCAGTGTAGGAGATCGCTCCCCACACCATGATGCCGGGTGTAGGCCCTGTGTGCCTCGGTCGTATGCAGTCCTGATTATGGCGCTCACCTGCACGGCGCCAAACACGCATACGACCATCATTGGCAACAAGGCAGAAGCGACTCTCATCGCTGAAGACGACACGTCTCCATTCGTCCCTCCATTCACGCCTGTCGCGACACCACTGGAGGCGGGCTGCACGATGTTGGGGCGTGAGCGGAAGACGGCCTAACGGTGTGCGGGACCGTAGCCCAGCTTCATGGAGACGGTTGCGAATGGTCCTCGCCGATACCCCACGAGCAACAGTGTCCCTAATTTGCTGGGAAGTGGCGGTGCGGTCCCCTACGGCACTGCGTAGGATCCTACGGTCTTGGCGTGCATCCGTGCGTCGCTGCGGTCCGGTCCCAGGTCGACGGGCACGTGCACCTTCCGCCGACCATTGGCGACAACCTCGATTTACTGTGGAGACCTCACGCCCCACGTGTTGAGCAATTCGGCGGTACGTCCACCCGGCCTCCCGCATGCCCACTATACGCCCTCGCTCAAAGTCCGTCAACTGCACATACGGTTCACGTCCACACTGTCGCGGCATGCTACCAGTGTTAAAGACTGCGATGGAGCTCCGTATGCCACGGCAAACTGGCTGACACTGACGGCGGCGGTGCACAAATCCTGCGCAGCTAGCGCCATTCGACGGCCAACACCGCGGTTCCTGGTGTGTCCGCTGTGCCGTGCGTGTGATCATTGCTTGTACAGCCCTCTCGCAGTGTCCGGAGCAAGTATGGTGGGTCTGACACACCGGTGTCAATGTGTTCTTTTTTCCATTTCCAGGAGTGTATTTGAATATCTGAATGAAACTGTACCGAGCCGTCGGACTGGTCGTCAAACAGCCGGCAACTTAGTAGTTGTCACTGGGCCTCTACTGTCACCGGATTTGACGCCCTGTGACTTCTTCCGTGGCTCTTCATTAAGGACAAATTTTATGTACCAACACTACCACAGATCCACGAAAAATTAAAGAAACGGATCTGTGCTGCTATAACATCAGTGACGAAGGAAATGCGTATCCGAGTATTTGATAAATTCGAGTATGAATTGTACTGTTCGTGTTGCTGGTGGAGGAAATGTAGAACATCTGTAATCTACACTTGACAGATTCGTAAACATGTGTCCCAAATTTCGGAGAAATGTGTCTTACAGTTCAATAAATATATACATTCGAAATACGTATATCATTTTTGAACAATCTGTATATACGTAAATGGCATATTGGATAACACTGCGAATTCCATGAGGTTTTTTGTGGAGGCATAAACAAATGTAATGCTCGTCCATAGGCAGGAAGAGCCATTGTTATGTTATCACACGATTACAGAACACTGCCGGCCGGTGTGACAGTGCGGTTCTAGGCGCTTCAGTCTGAAACCGCGTGACCGCTACGGTCGCAGGTTCGAATCCTGCCTCGGGCATGGATGTACGTGATGTCCTTAGGTTAGTTATGTTTAAGTAGTTCTAAGTTCTAGGGGACTGATGACCATAGATGTTGTCCCATAGTGCTCAGAGCCATTTGAACCATTTTGAACAGAACACTCTCTAGAAGAGGTCAGTCAGACCCATTTCATATTTAGGAGAACGCGTACGGAACAATGCACTCACATAGTGGAAGGACCACAGAAAGGTAATAGAAGGTAAGACATATCCCCGATTGAGATTCACCTGAAGGATGCCCAGGAAATGCAGTCCACCAACAAAGGGAGTAGCTCACATAAGCATCGTTTGACCAATACTTGAATTGTTGCTCTTGGGGCCGGGGTTCGCTGCAGATAGGAATGATAGAGGAAATAGTGAAGATCCAAAGAAGAGCAGAGTAAGGGTGAAAGTGCCACGGAAATGCAGACAGCACGAGAAATGCTGTCTATAATACGGTGAGGTTTACAGCTAAAATTCGGAGCGTACAGTCCTAGAAGATTCAACCAACATATTGCTTCCTAGTACGTACTTCTCGCGAAATGACTATGAAGGAACGAGATTTGACATCACACCGAGGCTTACCAACAATCACTCTTCCCACGAATTATTCGAGACAGAAACAAGAAAGGGCGGGCAACGCGGGTCAGTAACAATAGTAAACGAAGTGTCCTCCGCACACACCATAACGTGGCTTACGAATTATAGATGTATATGTAGCACAAGTATTCCACCTGGTACGTAAGATGGTGAAATATCAGACTTCCAGAAGAACATAATAATCCAGATTTCCAGGAAAGAAGGTTCTGATAGGTGCGAATTGGTAAATAATGGTTGAAAATTCCAACAATAATAGTTTCAAATGTATAGAAAGTTTGGCAGAAACAGACATCGAAGAAAAAAAAAACAATGAGTTCCATAGAAATGTAGGAACACGCGAAGCAATACTGATACTACGACTTATTTCAGGAGATAAACCGAATAAATGTAATATTTATAGAAATTCTGCATTTAGAGAAATCATTTTAGAATGTTTATTCGAGAGAAAACTTTGAAATTCTGAAGATAGCAGGAATAAAATAAAAGGAGACAATGGTTTTAAACAACTGGTACAGAAACTAGAGGGCAGTTTACAATCGTCGGAGGACATGAACGCGAGTTATCGAATTGGGAGTGACACATTTTATAAGCTTCTCCCCCCGCACCCCATTTTCCCACATTATCCAGTCTGAACTTAGAGAAATAAGAAAAGAAAAATCAAAGAGAAAATTAGGTAGGTAATACCAGTACAGGAAGCTGAAATAGAGACTGTTTTTCCTCAATAGACGGAAGTGACATGTAGACAGTAAGCTGTACAAACGAGATGAGAATAGAATTGTGCAGAAAGGAAGCTTATGGAACAACTTGGCTTAAAGAAGGGTTCTTTTGGTAGCACACATCATCAGGTATCAAGGAATAACCAGTTTGTTAAGTTTGGGGAGACCAACACTTGAAAGAGTTGACTACAGTAAGCAGATACGAGAGAATGTATTGGGTTGGTGCATATGTTGTAGCGTCTTTCAATAAGTTTAATAAATGTAACAGATACACATAAAGAGACTTTAGCCATCAGTGATATAGTCTCCTTCTCTATTTACAAGAGTTTCCCGACCGCGAGGTAGCTTTCGCATTGCGCGACTGTAGAAATCACCTGGTTTTGAGGCGAAGAACTCGTCGAGAATTGTTTGGAGCGCAGTTTCATCCGGAAAGGATGTTCCTTGAAGGTTGTCAGGCAGAGAATGAGAAAGGTGAAAATCTGAGGGCACTAGATCAGGTGAATAAGGTGGATGCGGAATGAGTCCCCAAACCAACTCCCGTATAGCGTATTTTGTCAGTCTAGAGGAATGCGGGAGGTTGTTATCGTGAAGTAACACACTACACACGGTCTTCCTGGTCGTTGATCTTAAATTTCATCTGCAAGACGTGCCTACGTGGATGTTTGCATCTTATGGGTCTCAACGGCAAAGCCGTTAGCTCCCTTACACGCATGAAAACAAGCAAATGTGAAGATAAACTTGTAGCGTCTCCTGGCCAGTCGTCATAAAAAGCCTGAGATAGAATTTTTCCGTGTGTGTAAGACCTGTTAACATGTATCGATATAGTGTCACGCACATGGCGAAAGAGAAATAACTTAAACACGAATAAACATGACCAAGTGCAACAATAAAGCAAGACTGTGTAAACATTTCACGAATGTATTATGTGTGTATGGAGAACATTCATAATTATTTGACGTTTATGCATTTTTTAACTTTGAATCCATGACATATTATTATCTTGTTAAATGAATTAGTGATTATGATCTGTGCCTCAGATAAAAAGGACAGTTCAGTACATGTATAAATAGTAAAAAGCATTGTAATAATCTCTCTGTTCTCTTCGGGTTTCGTTACGCGTAACACTTGCGTGTTAAGCAAATGTATATGCTAGCCGTGAGTCTCTTGTTCATGAAGCTTCAGATCCGCCATTAGGCAAGTTGTTGCAAAAAGGTGTGTAAAATTAATGCATTTTTGTTTGAATATATAGAGTTTGAGCAAATATGTTTTTAAAATAATTTGTAAAGTTGCCGGCCATTCGTCCCGTAAATAATTTAGACATTTTCAGCATTTAATTTGGTGAAAACCGCTGTACCAATCTGCGAGGGCAACGGCCGCAGACGCGGCACATTTAAAAAAATATTTATTTCAGGCATCGCAGTCGCCTCGCCGGTAAAGCGAGGTAACATAATAATATTTAACATTTTCTTACAACTTACAGACGTGCTGGCAGACTATCATATTATTCAGTGCATTTCTCAGTTTGATTTGGAAGGTGCTGTGCGACATGTTCTATGCGGCCGAAAAAAAATATAACGAATAACTGTGTTATGACTTTATCATTTTCACATTTTGTGGTAAGGTCTGCTCTGTGAAACTAAAGCAATATTTTACATTTTTTCCCTGAGATTAAGAGAACGCGGGCTAGCCGCGCGCCTGTTCTAATTAACAGTGTTCAAAAATCCACTGCATAACGTAACCAACATTCAGTGCTGTAACGATCATTTGAATTTCATTACTGACGTTCCTGAATACTATGAAAGGTAGTGAGTTCAGATACAGTTTTCTTTCTTTCTTGATCACGTTACAGTAGCAAGTGAATGTTCTCTACATGATTGTCCAGAGCAAATGTGGAAAAGCAATAATTTGATCTCCGGTGTGTCACATTTATGACAAAAGTGTTTATTCCCTCTCCCACTCCATAACCACAAGCCGAATAAAAATTAATTCCAGTAGTAAAAAAGTGAGAGGTGGGGTAAGGGAGACGGAATGAACTCTAAAAGTGCTACATCCTGATGCACTCGAAACGATCACACAGCCACCCTATTTGACATGCGCTAAAACGACTTATAAAGAGGGAAAGTAGCTGTACATGAAATAAGAACACAGAGAAATCTAAAGACAGAAGATTTAAAAGAGATGCACAGGAAAATGTGACTGCTGATCACTTACGAAAAACTTGGGTGAGCCAGTCACCCTATTAAGACGTTAAAACCATCTCCCTCAAATCTTGGAAAAAACGTTGGACAGTTAAGAAAACTTTAAAATTTGAACCACATTTGTATGAACATTACTTAAATTAGAAGGCAGATCCGTCGGGAAATCCGAAGCAGCCCACTGCTCGGAAAATAAAACAGAGTCCAATAAAATGTGGTCCACTGTGGTCTGCACGCGAAAAACGCCACTCATTGGAGAGTCCTCTCCCCGGAGTAAGAATCCATGCGTCATATGGTTGTGGCCTAGGTGAAGACGAGTAAGCTCTTTGTCTCGTCGACATGTCTGGAAGGATGTACGCAAAGGCCTAGTTGTGAGCTTTCCTACACGGAGCTTATTGCCGGTCGCTTCCAGGCACTCGTCTTCCCGTCAATGCGTGACTTTATACCTCAACTGCGAGGTGATAGCAAGCAGAGGGGTGGCACAATGAAGTAACTCAGGATCACTACACGCCTCATTGGCTGCTAGATCCAGCCTTTCGTTCCCCGCGATACCCATTTGCCCTGATACCAAGCAAAACGACACCTCCTCCCACAGTCGTAACTGGAGAAGGACGTCCTGGATATTCTGGATTACTTTATTTGCTAGGTACAAACGTTACACAGAGTGAAGGGCACTCAGAGAATCGGAACAGACAAGAAATTTAGAACGGGATAAACGTCTTCGACCCATCCGTAAAGACAGCTACATAGCTGTGATGCTCATAAAACTTCAAAAATTATCGAGTCAAAAACATAAGCTGGAGTGCAAGCTCTCCTGTACTGCGCTAAATCTAAAATTACACTGGGCTGCTGCAGTAACTAGAGCGGCAGACGATTGAAACCCTGAATTTGGGGTTGTGGGGTAGTCCACACATTGACCAGCACATTCTGCAAGAGGATCGCAAACGGAACTGTAGATCGTGAACGCTGGCAGAAAATGCGTTCCAGAGGCGGACGAGCAATAGTATGGTACGCGGGTGAAGTTGGAGCTGCGAGAAATTTTCATGCATGCTGCACCGTGAGTAGATGCCGTCGGATGGTGAGTGGCGGTTCTCTAGCCTCACCACAGAGAATGGGTATGGGGCTGATCCTATAAGCACCCATGGCCAGCCGAATCCCCTCGTGATGAACAGTGTCAATGATCTTCAAAAAAGAAGGCCTCGCCGATCCATTGACCATGCACCCATAGTCCAGCCGTGAAAGCACCAAAGCCCTATAAAACTCGAGCAGATGCGCCCTACCCGCTCCCGAAGACCTGAGGCTAAGGCACTTGATGATGTTCAACGCCTTGAGGGTTCTGGCTTTCAGGTCTCTCAGGTGTGGCAACCACGACAATCTGGAGTCAAAAATGAGGCCTAGAAAACTCACTCTCTAAAATTTAGGGTTGTGTGGTGGTGTCCCTCATATGAACTCAGGTAAATTAAAAATACGACGAGACCCAATAAAATGAACAAACATTTATCTGCAGAAAACTGAAAAGCCACCTTAGCAGCCCACTCTACACTGTACCCGGTAGCTCAGTTGGTAGAGGACTTGCCCGCGAAAGGCAAAGGTCCCGAGTTCGAGTCTCGGTCCGGCACACAGTTTTAATCTGCCAGGAAGTTTCATATCAGCGCACACTCCGCTGCAGAGCGAAAATCTCATTCTGGAAACATCCCCCAGGCTGTGGCTAAGCCATGTCTCCGCAATATCCTTTCTTTCAGGAGTGCTAGTTCTGCGAGGTTCGCAGGAGAACTTCTGTAAATTTTGGAAGGTAGGAGACGAGATACTGGCAGAAGTAAAGCTCTGAGGACGGGGCGTGAGTCGTGATCGGGTAGCTCAGTTGCTAGAGCACTTGCCTGCGAAAGACAAAGCTACCGTGTTCGAGTCTCGGTCCGGCACACAGTTTTAATCTGCCAGGAACTTTCATATCAGCGCACACTCCGCTGCAGAGTGTAAATCTCTTTCTGGAAACATCCCCCAGGATGTGGCTAAGCCATGTCTCCGCAATACCCCTTCTTTCAGGAGCGTTAGTTCTGCAAGGTTCGCAGGAGAACTTCTGTAAAGTTTGGAAGGTAGGAGACGAGATACTGGCAGAAGTAAAGCTGTGAGGACAGGGCGTGAGTCGTGGTCGGGTAGCTCAGTTGCTAGAGCACTTGCCTGCGAAAGGCAAAGGTCCCGAGTTCGAGTCTCGGTCCGGCACACAGATTTAATCTGCCAGGAAGTTTAATATCAGCGCACACTCCTCTGCAGAGTGAAAATCTCATTATGACAGCAACACCTCCTTTGGCTCTGTCCCCAGGCAGGTCATCCTTGCGGTGAAGGATATAGCCTCGAAGCACAGAAGTATCAGTGGCTTTAAAATGTGTTTCTTGTAAACACAGGAATAGGGGGCGCTCCTGCATTATCAATTTTAGTTCCTCCACATGCGTCCAGAACTCATTAATGCTCCATTGCAATAGGGGTGACAGGCCGGCTGGAGTGGCCGAGCGGTTCTAGGCGCTACAGTCTGGAATCTCGCGACCGCTACGGTAGCAGGTTCGAATCCTGCCTCGGGCATGGATGTGTGTGATGTCCTTAGGTTAGTTAGGTTTAAGTAGTTCTAAGTTCTAGGGGACTGAAGACCTCAGCAGTTAAGTCCCATAGTGCTCAGAGCCATTTGAACCAATAGGGGTGACATCAATCACGGGGACTGCATTTTCACCCTGTGTTTTCGTCGGAGAGGCAAGCCTGTAATTGGTGGGACTCAGTCTTGGGGCGATATGATTACCCCAGTCCGATATCAAGGTCTTTTAGCTACACCGAAGAGTCCAGGGAGACGTAAGATAGTATGACGTCGACATCGTCTGACTGTTTTCTTCCCGACTCCGTCGTTGGTAGATGCTTGGCCTTTGATTTTTTTGCCCTGGCTAGGCTTCGAAGCAACAACCGCGGCAGTGGTAGTGGCGCCGCTGGGCGGTGGACCAAGGTAGACCTTTATAGGAGCAGGGAGCGACAGCAGACTTGTCTGATATTTTGGAAGGCGGTGTAGGCTCTGATGGAACTGGAGCAGCACAACTGCACTGGCAACCCCCGTTTGGGTAGCAGCATCTGTTTTCTGAATTGGTTGTTTAAGAGCAGACGCAAAGGTTACAGCCAACTTCGGGGGCTGCATGGCATTATAGATCTTTTTGGACTCTCCATACGAAATACGTTTAGTTCTTTTTATTTCCTTATCTTCCATCTGCAAGACGTCTCACTTATTGACAATAAATGTCAGCGGTGATGGCTGCACTACGGGGGAGCAATTCGTACTACGCCACACCATCGCTCTTGCATGCAGATTTCGCACGATGATGGAATGATCACAGTTCATCACATTTCTCAGTTCTCGAGTGCACTGACGATGGTCATTGTGCATTAATAGGTTTAAACGATCTTCGTCAATCCCCGAAGGCCTTCGTCAATGTGGATGATGATTTGATTTGTGGGGCGCTCAACTGCGCGGTCATCAGCGCCCGTACAAATTCCCAACCTTTGCTCAGTCCAATCTCGCTACGAATAATGAGAAATGATGAAGACAGCACAAACACCCAGTCATCTCGAGGCAGGTGAAATTCCCTGACCCCGCCGGGAATCGAACGAGGGACTCCGTGCTCGGGAAGCGAGAACGCGAACGCGAGCTCACGAGCTGCGGACGTGTGAACGTGAATAGTCACTAATGTCAAAACCAGCCCCCTTAAAACGAGAAAGCCATTTCCTTGCCGTGCTATGTCCAATGGCATTATCCCCACATACGGCGAAAATGTTTTCGGCTGCATCCGCTGCTGTCAGCCCTCTACTAAACTCAAACAGAAGACTATTTCGGAAATGTTTAGATTCCCCCACATGGCACTCCATATCCTGGGGCCCACAACTCCACTATCTTCAAATGACTTAATGACAATAAGTAAACTCAAATAGCAACAGTGAACCACAAAAAGAATGACAATCGATTAATAAAACCATTGAAATCGTAATACCAATATGAAAAAAAAAGAAACCTAATAGATTGCAGAGATGAGGAGGCTCGTATACAAGAGACTACCGTAGATAATTGCATCAAACCAGTCTTTGAATAGAAGATCACAACAACAACGCCAAAAAGAGAAATGGACACTGCCAGTGTCTATTTAAATGAACGGGCAAGACTGAAAAAATTCATCAACAAAATTCTCATTTTTTACGGTTTAAACTTTTTTTAACTTTCCGCCAAATATTCACATTTCGGAGCACGTGCTCGCTCGGGTAATTGAATCTGGCTGTTATCTTGTGTTTCCTGCTCTCCTCCTATCGCTGACAGCCAATTCCATGCGCTCGCTGCCGTTCGACAGGTGTTCAGCGTTTTGATTCATTTGCAATCAGGTGAACGTCCATCACGAGCAGCAATTTGGCTTCGCTGCTTTCAAGCGTAGGGCCATTCTGCGACGCCGGGTCGGCGTACCGTATCGGCGTGCGCTTGCAGATTCGCTTTCTCGTTGTAATTAACTGGCCGGTTGAACACGCTCACTGGTGACGCACGCTATAAAGCTTATCATCTCGCAGTTTTGCTGGTAATCTCGCTATACTGTAGGCGGAACGGGAAAACGTGACGTAGACAGCGACGTGCCAGTGTCACTGTCACTTTTGTCCTCTACTGAATTTGAAGCGTTGAGGTATGGAGCTGTTGCTACTTATGTAAATTAGCTGTATTATGGCGAAGGTGGGTTCAAACAAACGACGAAGATAGTGATTTTTTTTTTAATTTCCTAAATTATTTTCTAAACTTTTCTCTTAAAACTATATATTACATAAAATTATTGCGCGATTTCTGTTGTATTAATGTTTAAGTTATCCGATATGTCAAGCAGTATATTTCTGAATACAGTCATTAAGAGCAGTCGCGAATTTACCATCTTTCGTTGTCGTTTCAGGTTCTCCATTTTTCCAGTAATCGGTTTGTGTGGTATGACAAAAGTATAGAAATCTACAATTAGCAAGCCTATGTATTGATTTCTTCCGTTTTTGCATTCTGTATGAAAGCATCCTCTCCAGAAAAGGTTTGGGAGCATCTCAGATTTACACTCGGCGAGTTAACTTGTAAACAAGCACGCATCCGTTAATCAAATTCGCACATAACAACTTTGTGAGCATCTTACACAATATCATTATGGTTTAAGTCTGAGGACGAAATACCATTCTAACAAAACAGGGAGCGTGGAGTATTGTAGTTAAAATTTCACTGTTTTGATTTTTTGCTCCGAATCTGTTCCCAACACTCCTAGCTGGTCGACTCTACACACACTCTATTTGGAAATCACTGTGTTTTAGACGATTTAGGCCGTATGTAGAGATGAAATTCGGATTTAGTTAGGATTAGTTAAGATAAAGTATGGTCCTACAAATAATTCAGTCACGGTTGAAGAATTAGACTGTAAATCTAGCTATTTGTATCTATATCTATATAGATCTTTCGCAAGCCACACCGTACGGTGCGTGGCGGGATATACCCTGTACCACTACTAGTCATTTCGTTTCTTGTTCCACTCGCAAATAGAGCGAGGGTAAACCGACTCTCTATATGCCTCCGTATGAGCCCTAATTTCTCGTATATTATTTTTGTGGGCCTTGTGCACAGTGTATGTTCACGGGAGTAGAATCGTTCGGTAGTCGGTCAGTCGGCTTCAAATGACGGTTCTCTAAATTTTCTGAATAATTTTTTCTCGAAAAAAATATCGTTTGTCCTCTAAGGTTCCCATTTGAGTTTCCGAAGCATATCCGTAACACTTATGTGGTGTTCGAACTTACCCGTAACAAATCCAACAGCCCTCCTCTGAGTTGCTTCGATTTCATCCTACAATTCGACCTGCTACGGATCCCAAACACTCGAGAAGTACTCAAGAATAGGTCGCACCAGCGTCTTTAAGCGGTCTCCTTTAATGGTGAACCACTCATTCCTATAATTTTCCCAATAAAACGAAGTCGATCATTCGCTTTCCTTAACATAAGGCATTGCAACGTTCGCCTACATATTTAATCGACGCGACTGTCAAGCAGCACACTGTTAATGTTGTAATCGAACATTACAGATTTGATCTTCCTACTCGTCAGTAGTAACTTATATTTTCCCACAATTAGGGTTAGTTGCCATTCATCACACCAACTGGAAATTTTGTCTGAGTCGTCTTGTGTCTTCCTACAGTCGCTCAATTTCGACATCTTACCGTACACCATGCCATCATCAGCAAATAACAGCAGACTGCTTCCCACCATTTCCGCCAAACCATTTATGTACACTCATGCTTATAAATTACGGATAATGCTGATACATGCCCACAGACGGCCACTGGAACAGTTGTCTCCAGACACACAGTCTACAGACGACTGAACAGACATGGTTTATTCGCCTGGAGACCTGCAAGGTGCATTCCATCGACTCATGTTCGCAGGAGAGACCGTAAAGCCTGGTGTCAAGAACACAGTACATGGTCATTGGAACAGTGGTCCCAGGTTATGTTCACGGACGAGTCCCGGTATAGTCTGAACAGTGATTCTCGTCGGGTTTTCATCTGGCGTGAACCAGGAACCAGATACCAACTCCTTAATGCCCTTGAAAGGAACCTGTATGGAGGTCGTGGTTTGATGGTGTGGGGTGGGATTATGACTGGTGCACGTACTCCCCTGCATGTCTTTGACAGAGGAACTGTAACAGGTCAGTTGTATCGGGACGTCATTTTGCACGAGTAAGTCCACCTTTTCTGGGATGTAGTGGGTCCCACCTTCCTCCTGATGGATGATAACGCACGGCCCCACCGAGCTGCCATCGTGGAGGAGTACCTTGAAACAGAAGATCTCAGGCGAATGGAGTGGCCTGCCTGTTCTCCAGACCTAAACCCCATCGAGCACGTCTGGGATGCTCTCGGTTGACGTATCGCTGCACGTCTTCAAACCCCTAGGGCACTTTAGGAGCTCCGACAGGCACTGGTGCAAGAATGGGAGGCTGTATCCCAGCACCTGCTCGACAACCTGATCCAGAGTATGCCAAGCCGTTGTGCGGCCTGTGTACGTGTGCACGGTGATCATATCCCATATTTAAAGATTAAAAAACAGTCGTGATCGCAACTTTATTATTTTTGTTGGAGTGACCGGTTTAGATTCTGTTTAAGAAACATCTTCAGGCTCCAGACCTAAACCCCATCGAGCACGTCTGGGATGCTCTCGGTTGACGTATCGCTGCACGTCTTCAAACCTCTAGGGCACTTTAGGAGCTCCGACAGGCACTGGTGCAAGAATGGGAGGCTGTATCCCAGCACCTGCTCGACAACCTGATCCAGAGTATGCCAAGCCGTTGTGCGGCCTGTGTACGTGTGCACGGTCATCATATCCCATATTTAAAGATTAAAGAACAGTCGTGATCGCAACTTTATTATTTTTGTTGGAGTGACCGGTTTAGATTCTGTTTAAGAAACATCTTCAGGCTCCAGAACGGTGGGTGGACTCCGTGGTGCAAGTTGCGTCGACCCTCGACGCTGGAATAACTGCACCATTCAACTTGCACCACGGAGTCCACCCACCGTTCTGGAGTCTGAAGATGCTTCTTAAATAGAATCGAAATTTTAATTTTAAAGATTGCTGATAATGTTTTCAAAAATTTTGTATCCCATATTGATGTGAGGGTACATGCGCAGGAAACAGTGGCACTTTGTAGCACATGTGTTTCGGGGCGGTTTTCTCAACTTATCACCAATACTGCGGACTTACAGACATGTGTCGTGTGTGTTTCCTATGTACCTATGCTAGTAGCGCCAGTTCTGTGTAGTGCCACGTTGTGTGGCACCACATTCTGCAATTATCCATAATTTATGAGCATGAGTGTATACAGAGAACAACAGCGGTCCTATCACACTTCACTGGGGCACTCTTCACGATACCATTCTCTCTGATTGGTACTCGCCGTCGAGAACAACATACTGGGTTCTATTATTTAAGAATTCTTTGAGCCACTCACTTATTTGTGAACTTATTACATATGCTTGTATCTTCGTTAACAACCTGCAGTTGGGCACCGTCTCAAATGCTTTCCGGAAATGTAGAAGTATGGAGCTATGCTCAACAATCAAGTTTACTACCGTGAAGTCCACGTGACTCCAATAAATCTCACGTAATTCCGATAAATCTCTCTTTCTACAATATACTTAGTATCAGTACAATTCACTGTACTTACATCAAATTGATTCTTTTCACAATACTCGGCGCTCTAATTTCACGCATTTCTCACATGTAGGCATTACAGTACGAACACAAATCCACGCAACGAGAGTGCTCCACGTTTACAGTGGAAGCTCAATGATGACTACCGATGGAAAAGAACAGTTCCACCACCCTCACTAAACAAGACAGTATGCAATGTACTTACACATTATCGTATACATGTGAGTCAACTGTCCAAGTTGAAGAACAGGTTGTGAAAGGAAACACATGCAGATGAAAAAATACTAGATGATGAAGATGCTGTATCACACTACCTTCGTACTGCTCTAATGTAACAGTCAAACTATAGTATTCAGATAGAATCCACACTATGTTGAACCTGAACCTGACGTCGAGTACAGAGTAGGAAGGGCAAAAAGGAGAAAATATATGATTACTACAATTAACTTTAGTATCTCAAAAGGTAATAGCATCAATGATCTGCAGACGAAAGCCAAGCTGTCGTCAGTGAAGTACTACGAGTTCAAATTATATTTGAAAGAAAGCTCGAGAGCAGTGCAAAGAAGAAAACGCAAAATTTGTATGGCTTCATAGGCCTCACATCTACAGTGTTACTACAATGTTTCAGAATTTATGAGCTGGCCGCTGGCGGAAAATGCATCCTAGACTTGGCCGTCTGCTTGTAAGACTTCCGGCACACAAAGAAAATGTGTGGGTGCCAGGACCGGCACCTCTGAAGCCTTATCGTATATCCGCCCACGTTTGAGGGGTTGCTGGCCAGGGTCTCTTGCACTCTGTGCACTGGAGACTGGTAATTCTCTAAGAATCCTTTCTGCCGTTGACTTCGGAAAAAGCAGAACTTCCTGTCCTTCTTCCACATCTTTGATCTCCATATTTACTGGGCTGATTTCCAATACGATGTAATTAATAGTCATCGGAAGGACAGTCAAACTACCTTTCGCCGGGATTAAAGGAGAAGTGTCGACATTAAAAGCGCAAAAAAAAATGCTGTTTCTAAACTAATAGGAAAGAGTGGACAGGAGGAAATACATTGAGAGGACCAACTACGGTTAGGACTATCTGCTGACGTGACAGAAGAAGATGTAGTTGTCTGTTTGGAAGACATATGGAATCCAGTAGTAGAATCAGCGGTTGGAAGATAAAACTAATCAAAATGGACAGATAATATTCCTAGGGAATTTCTAACATTACTGAGGCAAGTGACAACCAAATGTTTCTTCAAGTTAGTGCGTAGTATCTATAAGATAGAAGAGCTACAGGAATATCATCCTCAAAATCCCCAAGGCAGTAAACACAGATTATGTGAGAACAATCGCACAGTCAGCCTAAAAGCCCATGCATGCAAGCTGATAACAAGAACAGCATGCTCTAAATGAAAAAAAACTCAGAATCGATTAGGAGACGAACAGTTTGGTCTTAGGATAGGTCCAGGCATTTGACAAGCAGTTATGACGCACCTAATAATGGAAGCAATATTGAAGTAGTAACAAGATGTTTTTATTATATTTCTTTCCCTAGAAGAAGAATGCGGCAACGTAAAATGGTTCAAGATGTTAGAAAGTGACGGAATAATTGGTATAAATTATACGAAAAGACGGTTAATGCGTAATATGTACGAGAATCCAGAGATAGCGATCAGAATAGAATACTGGAGGGAAGTTCTCTAATTTAAAAAGGAATAAGATACGGATGCTGTCTGCTACTCACCCCGTGCGTGGAAGTAGCAACGACGGAAATAAAATTAAGGCTCAAGTGTGGGATTAAATTTAAAGGTGAAATGGCATCAATGATAATATCTGTGGATACATTTTTATTGTATTTTATAGTAACTTTGGTGTATGTCCTTTGGATTTTTTCCTGTGGATATATGATGAAGGTTGCAGTGTAGCTAATTAAATTCCCTCTCTCTGTCCTTCCCTTCCCCCTCCCCTCGTACCTTCCAGCGTTTCACATCATTTACGTATTCCACCTCCTTTCCTCTCTCCCTCTCTCCGTCCATTTTCTTCACTTACGGGCGACGTACTTCAGTTATTTTATATTTGTCCTGATTCATTGGTTTCCACACAAATTTTTGGGTGATAACCAAATAAAACGCCGTGTGTTTGGCCTGTACACTACCACAAGAGTACGAAGTCCCTCTTTTGTATATCAATATTTTATTAAATTAGGCATTTTCTACTTATTTCAGTGCTATTATTTCCCGCACTTTTGCAAACTTATCCCGCTCATACAGGTATTGCCCTCTGATGGAGCTCTACCCCATTGGCACCGTGATGTATGAGGATTCCCTTCCTTAGCGCTGGATCGGTCGCAGAGGACTTGAGGACCTATCTCTGCACTTCTGATCTAATCTCACAGCCTGTGACTATTTCTTATGGGGTTATGTGAAGGAAGCTGTTTACGTCCCGCCTCTACCAACCATTCTGACCGGTCTACAGAACCGGTTCACTGCTGCCGTGCACTCAGTAACAGCAGATACGCTTTTGCGTGTGTGGGACGAGTTTGGCTACCGCGTCGATGTTTGCCTCGCAGCCAACGGTGCCCACTTTGAACATTTATCACATTTCTAATTGTTAAATATGTGATCGCCGTAAGCTTATTGACACCAGTGCTTACTAATCTAAGTTATATATTACAGCACTGATGATGGTCACTAAGTGACCGAAAATCGATTTTGCGATAATAAACAAAAATATACGACCAATGCTGTCTCTCCTTTCAAGTGTTAAATAAGTATTAAAATCTAATTAATCACAAATTATTACAAATTATTAAATCGGTATCAAACATTAGGGGAAAAAACTCTGAAACTTCCTCTTTTCATTGGTATAAAGCTTGTACATTTTGGATTTGAATAAATACGAAGTTTCGAAATTTGGTCCTTCAGTTAGAATAACCCTGTATATACAACAGGACGCCGCTAGACAGTGGATGACTGGAAATGAGTGATTTACAATGATTAATGGGAAACCGATGCAAGTGTCTGAATTTGGCGAATGCCTGGAGAACGTTACCTACCGGCATGTGTATTTCTGGCAGTGCAGTACAAAGGAGTGTCTTTGTGCTAAACTTAAGAAGACGCTAGATGAAAAACGATGTGAACACATCTTAGAGTATTGTGTGCTGCTCACACCAGAGGAAACGCTCGGTGACGATTATTGTATCAGCATGTCATAAAACAGCATCTGTGATGCAGTGATTTGTGGACCATCAATTCCTGAAATAGACAAGCTTGTGCAGAGTCCCTACGTGAACCTCATGGAACACCTGTGGGAAGAGTTGAAGCGTCTACTTCGAACCAGACTCCGGTGTTCGACATCACTACCTTCCCTGGTTTCAGCTCTTGAGGAAGTATGGGCTGCCATTCATCCACTGACATTCAGGAACCTCATTGAAAGTGTCCCCAACAGACTTCAAGCCTTCATAAAGGCGAATGGTGGTCACACTAATAGGTGTGCGCATACTTTAGATCAGATGGTGCATTTGTAGATGAGGTGGAACTGTTACTTCATTGAGAAAATCGCGTTATTTTCCTTCTCTCTGGTTGTTCTTCACACGTTATTAAGATGAATGGCGTCGAGTTGCTCTGTAAACGGATTGTTGTGAAAGAGCTCTGCAGTACTTCCGTTTCCCCTTATTGCAGAGCTCATTGCACCACAATACAGACATTCTACATCTTTAGTGCACCGTATAGTGCACAGCGGAGAGTACCCTGTATTCCTGTTAATCATCCCCTTTCCTGCTCCATAGGCAAATGGAGCAACGAGAAAGTGACCTTTCCCTCCGCACGTTCCCTAGTTTCTCTTGTCTTCGAGGTCCTCATTCGAAATGTGCGTTGGCGGCTATAGAATAGTACTGAAGGCGGCCGAAAATGCTGCTTCTTCAAATTTTCTGACTAGGGTTTCGCGAAAAAAACGTTGTCCTTATAGAAAGAATTGGCTCGTCAGTCTCCAGCGCAGAAAGCGTGGGTTCAACAAAGTATCACACAGATTACACTGGAAGCGTTTCCTGAGATTGTTTGTCACTATGGTGGGGTCATGTGTGTGGACCGAAAACCGCTGATGCGAAGAGCATCTTTCCATCCGTGCCCCCCTCCTGTTCTGCGTGACATGTTTTCACTGAAACAGAGTTAATGTTACTATTAATTTAACGAGCAGCACATATGCACGATATAATGAGACAATACATGAAGAGATATTTGAATGTATTTCAATGCCAATATTAACTTCCTCAGATCTAGTTAAGCTTATAAAGTCCATTTAGGAATGTGGCTTGGACACTACGACTATTTGATATAAAAGAGACATCTAATCAATACCTTCCTCGAGGAGGCGTTTCGAGGGCTTACTCCAACATCTTCAGATGGATCAGCAGATTACAATTTCATCTGCTGGATGTGGCCAGCTGTCTGTTTTGACTTGCAATTCGCAACAAATTAGTTATAATTTGTCACTTGTTACCGTTATATGGCACTGAAATTATAAATTTAAAGAATAATAAAGTTACTTACAAGATGTTTTCTATGAAAACTAGCTCTCGGCGTATTTATATACATTCCCATCATTAAATCGTGCAAAAACACGAAACAACAGCACGCACGCTCCATACACTGTACAGATTTAGAAATACAGTGACCTGTAAGTCAGAGATCATTGCCAGCCTACATTACAAATCATAGATAGAGAAAACCTTTAGGTTAAGGTTCGTCCAGTCGTACCCCTTATGGGAGAATTATTGTTTGCTAGAGTAAGTTTGTTTTGCGTAGAATGACACTTTATTTTTTAATCTATCAAGCAGCTTCCACATAAATGGAAAAATCTTTTCTCAAAACGAGTTTTCAACGTTCTTCAGATCTGTATCTTCGGTAGATTAAGGAGGCTGGTTTCCTAATCCGTACCCCTTATATAGTCTGTCGGTAAATTGAAGAGCGACCGAGCGAGTCCCCACTCTGCCTGCCCACCTGCGTCACTAGGCGCTTCTACAAGCTGTTTCACAACGTGGTATCTACCCGTCGTGGCGCGCGCTTTAAATCTATGGCGGCGCAGTGTACAGATATGGCGACGCCGTGTATAGATACATCCTGGCTGCGTTTATTCTTAGACAAATGCCTTAAGACAATAAGGAACACAAAAGACGATAGCCTCTTCCGAAACACAACATTATAGAGTTAATAATATTGAGATAAGAATAGATGTCAGGATTCTACTACGCGTACAAATATAGAGCCAAATGCCTGCTCATATGAATGTATTTTCCTCTATCGCTATTTGTAAAACGAACCCCATCTAATGCAATCAATCTGTAGAATTTAAGGCCTCTTCTTACTTTGTGTTTCTACTAAATGGTAGAAGTTTTCTTCTAAGAGTGTTTAAAAAGTAACCAGAAATTTATAATTTTGCTTGTTGTATTACTCCTATTTGCATTACTTCTTTGTTACTGTCTTCGTAAACATACACTCCTGGAAATGGAAAAAAGAACACATTGACACCGGTGTGTCAGACCCACCATACTTGCTCCGGACACTGCGAGAGGGCTGTACAAGCAATGATCACACGCACGGCACAGCGGACACACCAGGAACCGCGGTGTTGGCCGTCGAATGGCGCTAGCTGCGCAGCATTTGTGCACCGCCGCCGTCAGTGTCAGCCAGTTTGCCGTGGCATACGGAGCTCCATCGCAGTCTTTAACACTGGTAGCATGCCGCGACAGCGTGGACGTGAACCGTATGTGCAGTTGACGGACTTTGAGCGAGGGCGTATAGTGGGCATGCGGGAGGCCGGGTGGACGTACCGCCGAATTGCTCAATACGTGGGGCGTGAGGTCTCCACAGTACATCGATGTTGTCGCCAGTGGTCGGCGGAAGGTGCACGTGCCCGTCGACCTGGGACCGGACCGCAGCGACGCACGGATGCACGCCAAGACCGTAGGATCCTACGCAGTGCCGTAGGGGACCGCACCGCCACTTCCCAGCAAATTAGGGACACTGTTGCTCGTGGGGTATCGGCGAGGACCATTCGCAACCGTCTCCATGAAGCTGGGCTACGGTCCCGCACACCGTTAGGCCGTCTTCCGCTCACGCCCCAACATCGTGCAGCCCGCCTCCAGTGGTGTCGCGACAGGCGTGAATGGAGGGACGAATGGAGACGTGTCGTCTTCAGCGATGAGAGTCGCTTCTGCCTTGGTGCCAATGATGTCGTATGCGTGTTTGGTGCCGTGCAGGTGAGCGCCACAATCAGGACTGCATACGACCGAGGCACACAGGGCCAACACCCGGCATCATGGTGTGGGGAGCGATCTCCTACACTGGCCGTACACCACTGGTGATCGTCGAGGGGACACTGAATAGTGCACGGTACATCCAAACCGTCATCGAACCCATCGTTCTACCATTCCTAGACCGGCAAGGGAACTTGCTGTTCCAACAGGACAATGCACGTCCGCATGTATCCCGTGCCACCCAACGTGCTCTAGAAGGTGTAAGTCAACTACCCTGGCCAGCAAGATCTCCAGATCTGTCCCCCATTGAGCATGTTTGGGACTGGATGAAGCGTCGTCTCACGCGGTCTGCACGTCCAGCACGAACGCTGGTCCAACTGAGGCGCCAGTTGGAAATGGCATGGCAAGCCGTTCCACAGGACTACATCCAGCATCTCTACGATCGTCTCCATGGGAGAATAGCAGCCTGCATTGCTGCGAAAGGTGGATATACACTGTACTAGTGCCGACATTGTGCATGCTCTGTTGCCTGTGTCTATGTGCCTGTGGTTCTGTCAGTGTGATCATGTGATGTATCTGACCCCAGGAATGTGTCAATAAAGTTTCCCCTTCCTGGGACAATGAATTCACGGTGTTCTTATTTCAATTTCCAGGAGTGTATATGAAAAGTATGTGTACGATGTTATGCATATTGGGTATTTACTCTGTTGACAGCTGTCAAAAAGGTTACATGTGCTTTGGTAGCATTAACGATTATTTGTTTTATATAAAAATAGATTAGAGAATCTGTATTAAATTTCGTTACAAGAATGGAATAAAGTGTATGAAATTTTTAGAAATGTTAAATATTGCTTTTGGTTAGTCTGTTATCGGTAAACAAAGGGCATACAAGTAGCATAAACATTTCAAAACAGGCCTTAAAGCACAGCAGTTTCACAAGCATGGATGAGATCCCGAGGAAACAGTTCCTAAAGTGTTTCGGGAATTGGAAAAAGCACTGGCGTAAGCGTATAGTATGAAATAGGGAATATTTTGAAGAGGGTAACATTGCTGTAGATTAACAAATAAAGTTCTTACAAAAAAATAAAAACTAATATGTGAACGCACCTCGTGTGTCAAGCTTTTTACTTAGTAGTCCAGAATCGGTATACATGTTTCGAAGGAAATTTCAGCAGTGTTTAGAATAGCTATTGCGCATATGCTTTAAGCAATGTGTCTTACAATCAGGTGAGTAGTAACCGAGATGGAGATTTAGAGAGAGAATACATTCAAATGCTGCTGTTCGATAAGCATCAAAGGTTTTACATGATTGTGAAACTGATTATAACGATGCGTTTCCTCCCAAAATTATTAGTTTTCCTTCGTGGCGATTCCAGTTAACCAAGCGCCTTATTTTCGTGTTCCTTCCTTATACGTCCTATTGTGGTGAGGCTGACGTTTGTATAAATTGCAGTCCTTTGTTGGGACTGCTAATATTAGCTAACAGTTCTTTTTGTGTCGCTTCCTTAACACACTTTGTAATAACATTAGAGACGATCGAACGCTCGTTACTTCACAAATACCTCCTGTTCTTCGTATTCTGCACATTTTCTTGCAATGCAGGACGATTATCCATCTCTTCCGGACACCGAAGTATATCAGTGAATATACAGCGTTAAGTGACTGACACTGGCATCTAACAAGGGAACCTCCCCATCGCACTCCTCTCAGATTTGGTTATAAGTTGGCACAGTGGACAGGCCTTGAGAAACTGAACACAGATCAATCAAGAAAACAGGAAGAAGTTGTGTGGAACTATGAAAAAATAAGCAAAGTATACAAACTAAGTAGTCCATGTGCAAGATAGGCAACATCAAGGATAATGTGAGCTCAGGAGCTCCGTGGTCCCGTGGTTAGCGTGAGCAGCTGTGGTACGAAAGGTCCTTGGTTCAAGTCTTCCCTCGAGTGAAGGTTTACTTTCTTTATTTTCGCAAAGTTATGATCTGTCCGTCCGTTCATTGACGTATCTGTTCACTGTAATAAGTTTAGTGTCTGTGTTTTGCGACCGCACCGCAAAACCGTGCGATTAGTAGACGAAAGGACGCGCCTCTCCAATGGGAACTGAAAACAGTTGATCGCATGGTCATAGTTCAACCGATTCCTCCACAGGAAAACGCGTCTGATATATTCTATACGACACTGGTGAAGGCATGTGCGTCACATGACAGGAATATGTTGTCGACCCACCTAACTTGTACGCTTGGCGAATGGGTAAAAAGATTCTTCTACCTTTCCCGATTTAGGTTTTCTTGTGGATGTGACAATCACTCCCAAAAAAGTGATGAAAACATAAGAGTTTGTCACATGAACTGCAACAAATGAATGCAACAGTTTCACAGTCGCACAGTTTTCCCTGTGCTCTGTCAAAACATATCTTTTGTTTCGATGTTTGTTTAGGTGTAGCGTCCCCATACTACGGCGCAGTTACCTCGCATCGGACGGACGGACGGACAGATAATAATTGTCTGAAAACAAAAAGTTAAACTTCTCACTCAAGGGAAGACTTGAACTAAGGACCTCTCGTTCCGCAGTTGCTCACGCTAACCACGGTACCACGGCACTCCTGAGCTCACACTGTCCTTGATGTAGCTTATCTTACGCATGGACTACTCAGTTTGTATATTTTGCTTATTTTTTTCATAGTTCCACACAACTTCTTCCTGTTTTCCCGATTGATCTGTGTTCAGTTTTCCAAGGCCTATTCACTGTGCCAACTTATAACTATATCTGAGGGGGGGGTGCGATGGGGAGGTTCCCTTGTAAGATCTCAAGAACAGAAACGACGTGTATCACTGTACGCCGAACTACTCAGCTAGATGGGTAACGGGCAACTGATTTTGGGTGCCCCTGTAGGCCGGTGGCAGGGTCCTTCCGGGAGAGGGCACTTCCCCCACCAAAAGGGTTGCTCGCTCTTGAGTTTACAGACACACTATAGCGTAAGTCGTACTTAGGGTAAGAAGTCAGCGATGACATAATAAATTCATGGATTAATGTGACTAAAAGTCACAATAACATATTACATAACATATTACAAACTAAAAACGTAACCTTACTTCAGTTGTTACAAGTAATGAAATTAGCCTACACAGAGAAATCAAAATTTAATATATTAAAAAATTAAATTGCTTAAATCGAAAATTAGTTGGTTGAATACAGATATCACAAAATATTTATTAATTTTACTTTCAACACTAACGCATAGGTCATGTACCCAACCTTTACATTTCATACACTGACTCATATCTTCATCTCGATCTTCCTTACATAGTTGACATAACCAATTTATTCTGTCCTCATTTCGGTGAATCTCAAGTGGGGCATATGAAACACCTATGAAAAGGTATGAAAAAAAACTTTTTGAGTTTCCCGTTCATCAAAAAACAAATTTCGTTGTATATGTTTATTAGTTTCAGAAATACAGACGTGCCAAATCGGGTGATTCTCTCTGATACACCCCTAATTTTTTATTTGCTTGTTGAAGCGATGTGGTAAATGATATCTCTCAGCAGGTTGGTGGGTTAGTTTTCTTAATTCAGTAATAGTTATTCCGGAGAAAATAGACCGTAAATTAATTAAATGCTCCGCTAATTCATCTTGCATCTACACTCTCATATCACTAGGTCTTCCAAATTTTGATGTTTCATTCAAACGCTTGAAATAACGACGCACTGTAGGTTTTGGTATATTATATCTTCTACATACTTCATTAAACCTAATTTTACTGTTCCGATGTCTCAGTAAAGTTTCGTCCGTATACTCAGGCTTCCATTTATTGTACACTCTCTTCGTCATATTGATCAGCTGAAACAAACTTCTTTTACGTGATATGTAATTTCTACCAATGCCTAAGTCGTACCAATATGACTAACGAATTCTCCACAGGTATGAGTTAGGTAGTGGACTTCCACCGTTTCTAATCAGAGCTACAGGCTTAATCTTAAAGCTTTCTATTGTTAAATTATGCTTAAATGAACGGCAGGGTACCAAGAAAATATATATGGTACAAAATAATTATTTTATCATAATTTTCTTCTCTGAAATTGCTTACAAGTGAGCGATATAATGTAAGAAAAACAGTCAAATAAACTTACTTGTGAATTGTTTTTATGTCGCTACACCGAGCGGTCCGCTGACTTGCTTTTGCTTACTCGTACACCCTTTTAGTTCAATTTTACGCTACTTGATGTAGCAGCTTATAAACGTGGAATCAGTTGTTAGTGGAGGACGACTTAGGCTGTGGTACGACTAACGCAACTTTACCCTAAATAAGTGTTTAAGTATTTACAGACGTCGTTTGAACGTATGTATGTATTTCAACACATTTATCTGTTAATGAATCGCTTTGGTGATTAGGGAGATGAGGTCATGTTTTCATGATTGCACACACCGCTGTCCTCTGGTTGATGGGAAAGCGTCTTCTACGGCGAAAAAGGCAGCCTTGACATCGGCCGAAGCTGACACACGGAGCAATTTCGCAACCAAGAGAGAAGACGTGGGAGGCGTAATAGTTTTATAAGCAGATGCCACCAGTCCTGCGCAGCACAGTGCGGGAACAAAGCAAGCCACCACCGCATGACCCTAACCCAACAGTGGTTCCCGGTGTGCCACTGCAACGCACTGTAGTTGACCAGCGCTTAACTGTCGCACTACACACTGCACTGTCATCCATCCTTCCACTGTCAGAGTCCGCGATGGTAGACAGTGACTCTTCAACAACATGTTTTAGAACACGGCAGTAAAGTTTTGCAGAGGCGATTTTAAACAAATTCAGGCTCGCTCTACAACACTGACGAACTGACACGCGGGAGATCCCGCGTCTCCACGAACTGACAGTACAGTGTGGCATAGGTCGACTGATGACAGACTTCATTTTAATGTAAATATATATTTTTCTGCGATCTCGCAAACAGTGTTCTATGACATATTTAGCGATATAGCGTGCGTGAAATTGGTCTAATAATAAGCTAACAGCACCGCACGCCATTGTCAGAGGAAGAGTTCTAGCAAACATCTGCCACAAAGTACCAAATGTAAACAAACACGTAACTCAGATATACGTCGTGTGTTACTTGGAATGATTGTCATATCAAGTGCTCATACTTTTGGCCTTCAATACTGACACTGACACGCGCTATGAAGTGATTCCAGAAAGACAATAATGTACGCTGACTGTCATCTGGACTTGTCTCTAACACACCCGTGCTACACGGCAGTTGGTCTCCGAGAGTCATCGATGTCTACTTGTAGATCTTTTGTTTCCATTTTCCCTATTGATGAAAGTACGGAGATGCTGTCCAGTGAGAGCCCACTCACATTTATGCTTCCCCAACGAGCGATCCAACGACCTCCAAAAGTTTTCTTAAAAACTTCGTCTTTAAATAGGTGTGCAGGATGGTGGGACATTTGTCATGTTGGTACTAAATGGATTGCTTTACATTAAGTGTTACGTCTTCCAAAAACTGCGGCAGCATATGTGAGGAAATGTAAATCATGGTGGCTATTTTGAGAACCATCAATTATAATTGGGAATATGAGGCAATTCTCTGTAAGCCAGGAGCACAGGCTGGGAGACCAAATAGTTTCCAGTACCGGTTCGATACACAATTTCTAATCTGTCAGGAAGTTTGAGATCAGAGCACACTCCCCTGCAGTGAAAATTCATTCTGGAAGCAATCACCCAGGCTTTGCGCTAAGCCATCTCTCAGTAACATGCTTTCTTCGAGGAGTGCTAGTACCGTAAGGTATGAAGGAGAACTGTGCAGTATGGAAGGTAGGAGATGAGGTACTGACGGAAGTAAAGCTATGAGAGCGGGACGTGAATCGCGGACAAGTGCTTAAGGAGCGTTACAGTTCCTGGTTCCGATACATAAGTAGAGAAGAAGACCCCTTCTTCCAGCAGTGTTAGTTCTGCAAGGTTCGCAGTAGGGATTCTGTGAAGTTATCAAGGTAGGAGACGAGGTACCGCCGTAAGTAAATTTGTGAGGACGGTAGAGCACTTGTCCGCGAAAGGCCAAGGTCCCGAGTTCGAGTTTTAATCTGCCAGGAAGTTTCATATCAGCGCACTCCGCTGCAGAGTGAACATTTCATTAGTAGATTCGAATGCCAGAAGCTGCATTAAATGTTCAAATGTATGTGAAATCTTACGGGACTTAACTGCTAAGGTAATCAGTCCCTAAGCTTACACACTACTTAACCTAAATTATGCTAAGGACAAACACACACATCCATGCCCGAGGGAGGACTTGAACCTCCGCCGGGACCAGCCGCACAGTCCATGATCGCAGCGCATAGACCGCTCGGCTAATCCCGCGCGGCGAAGACTGTATAATAATCAAAACAACTTCCAATTTTCGCGGAAAAATATTAACTTAATCGAAAATTGTGAATAGTGAAGCCTAGCCCGCCGCTGTGGCCGAACGGTTCTAGGTGCTTCAATACGGAAACGCACTGCTGCTACGATCACAGGTTCGAATGCTGCCTCGGGAATGGATGTGTGTGATGTCCTTTGGTTAGTTTGGTTTAAGTAGTTCTAAGTCTAGGGGGCTGATGACCTCCGGTGTTAAGTCCCATAGTGCTTAGAGCCATCTGAACCATTTTTGATGAAGCCTATCTCTGGAATGGGCTGCGCTGTAAACGTGTCGTGTTTATGTAAATCAGCAATCTCAAACTCTTTAGTTCTACACAGTAATTTTCGATCAAGGCAGAAAACTTTGTTTGATACTGTAAATCATCAAACACTGATTGTTTCTTGAATCATAAGTCGAATAACTAATTTTCGCTTCTTTGGGGCTTTATTACACACTAATGTCGAACAGTTCTTGACCGTCAGACATCAGTCAGACTACTCATATATAATCTCATTAGAACTTGGACAGTTAACACAACGATATTCATTTATTTTTCAGTTACCATACTTTTCGTAATTAATTCAACTGAGTGCCGAGAACGGCTACAGTTTCCGGCATAATCGTCTTCTCGCGGTGGCCATCGGTTACTGTGTGGCAGTGTTCGGCTTATTAACCCAGGTGGCAGCGGCGAAGGTGGTGGCGTCCGCCCATTGTGGAACTGTTCCTCACGACATGAAACGAACGAAAACAAACATTTATGAACAAAAATTACAAGAACAACACATTCAAATGAGAAAACAAATTCGGAATCAAATAACTTAACAGCTATAGTACCATTAACCTATCTTCTCACCTGCACACACTGGGATAGTGAAAAGAGTCCTTGTGTAACTGGCACTAATTTCCGGTAACACCACGTCTACCGACTGAGCTCTCCAAGCACGACTCGCGGTCCGCCGTCACAGCTTTACCTCGTCTCCTACCTTCCAAACTTCACAGAAGTTCTCCTGCATAACTTGCGGGACTAGCGCTCCAGTAAGACATGACTAAGCAACAGCCTGAGGTACTGTTCCAGAATGAATTTTCACTTCCCCCCGCTTCTCATTTGCATTCTGCCAGTCTTCTTACTATTATTTTTCTTCTTCTACTTCTTACCCTTAATCCCTTGTAGTATGGTGTCCGCTGTACTCAAGATTTAAGAATTTTATTGTATTTCAACGTTTCGTGCGGTTGGTCTTCTGGTCGCCTCAGTCGTCACTTACCTTGCGAGAAAACCCATGTGCAACACCTCTCTGTAAATTGCGTAAAGTTTGTTCTGTGTCATCATATGTTACCTGTTTACGCATCTTTTTTTCTGAGACGGAATTTGAGGAGCAACATAGCGTTTCCTAAGGGCGCGTGGGAAACCGCCTACAAACCAACTGTCTCACCGGTGCACCAACCAACCACGATCGTTAATACGTTCCGCGTATTCGATCCATCTGACTCGGATTGCTGTCTCGCTAGTCAGGGCGCTGCGTATACGTTACACGAGCAGGTTTCATTTCCTTCGCTGATCTCCACCGCATTGAGTCTGAGGCTTTGAATTTCCCTTTTCGAATTTTCTAGCTTCTCTACCACCTTCAAATTTCTGACATTCCACGCTCCGTTTCGTGGGATGTCACCCTTGCATTAGTTATTCCAATATTTTTCTGATGGTAACCTGGCCCCATCCCCTTGTCGGTCACCTCCCTAATTCCCTAAGCTTATTATTGATTATTCCGCCTTTTAGGGCCAGTTTCCCACCCCAAGGGAAAGAGATTACTCTGAAAGTATGTTCGCCCGTCAGTCCTCTGTGTGAAGGCCGTTGGCGTAGCGAGGGCGATTCCCGATACCGGAAGTCTTCACTGAGCACGCTGGTAATTTTTATTCAGAATTTAAGCAGTGGTTAAGTTCGAACCCGATGCCCAGGACGTTTTCATTCATAGTCAGAGAGGCTAACACTAGACTATTGTTGTGTTAGAAACTTTTATTAATGACTTACGAAGACATGAATTAAATAATGATTGTTTCCAGGTTCCAATAAGCGCCCAACAAAGCTGATTTGCTTAAATATCGTCTTTTTTTCAATACCGGAAGACAATTCTTGTTATGTACCCCTAAGAACAACTCTGACGGTTCCTTCCGCGTTTTTATCATGTGTACTGTGCTGGTGTCCGCTAAAAGGTTCGTCATGGATGAATGTATATGTAATGTAATATGCAGGAAAAATTGACAACATATTACAGCTGCAGCTTAGTATGAATATTTTATGTGTCACAGACAATCACTGGTAAGCTGAACCGCTACAGATTATACATACTGTTTGGATGAGCAAACACGTACACAAATAATTTTGAAACTCACGATTAATTGTTTGCCACAAAACGTATGTCACGTATTTTGCCCAAATGATATATGCACGGGTGCGTTGTACATGAAGGTGAGCTCTCTACAGCTGAGGATGAGCATACATTTGAGCGAAAGTGATTAAAAGTATCAACTGATAGTGTACTCTCGGGTGTAGAGCACACTTGTTTCCATTTTATGCTAAATATTTCGAAAACCGACCCATTCGTCTTCTTCGGCTGCTGCATGTTCCGGTAAAGAGTGTACCCGCTGTCAGGACTCCAAACCGTCGGGCTTTTTTAGAAAAGTGACGAAAACACGGTATATGGAACTCCAAAGGCAGCAGGGAGAATGGAATGAAACAGGGTTGTAGCATACGATCCAGTGTTCTTCATTTCATACGTAGAGTAAATGGTAAAGGTAACCAAGCGGAGATTAGGAACGAAAATTAAAGTTAAGGAAAAGGAAAAAGAAGCACTGAGATTTGCCGATGAGGCTATAAAGTTATCAACAAAAGTAAAACAAGGTTAATGCAACGTAGGCTAATTTGATGACGCAATCTTGAAAGAGCTAGATTTGGAAACGAGACACTGGAGTGAAATGTGGATGATAAATAGTTCAGAGAAGAAGAGAAGGTTTTAAGATGTGGTGCTAAGTAAATATGCTAAAAAGTAGATGTGTAGATGGAATAACTAATAGAAAATTACTCAATCGAATTGGGGAGAAAAAATAAATTCGTTGTATAACTTGAAGAAAATGAAGAGATTAGTTGGCAGAAAACATTCTGAGGCATCAAGCAATTGTCAGTTTACGATAATGATAAAGACTGAAGCAGTGAATTAAAATTTTTACCACAGTCAAGATTCGAACCCAAGTCATCTGCTTACCATCCGTATATGGTACTCGTTGCGCTTCAGTACCTCTACGGCTACCGCAGCTGCACAGATTATCCTAGTATGTCTCCCTCCCAGATACAGATTCCACTTCACGTCTCAGTCCGTAGCTGTTTCCCTTCTAATCTTGCATCAATATTGCCGAGGGTCTCCGATACTGGAACAGCATCTTAGCAATGAACGAAATGGGGTTAAACCTGCGTGTGCGTCAGGCGTAGGTGTTATACTACTCGTATACAGTTGATGTTCCTGAAAAATACTGAGTCTCACCTTTATCTACGATAATGATGTGGGCTGAAGCAATGGAGCCTCAGTAAGCAGAAGACAAGGATTCGAATCCCAGCGCTTGTAGATATTTTAAATCACTTCTGCAGCCTATATCATTGTAGATAGAGGTGAGACTCAATACGTCTCAGGAACATCAACTGTATATCATTGTCAGTTTGATAATGGAGGGACGTGTGCGAAAAAGGAAGGTAAAAATTGTAGTGGAAGATCCAATGAACAGCAGTAAGCTGATTTAATCTGGTGTAGGCTGCAGTATTTACGCAGAGCTGACGAAGCCTGCACAGAATAGACTAGCATGGAGAGCTGCACCATACCAGTCTAGAAGTGATGACCATAATAATGACAACCGTGTCGTGCAATACCATAAAATGAAAGAAGAGACTCTTTCTGTTCGACATTCTATGGCCTTGTGCAGTGCGTAGAAACCGCTACACTTTCAATCGCCAAAGATTATCACTAACGTAATCAAAGTTTCGTGTCTTCATTTAATTTTACATTACGATGCTTCATTATACCCAATCTGATCATATTCAACTTAGTAGCCGGTAAAAATGGAGGGACAGATATACGAAACGCGTTTCTATCAACATCAATGGAAAACCTTACCCGACAAGCTATGAAAGACTCTACAACGTATAGCCCAAGGATAGATAAATAAATGAGTGTATCAAAAATGGTTTGTCCAGATGGTAGTTCATTGTGGAAAATTGAAACGTAACGTAATAAAATGTAGGCCGGAACACTTTAATTATCCTCCTGTAATGCTTCACCGAAGAAAATTTCACTTCCAACTGTAGATCCGAAAGTGAGAGGTCTAGGAGTAACTGATTTGAAGTATAACATTAAACATCCAAACATTTCTTTCGCCTGGTCTTCGGAGCTTCTGTGTCGCCGTGCAAAGCGTTAACCACGGCAGCAGCCACAATACACCCAGTCTTAGCGGTGTACAGCACGCCAACATTATTAGCGATGTATTTCTCCACAGATTTAGACGGAAACATTTATTGGCAAAACTAGGTTAATATTCTCCTGCTACACCACTAGCTAAGCCAAATTAAGTTCACTAGCAATACATCAATCAACATGAAAAGCTAAAACTGTCACTATTTTCACATAAGTAATACGTGCTCTCCAGCAATTTAACGTTTGGAATCCGTGGTCTAGGGGCACCGTCTTAGACTGGTAATCGGAACGTCATGCTTACCGGATTCGAATCCAGCTACTGCTTAAATTACAAGTAAAAATTGTCACAGCAATGGGGTCCGAAGACTTCCGGTATAAGACGACACCCACGTTTGGCCTACGGCCCTCTCAAAGAGGGCAGAAAAACGGAAAGAGGTTCACGGCACTCGCTTGCCCTGTGAGTGGGAAACTGCCCCCAAAAGGAAGAAAAATCAGCAATGATCAACGGCATGAGGATGCAGAAGGCAATGGAAATCATTACATTAAGGACACAACGTGTATCCACAGGACATGTGCCCTATAATTGAAAATGTGTAAGGATCTTTACATTCACAAATCGGATTCCGGTAGGGTACTGTCAAAGTGAAGGTGATCATGAGAAAAAGAGCGAATAACCAAAGTAGGGATAACATTCTACGAGTCAGAAATTTGAATGTTGTAGGAAATCTAGTGGGGGGTCAGTGAAATGAAATGCAAAGAAAGTAAGGATTTCCGGTCAGACGAATAGAAGGTAATTTCAGTATCGATATAAAATGGTATAACGGAATTAGGAAAGTAGATCCCTGTGAACTACTGTGATCTGTATTCACAGAGTTTTCATCAGATTCGACAGTAAGCCAACGCCGATAACGATAGTTCAGGTATTGATGAGAGGCAGCAGACGACGAACAGTTAGAGAAAGTATATGATGATACTGGAAGGGTATTTCAGTGTGTAAAGGGAAATGAAAATCCAATAATCATGGAGACCTGGAACACGGCTATGCAGGAAGGAACTGAAGAAAAGCTCAAGTGAGAACATAGGCTTGGGAGTAGGAATGTGTGACAAGAAAGACTAATGAAGTTCTGCAATAAATTTCAGATTGCAACAATGATTACTGTGTTCAAGAATGACAAGAGAAGGATGTATACTTAGTAAAGACCAGGAGACACGAAATGATTATAGCTGGCTAACATCAAGGTCAAGCAGAAATTCTGAAACCAACTTTTGGATTCTAAAACACACCAAGGATCAGATACAAACTTAAATCACGACTTAGTAATGATGAAGAGTAGACTGAAATTTAAGAGAATTCGTCCGGCTGAATCGGTATGGATGGAAGTGGGCTACTGAATTAATGAGGATAATGAGACGCGTTTGAAGTTCGCTAAGTATGTAGATACCGCGACGCGAAATGTTACAGTTGGCAGTTCTGTAGAAGGGAAGCGATCATTTCTAAATAGGGTAATTACAGATGTTGGACAGTCAGACTAGATTCGAGGAGGGTAACTCCGAAGAAACCTCGGTAACGGATAAAATACTTCAACTGACAGACGTAAGGAGAAAATACTAAAATGTTCAGGAAAAGACAGAACTGCATCAATGTACGTCACTTACGAATGAAATAACTAGGAAGAGTAGCCAAGGTGAGAAAAATGTGAAGAAATCGAAAAGAAATTATCATCGGAAGGACTGACTCAGCATACAGAGAAGTGAAAACAACCAACGGTGAAATTAAATGTAATGGTGCTAACATTAAGAGTACAACGGGAATTCATCTCTTAAAAGTCAGAAGGAAGAGTGGATGGGCGGAGAGAGTACACTGAAGGCTTCTATGAGACTGAGGAGTTGTTGATGATTTTATAGAAGGAGAAAGTGAAATCGATGAGGAAGGCAGATGATCCAATATCAGAGGCAGAAATTAAAAGTGTTCTGGAAGATCTGAGACCAAATAAAGGAGAAGGGATAGATAAAATTCCATGGGAATTTCAAAAATCACTGTGGGGATCGACAACCAAAGGACTATTCATGTTTTGATTACATACTCTTTTCCGGTGTAATGACTGATGATACTCTTCTTTGGTATGCCGCCGGATAATGCACTCACCTTGACAATATTTCAACGGACCAATTGGCCCCCATTTTCAGGTGGGTAAGCTGTAGCACAATATCGCCAGAACTGCATCAGCATACTCGTCTGAAGACGGCGTTCAGCTTTTCCGTTGAAATATTTTATCAAGATGACTATATTATCCGGCTGCATATCAGAGACGAGTATCAACATGACTATTCACGATGGGGTGCAAAATTATGAGACTGGCGATATGCCATCAGACTTTATGAAAATGATCATCCACACAATTCCGAATACTGAAAGGGCAGACAGCAGCGAAAATTAACATACAATCAGCTTAACATCTCATGCATCGAAGCTTCTGACGTGAGTAACACACAGACGAATGCAAAGTAAAATTGAGGATATACTATATGACGATACATTTGACTTTAGGGGAGATATAAGGTATCAGAGAGGCAGTACTCGTGTTGCGCTTGATAACGCAAGCAAACTGGAGAAAAATCGACATATTCTGATAGGATTTGCCAATCTAGAAAAAGTTCTCAACATTGTGAAACTGTGCAAGATGTGCGAAATTCCGAGACATAAGATTAAGCTACTGTGAAAACGGGTTGCATACATCAAGAACCAAGATGGAACATTAAGACTGTATGGCCAAGAACTAAGTGCTCGAATTAAAAAGGGTGTAAGGCAGGGATGCAGTCTTTCACCTCTACTGTTCAATCTCTCCGTCGAAGTAGCAGTGACGGAAATAAAGGAAAGGTTCAAGAGCAGGATTAAAATTCAAGGTGAATGGATATCACCCATACGATTCACTGATGACATTACTACACCCAGTGAAGTTGAAGATGAATACAGGATCCGATGAATCGAATGAACTATCTAATAAGTACAGAATCCTGATTGAGAGTAAATAGGGAAAGAATAAAAGTAATAAGAATTAGCAGAAATGAGAATAGCGAGAAACAAGTCACCACTACGTTGACGAAGTTAAGGAAATACCACTCCCTTGGAAACAAAGTAAACGTGAGGGACGGAGAAAGGAGGACATAGGAAGCAGACCAGCACAAACAAAGCCAAGAGAAGACTCCTGGCATCTGATCTAAGCCTCAATTTGAGGAAGAAATATCTGACAATGAGTTTTGTAATCATATTTCGATACATCAACGACCTTCAAATAATATTTCATAAAAATTTAAAGGCAGTCTTGCTCGCATATCTGTCGACTAACGCCCACGCCTCACACGTATGGGTCCGGCTCGCGTGGCCGCTCCCACCGGATGTTCGAGTCCTCTCTCGGGCATGGGTGGGTGTGTTGTTCTTAGCATAGGTTAGTTTAAGGTAGTTTAAGTAGCGTGTAAGTCTAGGGACCGATGACTTCTGGAGTTTGGCCCCTTAACGACTCACACACATTTGAACAGTTTTTGGTTTCGGCTCCGTGTCACTGACAACTCCCGCCGCCACCTGAGTATGGTCCGATGACGCAAAACAGACTGAAACCGGTCACGATTTTAAATAATTGTATAGATGCGATCAAAGCTTCCTTTTAATTTTATTCAGTTGCTCAGAACGTATCTTTGGTGCATGGTGCATTGCATTGGATGGTTGCACGGTGAACTACATTGGATGGTATTGAATCATGGATAATATGAAAGTTGAACAGAAGAGATGTGTCAGAAGAGATGTGCTGCTACAGAATACTGTTTAAGATCAGATGGACTGACAGGGTAAGGAACGAGTGGATTCGCAGCAGAATCGGAGAAGGAAGGAACATACGGGAAACACTGACTAGGAGAAGGGACAGGATGATATATCATGTGACAAGGTATTAGGGAATATTCTCCTTAGCAAAAGAGGTAACTGTAGAGGGTAAAAACCGTAGGGAAGGCAGAGATACTTCAAGCAAATAACTGAGGACGTAGGCTGCACGTGCTACTCTGAAATGAAATGTTTGGTGCAGGAAAGGAATACGAGGCGAACAGAGTCAAAGTAGTCATAAGAGTGATGACTCAAGAAAAAATAAATCTAAAAAAATATTCAAAAAATTAAACCATTTTTGGTACACTATCCAATTTTCAACCTCTTCTAAGCTGAATGACAGCTCTAATCTGCTTTTGATCACATAATCCTAAATGGAATTTCCTTGTAATGCTCCGATAATTTCATCTTGAACGATGTTCTGTTATTTATAAAATAATCACGAGTAGCTATACGTACAATTATGTAGATTGGGTTCAAAATGGCTCTGAGCACTGTGGGACTTAACATCTATGGTCATCAGTCCCCTAGAACTTAGAACTACTTACACTTAACTAACCTAAGGACATCACACAACACCCAGTCATCACGAGGCTGAGAAAATCCCTGACCCCGCCGGGAATCTAACCCGGGAACCCGGGCGCGGGAAGCGAGAACGCTACCACACGACCACAAGCTGCGGACTATGTAGATTTGGAACAGCTACATCTCACCCTTACGCAACCTCAGTTATCCTACTTTGTTAGTCACAGACTTGTTGGGAGATCCAACGCTTATGCTGGCACTGAATCAGGTCATTACGAAAGCTGCCGATTATCGGTAAATTCTCCATTACGATCCGTTGTCAAGTACGTCGGATTTTATAGTGGCCGATGCGACAATTTAATCTGCAATTCACGTTAACAAATTGCCAATTAACACAACGTTTTATAGCAGAGATATAAAATTCGTTACAGAGACTATTCTATCAGCACAGAAAGCACTTTAATCTGCATGCGTTCTGTTATTATATTTAGCTGACTGCTGATATTCTGAAGACATTTCTAAATTACACAGATAAAGGTAAGCAAAGGTGATTTTATTTGCTTTATTTTCGAAATATCACTTATTTTCATATGCTAAATAAATGTTTCACTGTTATAGCGAGAGCTAAACGTCAATCGAACTGCCAAAGTTTCGTGATGAAACAGTAAAAAGCCTGCTTAGAAAATGTTCGTAATACTTTTGCATTCTCTAAAGCAAAAATGGTTCAAATGGCACTGAGCACAATGGGACTTAACTTCTGAGGTCATCAGTCCCCTAGAAATTAGAACTACTTAAACCTAACTAACTTAAGGACATCACACACACATCCATGCCCGTGTCAGAATTCGAACCTGCGACCGTAGCGGTCGCGCGGTTCCAGACTGTAGCGCCTAGAACCGCACGGCCACTCCGGCCGGCTCTCTAAAGCACTTCATCTTTTATTCCAGTAGTGGACCCTGAGCCAATTTTAAATCATTTAATAAGTTTTCGAAGCGTCCTCAATATATCCAATAAGTATTTAACGGTTCCACGATATGAGGCAAGGTTCTCGAAATCTTTAGTTACGAGTAAGTTTCAAATGGTTGAAATGGCTCTAAGCACTACGGGACTTAACATCTGAGGTCATCAGTCACCTAGACTTAGAACTACTTAAACCTAACTAACCTAAGGACATCACACATACCCATGCCCGAGGCAGGGTTCGAACCTGCGACCGTAGCAGCAGCGCGGTTCAGGACTCAAGCGCCTAGAACCGCTCGGTCACTTCGGCAGGCTACGAGTATGGAACAAGATCTTGATACCAGTACTCAGATCGCTTTGAAAATCAAGCAAAAGTGATGTTTATAGAAACTAACTTAACCTTCATTGTTATTTTGTTCCCTTTCTTCAACAACCTTTTCTGTCCTTTAAAAATCTGAAATCACAGACGCTGTCGCAGATCGCCTTTCAAATGTCATGTCAGTGCTCTCTCAATACGACAATTTCTAAAGGCGAAGAACAGTGACGTTTATAATGTTTTCCGAGATACAGACGTTAATACTGACATAAAACAAGAGTTTTTACATAACATTTTATCTCAGTCATCAGAAACTCGTAACGGCGGTAGCGAAATCAATGAATGCGTTAGTGGATGTCTGAAAATTTCGGAATGTTGAGCGTGACGTACCACAGGGGGACCCGATTATGAACAGAGAATGTCGAAACGTAGCTTACTGATTATTATGGAATAACTGAATCTTCTATCATGGTCGAAGTTAAAACACGAAGGAAGACTAGGATTTCTCATGACTATCGACGACGAGGAGTCGTTGACATATTTTACAGTACCCCCCCCCCCTTTTCAGTTGGAGCCCAGTCCCAGGTAGTAAAAAGATGGAAAAGACGACGACCATTGCCCCATTCTTATATACAAACAGTTAAGACATTCAGTACACAGAAACGATTGTAAACATGAATATGGAAGACTGAAAAGAGAAAGTGTGTCTCGATACTCCTAGACACCAGTGCAGTCTTATCAATAATTAAAATTTTGAAAAAGGAAATTGTTGTGAAAGGTTATGGTTGTTAGAGCATTAATCTACACTAAATACTGTAAGATACGAGCTTCATGCTTCGACATATGTATCCTAAATCTGCCACACATCAACAAGAGCAACATGTCTATTCCGAGCTAACCGTGTCTGTTTTTGTTACCTGAAGTCTTGAATACCGTGTAATCACAGCTGTCACTAAACACAAGATTCGAGAGCTAAGTAGCAAATCGAGGAACCGGTAATGGGTGATTTTAGAATAATACGTTCACTGCCGGCACGGTAGCTCAGCGTGTTCGGTCAGACAGCCGGTTGGCCTCTGTAATAAAAAACTGAGTGGATCAACTTGAACGGCAGTCATGTGACGTCCGCAACGACCAAACACAACGATCAACAACGAATAAAATGCAAAAAAAAAAGTTGGTAGAGCACTTGCCCGCGAAAGGCAAATGTCCTGAGTTCGAGTCGCAGTCCGGCACACAGTTTTAATCTGCCAGGAAGTTTCATACACTCTTTTGGCAAATAATTCGTAATAAGTATATGAATTGTGTTCCTGTGAGCGCAACTATTTTTTTCCAAATCTATGACCTACTATGAAAAAAGTGCTGTAATTTCTTAAATATCGTTTACAACTACTTTATACACCACGAGGCAAAAATGTGAAGCAGCCACAAGGCGAGGAGGAAACGAAATTAAACTTCATTGGATGGGAGAGTGTATATGAGGACAATCAATAAGTAATGCAACACATTTTTCTTTTTTTTTCTGAAAACAGGTTCGGTTTATTCAGGATTTCAATACATCATATTATTTCCCCTCTTTTGGCTACAAAATTCTAATTTTCAATACAATCTCCGTTTCATTAGACGGCCTTAGGCCACCTTACTGGGAGGGCCTGCATGCCCGCTTGGTACCACTCTACTGGTCGACGTCCGAACCAAGATCTTGATGCGGAGTAGGGCGCGGCTAGAGGAGCCATGTCCCGGATTGCGCGGCCCCTCGCGCATAAGTGTGTGTATGTGTTCTTCTTAGTATAAGTAATGTGTAAGTCTAGGGACCGATGACCTCAGCAGTTTGGTCCCTTAGGAATTCACACACACACACACACAAAATCTCATGCTCCAGTACTGACCTTCCCATCATCCACGTACTGCTGACCGTCAAGTGCATCCTTCATTGTATCATGCATGTGGAGGTCGAAAGATGTGTGATCCGGGCTGCAGGGTGGATGACGAGGAACAGTCAAATAAAGTTTTGTGAGCTCCTCTCGGGTGCGCGAACTTGTGTGAGGCCTTGCGCTGTCATGGAGGAGGAGAAGTTCGTTTGCATTTTTGTGGCAACGAACACGCTGAAGTTGTTCCTTCAGTTTCCTGAGGGAAGCACAATGCACTTCCTAGTTTATCGGTGCACCGTGAGGGAAGACGCCGAACAGAACGACCTTCAGAGTAGCGGAAAACTTGACTGGCTGAAGGTGCGGCTTTGAACTTTTTCTTCGGCGGAGAGATAGTACGGTGCCGCTCCATGGGTTACAGTTTTGTTTACGATTCGAAGTTATGAACTCATGTTTCATCGCCTGTGACGATCAGCAAGAAACTGTCACGATCAGCCTAGTAGCGCCCAATAAATTTCGCACAGATGGTCCTTCAGTGCTGTTTATGATCTTCTTTTAGGCGGCGAGGAACCCGGCGTGCACACGCACTGGACTACCGCACTGGTGGACGAGCATGTCAGCACCACGTCCAATTGTGCACCGAGGCGTTTTATTGCCACCTGTCGATCACCTCGAATGAGAGTGTCCACACGTTCAGACATTGCATGAGCCACAGCTGTGTGCAGCCAGTCGGCACGCAGGAGACTGGACAGGTTCCGTAGGAACACCTTGGTGCAATGATGAAATACGCCACGCCCAATGACTCACCGTGCTTTTGTTTATTGACACGTTCCCATAGACTTTCTGCAAGTGCCTACGAATATCTACAATGCTCTGGTCTCCCGCACCTGGAACACACCTCCATTACAGAAGCTATTTTGAAGGCTACTTATAGCACCGCCAGCTATCGAAAGCTCGAAGCGGGAATATTCCACGGTACCCAACAAAAATTCCGCATTTTTTCAACGAAATTGGCAGAGAAAAGAAGTGCGTTGCATTGCGTATTGAGCGCCCCTCGTAATACTGTTGCAGTGGTTATAAAATAGAGAGAACTATACAAACAAATTCACAGTATTACCCAATTTATCGATGTAAAGTGGCATTCCCTCTGGTCTGTATCATGCACTGATTCGGTTGGAAAGGTGTCAAAAGATCGTTGTACCCTCTCTTGAGGCAAGCTTTTGTAACTAGTCCTACATATTCTGGATACTAGCAGATACTGGCATTGGGACTGAGTTGACATTCAAGGATCTTTTCGTTTTCATTTATTACACGTCCACTTTCACCGAAGATCCGAAATATTAGGACCACTGTTCAGACAGGACTGAGTCTCGCATGGTGGCGTTGCCAACTCGAGACGAAGGAACTACAAATATATAAGCGAACCAGATATGAATGCGAAGTCATTCTAGCGACGATACGGGTCGCAAATAGTGAAATCCACTGAAGAGATTTTGTCAAAAGCTAGATTGTTATGGTCCGACGGATGGAAACATGTATCCCGGAAACGGCGACGACGAACGGCAGTTCTCGTGCTGTTGTCGTGAACACCTGTGGAAACTAGGTGAAGGGCGATGAAATCACGAGCAGGAGACGAGGATTGCGCGCTCTATAAACTGAGATAGCCTGAGGTTTGTGGCAGATCTGACAACGGTGTACAACCCCAGAGTAGTTACATGTGTTTCGGAGCACAACATTAGGTTCACATTGCTGAATGTCGGCTCCGCAAGAGACAACCACTCTGTGTTACCATGTTGACCGAACGACACGGTCAATTGCAAGTGCAGTGGTAACGGATCGTCGAGATTCAACATTGGATCAATGTAAACGTATCGTTCGACAGGATGAATCCCTTTTCTCATTACACCAGGTAGATGGGCGTGACTGGATACGCCGTCATCGAATCTAACGTCTTCGAGCGAAAGGAGCACCAAGCCACGGACACAGGCCGGTAGAGGCTGTATTGTACTATGGGGACATTATGCTGGACCATATGAAATGTATTCGCAGTTGCGAATATGGACAGCTATTAGCTGTATAATGGAATGACGGCAATGAACATCTGTGCCTGAGCAGGACTCGAACTGGAATTTCCCGCTTACCGTGAGCGATCACCTTACCATTAGACTATCCAAGCACTGCCACACCTAAACATCCATATGTCTTCAACCATGTGTATACAATTTGCACTCGTACATTCATTCTGTACATTTCTGTACTGGGGAGACATTTTAATTGAAAGGCACTTGCCCGGTGTCGGTGGATACATACCATATTACAGTGGCTGTGTTACTTAGAAGAATGCTTGAAGTACCGTATTTCTCTGCCGCCATCTTGCAAGCGACTACCAATTAAAATGTCTCCCTTGTATAGATATGTACATAATACATGTACGAGTGGAAGTTGTAGACACATCGTTAACGACATATGGAAGTTTGGGTCTGATCGTAAGTCGCGCTCAGATAGTCTAATGGTAAAACGAACGCTCGCATTAAGCTAGAAATTAGAAATTCGGGTTCGAGTCCTGGTCCGCTACAAATTTACATTGTAGTCATTTCATTATACGGCTTGTGATTGACCACATTCGCAGCATGTATTTCATAGCGTCTGTAGTCGCCGCAGTGCCCGTATGCATCACAATTCGGAGTAACACAGGCACAGTAATATCGTATTTTGTGCTTGACGTCCTTATTAAGGCCAACGGATCTTCTAGCGGGGTAATGTTCCGTATCGCAACGCCATAATGGTGTAACAACGGTTGAGCGTGACTGTGAAGGCACGTTTTTGTCTTAGGCACCAAATTCGCTATGGCCTGTACGGACTTTTAACGGAGATGTTCAGAGAACTCTTATAGCTTTGGCTGGAAGATGTTCCCGCGATAACCTAAAGTAAATAAGAAAGCCGATATTCGAAGGGAACTATGTGCTAATTCTATAGGCATCTTGATCTAGCTTGGGTAGTTACTATAAGAATAGGACACGAGAGATTGACACACATACCGAGGAATATAGATAATTTTTACCTCTTCGAGGACATAGAAAGGAGTCTCTTTGATTTCTTTGCTCATCTGTCGAACTTTTCCCCATGTTCCGCCTCTCCCTCCTCTCTCTCTCTCTCTCTCTCTCTCTCTCTTTCTCTCTCTCTCTCTCTCTCTCTCTCTCTTTCTCGCCCTCTTTCTCTCCCCTTTCTCAGAGGTATATTGTATTGCATCGCGTATCGCTAGCGACTGCGGTCGCGCTAAAATCTTTGATCATCTGGAGGCCATTCTATAGTAAAATTATCGTTGGAGCTTTTCCATATGTAAGCGAGACAGCAGGGCAGCTGTATCTGGAGCAACTGCACTTCAATCTTTCGTAATGTCCAGACATGGTAAGTTCTCCGTGGAATGCCAGTATAGTATGTCCAATAATCTGCTTGTGATAGCTTCTTTTACTACAGCCAACGAGGATCGGCCTTAATGGACGTATGGGTCTTGCATTGCACCGTTGTTTAACAAGGTAGTCTGATCTCACATTACGTGAGTTTTTTTTTTCTTTTCCTTTTTGTGGATGTTGGTAAAAGCGTATATATGCATCCTATTACAACTTTGGTGAACTGCGACTTCGCATACCAACTACAGTGAATGCTTTAACTACACGCCGGCCGGGGTGGCCGAGCGCTTCTAGGCGCTACAGTCTGGAACCGCGCGACCGCTACGGTCGCAGGTTCGAATCCTGCCTCGGGCATGGATGTGTGTGATGTCCTTAGGTTAGTTAGGTTTAAGTAGTTCTAAGTTCTAGGGACTGATCATCTCAGAAGTTAAGTCCCATAGTGCTCAGAGCCATTTGAGCCCTTTAACTCCACGCATGCTGGCAGAGGTAAATAACTGACTATCGCCTGGATGTTTGTCACGCGTCCGGTGGAGTGCACATTGAGCAATTTTGAAAGATAAATGAAAACTTCGAGCCCAAATATAATTGTGAAAAATACTCCGAGGAAAACTGTGCATGTTTGTAGATGATATAACTTTCGTGTCATGCGAAACGACAGCACCACCGATCTTGTTCTTGGATGCGTACAATTTGTCTTAACGGAGTGCTACCTCTGTGAGATATGTCACTAAGTGCAATACCGCCGTGGTCGTGCTGGAGCGAGGTGCGAAAGGCGGTGGGAAGTGAGCTTGACACCAGTAGGACGAACAGGTCACATGGAAGCAAGAACCGAGATCGTGGTCGGGGTGCGACGGTGTATGGCAGTGGCGAGGAGTTGTTGGGGAGACACCTAGGAAAGCAGTTGACTCTAATTGTCCAAAATATTCTTCAAACCAATCGCGATCAATTGTGACCCGGTGACATGGCACATTTTTTTCCATAAAAATTCAATCGTTGTTATGGAACAAGTAGCTGAACATAGGCTTTTCCAGTCAATGATCTGTTTACTTGGACCAGAGGACCCAGAATTGCCCAGAATGTTCTTCAAAACAAGAAAATGTTTACCATCCATAAAAATTCCATCGTTCTTTGGGAATATGAAGTCCACGAATGGCTGGAGAGTAAAAAACGTTGTTGACTATACTACATTTTTCCCCTTTGTTTTATGACGTTTCCCTTCCCAGTGTTTGGTCGGAGATGCTGGCATTGATGTTTAATTAATGCGAAAATCCCATTTGCACTCAATTATCCAATCCATGTTAACACAGCCACCACCGGCTTGCACAGTGCCTTGTTGACAACTTCGTTCCATGGTTTCGTGCGGTCTATGCCACACACGTACCTTTCCATCAGCTCCTACCAACTGAAATCGGGACTTATCTGATTAGGCTACGGTTTTCCAGTCGTTTAGAATCCAACCGCTATGGTCACCAGCGCAGGACAGGTGGTGCAAGCGACGTCTTGCTGTAAGCAAATGCACTCGCGTTGGTCTTCTACTGCCATAGCCTATTAACCCATTGGTTTATACTGCCGGCCCAGAACCGGTCGCAGATTTCAAGTCCGTTATTACACTGCCGGCTGTGAGAAGGGTCGAGCAGCTACAGCTTCTTCTCAGTGTTTCTTCTTTGTTAATAGACAGCATGACATGTTACACACCACTGGAAAGCTGATAAATCCCGTAGTGCGGCCGTAATCACGTTGGAAACCTTTTCACACGAATCACGTGAGTTCAAATGACAATGCACTGCCCTTTTATACTTTGTGTACGCGATACTACCATCATCTCCGTATGTGCATCTCGCTACCACATGACTTTTGACACCTCAGTGTATTGTGTATTGCACGTAGGTCGCGCTAAAGTGAATACTGTGACCTGTTCATACGAGTATCAGTATGCGTAGTGCGCGTGATTGCGTAAAAGTTAAAGGCAATTTAAAATGTTGTTACAACTGCGGATCTGTGTCGCACTCTGTGGTTTTTATATTAATTCAGTATGGATACTGTTATTGAACCTGTGGTTCGGGAATGAGTATTGCGAACTGCTATATTCTCTTACATGAAAGAATTCTTTATCTATGTAACAAGTGCACCGATCACTTAGGTGCATTCGTCGGTAATATATTTGCAGTTCGTGATTGGTGATAGCTAGTAGAAGCCAGAAAAGTAGTAGCTAGCAGTAATTTTACTCAGTGTCCTGTTATAGATAGGTGAATATTTTTTTGGTATAGCAAGTTACTGTTGTCATAACTGTGAAAGCCAAAGGACATATATTGTGAAGTGTTACGTAGCTGTACGAATTGCCTGCAGGGGGCCAGACTGAATTGTTTTGTAGTACTCACTATTATTATTTCAAGGACATATTTTGTCTTCTTGTAGAAATAATAAACATCCGATCATTTGCAAAACGGAAGGTTTATTAAAACCGCTTTACCACAGTTTCAACGTTTATAGAAACGTCTTCAGAAGGAAATATTGACAGCTGGGTCACACGTTACGGCAGAGGCTGTATTTTAACGTACATCTACCACAACATGTAACCCATTTGCCAATATTTCCTTCTCGTGAAATCGTTTTTATGAAGTTGAAACCATGACAAATGTGTTATAATAAACCTTCCATTTTGCAGTTGACTGGCTGTTTATTATTTCTACAAGTACATTTCATCCTACATTCGTTGCTCCAGCCACGTACAAAATTTTAAATTTGAGACATTTTGTATTGATCAAGCACTGCTCAAGTTTATACTTGCCTCGTGGATTCGTTTTTCTATAACAGTGTCTTCTGTTGTGTTGGATGTGTGATAATCAAAAAATATTGAGCACCATGTTTTGCAACCCCCATCCCAGACCCCATTCCACCTAAATCTCATGTTCACCTTGTAAAACCTAACGATTCTTTTGAAAACATAAATTTGGTAGTCCCATTCGTAAGTTAAAATTCGTCTTATGTGGTAACATCTGCTGGACGTCTTCCAAATATCCTCATATTTTGGAGATGTTTAACCCTTGTTTTGCGAAATGTGCTATACTTTTCGACGGTCCTTTCAAGTGAAATCCGCTACACTGTGCACCCCTTTTCACTCAGGCATGATTCGGCATTTAATTTGTAACGTTCCGCCCGCCTGCAGCAGGTATTTCACTGTCGCTATTTCGTCCGCTGCGCACCCCCAGAGCCGCACGGCCAGCTACCAGCGCCACCCCTCCCCCCCCCCCTCCCACTCCCTCACGGCACCCAGCCTTAATCAAAGTTGGGCCGTATATCTGCCGGCTTCACTCCCGACTACCCATTAACAACAGTTTGGGTCGCAGGCAATTAAAGGTTAATTCTTTAGGCGCGCCATCTTCCCTTCAGAATCCTCTGTCTAGGCCTGCTACGTAGCTTCGTCTATTCCGGTCTTAGTATGGAAACCATTCTCTTCAGAAATCCTATTAATAAATTAATTTGTTTGGTCAGCGTATGGGCTAGCAGCATACAACAAATGGTTCAGATGGCTCTGAGCACTATGGGACTTGACTTCTAAGGTCATCATTCCCCTAGAACGTAGAACTACTTAAACCTAACTAACCTAAGGACATCACACACATCCATGACCGAGGCAGGATTCGAACCTGCGACCGTAGCGGTCTTGCGGTTCCGGACTGTAGCTCCTAGAACCACTCGGCCACACCGGGCCGGCCAGCATACAACAAACTTAACGTATTGTCTGTTCAAAAATGGCTCATAGTCTTACAGAACACATTACTCGTCGAAGCCAGTTAAAAACATTTGCATAAATATCATAAATATATGCAGAGGAACAGGTACTTGTTTGAGATGAGGCCACTGTACTTGTGTCGAGAACTGTAAGCATTCAGAGGTGAAGCATATCGTCCTGCTGACTCTCTCAGCACATTTCTTATTGTCTGTGTTCGTCCTCCGGCTATGATACTGTTGTGATACAAAAATAATTGTCACTTACATTAGACATTTCGCATATATTCTGTTCTAAAACCTGGAACTTCTAGAACCATTAACCACGCTCATGTGTGGACAATTCTGACCACCCAGTTACTTTATCCATCCCATTTACAGCATGTGCAAGCTTTCAGGCCCCAGGACCACATGGAAACGGAATCCAAGACGGAATTCTAAAGATCTGCAGTTAACTCTTAATTTTATTTACGAATGTGGATAGGTTCACACAGGCAGGAATAATACATTATCGCAATGCCACATTTGTCAAGGTATTAATCGTTGAGCGAAAATGGAAGCAAGTCAGCAGGTGTGTTTTAGTATAACGGAATGGCTGACAGTCCTGTACAACGCTGGAAAATTCAACCGCTTTATAAGATATAAAAATTTTCACATGTTTGATGAAACTTCCCGGAATTATTCTGAACGAATAGATCGATACTACATTATAGGTGTCTGGTACAAGACCTCTACAGTCCTTAGGTGGGAGCTGGGCAGGATGTGATGATGAGGACCTAGCAACGCTCGAGAGCACCAAGATAACATCTTTCACAGTAACATATTTATTAAGCAGTAGTACAAGATTGTCTGCCAAAGCTGGCAGCAGCAGACCACCATCTGTCTGACTCGCAGTTTCGCCAGCACCAGGTGTTATGTCACAGCGTGGTAATCAACCCCTGGATTCTCGCAGCCAGCAGATCTACATTTCGATCTCCGGAGTGCTCTTGTTGACGTCGAAGATTTGCTCTCAAGAGACACACCCCAAGATCCATCTGAAGAACTTCCTGGCGCGCTTGGGTCAGCTCTCACCCCCTGTATAGGAGGCAGAAGACAAGAGCATAAGTGTTTGCCACAGGAATGGGATGAGCACCAGCAATGGCCCTCCTCCATCTTGGAGGCGGATGACTGATAGTGTCCAGGGCACGTAGGACAGGTCTCCAGCAGACCTTCAGGGTGATGGTGGCCTCCGCGCCCCATAAGCGTTGCCTCAGAAGTTGGCAGTGCCGCTGGCAGCAGCAGCGTCCTTCCAGCCATACTCATGATTCCGTAATTGCTCGAAGACAGCTAGGTATGCCATGGGTCCTTCTAGGCTCCACACTCAATGGATGTTTGCAGCCGACACATGAGCTGAGACTACACACTGAGTAGACGGCAATCACACTCAGAAATTCTTCATCTGTTGAGATGGGTGAGATATTTACGCTGGCACTTCCAGTCCGCTCTGCGAAGTTGGGGATGACTATGACATCATCGGCCATGCTTTTCCGCGCTGTCAGCGCTCATAGTCACTTCAGACACTCGCAACTACACCTTTCAAAGACTCTTTCCTGCTGGTTCACCTGAATACTTATTGTTCCGTTGTAGCGATCCTTCCTTTACTCTGATATGTCACCAGTATGACCGTATTTCTCGCCTTCCAGTATGTCATTATGCTTCATTTGCACACTTGGGCACTCAGTCGTTCCACAATGCTGTAACAACCTCCATGTTTGCGGCAAATCAGTCAGCGTTTCCCTCTAGCTGGCAGATTGCAGGTAACTAAATTGGCAGTTTGGCTTCCAGGAGCTGAAACGTGTGACTTGGTCGAATTTTTAGTGTCCACCGGGGATTCTAACGTGATTTGTGTGTTTGTGTTCTCACACGCGCGAGCTCGCGCTCGCATGTGTGTATGTTTTTGTGTGTGTGTATGTTGTGTACATAGTTCCGCGTAGTCAGCGCGTACACAACTTTCCCACTAGAGCGCGCCCCGCTAAGCACAACAGCGCAGGCGCAGCGCTCGTACATCTCCGCACTACGAGATGGCGCTGCCTTAGAGATGGACCAAATTCTGCTTCTGCCGATCCGCGCATTAATATGTAACGCAGCCAATGAGATTGCTGCTAACGTAGAACCTTTTCTCCTCGCGGATCACACTCGCGCAGTGATACCTGAACGCGCGAGCTATTATAACAAGTGTACAGACCTCCGATTAGTCAGTCTGCATTAGTCTGCATTAGTCTGCGTTTGTCTGTACCAGTCTATAGTCAAGTTTCAGTCTGCGCCTAATAAGATTACCATATTCCTGTACATAGCCATGAAGATAAATGAATAGACACTTTGTCAAGCATCAGAGATATGTGAGAATAAGATTAACATACCAAGACCGAAGGAACTTCAGACTGTCAATTGTAAATAGCATCCAGAATCAAGTTAAGTAATTTTATGATTGTTACTATTTTAACAAATGTGTGTGAAAATTAATCAAGTTCTGTTTAAAGCTGGTCACCGTCAATCTGCTTCTCTAAGCGTGCAAGTGGCATTTCTATCGTCTGGCCTAACGGCAGAAGACAAACACGCCACGATAAGACCACGAGACATTTTACTGACACTCGCCTACTTCGCTAGAGCGACAAGTCAAATAATCTGATGGTGTGTGTACCGAAGGTCTTACAGTATGCACACCAGAGTGTATAAATCGAAAATATCGACAATATTCAATATACACTTTCAGTCATCAAGAACATTCATTCATTTCAAATATTCCAATAATTCAATTAAAGTAAGTAATTATGAGCCGTGGCAGGAGCGGCGCCAGTAGTATCTCTGACACGTGTATGATCGATTTCCTAGTACAGAGGTTTGTCTTGGGGCTTGGGCCGGCTCGGGATATAAGCTAGTGCCGACCGCGAGTAAGGGGAACAACGCTTTGAGAACGGAAGGCGGAAGTGTGCGAGTCGACGATTGACTGGCGGGCAGAAGCGAAGACGGCGTGCCTGAGGCCGGGCGGCGGTTGTCACGTGGTTACACTGGAGGCGGCGGGAGTTGTCCGGCGCTGTGCATTCTCCGGCAAGCTCGTGAACGGTGGATGTGCCCGCTTCCTTGGAGGGACACGCTGTTAAGGTCTTGCGAAATGATGGTCTGACATCTTCGCAAAATCGCTCCAGCATCAAGACACCCAGTTAAGCACTCTAATTACTAAGAGCGCTTAGTTAACTGTGATTGTGGTAGCTCTTGGTACAGTAAGACGTTGCCGGATGCGTGATGTTATGTATGTTAGATTTCATTTGATACCTCTTACTAAGCGTGTGCTCTGCTTCCGCATAATATTGATGTATTTGCAGAATGTTAGTTCACTAGCTACTACTAGCAAGTGTTTAATTTGCTTACGATATCGGTTAATCCATGTCCTCTGCGGGAAATCTGAGATTTTATTTCTAAAGGTTACCGTGTTGAGCTTTGCAGGCCAATTAAGGTGGCCAACATGTGTGTCATTAAGTTCTTGTGAGTGTTGGTTCTCGTGAGCCAGTTCATTTCCCACTCTTAGCTTTTGTTTAGAAAAGATTTTTTGACCTCCTGTTGTCGGGTGTGGTCTGTGTTTCAGTGAACTGAGGCAGCGGGTAACCGAAGCGCAGAGTTTCCCTTTAGATTACAAGTTTAGCTTACGGGAGGTGGACTTCGGCTGTGCTCGTGTGTTCCCTTTCAGTAATGTTTGCTGGGTTCACATTTCGGTGGCCTACTCGATGTGGGGTTGCAAACGGAGCCACGTCTTGGTTCCAATTTAATTATTACTTCCCTCAGTCTGCTCCACCGTTCGTGGTTAAACTTCGGCCTTAAAATCTCGGGCCTTACTTCTGTTGTTACACATTTATGATTGTACAATGTTGTAACTTTCTATGCCCTAAAACCCCATCTTACAAGCCAATGGGCATTTGAATAATTTCCTGGTTCGCTCTGCAAATTTCTCTAATCTAGTAATTTGCAAGATTGCCCAATTTACGTTTTAATAAATATGTTCCAAGTATTCGTATTAAAATTGAGGCTGTGTGTCCACTGTTATTTTACATGTAATGTTAAAGTATTTGAATTAAAAGGGTCTTGAATAACGTGTCTTAACTAGTTTTGTTAAAACTATGTCAAATTCAGCCTTAGTGGCATCTGTCAATTCGTATGTGAGGTTGTTTTTGGTAGTTAATAAACACTTTGGAATTGAAATGTTTCACTTTATTGGAACAGCCCTTCCACTCCCTTTAGATTTAAAGGTTAAACAAAGCAGGTGTCAAGTAAAAAACATTACAAATTAGAAATTTAATTTTATAATACATAAATTCAATAAATCATTCATGGTCTATACTGTGGATATAAAGCAAACAGCTAATATCAATTGCACAACCTCTAAACTTATGTGCTGAATACAACAGTCGTGCAGACAGATAGCTCGTAAAATTACATGACTGTTATCAGAAAACGTCTTTAGCGTGTGCAACAGAAAAGGGTCACTAGAATTGTGATATGCAAAAATATTTGACAAGTTAACTCAAACACTAAACCATACGCTAGAGATAGGCACAGTATAAAAGGCACGTTGTCTACTGCCATGCAGATTCCGCTTAACAGTGGTAGGTACCCGATACAAGTCTGGCACGAGGCAGATCCTCATACCACCAAACGCTTCACAAAACAAATTAACAGCTGTTGCTTGCCTTCAGTTGCTGAGGGAAAAACTAACGAAGCTATTACGGAATGCTGCTCTGAAGAAAGCCGACGGATTTTGTTCACATACGACGAGTCATCACACTGTTTTCTATGCATACTCTCTAAGTTTATGGGACTCAACATCTGAGGTCATCCGTCCCCTGGACTTAGAACTACTTAAACCTAAATAACCTAAGGACATCCCACACATCCATGCCCGAGGCAGGATTCGAACCTGCGACCGTAGCGGTCACGCGGTTCCAGACTGAAGCGCCTAGAACCGCTCGGCCACTCCGGCCGGCATACTCTCTAAGTATCGGGTTGTTAGAATTAAAGTGCAGGTACTCACAGAGGTCCATTCAGGGCTGTAATTGTCCTTTGGTAGACAAACGTGGTAAATTTTCGAATGAGTTGACGTGGTACAGACTTGTACTGGAATAAATTAGTTCCAATTTTGGTCACCAGGTGCAAATCTGTATTTGTGAATGCGAGCAGTGTTCCCAACTTGATGGGAACGGAACGTGGGCAAAAAAGATCAAACAGGTGAAAAAAGTATAATGTTAATTTTGTTATTATGCGCCGCTTACACAGTTCCTCCAGCATGAACATCAGAGATGTCATCGAGATACTGCATCCGTAAAACGACGTGATCATCACTTGCTGGCAGCAGTTATGGTGGAATCTGAGCAACATGTTGGAGTAGTCTGGCCTTAAGATCAAGTAATGACTGAACGTTTCCCTGATAACTACCTTCTTTCAGATATCTCCTGAGCCCCAGATCACACGGATTCAGATCATCTGATCTTGTAGGCAGTGCATCTGCAAAATTCAGACCAGTCGTGCTCAAAACGCGGTTTAACTGTTCCCATATTCTGCAGTTCTGGTATTCGCCCCACCCTGTAGAGTAAAATGTGTCTCTTCACTCCGTAGGATATTGCCCTGCAACATGTCGTCAACTGTGATCCGTGCCAGTAACCGAAGAGCAAATTCAGAATGTTGCTGCAGACCATGAGATTTCAGTTGCTGCAACATCTGGGTCTTTACTGGTACCAGCGTAAAACAGACCACAAAACTTTCCGTACTGTTGACCATGGGATGGACAATTCTCGTGACGTTCCATGGGCACGTCCTACATGTCAGATACAGCAAAAGCAACCACGTCAATAGTTTCTTCTTCCTGCAGCCACACCAAGCTCGGTTTGTTTTGTTTGTCTTAGGGAGCAACAACAACTAAGGTCATAAGGACCGATAACTCAGACAGCAAACATATATGAGACTAAGTGGTTAAAAAAAATGGCATTGGGTCAAGAGATGGCGAACCGTCAAAGCACAAAGTGGCAGGGTATCACCACCTAAATGGCGATGGCTAAAACTGCAAAGCCCAATACGCAACCTGGCTAAAATGATTTCCCCGCGGCGAGAGGGCCGAGATAAGATCGGCCGAGCCGCTGGGAGAGGTGTAATCCCGCAGACCTTATTCCCGTGAAGAGAAGACCAGTGGTGATGTCAAAGTGACACCACCTGCCGACAGACGGCAAGACGGAGATCATCCGAAGGGATGGAAGAGCTAGTGGAACAAGGTGGGAGTACATCAGCCTTGGCAGCAGCGTCAGCGGCCTCATTTCCCGTCAGACCGACGTCACCAGGAACACACATGAACGTCACAGTGGCTCCCTCAACAGCGAGAAAATGAAAGCTTTCTTGGACCCGTTGTACTAAGGGATGGACTGTGTACAGCAAACAGAGGCTCTGGAGGGCACTGGGAGAATCGGAGCATTAGACAAAATTGAAAAGATTGTGTAGCCAGGTGTACTCAGTGACCTAATAGGGGGAGAAGAGCTCTGCTGTAAATATTGAGCAGCGATAATTTTGTTTGGTTTGTTTGGATTTCTCATCTGAAAATTACACTGCCAGTGAAACTGCGTTACTATAGATGGGTTCCCCACCTTTTTTGTCGTTTTTGACAGCATACGAGTTGCAGAATAGTTATGAAGAAAATCCTTTGTGCATTTCAGAAGTAATATTTCGAGGGCAGTGCTTATGGACGTTACTGTACTTACATTTTCCATCCTGTTGCGCGTCTCTGGTAGATATCTCTTTCTACTGCTACTGAGTACACTGTTATTTATAAAACTTCGCTCACAACTTTACTTCACACGTATGTCCCATAAAGTGGGACAAAATTTGATTTTTATGTCTCCATACCCATTGAGAGGTGCTATGTTGTTGTCGCCGTCCACATGTCCATTGTTTGCCTTATGATTGATGTAAGGCTAATTTCGAATGTTCTGTGAGAACTAGTGTGGTGAGTCTGCTGGGGGGTAATGTATGTGATGTGACTGCAACACAATACCCGCGTCTGGGTATGTAATGTAAATGTAATAGTTAGCGAACTAGCAAATTAGCTGGTTAACACTTCAACAATCTACATGAGCTAGAAATTAAAAAAATTAAAAGGAGAGCTGCAGTAGGCGCGCAATGACTAATACACAAATAAATTCATCTAAGTGCTGTACAACACTGTCTTGACAAGGCTCGGATAGATGAAGTGGTGCTGGTCCACCTGCACCCAGCTGGCCGTTGGGTCAAGTGCGAACTTGGCTTCGCTTTCGGACGCTGCTCCTACTCTACCAACCAGGCAGATTTCACCCAAGTCTCACCAAAAAAAAATTACAAGCAGAAGTCTAATTAACAGAAATTTAAAGAATTTAGTACAGGAATTGGCCCAGGCCTCTGCTCAAGACTGAACGCCGCCGCACGACAGTCAAAATTACAGCAACAAGAAAAAGAAGTAAATAATTTTTCGAAAGTTAACGGATTCAAATCAGTGCGACTTGTATTAGCCGCCTCTAAACACAGTACCTAATACAGTCACCAAGCAGGAAGTTCAACTGCCAACGACAAATTCTATCAAACTCGCGCCACTTGGGCGAGGGGAAATCAAGTAACTGCCACGAGGAGCGCAGCACTAAACCCCAAGTTAACGCGTTCCGTTGGCTAACGAACCCCTGACTAACAGCAGTTACAGCATAACCTTTTGAATAACAGTACAGTCACATATAAGATAGTATTAAAAAACGCAAAATAAAGACCTCAGTGAGAGAGAGACTTAACAATTAAGTGGCCCCACCCTTCGAAATAATGAAAAAGACACAGTCAAACTTGGTAGTATAAAGACCCTATAAGACAACAGATGAAACTGTGCGCTCCAGTAATAGGATGTGCAGGGTGTTGCACATGAAACAAACCGACTTAATGTATAAATGCGCACCGCTACAAATCCGACGCATTACAGCAGCCAACTAGGAAGCTGAGGCCGAACTTGACAAATAACACTCAGATTGGAACATTAAATAAAGAAACAAATAAGTAGTTTCATAGGAGTGTACACACAACTTTCCTGTCTAGAGACAGAAGAAGGATCGAAAGCAAGACGGCTGATATGGAACGAACGTGAAGCTCGAACACACAACCAGAAGACTACCGATCTAAACAGTCGCAGCTAAACAGTCACAGTACTGGTACCGGAAATGACGATTATAGCTGTGGTTACTGCCGATGCTCTACCCACTCGCATCCGATAAACCAAATCCGAAGCTCACCAGACATATCCGTACAATGATAAAGGAAGGAAATGCTGAGATATTATCGTAAAACGTAAAAATGGAAGACTTTTTATCGATGTATTTCACAATCGAGTCGTCAATTTATTAAGTAACATACGCTTCGGCCTTCACTCGAAAAAATTCTAAAATAGACAGTTTGCCTCAATCGAAGTCCAAATCACAAAAGACTGACAAACATTCACTATTGATAACATAGTGCTCAGTATTGGCATAAATCACAGTCCCCCCTTAATCTAAATCAATCAGATAACTGTTGAGTACGCTGCCACAATATACCCAAGTTTTCTAGATCAAACTGCATCTGTTTTTCTTTTTCCTGACTTGTTCTTAGTCGTGCCATCTTGTCGTCTTGTGCGCTGATTTGTGAATAAATCTTCCGTCTTCAACAGCTTGTTTCTTGCTGTTACGGTGTGAAGTCAAGTGCCATCACGCCACTCGGGAACGAGGGAACAGAGAGGGCTGTGAAGAACACGTCAGCCAATAGCACGCTGACCGACCCCTCTCCAGGACGACAACGCGACAGCACCGGCCCTTAAGCTAAGAGAAAACAAGCACCACGCCCGACTGGCCGCGGCCCGGTTCTACAGCAGCTTGAAGATTATCAACTAGACAGAAGCGTCAAAGCTCATTACTTTCCTCATACATTCTATCTAGCTCAATTTTGGATTTTTTATGCTGAAGAACAATGATTAATTTGCATGTCGCCCTTTGCTTGCGATATATATATATATATATATATATATATATATATATATATATATATATATATATATATATATTTCTCAACGGTAAGTATTGTCAGTTACGTTTTCATAATAAAACTCATTAATATTAGCCGGCCGGGGTGACCGAGCGGTTCTAGGGCTTCAGTCTGGAACCGCGCGTTCGCTACGGTCGCAGGTTCGAATCCTGCTTCGGGCATGGATGTGTGTGATGTCCTTAGGTTGGTTAGGTTTAAGTAGTTCTGTGTTATAGGGGACTGATGACCTCAGATGCTAAGTCCCATAGTGCTCAGAGCCATTTGAACCATTAATATTATTTGTCCGAAATGTTGTCTAGCGATCCGAGAAAGCAGGTTTCCTAGACACCCCATATGCGACGACTAGGTATGATTCAACACTTGCTTTCTTCTGTTCTTCTCTTGTGACTTTTTTTCGTCGAATTTTTTCACACTGACCTCTTCGCGAAATTGCAACAGTGCCCATCTCTATCCAGTTGCATTGTGTCCTTCGTCTCGGTATTTATCTTTTCTTCTTAAGATCCTCCAACTTAAACTGCAACGAAAACTGCTTCTCGATACGAAAATTTATTACTTGGGTGTCTCCCCTAAAGGTCGTCAGGTGTATTTTCTCTGGTGGGTCTACAGATACTTCTAATTTCATTTTACCGGTGCTTAGCTGGAATCAACCTAAACAAATGTTGAATATCATATCTTTATGCAGCCCCCAATGTCAATGGTAAGCTTTGATTTGTTTTCTGTTACAAACAGAAATACTCTGGAATCGTAATTTTAAGTGCAATTTCGACAGAGCGATCCCAAATTAGTCTAGAACGATATTGCTTTTATCGATATGTGATAAAAGGGACAGTAAAACAGGATGAATAGCCAGTATTCTAGCAGCGACTGAGTAGCGCTGCTCCACGGCAGTAGCAGTCAGCGCGGGTCAAGGCGTTACTGTAGCTGCTGGAGTCCTGGATTTATTCTTGGTGTTTTACTCTTCCTGTTCATACATAGCGATAAAACGAATATCGCATGGGACCAATTCGGGACCACTCTATAGGATGGGTACGTTAAATTCCTCATTAAAAATCATCTTCTTTGAAATAGGACACCCTTCGCAACCAAATCCCAGCCAGAGGGTTTCTACGAGATAGTGATAACTGGGTTCACTTTGACATGCTCTTCGTAAATTTTGCTTGAATTTGTAATCACTCAAATAACATCAAGTACCCTTTCAACCCATGAAGTTTCATTTCGTTTCCTCATGAGGGCTTCTCCTTTTTAGATGTGTAGTGTAATGTCTTACAGAAACTTCGACCAACGACAGTGAGTTCACACACAACCGAGTTTTCGAGTTTCGAGTTCATTTCCTTAAAAAAAAATTGCAAGCAGATAATCGGGTTAGAACTGATTAACAGAGTTGTTGGATGTTCTCCTGAGGGATACTGTACCAAATGCTGTCCAATTGGCGCATTAGATCGACAAAATCAACAGACAGTTCTAGGAATCTGCCCATAATGCCGCAAACATTCTTAATTGGGTAGCAATTGTGCTACCTTGCTTACAAACATGTCCTGCTGTGAAAAGAAATGGCACCCAAAACCATCACTCCTGTTTGTTGGGCCTTATGGCGAGTGACAATCAGGTTGGTGTCCCATGACTAATGTCTCCAGACACGACTCGCTCCTGGAATCTCATTGGCTGGAGTAGAAAAGCCTCAGTGAGCGCCGATGACCAGCAATGACGAGCCAGCAGGCGCCCCGGACAGCGGTGAGGTATCAACCTAACTGTCGCCGCCATTCGGCCAAACAACCACGAATGATGGGTTGGGGTGCCATTTATTTTCACAGTATGACTCATCTGATTGTCATCCGTGACACCCTTACAACACAGCGGTACGTCGACGTTATAACATGTCCCGTTTTGCTGTCCTTCATGGAAATGCAACACGAGCTTATGTTTCAGTAAGATAATGCCAGCCTGCACATGATGAGAGGTTCTACTGCTTGCGTTCGTGGTTGCCAAACCCTAGCTTCACCAGCAAGGTCGCCGGATCTCTCTCGAATTGAGAACGTTTGGAGGATTGTGGAGTGGGTCCTCCAACCATTTCGGGATTTTGGAGATCTAACGCGCTAGTTGGGCAGAATCTGACACTATATCCCACATGATGACATCCAAAAACTCAGTTAATGCCAGGCTGAATAACTCCTTGCATGAGGGCAAGAGGTGAACCAGTTACCATTCTTTCTTTTTACTGGTGTGTATTCCATTTCACCTTTCACACTTTCTTACTTTGTGTTGGCCTTCCATATGAGCCCTTCTCTTTCCTCGAACAACTGTTTGATTTTCGTATGGGTAGCAACTATCTTGCACGCTTCTACAGCTTTGCATTTCTCCTGTGCAATCCATGCTTTGCAGTCTCGTATTCTTTGTCAAACTCATGTTTTATACTTCTGTACTCGCTTTCGCCTGTTTCACTTGCTGCAGTCTTATACTTCCTTCTGTCGCCAGTTAAAATTCAACACTCGTCTTTTCGCTTATCTGATGCTCTGCTACCTCTACTGTTTCAACTATCAACTTACATTCCCCATAATAACTAACATTTGGTCTCCCTTAATGACCTAGGAACTTGATTTAATCTCACCCTACGTTACTTGAATACTGTCGGTAACTATGGAGGGAGCAGACATATAAACTGGTAATATTGTGGTGGGTGTAGGTTATGTGTCTATGTTGGTTACGAAAACGAGTTCACTTTGCTGGTCTTAGGAGCCTACACGCATTCTTATTCTCTTCTACATTATTAGACCTATTTTATTTTGTGTTTACAACCCCGTGTCACCTTACCAGAAGTCATGTTCTCCTTGCCAACCAATTTCAGTAATTACCACTACATCTAACTACAACCTGTTTCATCCTATTTCGAAGAACTCTTTACTTCGTGCCGGCTTAGGGGATCTGAAATTCCGCCCGCATCTCGTGGTCGTGCGGTAGCGTTCTCGCTTCCCACGCACGGGTTCCCGGGTTCGATTCCCGGCGGGGTCAGGGATTTTCTCTGCCTCGTGATGGCTGGGTGTTGTGTGCTGTCCTTAGGTTAGTTAGGTTTAAGTAGTTCTAAGTTCTAGGAGACTCATGACCAAAGATGTTAAGTCCCATAGTGCTCAGAGCCATTTGAACCATTTTTTATCTAAAATTCCACCCTCCGACTTATGATGACTCAAGATGAAAGCATCCTCATAAGTAGCCGCCTTTAGGTGATCCGAAGGGAGGGCTATTTTACTACCAGAATGTTTTAATTACGACCATATCATCGTCATCAGACTCTACCGCAGAGCTGCAAGTCCTCAGGAAATACAAAAGTCTTAGTTTCCCCTTGCTTACAGCCGTTCGCAGTGCGAACATAACGACGTCGTTTTGGTTAATAGTACAAGGCCAGTAGAATCAGCCAAGCTGTTTATCTGCAGCCACTAAAAATCCTAGTGCTCTTCTGGAATTATTTGCTAGTGTGACCTCTCCACTGACATACCAACAATGTCATTGCAGTTATAGTAAGGCCATCTGTGCTACTGAGTCAACCGTCGCGATGAGAGTGCGTCCCCATGACAGAGTTTTTTTAAGAAAAGAAAAATGTTCGAGGACGGAGAGCTTCCAATCCTCGCTGACAACTGATCGAGCTGCTCAAGATAACGAGTATCAGTTCTCCAGCGTTTGAAGAACAAAGCGAGATCTGGTGCGTACTGAACTAGAACGACCAGTAGATGTATAAAGGCCCTGTGGTAAATGATATTGCAGTGATGCCGAGTGCCATATTAGCTATGATATCAAACAAAATGGCCACTCAGAAAATTTCTTGGGAAAATTAAGGATTTTCTGACAACAGACAAGTCTGTTGAATATATTATGAGTTCTTACAACTGCTTAGAACATTTAGCAAACCCAGTATGTGACATTCATAAAAAAGTACAAAATTATTAAAGCTATTTGTAAGATGTGTTTGTGTTAGAAATCGTGAAAGATTCACATTGTAAGTAGGCTGTTTAGGTTTTTTTATTGGTAACGCCTCCTCTGTATGAAAATCACTGGCTGTGCTGTGTGCAGTCTGTGGCTGCTTTGCATTGTTGTAATACTCGCCATTGTAGTGCTAGGCTGTGAACAGCGCGTAGCGTTGCTCAGTTGGAGGTGAGCCGCCAGCAGTGGTGGATGTGGGGAGAGAGATGGCGGAGTTTTGAAATTTGTCATGAACTGCTATATATATATGATGACTATTAAGGTAAATACAACGTTTGTTCTCTATTAATATCTTTCATTTGCTAACGATCCCTATCAGTAGTTAGTGCCTTCCATAGTTTGAATCTCTTATTTAGCTGTCATTAGTGGCGCTTGCTGTATTGCAGTAGTGGGAGTAACCAAGATTTTTGTGAGGTAAGTGATTTGTGAAAAGTACAGGTTAATGTTAGTCAGGGCCATTCTCTTGTAGAGATTATTTAAAGTCAGATTGCGTTGCGCTAAAAAAATATTGTGTGTCAGTTTAAGGACAGTCGTGAGTAATTGTTCAAAAAGGGGACGTTTCATATGTCGACCCTTAGCCGAGGATACCTCACTGGAATCTTCTGATTTTTTTTCTTGTAGTTTGTGTAATTAGTGTAGCTTTTGTTTATTGCTAGCGCGTAATTGTAGAGAAAACCTCCTTTGTAGTTGCAGTCTTTCATTGTTGTACAGTAAAACAGTTGTGGCATGCATGTAGATTTGCACCAAGTATTTCGCAGCTGCAATTAACTACATATTATTTTCAGTGCTATGTTAATGTGTTCTCTTATTTTTGCTCTTCAAATTGTGCTTTTCTGTGTTATCGTGTGAAATATTGTGACAATAATGGCGTGTGAAAAACGTAACACTAGGCTCCAAAGTAAACTGAGAAATGACAGCGAAGACGAAAGCAGTGTGTAATTATTTGGTAATTGTGCATAGGGAAATGGAGCGGGCGGCAAACAATGGCGAAGACAGTGAAACAATTAGTGAGCAGGGAAGCATTATCGATCGGTCGGTCGGCAACAGTTCGCCTCAGGAATCCGAAATGACAGGACACCATTTCGCAAATACTGTAGATTCAGGTTCTGGGTCATCACCGTTTTCTCAAATGAGTCAAGACACATTTTCTGCTTGTCAAAATGTGAATGTTGCCGGTGAAAATGCACTGCCAAAAAGCATAGAGAAACAGATTCCAGACACTAATACATTATTATTGCAATTAATGCAACAAATGGAACAAAAACAGAGACAAATGGGACAAAATCTCAAAAAGTTAGACACTGTGGAGCAAAAGCTTCAAAAGTTAGACTCATTGGAACAAACTCTTGAACAAAAACGTGAAGATTTAACTACTGAGTTACATAACATTGAATCGAAATGTCAAAACGTCTGTAATGACGTAAAAACTCAAATTTGTGAGCATTTTCAACCTATTTTTTCGCGGCATGAAAGTGCATTACAGAATCACGAAGCAGCCATAAAAGAACTGCAAACTATTGTTCATGAAAATCATGAGACCTTGCAAGCTAAAACTGACTCAGTTGCGTCTACCGATTCGGTTACGCAACTTGCAAAAACTCAGGAAAACCTAAAGGACACAGTAGAAAGACACATGGAGGAAATTAGTACATTATCAGAGAAAGTAGTTGAACTTTCGGATCAGCTAAATAATTTATCTACGAAGGTAGATGATAATCTGAATGACACAAAACCGGTAGTCTTTAAAGACACAGAAGAGTTCGAACAAATTAGGAAATTCAAACAAAATCAGAATCAAATAAATACGCAACACCAAAGAGAAATCCGGGAAGTACAAGATCAGCTGACACAGGTAATACAAGAGTTACGTATTTCAGAGGACACTCGCGCCCCAATACGGGAAGAGGGACATAGAAATACGGAAAAGCCACAAAATAATAACACAGGGCATTTCGGAAACTATGAAAGAAATTGGCAAGGTGCACCGAATTTTGAAATGGAACCGCCGAAACGACGTAACAGTGACCGATATGCTATTCGCCGACACGATGATTTTGACTATAAGCTGTTCATTACTACACGTAAATTCAAAACGTTTAAGAATTCTGCCAACGACATTCATCCACAAGCGTGGCTCCATCAATTCTCTCATTGTTTTCCTCCCAACTGGTCACTGGAGCACAGGTTAGAATTTATGTGTGGCTACTTGGAGAATGAACCAGCTGTAAGAATGCGATTGGTCGTTCACGATTGTCACAGTGAAGGAGATTTTTATCATGCCTTCCTCTCAGCATATTGGTCTCAAGCTACACAAGACCGAGTAAAACATAGCATCATAATGATGAAACATTTCGAAGAATCTGAATTCTCCAGTCTTGTGAAATATTTTGAAGACATGTTGCACAAGAATCAATATCTTTCAAACCCATACAGCCCTTCAGAACTCATCCGCATTTGTTTAATCAAATTACCTGAACATTTACGACATATTATTTCAGCAGGACGTTGCAAAGACGACATTGAAGCTTTTCAGGGACTGTTACAAGAACTAGAAATTGACACTGACAATCGCGGAACGCAGGAGCACAACAATTACAGATCACATCCGTCGCAATTCCGCGATGAAAGAAATAATAACTGGACGCGACAAGGCTATTCTCACAACACAAATCGTGACCGAAAAAGACACCACCCGTACGACAACCGTTGGCCTTGTAGTAATAATTACAGGGAAAGATCACCTCTCCGCGGTAATGACTATCACAGAGACAATCAGAGAAACAGACAATATGGGAACCAAAATAATTATTATCAAGGGAGACAGAATAACTTTAGATGCAACGGTCCAGCGCGCAGTTACGACTCAGGGAGAAATTCTCCACCACGTGACCGACAAGAAAGAAACTATGGAATCTACCGACATGACGACAGACGGTATGATCGTAACGATAGACCTGAACTGCATCAGAACTGGGGGGATTTAAACAGGGCAGGGCCCTCTCGTCACGGTGAATTTGTAGAAGTTAGGTCTCCAAATCCTAATAACGACGCGCGCCAACAAAGAGACAACAGACAATGACTCGCACAAGCAGGCAGCTGCGTGCGCCCGCTGGCTCCGAGAAAAATAACATAAGACGCTAGCCTTGAGAAAAATTTTAGCATTCTTTACTGATGTATACAACATGATAATTGCGTTGAAGTTGAAACTCTGCGTACTAGGAAGAGTAAAGGTTTACACCACATTTCACATGTAAAACCGTTTATTGAAAGATAATCTGCTTCTTAACTTTGTCTTTGCCATATAACTTTTCACTTTACATTGCTAATAAGCTTTGTCAGACTTAAGAAACTGTTAACATGCAACAATGTTTTGAAGTTAAATATCCAGTCAAGAATCAAGAGAACTTATTTAAACAGAAATTAAGAATGCATTGTTATAGTGAACAGACGACACAGTGTTGTATTTGTACATTCTTGCTTGTTAGATGCACGATTACATAACGACTATCAGGCTTACATAGGACACATACTGGTAAATGAGATTTTAATGCAACATTTTGGTTTACTTGAAAATACATTCTGGGTTCAAAGTACTTTCTGTGAGATACCAGATGACACAGAGGTTAGTTTATGTGACAGCTACACGATTTTATCACGACGCTACTAATGAGTGACAATTTACAATGTTGCTTTTGCGCTGTATCTGTTTTATATCTGCACAGTTTTCTGAATTCTTTTGGAAAGAAAAACATGTTTTAGTAGTAACTTTTGTGGTATAGCAACAATGAGACAGCCTTTTTCGTGGCACAACAATACGTTACAGTACAGTACTTTCTTCATCACAACAATAAGCGTAATAACTAAGATATCTATTCGCAAAGCATTTCATTTTTGTGTATTGTGAGGTAAGTACATTGACTTCTGCAGAACTTAGCTTTCGGAGGACGATAACTACGACACTTCCACAGAGATTATCTTACAACAAGACGCACAGTTTAGCGCTACAGTACACGCATTTGAGTGATTAATTTTGTACTTAAAACATTTATTTTTAAAGATATTTGAAGTACAATGATACAAAGGTATTCCATGATACATATCATTCCATTGCTGTAATCTGTAACACCTGAGGGTATTATTCATTTATCCTCAGGGGGTACACGCCTACTTTGTGTACCATGTGTTTGGCAAGCACAAGGAGCCCTAGCTAATATGGTATTTGCTTATACAACTTTACACATCGGTACCATATTTCTCTAACACAGAATTACACAGCTATCTGATTATTTAACAGAGAAACAAACATTTCTTTACTACATCAGTGACAGATGTTTACGTAATTACACCGTTGGATAACTTCACAATTACGAAATTGTATGTTGTTTGTACTTTGTGAACTGTTCATATTTTTTCAGAACCATTGTGATACTATGAGAGCTTTGAATGATGTATTTGGTATGGGATCATGATTTTTAAAGTACGTTTGAGGTAGATGACACTATTGAAATGAGCAGAGAATTTTTTTTTGGTTTCTTAATTATTGCAGAAAGCTACGACGTTTTCAAGATTTGACTGAGGTGTTATGATGTTATTATTACGACGACGATGTGTATTATGCTACTGAGGTATGTTTATGATCAATAAGCTGATGCTATATAAGGAATGTGATTACGTGTTTATATGTATATGAATAATGAATAGAAGTTAGGGACTATGGTTTGTGAAGAAGGTTGTTGGAAACCAAGAATCGTACTTTAAGAGTTATGAAATGTGTGTATATGCATGAATGTATCACAATGCTGGCGAAAATTTTTTGGACGCTGTTATATTTATAGGATTTTGTTTCTACAGATTTGTAACCCAAATTCTTGACCTGTGAAATATTTTTATATGAGACTGTCACTGTAGCGGAAACTGGTGTCCTAAATATTTCGGTAAGAAAGTTCAGTGACCACCTGCACGTAATGTGTCGTGGGCACCCAGCTGAGCGGCCAGGTGTGCCAGACGCCTAGAGAAAAAGCCATTATTGCGAGCCCTTTTCAGCGGCACAGGTAGAAAAAAAAAGAGGCCATTAACCTCGCTTCTGACATTCCTTTGTAGAAAGCATCGCAAAAACGACACGGTCGAACTTGAAAACATATGATTACACTGTGGAGCTCTTAATTTACGATATTTACTGAAATGCCTAATGAAATGACGAGAAATATTTTACATCTGCACACCTGATTATGACAAGCATCTTTCTACGAGAATTGAGAGAATTTCTACTAACTTATGAAATGTCACATGACTGTTGAATGATATTTTTATGCTTCGCTTTTCATAGTTGCTTATTTCATTTGATATCTAGTTTCGAGCTGTGTTGCAGCATTGCTTTTATAAAATAAAATGCATTTGCTAATGTGAACACTTTCTGTCAACAGATCTATTAAATAATAATTTTGTAATCCACATTCTTAAAAAAAAAAAGGAGCACTTGGAAAGGAAAGAACAATAAGAAGGGACTAGTAACAGTAACTGCACACATAATTTTCTTTTCAAGTATATGGTAATATTTTTTTACAATAAGTTGTTGTGGTGCACCACTTTAATTACATAGTCATTAAGATGTGAATAGACATTTCCCTTATATGCATTGTTGTCTTTAGTGTACTATTTTTTTCTGCTTGATCTTTGCCATGCTTAGGTATTAATTATAGCATTTTCTGCTGCTGTTTGCCATGCATAGTGCTACTAAATTTCACTTTGTATTATTCTGTTAAGCTAGTTTTACTACTGATTTATTTTTCTTGTTTGCTGCTCATTGCCTTATATTAGTTGTAATTTATGCTGCTTGCTTTGCCTTTTATATTTTTTATCATTGCTGTTTGTGTTAATTGTTTTCTGCTGCTGCATTGCCTCGTTCCTTAGTTTAGCATCTGAGCTCAGTAGATTTAAGTTAGCTTAAGAGGGGGTAGACTAAGAGAACAAGTTGTGATGAATTGGAAGAAATACATTGAAAATCTATAAGAAAATGGTTTGGCCAAAACAGTATTTTGAAAGAGGATATGAACCAAAAAAAGTAGGGTTTAGGGACAACAGGTTTAGGTAGGATTTTCTTGGAAATAAATGATGAAGTAAGATAATGGAAAATAAATAATGAGGTAAGAAATATGTGAACATATATATACAGAAAGTAAGCTTGAACAGGATTTTTTTGGTGGAAACAAATGTGGAAATAAGACGAAAGATCTATGGAATGAAGTTTTGGGTTGGACTGCAGCACCAAATATCACACTGAAAACAAACCCTGTCCTGTATTTTTGTGTTATTACACTATGTGTATTTGTGTTTTTTCTGTCTTAATGTGTTTAGCTAATAAGAGTTATGTTGTAGAATTTTTCTGATAATATGTTATTTTCTTTGTAAAGATGTTTAGACATTATTTATTCTGTTTTGTTTTAATGCTCATGTGTAAAGTTGATGTTTCAAAAGTTATTCTGATCTTTTATGTATTTACTTATGTCATAATTCCTGTAACACTGTTGTATATGTTATTTTGATTCTTTTGTAAAGCCTGTACTAAAAATGTTATCTGTATTGTTATGTTCTTTAATGATGTATTTTGTACCTTTGTAATTGTATTCTTATGTTATAAAATTGTAATTGACACTAGGTCATCAAATTAAGTAACTTGTAAGTTCCATTTCACTGCACACGTTTCTGTTGGTCACAGTATATGGACAATATGTGAGAAGTAGGGACTGTTAGTGTTTGCACGTGTGTTAATAAATCAGCAAGGGACTGGAGAACAGCATTGCTGGTTCTAAGGACAATTCCAAAAACTCTGTGAGTGCACAAGTGGTGGTTATGGACTTGCTATATTATCCGCAAGACTCTTCAATGGTGATTGTGCACCTGCACAGTCACAACAGATGGCTGCTGGCCATCTCTACAAGGACTGCAGTGGGTCTGCACCTCTTGTGGCCCACCAGTACCATTATCTCTACAAGGACTACAGTGGGTCTGCATCTTTGATGACTCACCAGTACCATTATTTCTGCAAGGACTGCAGTGGGTCTGCGCCTCTGGTGGCCCACCAATACCGTAATCTCTACTAGGACTACAGTGGGTCTGCTCTGTGATGACCTACCAAACGATATTCTTCAAAACTTCGATTGACTCCGCTGTGGGTTTGCTCTGTTGTGGCCCATGACCTGTCTGCATGTCGAGTCAGTACTGTCTTTCCGTTGGAAGGACAACGCTACTTCTTCAAGATTGCATGGAAATCCACTACTTCCGTGTGCATTTTCTTTTACTGCTCAGACTTTGAGAAAAACACTGCAATGTGATGAATGATCAGGACTGTCTTTATGGACTGTGAGAAAATTTTAGCTTTTGACCAACATTGTATCAATAAGTGTGTGCATTTGATTTCTTTGTTATTGTAATTATGAAAAATGTTTTCAAATCTGTATTGGCCACTGCCCAAACCAATTTGTAAAATTTTTTGTGGGGAGCATGGGGGCTATGTAAGTAGGCTGTTTAGGTTTTTTTATTGGTAACGCCACCTCTGTATGAAAATCACTGGCTGTACTGTGTGCAGTCTGTGGCTGCTTTGCATTGTTGTAATACTCGCCATTGTAGTGCTAGGCAGCTGGCTGTGAACAGCGCGTAGCGTTGCTCAGTTGGAGGTGAGCCGCCAGCAGTGGTGGATGTGGGGAGAGAGATGGCGGAGTTTTGAAATTTGTCATGAACTGCTATATATATATATATATATATATATATATATATATATATGATGACTATTAAGGTAAATACAACGTTTGTTCTCTATTAATATCTTTCATTTGCTAACTATCCCTATCAGTAGTTAGTGCCTTCCATAGTTTGAATCTCTTATTTAGCTGGCATTAGTGGCGCTAGCTGTATTGCAGTAGTGGGAGTAACCAAGATTTTTGTGAGGTAAGTGATTTGTGAAAAGTACAGGTTAATGTTAGTCAGGGCCATTCTCTTGCAGAGATTATTTAAAGTCAGATTGCGTTGCGCTAAAAAAAAATATTGTGTGTCAGTTTAAGGACAGTCGTGAATAATTGTTCAAAAAGGGGACGTTTCAACATAAGTAATGACATTACAGCCCTGAATCTTTAAACTATGCAATAAGTGTAAGTCTTCTGCCCCAGAAATGTGACCAGTATCTTTCATAAAAATAGTCACACACACAAACACACACACACACACACACACACACACACACACACACACACACTGTCAAAATCCAATGCAACTGAAAAAAAATGTTGTTGCACAGCTGCTATTTGAATACTACACCGTGAGTAATAATTGATCAAGGCAGTGATCCAAAACTGAACAAGTGTAAGCTTCCTGCTAATAGTGTCCGGTTGTGCAGATTTTTTTTGTCAGTTTTGTAATCATTGAAAAATGGTTCAAATGGCTCTGAGCACTATGGGACTCAACTGCTGAGGTCATTAGTCCCCTAGAACTTAGAACTAGTTAAACCTAACTAACCTAAGGACATCACACACATCCATGCCCGAGACAGGATTCGAACCTGCGACCGTAGCGGTCTCGCGGCTCCAGACTGCAGCGCCAGAACCGCGCGGCCACTTCGGCCGGCTGTAATCATTGAATTTAAATACAAAAGAATGATTAAGCCATCAGAAACCAACACAAAATTTGTGAGTGTTACTTCCTCGTAACATCATAGGAATGTACTAGTTGATTCCACACAATATTTAGCACACAGCAACCATCGAAGCAGCATCCGTCCACCTATATTGTCTACACTTGCAACCTGATAGCGTGCACCGAGAAGCTACCTATTAATTAAGTTTTGTAACTCGAGATTTATATGTAGCTTACAATATGTCAGACTTCTCATGCCGTGTGAGGCGATTACGCAACGTACAACAGATGGCGGCCATACAACGTGGCACTATGTTATTCATAATTAAGAAAGAATGAAATTTCGATTGTTTTCAAAACCACCCCATGCACACACTATTTACGTCTTTTCTATTCACTCAGACATGTTTAGACACATGCAGATACACTCCTGGAAATTGAAATAAGAACACCGTGAATTCATTGTCCCAGGAAGGGGAAACTTTATTGACACATTCCTGGGGTCAGCTACATCACATGATCACACTGACAGGACCACAGGCACATAGACACAGGCAACAGAGCATGCACAGTGTCGGCACTAGTACAGTGTATATCCACCTTTCGCAGCAATGCAGGCTGCTATTCTCCCATGGAGACGATCGTAGAGATGCTGGATGTAGTCCTGTGGAACGGCTTGCCATGCCATTTCCACCTGGCGCCTCAGTTGGACCAGCGTTCGTGCTGGACGTGCAGACCGCGTGAGACGACGCTTCATCCAGTCCCAAACATGCTCAATGGGGGACAGATCCGGAGATCTTGCTGGCCAGGGTAGTTGACTTACACCTTCTAGAGCACGTTGGGTGGCACGGGATACATGCGGACGTGCATTGTCCTGTTGGAACAGCAAGTTCCCTTGCCAGTCTAGGAATGGTAGAACGATGGGTTCGATGACGGTTTGGATGTACCGTGCACTATTCAGTGTCCCCTCGACGATCACCAGTGGTGTACGGCCAGTGTAGGAGATCGCTCCCCACACCATGATGCCGGGTGTTGGCCCTGTGTGCCTCGGTCGTATGCAGTCCTGATTGTGGCGCTCACCTGCACGGCGCCAAACACGCATACTACCATCATTGGCACCAAGGCAGAAGCGACTCTCATCGCTGAAGACGACACGTCTCCATTCGTCCCTCCATTCACGCCTGTCGCGACACCACTGGAGGCGGGCTGCACGATGTTGGGGCGTGAGCGGAAGACGGCCTAACGGTGTGCGGGACCGTAGCCCAGCTTCATGGAGACGGTTGCGAATGGTCCTCGCCGATACCCCAGGAGCAACAGTGTCCCTAATTTGCTGGGAAGTGGCGGTGCGGTCCCCTACGGCACTGCGTAGGATCCTACGGTCATGGCGTGCATCCGTGCATCGCTGCGGTCCGGTCCCAGGTCGACGGGCACGTGCACCTTCCGCCGACCACTGGCGACAACATCGATGTACTGTGGAGACCTCACGCCCCACGTGTTGAGCAATTCGGCGGTACGTCCACCCGGCCTCCCGCATGCCCACTATACGCCCTCGCTCAAAGTCCGGCAACTGCACATACGGTTCACGTCCACGCTGTCGCGGCATGCTACCAGTGTTAAAGACTGCGATGGAGCTCCGTATGCCACGGCAAACTGGCTGACACTGACGGCGGCGGTGCACAAATGCTGCACAGCTAGCGCCATTCGACGGCCAACACCGCGGTTCCTGGTGTGTCCGCTGTGCCGTGAGTGTGATCATTGCTTGTACAGCCCTCTCGCAGTGTCCGGAGCAAGTATGGTGGGTCTGACACACCGGTGTCAATGTGTTCTTTTTTCCATTTCCAGGAGTGTATTTCAAAACGAGATACTCTGAACATCTCAGAGCCTTAAAATGTGACAGAAAATGTAGTGGACTGTTAAGGCAGCCAGTCCACAGTGAAGTAGCCGAAAGGGCACGCGTCAACTCACGCCGTCTGGCGTTAAGTCTGGAACAGGATTCGTAATGAATGTGATAAAGAAAAGAACGTAGCTATTAGAACACTTAACTTTTATATTGTCCTTTGGTATACAGCATTCTGGATGATACAAGTGAGACTCTATCGTGAGGTACATGCAACGTCACAAATGGTTAATGGCGCCTTGCTAGGTCGTAGCCATTAACTTAGCTGAAGGCTATTCTAACTGTCTCTCGGCAAATGAGAGAAAGGCTTCGTCAGTGTAGTCGCTAGCAACGTCGTCGTACCACTGGGGCGAGTGCTAGTACGTCTCTCGAGACCTGCCTTGTGGTGGCGCTCGGTCTGCGATCCTGACAGTGGCGACACGCGGGTCCGACATGTACTAATGGACCGCGGCCGATTTAAGCTACCACCTAGCAAGTGTGATGTCTAGCGGTGACACCACAGAAAACACTATACTTTTTTAGGTCATTCGAACAAGAAAACCACGACCATAAGAACATTCAGACTGAGCTTAAGATCTTTAGAGAAAGCAACATTCTCTATCAAAAACTCACAATAGAGGAGAACTATCAAGTACAAGAAGCAATAATACAAAGAAAGAAAGTCATGAATGAAAATACTATACTGTTCAACAAAATACTGTCTGCAGTACTTAATGAACCTTGTATAGCAACCTCCACTCATAAAACATAACAACTAAACATTCTCAAATATCTAAAAGCATGTGTTTCTCAGTCCGCTCCCGACCTCTTTCCAGCTCTCTCTCTCTCTCTCTCTCTCTCTCTCTCTCTCTCATTTCACACACAAAGAAACACACACACACACACACACATACACACTCTTCACATCACATCACATCACTGAACCGTTGCGCTATCGATAGGTCTAGCCACGGTCTCTAATAGGACATTTTTGCCTTAGAAGGGTGTCGATCGGGCGTAGATCGGAGGCGACTGGAGTGGCAGTGATACCCGGAAGGTAAAACAATTCGCTCGAGCTGGAATCTGGGGGCGAGGCGAGTAGTGTGCCGGTAGCTGATGGCTAGTACAAGTTCGGCTGTTAACAGTCACCTGTTCTGAGCGTAGTAGCTATACCAGGAAGAGACATTCAGACGGGTTCCTGAATTGTGAACCATTATTACCTCGGTTGCGGCCGGCTGCAGATCTTTGGACTTCTGGAGCGCATACCGACGGAAGGAGCGAGCTGTGTGCTTCAGCGACCGGCCAGATCTGGAAAAGGGCGAAAGATCGCAGCAGTGCTAAAGTTGTCTGTCGGCTCCAGGCTGTCCTTCCTGTATCATTGTACGGATGCGAGTGGGTAGAGCATCGGTAGTAACCACAGCTATAATCGTCATTTCCTGTACCAGTACTGTGACTGTTTAGCTGCGACTGTTTAGATCGGTAGTCTTCTGGTTGTGTGTTCGAGCTTCACGTTCGTTCCATATCAGCCGTCTTGCTTTCGATCCTACTTCTGTCTCTAGGCAGGAAAGTTGTGTGTACACTCCTATGAAACTACTTATTTGTTTCTTTATTTAATGTTCCAATCTGAGTGTTATTTGTCAATTTCGGCCTCAGCTTCCTAGTTGGCTGCTGTAAGGCGTCGGATTTGTAGCGGTGCGCATTTATACATTAAGTCGGTTTGTTTCATGTGCAACGTCCTGCACATCCTATTACTGGAGCGCACAGTTTCTTCTGCTGTCTTATAGGGTCTTTATACTACCAAGTTTGACTGTGTCTTTTTCATTATTTCGAAGAGTGGGGCCACTTAATTGTTAAGTCTCTCTCTCACTGAGGTCTTTATTTTGCGTTTTTTAATACTATCTTATATGTGACTGTACTGTTATTCAAAAGGTTATGCTGTAACTGCTGTTAGTCAGGGGTTCGTTAGCCAACGAAACGCGTTAACTTGGGGTTTAGTGCTGCGCTCCTCGTGGCAGTTACTTGATTACCCCTCGCCCAAGTGGCGCGAGTTTGATAGAATTTGTCGTTGGCAGTTGAACTTCCTGCTTGGTGACTGTATTAGGTACTGTGTTTAGAGGCGGCTAATACAAGTCGCACTGATTTGAATCCGTTAACTTTCGAAAAATTATTTACTTCTTTTTCTTGTTGCTGTAATTTTGACTGTCGTGTGGCGGCGTTCAGTCTTGAGCAGAGGCCTGGGCCAATTCCTGTACTAAATTCTTTAAATTTCTGTTAATTAGACTTCTGCTTGTAATTTTTTTGGTGAGACTTGGGTGAAATCTGCCTGGTTGGCAGAGCAGGAGCAGCGTCCGAAAGCGAAGCCAAGTTCGCACTTGACCCAACAGCCAGCTGGGTGCAGGTGGACCAACACCACTTAATCTATCCGAGCCTTGTCAAGACAGTGTTGTACAGCACTTAGATGAATTTATTTGTGTCTTAGTCATTGCGCGCCTACTGCAGCTCTCCTTTCAATTTTTTTAATTTCTATCTCATGTAGATTGTTGAAGTGTTAACCAGCTGATTTGCTAGTTCGCTAACTGTTACATTTATTTGCTTAAATGTGTTTCTGCTAGTGTGGCTCGGGCAACGGAATGGTTATTAATCTTACTCCTTGTAAGCTCTGTTGGTTTTTGAACTTACCAAACGCTAGGAGATTTAAGATCTGTTAATTTCAAGAAGATTCTCCCTAAGTGTTTGTACCACTCAGGACGCAATATTTAACATTAATTTTGTTTGGTTATTTCTCTTCCGTCCCTTGTACACCTTCACTAGCCGGCGGTACAGTAATTTTCTTATACGGTGCTTACTTGCGGAGTGTACTTCTACTTTGAATTGGAAATCTTTAAGTTTCTTTCCATTGCTTAAGTATATGTTATTTCTGGAATTACGTCGTGAATTCATTGAACAAGCGACGTAGAGATGTTTTGACGACGGAATAACAATTTATTAACTTAACATCCTCGCAATTCCATAATGTGGCTACGACTTGGGTGATGAACTGAAGTTTCAGTACTTTATATTATTAATATTCAACATCCATTATCTAACCGGGCATAATAAAAAGAAGAACTACAGTTAGCCAGTTCGCGCAGGCTGAAATGTCTGTCTCTGACTCACAACAAAATAAAACTGGTGGTCATCATTTCAGGTCAAGGGAGTCATCGCGTCATTGAGTGGTTTAACTGCCACGTTTTGAAAGGTGGCTACACTGAGCCACAGCGCCAGAGATTGCGCCAGAGAGTATTATTCAGCCGCCTCCACTGGCAGTGTTTGTCGAGATGTGGTAGTGGAGAGTGCTTATTGAGAAGTAGCAGTGGCCAGTGCTTGTTGAGATGTAGCAGTAGCGAGTCGTAGTTGAGAAGTTGCGGTAGTGAGTGCTTGTTCAGAACTTGTACTATTGTTTTGATGGGCTAGACACCAGATGTTGTTAGATTGGGGATGCTGTAATGATCAGAGTGTGCTTTTCGTCAATATATATGAAGGTAAAAATTCCTTTTTTTTCATTATTTCAATGTCTTAAACAATAATGCTCTTGGTCACAGGTTCAGTCAACAAAGCATCTGGCTCGTGTTTTTGTATTAGACTGTATTTCTGGTTTCTATGTGCAATTATAGTATTTCTGTTTATTTTTTTTAATTACTTCAGTATAAATGGTATTTAAAATATCTTGTCGTATTGAGGAAGAACCGTGCCAGATGTGTACGTTGAATCACACTTCCACACACAGAACAGCGACACTTGTGCCTTGTTGTTTCGTAGCTTTCATAGTTGCTGGGGACTTAATTAATTAATTGTATTAACGGAAGTTTTCTTTCGTTCTTTGTTGTTATTCTATGCAGTCAGATTGCGTACTATACCAGACAGGGCCAACCAGTTACGAGACTGCGTAACCGGACAGTTAGCTACTAAAAATTAAAAAAATATTTGCATTCTAAAATTTAATTAAGCCCCCATGCACGTGGTGACCGCTGCTACGGATCGTCCCTTGGAATTCTTCTGATAGTAAAAACAGCAGACAGTAGTATTGTTGAAGTAATTTGTAGTTTAGTAATTGTAGTCTATATTGCATGTGTAGATTTGGTAATGAACATTTGTAATTGTCTTGTCTTTCTTCTAATGGTATTTTTGCAGAATTTAATTTTTGATGTCTTTACACGGGTTTGACAATTTTGTGCAATTATGAAGATTTCAATTGTTCGTTAATCGTGTTTGTCGGAAAGTTTTTCGTGTGAATGGTATTGTTGGAGATAAAGTGTCATTGTGTGTAATTTTCGTATAGGGACGAGTTTTGTATATTTTGTAAATGACTACGCGATCGATGAAAAAGGCAAAAATGATGGATAGTCAGAATGACGAAATTGTTGACATGGCGAACTCGCCAACACAGGACAACAGTATCATGAATAATGAAGTTGAAAACAATTTAATAAGTCGGGAAAATAGTTTGGAACCAGTTCAAAATTTTTCACAATCAAAAAATTTTCAGAATACAGGATTAACGACAGAAGATTCTGGAATAGTAGATAGCTTTACAGCTATGACGAAGGAAGCTGGTTTTGCGGGAAATGTTAGGGGCGAAAAGAATTTCGAACCAGTTAATATGCAGCAGTTGATGGGTGCTATATTAAATTTGGGATCGCAGTTAGGATCTGAATTAAAAAGAGAGATGGGAACAATGGAAACACGGTTAGACTCACTGGGATCACAGTTAGGATCTGAATTAAAAACAGTGGCAACACGGTTAGACTCACAAATAGGAACAATTAAAACAGAGATGGAAACAATGGAAACACGGTTAGACTCACGAATAGGGACATGAAAGATGGATTAAAGAAAGAAATTAGAGAAGAAGTACAACCGATTTTGAATGCTAACAATAATAGATTAATTTCAATAGAAATCAGACAAAAGGAACAGGATAGAGAACAGGAAGAAAGAGATCGCGCGATAGTACAAAAATTTTCAGAGTTAAATTTACAACGTTCACACGATAAGGAAGAAATATTTGAAAGAATCGAGGAATCCGTACCAAATGACAGAATAAATAACCTAACACAACAGTATGAACAGTTATCTACTAAATGTGTTAACACTGAAACCCGAGTCGCGACACTTACGGAAGACGTAAATAAACAGAAAGAAAAAATAGGTGACTTATCGGAAAGAGTTGAGGAGATTTCAGATAAATTGACAAGTCTTAGTTTAAATGGGGACAGAGATTCAGATGATGCAGCTCCATTGCCATTTGCAGAAACCGAAGAGTACCAGAACGTAATTAAGCATGTTGAAAATCAGGGAAAATTTAATGAACGCATTAAAAGGGAATTTGAGGCATTAGGAAAGCAAGTCAAACAAATTGAAAGCGAAATTGTAGGAAAAGACAGCAGAAGAAATTTAGAATCACAGATAGCAGAGGGGTTTGAAGAAAGTAATTTATTTCATTTACGAGAAGCAACAAGAGAGCGCCAGGCGCGCGAACTTGACAATAATCGACATTGGGACAGGGACAGACACGCTATGTCTTCGTCGCCACGAGGAGAAAACTTTGACTATAAACACTTCTTCACTGTTCGGAAATTTAAGATCTTTCGCAATTCTAAGAATGACATACATCCATGTTCATGGTTAGATCAATTTATATACGCACTTCCACTAAATTGGCCACTAAGTCACAAACTGGAATTTATGTGCGGCTATTAAAGTCCTCAGGGGATTCACTACACTAAGTGAATATGTGCCGCAGCGTGCACAGGGCCCCGAGCTGTAGTAGTGCTATTTCCCTTTTAGTTTTCTGCACTGCTGCCTACTCTTTTACTATTCTTTGGATCTATCAAAACTACTCTTCGACTATCAATCTATCTAGAGAGTCAGTAAACAATAACCGGATATGACTATTTTACCCAAAAGTGATTTCGGAAATTACCATTTGGACTTACTGTACCTTCAGCAGCATTCATTCGTAGTTTAAACGAAATTTTACCTGTTTATCTTCGTGACAATATTACTTCATATGTTGACGATATTCCTATTGCTAAACGTTCTTGGAGTGAGCACAACAAAATTTTGGATTCATTATTACGTATTTTTGCAAGAGTTGGCATTACAGTGAACTTGGAAAAATCTGAATTTGGTCGTTCTCAGGTGAAATTTCTTGGTCATATTATTTCTACAGAAGGTATTCTTCCTGATCCAGAAAAACTAGACGCTATTCGTAATTATGCTGTTCCTACTACAAAACGTGATGTTCGTAGTTTCCTTGGTGTCTGTAATTTTCTTAGACGTTTTGTTACATTGGACAATTTGGCCACACCTCGTTTTTGCGAACTGTCTGGAAAGTTCTTTTTAAACGAAAATCGGTTGACAACACTGTTTGGTTAGTTTGCATTCCTGATGAGTGGGTTAATAAATTGATTTGGTATATACATTTCAGTTATGCGCACTTTCGTACCAGAAAATGCTTTCATAAATTACGAGAAAATTGCTACTTCAGTAATATGGAAAAACGTATTCGATCTGTTCTTGCCAAATGCAAATTATGTCAAAAGGCTAAGCCGCCAACCATTTCTCACAGAGCACCGTTGTTTCCTATCATTCCAGCGAAATTAAAGGACATGGCTGCAGAAGATTTGTTCGGTCCAGTGGTTCGTTCTACTAATGGTTTTGCGTACATTTTGGTAGTAGTGGAATTGACATCAAAATATGTGTGTTTTACACCTTTACGCAAAGCAACAGCTCGTTCAGTATCTAACGCTTTCATCAAACATTTTCTTAAAGAAGTGGGTCACGTTGATAAGGTTATATCAGATAATGGATCACAGTTTCGCTCTAAAATTTGGCTTCGTACTCTACGGCGTCGTAAGATTAAAACAATTTTCATTTCACTTTTTCACCCTCAATCTAACGCTTCAGAGAGATGGATGAAGGAAATCAATAAATTGTGTCGACTTTATTGTCATCATAATCACAGAACTTGGGATCAGTATCTTCATATTTTTCAAAACATTCTGAATGAACTCCCTAATGATTCAACTTCTTTACCGCCTATATTGATATTAAAAAACAAAGCACCGACAAATCGCATTTCTGAAATTGCTCCTTTTCCGCCTTCACGGAAACTGCGGCATTCTGAAGTTGTGAACCTGGCTCTACGAAATATAGCAACTGCGGCTGCTGGAAGAGAGAAATCAGCTAAACGTCCTGGTCGTTTAAAAACCTTGTCAGTTGGTCAAAAGGTGTTAATTAAGTCTCACCGTTTGTCTCACAAAGGAAAAGGCTTGTGTCGCAATTTTTTTTTTTTTTTTGCTTTATAACGGTCCATATAGAGTTCGCAAAATTATTCATGATAACACTGTCGAAGTAGAAACTCTTAAATCTCGGCGCTCTAAGGGAATACATCATATATCGAACGTTAAAATTTTTGTGGAATGACATACTTTTGAGAGACTAACAGTTACATGTAAACATGCAGAGAATACAAGGATACCGCGCCGTGTTCCGGCGGCGGCACATACTCAAAGCAACAGTCAAGTCTGCGCGGCGCACAAGGCAGTCGTTGACCGCAAACAATTACTTCCTACGTCACGCGTACCTACAGCTGATCGAGAGCTCAGTGCGAATGCACTGACAGCCGTAAACAAATACAGTCTAATTTCTCCGATTAAATTCAGTGTAAAGCTATAGTGACTTGATAAATTATGTTATTAACGTTCAGTATTTTTCAGGATACGGTTGTATAAAATATTTAAGAACTTCAGGTAAATTCTGTGTGTGTCCGACGTTAAGAGGACTTGCTATCGAGAAAATTTCAGGAAGAATGTAATTTCGAAGAAGAAAGTGATAAACTAAAAAGGTAACTATTAATTGAGTTTATTTTTCAGGTAACATATTTCCACTTAGGTACGTACTTTAGACGTAATTTGCTGCTCGCGATTACATGATTCATACTTTGTGCTAAATTTTATGTTCTATGAATTTACTTGTGAAGCGACGTGCTTGCGTACATTAACTGATTTTGACAGTACATTAACTGATTTTGACAATGATTGATTAATGAACAGGGTTGTTACTTATGTATATTATGCATCGCTTGGCTGCACTGCTTTTTCACTGATGTCATATTTTTTATTATGTGCCTGCTGTGCTTATTTATTTAAATTATAATTGTCACCTGATTAATTGTGCTGGCTGTGGTTATGTATGTAAGTCATACTTTGTGATTTATCTGCTTGCGCCTTCATGTTTACTTATTAAGATTACATATGAACATTTATTTGCTTATGCTGATATGATGCTAATGACCTGTTTATTATGTAAGATATATATATGCTGCTTTGCGTATGGATTGCATATTTACACATTTCTGTTTTGTTGTCATAACTACTCTTTAATTTGGTATATACAAATGCTGATGTACAGTGTGCGAACATGGAGTTTGGGTCACACTGTGGTATTAATTATAGATTGTTTGCTTGGCAGAGCCTCGTTATAGGGATTGTGCTGCATCCACGTGTTGACATTCTGTTCTCTACTGGTATATTTACTCGCTATTGCATGTTTTGCTTACGCTCAGTGCTTTATATTTTAAGATAAGAAAATGAACTGCCATGAGCTGGAGGTTTTATGGAAGCTGTATAAATTTATGCTAATAGGAAGGAAGCTAACGACATGACATGCCAACACTAGGTTTAGACCATTGATAGCTATTACACTGCATTCTTCGTGAGCAATTGAAATAGCAAGTGACACTTGACACAAGAAATACTCCACATGTTTGCTTCTGTTTTGCCGTGATTCTTGAAGTGGTGTACACACTGTAAAAAAAATTATTATCATACACACTCCGTACTCGTACTTACTTACTGAAAGTTATTCGAACTAAAGGCTGTTAGAAGTCATGTATGCATTTCTTTTATTTAATGATGGACAAGGTAACCAAACTGTATTTCATAATTCATAATGAGTAGAAGATTTGGGTCAGATGGATTACACAGAGGTTGTGTGTGGACATTGTGTCTTCGGATTGTATGGGATGATGAATTGAAGTTTGCACTAGGATATTATCTGTACTTGTTCGAGGAGACTGACTAGAGGAAAGAGTTGTTATGGAAGTGAAATGATATTGGTAATAAGGTTTATATGTATCGACGTATTGAAGAGGTATTATTGAGGTATTGAGATTGTGTGAAGTTGATGATTATTGGAGTTTTGGGTGGACAAGAGGTAAGGTAAATGATATTGATGATAAGGTTTATATGTATCGACGTAAGAGGTATTATTGAAGTATTAAGATTATGTGATGATAATGATTATTGGAGTTTTGGTGGATAAGAGGTAATGTAAGTGAGGAGCATATTTCTTTTTGTTGGTTTATATGGAACAAGGAGGATGAAGATGGCAGACTAGAACACTCACGTGGAAAAAAGATTGTCTACACACACACTTTGTTAAATCAATAAGCAGTATATACTTTGGAGAGAGGAAGCATTTGCATATCTTGGCACACTGACAGTTGTTCAGCAACCGTACATTTTGATCTGGCTTGGCAAAGATTGGTCTTGACATGATGACTACGACGTTGACTAACTATTATTGACTGTTATACATTGCTGCCACTACCACTTGATACACAAGTTGAACATAAAATTTTGGACAGAATTGCATTTACACAGTTAACACTATTCAATTACACAGTAGTACTTAATGTGGATGAAAGATGAGTGAGTTTGTTTTGTGTGTTTTCCTTTCCTAATCCTAAATAACTGGTACCGACCTATCTCCTAAATATTAATTTACTTGTTTGTTGTGGCTTGCACTGACACCCATAAATATTATAGGTTTACTGTCATTTGTGTATTGTAATAGTTAATATGACAATTATCAGATATCATTTGTGTGTTTATTACAATTTGTATGTTTAGTGTAAGAGCATTGATAACAATTTTGTAAAAGCAATTGTGTGTACCTTCAAACTGTTGTTCGTGCTTGCACCTATTCAACATTACTGGGTGCCACTTGGAAATGTTTAATTTCTGCTGATAAACTCTGATGAACTGTCTGGTTAGTGATAGTGAATATTATGGACTGTTACTTGCACCTGTTCCACAATGCTGGGTGCCACCTGGAAATGTTTAATTTCTGCTGATAAACTCTGATGAACTGTCTAATTAGTGACAGTGAATATTATGGACTGTTACCTGCACCTATTCAACATTGCTGGGTGCCACTGATGGAACTGTATCTACTGAAATAATGTCACTTGTTGGTGTCTGCACCTGTTCAACATTGCTGGGTGCCACTGATGGAACTGCTTCTACTGAAATGATGTCACTTGTTGGTATCTGCACCTGCTCAACATTGCTGGGTGCCACTGATGGAACTGCTTCTACTGACATAATGTCACTTGTTGGTGTCTGCACCTGCTCAACATTGCTGGGTGCCACTGATGGAACTGCTTCCACTGAAATGATGTCACTTGTTGGTGTCTGCACCTGCTCAACATTGCTGGGTGCCACTGAGGGAACTGTTTCTACTGAAATAATGTCACTCGTTGGTGTCTGCACCTGGTGACCATTGCTGGGTGCTACTGCTGGAACTGTCAACTACTTGTTTATTGAACTATGGAAAGCATTTTATGTGAATATTTGTATAAACTGATTTTTTTGTGTTTACTGTTTATGAGATGTTATGAGACTCTTACCTATACCTATTCGTCATTGCTGGTGCCATTGATTGAATGATACTTATGTAAACTATTATGTAAAATCATATGTATGCAAACATTTGTATTCCTTACTGTATTTTATATATTAGGTTATTGAAGGGTCAGTGCAAAGCCAAAATTTATTTAGTGAAGTGATATTTACTTATTAATATTATCTTTTATTTTTGTCTGTATTTTTTTTGGACGAATTTGGTGGTATTTTCACCACCAATGCTGGCAAAAATACCATCAAATTCTGGCCCGTGGAGGAGGGGCTTATGAAAGGTGGCTACACTGAGCCACAGCGCCAGAGATTGCGCCAGAGAGTATTATTCAGCCGCCTCCACTGGCAGTGTTTGTCGAGATGTGGTAGTGGAGAGTGCTTATTGAGAAGTAGCAGTGGCCAGTGCTTGTTGAGATGTAGCAGTAGCGAGTCATAGTTGAGAAGCTGCGGTAGTGAGTGCTTGTTCAGAACTTGTACTATTGTTTTGATGGGCTAGACACCAGATGTTGTTGGATTGGCGATGCTGTAATGATCAGAGTGTGCTTTTCGTCAATATATATGAAGGTAAAAAATTCCTTTTTTTTCATTATTTCAATGTCTTAAACAATAATGCCTCTTGGTCACAGGTTCAGTCAACAAAGCATCTGGCTCGTGTTTTTGTATTAGACTGTATTTCTGGTTTCTATGTGCAATTATAGTATTTCTGTTTATTTTTTTTAATTACTTCAGTATAAATGGTATTTAAAATATCTTGTCGTATTGAGGAAGAACCGTGCCAGATGTGTACGTTGAATCACACTTCCACACACAGAACAGCGACACTTGTGCCTTGTTGTTTCGTAGCTTTCATAGTTGCTGGGGACTTAATTAATTAATTGTGTTAACGGAAGTTTTCTTTCGTTCTTTGTTGTTATTCTATGCAGTCAGATTGCGTACTATACCAGACAGGGCCAACCGGTTACGAGACTGCGTAACCGGACAGTTAGCTACTAAAAATTAAAAAAATAATTGCATTCTAAAATTTAATTATGCCCCCGTGCAGTTTATCAGTGAAGAAGCAAAAATCTGACGCGCTGCTCTATCGAAATATTGATATTAATCACGAAAGACGGTATCTGAAATATGACCAAACTACGCGAGGAGTTTGTGTTTTTCTACCAGTTACAGGGTGACGTTGTCGTGAGCGACGGACGCCGTTCCACGTCATACCGACTGAGACAACCATCACCACCGAGTCGTGCCAACTATAAGGACACGCAGACGCCACACTTGGCGCGTAGTCCAACATCAGCTGCACATTCCTCTGACCTTACTGATGCCACACCGATTCATGCACGGTGATACAGGATAGCAGATACAACTTGTATCCGCCTCGCCACCAACTACACGTTCCACCGTTCTCCTTGCTGCCTGTGTCAGTGCCGGGCGGTACCGTACTGCTCGGGTCTGTGCGCCATCTCCTATGTTGTTCTTGTTGTGGTCTTCAGTCCTGAGACTGGTTTGATGCAGCTATCCATGCCACTCTATCCTGTGCAAGCTTCTTCATCTCCCAGTACCTACTGCAACGCACATCCTTCTGAATCTGCTTAGTGTATTCATCTCTTGGTCTCCCTCTACCATTTTTACCCTCCACGCTGCCCTCCGATACTAAATTTGTGATCCCTTGTTGCCTCAGTACATGTCCTACCAACCGATCCCTTCTTCTAGTCAAGTTGTGTCACAAGCTCCTCTTCTCCCCAATCCTATTCAATACCTCCTCATTAGTTATGTGAGCTACCCATCTAATCTTCAGCATTCTTCTGTAGCACCACATTTCGAAAGCTTCTATTCTCTTCTTGTCTAAGCTATTTATCGTCTACGTTTCACTTCCATACATGGCTACACTCCATACAAATACTTTCAGAAACGACTTCCTGACACTTAAATCAATACTCGATGTTAACAAATTTCTCTTCTTAAGAAAGGCTTTCCTTGCCATTGCCAGTCTACATTTTATATCCTCTCCGACCATCATCAGTTATTTTGCTCCCAAAATAGCAAAACTCCTTTACTACTTTAAGTGTGTCATTTCCTAATCTAATTCCCTCAGCATCACCCGACTTAATTCGACTACATTCCATTATCCTCGTTTTGGTTCAAATGGTTCAAATGGCTCTGAGCACTATGGGACTCAACTGCTGTGGTCATCAGTCCCCTAGAACTTAGAACTACTTAAACCTAACTAACCTAAGGACATCACACACATCCATTCCCGAGGCAGGATTCGAACCTGCGACCGTAGCAGTCGCACGGTTCCGGACTGCGCGCCTAGAACCGCGAGACCACCGCGGCCGGCCTATCCTCGTTTTGCTTTTGTTGATGTTCATCTTATACCCTTCTTTCAAGACACTGTCCATTCCATTCAACTGCTCATCCAAGTCCTTTGCTGTCTCTGACAGAATTACAATGTCATCGGGCGAACCTCAAAGTTTTTATTTCTTGTCCGTGGATTTTAATACCTACTCCGAACTTTTCTTTTGTTTCCTTTATTGCTTGCTCAATATACAGATTGAATAACATCGGGGAGATGCTACAACCCTGTCTCACTCCCTTCCCAACCACTGCTTCCCTTTCATACCCCGGGAGGACGACGGTTCAATCCCGCGTCCGGCCATCCTGATTTAGGTTTTCCGTGATTTCCCTAAATCACTCCAGGCAAATGCCGGGATGGTTCCTCTGAAAGGGCACGGCCGACTTCCTTCCCCATCCTTCCCTAATCCGATGAGACCGATGACCACGCTGTCTGGTCTCCTTCCCCAAAACCAACCAACCCTTTCATACCCCTCGACTCTTATAGCTGCCATCTGCTTTCTGTACATATTGTAAATAGCTTTTCGATCTCTGTATTTTACCCCTGCCACCTTCAGAATTTGAAAGAGAGTATTCCAATCAACATTGTCAAAAGCTTTCTCTAAGTAAAAATGCTAGAAACGTAGGTTTGACTTTCCTTAATCTTTCTTCTAAGATAAGTCGTAGGGTCAGTATTGCCTCACGTGTTCCAACATTTCTACGGAATCCAAACTGATCTTCCCCGAGGTCGGCTTCTATCAGTTTTTCCATTCGTTAATTCACGTTAGTATTTTGCAGCTGTGACTTATTAAACTAATAGTTCGGTAATTTTCACATCTGTCAACACCTGCTTTCTTTGGGACTGGGCTTATTATATTCTTCTTGAAGTCTGAGGGTATTTCGCCTGTCTCATACATCTCCTAGTGACCACCGTTACTTCCAGACAGCCACGCAACGCTCGTACTCGCCGCTCTATGTGCAACCACGCTCTCCATTTCAGCTCCCTCTGCACCCCTCCCTCTGCTCCCCCTCTACAGCACTCAGGTGTCAATCATATAGACCAACTGTTTAGCTTCCTTCTGTGGGAAACAGCCGAAAAACTACTGCTCGAACACGACCTAGCAAGGTCGATACTTCGATATGGCTCAAACAACACTGTGGGTGTAACAGATGTGTTGTGTGGTAGAAGTGGGGGAATGGTTCTCCACTGTAGGTTGGTGATGGAGCGTGCGAAGAAGGCAGCCAGCGAGTTGATAGAACACTTCATTGACGGACACGAACAGGCATCGTTCAGCAGATCTGAAACAGACGGCGGTGATCCCAGAACCCTAGTACGTCAGTAGTTAAGTGCTGTCGCAGGCGTTCCCTGCGGATGCTAGCCGTGGCCCGGCTACCACGGCATGATGACGGTTGGTGGCTGCGTGGCGTATCGTGATCCCGGGTAGTAAACTCAGGCTGCGGTGTTTGGTTCGCGGTCCGGTGGCGGCAGTGTCATAGATACGGCGATGACTGACACAGGCGGTATATCATCAGACAGCCCAGCTGCGACGACACCCTGTCATGCTGTCCTCGCGGTTTAAAATCCGTTTCCACGTGCTGACAGTTGCGGAAGGCGCCTGTATCGAGGCCACATCAAAACGTCTGCAGCAAGATTGATGGCCAGGCGTGGCCTAACTGGTAGGTCGGTCGGTCATGCGTCGCTGATGTCGACACGCGGAAGCGCCGACTGCAAAGCGGTGTTTCTGCTGACGTTGTTGAGCTGGCAGGGAACAGGCCGACGGGTTCTTTGCAGCGGTCTGGGTTCTTAGCTGGCCGCTGTCCCGGCTGACAATGTCTGAGCCGTTACGTAAGGTGGTGATCCTTTGACAGCGGGAAAACGGGAAAAGAAGATAATCGAAGCGTTTCAGATTTGGCGGTATAGAAGGATTTTGAGAAATGAGTGGACTGATAAGATACGAAATGAAGATATTCGCCGAAGAATGTGTGGAAAACACAAGAAGGAAGCTGAAGATAATAGCACACGTGTTAAGACATCAGTGAATAGCTTCTACGGGAATCGGAACCGGTCATGGTTTGATTCAAATAAACTTTTTTAAACTATAATTCTAGGTGGTAGGTGTTTCAGTTTTAAATTTTGTGTTATTACAGTCACGGATCTCAATAAGTCAGTTTTCTACAAAACAGCTTGCTAGAGGAAGCTGTAGAGGATAAAAACTGTACTGGGAGACAGAGATTGAAATATATCTAACAAATAATGAGGACTTTGGTTATAGGTGCTTCTCTGACATGAACCGGTTGGCACACGAGACGAAGTCGTAGCGGGCAGCATCAAAGTAGTGAGGCATCGACTAAGATAACAATAACACTTTATGACTACCCTTTGTAATGGTGTATGTCTTTCACAGACTGTCCTGTAGCTATGAGTTACTTCAGCCCGTCTTACGGATCGTGTTGGAATCTAGTTCTCCCCTTGTAACACAACAGCACAGTGCCTAGTTATTTTTCCCTTAATTAGTTCCGTAACCATAATGTAACTGTGGTGTGATTTCTGTCCTACGTACCTTTTATTATTTTATTAATGTTGTCATATAATTAAATGTTAAAAATTAATTAAAACGAACTAATTAAAAAGGATGATTGTAATTATGATGTAGTAAAAGCGCTTTCCTAGTCAGGGAAGTTTGATATGTATAGAGTCAAAGAATACATTTGGATTAAGGAGTATCGTCACTGGTCGCATAAGCGTGGAATCGGGCAGAAGTATGCGGTAAAGAGGAGTTGCTAGCTAGAAGTGATCAAATGAAAACGCGATACGTGTGAATGTAATGAATAAACTACAAGATTTTTGTCATATGGCCAGGCATATTATGGGATAGCCGGCCAGTGTGGCCGAGCGGTTCTAGGCGCTTCAGTCCGGAACCGTGCGACCGCTACGGTCGCACGTTTGAATTCTGCCCCGGGCATGGATGTGTGTGATGTCCTTAGGTTAGTAAGGTTTAAGTAGTTCTAAGTTCTAGGGGACTGATGACCTCAGAAGTTAAGTCCCATAGTGCTCAGAGCCATTTGAACCCATTTATGGGATTATAAACGGTCACAGTACATTGTCTACAACAGGAATTAATATTCAGGAGTACTGCGTGAAATTGTTATATAGAGCGACGATAAAAATGAGCGTGTTGCCATACGAATAATGCCTTACATCGTACCAGCGACAACTCATCAAACTAAGATCCTACCAATTTCATCTTTAGATTTTGCAAGGCTGGTCAGCCTAGTAGTTTTTCTTAATTGAATAACAGAGTGTTTAGTGCAGTAACTGCCATAGTGTAAATGAACCTCAGTCATTAACCTAACAGGGTCCTATCCTGTCATCATTATTGGTTCCGAGAATACAACCAGTGAATGAATGGGAAAATATTTAAAGTGATGAGTTTATTTAATTTCGGTAACTAAGATGAAGAAGCGAAATTTACAAAATTGAGTATTATCCAAAACTGTCGTTTACAGCAGTGAACTGTCTTGCTTTGTATAATAACTAATGAAAGAATAATCCCTAATAGTAAAAGAGTAAAAGTATAATTAAAATGCATATTGACAAAATGTTACTTCCTAATAGTACAGTTAATGTTTTTTGTGTGCACTGAAAGCTCTGCTCAAATTTGCAAATTACGTAACAGTCTAGTGTACAACTACTTATTCTTCGTTAATCAAACATCATGATCTTTTGACAAATAACTTACTATAGTAAAAAACAAGTATTTATGAACATTTGCGTTTCTGAAATCAATAACATTTGGCGTTACAGTAAGTAACGCGACGCTGCTCATTACGCGAAATATCTTGCAAACAATCAACTTTTGCGTGCATGTGTTCAGCGCAAATTATTCCTTTGGTTTTCTGACACTGTAATTCATGGCATTAACTGTGTTTTCATATCTGAGCTAGAGTCAGTGCCTTCCGTTCCGTGCTTGCCTGATTACACATCAGTGATTAGTTCTTAATTACAGTTAATAAACAATAATCACAGAGTAATTCTTGCTCTCTCTGTAAGCTGACGACATTTGTTAAGCAATCTGCAATCTGAAATTATAACAGGTTCTGTTTATTTACTCCAGATTTCACTAACTATCTGATATTTTTACCTTTTTCGACAAAATTTCTTTCAATCGTTATCGCACGAAAGTAGTCGCGCGATTACGATTCGGTTACAACTGTACCTTCACTTATCCGAATTTTCATTTTTCTTCTGATTAGATGGCTTTCTCAAACAACGGGGAATTACTGGTAGTTGGGAGCTCCAATGTTAAGCGTGTTATGGGGACCCTTACGGACCTAGCTCCCAAGGAGGGGAAGAAAGCCAATGAGCACTCCGTGTGCACACCAGATGGAATCATTCCAGACGTGGAACAGGTCCTTCTGGATGCCATGAAGGCCACAGGGTGCAGCCAGCTGCAGGTGTTGGCTCACGTAGGTACCAATGTCTGTCCCTTTGCATTGAAAGAGATTCTACCTGGTTTCGAGCGGCTAACACAAGTGGTGAAGGCTGCCAGTCTTGCTTGCGAGAAGAAAGCAGAGCTCACCATTTGCATCATAGTCGACAGGATCGATTGCGTACCTCTGGTGCAGAGGGTTGGAATCAGAGGTAGAGGGTTTGAATCAGAGGTTCAGACGGTTCACCTAGCTTGCTGGCTGCAGATTCCACGACCTGCACCACAGGGTGAATGGGCTTCACGCTGAATAGGTCAGGAGTCCACTACACGCAGGAGGCAGCTACACGGTTAGCAGGAGGTGTGTGATGTGGACTGGGTGGTTTTCAGGTTATAGGGACTCGGGGAAACACAGAAAGGGCTTCAGTCTCAAAGGGATCAGGTCGAACGCAGGAAGAACGTAGATACAGGAACCATCGGTATAAGAGTTGTAAATTGTTGTAGCTGCGTGGGGAAAGTACCAGAGCTTCAAGCGCTAATAGAAACCACTGATGCTCAAATGGTTATAGGCACTGAAAGCTGGCTGGAGCCGAAGATAAGTTTAGCAGAAATTTTTGTGAAGAACCTAACGGTGTTCGGAAAGGACAGGGTAAATACAGTCTGGTGGTGGCGTGTTTGTTGCTGTTAGAAGTAGTTTGTCTTGTCGCGGAACTGAAATAGATAGTTCCTGTGCATTGGTATGGACAGAAGTAATTTTTGGTAACACGAATAAAATAATAATTGAATCCTTTTACCGACCTGCCAGTTTAGATGATACAATTGCTGGAAGGTTCAAAGAAAACTTGAGTTTCATTTCAAACATCCGAAACAACATCATCCGAAATCGCTCTAAACGAATTCTCTGAAAATTATCTCGAGCAGTTGGTTCATAAGCCCACGTTAATAGTAAACGGTTGTGAAAACACACTTGACCTCTTAGCAACGAATAATCCTGAGCTAATAACGAGCATCAAAAGGGGGTACTGGGATTAGTGAACACAGGGTTGTGTAGCCAGACTGAATATCGTAACCCCCAAATCCTTCAAAAATAAACGAAAAATAGATCTGTTCAGGAAATCAGATAAAAATTCACTTGACGCCTTCCTGAGAGGCAATCACCACTCCTTCCAAATTAACAATGTAAGAGTAGACCAAATGTGCCCTGAATTTAAAGGAATAGTATCGGCATCAATTGAGAGATTTATACCAAACAAATTAACAAAAGACGGAGCTGATCCACCTTGGTTCACAAAACGGATCAGAACGCTGTTGCAGAAACAACGAAAAAAGCATGGAAAATTTAAACGAACACAGAATCTCCAAGATTATCGATCTTTTACAGAAACTCGAAATTCAGCACAGTTTCAACGCGATATGTTTATAAGTTTCCACAATGAAACTTTGTTTCAAAACTTGGCAGAAAATTCAAAGAGATTCTGGCCGTATGTACAGTATGCTAGCGGCAAGACTCAATCAGTGCCTTCTCTCCGTGATAGCAATGGAAATGCTATTGACGACAGTGCTGCCAAAGCAGAGTTACCAAACACAGACTTCCGAAATTCCTTCACCAAAGAAGACGAAGTAAATATCCCAGAATGCGAATCAAGAACAGCTGCCAACATGAGTAACTTATAACAAGATATCCTTCGGGTAGTGAATCTATTTAAACCATTTATTAAAAGCAAGTTTCCAGTCCAGACTGTATACTATTTGGGTTCCTTTTAGAGTATGCTGATCCAGTAGCTTCATACTTAAACATACGGTGACGCTTGCTCGACGGAAGATCCGTCTCTAAATATTGGAAAGCTGCACAGTTCACATCAGTATTCAAGGAAGGTAGTAGGAGTAATACACTAAATTAGAGGCCAATATGGTTAACTTCGATATGCAGCAGGATTTTGGAACATATATTGTGTTCGAACATTGTGAATTCCCTCGAAGAGAACGGTCTTTTGACACAGAGTCAACACGGATTTAGAAAACATCGTTCTTGTGGAACACAACTAGATGTTTACTCACACGAAGTGTTGAGTGCTGTTGGTAAGGGTTTTCCAATTGATTCCGTATTTCTAGAGTTTCAAAAGGCTTTTGACACTGTGCCACGCAAGCAGCTTATAGTGAAATTGCGTGTTTATGGATTATCGTCTCAGTTTTGTGACTGGACTCATGATTTCCTGTCAGAGATGTCACAGTGACGGAAAATCATGGGGAAAAACAAAAGTGATTACTGGTGTTCACCAACGTAGTGTTATAGTCCCTCTCCAGTTGATGATCTATGTAAACGATTTTGGAGACAATTCGAGCAGCTGTCATAGGTTGTTTGCAGATGATGCTGCCGTTTATCGTTTACTAAACTCATCACAAGGCCAAAAGAAAGTGCAAAACGATTTAAGAAAGATATCTGTATGATGAGAAAATTGGCAATTAACCGTAAATAATGAAAAATGCGAGGCCATTATAAAATGACCCAGCTATCTTCATTTACTGTTATTTGAATTTTGCCTATATTGAGCCTTTTATACTGAGATGTTTCCCACACCACCTTGTGTTGTGGCTTTATATGTATGAGTGATTGTCTGTGTGTCTGTTCTGTTGTAGTGAATACACAGACCGTTGGTGGAATACAGGGCGATGGGTGAAACTGCTTTCATACTATACGCTTTCCTTGTTATGGCGATCTGCTCCAGCTGCTGCAGATGCTGTATTGAAACTGAAAGTGTTAATCAAAGTTGCGGAGAAATATTCGTCGGGACCTCTGTTGCATAGCAATCACATATGCCTTCAGTTCTTAGCAACACTGGTGGCAAAAAAATGATCCTTGAAATCACTTCTTTTCCGAAGAAGGCATCAAATTATGTAATTAGAACTGAACGCTCTCGTCGGAATTGTTCTCGAGCTGGGATTCATTAATAGATCATACTTGAGTATACGTCGTTTGTGAAAATAACACGTACCTTTTTGAAATGAAGTTTTATTGACCTTAGTGCCAATGAAATTCTTCTTGGATATGAATTAGCGATTGTCTATGATATGTATAGATGTATATACAAATTCCCATCAAGATCTGGCAATGGCGTCAATATGTTCTACCCAATGAAAAACAGATTCCTCTTTCATGAAATTAAGTCTTAAAAAGAGCAGAAGCTTACTCTCTAAGAATAACTATCCAAGCACACTACGCCACAGAGTAATAAAGAATATCTTTGTCTCTCTCTCTCTCGTACTGTCTCATTAATGCATAGTAATCTTATTACATTATACGTCGTGTATACCGCTCTTGTGGACGAACGTTTTTGGGGAAAACAAACACGAGCGTTCACACAGCACTATTTTGATGATAGTTCATGATGCTGTATACTATTAATGTCCACTATATCTGTAGCGACATTTTTTTTTTGCATTATTCCAGTTACCATAAATTGTAAATTGAACTTTTACTTACACATCTGGGTGCATATACATAATGTGGTACAATATTGTGCTAACAAGTCTGCGTTGCTTGATAATTATTGAGATGCAGCTTATTTGCATAGCTCATTTAACTTGCATTAGTTAGTTTGTTGAGGATGGCATAAGATGTGATCAGAATCTTTCTTCATCATCACTCAAAGCTTCTGCCACACGCCTTGGGGCGCCTCAAACTTGTAATCTAGCCATTTGGCCAAGTCCCACAAAGGAAACCGTCGGGGTAGATTTACCATCCTCGTACTTCTCATTTGCAAAACAAAAATTTCTTTGAATAACACTGAATAAAAAAATATTTACAGAATAATTTCCTTTGAAATGAATTTAAACACTTTTTACACAAGAAACACGACACTGTTAATCTCCTGTGTCTTGAGGTGAACCTTCGACGGGTTGGGTTGCATCCACCTACGATTCCCTTTTATTTGTCATCTCCGGGTAGCTGACGTGAATTCTATTCCAGTTTCACTATATCCTCGTGGTTATTATTTTTTCCGACACATGGTTTGCATGAAAGTAAATGTCAGTATAAGTTCTGTGGAAAAGGTGTTTGATCGATGCTGAGCTAAAACAGAATCTAATCTAAAGTCCTTTCTAATTCTCTGTCCTGAAATCGGAAGTTGTGATGCCTTCGCAAATTATGTTTGTCATCTTTCAAATGTACCTTAACACAGGTCACTGCTCAGCATTCGCCTAGTTGGAAACTTCGCGAGTAACACCTTATCTTTCTTCACATCCTTCAAAACATAAGTCCCTGGAAGACGTATTTTTGTAATCACAAATGGTCCTTGATACAATAATTGACGTTTTTTGCTCCTCCTCTATATAAGTGAAGACTTAGGATGAGTTTTTACTCAAACTTCGTCTTTCACTTGATATGTTTCTATTCTTACTAGTCGATTGTCAAAATAGATTTTTCTTTTCTTTGCCTTGTCCATTATATTGAGTAAGACGTGGTGTACTTTATTTTTTAGTGACATTCTGTCAATTGCTGTCTTAGGAATTGGTCGAATCCAGTCATTTTGCTCCTGTTTTCCAAACATCAGTTCGTACGGAATGTAATCCGTCGTAGTATGTGTCATGTCGTTCCTAGTTCCGTGAAAATTGTCAAGATAATAGATCCATTTCGTTTCCTGGTTGTGGCAATATGTTCTCATGAACCGGTGTAATTCCCGAAAGATACGTTCCACAGGATTTGCCGAAGGGTGGTACACTGATGTCAGAGTCTGTTTTACACCACAGTTACTTAGTGTTTGCCTCCTACGAAATCCAGTGAACGTTGACCCATTGTCAGAAAGGATAACCTCTGGTTTGCCTACATTGACTGTATAATCTTTGATTAGTTTCTTGGCTATGGATGAACCATTAGCTGATTTTAACGGATATAATTTGACATATTTAGTGAATAGATCGAGATAAGGCACAATATACTTGCATCCTCCTTTTGATGGCGGTAGAGGACCACAGACGTCGACCGAGGGTAATAGGATGTAGGAAATCCGTCACACAAAAATTTTCTGGTTTGCCTAGCTGACAAATTTTACATTTCCTTAACTGTCGGCGTACTTTCCTGCGAATATTTGGGAAGTAGCAACATGCTTTAATCTTTTGAGCACATTTTAATACTCCAAAATGTCCCCAAGGGTATGTGCATGGACAAAATTAAGTCATCCTCATTCTTCTCAGGAATACACACTCTCCAGTTATCTGAATCAATAAGCCCTCTGAAAAACAAGACGTAGTCCTCAACTTTGTACAGTCGCTTCAGATCTTCGTTTCCACGTTTTCCTAAAGCTTCTTTTATTGATAGCCGACGGGGAACTTCATTTTGTAGTTTTCACATGTGTTTACACATTCTTAGAAACTGTTTTCTATATTTTTTGTTAGTCATTAATAGAATTTTAACTCGGACGGATGTCCGTAATGTTAATTGTTGACATATCACCGTCCGCATTCTTGACGGTACATCGGCGACCAAATTATCCTGTCCGCTTATTCATTTAATCCATCTTGCTAATCTTGGATGTAATAACTTACACGGTTGCTAAAAACATAAGTCTTTGTGGTCACAGTATACTGTTGTCTTTGCTCCGTATAACTAATAGTGATTTTTTTAAATGACCAGACTACGGCCAATACTTCCTTTTCGGTAGTTGTATACGCTCGTTCACAGCAGTTAAGAGTCGGCTAACGAAAGCTATGGGACAGAAAGTTGTTTTTCCATCTATTATTTTTACTTGGAAGAGGCAGGAACCAATTTCAATTTCCGAAGCATCCGCCATTAAACCGAATTCTTGGCTCATATGTGGATAATATAATATTTGTGAATTAACTAAGGCATGTTTTATTGCTTCAAACGCATGCTGGCATTGCTGCGTCCACACCCACGGAGTATTTTTTGCAACAAGCTGTACAACGGTTCTGCATTAATAGAGTGGTCATAAATGAAGCGACTGAAAGGAGAAGCAACTCCGAGGAATCCCTTTAATTGCTTTTTAGTTGTTGGAACTGCAAAGTTTTTGATTGCCTTTAATTTCTCGGAGTCCGGTAATACTCCTTTTTCATTTATAAGATGACCTAGAAATTTAATTTTATCCCTAGCAAAATGGGACTTCTGCAGATTTGCGGTTATGCCTGCTTCCTGGAAACGTTGCAACACTCTCCTCATTAAATCGACGTGTTCGTTCCATGTGGTCGTAGCAATGGGCATATCGTCCACAAAGAAAGTTAAACTGCTTGGAAGTGCAGGTGCCAATGCGTCACCTAGAGCATTTATAAAAATTCCCGAGATCACGTTCAGCCCGGAAGGTAGAACCTTAAATTGGTAGCTTCTACGTGCGGTGTACTCTTTTGATTGTTCATCTAGCGCCACCTGCCAAACTGAAGTCCTGAGATCAATATTCGATTTGTATTTTAATCCTTCGAACTTTTGAATTAACTCATCGATATTTTCCGGATGAGTTCGTACAAGCACAATAATCTTATTTATTTGCCGTGCGTCTAGCACGAGACGAACTTTTCCTTCCTTTTTCGGGACAACATGAATAGGACTATAGTATGGACTCGTTGAAGGCTCCATCAGCTCCCATTCAAGCAACTGTTGGATTTCTGCATCAACTGCCTTTCGTGGATGCCACGGTACTGTATAAAAAGTACGACAGAAAACTTTGTGTGGAATCATATCTAAATGACCCGTGTATCCCTTGATTACATCTGGCTTTTCTTTAGAGACTTCATGATATTCCTGAATAATATCGTATAATAGCTTTCTTTGATGGTGTTGCAAATACTCAGGTTCTTGTACTTTTTCGTACACCAAATCTTCAGTTTTTCAGACTTGCTGTAAAGAATTAATTTGGTTATTCCTGTGTAGTTTCACAATGTATCAACTTGATTTGCAGTTTTCGTCCATGGCAATATTTTCCATGACAACTATATTCCCTGAAAAGATTCACCTGATGTCCCTGATTCATTATTGTAAAACTGACACGGCCCAGAGAAAAATCGATGTGCCAGTTTCTGTCTATAAATTCATAAGTTCCCGAGATACAGTCCTAAACCAATTTTTCTATTACAAGTAATACGCAATTTATAGCTACATCTCCTATATTTAACTGTAGTTGAGTCTGCACTTTAACCTGAGAATACTTATGGCTCTGAGCACTATGGGACTTAACATCTGAGGTCATCAGTCCCCTAGAACTTAGAACCACTTAAACCTAACTAACCCAAGGACATCACACACATCCATGCCCGAGGCAGGATTCGAACCTGCGACCATAGTGGTCGCGCGGTTCCAGGCTGCAGCGCCTAGAATACTTATGACCAGTTGGGCCCACAATCCTACAACATTGAACAGGGAAAATCGGTGGATCTACTTTCTGAAGTATTTTTTTTCAAATAACTTCTCAGAAACGACATTTACTGCTGCTCCCGTGTCTAAAGTAACCTGCGCAATAATGCCTTCAATTTCCGCTTGAAATTTCGCCACAGGTTCAGTGGTATGTTCCTCTTCACAAGGCATCATATCTTGCTGAAGTTCTTATATTAATAATCTGTCATCATTGTACCTGAAAAAATTGATGCTTGAATTTTCGCGCCTCCAAACTTCCTCGACTGAGCCGTCAGGGCTTCTCACAGTCGAGTCTAGTTTAACGATTGTCCATTATTGTTAGATGTTTGCTCCGTCACGTCAATTTTTTCTGGTGGTTGGTTTCGCCATTCATTTGCATTGACGTTTGGTTCCCAACCGGAAGGTTGCGGTTGGTTGTGATACTCTTGGGTTTGTTGCTGATATCGGTGTTTTGGCTGGTAATTACCCTCTTGATAATATCCTTTCCTCTTCTTATTATTTTTCCTCCATTTCCGTTTATATGTTTGTTCAACTTGTTGGTTTTGATTACGTTGGTCTTGATTTTCATTACAAGATTTCACGTTTTCCTGGAATTAGTTCACCTGTGGGTTTGGTGAATTGTGTGCAAAAGTTTTAGGCCCATACGTTTTGTTGTCATTACTATATTTGCTAGTTGGTAACTTGGTTGGGTATAGCACACACGTGGATCTTCGAATAGAATGTCTATCGAATCCAATGTAGCTAAAAAATCTTCTACATGTTGTTCAGGCACATGTAGAAGTTTTTCCTTTACTTCTAGTGGACATTTGGCCTTTAATATTCGAATAATATCTTGTGTCGGAATTGGTTCAATCCAGTATTTGCTTTTATTTGTGTATTTCTCAAAATACTTCCTTAAAGTTCCGGTTTTGAAAGAAAATGGTTGTGGGTCAAATACTTCCTTGCATAGTCTTTCTTGCACTCCCTTATTCCAATGTTTGTGCAAGAAAGCGTTTTCAAATTGCTGATATTCTTGAGACCATTCGGATGCTTCCGACGCCCACATCGATCCATCCCCATGTAAGAATCCTGCAACGTTCATATTTTTTTGTTGCTCGGTCCATATTCGTGGCAATATCCCTCTAAATTGTTTGATGAAGACCGCAGGATTGATTGACTTTCTTTCGGGGTTAAATATCTGAAATTAACGATATTCAAGCATTTTTTTCTTCATTCATAGTCACAGGTGTATTCTGGTGACTATTTCTTGGTGGATGATATTCCTGATAATTTGGTTCCTGTTGATTACGTTAATACGCACCAATACATGGATATTGTTGCATCGATTCAGTTTAACTAATTTCGTCAGGAATAATGTCTCATTTTGATAAATTGCAGGTAACAGGTGCCCCTCTAGTATTAACTAAACCTTGCCGGCACGCTTTGAGTTCAATTTCAGTCTTTGCCTTCCAAGCAGGAAATTCTTCTCCTATAATTTGTTTAATCTCTTGAATTTCTGATTTAAGTTGTCCTTGTGCAGTTTCGTTGTTAACTTGAACGTTAGCAACCGTTTCCGCCAATGTTTGATCCACCTAATTTCGCACCGTCTCGGTTTCCACTTTCGCCCATTCCCCTATGTCTTTAGAAATAGCGATCTCATGTTCGTTGAAACGTTCCTCTATTTGTTTCTCACCTTCGAGATTAAGAGTGTTTATCCTCCGAGAATGGTCAATGACTGCTTGCTCATTTTAGTGCTTGATTTTAGTCACGTCCTGTGGAATGGTGTTCTGTACATGGATAACTTCTTGCACTTGATTATTTAGTTTCACGATATAAGGTATCTTCGTATTTGGTTGCTAATTCTTTGTATTGCTGTTCTTGTGTGACGAGTTGTGCTTGACTGGCCATCAAGTGACTCTGTTTTGCTTCCAAATTATGTAATTTTTCGTCATTATCATCATTTACTGCTTTTAGTTTTTCGGATTGCTCCTGAGCGAAAGTGGATTGTGCTGTAGCAAAATTAGTTTGCACAGTTTTTATATCATTTGCAAAAGTGGATTGTGCTGTTGCAAAATTAATTTGCGCAATTTCTATTGTTCGACCTTATTCGCTATTACGTTAGTCCCTTGTGATATGACGCTCAAATTCGACATCAGCTTGGATAACAAATGAGTATTCTCAGCAATTGAGGTTTGCACTGGGTTTATTGAAGATTGTGCCGACACAGTTTTTTGCACAGTTATTTCGGTTTCACGCGTAGTTGCGGGCAGTTCTACCCTAGCGAGTGCTTCTGTATCAAAGGTCATATTCATGTTATTATTTGGTTGCTGCGTATGTGTTAGGATGTCACCCAACATATGAATGTCGGAAATTGCAACCGTTTGTGTCACCGACGTGAGCGCAGGAATTACTGCAGGTTGCTCAGCCGTAACCGACCCTTCGCTAACTATGCCTGGTTGAAATTCTGTGACACTATTTGAGGATGAAATTACATTACTTATTTGATTTTGTGCCATCGTGATATTGCGTGAATGCTTATTGGTTTTCAACATATACCTAGTTATCACCATGTATATAAGCAACAGATAGTTTCTCTACTAAGTCTTTTCACAAGAGTCTATATTAATCTCTACACATGCAAAAATGTTAATGTCGTAATGCTGTTGATGTCCACTGTACAATGTAACACCAACACATTATGTAGAAAACACATGAAATACTGACTTAATTATCTACAAAAATAGTGAAATTATAATCAGAGTTATAGAGAAACTACTCATTTATGCTTAAAAGTCAATAAGTAATAGGTCATTACACTGCATAAATGCTCCAGAAAGCTAGTAATTCAAATCTCTGGCCTTTTTGAAATTTCAGCCTGGCTGCTAGGACGGCGTACATGTTCTCTTCACAGTATACTCCCGTACGTTCAGTTAGCATGAGACATACAAAGAACCATAATGTAGTTACGCTTTCTAGCTATACATACATGCACAAAAATTAAACATTAATTACTTAATTAATAAGATAACTAATCTCCCTACAGATATGAACTATATCTGTTACAAAGTATGTTACAGTTAACAGTAATCACAAATATGTTTGACTGTTAGTGTCGTGACTAACTGTCATCAATTAAAGTGGTATTGCAGGTTCTAGTTCCTTTTTAGTGCTGTTGTATCAGGATCGAGCCCTGTCTAACGGTAAACAATTATAAAATCACTCAGCTATCTTCATTTACTGTTATTTGTATTTTGCCTATATTGAGCCTTTTATACTGAGATGTTTCCCACACCACCTTGTGTTGTGACTTTATATGTATGAGTGATTGTCTGTGTGTGTGTTTTCTGTTGTAGTGAATACACAGACCGTTGGTGGGATACAGGGCGATGGGTGAAACTGCTTTCACACTATACGCTTCCCTTGTTATGGCGATCTGCTCCAGCAGCTGCAGATGCTGTATTGAAGCTAAAGCGTTAATCAAAGTTGCGGAGAAATATTCGTCGGGACTCTGTTGCATAGCAATCAGATAAGCCTTCAGTTCTTAGCAACACTGGTGGCAAAAAAATGATCCTTGAAATCACTTCTTTTCCGAAGAAGGCATCAAATTATGTAATTATAACTGAACGCTCCCGTCGGAATTGTTCTCGAGCTGTGATTCATTAATAGATCACACTTGAGAATACGTCGTTTGTGAAAATAACACGTACCTTTGTGAAATGAACGTTTTATTGACCTCAGTGTCAATGAAATTATTCTTGCACATGAATTAGCGAATCTCTATCATATATACAGATGTATATACAAATCTCCATCACGATCTCGCAATGACATCGGTTCGTAGTGCGCAAGACTCCTCTGTCATAGAATTATATATTAACAGGAACAAAAGCTCACTCTCTATGAGTAATTATCTGAGAGCACTACGCCACAGAGTAGTAAAGAATATATACTACCAAGAATAAAACTTAGTCTCTATGAATAAATATCTAAGCGCACTACGCCACAGAGTTATAAAGAATATCTTTGTCTCTCTCGTACTGTCACATTAATGCATAGCAATCTTATTACAGAATACGGCATATCATCAACATGAGTGCTAAATGAAATTCGTTAAACTTCGGTTACGCGATAAATCAGTCAAATCTAAAGTCCGAAAATCAACTAAATACTCAGGAATTACAATTAGGAGCAACTTAAATTGGAAAGAACAAAGAAAATGTTGTTGGGAAGGCTAACCAAAGACTGTCTTTTATTGGCAGAACACTTCGAAAATGTAACAGATCTACTAAAGAGACTGCCTACACTACCTTTGTCCGTCCTGTTACCTAGCACTGCTGCGGGGTCTGGGATCCTTACCAGATAGGATTACTGGAGTACATCGAGAAATTTCAAAGAAGAAGAACGCGTTTTGTATTATCGCCAAACAGGAGAGAGAGTGTCACTGCCATGATAGAGGATTTGGGGTTGGCATAATTAAAACAAAGGCGCTTTTCTTTGCGGCGCAGTTTTCTCACGAAATTTCAATCGCATTCTCCTCCGAACGCGAAAATATTTTGTTGACGCCCACATACATAGAGGAAAACGACCGTCATAATAAAATAAGGGAAATCAGAGCTCTCACAGAAAGCTATAGGTGTTGGTTTTTATCGCACGCTGTTCGAGACTGGAATGGTAGATAACTATTGTGAAGGTCTTTCGGTGACCCCTCAGCCAAGCGCATAAGTGTTACTTGCAGAGTATTCATGTAGATGCGTCATTTAAAAATCCTAATTAACCGGAAGTGTAGGCCAGATATAGTGTATACTTACCACTCAGGTTCTAGGCCAATAGCATTATGGAATAACCTCTGCGATATTTGGGAACTATTGGGTGAAACACTTTTCTCGTCGGTCTGTGGGGTGTGCTAGGCAGTTCAATAGCAGGCCGTGTCGCTGTACATGTAGGCAGTCGTCCCGATTTCAGTTTAGATTTCAGATTTCCAACTTGTTACATATGCATCACTGAAAAGTTAATTAAAAGTTAGTAAAATTTGTCTGTATGCAGTGAGCAACACAATATAAAGAAGTTGAATAATCTAACGTAATGTCAAGCGGAAATTCATAACTATCGTCCTAATAGAGCGTCGTCTCTCCGGGTTTCATTTAGTTTAACCAAGCGGTAAAGATATGTCACAGATTTATGAACTGTTGCTTCGCAATGGTACTTAAAAGATGACTTTTCCAATTTACAAAACGTGACAACCGATCTGAGCAATAATTTTAATACTTTAAAGCTTTTTAAGAAGCGATCTCCATTTTATGTAAGTAAATACTCAAGGACTTATGGTTTATTAATGTAAAACGTGTGAAAATACACTCCTGGAAATGGAAAAAAACACATTGACACCGGTGTGTCAGACCCACCATACTTGCTCCGGACACTGCGAGAGGGCTGTACAAGCAATGATCACACGCACGGCACAGCGGACACACCAGGAATCGCGGTGTTGGCCGTCGAATGGCGCTAGCTGCGCAGCATTTGTGCACCGACGTCGTCAGTGTCAGCCAGTTTGCCGTGGCATACGGAGCTCCATCGCAGTCTTTAACACTGGTAGCATGCCGCGACAGCGTGGACGTGAACCGTATGTGCAGTTGACGGACTTTGAGCGAGGGCGTATAGTGGGCATGCGGGAGGCCGGGTGGACGTACCGCCGAATTGCTCAACACGTGGGGCGTGAGGTCTCCACAGTACATCGATGTTGTCGCCAGTGGTCGGCGGAAGGTGCACGTGCCCGTCGACCTGGGACCGGACCGCAGCGACGCACGGATGCACGCCAAGACCGTAGGATCCTACACAGTGCCGTAGGGGACCGCACCGCCACTTCCCAGCAAATTAGGGACACTGTTGCTCCTGGGGTATCGGCGACGACCATTCGCAACCGTCTCCATGAAGCTGGGCTACGGTCCCGCACACCGTTAGGCCGTCTTCCGCTCACGCCCCAACATCGTGCAGCCCGCCTCCAGTGGTGTCGCGACAGGCGTGAATGGAGGGACGAATGGAGACGTGTCGTCTTCAGCGATGAGAGTCGCTTCTGCCTTGGTGCCAATGATGGTCGTATGCGTGTTTGGCGCCGTGCAGGTGAGCGCCACAATCAGGACTGCATACGACCGAGGCACACAGGGCCAACACCCGGCATCATGGTGTGGGGAGCGATCTCCTACACTGGCCGTACACCACTGGTGATCGTCGAGGGGACACTGAATAGTGCACGGTACATCCAAACCGTCATCGAACCCATCGTTCTACCATTCCTAGACCGGCAAGGGAACTTGCTGTTCCAACAGGACAATGCACGTCCGCATGTATCCCGTGCCACCCAACGTGCTCTAGAAGGTGTAAGTCAACTACCCTGGCCAGCAAGATCTCCGGATCTGTCCCCCATTGAGCATGTTTGGGACTGGATGAAGCGTCGTCTCACGCGGTCTGCACGTCCAGCACGAACGCTGGTCCAACTGAGGCGCCAGGTGGAAATGGCATGGCAAGCCGTTCCACAGGACTACATCCAGCATCTCTACGATCGTCTCCATGGGAGAATAGCAGCCTGCATTGCTGCGAAAGGTGGATATACACTGTACTAGTGCCGACATTGTGCATGCTCTGTTGCCTGTGTCTATGTGCCTGTGGTTCTGTCAGTGTGATCATGTGATGTATCTGACGCCAGGAATGTGTCAATAAAGTTTCCCCTTCCTGGGACAATGAATTCACGGTGTTCTTATTTCAATTTCCAGGAGTGTATGTTTCCGGTAGGATAGCACAACATAATGATGCTATTCCATTCTTTCATCAACTGTATATTTTCCGTTGTGTGATAATGTCGGTAATGTTAGTCTGCTCAAATTAGTTACTAATCCTCGTTTACGTCTCTCTTAGAAAAAGAGAAGGTAGTATATGTATACATTACTGTCACTGGCGCTGGTTGCTATCTCAATTTTATGTCACTAGCATACAACGGCCGGGGCGATTAATTTTATACAGTAGCAGCTACTTTCCACATTTAATATAAAAATCTAAACTATTTAGCATTATAATATACGGCACCACACCCCAGTGCCCAGCGTCCCAGAGTCCTCGTAGTGGGAACTATTTCGTCGGACGTGTAATTTAAGTCGGGCAGCCCCGATGATTTCCGAGAAGCTGTGTACTAATATTAGGTTTCATCCTTTCCCTTCGCTCATCGTTCACCTAATAAAACAAAAAAGATACAGCAATACGCACACAGTCATTACAGTCGAATATACTCTACACACAGGCCTGCCAAGTGGTGTCAGCTTTCCACACAATTAAAGAAACAAGTGAACACCAGAATGATACGGTTCCGTTTTCTGCTTTCGACAATGCGAAATTGTGCAACGTGTTTGAAGCATTCAGAAAAGTAGGTGTACTAAGTATGGAAAGAAGTGTCAAATACGATTTCACAAGATCCAAGAAAGAAGGGTTTGGACCAACAGAGTCATAACACAAGGATGCAGTTTTCTCATCTGCTGTTCAGCTTGTATATCGAAGACTCAGTGAAGTAAATAAAAGAAAGTTTCAGAAGAGGGATTACAATTCTAGGCGAAACGATACATCAGTGATAAGGTTAGCCAAGTTACCTTCCATTAGGAATGTGGAATACACTTAACGACTGTGACGTAACTTTTAAAATGATGGAGCACAGCAGTCAGACGTCCTTTCCTTTCAGGCTATATTAAATCAAATCTAGATTCGGCTAGTAACTAACCATTATCAGTGCAATAGTTCAGAGTTTTAATACATGTCCTAATACGTCAGTCCCCTATTGTTCTGCCTCCTGTCACGGTAGTCGTGAATGAACGTTGACAGGAGCCCGAACAACAGGAGACTCACGTACCAGGACATATATTAAAACTCTGAAATACTGTATTGATAATGGCTAGTGTGGTATCGATAGCTACGATGCCACAACGTAGGTGCGCTCTGCTAGGTTGGCACTACGACACCGACACCGACGACAGCGCCCTCTACCCGGCGCTGTGCAGCTCTACGAGCGACGCTCCGGATTCAGCTTATTTGATGCCGAGCAGACGACCAAGCAACATTGTTTCTACTTCATAGTGGGCGAGCCACTACAGATTTTGCCCTTGTAACTTGCAGCCGCTGTTAGATTTGATTGATGAACGGCTTCGCACCTACGTGCTCATCTGTACGCAAAGTTAAGTAGTAATATCAGTTGTATATGTTCATACCCCAGTAAAAGAGCTATAACCTATACGCAGTACTGAAGAATTTCACCTTTTCCTGCTTCTACTCACTTCCTACATTCGGCCTACCCTTCAGTTTATAGGAGCAGTCCCACGCGCCGCCTATCCACGTGCGATACAAAAGTTACTAGCTCATGTCTAGATTTGCTTTAGTAAAGCCTGAAAGGAAGGGATGACTGATTGCCGTACTTCATCATTTTGATAATATTCGCTTCAACTTGTAATACCTCTGCCCACGGGCATTTTTCGCAACTCGCAGCGGCAGCTGCCGAGGAGGAGGAGGGAGCTGGACAGCCTGCGGCGAGCTCCCTACAAGAGGACACTGCAAGCATACAGCAGGGAGCTGCGCACGTTGGGAGGGGCCTAGCTGATAATGAAAGCGTGCCAAATACTGATGAACACCTGCAGAGATTAGGACGCAACGTCAAGAATGTATGCACGAAAGCATGTGAGTTCTTCTGACCTGGCAACAGTCGTTTTACCTGCCTTAGAAAGCCGGCCGTTGTGACCGAGTGATTCTAGGCGCTTCAGTCTGGAACCGCACTGTTTCTACGGTTGCAGGTTCGAATCCTGCCTCGGGCATGGATGTATGTGATGTTCTTAGGTTAGTTAGGTTTAATTAGGTCTAAGTCTAGGGGACTGATGACCTCAGATGTTAAGTCCCATAGTGCTTAGAGTCATTTGAACCATTTGCTTTAGAAAGCAGAAAGATGCTGACATTTCCAGCAACCCACGGTGACAGGGAGGGGCCTACACAAATTGCGGAGAGTCACCTTTCTTAAGAATACGTTTTTTCTCGGCGGTAAGGACGTTCCTTGTAAATCATGAATTCCAACAGAATGTGAGACGAAACCCAAATAGGAGTCTGCCCAGACTTAAGGCAGAGGTAGCGGTTACTAAGAAGTGTTGTGTAGCTGCTCACACAAGAGCTTCGGAATGGATAAAACCGTCATAAGAATGTGAAATCGTGATAAATATGCAATTCCCAAAGCACGCAGCAGTCCACGCAAGGTGAAGTATTTCCACCCTCCACTGGGACAGGTGTGGCCATGAGACGGCGATCTGCCGTTGGCCTGCATTGCAAATTAAGTCCGCCAATGACATCGCCGACAGAGGAGAAAATTTAGAGGAAGAGTTGAGTTGGGAAATGGATGAGGAGAGGAGTCGGTGAGACGCCGCGGAAACGAGAGCACATGACGTCTGTTCCATCCATCGCCAACATCCGCCTTCTGACACCGTTATATCACTGCTTCGGCCACGCGACCGACACGGCAGACAACGCGGAGGCGGAATCTGGGCCTCGCCGCGAAGTCGCGATTACTGATGAAGGCAGCCGACTCGCGCCACACAGCTCCGAGGCGATGCGCCATACCGACGCAGCGCCCACCGCCGACAGCAGTGCACGAAGAACCATAACGAATAATGGTGAGACGATTCGCTCCCCCTCCCCCCTACCTCTCCTTTCCCTTAGTAATGGGGTCGTGTCCACGCCCAGTCAAATCCGCCCTGAGATTTGTAATTTTGTTTTGGTTTGTGCAAACGATATTGAATAATTACATTCATTTTCATGTTTTAATCATCTAAGCAATCTGTTACATTGATACATCAACCTCTCTACCTCACAAAAATGGTTCAAATGGCTCTGAGCACTGTGGGACTTAACATCTGAGGTCATCAGTCCCTTAGAACTACTTAAACCTAAGTAACCTAAGGACATCACACACATCCATGTCCGAGGCAGGATTCGAGCTGCGCGAACCGTAGCAGTCGCGCGGTTCCGGGCTGAGCGCCTAGAACCGCTCGGTCACCGTGGACGGCTCTTTACCTCATAACATTCTGTGTTTGATTTCATTTACTTATTGACATTCATTAATTGTTGCCTCCCAGTGTGTGGCGGTGTCATTGACAATTTTTATGTGATGTGATGTCACAAACAATATCCGAATTCACTACAGTTTTGGCGTCCAGCTTGAAGCAGTCTAATTAGTCATCTACTCGTCATTCCATGTCAGACAGCAGAGAAGAATTCTCAGTTCACCACAAACTTCGCAGAAGTATATCTCTGTGCATTACGAAGTAGAGTTGCTTACACTTGTGTCACAAAATATAATCCAGATACACATAGGAAGTGCAGGGAAGCTAAGACGAAATGGCTGCAGGAAAAATGAGAAGACATCGAAAAAGATATGATTGTCGGAAGGACAGACTCAGCATACAGGAAAGTCAAAACAACCTTTGGTGACATTAAAAGCAACGGTGGTAACATCAAGAGTGCAACGGGAATTCCACTGTTAAATGCAGAGGAGAGAGCAGATAGGTGGAAAGAATAAGAGTGGACGATCAAGAACGAAGTGCTCGTATTAAGAAGGGTGTAAGACAAGGCTGTATCCTTTCGCCCCTACTCTTCAATCTGTACATCGAGGAAGCAATGATGGAAATAAAAGAAAGGTTCAGGAGTGGAATTAAAATACAAGGTGAAAGGATATCAATGATACGATTCGCTGATGACATTGCTATCCTGAGTGAAAGTGAAGAAGAATTAAATGATCTGCTGAACGGAATGAACAGTCTAATGAGTACACAGTATGGTTTGAGAGTAAATCGGAGAAAGACGAAGGTAATGAGAAGTAGTAGAAATGAGAACAGCGAGAAACTTAACATCAGGATTGATGGTCACGAAGTCAATGAAGTTAAGGAATTCTGCTACCTAGGCAGTAAAATAACCAATGACGGACGGAGCAAGGAGGACATCAAAAGCAGACTCGCTATGGCAAAAAAGGCATTTCTGGCCAAGAGAAGTCTACTAATATCAAATACCGGCCTTAATTTGAGGAAGAAATTTCTGAGGATGTACGTCTGGGATACAGCATTGTATGGTAGTGAAACATGGACTGTGGGAAAACCGGAACAGAAGAGAATCCAAGCATTTGAGATGTGGTGCTATAGACGAATGTTGAAAATTAGGTGGACTGATAAGGTAAGGAATGAGGAGGTACTACGCAGAATCGGAGAGGAAAGGAATATGTGGAAAACACTGATAAGGAGAAGGGACAGGATGATAGGACATCTGCTAAGACATGAGGGAATGACTTCCGTGGTACTAGAGGGAGCTGTAGAGGGCAAAAACTGTAGAGGAAGACAGAGATTGGAATACGTCAAGCAAATAATTGAGGACGTAGGTTGCAAGTGCTACTCTGAGATGAAGAGGTTAGCACAGGAAAGGAATTCGTGGCGGGGCGGGCCGCATCAAACCAGTCAGTAGACTGATGACCAAAAAAAAAAAAAAACACACATAGATACTCCGCAAGCCACCGCACGGTGCGTGGCGGAAGATACTGAGTACCACTGTTAGTCGCTTCCTTCCCTTTCCACTGGCAGATAGAGCGAGGGAAAACCGACTGTTTGTATGTCTCCATATAAGTCTTAATTTCTCACGTGAAATGTATGTTTGCGGCAGTAGAATCCTTCTGCAGTCGTCTTCAAATGCCGGTTCTCTAATCTTTCTCAATATTCCAGAATGAGATTTTCACTCTGCAGCGGAGTGTGCGCTGATATGAAACTTTACCCCCAGGCTGTGGGTAAGCCATGTCTCCCCAATATCCTTTTCTTTCAGGAGTGCTACTTCTGCAAGGTTCGCAGGAGAGCTTCTGTGAAGTCTGGAAGGTAGGAGACGAGGTACTGGCTGAAGTAAAGCTGTGAGGACGGTGTGTCAGTCGTGCTTGAGTAGCTCAGATGGTAGAGCACTTGCCCGCGAAAGGCAAAGGTCCCGAGTTCGAGTCTTGGTCCAGCGCACATTTTTAATCTCCCAGGACGTTTCTCAATATTATTTCTCGAAAAGAACGTGGTCTTCCCTCCAGAGAATCCTCTATGAGTTCCCAAAGCATCTCCGTAACACTCAGGTGTTGCTGGAATCTACCGGTAACAGATGTAGCAACCTGCCTCTGAACTGTTTCGATGTCTTCCTTTAATCCGATCTGCCGCGGATCCCACTCGGGCAGTACTCAAGAATATTTCGCAATAGCGTTCTATACACGGCCTCCCTTACAGATGAACCACGCTTTCGTAAAATTCGCTCAACAAACCGAAGTCGAGCATTTGTTTTCCCTACCGCTGTCCTCACGTGCTCATTTCGTTGCACTTCGCTTTGCAAAGTAACGCCTACGTATTTAATCGACGCTGTTAATGCTGTAATCGAACATAACGACATTTTCCTTCCTACTCATTCGCATTAACTTACATTTTTCTACATTTAGAGCCAGCTGCCATTATCGCACCAACAAGAAATTTAATCTAAGTCATCTTGTATCATCTTACAGTCATCTTCAACACCCTCCCGTTCACAACAACTATCAGCAAACAACTGCAGACTGCTGCTCATCCTGTCCGCCAGGTCATTTAAGTATATAGGAAATAATAGTGGTCCTATTACACTTCCCTGCGGCACACCTGACGATAACCTAGTCTCTGGTGAACACTCGTCATCGACGACGACATATTGATTCTATTATGAAGTCTTCGAAAGACTTACGTGTGTGGGAACCTATTCAGCATGCTTATACCTTCGTGAACAGTCTGCAATGGGGTAAAGATCAAACGCTTTTCAGAAATCTAGGAAATAACGGAAATGTAACAGTTTAGGCGAAAGTTATCATATAATTAGTTTACGTATTTTGTGCAGGTAGCTTTAACGTTATTTTACTTTTGTGGGAATAGTAAAGCAATATTTAAAAGCATAGAATGTAATTACACAGTTAGGGCACTGTTATTCATAGTTAGGCAGTCTACCTTCTTTTATGCTTTAAATATATTAGAGGATATAATCTCTCACATGCCAGAAACTACACGTTATGCTGTATTATTTAGCTGAGAAACCTAGAATTAATGATGGGTCACGTCTGCATATAAATGAGACAAAGTTGAATTCAGTAAGTATAAGATATAACAGACGTAAATACCCACAGCTGCTACAATTCACAAGACTCCAGACGAAGTGCATGTCCATCGTATTCATTAATAAAAATGGTGTCTCATATATGTGTTGTAGTCTGATATTATGACGAAACAAAAACGGTAATCAAAAAAGTAAATTGAAATGTTATACATCAACTCATAGATGGTTATTCTAGCCAGCGGTATAACAACTGCAATTTCCTGCAGCGATTTACGTCTTATATAAATATATGGAAGTAAATTTATGGGTATCAGTTACTCGTTACTCAGCAATACGGAAATTGCCGTATAATAGAGCAGCCGAAGCAGCCCACATTCCGTGAAATATAATAACTGTAATGTACCACACATAAGGTTTCAGCACATGCGAATAGAGTTTCCGACTGGGAGCCCGCCTGCAATTATTTCTTTTTCCTCGTGGATGGGTTGCTACAGCATTTACAGCAATTTGCTCAACTGAAGTGCGTTTTAGCAATTTTCCACCTCGTGAAATGCAGCGTTAGAGATTGCGTGCTCCGCCTGACACCGACAGCACATTCCCTTCGCGTGCTGGAGACTTTATTTCGCCGCGTATTCGCCCACATTCCACGTGACCGTACCAGCTACTCCTACCCAGCTTCTTCGTGCAACTGATTTCTGAGCCTGTAGTGCTACCGTAGCCACAGCGCGTTGCCGAACATAAGAATGAAGAACGCCCAACTGTTACACAAAACCACACTCATTTTGTTTAACCTTCGATTCCTCAGTCCACATCCGTCAAAAGATAAGAGACTGAAGATAAGTAGGGTATTTTCCACCGACACAAAATCAGTGGCAGCCACAATGTCGGCATCGAAACGTTTCATTTTAAATCCAGTGTTCTCGCTAAAACGTCGCGTCAGAGTAAAGTCACTACCCAAACCCTCCCGCATAACCGAGCACTTTAAAGTGTCGCTTCCGGATCTGAGGGAGGGGGGGGGGGGGCGAATCAACCCCGGAACGAGACCGGGTGGTGAGTCGACCATCTTGGATATATAGAATGAAGGCTTTCACGACTGGATGACATAGCTGCTGGGAAACCTTTCGGGAACACAGTTTTTCTAAAAGTAACACATATCGACAGAGATTTGCATGAAAGCTCCAATCACCATCCACAACAAAAGAGAAGTGTCATTAAAAGTCTTGTTTACAGAGCAGAGCGGGTATGCACATCGGAACACCTGGGTGCTGGAATAAAACATTTGAAGCAGGCCTTCGAAAAAAATGACTACTCAGGGAAAGAGGTAAAGAGAATTTTGCGACCAAGGAACAGAAAACCGAAGGACAAGGATGAACCACAACGACGAAAAATAAAGTTTATCTCCCTGTTATTAAAAAACTAGCGGATCAGATCGGTAAGATTTTACAGAAACATGTTATCCGACCGGTCTTTAGACCAACAAAGAAAATACGTCTAGTACTCCGATCTGTGAAGGATAAGTGCCCTCCTCTATCGACATGTGGTGTATACAGAACTCACTGTACGTGTGGTAAAGTTTATATTGGAACTACCAAGAGTAGCGTAAATATACGGCTAAAAGAGCACAAAAGTCAGCAGACTAGGAAAAATAGAGAGATCAGTTGTAGCAGAGCATGGTCTTCAGTCAAGAAACCACGAAGTGAAGTTTTCTGAAACAGAAATTTTATCTACGACGTCAAATTATTATCCACGACTGTGTGGAGAAGCCATTAAAATTTATAAACATCACAATAATTTTAATAGAAAAGAGGAGGCAATGAAACTTAGTGACATATGAACAGTAGCTCCATAAAACCACCATAATCACGTTAGAAATGAAGCTACGAGTGGATGAATGTGAAACTACTTCATTCATAAACTGCTCATTTCAATAATATACCAGAGGATAGAATGAAAAACTGAAGATGCACTTGATGAATATCCGTTTGGTTTCAGAAAGTAAAACGTACGAGAGAAACAATTCTGACTTTGTGCTTCCTACTGGATTGACGAAAAATCATGTTTTTAGCAATTGTACGGCTACAGAAAGCCACAAAGAATGTAAAGTGGAGTAATATGATCAAAGTCCTTAAAAGTTTGGGGCTAAAATACAGACGTACGAATAATCTACAACGTCTATAAAATCTACGCAGGAGTGCAGGATAATCCATTCACTATTTGGTTCAAACATTTTACGTACAACGTCAACTCACCAGGGTAACTTATAGTTGTTCACACTACTGACGTCCTGATTTGGCTAGAAGCAACTATTAGTTATGTGACGGTTTTCACTGTTCCCGCACTGTATGCACAAGTTACAGGTGTTGAATGTCTTTCATAGACCCATTAAGTGTCGACTACAGTGAAAAAATGAGAACGCGTTTATTCTATTCGGTAAACCTATTTTCTTGTTACAAAATCCTGGAGCACTTTCAGTTGATATTTTTGAGCTGTTTCTTATGAGTGGTAGATGAGGAGGAGAGGGGCAACGAAATTCGAAAATCTACTTTTCTTTAGTTGCTCAACTTGTATATTTCTCGCTGTTTTCCCTCCACTATATCACCAGAAATAAAATATTCAGTTCTGCATAATATTCAAAGACATACCGTGGACTGTTAGTTATTGTAACCACTGACATTTCGAATGAAACAACAAGTTTACTGGTTCGAGTCACTGTCTATTTATCTTCACGATGCGTTTCGAAGCTTTAAACCTCTATCACCAGATAGATTTACGTTTGTTAGTATGATATACGTGTGCGTCGTGCTACGATTTTGGTGGAACTTGTGGCACTGTATAACGGAGAAACAAAACACTATTTCAGAGTATTGTCTTGGGGGATTTATGACTAAAAACTGAAAGTCCATCTAACAGAGAAAATAAAACAAGTAAAATATAATACCTCCACTCGTGACAGGATCCTTTCACTGTCGTAACACATCACATGGAAAGTGGCATATTTTGTAAACAAAAATGGCACCTGGAAACTATTAGGTGCAAAGAGCATACAGCAAAAGAGAAATATTATCACAAAATACAACTGTGCATCATAACAGCATTGTTATTTCGAAATAAATTTTAAAAAGTTGTGGAGATCTTTGTTTGAGGTGGTATACAAATCCGATTCTGCTAAGTTTATAACGCCTAAATTTCCTGCTCGTTTATTTAACCAGATGAGATGTTGGAAAGTAAGTGCGATAATTATGTTGGCAATAGTGGTAAAATTATACATAAATAACAAGTCTGGTTTGGATTCAGAGATAAGGATGAAAGGCTGGAGCTCGAAAGAGAAAGAGAGAATGGCAGGACTGATTGGATGAGAGCAAACTATCCAAATGAGGTTCTTCATAAGATTGTATCTGTTATATGTAATAACAAACTAAGGTTGCAGTAACACATTGCATAATGCTTTAAAATATGAAAATACATGTAGAATTTGTGCTATTAGTTGATGTAGATATAGTTTCAAGCTGACAGGGGAACAAGCTGTTGGTGTGAGTGTACATTTGTAACCACAGTGAAAATCAATTTTTTTTTATTCGCAACAGTTAGCCACACCCTCCAGCTACCTCTCTAAATAGTCGCCGTTTAGAATTAGACATTTTTCATGGTGTTGTACAAACTTTCCAGTACCCTCGCCACAGAAAGCTGCCACCTGTGCTTTCCGCCAAATCTTTAGGCTGGTCTACTTTTCATTTTTTGTGGCAAAATGTTGTCTTCGTAGCCAGCGGTTCATGTGAGCAGAGATGAACAACGGAGGGAGCCAATTAAGGGCTGTATTGTGGTGATCAAACACTGGAGACGCGTCGTCATTGCCCCTGTGGAATGCGTCTGAAAATTGTCTTGAAGAAAGAAACGCATGATATTTATGTTATGTGGGTTGCACAGCTTCAGGCGAAATCTCTCACCAGATCCACATACTGGACGGGAGAGCCATTTCTACGTGATCACTTTGCACTATGAACTGAAAAGAGCGACGTCAAGTGATCTACAGGCACATTAAAGACATTGCCCAACGCATCTGTGCCAAGTTCCATCGGATTTTCAAAGTGGTTTCACTTCGCGCCTAATAGCACCTGAATTTCCGAATACGCCTCGTGTTTGGAGTGTTTCAGTGTCTTTGCCTTCAGGTTGGATGTGTAAGACCGTGATCCTTTTGTTGTCAACATGGTGTTTTGTTTCATGCATGTGGGTGGCTATTGCTCATTTGTGGAATTCTGGTTTTTAGTGCTGCCATATGTTCCTTGAATCTAGTCTCAAGTGATCTCCCTGCCAGGCCTATGTTTAAACACAGTCCAAACATTCAATTTTGTTTACACTTGTACGATGTAGTGCATTTTGTATGTTGCTGTTGGCCAATTTTATTGACTGCTGTAAAGGATATGTTTAATATTTATGCCTTTTCGTTTGAATCGTTGGCAGTCTAATATTGAATATTGCCTAAAAATGAGATTGTATGGAATATATTATTTACCTTTTGTTTTTTATGATTTAATTGTTTTGCCAATATTGGATGCTTTATGGTGTCTATTATGGATATATTATAACCATGTGCAGTAGCTATTTATTTTATTATTTCAATTTCATTCACGTTTATCTTCAGAGAGTGGTAGGTGGACAGCTCTACTGGTCATGTAGCTAAATGCTGCCATTTTGTGGGCTGTGGAGTGACGGGAGGAGCTGTGGAAGGTAGTATTTTTGTGGCAGTCCTCTGTTAAACTTCAGACTGATTTCTATTATTCTTTATTCTAATAGTAAGATCTAAAATATTTATACTGCCACCTGTTTGGTGGCGAGTTCAACTGTGAATTATATATTTTCGTGAGAGATGCTGAATAATTGGCTCAATTCATTGATGTCATTTTTGTACCATTGATTAAAATGATAATGTTATCTACATATCTGTAGTAGTCGATAATTTTGAGGAGGTGGTTATAGAAATTCAGGACTTTGTCTTCTAAATTGTTTACAAACATTTCAGGTCAAATCCAGAAAGGTTTGAGCCCATTGTTAGGCCATCTGTTTGTTTGTAGAGTTTATTGTTGAATTTGAAATAGCTATGTGGAAGTGTGAATTCGAGCAGCACCATTAATGTGAGTGGAAGGGATTTTTTTGTGCTTTTGTAGGTTGATATTAATCATCTGTACCTGGTGTTTCCTTTTCAGTATTGTATTGTAACATGCTCTAGATTGTGTGTGAAATTACTTGACCAACACCTGTCCAGACGGCGTGGCAGGGTAGAGGACAACAGTAGTGTTGGTGGTTCCACTTCAGGCGGCCAACGGACGGTAAGGCATGTGCGATTCAACTGCTGTACTATGGTGACAAAGAGAACTTGCAAGCTACATCGAGCGAGACTGCGAACGATTATGTAAATAAGTGATTCCGGTGAAACTACTAATGGGAGAGGTCAGCAATTTGTAATTAAAAGCACAGGCGTTACAGGATTATACTGAAATTGCACTGAAGGAGTAACCTGTATTCGTCTGAGGTGTTAACCCTTTTTTTCTTTCAGAGAACTGTCGTCAGTGGCGTGTTTTGATTTACATCTAGACTTACTTCGTTATCTTGTTAAAATTTGCTTGCCGCGCAGTCTCAGGCGCTGCAGTCATGCACTGTGCGGCTCGTCCCGGCGGAGGTTCGAGTCCTCCCTCGGGCATGAATGTGTGTGTTTTTTCTTAGGATAATTTAGGTTAAGTAGTGTGTAAGCTTAGGGACTGATGACGTTAGCACTAAAGTGCCATAAGATTTCATACACATTTTAAAATTTGCTTGTTTTGCCCGACCACAAGGTATTTTGCTACATTTCGCCTCACTAACACGTTAATACAGTTGCATTTGTGACATAATGTCGAAACAGTGCATTATTAAGCAAATAACTGAAGATAAGTCAGGTCAATAGCTCATAAAAATCTCAGCATGGAAATAAATGGGCAGTTCTTCTCTATTAACTCTCATTTCATCACCTCTCTGTTGCCGAGAAGAAAATTACGTTATTTTATTGAAAACAATTATACGTTCTAGTATATGGTGGTAAATATGAAGGTTTTGCATTGTAATAACCTGGAAATATACTATGTCCTTCGGATGCTACCCTTTTCCAAAAACTCGTTTCGATATCTCGAACGATTTATGAGATACGAGGGATGTTTCATCTCACAGCATTATTTCCACTTGGAAGTGAAAGTAACTGCGGTACACACGACCGATTTCCTCTAGATTTGGAATACATATAAGTCTTCTCTCAAGTTTAAGGAATTAGATTTCATATTCAATAATGTATGACCTAACAAACACCAAACATAAACTCACAGCAACACCTGTTTTCCACTGCAGTCTACTCAAATCGTGTATGATGTTATTTAATTTTTGAAATACCACGGTACCTATTACCAGTAACGAAACGATAGATAACTCGCCATGAATCTGATGATGAATGCAGTAATATGTGCTAAAATCAGTTTCTTTAGTTTCTCTCACATAGCATGAGAAGGACTGCAGAGCAGCCGCACTATTCATGGTTCCGTGCCAGCTGTGTAACGAGACAATTTCTGATTGCGCCGAAGCGGGCAAAGAGCGTTTATTCGTAACGGACAAAGCGCCCAGTTCCACAGGGACAGAAGACTAAAGCGTCCACCTATTCGGAACAAAGAGGTAGAGTCAACCAGCACTAAGAACGAGAATGCGTTTCTGCACACGCGCTAAGTTATTTTGTGTGAGCTGCAACAAAAGCGGCGAGCACTGGATGGATCTGTAATACACTGGTGCCTTAGAAAAGCACCATAGCAAACAGTTTCAGCACAAAGAATATACATGTACTTTAGCTTCATAAAGATGTACTCTAAGCCGGCCGTTGCGACCGAGCGGTTCTAGGCGCTTCAGTCTGGAACCGCTCGACCGCTACGGTCGCAGGTTTGAATCCTGCCTCGGGCATGGATGTGTGTGATGTCCTTAGGTTAATTAGGTTTAAGTAGTTCTAAGTTCTAGGGGACTGATGACCCCAGATGTTAAGTCCCATAGTGCTCAGAGCCATTTGAACCATTTATCTATTCCAACGTGGCGCCCACTAATTACGACCGCCAGCGACGCAGAAAGCGACCTTATATCACATTGGTTCATATTTCACAACAAGTGCCTAATCTGCTATTGAAGCTCAGAAACTTTCTACGACATGAAATTCTACATCAGTGCCGTCCTCACACAGGACGCGTGAAGCACACCAGACATGGTGCCCGTCATAGTTGCTACACGCTCTGAAAAGACCTGCTATATCTCACAGAACGTGCTCCTCATCGTGATTTGAGTCTCCAGCGCTCTCCAGGGGCAGTTGTCGGCTGAGTCTGGCCCACTGATCACACAGTTCATTCACGAAAATGGATATCCATACTATGGGTCTTTAACTTTAACTCTGTTAGCTATCATTGAAGAAGGGCGGAGAAAATCGTGAATAGCACTTTGGACTCGTCTACTGCTGGTAGAGGAACATATGCTACACAAAGATCAGAGATGCATATTATTAGAAACTATTCGCTAATTCAACTGAATTTCCATCACATTTTCGGTTTTAAATTGAATAAAGTATAGTGGCTAATGTCAGTTTTCGCATATTCTCCACGTTGTACTAACTGACAGTGGTCAGAAGCGACGTACTTCGGCACATGGGTTTCAGGATCGAGATTCTTCTTGTAATTTCATTTCAGTGGAAAAGGAGACTTCTTTCGAAGGTACTCACAGTCACCGGAAAAGATATTTACTGGCAAGAAGCATACAGGATGTAGCCCATAAAACCAAGAGGTTGGTATAAATCTTTCCCGCAAAGTTCCATAATAGCATGCACTTACGTTCAGACATAAACTGGCAGTCACGTCAAGATTTCTAGCGTCTGGAGAAGCATTCCAGTCAAGAATTGCTTGAAATACATTACCCATAGATATTATAAATATAATTGTATGTGTGTGTGTGTGTGTGTGTGTGTGTGTGCGTGTGTGTGTGTGTGTGTGTGTGTACGTTCCACATCTACTCGGAAACCATTTGACCGATTTCAACCAAAGTTGGTTCACATAACCCTTACTACCTACTTATCATAGTTCAGGATGTACGTATGATGTTATAAATATATGTGTGAAAAAATGCTGCATTGTGCATGAGATTAAAATTTACGCCTTCTTTTCCATCAAGTCTATTTGCCATTCGTTTTGCATACAGCATCCATATAAGCCGCTAAATGTACCTACGAAATTACCGTTGTACGACACACATATCAGGAGATATGACGCGATAACCAAAGAGACGCTTGAAAAACTGCCACATCATACGTGGCATTTAACTTTATTACTTCTTTTCTACTAACTCTCTTCGCAACATATTACGCTATACGTATCCACAAGTGCCGCTGAATGTACCTACACAAATGTATCATTGTAATAATTAAAGAGATATGACGCCATTAACACTGACGTATGTGAAAAAATGCCTCAGCATTAATGACATTTAAATTTATTATTTCTTTGCTACTAACTCTATTCACAACACATTTCGCTGACAATGTCCACATACGCCGGTGAATGTACCCACACAAATACGAGGGTTGAATGAAAAGTAATGCCTCCACCTTCATTAATTGGGTTTGGATGGGAATATTTTAATAAATCAAACGCAGAACTAATCCTTAAAATGCGATCTTTAATTACCAATATTCACTTTTCCACATAATCAGCAGCCAACTGGATAAATCTCTACCAACGATGAAGAAGTCGACACTCTGTTTCCGCAACCACAATCTCACTGTTCTCTCAACGTCTTGATCAGATGGAAGACAGACGGTGTGGACTGTATGGAGGAAGGAGTACGGTGGTGAGATTCGGTCTCTGAATTTCTGCTGTGGTATCACGTGATGTGTGTGGTTTGGCATTGTCATGCTGCAGGAAAACATTTCCCTTTTCCTTTCGGACTTTTGTTAGCCGTCGTTTCAGAGTTTGCAGCGTTGTGATGTAACGGTCTGAATTTAATGTTGTTCCACAATCGCGTAAATCAACATGGATAACACCATCTGCGTCCCAGAACACTGTGTCCATGATTTTCCCAGCTGAATTTCTTTTTGTGGGGCGAGTCTTTGTGTCAATGCTCCACTTACTGACTTTTCGTCTCCGGGGCGTAATGTTGTACCCATGTTTCGTCTCCTGTGACAACTGAATGGTGAGGAGTTCCTGGCAAATTTCAAGTCTGTGAGCTTTCATTTCAGGAGTCAGCATCCGGGGTACTTATCGTGCTGACATCTTCCGATAACCAAGCAAAGCAATAATGTGACCCACACGCTCTTATGAAATGCCGATTGTGCTTGCAATTTCTCTCTGAGTGATACGACGATCGTCCTGAGTCTATCAGTCAACATTTTGCCTCTGAAACTCGGTGGTTGCTTTCACAGGACGTCCAACTCTTTGTTTGTGATGCAGGTCAGATGTTCCCACCTCAACATCTTTAAATATACACGCCCAACGACCCACAATACTCATATCAGCACAATCATCATAAACTGCTTTCATTCTCTGATGAATCTCCTGAGGGATGACACCTTCTGCTGTCAAGAATTCAATGACTGCACGTTGCTTAAATCGCATTGACCGACCATCTGCGCAGGGTTCCATACTTTACACTGTAACAACACAACCGTTCAATATTAAGGCTTCCCGCCAACTGGAGCTGTAGAGAAGAGCCTACAGAACAAGCCAGTACCTGCCACATACCGATTCTGCCAACTGTTGAAGAGTTACGAAGGTGCAGGCATTCGTTTCAGTTAACCCTCGTATAACACTGTATGATACACAATTCTGGAGACGTCATAAACACTGATATACGTGAAAAAATATCGCATAGTCTATGAAGTTATATTTATTCTTTACTACTAAGACTTTCCAACAGTCTTGTCAAGGAAATCTCTAACATCATACAGGGCATTTGACAGCTTTCAACTGCGAAGCGGTAACAGCTGTAGGCGAAAACGATAGGCATGTATAGACCTATTAAGGGGCGTTTCCATAGAGACATTTACAAAATCGCGTTATAGACACACGAAGCAGTTGCGCCTAACAAACAATCTGCTCGGGATCATGTTTCTTAATTCGGATTCTGTACTTTTACGACTTCTACACCACTTGTTAGCAGCATACACAGTGGCCGCGCCAAAGACTGAGACGGCGTGGAGTTTTACAATTATTTATTGAACTTTCTTTACACTTCCTCCCTTGTCGTCGCTACCCAGCCCTGCGGATCCCTCCGCCTGGCTGCTGCTGTGTAGATTCTCCGACAATGCGTGCAACGTGCGCCGCTAATCGCACTCGGGAGCCTCAGGCCACCAATGCTCCGCTGAAACCAGGATGCACTGTGGTTGAGATCGACTCGTCGCCGTGAGGCCAGCTGCAGACGCCTACTGCACCGGCGGCTGGGAAGCCGTCAGTCCCGATGTCCGTGAGGTCCCGTCATGGACGGATCACGCGTCGTGGGATCAGGTTGCCATGAAATCCGGGCGTCAGTCCCCGGCGGCGCCTGTGACCAAGACCGCACTGCGGCCGGTCCTGCTGGAAGTTCTCGCGGTAGTTAGTCAGCCATGGTATCGACCGAACTCGGGCCGACCTCCAGGGCTGAAGTTGACGTCTGGCGGCGAACTAATGACTCCTGCGAGCTGGAACAGACTTCCGGAATCGTCACCTACGAACATTAAACATTCGGACACGGACCACATCCGTCCTCAGATCCGAATTACTTCTTCTGTCTGTTGCTCCCTGCGCTCCGCTATTTATATCCGGCAGGAGGACTTTTACCCTCGGTGGTAGCTTCTTTTTATTACTCCCGCAGTATATTGCAGCGTAACTTAAGGTGCCAGCCTCACTTCCCCTTACTCAGCACTCTCCAGGCTTCGCTCGGCGCTCGGTCTGTGTGAGTCCTTGCGTCAGTCTGTAGGTATGTTGGTAGACTGCTGCTGTCAGCAAGGCTATCTGTGCCTGTCTACTTCACAATGCCTCGGTCGCTGGAGTGCCTCTGTTTTGCCATTCTACACTGCGTGAAGCAACGATTACTGCATGTGCCTCCATAAGTACTTACATATTTGTACTTTACATACGTTTCTTTGTATGACTGTTTCAAAATTTCAAAGATGTTTTCAAGAATACGTATAAACAATTCTTCCAATACTTCACTCCAAACGGAGTTAATTTTTTTTTGTTTTCCTTTCTAATAGAAAATTGGCACAATGAATACCCAGGCAGTGCCGTGTTTGTCAGCTACTGTATGATAAGTAAGACTGAGTACGGAAGATAATACTGGGTGTCCATAAATTATCTTTTAGCTTGATACTTTAATACCTTCTAAGGGCCGGCCACGGCTTACCAGGCTCAAAAATGGTTCAAATGGCTCTGAGCACTATGGGACTTAACATCTGTGGTCATCAGTCCCCTAGAACTTTGAGCTACTTAAACCTAACTAACCTAAGCACATCACACACGTCCATGCTCGAGGCAGGATTCGAACCTGCGACCGTAGCGGTCACGCGGTTCCAGATTGTAGCGCCTAGAACCGCACGGCCACACTGGCCGGCTTGCCAGACTCCACGCGTTTAGCGTCTGCTGTCGACGTGCCGGCCAACTCCTGGCGTCACTTGGCCCTGCTCGATCCTTTCTCGGGAGTACCTGGAACAGTGGGACATTTTATTTAGCATTGTGGTGCGGCATTTTGCGGTTGGCACAAGTCTCTGCATTCAGCAGAATCGTGGTGTGAGCGCTGTTTACCCTTCGTTATTTGTTCGTGGTATGAAGGACGTTCACAGATCCAGTGGCTGTTTGCGCAAAAAAGAGGCAGTCTAGCCATCTGTCGTCACAGTCCTTTAAAACGAATGATAATGGCAGAAAAAAGAGGTGAAAACTCTCAATTCGAATAAGCGACGGGTACAGCTTATTTGCTATGAAACAATATTATAGTGCCAACCAGAAAGATTGTAAACTTTTGGATGACAACGAGAGAGCAAAGAATTACAATGACCGACAGACGCGATTCATTGTTCTGTACATGAAGAAGCGCTTTGTGCTAAATTTGCAGTCATGCAGCACCTGAAGAAATTGGTGGTATGAATAGTAAAATTTCTCAAGTCGCACCCATTATTCCATTTAAAGTTGCATGGAGACTTCACATATTACTGCAAGACGCGTCGATAAGGGGCATACCTGGATTTCTGTCGCGCTATAGTTGAATTTATGAAGGAGAAAGGAATTCAGGAACAAAATGATACCTCAGCAGTTTGGTCCCACAGTCCTTACCACACATCTCGGAAAAAAATTCCAAAAATTATACACCCGGGATGGATTGCAGACATCTCATTTTAAGTGGACCTGACTGCACATTGCCCACAGTAAGACATTGCAAGGTAACTTCTTTCTGATTTGAGGGGATGTGGTTAAAAAAAATCGCGTTGGAGAAGGGACACTTTCTGATAAAGACAATCCAATTCCCTAAGCTCACTGGCAGTAAAGAAAGCGCGAGGTTAGAATAATTCATTGTGGCCTTGCAAGAATTACAGCTATATTTTTATAAAGCCTTTGAGGACACTGTTAATCTTACTTACGTTTCCGAGGTGTCTTCCAGAACATCTCTCGTTTCATCTGAAAGCGGCCCTGTGTATGCGCTGATGTAACTGACAGATTCCAGTTTTAATTACAAATCCTTTTACGTTAAAACTGCCCAGGACCTTTACACTGCTTTTCTCAGATAAATTTTCCAAGTCTCCATAATGAGGTTGCAAAAGCGCTACAGTATTACGGACAACATATTTGTATGAAAGCCCTTTATGAAACTAAATAACCCACGATTACGTGGCAACCTGAGTGCGGAACTGTAAGATAGTCTTTGTCTGTCCGTATGCGGATAGCTTGTGCCAGATACAAATTACATTATGCCTTCAGCGTGCCGAAACTGATTAATTAAAATGGAAAACTTGTTTTGTTTGTGATCTATGCTGTTGAGAAATGTGAAACATATCAGACAGCGTGGAGTGGCGGTGGGGGAAATATGAAGCAGGGCAGATCGCTTTGGCACTCGTGCCTAGGCATGGTGCGTGAGCCTAAATCTTGACCACACCACCTATATACTAACTGATGGCTTCCAGCATGTCAACACTGATAAAGTTTTGTTTCCTCATTCATATACTTCAATGAATGCACCGTTAGTGGCACGGATAATGTCTTGTCGGAATTACGTTCCTCTCCATGTATGACTCAAGATCTCCAGGAAGTCATGTTCAAATGCATTGAGAAGGCGCGCTTTTACTGTAGGTCTCCAGTATTGTTTCAGTACACCAGGTCCTTTCCCCACAACAAGGAGTATAGTTAAGTCAGGGAATGGTGGTGGCCATAGAATTGGACCATCTTCTACGAACTACACACATCAAAAATAGTTTTGCATCACCCCACTTCCCAGAACTTCTGAAGATAGACGTTGACTGAGGATATTGTATCACAGACACAGCCCCTTTGACTGTTCAGAGATGTCACTAAACCCGCACAAAGATGTAAACAACCATGCATGAGCAGCGCCTATTAGATGTAGAGGGTCTGACAGACGATCAGTTCCAGTCATTCCACGACGAAGGAGGTACACGGCTCGTGTTGTCTGTAGTTCAACCATGCCTAGACGGTCAATTCCGCGGTTCGATCGCGTCCGCATTACTACTTTGTGCCAGGAAGGGCTTTCAACAAGGGAAGTGTCCAAGCGTCTCGGAGTGAACCAAAGCGATGTTGTTCGGATATGGAGGAGATACAGACAGACAGGAACGGTAGATGACATGCCTCGCTCATGCCGCCCAAGGGCTACTACTGCTGTGAATGACCGCAGCGTCACCATGTTGAATATGCTTTTCGCACAGCCACATGACGTCGTGTTACGACTCAAACTGTGCGCAATAGGCTGTATGATGCGCTACTTCACAGTCGACGTCCATGGTGAGGTCCATCTTTGCAACCACGACACCATTCAGCGCGGTACAGATGGGCCCACCAAGATGCCGATTGGACCGCTCAGGATTGGCATCAGGTTCTCTTCACCGATGAGTGTCGCATATGCCTTCTACCAGACAATCGTCGGAGACGTGTTTGGAGGCAATCCGGTCAGGCTGAACGCCTTAGACACACTGTCCAGCGAATGGAGGTTCCCTGCTGATTTGGCACGGCATTATGTGGGGCTGACGTACGCCGCTGGTGATCATGGGAGGCGCCGTAACGGATGTACGATACGTGAATGCCATCCTACGGTCGATAGTGCAACCAGCATAATGGCGAGGCATTAGTCTTCATCGACGACAATTCGCGCCCCCATCGTGCACATTTTATAAATGACTTCCTTCAGGATAACGACATCGTTCGACTAGAGTGGGCAGCATGTTCTCCAGACATGTGTCACCTCACGCGTCTGTGCGTCCCTAGACGCGCGGCCATGTGATTGGTGCTTTCGAATCCAAGTGTTGGGACACCGTCTTCAAAATTTCAGCCGTGACAACAAGGCGTTACTTCCTTGTTTCCTGATTGGAGAAGAAGCTTGCTCTTACTGGCAAAGTCATCTTCGTTACAGGTCTGTGCACCCCACCCCCACCCACACCAATTTTGTCACACTCTGCACGCAAATGCGTGGTAGTTTAGATTTAGAAGAAAGCAGTTATTGGGAAGCGGACAAGACCAGTCGCAACAAGCAGTCGCTGCTCCATGTTTCATTAGAAACGTGAACAGTGATTTTTGGGCGGGAGTCAGTTCGTTTCTGAATTACGATTCTCTATAGCGAGTTAAGTCTATCTTTAGGAGAACACTGGAATTCTCATGAGTGATGATTTCAGTATTATTTTACCGAGGGACATTTCAAGAATCGAGAATAACAAGCATGTGTGAGCGTTACGGTGGTGTAAACAAGTTGAAATTCGTATCAGCTATGAGCGAGACTTCAGGCGTGACGGTCATATACGTCATTTCTTGTTCGTACCCCTGTGTCGTGAAAACTCAATTTTAAAATGGAAGTTGAAAGCGATTTAAGTCGGATTACACGTATTGACCAGCGTTGCTACATCAAATAGAATCCCTACTTGAAAAGAATCTAATGGAAACTTACAAGGCTTTGACAGAGGTTTGTGGGAATAGTCTTGTGGGTCGTACCACAGCATCACGGTGGTCTTCTCGTTTCCGTGGTGGCCGGGAAACCACTGAGGATAACCCAAGAAGTGAAAGAGCATTTACTGTAACAGACTACACCTGTCAGGTTATTATTAACGAAATTTTGAGAGATGATCGACGAAAAACATATGAGGAAACTTCATATAAGGCTAGAATGTATGTCACTTCAGTTCACAGAATTATTCCTTTAGGAATGGTCACTTTATTGAATGATTACTCAGCAGTAAAGCCGCTTTATAAAAAGGGAGGAAGGGATAATGTAGACAATTTTAGACCTATTTCTATGCCATCAGTGTTTGCTAAAGTTATTAAAAAGGGTGTCTATGTAAGGATAATTGATCATTTTATATCACATGATTTGCTATCAAATGTACAGTTCAGCTTTAGAAGTCGTTTAACAACTGAAAATACTTTATTCTCTTTTCTCTGTGAGGTACTGGATGGGTTAAACAAAAGGTTTCGAACGTTAGGCATATTTTTTTGATTTAACTAAGGCGTTTGGTTGTCTCCAGAACATGGACCATTGCGGAATACTGGGAATAACTCACAATTGCATTTACTTTAGCAACAGACAGCAAAAAGTCATTATTCACAAGGTTGAGAATGGCTGTGATGTGGGGTCTGAGTGGGGTACTGTCAAGTCAGGGGTGCCGCAGGGATCAGTGTTGCGGCTGCTCCTGTACCTTATTTATATAAATGATATGCCCGCTAGTATTACAGCTAACTGTAAAATATTTCTGTTTACTGATGACACTAGCTTGGTAGTAAGGGATGTTGTGTGCAGCATTGGCTTGGTTTCAAATAGTGCACTGCATGACCTAAGTTCGTGGCTTGAAGGAAATAAACTAACCCTAGATCACAGTAAAGACTCATTTTTTACAGTTTCTGACACACTATTCAACAAAACCCAACCTGAAATTTGAAACTTTCCCGGCGTCAATATTGTTCCACAAAGTTTCGTGAGAACTGCCGGATGTTTGTAACTTCCTGTCACAATATTTCGGAGCAGAGTCTTCCGTCCATCTTCCGGTGATTCAGTATCACCTGAAGAAGGTTAGAAGACTCTGCGCCGAAGTATTGTGTCAGGAAGTAACAAACATCCGGCAGTTCTCCCGAAATTTTGTGGAACAAAACATGACGCTTTGATTTCACAGAATGGGCATGTGATTAGTGAAACTGAACAGTTCAAGTTTCTAGGTGTTCAGATACATAATAAACAGTTGTTTAAAGCCCAAGTTCAGGATCTTTTTCAAAGACTTAATGCTGCCATTTTTACTATTCGAACGGTATCTGAAGTGAGTGATCGTTCGACACGACAAGTAGTCTACTTTGCTTAGTTTCATTCGCTTATGTCGTATGGTATTATATTTTGGTGTAACTCTTCCCATTCTATAATGATATTTTTGGTTCAGAAACGCTCGGTTCGGGCAATAAGTGGTGTAATTTCACGAACCTCTTGTCGACCCCTGTTCGCGAGTATGGGTATTTTGAAAGTGGCCTCTTAACATATATATTGCTTACCGTCATTTCGTGTTAAAAACAGTAGCTTATTCCCAAGAATAAGCAGCTTTCACTCAGTTAAAACTGGGCAGAAATCAAACCTACATTTGGATCGGACTTGCTTAACTCTTGTGCAGAAAGGTGTGCAGTATACTGCTGTATCCGTTTTCAATAAGCTACCACTCGAATTCAAAAATCTTGCCAGCAATCCACGCGCTTTCAAATCGAAACTGAAGAGTTTCCTCATGGGTCACTCTTTATATTCTGTCGAGGAGTTCCTTGAAAAATTAAGCTGTTTCTTGTTGTATTGTTGATTACGTTTACTTAAAGTTATGGATTGACTTTTTTCGGGTTCATAAACATTTTATTTTTATCTGTTATTACTTTTATGTTGTAATTTCATGTACTGACACGTTACATGACCTTGGAAATTTGCTCCTCAATTTGGTCCTACGGAACTAGACTTGTAAATAAATAAAAGTTAAAAAAAATTAAAGATGAGAAAAATTGTTGCCAGATAGGTGCCGAATGATCTTAGTGACAGCAGAAAGCAGATTGCAAAAGAATCGCCGTATACTTATTTCAACCATATAGAACAGAAGAACAGTTTCTGGAAAGGATTGTTGCACTTGGTGAAACGTAAATACTAGATTTTGAGCCAGAACTGAAGTCTCAGTCGTCACAATGAAAACGTTCTGAGTCTTTACACCCGGAAAAATTCCGCCGCCAAAAAATGACCGTAAAACTGATGATGATCTTTACGAATGACATTAATGGAGTTATAGCTACAAAGAGAGTGTCCCAGAGGACGTCTGTAACAAGGATGTGGTACAAATTGTTTCTGCAAAATGCTTTGGGCGCGTCAGATAAGGCCTGACATGCTTGCACTTTTTAAGATGATGCAAGACCCGCATACTGCCCTAACAGTGACAGGAACGCTCGACAAATATGGCTAGGAAACACTATGCCAGCCACTTTACACTCCTGATATGAGAGCACCAGACTTTAATTTGTTTCCCAAACTAAAGGAACAGCTCCATGGAAAACGTCTTGATACAATTGATGAAGCCTATAGTCAAGTAACTCGAATAATCAGACAGGTCAACAATAAAGGTGCTCTATCCGGAACGAAGAAGTTGCCAAAACGTTTCGAAGATGTCATGAGGAAGAACGGTGATTGTATTGAAGGCCTGCAAGTTATTTTGCAAAATATTTTCTTCAGTTCTCTCTCACAGTACGCAGAACTTTTGAAACGCTCTCGCATGTAAATTCAAGTGGAACCAAACTCTATTCTTAATAGGACACAAGTTGCTTTATGTCACTTTGTCCAGTTAACTTTCGTGATTCTTTTCGCTGTGAATCACAAGCTAGCTTTGATGGTTCATTTATTAATGGAGAGAGATGGGCTTTACTTCCGAATGCTCATGTATGGGTAATTGCATGTCCAAGCAGCGTTTCCTGAAAAATCCTTCCTGACGAACAATCTTCGATACGCTATTATCATTTGATCGTATGGAATCATGCGATTAGTGTCTTTTATGAGTGTTCCATATAACTGTAATTTTAGGAGTAAGCTCCATCTGATAAATAAATGTTCAGTATGCGGCTACATGGACGGTAAAAAGTAACTTCAACGCGCATACCAGTACGCTTTTCCTCCTCCGTAATTTCTAACCACGTCTACCCAGGAAGAGAGATAGTGCAGTGTAAAACTTGATTGATCGGTCTGGAGTTCTCTAACAAAATTTCCGTTTCACAGTATTCTCCTAAGTATGCAGACTGGGGCTAATACTCAATTAACATTCGTAGAACTTCAGCCATATGGAACTCTGGAAGAGGTGGATAATGATAAGCAGAGTATTTATCTAATAGGTAGCTCCAGCAACCATAGTCATTGGCTTAAGAAGAAAGTCGGTTCCACCACAGAGCGGGGACAGTATTTAGTATTTGCTTCTACTATCGTATACTCTCACACGTATAATATTTCGTCAGTAATTATGATACATACGGCATACAACCACGGGTGGCGCCCGCCGTTCATACCACATAGGGCTGCGGCAGGCCGAACCAGGATATCACGTATCGATTGTCTCGGTCGCAGCCTCGTTGTTATGCTTGCCTGCCTCTGATTTTTTTTTTTCATGTTACATCCTATTCTCCCGGCTGAGATACTACAAAAGGGATCTTTGTGGGAACAAGTCTTATACCGGAAAACAAATGGCTCTGAGCATATGGGACTCAACTGCTGTGGTCGTACGTCCCCTAGAACTAAGAACTACTTAAACTTAACTAACCTAAGGATAGCACACAACACCCAGCCATCACGAGGCAGAGAAAATCCCTGACCCCGCCGGGAATCGAACCCGGGAACCCGGGCGTGGGAAGCGAGAACGCTACCGCACGACCACGAGATGCGGGCTACCGGAAAACATTTCCGCATATAGTACTCTATGATATTACAAGGAAAATAGAAAAAGGCTTACATTTCATATGTACTTTACCCGTATGGTAAGCTAGACATATCGGGTGAGTCGAAGTAAACTCTCACGCTAGATATGCACGTTCATCTCAGTACATCTTTGGTATCAATGTCTCAAAGTGAAAGATGACGACGGTTGCTGAACGTCTTTCCTCCCCACCTAATGGTGTCTGGTTTTCTTTCGAAAAGAACTATTAGAGCTCTTGGTTGGTGTACCCCTCAGCATTCCCGAAGAAATGTCGTTCCAACGCGATCATGAGTCAGCACATTTCGCAGTTCCTATCGAAGTTCGTCCTAACGAAATAAACGCGAAAATATAACTAGGTGGAGGTACATCCCACATTTGGCCACCAAGATCATCAGATAACGAGTCACTTGCAGCACGGATGTATGTTAACGTAAAGAACTACTTATAGAGCCGTTTTTGTAATTAATTAAGCATCAAGATTAGCGCGAGAGTAATAAACATAAACAGAATTTGTTTTCTTTGAAATGTGGAAATAGACAGTATCGGGAAATTCGCTCTAACCTAAAATCTTGTCTGCGAACTCTCGTTGACGACATTAAAATGTGTGTAATAGACATCTGCATGAGAGAGGGACAGAACATAACATATATGATAGACAACAGTAATGTGCTATTTGGAAAAAAAAAGTGAAGCACGCAGGCGACGTGGTCTTACGTAGCTACGTGTATATACACACTAATGGTGCGTACGTTCTCGGGGACGGGTAGAACGGCCATCAGAGTGTGTTAGTCTTGTTCGTGTTGTTGCCAGGCCTGGAAGGCCGTATGAGGGACGTGAACAGCGTCAGATATTGAGTGATTACTGTGAAGGACACGGAGGTGCCGCGTACACCTATGCGACAGCGTTATCAGCACCTGACACTGGTGGAAAGGTGCCACATTGTGGGTCTTCACCTGGCAGGCTAATCGAATCGCGCGATGACCCAATGTTGTTCTGCATGGGAACGAAAGGACAGACATACTGTAGTCGAGGTTCCAGTGGACACGCCTTACCACAAAAGGAAGGACCGCAGTACTGTGCACCAAACACATCACAGCTCCTTCACATCTGCGACTGCCAGCCTAGAAGAAGTAATGAACTTCCTGCAACATTCTGAGTCATCCTGCTCCACTGATCAGGGACTAGCAGGCTGCCTTTAAGATCACAACACAGACGGCTTCATTTGGACTAGAGCCTTGACTGGGGAGCATGGAATAATGAGGAATGTCGTCTCATTGCCTTCTGTGATGAGTCACGGCTCCACAAGAACCCAGAAAAACGTTGTCGGTGGGTATGGCTGCAATGTGTTGAAAGCTCCCATTGTTCTAATGTTTCGAAAATGCCCAGCGGTGTAACTCCCGGAGTCATGTTGTGGGGTGCAATAGGGTCCGGCCTCAGCCCACGGCTGGTGAAGACTGGGCAAACGCTGACGGAACAAAGACTCGTCACGGACATACTGTGTTCTCTCATGTGTTGCGAAACAACTCAAATCAGTTTAAAAAAGAAAGTCTTCCGGTCCAGATGGTATACCAATCAGGTTCCCTTCAGAGTATGCAGACACAATAGCGCCTTTCTTAGCAATCATATACAACCGCTCACTTGACGAAAGGTCTGTTCCTAAACACTGGAAAGTAGCACAGGTCACACCGATATTCGAGGATAGGAGTAACCCATTGGATTACAGACCCATAACACTGACCTCAATTTGCAGTATAATTTTGGAGCATAGACTGTACTCGAACATTATGATTTACCTGGCGACAGTGCCTTATTGATAAATAACTAACACAGATTCAGAAAATATCGTTCTTGAGCAACACTTTATTCCCATGAAGTAATGAGTGCTGTCGACAAGGGATCTCAGGTCGATTCCATATTCCTAGATTTCCATAAGGCTTTTGATACCGTTCCTCATAAGCGACTATTAATCAAATTGCACGCATATGGAGTTTCGTCTCAGTTGTAACTTTATTCGTTATTTCCTCTGAGAGGTCACAGTTCGTAGTGATAGACGGTAAATCATCGAGTAGAACAGAAGTGATATCTGGCGTTCCGCAAGGTAGTGTCATAGGCCCTCTGCTGTTCCTGGTTCAAATGGCTCTGAGCACTATGGGACTTAACATCTGTGGTCATCAGTCCCCTAGAACTTAGATCTACTTTAACCTGACTAACCTAAGGACATCACACACATCCATGCCCGAGGCAGGATTCGAACCTGCGATCGTAGCGGTCACGCGGTTCCAAACTGAAGCGCCTAGAACCGCACGCCCACACCGGCCGGCTGCTGTCCCTGATTTACATAAATGACCTAGGTGATAATCTGAGTAGTCCCCTTAGATTGTTTGCAGACGATGCTGTAGTTTAACGTCTAGTGAAATCATCTGACGATCAATTCCAATTACAAAATGATCTAGAGAGAATTTCTGTATGATGCGAAAAGTGACAATTGGCACTAAACAAAGAAAAGTGCGAGGTCACCCACATGGCTACTAAAAGAAATCCGATAAATTTTGGGTATACGATAAATCGCACAAATCTAAGGGCTGTCAGTTCGACTAAATACCTAGGAATTACAACTACGGGCAACTTAAATTGGAAAGACCACATAGATAATATTATGGGGAAGGAGAAACAAAGACTGTGCTTTCCTACATTACACGTTTCTGTCCTCTGCTGGAATACTGCTGCGCGGAATGGGATCATTACCAGGTACGATTGAGGGAGGACATCGAAAAAGTGCAAAGAAGGGCCACTCGTTTCGTGTTATTGCGCAAAAGGGGTGAGAGTGTCACTGATATGATATACGAGTTGGGGTGGCAGTCACTGAAACAAAGGCGGTTTTCTTTACGGCGAGATCTATTTACGAAATTTCAATCACCAACTTTCTCTTCCGAATGAGAAAATATTTTATTGACACTCACCAGTGTAGAGAGAATTGATTATCATAATAAAATAAGAAAAATCAGAGCTCTAAGGGAAAGATTTAGGTGTTCCTTTTTCCCAAGCGCCATTCGAGAGTGGTGGAATGGTAGAGAAGTGGTATGAAAATGGTTCGATGAAGCCTCTGCCAGGCACTTAAGTGTGAACTGCAGAGTAACCCTGTAGATGTAGATGTCGCTTCTCAGTTCTGTGGTGCCATTTTTCAATTTGACAATGCTCGTTCGCAAATTGCACGTGTCTGTGTGAACCGTTTGCGTTGTATTGAGACACTGCCGTCTTGATCTTTATCCCCTGGCCTGTCCCCGATAGAATCTGTCTGGGACCAGCCCAGGCGTCAACTCCGTCCAAGTTTCAGTATCCAGAACCAGCTACAACAGCTATGCGCCAGCTTTCCTCAGCAGACTATAAATGGATTTATGACACCCTTCCCAAGCGAGTCAGTTCAAGCATCCAGGCCAAACAGGGCACAACGTCATACTGACAAGAAGGATCATACTGCCAAGTTTTTTTTGTAAATTTGATTTTTTGAACCCTGAAATAACATTGCATACCATCTCAATTCGTGAGGCTTTGTTCTGTTTCTTCCTCCCCCCGCTTCTTGGTGCTTTTCATTTTTTGTCAGGCATCATACACTACTGGCCATTAAAATTGCTACACCACGAAGATGACGTGCTACAGACGCGAAATTTAACCAATAAGAAGAAGATGCTAGCTGTGATATGCAAATGATTAGCTTTTCAGAGCATTCACACAAGGTTGGCGGCGGTAGCGACACCAACAACGTGCTGACATGAGGAAAGTTTCCAACCGATTTCTCATACACAAGCAGCAGTTAACCCGCGTTGCCTGGTGAAACGTTGTTGTGATGCCTCGTGTAAGGAGAATAAATGCATACCATCACGTTTCCGACTTTGATAAAGGTCGGATTGTAACCTATCGCGATTGCGGTTTATCGTATCGTGACATTGCTGCTCGCGTTGGTCGAGATCCAGTGACTGTTAGCAGAATATGGAATCGGTGGGTTCAGGGAGGTAAAACGGAACGCCGTGCTGGATCCCAACGGCCTCGTATCACTAGCAGTCGAGATGACAGGCATGTTATCCGCATGGTTATAACCGATGGTGCGGCCACGTCTCGATCGCTGAGTCAACAGACGGTGACGTTTGCAAGACAACAACCATCTGCACGAACAGTTCGACGACGTTTGCAGCAGCATGGACTATCAGCTCGGAGACCAAGGCTGCGGTTACCCTGGCTGCATCACAGACAGGAGCTCCTGCGATGGTGTACTCAACGACGAACCTCGGCTCATGAATGGCAAAACGTCATTTTTTCGGATGAATCCAGGTTCTGTTTACAGCATCATGATGGTCGCATCCGGGTTTGGCGACATCGCGGTGAACGCATATCGGAAGCGTGTATTCGTCATCGCCATACTGGCTTATCACCCGACATGTTGGTATGGGGTGCCATTGGTTACACGTCTCGGTCATCTCTTGTTCGCATTGACTGCACGTTGAACAGTGGACGTTACATTTCAGATGTGTTACGACCCGTGGCTCTACCCTTCATTCGATCACTGCGAAAACCTACATTTCAGCAGGATAATACGCAACCGCATATTGCAGGTCCTGTACGGACCATTCTGGATACAGAAAATGTTCGACTGCTGCCCTGGCCAGCACATTCTCCAGATCTCTAACCAACTGAAAACGTCTGGTCAATGGTGGCCGAGCAACTGGCTCGTCACAATACGCCAGTCACTACTCTTGATGAACTGTAGTACCGTGTTGAAGCTGCATGGCCAGCTGTACCTGTACACGCCACCAAAGCTCCGTTTCACTAAATGCCCAGTCGTATGAAGGCCGTTATTACGGCCAGAAGTGTTTGTTCTGGGTACTGATTTCTCAGGATCTATGCGCCCAAAATGCGTGAAAATATAATCAAATGTCAGTTCTAGTATAATATATTTGTCCAATGAACACCGTTTATCATCTGCATTTCTTCTTGGTGTAGAAATTGTAATGGCCAGTAGTCTATTTTGTGGCACAAAGCATCGAAAACTGATAAGTCCCCTTTTGAACAATTATATACGTGACTGGGCTTGAACTGACACACAATATTTTTAGCGCAACGCAATCCGACTTTCAAAAATCCCTACAAAAGAATGCCCCTGACTATAACATTAACCTATACCTTTCACAAATCACTTACCTCACAAAAATCTTCGTTACTCGAACTACTACAACACAGCGAGCGCCACTACTGCCAGCTAAATAAAAGATTCAAACTACGGAAGGCACTAACTACTGATAGGCATAGTTAGCAAATGAAAGATTTTGATAGAGAACAAACAATGTATTTACCTTAATAGTCAGAAAAAGTCATAATATATATAGGAGTTCATAACATCCATTCTTACAAATATCAAAACTCCGCCATTTCTCTCCCCACATCCACCACTGCTGGCGGCTTACCTCCAACTGTGCAACGCTACACGCTGTTAACATCCAGCTGCCCAACACTACAATGGCAGACAACAATGCAAACTAGCCACAGACTGCACACAGCACAGCCAGTGATTTTCATACAGAGCGCTACGTGGCGTTACCAATATAAAAACCTAAACAGCCTACTTACATAGCCCCCATGCTCCCCACAAAAAATTTTACAAATTGTTTTGGGCACTGGCCAATACAGATTTGAAAAAATTTTTCATAATTACAGTAAAAAAGATATCAAATGCACACACTTATTAATACAATGTTGGTCAAAAGCTAAAATTTTCTCACAATCTCAGCAGTAAAAGACAATGCACACGGAAGTAGTGGATTTCCATGCAGTCTTGAAGAAGTAGTGTTGTCCTTCCAATGGAAAGACAGTGATGACTCTTGACATGCAGACAGGTAATGGGCCACAACAGAGCAAACCCACAGCAGAGTCATTCGAAGTTTTGAAGAATACTGGTAGGTCATCACAGAGTAGACCCACTGTAGTCCTTGTAGAGATTATGGTATTGGTGGGCCACCAGAGGTGCAGACCCACTGTAGTCCTGGTAGAGATTGTGGTATTAGTGGGCCACCAGAGGTGCAGACCCACTGTAGTCCTTGTGGGAATAATGGTATTGGTGGGTCACCAAAGATGCAGACCCACTGTAGTCCTTGTAGAGATGGCCAGCAGCCATCTGTTGCAGGTGCACAATCACCATTGAAGAGTCTTGCGGATGATATAGCAAGTCCATAACCATAACTTGTGCACTCACAAAATTTTTGGAATTGTCCTTAGAACCAGCAACGCTGTTATCCAGTCCCTTGCTGAATTATTAACACACGAGCAAACACTAACAGTCGCTACTTCTCACATATTGTCCATATACTATGACTAACAGAAACGTGTGCAGTGAAATGGAACTTAAAAGTTAATAATATGATGAACTGGTGTCAATTACAATTTTATAACATAAGAATACAATTACAAAGGTACAAAACAATACAGATAACATTTGTAGTACTGGCTTTACAAAAGAATAGAAATAACATATACATCAGTGTTACAGGAATTATGACATGAGTACATACATAAAAGATCAGAATAGCTTTCGAAACACCAACTTCACACATGAGCATTAAAGCAGAACAGAATAAATGTCTAAACATCTTTACAAAGTAAATAACATATTATAAATTCAAATTATATTTGAGGATAACAGTATTCCTCATCATAGTGAATGTAGCTGAGTATTAGAAAAGTTCAACATAAGTCTTATCAAATAAACACATAAAGACAGGAAGAACACAAATATACAAGGTACACAGACACATAGCAGAAAAACACAAGAGGAAAGGGCAGGGTTTGTTTTCAGAGTAACATTTGGTACTGCAGTCCAACCTAAAAACTTCATTCCATAGACCTTTCGTCTTATTTCAACATTTGTTTCCACTAAAAAAATCCTATCCAAGCATGCTTTCTGTATTTATATGTTTACATATTTCTTACCTCATTATTTATTTTCCATTATTTACCTCATCATTTATTTCAAAGAAAATCCTACCTAAACCTGTTGTCCCTAAACCCTACTTTTTTGCTCATATCCTCTTTCAAAATACTTTTTTTGCCAAACGATTTTCTTATAGCTTCTCAATGCATTTCTTCTTATTCATCACAACTCGTTCTCTCATATAGCTTACCCCATATTAAGCTAACTTAAATCTACTGAGCTCAGATGCTAAACTAAGGAACGAGGCAATGCAGCAACACAAAACAATTAACACAAACATCAATGACAAAGAATTCAAATTGGCAAAGCAATTGCAATATTGCAACTAATATAAGGCACTGTGCAGCAAACAAGAAAAATAAATCCGTAGTAAAACTGGCTTAACAGCGTAATACAAAGTCAAATTCAGTATCATTATGCCTGGCAAACAGCAGCAGCAAATGTAATAACTTATATCTAAACACGACAACGCTCAAGTATAAAAAAAAAATAGTACCCTAAAGACAACAATGCAGATAAGGGAAATGTCTATACACATCTTAATGTGAATGTAGTTAAAGTGGTGCACCACAACTTATTCTACAAAATAAATTACCAAGTACTTGAAAAGAAAATTATGAATGCAGTTCCTGTGAAGGTAAATGTCTTTCTGTGCTCCCTCATTTTTTAAAAAAAAAATTATTATCTACTCGATCTGTAGACAGAAAATATTTATATTAGTACATCTATAAAATTTTATTTTAACCAATGTTGCAGTGCAGCTAGAAACTAGATATTTAACAAAATGAGTAATCTCTCAACTGCAAAGACAATAGATGTAAAATGTTTCTCATCATTTCATTAGTCATTTTAGTAAATATCATAAATTAAGAGCTCCACAGTGTAACCATATGTTTTCAAGTTTGAGCGTGTCGTATTTGCGATGCTTTCGACAAAGAAATGTCAATAGCGAGGATAATGGTCTCTCTTTTTTTCCCCTAATGGCTTTCTTTTGTCAGACGACTATCTCTCAGCTGGACGCCCAAAACTCATTACGTCAAGGTCACTTACCTTTCTAACCGAAATATTTGCAACACCAGTTTGCACTACAGTGGCAGTCTCATACACAAAATTTCACAGGTCGAGAATTTGCGTTGCAAATGTGTAGATACAAAATCTTATGAATATAACAGTGTTCAAAAAATTGTCGCTGGCATTGTGATACATTCACGCATTTACACACATTTCATAACTCTTAAAGTACGATTCTTGGTTTCCAACATCCTTTTTCTCAAATCAGAGTGCCTAACCACTACTCATTATTCCTTACCTTATTGCACATATACATATTCATCGACAATTCTTCAATATTTCATCATAATAAATACGTAGCGTAATCAAATTCCTCATATACGGTAGCATCATCTTATTGATCATAAACATACCTCAACTGCATAATACACATCGTCATCGTAAAAATAACATCATAACACCTCAGTCAAATCTCAAAAACGTTGTAGCTTTCTGCAATAATGTCAAAACCTAAAAAAAAATTCTCTGCTCATTTCAAAAGTGTCATCTGCCTCAAACATACTTTAAAAATCGTGATCCCATACCAAATATATCATTCAAAGCTCTCATAATATCACAATGGGTCTGAAAAAATATGAACAGTTCACATAGTACAGACAAAATATAATTTCGTAAGTGTGAAATTATCCAACTGTGTAATTGCGTAAACATGTGTCACTGACATAAAAAAAATTTTTGTTTTTCTGTTAAATAATCAGATAGCTGTGTAATTCTGTGTTGGAGAAATATGGTACCGATGTGTAAAGTTGTATAAGCAAATACCATATTAGCTAGGGCTCCTTGTGCTTGCCACACACATGGTACACAAAGTAAGCGTGTACCCCCCTGAGGATAAATGTAATTATACCCTCAGGTGTTACAGGTTACAGCAATGGAATGAAATGTATCACGGAAAACCCTTGTATCACTGTACTTCAAATATCTTAAAAAAATAAATGTTTTAAGTGCGAAATTAATCACTCAAATACGTGTACTGTAGCGCTAAACTGTGCGTCATGTTGTAAGATAATCTCTGTGGAAGTCTCGTAGTTATCATCCTCCGGAAGCTAAGTTCTGCAGAAGTCAATGTACTTACCTCATGATAAACAAAAGTGAAATGCTTTGTGTATAGATATCGTAGTTATTACGCTTATTGCTGTGATGAAGAAAGTACTGTACTGTAACGTATTGTTGTGCTACGGAAAAGGCTGTCTCATTGTAGCTATACCACAAAAGTTACTACTAAAACATGTTTTACTTTCCAGAATAAAACAGAAAACTGTGCAGATATAAAACAGAAACACTGCAAAAGCAACATTGTAAATTGTCACTCATTAGTAGCGTCGTGATAAAATCGTGTAGCTGTCACATAAACTAACCACTATGTCATCTGGTATCTCACTGAAAGTACTTTAAATCCAGAATGTATTTTCAAGTAAACCAAAATGTTGCATTAAAATCTCATTAGCAGTACTGGTAAATGTTCTAAGTATGTAAGCCTTATATTCGTTACGTAATCGTGCAACTAACAAGCAAGAATGTACACACACAATAACACTGTGTCGTCTGTTCACAATAACAATGCATTCGCAATTACTTTTCTAAGTTACCCATGTTCTTGACTGGATAGTTAGTTAGCTTTAAAACATAGTTGCATGTTAACAGTTTGTAAGTGTGACAAAGAGTACTAGTAATGTGAAGTGAAAAATTTTATAGCAAAGACTAAATTAAAAAACAGATTATCTCTCAATAAACGGTTTTATAAGTGAAATGTGGCGCAATCCCTTACTCTTCCTAGTGCGCAGAGGTTCAGCTTGAAAGTAATTATCATGTTGCATACGTTGGTAAAGAATACTGGAATTTTTCCCAAGGTTAGCGTCTATGTTATTTTTCCCTGAGCCAGCGGGCGCACGTGGCTGCCTGCGGTGCGAGTCATTGTCTGTTTCTTTGTTGGCGAGCGCCGTTATTGGGATTCGGAGACCTAACTTCTACAAATTCACCTTGACGAGAAGGCCCTGCCCTGTTTGAAGCTCGCCAGTTCTGATGCAATTCAGGTCTGTCGTTACGATCACATCGTCTGTCGTCATGTCGGTAGATTCCATAGTTTCTTTCTTGTCGGTCACGTGGTGGAGAACTTCTCCCTGAATCGTAACTGCGCGCTGGTCCGTTGCGTCTAAAGTTATTCTGTCTCCCTTGACAATATTTATTTTGGTTCCCATATTGTCTGTTTCACTGATTGTCTCTGTGATAGTCATTACCGCGGAGAGGTGATCTTTCCCTGTAGTTATTACTACTCTGCCAACGGTTGTCATATGGGTGGTGTCTGTTTTGTTCACGATTTGTGTTGTGAGAATAGCCTTGTCGTGTCCGGTTATTACTTCTTTCATCACGGAATTGCGACGGATGTCACCTGTAATTGTTGTTTCCTGTTTTCGCGTTCCGCGATTGTCAGTGTCAATTTCTAATTCTTGTAAGAGTCCCTGAATTGCTTCAATGTCGTCTTTGCAACCTCCTGCCAAAATAATATGTCGTAAATGTTCAGGCAGTTTGATTAAGCAAATGCGGATGAGTTCTGAGGGGCTGTATGGGTTTGAAAGATACTGATTCTTATGTAACATGTCTTCAAAATATTTCATAAGACTGGAAAATTCAGATTGTTCGAAACGTTTCATCATTATGATGCTATGTTTTACTCGGTCTTGTGTGGCTTGAGACCAATATGCTGAGAGAAAGGCATGGTAAAACTCTCCTTCACTGTGGCAATCGTGAATGACCGACCGCATTCTTACAGCTGGTTCATTCTCTAAGTAGCCACACATAAATTCTAATCTGTGTTCTAATGACCAGTTGGGAGGAAAACAATGAGAGAATTGATGAAGCCACGCTTGTGGATGAATGTCGTTGCCGGAATTCTTAAATGTTTTGAATTTACGTGTAGTAATGAACAGCTTATAGTCAAAATCATCATGTCGGCGAGTCGCATGTCGGTCATTATTACGTCGTTTCGGCGGTTCCATCTCAAAATTCGGTGTGCCTTGCCAATTTCTTTCATAATTTCCGAAGTGTCCTGTGTTATTATTTTGTGGTTGTTCCGTATTTCTAAGTCCCTCTTCCTGTATTGGAGCGCGAGTGGCCTCTGAAATACGTAATTCTTGTATTACCTGAGTCAGCTGATCTTGTACTTCCCGGATTTCTCTTTGGTGTTGCGTATTAATTTGATTCTGATTTTGTTTGAATTTCCTAATTTGTTAATTTCCTAATTTGTTCGCACTCTTCTGTGTCATTAAAGACTACCGGTTTTGTGTCATTCAGATTATCATCTACCTTAGTAGATAAGTTAGTGAACTGATCCGAAAGTTCGGCTACTTTCTCCGATAGTGAACACATTTCCTCAGTGTGTTTTTCTGAACCCAGTTTCAGAGTGTCCATTTGTGTTGAAATCGAACCTACTGTGTCCTTTAAGTTTCCTTGAGTTTTTGCAAGTTGCGTAACCGAATCGGTAGATGCAACTGAGTCAATTTTAGCCCACAAGGTCTCATGATTTTCATGAACAATGGTTTGCAGTTCTTTTATGGCTGCTTCGTGATTCTGTAATGCATTTTCATGCCGCGAAAAAATAGGTTGAAAATGCTCACAAATTTGTGTTTTTACGTCGTTACAGACTTTTTGACATTTCGATTCGATTTTATGTAACTCAGTAGTTAAATCTTCACGTGTGAAGATTTTGTTCCATTGCGTCTAACTGTTTCTGTGTTTGTCTCTGGTGTTGTTCCATTGTGTCTAACTTTTGAAGCTTTTGTTGTGTTTGTCTCTGGTGTTGTTCTATTGTGTCTAACTTTTGAAGGTTTTGCTGTTTTTGTCTCTGATTTTGTTCCATTTGTTGCAATAGCTGTAATAACAATGCATTAGTGTCTGGAATCTGTTCCTCTACGCTTTTCGGCAGTGCATTTGCACCGGCAACATTCACATTTTGACAAGCAGAAAATGTGTCTTGACTTATTTGAGAAAACGGTGAGGACGCAAAACCTGAATCTACAGTATTTGCAAAATTGTGTCCTGTCATTTCGGATTCCTGAGGCGAGCTCTTGCCGACCGATCGATCGATAATGCTTCCCTGTTCACTAATTGTTTCACTGCCTACGCCATTGTTTGCCGCCCGCTGCATTTCCCTATGCACAATTACCAAATTACTATGTTGAACATTAGTTAATTCATTACACGGTGGCGCTAACACACTGCTTTCGTCTTCACTGTCATTTCTCAGTTTACTTTGGAGCCTAGTATTACGTTTTTCACACGCCATTATTGTCACAATATTTCAGACAACAACACAGAAAAACACAATTTGAAGAGCAAAAATAATAGAACACATTAACATAGCACTGAAAATAATATCTAGTTAATTGCAAGCGCAGCTGCGAAATACTTGGTGCAAATCTACATGCGTGCCACAACAACGATGAAAGACAGCAACTACAAAGGAGATCCTCTCTACAATTACGCGCTAACAATAAACAATAGCTACACTAATTACACAAACTACAATAAAAAAAAATCAGAAGATTCCAGTGAGGTATCCTCGGCTAAGGGTCGACATATGAAACGTCCCCTTTTGAACAATTATACATGACTGTCCTTAAACTGACACACAATATTTTTAGCGCAACGCAATCTGACTTTCAAAAATCCCTACAAAAGAATGCCCCTGACTATAACATTAACCTATACCTTTCACAAATCACTTACCTCACAAAAATCTTCGTTACTCGAACTACTGCAATACAGCGAGCGCCACTACTGCCAGCTAAATAAAAGATTCAAACTACGGAGGCACTAACTACTGATAGGCATAGTTAGCAAATGAAAGATTTTGATAGAGAACAAACAATGTATTTACCTTAATAGTCAGCAAAAGTCATAATTTATATAGGAGTTCATAACATCCATTCTTACAAATATCAAAACTCCGCCATTTCTCTCCCCACATCCACCACTGCTGGCGGCTCACCTCCAACTGTGCAACGCTACACGCTGTTAACATCCAGCTGCCCAACACTACAATGGCAGACAACAATGCAAACTAGCCACAGACTGCACACAGCACAGCCTGTGATTTTCATACAGAGCGCTACGTGGCGTTACCAATATAAAAACCTAAACAGCCTACTTACAAAACGCTTTCCGTGAATTATCAGCAGAAACAGTACACAAAGTTTCTGTTTAACATTCGTAACGTAATAGTTCAGAAGTAGCCTATAGGAATGTAACTATATTTTGATTAAATCCGACGATGTATTACCTTTAAAGGCGTGGGGTTCATCTTGGAAAAAGGAGTGCCGTGATATGACGTTTATTACTTGAGCAAAATGGCCTGTAATTGTTCTTTGTATTTATAGTCAACCTAGCCGACACAATAAATATGATGAAGAAGTAGATTATACACTTGATGTTTGTCTGTAACACAGAACCCAGAAGTCATTTCTGTGCCACGTATTGAGGGCTGCTTTTTCGCTGCCGCTCTCAGAAAGCCTTTTCAGTCAAACGAAAGAGAGGCAACGAGGGAAACTTGAGAGTTTGCAGAGAAACTGGAGGCCGTCTGTGCGGTCAGCGCATGGCCGGAGGAGTCGGTCCAGAAGGAGCGGTCACTGTGTGTGCTGCGGCCAGCTGCAGCCGTCCCTGGGGAACGTTTGCGGCTCTGCAGCTGCGCGCCGCTGGAAGCTTTGTGGCGGCGGTAATCGGAACCCCACTGGGCAACGACTTGAAACTTCATCAAAAGCTAGCTTGCTGTATAACGGAAGCAAAAAAGGACTGGAGAAAAAGAAAATTTCGTGACTTGAAAGTGGGAAGCGTGGCGTACGTACTGGAATCAAGCTCTATAGTAATCTGGCAAACATTCGTTGGGCTTTGCAGTGTTTGCGAAGTGCGGGTTTTCTATAACGATCGCAGGGTCAGTCAGTTTCTTTGAGATGGCTGGAATTAGAAATACGAGATTTCTGCAGGCGATTAGTCAGACAGAGGAAACGTGCTGTACACCAAAGAAGCAATGACGGAAAGAAAAGAAAAGTTCGAAAGCTGGGTTAAAAATCAGGGTGAAGGATGTCAATGATACGATTCGATGCCGACCGTTGTTAGTCGAGCAGCGGTCATGTAGCAAATAGTTTTAACCTGTGACTTCGGTTTTAAATATCTTACGGAAAAGAGTGACCATGAGAGCTGTTGTTTTTTATTTTTTGTGACAATGATTTTACATCAGCTGGTCTGCCTCAGGTATCGTTATATCCAAATGGTTTATAAATATTAATCTACATTCAGATCCGATGATGGCACCTTTAGTGTGTTGAAACAGGTTATCCAGTAAACAGTATTTAAGCGATCTTGGCTTTTGAATTATTTCTACAACAGTGATCGCCCCACTACACACTATGTGTTCACTGCAAAACTCACTAGAAGAAATAGGATGATAGGACATGTCTTAAGACATCGGGGAATAACTTCCATACTACTAGAGGAATTCGTACAGGGTAAAAAATTAAGGGATAACAGAAAAAAATTGGAAATGAGCGTATGACATCGTTGGCCGGGAGGCCCCAAGTGCAAGTCTTATATAAGTCGACGCCACATTGGGCGACTTGCGAGTCGGTGATGAGGATGAATTGATGACGAGGACAACACAACACCCACTCCACGAAAGGAGAAAAATCTCCAGCTATGCCGGGAATCGAACCCGGGCCCACGCGCATGATACCAATCAGTTTTTTTCTACGTTATTTTGTTCGGTGTTGTTCGTTTCGTTTGGTCTGGGCGGACGTCACATGACATCCGTTCAAGTTGATCATTGATTCCTTTACTCATTTTTTTTTTAATTACAGAGGGCCACCGCCTCTCTCTGACCGGACACGCTGAGCTACCGTGCCGGCTGCTAAAGCGGACAGAGAAGACAGAGGATGGAATACATTCAGCAAATACTCGTAATTCAGGACATAGGATGTAAATACCTCTCTAACCTGACGAGATTTTTCGGAAGAGAGGAATTCGTGGCGGGCTGCATCAAACCAGTCGGAAGACTTACGAAAAAACAGAAAACACTTTGGTACAATCGCATTGCAGGCAGCCCCAGCTCTTTCGAAGCCGAATTTATACATCCACACAGCAGAAACAGTGGGCCACCGTGTAGCTTCTCCTCCCCTGATGTACCACCACCACGCTAACAGCTAGGCTTCACCGGTAGTCCGTCGATGCGCAACGCTGACACATGACTCTCCGACTACTCTAGCTTGTACCTCGATCAACAGCCCAGGTGGCTGCTGAACTCAACTGTAGTTCCATAGTGCCACTCCGTGAGATTTCGGTAGACGAAAGTGGTACCGCACTCTTTACAGTACACTTAGGATTCTCTACATTCTCGTATTGACTCATTCACCTTTCCCTGAAAAAAACTAGCTGATAGGATTATTCTTAATATGAACAGCCTCTCAAAATATGAACGCTACCTGCAAAGGTCATAAAAACTATTTTAAATTCTAGGCAGTGAATTTCACCGTGTGCTATTTCCACCAGTCCAACATAAAAAAACACAATGAGATACACGTTATTTTCTGAGCCGTAGGAAGAACTTATAGGTAGTGAGTAAAATGGCAGGGCCGTAAAGGCAGAGTATTTGAAAATTTTACGTCCGAAATTCCGTAACTAGGAGACAGAATGGATTTAAGCCACAGAAATTTTTAATACTATTAGCAACCTTCTCCTTACTGCATACAATTAATACTGCTTTTGTTCATTGTTGAAAATACCGCTATAGTAGTATTAATTACTGTAGTTTTCTACACAACCTGGTTTCACTGTGTCAGCCCAATCTTCAGATGCCACAAAAGTGAGTCCAGGATATACATATCTAAGCTAAGTTAAAAGACATGCATTTTTCCTGCATGGTTCATAAGACGGAGCATGGAAATATTAACTTTCAGAAGCCGCCTTTCCATGCATCGTCTGATGAGCCATGTACGACGGACCTAGAGTGTTTTAACTTAACTTTGATGTACACATTTTGGATTGGTTTTTGTTGCATCCGAAGAAGGGGCTGAGACTCCGAAACTGGGTTGTGTAAAAAACTTCAGTAATAAAAATTAGTATAATTGTAGCAATATTTTCAATGACGAACTATTTACAGAACTGCTGTGGATCTACCACGAGCAAAAATTTTTGTTGCTTTTATATATACAGGTAAGTGCATTCCAGTCAAGTTCTTTAAGATCCAAAGTTAGTCAACAACTGTTATGTAAAAACAGTTTCAGAACTATTTCGCCAAATATTTGATATACAAAAAAATATATGTCTTACAGCCATAGAAAATGCTCCGAAAATAAATGAAGCGAAAGGCGTCTGGTAACCAACCGGATAGCTGTTTATTTAGATGTAGACACGTAATTTATACGTTACCGGCAAGCTGCGAAATGCGGCATTTTATGAAATGACTAGAATATCAAATATCATTACAAAGGGTGCGAAATGCATCTTATTTAATACGTTGCCTAGGTGTTTCATAGAATGCTTTTTTTTTATTTCATTTCATTTATTCAGCATATCCCATTACAATATTTGTGACACTGCACGTAGAATGCCGATTACGTTTAAGGGGCTCCGGAACGCCCTATACTTGCAATGTTAAAATAACGCTTATAAATTACATCTTTCCTCACAAAGTATTTGAGGTAGGAAGTTGAACTTTTTACAGATTATTTATTGGAATATGGGCTACAACTTAACACAGGGATTTTACAAAATTTTAGTTCAGTTATTAAAGATGATTTTTTTTTCAATTGTAATGAAAATTCACAACATTTTTTTGCAATTTTTTTATTTATATATTCAAAAATATACAGTTTTTTGGAAAAAGGCTGTGTTAAATTATGCAGAAGGTACTGTGTAACATTTACTGAAAGTTTGAAACAAATATGTTTGGAAGATCCTTAGAAAACATGTAATTAGTATGAGAAAATAAAAGTTTTGGGAATCGAGCGACAAAGATTGTATTAACTTTTTAGTGCATTCCAGGTCCATAGGATGGATTATCTTCATCCTCTGCATACTCCTCCTCCAGCTTCCTCTTGTTCCTCCTCCTGTTTACTCTTGCTTGTATTTCTAGACTCTTTACAGCCCTGTCTGCAGCCCGAAGGCGTTCCTTGTCTAAAGCAAGCATCGCTCGTACCATGTTAGAACCTATCTTCATTCCCATATTTCTAAATACCTTGCACCTTACAATGTTGCCATCATTGAAAGTCGCAACAGCATCATACACACCAAAGTGAAGTGTTTCTATTCCAACAAATACAGTCTTGGGGATGCTCGACCATATAACACTATTTACACTTTCATTGGGGTTTTGAGTTTTTCCGTGAATACACTTTTTCAACAGTTCAGGTGCTGCTAAGTCTCTGAAAATAGGTTTTATCACCTCCATTATTGCATGAGGCAGACTATGCTTATGAGTGTACACTTCACCAGTTAGCAATCCTTTGTTATATTTACACCAACTGTCTTCTTCTTTGGGACACAAGCTATGTTCGGGATTTTCATCGTCTTTATTGTTTACAGTAATAACACATACCTCTGGCTTTCCAACATTTCTCCTTTTCTTAAAAGCCTTCAGAGGATTTCTAATAACTTTACTTTTACTCATTATTATACTTCAACAAAACAGAGACTCAAGAAACAGAATTAATTACGAATATTTTCGAGATAACGACAGAGTAAATAAACATGAAACAATCGACAATCACACCAGCGATATATATTGAACCATCACAGGTTAGCCACAACACATACTTTATCTCACATCACTAAAATGTACCTGATTATCACGGACGTTAATAATAACACCATTTGACAGCAGTTTAACAGCGCCACAGTGGGTCACGCCCATGCAGAACACATTTCAAAAAAAATTTAAAAATAGTTGTAGTGTTCGGAATTGAATAAATTATATATCTATTAAAAGGTAATAGTCTGCAGATTCAGAAAACGCAAAAAAGTAAAAATTGAACTTTTCATGATTTTGAGCCTTTCCGGAGCCCCTTAAGGCGAAGTATGAAAGATAATTGAAGAAGGATCTACAGTTACAGTTCCTGTTCCTGAAACTGGTAAAGGTCGTGGAGACCCTCGGAACACATTGTCTGTCGTGGCTGATGCGACAAATCACTTATTTTATAAATTGCTTACCAATGGAGGAATTTTAAAGCAATTGTACAGAAGGTCATAGATCACATGATTCAAGAAATCTTTCCTAAAGTGCAAAGATGTCCCGATGCACAAACATATCTCTCAGGTCGGTTGCAACTCAGCAACCTACCGGGACTGGGCAAGGATGTGTGATGTCATATGGAAAAATATATATCAGAAGCCCAGAACCTCAGGTGGTTGTGAGTAAAAGAAAAAGTTATTTGCAATTCAAAATGTCGTTTCATCTCTACTTGCTGCAGTAAATACAGAATAACAAAAGTATCACTTCGAAATTAATAAAAATTGAAAGTTTGGATTCAGTTATTGTTTATTATGCATATGTTCGTTAAATACTGTTTTTCAGTTGTTTATTACGTAACAGTAACTGTTAAAAATCTACCAAAACACATCTACTTCACGATAAGCCAATTTTCAGAGACACAGATTTGTGATAATCTTCACGTTTTAATTCAACTTTCATTAAATATATAAATCTCTATTTTTAACTTGTTATTTCATTGTAAGTTTATTCTTTCCCAGTGTCCATTTCGCATTTTGTGAAATACGTAGGAATTTTTTACACTTACTGGGAGAAATATTAATTTAAAATTGAATATCTTGCCATCCGGGTATTGTATATCTTGCCTGGATACTTTTATAGTAATACTGCAGATCGAAGACACAAACAGAATAAAAATGATTTTACAATGCGTTGCTTTTGCACACTTTCTATATTTCCACACTGCAGTAGAGCAGCTCAAAATGCTAGAGTGAATACATTTTCCAGACCTTTGAAAAGAACAATTGAACTCTGTTAGGTTTTAATCTCATCATTCTAACTCCACATTTTCACATCTATAACGTATAAGTGAATCTCATACGAAAACATAGCAACTTCTATTTTGGGAAATATGACAGTAAGTAATGTATGTCTTAACATTTATTGCTTAAAGTAAATGCTTAAAATTTTGGCAAATAAGATCTAACTTACGAGTCTTGCGAATCTGATAGTCGTAACTGCCTGTTACAAGATATTTCCCCTTCTCCCACGTGTGCTTCGGTTGTGTTCACATTTGTCAAGCTGCAAAAATCGACTGAACGCATATGGATAATTCTACCCATAAATGACCTTTGATGCGTGGTAGAACAGACACGTATCAGTGCTTTAGTCATTTCATCCTGTTTTAGCTTTTTCAGCTAGGATGATCTGCGGGTAATAAAACACCAAAAACTTTTAGTATTTTATCCATCTTCACCAACTGTAGTTGCATACATCGAAATAATCAGCATCTAGTTGCATAAAAGAAATTTAATTTCTTAACCGCTTTCAAGCACTTAGTGTCCTTCGTCATAAGGTTGTAATTATTGTATTATTTGCGAGTGTCAACAGTAAGATACATGCAGCATAATACTTTGACCACAGCAGTGCGCTGCCTGCACCTTACTGTTGACGCTAAGAAACAGTGGGATAGTTATAAACTCTAACGAAGGGCACTAAGTGCTTGAAACAAATAATGGGATTTTTATAAGCTTCTGACGAACAGCACTATGAGCTTGATACCAGTTAACACATTAAATTTGTTTTATGCAGCTGGTTGCTGATCATTTCGAAGTATACCAAAAATACGTTTCACGACTAAGAAACGACAGAACACAGATAGAACGTTGATTCACAAAACCACTCAGCTTTGTTTTCGAGTTTTTCCATGTGTGATTGTTATTCCAGGCAGGAGACCGTAAAATCTCAGAAACGGATCATCCCGGTGCACAATATCAGAGCACAGGAAAAACGAGGGGAAACTGTACCAGTATTTGTTGGCTGGGAAGTGTGGCAAATTCTCGGTCCACAGGAGTGCAGAGTTACAACAGTAGCAGTGGCCGCTGCTAGGGCGCCACGCTGCGGTACGTACCGCGGACCGCACCTCGGAATCCGCCCGCTACTGAAATCTCGCTGTGCTCGGAAAAAAAAAAAAAAAAACCGAGCTGTGAAAAATGAAAGCAAGGAGCGCAGCCGCCACCCGCCGGCTACACGTATAACCTTCCCGTGATCTGAAACAACGCTCGGGCGCAACATTTGAGCAGTGCTCTGTCATTTCGTATATTTTCAGATTTATAACGCACAAACCGGCGGCGGCCTTGGGAGTTAATTAAGCGATAAAGCGACGCTCGGTCTCCCACTGGTTTTTTCTCGTCTGCCCTCCTGGGCTTAAAAAAAAAGCCTAGAAGGCGAGGGAAAATTAAACAGTGACGTCTGGGCCGGCGGTGTATCTCAGGCGAACAGGAAGGAGCAAGCTGCCCTCTGTGTTCCTGTGGTCACGTTTGTATGTGTGTGTGTGTGACTTGTATGTGCGTTCTGTGGCAGTTAAATGAGTGGCCACCGCTGCCTGCGGTATCGCTTGAAGATAGCCGCTAGATTTATGACCCAAGGCGGCCGGGATAGCTCTCTCACTTTTTTTCGTTTTCTCTCCCTTCCCTCCTGCACCTACAAGCCGCCCCCTCCACCTCCACCCCCATCCCCTCCACACTGTGTATCACACGCACGTACGCACTCACGCACACGCGCACAGTCAAACGCAGTTTTACTCACAGGCACATAGAAGCGCTACGGAATGGGACCATACTTTACTCCGCCAACTCCGGATACTGCTGTGGACCCGAAAACCCACGGCAGTCGTAAGAAATTCTGCGCGGAGGCTGACACGACTTCAAAGACCGACATAACTTCAACCGTTTTTTGCTCCTCCCCTCCCTTCTGATTTGTGGCTTCGTCTCGCTAACGGTAAGTATAATCAGCGGGAGTGGTAACGAAAACATAACCCTCCGGAGTGATCCCACTCAAAAGAACCATATTCATAGGAGAGAACAAAAAGACTAACACTGCATCTACGGCTGTTCCCAGACGTCTTCCTATGCTCAAGAGGCGTTGCGGTAAGAACATTGGATTTTCAGCTTCAGCTGTATTTCTTTTACCGGCAACAAAGAGCTCCACTGTATCTCTCTGTTTTTTCTTCTATTTTTTCGCATTTTGCATCGTATGTCGCTGAAATTCATATTTTCGTCTTTACATTAATCTAAAGTAATACAGAAAGAAATGTCGAGAGTGTCGACGCTCGAGACTGAGCGAGCAGCAATTCATATAAAAACATCGATACCTGAGACTTAATGTCGATAGTGACCTATGTCAAAGCGTCTCTTTCGATCTACTTAAGGACTGGTAATCAATATTCATACGAAATTTACTTCCTGTTGTGCGTCTTTTATGTATTAGTGTTAAAAAATCAGCTAATGAGCTATTTCTGAATTGTAAAAATTTCGTATTTATAAATAATATTTACATGCTGACGCGGAAACAAGGTTAATTATTGATAGAAATTGCTGTTGAAGTAGTAGGAAAATATGGATGCTTGGAAGGCGGTCTACGTGTTTAACTGCCGATCTAAAGGAAATAATTAAAGGTTGTCACACGACTGAGCGATTTGAGAGTTGAATAGCTAGTACTCCAACAAAAAGTGACTATGTACAAATGTTTTATTTGACATATGGACAAAATTCCCTGAGTTATTTTATGCAAAGAAAGCCGCTAACACTAAGTTTTGTCTACTACTATGGTGCTGTTCTTAAAGCTTCAAAATTATGTTATAGACTGTGAGGGAAAACAATAACACCGTGAATAATTATTAGTATTTAACTTTTATGCTGACGTGGTTAGAAATCAATGTCATTGTGCTAACCGGATTCAGTGTGTATGAGACTGAACTATTAAAGCGGAAACATTTATTATCTCAATCACGAACCAACAATTAGAAGCAATTTGTTTAAATTTTTATTTGAAATTTTGTCCGCACTGATGTGCTTTTTAGCATTTCAAAATAAACAATTACTGCGCTGAAATTTGTTTGAAAATTTGTATATGTCAATTTAGTTTATTTCATTTTGTCCATCCACGACCTGAGAGCGTTCAGCTGAAAATCCTCTCGAAAGTGATGCAAAATTATAATTCCTTGTTTCTCCAAGTGACGTGTAACCTGATTTCTCCCTATTGACGTTTCTAGAAAGCAATGTGGCTAAGACTCATTGTTTATTGCGCAGCGAGTGACTCATTTGGCACTGCGTACAATTTTGCACCTAAACATACTTCCACGTCAGCTGCACATTTGAAATTATTTTGAAAACATTTTATTTCATTTCACTGGTCTTTTTTATACAGGACCGCAACTATAGCACGGTACTGATGTTAACAACGACCCGCGTCTATCATTTGTCTGCTGTTTGATATTGATTATTGTGTAGGATTTACTTGGAGAGAATCAGTAAATATAGAGTGGTCAGAAAGAGTCTGAAAAGCTTTTAAGGGTGTTCCACAGTAAGCTACGCTGAGATATAAATGGTAAGAAGAAAATTTAATGTGTTGCGACGCTTCCGAGTTAATTAGCATTAAAGTTAGCCAATCACGTCGTTTCGTAAGCAGATTCAAGAGGCCTGCCAGAGATAGTGTCGCCAAACGCGTTCTTTATTCGGTTTCCTAAACCCGAACAAGAGAACGATACAAAAATTGAACATGGAACTGTAGTAAGGATCGAACGCGAGCCAAAAGATGAGCAGTCTGATGCGCTATCATTTACGCCGTTTACGACTAACACATATTGTGTCTGGAGGGCCATTAGAACGTTTCCCCCGCCCGCAACGGCCTGATTGCCAATCTTCGACGTTACTTAAATCTAAAAGGGGCTCGGTGTTGATTTTTTTTCTTGGCAGTTGTTTCTCAGCACAGCCTACGCTATAGCAGTCTTAAAAGTTTCAGACTATTTCTGACCAGCGTCTATAGCTTCTGACTACTCCTTGATCTACTACTAATACTGTCACTAGATAACTAAAACACCATCTACACGCAACAGTACCCAGCTACCCACACTTATGTCTAAATACACCCAAGAGCCAAAGAAACTGTCGGTCAGTGAGGCCTGGCACGAAGTCGGCTTTCCAAAACATCCCAAAGGTGTTCTATAAGATTCAGGTCAGTGTACACGACAGTCCATTGCAGGGATGCGATTGTCGTGTAACTGTTCCGCCACAGGCCGTGCATTATGAACCGGTGATCGACCGTGTTGAAAGATGCTCTTCAACAGTGGGAAGCAACATAAATGTAGGCCCGTGCTGCGATAGAGCCACGCAAAACAATAAGGGGTGCAAGTCCCCTCCTTGAAAAACACGACCACACCATAACACCACCGCCTCCGAATTTTACTGTTGGCACTACACTCGCTAGCAGATGGCGTTCACCGCACATTCGCCATACCCACACCCTCCCATCGGATCGCCACATATTGTACCTTGATTCGTCACTCCAAACAACGTTTTTCCTCTGTTCTATCGTCCAATGTTTACGCTCCGTAGACCAAGCGAGGCGTCGTTTGTAATTTAGCGGCGTGATGTGTGGCTTAGGAGTAGCCGCTCGACCGTTAAATACAAGTTTTATCGCCTCCCGCCTAACTGTCATAGTGCTGGCAGTGGATCCTGATGCAGTCTGGAATTCCTATGTGATGGTAATCGATTTTTTTATTTTCCTGAGGCCAAAAACCGCATAAAAACATAAATGACATCTGTTTTTGGTGCTCCTGGAACCAAAAACCGCATAGAAACCACCAATAAAAATCAAATGGGATTATTAATTTCCGTGTGATTGGCGCGAAACATGTTCAATATGCTGTCCAACGTTTTCTGCAACAAGTTGAAATCGAGAAACAGAGTGTTCCACAATGGATAGAAGTGTTTCCAGGATCACATTCAGAATGGCTTGTGCAATGCGAACCTTCAATGCAGCTAAGTTGCGCAGCCAGAAGTCACACGGATTAAGGTCAGGTGATCAGGACGACCGGGCTGTAGGGAAATGGCGGCTGATAATTCTCGCATTTCCGAAATGGCGCTTCAGCAGCTGCTTAACTGGATTTGCAATGTGCGGAGGTGTGCCATAAAAATGATTCCATCCACACATCCACGCGGTTGGAGAGCTGGAATGACGTGGTTGCGCCAAAAAGACCCATAGCGCCTACCAGTGACGGAACACGTAACAGGCCTGAAAGCATCTGTCTCTTCGAAAAACTATGGTCCTATGATAAATGATGCATAAACCCACACCACACAGTGATCGTTTCAGGATGAAGTGACACTGGTTGATTTGCGTGTGGATTTTCCGTTGCCAATATTCGACAATTCTGTGTATTGACATATCCTGTCAGATGGACGTGGGCTTCGTCTGCCCACAAAATCTTCCACGGCCAGTCATTGTCCCCTTTCACGAGAGCAAAAAATTCTAAGCAAAGATATCTCTTGCTGGCAGGTCAACGGGAAGCAACTCGTGCACATGGGTAATTTTGAATAGATAGCAAAGCAGGATGTTTCGTAGGATTTTACGCACCGTGCTCACGGTTATGTCCAATGTGCGGGAAATTTTCCGTGCACTACGCGTTTGCACACCATCACCCGTCTCCTGCTGCATTCCTGTGGCCACTGCGATCACTGGCGTCGAATTTATTCGTTTCCTCCCTCTACCAGGTTGCACACCAAAAGAACCCGTCTTTTCGAATTTCCGAATCATTTTCTCCAGACCGACGGCAGCCATCGGACCAATGCCTTTTTTTTCAAACCCGCCAGTGTCCGGAACTTCTGCAGAGCGACGTGTGCGCAGTCAAAATAGCTCTGAGCACTATGGGACTTAACATCTAAGGTCATCAGTCCCCCAGAACTTAGAACTACTTAAACCTAAGTAACCTAAGGACAGCACACACATCGATGCCCGAGGCAGGATGCGAACCTGCGACCGTAGCGGTCGCGCGGTTCCAGGCTGAAGCGCCTAGAACCGATCGGCCACACCGGCCGGCTGTGCACAGTTATCATTCTTGTAATACAGCTTTACAAACAGAGCGCAATCCTGCATTGAGGCAATCATTGCGAACGTCGCAAACGCGAAAGGAGGAAAAGCCGTATACCCGGCGCGTTTATACCAACTTCAATGGATCGTGCGCATGACAGGTTTTTACGTATTCTGACACATACAGCGCCATCTATTTACCGATTTTCACACTATTTTGTCTCTTCTGCCAAACGTTTTCCCCTTCTCACGTAATATTCTTTTGCAGTTTGACGTCATTCTGACCAGTGTTGTTATTTTTACAACGTTTGGAAAGTTTGACTTTAATTAAAATCACCCTGAACAAGTTCGCTAATTAAACAAACACACGTGACATACCAAAACACCAGGCAAGTCGTACACGGCGAATACCCTCTCCGTGGAGTTGTTAAAGAAACAGAACATAAAATGTCTTAAGGTATGGAGGGGCAGATTGAGCAGACACAGAGATCAGATCAATAAATACGGTCGGGCCATTCTAATCGCGTATCGACTAACTAGAAGGTTGGCGACAGCCGAAGAATCTTGAGGAGGTGGCACACACTTTCGTAGTAGTCTGAAGAAGCAAATAATAATTATGCTCACCGTAGCAGCAAGCTGCTGATTTCAATGCTGATTTAGCAAAACCGTAATTTATAGTCTCTAACGAATCCCGCCTGTGCGCCTCACACAAACACAGAGGCCGTCATTCCATAATTCCTTATCGATTGTAGCTAGCACGTTACACAGCACCAACAGCCCGTACTACAACCTCCACAAACAGCGGTGTACGGCGTACTCGTTCTCTCCAGCAAGGTCGGGCGTGTTTTCTTCCTCATACAGGCCACTACTTCCCACTAAAAGCACACACCGTGCATCCTACACGCTATGACGTTCCAAGCCATTGCAGAACGAACTGCATGACCGTTCTCATTGACAGCCAAGACGCGACCCTCTCCTGCGCTCACTAACCTCTCTGACAAAGGTACCTAGCCGTAAATAGGAAAGATAAACTAGCTAGTTGTGTTGCTAATGCGACTGTATACTTTTCTCTGTGGCCTTGGAAAGAGCCTCTGAGGAGGATTTCCTCTGTATAACATGTCTGGATTTGATTTAATAACGACAAGATAAAATCGCCGTAAGACGTTGTCCTGCAGTCAGAAGAAGACATCTTCCAACGTCTGCCCTGATTCACCAAATGTTGAAAAGTACGTGACTCAGGTACAGCTTGGGTTATGACTATTGTAACAATCACGTGCAGTGCTCAAAATGTTGACCACAATTATTGATGTAAGCTATAAAGCGATTCACCTCAGACAATACTGTACGTTGAATTTAATCCCACCTTATTGCATTACACGTTCGTCTTTACAACATTTTATGTCTTCGGAATACGCGCTTCCTTGCAGTTCTCTTTATTTTCCACACAGATAAAAGTTGTTATGCGTTAATTCTGGTGAGCGTGTAGGCCATTCTGCGTTTCCCGAGTGATCGTTCCGAGAGCTCCAAATGTTCTGTCAGCACTTCGAACACTGCTACATCTCCTCTTCGACTGCGAAGGTGAACTTGGTTCAAATGGTTCAAATGGCTCTGAGCACTATGGGACTTAACATCTATGGTCATCAGTCCCCTAGAACTTAGAACTACTTAAACCTAACTAACCTAAGGACAGCACACAACACCCAGCCATCACGAGGCAGAGAAAATCCCTGACCCCGCCGGGAATCGAACCCGGGAACCCGGGCGTGGGAAGCGAGAACGCTACCGCACGACCACGAGATGCGGGCGCGAAGGTGAACTGGCGAAGCATCTTACAGGCACACATCTAGTAGCATTTTAAACTCCACACTTCATATTTTAGGAAATATGCTTCTTTATACACATATTCGCGTCACTATTGGTGTATTAACGTTATCAAAAACAAGAAAAAACTCCCCTCCACGCCCTCCTTGGAAAAAGTTTAGAGTGGTCCACAAAGACTTCAAACAGAAATAAAAACAAAAAATAACTTCACAATTGCATATTTGTTTCTATTGTATGAAAAACATTGTAACGCGTAATTTATGCATAATTTACTTTGAATGGTATTCTTGAAAACATTATGTTACACAAAGTCCAACATTACAGTCTTTGCCGGCCGAAGTGGCCGTGCGGTTAAAGGCGCTACAGTCTGGAACCGCAAGACCGCTACGGTCGCAGGTTCGAATCCTGCCTCGGGCATGGATGTTTGTGATGTCCTTAGGTTAGTTAGGTTTAACTAGTTCTAAGTTCTAGGGGACTAATAACCTCAGCAGTTGAGTCCCATAGTGCTCAGAGCCATTTGAACCAGTCTTTGTACCACAATTCTGGTTTTTTACCTTATACCGAGTGAGATGGCGCAGTGGTTAGCACACTGGATTCCCATTCAGGAGGACGACGGTTTAAACTCGTGTCCAGCCATCCAGATTTGTTTCCCGCTATTTACCTAAATCGCTCTAGACAAATGCCACAATTGTTCCTTTGAAAGAGCACGGCAGATTTCCTTCTCGATCCTGGGATCAGTCCGAACTTTTGTTCTGTTTCTAATGATCTCGATGTCGACAGGACGTTAAATTTTAATCTTCCTTCCTTCCTTCCTTGTTCCTTCCTTCCTTGTTCTTTCCTATCCGCTTGCCAGCCTCTTTCTTTGCTTTGTCAGAGCAAAAAAATGGTTCAAATGGCTCTGAGCACTATGGGGCTCAACTTATGAGGTCATTAGTCCCCTAGAACTTAGAACTAGTTAAACCTAACTAACCTAAGGACATCACACACATCCATGCCCAAGGCAGGATTCGAACCTGCGACCGTAGAGATTTGTCAGAGCAAACTATACAGTAGCACGTAGTGTTTACTTTGTTGGCGACGGGTGTTACCTTTCCTGGAAAGCAGCGACCAGAATTTCTGTCTAGTGGTTGGTGTCAGTTCCTATGATGGAATATTTTCCCCTCCAGAAGCTAGTGTCTGACGTTCCTACAACGTGTACAGTAAAGGCGTACTTGTAAATCGATGCCCGCTGCATCTAGTGGACAAAATATGAACTGCTACGGTTGTCCTACAGCCGGCAGTCCTGTAGCATGCGGGAGAATACTTATAGGGAATAGAAAGGTTCCGCCCCGACGGGATACGGGCGCCGTCCACACGGCCGATACATGTACGCCCGCATGACGTACCGGCGTAGTGCTGAATGCGTTAACAGTATCTGTAGTTACGTGTACAGAACGGCTGAGACATCAGTCACATTGGCGCCTCATAGACTGCCGTTTTCGGTTGACTGTGTTCCAAAATTGCGGCAGCACATCTATTAGGAACATATGAGTTATGACACATCCAATTTCTTTTTCTTAGAACATAAAACAGATAGGAACATGCACTCTGCTTTAAAATAAGCATGCGCTCCGCTCATTGTGAATATGAAACAATTATACCAGCCAGCACTGTATGACACACAGAACTCTAGCGGCAGCGGCGAGAGAGAGGACTATTTCTGATACATAAAATGGCGACATTTTCATTACAAGAACAGAGTGTGAACGTTTTTTTTCTTTTGCGTGGTATGACACCGATTGAAACTGATCGCCAGTTGCGTGAGACATGTGGTGATCCTGTCACGGATGTGCTGAACGTGGGTTCGTATGTGTGACAGTACAAAGAAGTCAGAACGTTGTGTGACAGAAAAACAAGTCATTCTCGGTCTCGCATCAACCGGTGAGACGACACGTACGAGCGAGTGAGAAAGATGCTGTGGAGGAACGCCGAATGGGCGTGAAACACGTCGCCTCCAAAATTGACAACAATCCTGCAGGAGAACCAGAAAAGTGTCCTCCTGTTGGGTGCCACGACCACGGAAGGCTGCGTGCGTGGAATGTTGCCAGGCGTTATTGACGTTTGATGACGACATGAATGGGAATTTCTTTTCATCGATGGTGATAATAGCCCGCATCTCGTGGTCGTGCGGTAGCGTTCTCGCTTCCCATGCCCGGGTTCCCGGGTTCGATTCCCGGCGGGGTCAGGGATTTTCTCTGCCTCGTGATGGCTGGGTGTTGTGTGCTGTCCTTAGGTTAGTTAGGTTTAAGTAGTTCTAAGTTCTAGGGGACTTATGACCACAGCAGTTGAGTCCCATAGTGCTCAGAGCCATTTGAACCATTGATGGTGATAATAGATGAGACATGGATGCTGTTTTTCAATCCTGAAACAAAGCCCCAGTAAGCTCAATGGAAGCACACGTACTAGCTACAACAGAAAAATTTCAAGTAAGCACCAGTGCTGAAAACTTCATGGTGGCTGTGTTCCTGCACAGCGATGGCGTAACCCTTAATTATTGTGTTCCAAGAGGCACTATGATGAGAGGTACATTCTACCAAGATGTTAAGAACAAGTTCCTTGCTTTATTTCGTAGAAAACGGCCTGAAGAAGTTGCACGTGTGCTCTTTCACCGAGAAAACGCTCCAACATATCGGGCGTAGCGATGCCGCAGTTTCTTCGTGGCAAGTTAAAAATTATTTATCATGATCTTTGCTCCACTGAACTGGCTTATAGCGACTTTTGGCCACTTAGTATGTCTAAAGACTTCCCATGGTGCAACATTCACTAGCCATGCTGCTACAACATCAGCAATTTCCCAGTGGTCCAACCAGACTCCTAAAGGAGTGTTCGCAGCGATCATTGTGCACGGTTGCAGAGAGATTCCGTCTAGAAGTAAGACAAATTTCATAGTTTTCGTGTGATTAGTTTAATAGACACAAAATTGAAGGTATTATAATTGGAATGGACTTCGTAGTTGTGGCTGTTTAGAGTCCCGTCAATAGAAATGCGACCAGTGATGTGAGTGTTGATAAGGCCATACATTATCAAAATAAATTTTAATGTAATATCACTACAAAAAAACCCAATGTGGATAGGAGCAGAGCAAGCGAAGCCCCGTTTTTCAGAGCCGGCCGGAGTGGCCGTGCCGTTCTAGGCGCTACAGTCTGGAGCTGAGCGACCGCTACGGTCGCAGGTTCGAATCCTGCCTCGGGCATGGATGTGTGTGATGTCCTTAGGTTAGTTAGGTTTAATTAGTTCTAAGTTCTAGGCGACTGATGACCTCAGAAGTTAAGTCGCATAGTGCTCAGAGCCATTTGAACCATTTGAACCAGTTTTTCAGAGAAATGTGCAACAAATACAAAACAACAAAGCATGACAAAAATGGATATTCAGAAGACTCACACCTACAAACTCCACTCCACTAATCGATGTAGCACAGATACACCGAGATTAGTTTCACGTAAGAGTAATATTTAACTTGACAAAACAGTAATCAAATACACTGTCGGTACCTACTATGAAACTGCTCCTTTAGAACAGATTCGTACAGAAGGCTGTCACTCTGAACGCCACAAGTTACCTGTGTACAATAGTACTATGCCTTTGAAAGAGAGATGAGCTTTTATGCCCATCGAACATGATCTCGTTTTTATACCCGTACCCCTCCAGTGTGTGAAAGCAAGGATACACGACTGTGTAGTTTGAAGCTTTTAGGGGTAACAGTAACCTGTAGTCCGCCCCGATAGATGAGTGGTCAGCGCGGAGGTCTGTCACGCCAAGGGGCCCGAGTTCGATTCCCGGCTGGGTCGGAGATTTTCTCCGCTCAGGGACTGGGTGTTGTGTTGTCCTCATTACCATTTCATCGTCACCAGTGGATGTCAACTGCAAACCACCACTGGAATCACTTCCATAGACGCTCATACAGTGGACCTCTCTGACGAGGCTTCCACGCTGACAAGACCTGCCGTACGGCAGAACACAAAGTTGCATTAAGTAACCTGTAGCATTATATGGTAGCTCTGCCTGTCCGAGATGGCTATGGAAGGGAGAGGTTTGTTTACATCCACAGGGCAGGCCAATGGGAGCTTTTATATTCGGACCATCTGACCATTATGTTTACCACAGGCAGCTAAGTACCTCTTTGCTAAGCCTCACCATCTTTCTTCCCGGAGCGCTCTGGAGCACCCATGTGCGGCCACACTTGGGCTGCAGAGGTGAACATTAACTGTCGGGTTTTTGAGAACACTCCGTGTTGTTCCCGGCTACAGGTATCAGGATGTCTCGTTTTTGAGGCATTGTGCCACTAAACGTTTTCCTATCAAGTGTATAACGTTGGGGAGAATTTTTTGAGTCTTTCTCAATGTTCTGGGAGCGTATAAAATGGCATCTCCGTGAGGGCACTTTGTTCAAATGGTTCAAATGGCTCTGAGCACAATGGGACTTAACATCTATGGTCATTAGTCCCCTAGAACTTAGAACTACTTAAACCTAACTAACCTAAGGACATCACACACATCCGTGCCGGAGACAGGATTCGAACCTGCGATTGTAGCGGTCCCGCGGTTCCAGACTGTAGCGCCTAGAACTGCTCGGCCACCGCGGCCAGCTAGGAATAATCTGCAAACGAAGTAAATACTGATGTAATGTTGTTCAGTACACAATCCTCAGCCATCAATAGAAATATCTACACTTGTACCCATTACACCCTTTACAGGACAGGGGCCTGTGCCTCTAGCGTCATAGCCTAGAAAACAAATATACCTACTACACTGCTCTTAATTGTTTTACTAGCACTCCTCGGCTGAAACTCTACAGCCTGTCTTTACTCTTGGTATTGTTTTAAAACAATAAATATGACATGAACTAATGCACCATCTGTACTGATTCTTTTGCAATCTCTCACGCCTTTACTTGTAAATAAAAACCGTTATAAGTTTCAACCACTCATCCATTAATACCATACAGCTAAATATAAAGACACAACAAAAATTATAAAATACAATCATTCTAAGTAGTCAATTAAGTTAAATTTGCTGCGATTCCATTCAGGCAGAGACATTAACTGTCAGGGTTTCTAACGCAACTCTTCCTAAAATGAAGTTGTAAGTGCTTGATCTGTCATGATTCTGCTGCGCAGCAGAATGGTAACTAAGCGAGGGATAAAATTTAGTTGTAACTAAATGGGGCAATGCTAAGTGGAGCATGCCCGTTGAGTAAGCAGTGACAGTGTAACCATTGCTAACAACAAACAAAGTACAAACAAGCCGGGAGCTCGCTGCCTCAGACAGTGCGAGAGAGAACGTCAGGAACACCTGATTCAGCAGTTAGACAACAATGCAGAGGAGACACCACGCTCTTCTGTGATGGGGCTATATGTAGTAACTACACGTAGGGAAGATGCAGTTACGTCTTTCAGGCTGCCGACTCTGCAGCTTTGTAATCAAACATTGGGCCAGCGAAGAACTCTGACAGGCTCAGGCAACATGATCAATATGCTCATGTTGGTTACCAGTAGGGAGCATCACGTCATCGACTACTATAAAACCCTCACCTTCATTCCACCCATTATGAGTCTGGCCATTCCATGTACTTCACCATACGTACTGGTGGAAGGCCAACTCTTCTAGCTGCAGGATGACCCAGTGAATACAGTAAAATCTTACCAGCTTGGGGCTAGTTCTGTAAGTCCACAATCATCTGGCTGTGAAGGAGACTTCAACTCTGAGGACTGCATTCCTACCAGTCACATCTGTGGCTACCCAAAGATGAGGGCCACTCGAATCTTTCATGAATGAAGAACCGACCTGCTATCTGCAAGCTGTTCAACTTGGAAACAGAATGCCTATGCTGCCAATCCTGGGCTGTACACTGGGACCGTGTCGCTGTTGGATCTTCTTCGTACACGCCGTCTCCACAACTGACAACAGAAGCATGCAGATTTCTGGAGCCGAGCCTGCGTGCAGCTACACTCACCAAGGGCATTGAGGCTCTGACAAACGTCCACAGCCATACCAGAGTGCGGATATGCACCGGCCGCGATACCCTCCTGAGACAGGGCCGTGGCACTGACCTCAGGCAATGCCAGGGACAGCACCAGCAGAGTCGTCGCCAGTACCCTGCTCTTTGGTGCAAAGTGGGATCAGCATGGCCACTGCTCTTCCGTACCGGGAAGAAAGACTGATTTTAAAACTCTCAGAAATAAATGACAGTCAACTGAATGAAGTAATAGTGCCTTAGCACACCACAAGCCCACACCTTCGCACTTCGACTATTCTAAACTCACATAGAAGGCCATTTCTTACAGTATCCTACAACTTTACAAAGCAAACTGTACATACCTGAACTGAAAATGCATTCCAGATAACTGTGAAAAAGCTGTAGTACTATGTCCACAATAACAATTTTTTCCAATAGTATATCTGCAGAATGAGACTGTCGAACAAATTTTGACCTGTACTGCAATGCAGATGGCCACTATTTTAAAGATTTACCGATAGAATGGAAAGTGCAATAATGTTTAGTTTAATTACTTAATTTCGGAATATATAATACATTTCTGATATACTTCAAATATTAACTGCAAAAAACTACTAACAGTGATATTTTATTAAGTCAGGGAACACATGGTTGGTTGTTTTTATTATGGATGCGGCTGCTTCAACAAAGTAAGTCGCTCTATCTGAAGTTGCACTCACAACGATGTCTGAAGATGATCGTAAAATTCCTGCTATAGCAGATGTTAGATGTTTCCGCTGGACTTGGCGACGTATCGTCAAGTATTTAAAATTATTAAACAAAATTGTCCTGCAAAAAGCCGTTTCATAAATTAATTTGGTGACATAAAAGGTACGAAATCATTTTAAGCACTATTGGCTATTAAAATTGCTACATCACGAAGATGACGTGCTACAGACGCGAAATTTAACCGACGGGATAAAGATGCTGTGATATGCAAATGATTAGCTTTCCAGAGCATTCACACAAGGTTGGCGCCGGTGGCGACACCTACAACGCGCTGACATGAGGAACGTTTCCAACCGATTTCTCATACACAAACAGCAGTTGACCGGCGTTGCCTGGTGAAACATTGTTGTGATGCCTCGTGTATGGAGGAGAAATGCGTACCATCACGTTTCCGACTTTGATGAAGGTCGGATTGTAGCCTATCGCGATTGCGGTTTATCGTATCGCGACATTGCTTCTCGCTTTGGTCGAGGTCCAATGACTGTTAGCAGAATATGGAATCGGTGGGTTCAGGCGGGTAATACGCCGTGCTGGATCCCAACGGCCTCGTATCACTAGCAGTCGAGATGACAGGTATCTTACCCGCATGGCTGTAACGGAACGTGCAGCCGCATCTCGATCCCTGAGTCAAGAGATGGGGACGTTTGAAAAACAACAACCATCTGCACGAACAGTTCGACGACGTTTGCAGCAGCATGGACTATCAGCTCGGAGACCACGGCTGCGGTTACCCTTGACGCTGCATCACAGACAGGAGCGCCTGCGATGGTGTACTCAACGACGAACCTGGGTGCACGAATGGTAAAACGTCATTTTTTCGGATGAATCCAGATTCTGTTTACAGCATCACGATGGTCGCATCCGTGTTTGGCGACATCGCTGTGAACGCACATTGGAAGCGTGTATTCGTCATCGCCATACTGGCGTATCATCCTCTTGTTGGAATTGACGACACTTTGAACAGTGGACGTTACATTTCAGATGTGTTACGACCCGTGGCTCTACCCTTCATTCGATCCCTGCGAAAGGATAATACACGACCGCATATTGCAGATCCTGTACGGATCATTCTGGATACAGAAAATGTTCTACTGCTGCCCTGGCCAGCACATTCTCCAGATATCTCACCAATTGAAAACGTCTGGTCGATGGTGGCCGAGCAACTGGCTCGTCCCAATACGCCAGTCACTACTCTGGTATCGAGTTGAAGCTGCATGGGCAGCTGTACCTGTACACGCCATCCAAGCTCTGTTTGACTCAATGCCCAGGCGTACCAAGGCTATTATTACGGCCAGAGGTGGTTGTTGTGGGTACTGATTTCTCGGCATCTATGCACCCAAATTGCGTGAAAATGTAATCACACGTCAGTTCCAGTATAATATATTTGTCCAATGAATATCCGTTTATCATCTGCATTTCTTCTTGGTGTAGCAATTTCAATGGCCAGTAGTGTATAAGATGTATAGATTTGGTTCACTGGGTTATTTCGTAAACATCCACGGTTTTTAATGGTAACAGTGTTCACATATGCAATAACTTATTATACATGTTAGTCCATCTCTAACGAGTTAGCCGCTGACGAGATGTAATTCATACCTTATTGTACAAAACACACTAACCAGGTTGACTGTCTTTGCATGGCAGCCTTTGCTCTAAGAACGATAAATACCGTAATTTCAGTATTTTTGATACCTGACTGCGGTCTAAAAACCCACACTCTAGTTTCTGTTGGTAATGAAGGTTGGGTGGACGCTTGATTAAAGGCTCTCTCTCTCTAAACGTTCCCAGCTCCACAGCACGCAGCGACATTCAGAAGCCCGCCTCGCCTGGCCAACTCGTTGCAGCCCCTGTGGTAAAATCGCCTGCACTGGCAGGAGCATCCCTCTCCCAGTCTCCCCCCCCCCCTCCCTCCCTTTCCCCACACACGGCTAGCCTTCCGCCGCCGGCTTAATGGCTTGTAACGGGAAATACGTCGCGTGATTAATCGCGGCCGCTGGGCACACAGTCATAATGACGTTTTCTGTCACCCGCGAAATGGATCAGGCCGCAGGCACACAGGGCCGCGTGGCAGCGCGGCTTCCCAGGAACCGGCCGAGAACACTACGCGCCCATAAATTACAGCGGCGTGCTGCGTGTCCCGAGCATTTCGCAGCAGGAAGGGCCGCATTTGTTAGCAATAAGCTTTTCCACGGCTTACTAAGGCAAGCATTTGTTTTGAAGCTCGGCGTCTGTACGCGCGATGCTAAAAAATGTATCGTAAATTTTCCTCGTTGCCCCGAGAAACGCATGACCCCTTTGTGCCAGTATAAAACGAGAAGCGAACTAAATCAGTAATCTTCTATATCACAGGCTCTACTTGCATTGTAGGACACCGCAAAGTATCGCTATGGACAATCCTGCCACTTCTTTTTAATGTTATTCATTCAACGCATGAAATCATATAAGAATTTCACTGCAATGTCGGTTTAAAATTTTTGAAGGACATAAGAGTACGCGATCATTATGAATTTTTGAGAATAAAGTTGTCTAGATGTATAATATACACTGAAACGAAAAACAGCCGTAAAACCAAGAAGCAGTTGTGCGACAGATAACGAAGTAGGAGTGCTTCTACAACTGAGCCTACGGAATACCAGACCAGCTGTGTGGCTGGATTGAAGAGATTTTAGCAAACAGAACACAGCATGTTGTTCTCAATGGAGAGACGTCTACGGACGTTAAAGTGACCTCTGACGTGCCACAGGGGAGTTTTATGGGACCATTTCTTTTCACAATATATACGGGTGATCAAAAAGTCAATATAAATTTGAAAACTTAATAAACCACGGAATAATATAGATAGAGAGGTAAAAATTGACATACATGCTTGGAATTACATGGGGTTTTATTAGAACCTAAAAAAACCATATTGCTAGACGCGTGAAAGATCTCTTGCGAGCGTCGTTCAGTGATGATCGTGTTCTCAGCTGCCACTTTCGTCATGCTTGGCCTCCCAGGTCCCCAGACCTCAGTCCGTGCGATTATTGGTTTTGGGGTTACCTGAAGTCGCAAGTGTATCGTGATCGACCGACATCTCCAGGAATGCTGAAAGACAACATCCGATGCCAATGCCTCACCATAACTCCGGACATGCTTTACAGTGCTGTTCACAACATTATTCCTCTACTACAGCTATTGTTGAGGAATGATGTGGACATATTGAGCATTTCATGTAAAGAACATCGTCTTTGCTTTGTCTTACTTTGTTATGCTAATTAATGCTATTCTGATCAGATGAAGCGCCATTTGTCGGACATTTTTTGAACTTATGTATTTTTTTTTCGTTCTAATAAAACCCCATGTCATTCCAAGCATGTGTGTCATTTTGTACCTCTCTATCTACATTATTCCGTGATTTATTCAGTTTTCAAATATATATTGACTGTTTGATCACCCAATACAAATGACCTAGTAGATAGTGTCGGAAATTCTATGCGGCTTTTCACGGATGATTCTGTAGTATACAGAGAAGTTGCAGCATTAGAAAATTGCAGCGAAATGCAGGAAGATCTGCAGCGGATAGGCACTTGGTGCAGGGAGTGGCAACTGACCCTTAACATAGACAAATGTGATGTATTGCGAATACATAGAAAGAAGGATCCTTTAATGTATGATTATTTGATAGCAGAACGAACACTGGTAGCAGTTACTTCTGTAAAATATCTGTGAGTATGCGTACGGAACGATTTGAAGTGAAATGATCATATAAAATTAATTGTTGGTAAGGAGGGTGCCAGTTTGAGATTCATTGGGTGAGTCCTTAGAAAATGTAGTCCATCAACAAAAGAGGTGGCTTACAAAACACTCGTTCGACCTATACTTGAGTATTGTTCATCAGTGTGGGATCCGTACCAGGTCGGGTTGACAGAGGAGATAGAGAAGATCCTAAGAAGAGCGGCGCGTTTCGTCACAGGATTATTTGGTAAGCCTGACAGCGTTACGGAGATGTTTAGGAAACTCAAGTGGCAGACGCTGCAAGAGAGGCGCTCTGCATCGTGGTGTAGCTTTGCTGTCCAGATTTCGAGAAGGTGCGTTTCTGGATGGGGTATCGAACATATTGCTTCCTCCTACTTATACATCCCGAGGAGATCACGAATGTAAAATTAGAGAGATTCGAGCGCGCACGGAGGCTTTCCGACAGTCGTTCTTCCCGCGAACCATACGCGACTGGAACAGGAAAGGGAGGCAATGACAGTGGCACGTAAAGTGCCCTCCGCCACACACCGTTGGGTGGCTTGCGAAGTATAAATGTAGATGTAGATGTAGAAGATGTCCATTCAAACTTGGCACCAGTCGCATGATAGTGACGCTAATAGCACCATTATGAGAATGCAAATTAAGTTTGATTTAAATGCACGTTGCCTTTGAGATTTTACGTGGTGAGTTGATGGTAGTCAAGAATACCTTTAAGGCGACAAAGACGCATTTATCAACATCTCACTGTGGTCAGACGAGGTTGTGTAATAGGCCTGCGAGTCGCTGAACTTTCCTCCTGCGATATTGCAGAAAGACTTGGCAGCAATGTAGTCACTGTATATGATTACTGGCAGCAATGGTCACGGAAATATACGGTCGCAAGGTGACCGGACTCTGCACGGATATGTGGCACTGCCGATAGGAGTAAGCGACGTATTCGGCGTGGGGCTCTGGCATATCGTACTGCATGTGCAGCAGCTATTTGAGCAACAGTTTGCACCACAGCGACACAACAAATCGTTTACTTCAAGGACAGCTCCAAGCGAGACGCCCTGTAGCGCGTATTCCACTGACCCAAAACCACTGCCATTTGCGACTTCATTGGTGTTAAGCGAGAGCTCACTGGAGGGAGGGTGGAGGTCTCTTCTGATTTCTGATAACTGCTGATTCTCCCTCGGTGCCAGCGATGGCCGTGTGTTGATTAGGAGGGTACCTGAAAGTCTGCAACCAACCCATCTGCTTGCTTGACACACGGAGCCTACACCTGAAGTTACAGCCTGGGTTGCCATTTCATATGACAACAGGAGCACTCTCGTGATTATCTCACTTGCCATAACTGCAAATTTGTATGTCAATCTGGTGACTCGACGTTTTGTGCTGCCATTCATGAACAGCATTCTGGGGATGTTTTCCAACAGGCTAGCGCTCGTCCACATACCGCAATTGTAACCCAACATGCTCTACAGAATGTCGACATGTTGTCTTGTCCTGCACAATAACCAGATCTGCATCCAGTGGAGCACATATGGAACATCACTGGACGACAAGTCTAGCGTCATTCACGAACAGCGTTAACCGTCCCTGTAGTGACCGACCAAATGATACGAGGTGCCGGGGCTAGCAGTGTATTTGACACTAAATTCTTCTTGAATCTACAAATGTAAATGATGCTCTAAGCCCCCCTATTCTAACTCCGACTTTTGCTGTTGCACAAGGATAAAAAAAACACGCGAACTGACTCTAATCAACCCTGCCAGTGGAGTAGAAGAGAGTTTGGCACCTGCAATAATTTAATTTGATAAATAAGTTAAATAAACGAAGGTTTCATTAACATAGTGGGAAATGATGGGTTGCTCTACCGATTAACAGAATGAAAGTTCTGTCCAAAATAACAATATGATTTATTAAGACTAAACACAAAATAATAAAAAAAACACATGAAATATTTATAATACATCAAATTGGCTCAAATTGGAGACTCATACAAACACTGGAAAGGTGAAGTTGTCCCTAAACTAGATCGTGAGGTTTAAGACGAAGTGGTATGTGGAGCCAATTCCTTGCCACTCATAACTCAAGAGAGACACACAGCTAACCCAACAGTAATTGCTGCTACTCAAGACAGAACAAAGTTAGAAAAAGACGAACAGGCGCGCTCTGCTGAGCTCTGATTGACTAGGAAAATCCCTATCTGCCGGTGCTGCGGACATACATTACCAAACTGTCTTCTTGACTGCCAGAACACGATCTGGCGTATCGGCGGCGATGGCTGGTTGCTTCGACGTCCTCGACCGACAAGCGAGAGCCGACTACCCACAAGAGCACCCGTACAGGCCGAACACAGAACATTCCCGCCCCCACGACAGTGGCCGTGGTTAAACGTTCCAATCTGCAACTCGATAACCGGCGGAAAATTCCACTCCATTGCCGGACCACTAACATTCCACCAATGGAGATTCTTGGCGCCAATTTCTGCGCTGATTTTGCTACGTCACGGAGCTATGCCCTGAGCAAGCCAATCACAGTTACTATTTTGCAGAAAGCGCTGGAATTTTCCCGCCACAACTGCCTGGGTACACAAGTCATTCCCATGCCTCGCTGGTAGCCCGCCAGAAAGTGTTTTCGCTAAGTTTCTCCGAAGTAACGGAACCTCTAGCCCAGCCGCTACTTCAGACCCCAACGGGCGTGTCTCTTGACAATGTCGGCGTCTGGAAAGCATTCACTCGACTGCCTCCCACCCGTCGGCTTAACCCTCTCGAGATCAGTGGAGCCCGCCTGTCACCGGACCACCTGGGAGACGAGAGACGCTGCGTGGGAAGTCCGCGTGTGAGGGAATAGCAACTTTCCACCGCATGCAATTAGAGAGGAGAATCGTAAGATAGAAATATGAGAGGGGGCTCATGCCACCTCTCCTTGCCCCTACGCCATTTTAGATTGTAATTGGTGAGCGGTTGGCTCACTTAGGAGCAAGGTAGTGAGTCAATCGCCCAAGAACAATCTTACAAACTGGCTGCACATGCCGCACTCTATAAAAGAATCACTGCAACCGAAAAATGCAGCTCATAGAGGGAGGATTATTTATGATGTAGCCAACTTCACCTTCTTAATATGGAACACTAACACACATCACACATCCATACCCAGGGAGCCCCTTCCAAACACCGATTCACACAGACATTCACGCTCTAAATATGGCCCGGGCATGTGAGCCAAATATGGAGCAGTTTATTCTTTACAATCAGAGTTGGAGTGCTCCGCAATTAAATGCCCAAGATTTTACAACAATTTGAATCATGAAACTAACCTGAACTCACTCACACATGATACTATTTAAGTTAACAATCTCTTTGTGAGCTTTCAGAATCTAGTTACAACCTCCGATTCATTCTGTCTCCCTGCAGCAAGAATAACCTTTACAAAATGTTCCCTGAACTGATGGTCCATTCACAATGACAGTGGTGGTATCTGCTTCAGTTTACGGGGACTTCAGGCACACTGTTTGCATACACACAACAATAAATACAAAATACAAAAAAAAACATGGTGTGGAGAACAATACAGTAATTTGTAATAAGAATTACAGTGTAAAAACACAAACACAACATACATTACAAAAACAACACTAGAGAAAGAAATTTAAGAAAAAAAACAAGGTTCATGGGGCATCAAGTTGTGCGTGCACATTGCACAAAGTTCACGACTGTGCTGAGAATGAGGCACTAAATCACATTGTTAGAAATATTCGAAGCACTTCACAAATTCCACAGTGCTGACATCACATAGGGCTAAACGTCGGGTGTTGTTGCTACGTGGTTGCAACGGCAATAGGGTGGGCTGGAGCATCTGCAGTACTCTGTTGAGATTGCACCAAGACCCACGCATATGATCACGGCAGTAGGGTAGGAAGACACAGTGATAGGCTCTCCTCACGTCGATTAATTGTCTCTGAGGTCTATTTGTTGGGATACATCACTAGTTTAGGCCTCTTCTCTCGCTGGACAGTACTTTATGTTTCCCAATATTGCAGTTCGACGAGGGATGATGGCACGTGGAGTGACTCCACAAGTGTGTGAGGTCATCCATACAGGATCGAACTAGGAGCGACGATTGCTAAAACTGCTCTCTAAAAGAGAGGAGAAGTTAGAAATGAGACCATACATTCGTTAGTGTGGCACGATACTGCTTTGTGTATGCAGATCGGCCAATGCTAGTGAGTTGTAAAAACCCAAACAGGTGAGTATATAGCGTCCCTTTCTGTCCTGAGGCACATGGGGCACAGGTTCTGACACGATATGTGATCTTCTTCATGTACTCACGACAACGTGGTCTGCCGCAGGGAATCCCTCCAAACGGCTGCCGCGTCCGGAGAGCTAGCAGGCTGTCGCGTGTGGGTCGCATGTCAGTGTCAACGGCCAGCCTCACTTTCGCTTGTGGCCCGGCGAGGATCCCGCGTAATCCCTCAGGTATACGGCCCGGTGACTGTCAGCTTGTAGGACCGGATGTTCTCGCGCCCTTCACGTCAGGTAGCGCGCTGACGCTTTCTTCTTGCAGGTAGCCGATGATCTCCGGCTGGCCTCTGCATTGCCACGATCCCCGTCATCTGCACAATTCTTACAAAAATCTTATGCCTAACTTTTCCCCATGACCTTCTATGTTATAATAAATTTACATCACGATACATTGATGGTCTGTCATTTCAGACACTCTAATTTTAATTTTATAGTTATTTATCTGTAGCTATCATAACAAAAATCATGGAAATAAATTTATCTTGATATTTGTGTAGAGACCGATCTCACTATTGTACATGGTGTGTGACGCTATATTGGATGAAGAACTAAATGTGCGGGCCCACACTAATATTACTATTAATTATATAGATCGACAGTAGACGTGCTCAAGAATCAACTACCATTAGCCAACGATCTACATTCTATGTCCTTCAATTCAATTATGTTGTTATGCAGGTCTAAGTTTTACTGTGCTATAAGGAACATGCAACTATGCTACTTTCGCTCACCCGTCGTCCCTCCATCTCGGGTCTGTGGTTTGGTGACCTGAAAAATAGCATCTCAACAGGCGCGCGCCACACTTGTGGTAGAAAACCCCCACAATAATAATCTAGTTATTGTTAAATCCTACAGTTTAACTTATCCTAGTATATCGTACTTTCCCTTTTATTTATTTATTTATTTACTTATTTTATTTATTTATTTATTTATTTTTGTTTACCTTATACAATTCTCTTACATAATTCCTGTTACGCTGAGATGTCTCGCTGTACGCTGCTATTGACGACAGTGATGTGCACGCCGTAAGACATGACCTCCGAGTTTTCATTACGCCTCACTGAAACTCTGGAGACTGGGTTAGCCATGGCTATACAAGACAATAAATTTATAGTTGAACTTAATTTTGTATGTGATGCAGTTTTAGCAATGAAAGCGCACCTTTCCAGAGGCAATGTAATTTGACCAAGCCCGGACTGGTTCCTGTTGAGGATTCCGTCGCCCACCACACACCAGCTACACAGTATGTCACGAATCTCCAAGTCTAATTCCTTGGTGATTCATCTGTGACAGTCACAAGCAGCACGCTAAATCCCCAACCAGCACATTGGCATGGTAGGCTTTATGCCCGCATTTCTACCGTCTAGGCCCTAGGGCACCATTGGAGTCAAACGCTCACGAACTGGTTGTGGCCGCTATGGAGCGTATCACGACTTCTCAGAACGCTTCTAAGAGCACGTTCTTGTATGCGCCCGTTTGTGCGACATCTTCTCACTCATCATTATCCCTCAACATGGACACCAGACAGGAAAGGACTAAAACATTGCATCATGGAAAGATAGTGTCTCCTACTTCACCGACATTGGAAGTCGCGAACAGAAAAAAAAGGGTAGCAGCAGTAAATTCTTATGCGAGACAACGCAGCGTGTTAATACCTTAGCAATCTTAATCTATTAATGCAACGATTATCGTTCCCTGAAGAAAGGTTCATATATTTGCCTATTCTACTATGTACACCACTTACACTACTACTATAGCAAGGTTCATGTATTTGCCCATTCTACTATGTACACCACTTACACTACTACTACTCCACGAACTCCTTTATGTGAGAGATGTGGTGGAGTCCTATGGACTTCTTTCCTTTCAGCGTCTCCAATTCATAAGCATTGTGGTGAGCTGCTCTCCTTATACGGTACGGGCCGTTGTAAACAGAATAGAATTTTTGGCATTTCATTTTTTGTTTGTTCGAAAGTCGGAAAGACTTCACGAGCACCTTTTGTCCAATTTGGAAGTGTCGTAGACGAGCTCCCCTGTCGGCACGTCTCTTCCTGACCTCTGCTGCAGCCCGTATCCTCTTGAGAGCCAAATCCACTATGGCTTGGTGCTGCGTTCGCGCCCTTGGTGGGAAGTTTGCGACCTCGGTTATCAAGTCCTTAGGAATCCGGTTTTTCAGTACTGTAATGGGTGCCAATTTTGTTATCCCATGGGGTGCCTCATTGATCACCTCCTGGAAGTCTTTAAGGAAAACGTCCCATGTCGTGTGCTGTTTGTTACAGTACAACCGGCACAAGTTTCCGAGTTCCTTAATAACCCGTTCTGCAGCATTCGAGCTCGGATGGTGTGAAGATATAAAAATGGGATCAATTTTACATCCACGCTGTGGTGTCACAGCCAGACACCACACGTGCTAGGTGGTAGCTTAAATCGGCCGCGGTCCTGTAGTACATGTCGGACCCGCGTGTCGCCACTGTGTGATCGCAAACCTAGCGCCACCACAAGGCAGGTCTCGAGAGACTGACTCGAACTCAGCCCAGTTGTACGGACGACAGAGCTAGCGACTAGACGTACGAAGCCTTTCTCTCTCATTAGCCGAGAGACAGAATAGCCTTCAGCTAAGTTAATGGCTACGAACTAGCAAGGCGCCATTAGCCTTACAGTGATTGTGATTAGAGTCTCACTTGTGTTCACCATAGAGATGTACAAGAAGACATTAAAGGTAAGTATATGAGAAGCTCCGTTCTTTTCTTCATAGCATTAATTACGTATCCTGTTCCAGTACTTCACGCCCGTCTGCGTTAGTCTAGCGTGCCTTAAGCCACCTCTATCTACAAGGTGTTGGCCCAGCTGCCGACACATCACACGCAACGTCTCCTTCCATGTTTTTGACTTAAACTGTGGCCCGTTATCAGAAATAATTTTACTCACATGACCAACCTGTGGTAGGAAATCCCGGATTTGGGCTCGTGATACCGTTCGTCCTGTCGCCCTCTTCAGTGGCGTAAAGGTAACGTATTTGGACGTTAGTTCAACAAACACTAATACGTAAGTATATCCTCTTCTTGTTCTTGGCAAAGGTCCCATCAAATCTGTTGCTGCTAATTGTCTTAATTTGGTCGGTACGATTGGGTATAATGATGCCTGCATGGTCACAGTGGTGTGCTTAGCCTTTTGGCAGTCTTTACACACCGACAGTACCCTCCGTATTCGACGCTCCATGTTTCGAAAGTAACACATGGTCCTTAGCTTGAGATTGCACTTGCGTGGTCCGAAGTGTCCATAGCTGAGGTGAGTATGCCATATAACCTTGTTTATTAGGTGTTCAGGGATGCATACCCCCCATTCAGTGTCATTGGCATAATTTCGGTGGAAAATTATGCCTTTCCGCAAGAGGTAGAACTGCCTGATGGTGGCGTGTCTTCTGTCTATCCATTTCTGTTTCAGTAACACTAGGGCAGGGTCCTTGTCTTGCTCCTTCTTGATGTCCTGCATACTACAGGTAATAAAATTTTCAAAGGCTACTTTCTGCATATAGAAAAGGCAGTAGTGATTTTCCTCCAGATCTTCTTCCATGTTGTGCTCAAATCCGATCGGTGACCGTGATAAGGCGTCTGCAATAATGTTCTGACTGCCGGGGATATATTCTATCGAAAAGTTGTACTGCTGCAGATATGATGCCCACCTAATGAGCCGCCTGTGATTAAGCTTTGCCGTCATCAAGAACTCGAGTGCCTTGTGGTCTGTGTAGACCCTCGTCTTGCGACCAAACAGAAGGTATCTGAATTTTTCAAACGCCCATACAATAGCCAGCGCCTCTAACTCGGTTACTGAGTAATTCCTCTCACTCTTGGCTAGTACTCTGCTACCAAACGCAATTGTCTTCCACACCCTGTTTCCTTCATGTACATAGTCTTGGAACACCATGACACCCAGACCTGAGTATGAACTGTCCGTTACTATGCAAAGCTCTTCTGCTAAATTAGGGTGTGATAGGATGGGTGCTTGTAATAATGCGAATTTTAATGCTTTCCATTCGGATTCGGCCGCCTCATCCCATTCCCAAGGAATCTTCTTTCCTGTAAGTTGATGCAACCTAGGACTGCTCTGAGTTTTGACATGTATAAAGCAGTTGTAAAAATTTATGATCCCCAAGAACCCCCTTAACTGCTTCTTTGTCGTAGGAATGGGAAACTTTTCAATCGCTTCGATCTTTTCGGGATTGGGCGCAATGCCCTCACCCGTGATGATATGTCCTAGAAATTTGACAGAGGACGTCCCAAAATTCGATTTTTCGATATTGATAGTCACTCCGTATTCCTTGAATGTCGCAAGGAGTTCACCGAGGACCGCATTGTGCTCTCCCCAAGATTTCTCCGCGATCAGCGAATCGTCCACATAGCTGGTGACATGACGTTTCAAATTATCGCTTAGTATGCCGTCCAGCCCCCGAATGAATGCGGCAGACGAAATGTTCAAACCAAATGGGAGACGACGAAACCGGTAACATCTTCCAAATGCTAAAAAGGCTGTGTACTGTCTGCAATTTGGATGGAGCTCGATCTGCCAGAAACTCGATTTTAGATCTACTGATGAGAAGATTGATATTCCATGGAAGTTTTGTAAGAGTTCCTCTAATCGTTCCGGTCTGTCTGTTTCGGGTTCTATTATGGTATTAATTTGTCGCGAGTCCAAGACTAAACGAATACTACCATCTGCCTTCTCGACTACTCTTAACGGGTTATTATAGGCTGAAGCCGTAGGTTCTATTATTCCTTCACTCAGCATTCGCGTAATTTCAGTTGCTACTTTCTGTCGATATGCCAAGGGGATTGGATAGGGTGGCACACGAAACTGGTTGTGCGGACGTACACGAAATTCATATTGGAAGTTCTTTATTGATCCTGTCTTGGGAAGGAAGACCTCCGTATGATCTACTAGTAATTTATGAAGTTCTTTGCGGTGGTCGCACCTTATATTCTTTATTGCTTCCACTTTTTCTCCTATTTTCTCCTTTATTTCTCCCATTATTCCGACTTCATTCTCATCCGTCTCCTCTCCCCTACCCGCAACGTCGACCTGTTCTTCCTTTCTGTCTTTCAGACACGCATAGTTTATCCGTACACAGATAGACGGTAGTTGAGCTGGGATCAGCTGGTCGTCGAACTTAATGTGGACGGGATTCCCTTTCCTCAAAACCACTTCACCTCGTCCTAGATCAACTATCGCTACATGTTCATTTAGGAAGTCCGTTCCTATTATCATGTCGATCCCCAGATTTGGCACGATCCAGAAGTTAGACTCTATTTTGTGTCCTTGGCAGGAGAATTCCAGTCTTGTTTGTTGGGTGACCTCCGTACATTTACCCGCTAATGCCCCTTTTATTTTGGTTTTCTTAACCGATAGGACAGGTCAGTCCATCTCCTGAGAGAACCTCTTGTATGCTGCCTCAGATATTGCTGTTATGTAGCTTCCACTATCTATTATCGCATTCATACTCTTTTCCGCTATTGCTACTGTGATAAGAGGCTGCCGATCTTGTCGAGGAGTTGCTTTATGTTCCTCGAGCAGGATTTCTGATAAATCTTCGTAATGTATCATCCGTAGTTGGCCAGGTCCGAGATTACGTGCGAAATTCCGGCGGCCTGTGTTCGCACTAGTCTGGCGTCACTCCCTTATTAAGCTCCCCCCTCCTCTGACGTGCATTAGGATTTGCGGGTCTAGTTTCAATCTCCTGGTTCCACTGTTGTCCTTGGTTTCGCTCTCTCCAATTACGGTCGCTTTGCCGTTCGTTATTCCTCCTATCCCAGATTCCTTGTCTAGATTGACCCTGCTCCCTGACGTTCTGGTTTCCGTGTCTTTGGTTTCCATAACCTTGAATAGCGTAACCTTGACTTCCGTAATCCTGGTTTCCTAACTGACCAGTGCGATTATGCGATCTGTTGTCGTCTTCTGTTCCTGGCCGGTGGTATTTGTTACTTTGCCCCTTCTTCCTGTCCTTTGCGTCTTGTTTATCAAAGACTACTTCGAGTTCGCGCAATAGACTCTTGAATGCTTCTATGTCAGATCCACACTTGCCGACAAGTGTCTGTTGGTACCTAACTGGCAATTTAAAAAAGCAAAATTTAATGATTTCTCCGTTGCTATATGGACTATCTAAAAATTGATTCTTCTTGAGTAAATCATCAAGAAATTTGGTTGCGCTCCTATGCCCGGACACTTCCAGTTCAGGACAAAATATTATTTCCTCTTTAATCCTGTCTTGCGTTTCCTTTGACCAGTAGGTCCGCAGGAATGCACCAACAAATTCCTGATAAGTCCGACACGTCACTGCCACACCCCGCATCTTTTCCGCGGCTTGGCCTTCGATGTGTCCACACATGAATTTGAATTTTGCCTGGGTTGGCCATGATGCCGGTAATGAATTTGTAAACTGCATCACCAGCTCTTCGGATGCATCGACCCTCCATTTTCTTTGAACTTCTGGAATTTTAGTATCGACAGGAAGTGATTGTGATCAAAATCCTGTCTGATCCTCGCACTGGTGTTGTCAGTCGTTTCCGATACTTGCACGTCTGCTGAGTGTCCTGTTCTATCTTGCTGATAACTGTGATGTGCTACCTCTGTATCACAGTGGAAGTGGCACTCAGAATTCACTCTCCTAAGTGGGCTATAATTATTGGAGCTATTACTCGCTGTTTCTGCGTGTGCATTGTTAGTTCCGCACTCGGTCATTGGGCTAGAGCACGGCGGGCTTTTCCTCGAAGACACAATTCTGTGTACTCCATCATTGGTATCCGAACGCGCAGTGCTCGTGTGCCCGTTTTGCTCTAGTTTTGCTATCCGACTCTCTACTTCTTCCATTCGTATCGTGGTGTTCGCAACCGCGATATTACCTTGAGTTTTTAAGAATGCTAGGGATTTTGAGTGGGATTGTGTTGTATGTCGCAAGCGCCCTGCGAGTTTAGAAGTTGCTTCCGCGACTTTCATTGCCCCTATTGCTGCCGTTTTGGCCAGGCCTGCTACTTTTTGTGCAGCCATTGACATTTGTTTTACTTCTCCACATTCTTTCTTTATTGTTAGTAATTCCCCACGAATTTCCCCTATATGCGAAATTATTGCCTCAGTGTCCTTCTTACGCTGTTCGTCAGCTTCTCCTTCTTTCGTTGTTTCTCCTCTTCTTCCTTCTCCCTCTTACGCTGTTGGTCAGCTTCTTCCTTCTCCTTCTTACGTTGTTTCTCCTCTTCTTCCTTCTCCCTCTTACGCTGTTGGTCAGCTTCTTCCTTCTCCTTCTTACGTTGTTTCTCCTCTTCTTCCTTCTCCTTCTTACGTTGTTTCTCCTCTTCTTCCTTCTCCCTCTTACGCTGTTCGTCAGCTTCTTCTTTCATTGATCGTAGGAAGTTCAGAATTGGGTTTACGTCATCTTTTTGATCCTCTTCAAACGTGGGAGATGTAACTCTGGACACCTGAGCGCTAGAGCTCTGACGTGGCCGAGCTAGCCCCTGTCTGCTCTCGTTCGTTTGATTATAAACTTCTGCTACCGTCTCGACCTGTGTGCCTGTCTCTGTTTCATCCTCTACTTCACTATCATAATCACGGCCACAACGCTGCTCTGAGATCGCGTCCAAATCACTTTCCTCATCAATGACCCTGTCGTCCTGTACTGCTAAAAATGTGCCCATCTCACCTCCGAACCTATCCCCGTCAGTAACGTGCCCCTTATCCATTATAGTATCCACTTTTGTTTTAGCTTCGCTCACTAATAGTCGTGCCTTACTTCTCGTGATCATTCATGAGAAACAAAATTTATCTCAAATACACAGTAAAAATAATCTACTCCCTGTATTTTTACACATAGACATAAAATTTCAACAACGCTGTTCCAACGCTGTAATCACAAACGCAATTTGATGTGGTACAGAAACCGCACACAAATCCGACAAAGTGCGATGTGGTACGGACACCACATCAACGAAACACAAAAACAATGAACAAACCAAAAATATATACACTGAAAACAAAACCTGTAATCATGCGCCGCTACTTAAAACTAAACGCGGAACTACCAGAAAAAAAACTTGAGTATTAATCAATAAAAAAAATTAAGCAAAAAAAATTCTGAGTGTCCCTACTACTAATAATACTTGCTTATCAGCGATTCACAGGAAACATCCGAGGCTAAGGGTCGCCATATTATGCGAGGTGCCGGGGCTAGCAGTGTATTTGACACTAAATTCTTCTTGAATCTACATATGTAAATGATGCTCTAAGCCCCCCCTATTCTAACTCCGACTTTTGCTGTTGCACAAGGATAAAAAAAACACGCGAACTGACTCTAATCAACCCTGCCAGTGGAGTAGAAGAGAGTTTGGCACCTGCAATAATTTAATTTGATAAATAAGTTAAATAAACGAAGGTTTCATTAACATAGTGGGAATTGATGGGTTGCTCTACCGATTAACAGAATGAAAGTTCTGTCCAAAATAACAATATGATTTGTTAAGACTAAACACAAAATAATAAAAAAAACACATGAAATATTTATAATACATCAAATTGGCTCAAATTGGAGACTCATACAAACACTGGAAAGGTGAAGTTGTCCCTAAACTAGATCGTGAGGTTTAAGACGAAGTGGTATGTGGAGCCAATTCCTTGCCACTCAAATCTCAAGAGAGACACACAGCTAACCCAACAGTAATTGCTGCTACTCAAGACAGAACAAAGTTAGAAAAAGACGAACAGGCCCGCTCTGCTGAGCTCTGATTGACTAGGAAAATCCCTATCTGCCGGTGCTGCGGACATACATTACCAAACTGTCTTCTTGACTGCCAGAACACGATCTGGCGTATCGGCGGCGATGGCTGGTTGCTTCGACGTCCTTGACCGAAAAGCGAGAGCCGACTACCCACAAGAGCACCCGTACAGGCCGAACACAGAACATTCCCGCCCCCACGACAGTGGCCGTGGTTAAACGTTCCAATCAGCAACCCGAAAACCGGCGGAAAATTCCACTCCATTGCCGGAGCACTACCATTCCACCAATGGAGGTTCTTGGCGCCAATTTCTGCGCTGATTTTGCTACGTCACGGAGCTATGCCCTGAGCAAGCCAATCACAGTTACTATTTTGCAGAAAGCGCGGGAATTTTCCCGCCACAACTGCCTGGGTACACAAGTCATTCCCACGCCTCGCTGGTAGCCCGCCAGAAAGTGTTTTCGCTAAGTTTCTCCGAAGTAACGGAACCTCTAGCCCAGCCGCTACTTCAGACCCCAACGGGCGTGTCTCTTGACAATGTCGGCGTCTGGAAAGCATTCACTCGACTACCTCACACACGTCGGCTTAACCCTCCCGAGATCAGTGGAGCCCGCCTGTCACCGGACCACCTGGGAGACGAGAGACGCTGCGTGGGAAGTCCGCGTGTGAGGGAATAGCAACTTTCCACCGCATGCAATTAGAGAGGAGAATCGTAAGATAGAAATATGAGAGGGGGCTCATGCCACCTCTCAATGCAACAGGCATGGAACACCATCTTACAAATTGACATCCGGCATCTGCACGATAGAATGCATTTACGTTTGCATGTTTGTATTCAACGTTCTGGTGGTTACACCAGTTATTAATGTACCAGCATTTCACATTTGCAGTGGCTTATCTCTGACTTAAAGTAACCTCTGATCTTTCAATCCTAATTACTTATGATACCTAGACAAATATATTCCAAAAAGTTCATTACTCAACATTGATTATTCACTATTTTTTTGATGTTGTGATTTTTACGTCAGTGTATTTTCATCGATTACTACGTTTCAGTTGGTAACGTCATCAGATCGATACTTAAAGGTCCTAAAAAAGGTTCAGTGTCAGTTGCATCCCACCTAGGCACATTTTTAATTATAAATGATGTTGAACTTCTTTTTAAGGTATGCCATGATGGCATCCAAAATAATGTAATAAATGGAAACTTGTTTATGTAGTTTTATGTTCTTTGGAGCGCTTGCACAGGTAATTGTAATGATTTGGAAAGAGTCAACTTACTTTGATTAATATGCCTACATGCTGAGCATTTACAAGTTATTTATTTCTAATAATCTTACTCACCATTACATCCAACATAAAAGAAATTCTTCTACGAAAGAGGAACTGTTGTAAAGGAGTAACTGTTCTTCTTTGTTTCCAAACTAAACTTACCTGTCTGCCGGACATTTTATACCATAGATTAAATCATCAAAAATTTTGATGGCAGAGTTGTGCAGCCATTTATGCACTAACAACAACCTCAATGAGTAGTAATAAGTTATTTTTTATTTTGGTTTTGCTACTACATACATAACTGTTGCTTTTGAACTGTACTATTTACAGTGATCATAATGCCTAACTCCTGAAATAGATGTATACAATATATTTGGGGGTGAACACATCATATTCTCTTACAGTACATTTTTGAGAAATGAAAACATTAATCTTACGGCATTACTGAATGAAAATATGCAAAACGTGTTAACTTAATGACTTCTCTCCCCCTAAGATTTACAATAATTCGGAGTACAAATGTGGCTCAAATGAGCTGTTTATGAGTTCAGAAATGTGGATATTTCTTTCAGTTTAAATTCAGATCAAGATCGACACCTCAAAATTTACAAGTATCCACACTACTTGGTATTCCCTCGGCGTGTGTTTCATGTATCATTGGTGTAGCGCTTATAAACGTATATGTGCAGGTGTGAATATGTTACACCTCTTAGAAATCTATAAAACTACTTAATAACGCATTTAAGAATATTATGTACCATCTCTTCTGTTGCTGTGTGTTTGTTTGGACTGATTACAATATCAGCGTCATCTGAAAAAAGAATGAATTCTGCTTGTTGCATATTAGACAGAAGGTTGTTTACGTATATGAGAAACAATAGCAGAGTAAAGATTGAGCTGTTAGGAATGACATAAGTGATTTGTCCCCAGTCAAAAGAATCTTCCCTGCTTCCACTAGTTTAACCAGTAAGTACAATTTTCTGCATTCTTTTTATTAGATTTTACATTATCCATTGGTAGATTATACCATTAGCTGAATAAAAGACCAGTTTATGTAAGAGAATATTGTGAATCACACACTCAAATGCCTTAAAATATGAAACAAAAAAATCAACTTTTCCTGTAAAATTATTTGACATTTGTAAAGTTTAGCGAGTAAACAAGAGTTGCAGGTCCGTTTCAGAGGAAAACGTCAATTCGTGCTGAAGTCTGATGTATCCTCACATTGTGAGCGTGGGTGGGTTGCTATTCTGTCATTCTGCACAACGGATTAATCTGAGATGTACCCTTTACCCTGTGGCTCCTGCAAGATGCAATTTCCACCCCCACACTACTACAGAAGTCAGACAGACGCTCCTAACGTTCTAAAGAGAAATGCCAGAAAAACTTTCAGCAATAAATATCTTCTGGAGTTGTCCGCTGTGAGGAAATGACACAAAATTTCACAAAATTTCTTACGTAACTAGTGGGATACTTGGGCACTGGAGTAGTGCTAGTTAGTGTAAGAAAAACATGAAAGTAACGAAAATTATTATTTATTTTTTTGCTAAAATTCTGAGAAATCACAATGGCACTTTTAGTTATGAACTTAACACGTTATTTCCGGGTTCTTTTCGGAATATGAAGTTACCTCTCAAGGATAGGATTGGCTAATTAAATTTCTATACAAAGTTTAAGATTGTTATTGACTTGGCAGAATGGCTGAGAGCTGCGCCTACTCAACTTGAATAATTATCCGTTAGAATGTTGCTAGGTACGGTCGAGGCTGTCGCGTGTGAAATGCAGTGAAGTGTAATGTTGTGGAGGAGATATGGGGCTCGCAAGAGCTGTAGCGCACAATACCGTAAGCTGCGATGACTGCTGTCTGCGCCGCTCGCTGCTGACAAATAAGATAACTCTCGTTCTATCTGAAAACATTGTTGTTCTCAATGGAGAGACGTCTAGAGACGTTAAAGTAACCTCTGGCGTGCCACAGGGGAGTGTTATGGGACCATTGCTTTTCGCAATATATATAAATGACCTAGTAGATAGTGTCGGAAGTTCCATGCGGCTTTCCGCGGATGATACTGAAGTATACAGAGAAGTTGCAGCATTAGAAAATTATAGCGAAATGCAGGAAGATCTGCAGCGGATAGGCACTTGGTGCAGGGAGTGGCAACTGACCCTTAACATAGAGGAGACACTTGTTCCTCTCTCTTTCAGTACACATACGAGCGCGCACGCTCTCGTTACGTGTTCTTGCTCCAAGAGCGACAACGGAACGTCCCCTCTCCGCGCCAGACGTGAAGGGGTATATCTTTCGGTCTCTTCCATTACTCCTTCAGCTCAAGGCGTCAGAAATATCGTCTGCCAATCATCATTTCTCTTCTAAAACGGGAGAATGACGTTTCGTTTAAGGCAACCAATCCGGAAATCTGTAGTATCGGCGTTTGGCGTTTGCTGTCTCCCTGTGAAAATCTTTGAAACTGCGTGCTATGTGTAAAGAATGCGTAGGCTGGCCGCTCCCACACAATGTAGCGGATTTTGATTTGAAGCCGGACACGGGGTCATCCTTTCACTCGGGCAGACACTTTTTGCTCTACGGGCGGTCACCGACCAACGTAGATGGGTTGGGACCGGCCTCCTGGCGTGCGGTTGCCTCTCTCGAACTAAAAGCTCCTGTGACCATCGTGTCTGGAATGTATGTGTGTACGCCAGCCTCGAGTATTTCAACCGCGGTGCGCACTTGCGATTTATTAGTTATTTGCATATCGTTTACATGAATTCATACAATATTGACTTTATCTTATCGAATTTGAGTTCGAATGAAGCGTGTTGAAGTGCGGAATATGATTGTGCGGGCGGAATATGTAAGCAATGCAGGTCAGGAGACCACGACGTCTTACAACATTCCAATAAGGAATGTACAGATCGCATTGAATGGTATTCGATTCAGATTCTACGCCAGATGACCACATCAGCATCACTATCCAATAAGTTGGCATCAGAAGTAGTACCAAAATCCAAATTAGCGTAAAGTAGAAAGAGGTATAGGTAACTGAACTTGGTAACGGGTAGGATATAATTGGAAGTAACTCTCGCAAGGTGTGCGGGAGCTTGGAGTATTAATGTGCAGGCTGTGCCGTCTTAGCCCATTGACATGCGCTACAGCAACATAACTGCACCAGTATAAAATGGTGCGTGAGTGGTATTGGGAAACAATCAAAACACTGACATACACTACAGCAACATCACTGCACCAGTATAAAATGATTAGTTTATATCTTTTAGGTAAGCTATTAACTATCGATGTTTACTAAAATGAAAAAGCTCTATAAGGTATTACATTCCTTTAAAAAGAACCTTTTATTTTTGTTATGATTTTCTATGTACGTGTTTTGCAAACATTCATTATGAAAGCGAAGCACTAAAACATGCTCCAAGGATAGGGCAGAAGGCTACAGCGTTCCAAACAGCAAGCTAGAAGCAGATCCTTGGCACAGGGCACTGGGTTGGCGGCACTCATCGCAAAGCAGGTAGAGGGACTGGTGTGACGTTGTGTGACCTCATCTGATGGGCAAGCTGCGGTCCATGGCTCCCAGTACGACGTCACCACATGGCCATCAGCGAGCACGAGCGATCACCTGACGTGACGTCACTGTATGGCCATACCAGTGGTTGTCAGCTATAGGCCACCTGTCCCCCATCACCCACCCTTGAGGCGAAAGGGCAGGCAGTCAGCTGATGTGACTACATCGGGATCGCTCAGCGGCAATAGAGGCATACACAGAGTCCCAGTCGTCCCTTTCACTTGCGCCAACGGAGAGGGAAAGGAATTCCAGGTGCTATGGCGCACCATTAGGGGAGCCTCACGTGTAGCCAGCAGTTAACAGAGGCACCGCGCCGCTGATGTCGTGTATCTGCCTGGGGCCACTGCTGTTTGACGCAAGATTCTTGAGGGAGCGGACCTGAAGGCAATGCTGCTGCCACAGAGAGATCACACGCAACAAATACTTTAATATTCAAAGCACTTTTTGAAACTGACTCACGTTTTTATTTTGTCTTTGTCATTTGTGTAGAGTCTCATTATGTTTCATATGTCATTTAAAAGTTGTTTATTCTGTGTTAACGCCATTTGCGCCATTGTAATAAAAGAACAGAAAACGCTTTACTATGAAACAAGGTTAACAGGTAACTCATATCACACCCTTGACTTGTTTAGACTTGCTGAATGCTTTGATAGAATTTTTCATATTATTTGTCTCTATGGAAGACTGAATCACTGTGAATGCATGGACAGGGGTAACAAAATCTCAATGCTCAATTCTCAGTGATATTGTATTGTGGTTAGGAAAACCATTAATCTCATACCTCGACTTCGATGTGTATGTATTAGCTCAATCTCTGCATGACCTTTTAACTGTTCAAAACTCCCCATGCTGAAATTAATGGGTAACAGGGAGGTAGTACGAGGCGGCATGTCACTCTCTTAATTTAACGACATTGTCAGTCAGATTAACATTCATATCTTAGGTCATGATCTCAGCGTTCCCCCGTATTACATTTGCAGAATGTGTTTAATGACTTTCTCTACATGAGGAAATTGTGGGCAGAGTGTTCTTGTAACTGCGTGTGTAACCAGTAGAGTGCTTGATTGTGGGGGCCGTAGTTGAGGCGACCGAGAACAGGGAATGAGATGAATTGGGGGCTGACCGCAGTGACCTGTCCATATGAGCGATTCTGGAAAAGCGATCAGCGGTTCTTACCTGCAGAGGAACTTATGGCCGAAGCACTCTCCTCCCTCCACTTAGGTCAGATAGAAGGATGCCAGTTCACAAAACAACCTATCTGGGCCAGGCGCCAGTCTGTCACGGAATACAGCCAGTTGCCTGAAATTGGGAAGAGCAAGCCATTTCAGAGAGTTAAAACCCATTCAAGAGCCAAGATCGCATAAAATATTTTTCATTCAAGATAACCAGTTTCAACAGTCTTGGCTACGATCTTCAGGTCTTAAGCATTTCTTGTAGTAAAACATGTTTATTTTACGCTGACCTCATGCACAAAATGTCAAATGGATAATCAGGGCATCATAAATGTGTGTCACCACTAAAATATTTTTAAAAACAAACATTTATAATGTGCTGAGTTTTACCCACTTGACATCTTGTGCATGAAGTCATTGTAAAATAAACATATTGTTCTACAAAAAAATGTTCAACACCTGAGGGTTACAGCTAAGACTGTTAAAACCGATTGTCTTGAATAAAAAATATTTTGTGCGATCTTTACCTTTGAATTGTTTTCAACAATTAAAACAGATAGCTCTTCATACACTCCTAATGGGAAAATTCAACCCATTTAAGAGAGTTTGCTGTGAACTGAGCTTCTGTGCAAATGGTGGGAAGGTCATAAAACTCCATGCATTGTTATGTCAGAAGCTGGGACGGTATGGACACAGTGGTTGGCCTAACTGTCTAGTGGCGGTAGGACTGTAACCCCCCCCCCCAACCCCAAGACACCAGGAAGTTGCCAGGTGTTCTTATAGTGAGTGGCAGAAACATATATTTCATGGGCACAACTGTCTGGAAAACTTAACAGTCTTCTTTCAGAAACTGGAAATGGTCGGTCCAGAAAAATTAGATCACTCCTTAAACGAAGAACTGTGGTCCCATCTAGGTAGATGATTTTTGCCAAAACATGGCTATGCTTACCATGAGAACGATGTCTCCCCAGTCCAAAATCTTCTTTTTTCGGAGAAGAGAGATTTTGAGTGGCTGATTGGTTCCTCTCAAGAGATGAAAAGTAGAGGATTCCTCCCATAGTGTGGGAACCCCGGTGCTGTGTGTGGATTGGCTACCAGGCCAACAAAACAGTCGAGAGGGGAGATTCAAGGAGTAGATATTTAGATTCATTTGTGCATACTAAGGCTTGGTGGACCGTGATTGTGATTCTTTTGGAACTTCGTCTTCTGGTTCTCCCCTGGTGGAGAACTTCAGGTCTTTCTCTGGTTGTGTGATGTCCTTAGGTTAGTTAGGTTTAAGTAGTTCTAAGTTCTAGGGGACTCATGACCATAGATGTTAAGTCCCACAGTGCTCAGAGCCATTTGAACCAATCTTTCTCTGGTGAGTGAGACTTGTGGTCAGTATCTTGTAGTGGACTAAGAACATGTGTCAGTTTCAAACTGTACCGACAGTGGAACTGCATATGATCTTCGACACATCGTGTGTCACGAGGGAGAACTTATTTATCCTGATTCGTCCATCTGACGTTCGACAGTTCCAACACCGTTGTGCCTATGAGTCGTATTGGTTTGGCCAGACTGGCAAACGGGTCCACATCAGACCGGAATCTGCCGGGATTTCAGGGTTCCGATAGGGATAATTAGGACGCCAGACCATGTAGTTTGCATATTTTCATGGACACATCAGAACATTGCAGCTGTCGCAGTGACCAATCCTCGCTCACAGTGCACCGTTTTCTGCTGCCACCTGAATCAAAGTGAAAGGGTAAAGCACTGTTGCACCAGCGTAGGGTTGTTAAATGATATTCACAGCTCCCTAACATCAGGTGAACCATAGTTTGTGGTGTACTTGGTCATAGTTGATTCCATTTGAATAGGGTTGTGCTTCACAGTAGATCGACGTAAATAAAGTCAGATTGCGTTGTAAGAGGGAGTAATTCAAAGAAGAATTTGTACAAAACTTCCTGGCAGATTAAAACTGTGTGTCAGACAAAGATTCGAACTCGGGACATTTGCCTTTTGCGAGCAGATGGTCTACCGACAGAGCTACCCAAGCACGACTCACGACACGTCTTGACAGCTTCGATTCCGCCAGTACCTCGTCTCCTACCTTCCAAACTTCACAGAAGCTCTCCTGCGAACTTCGCAGAACTAGCACTCCTGGAAGAAAGGATATTGTGGAAATATGGCTTAGCCACATTCTGGGGGATGTTTCCGTTATGAAATTTTCCCTCTGCAGCAGAGTATGCGTTGATATGAAACTTTTTGGCAAATTAAAACTTTGTGCCAGACCGAGACTGGAACTCGGGACCTCTGCCTTTTGCGGGAAAGTGCGCTACTGACTGAGATACCCAAGGACGACTCACGACCCGTCTTCCCAGTTTTAATTCCGCCAGTATCTCGTCTGCTAGCTTCCAAACATCACAGAAGCTCTCCTGCGAATCTTGCAAAACTAGCACTCCTGGAAGAAAGGATACTGCATGGACATGGCTTAGCCACAGCATGGGGGATGTTTCTAGAACGAAATTTTCAGTCCACAGTGGAGTGTGCGCAGTAAACTTCCTGGCAGATCAAAACTGTGTGCCAGACTGAGACTCGAACTTGGGACCTTTGCCTGCAATTTAGACATACAGGGAAAGGTCACTTTAACCTTTTCTTAAATGGATCAGGAGATGATCATTTAATATTCTCTCTGTAATTCATAACAGTTTTATAACCAAGGCGTCACCTGAGAAAAGCGAGTATTGTTTAGTAATAGGTCTATGGTCATCTTGTCTCGGAAACATATGAGGACGCTTGCAGACTTTGGTGAGAAATTATACAGTATGTTCCTGTCTCGAAGACGGACGTTCTGGTAGCAGGCGGCTTATATTTCGCTCCAAACGTTAATTAATTCAGTAATCAAATTCCAGTTGCCTCAACCAGATTTAAATATCTTGTTGTTTCCTAAAAACACTTAACGTGGATACCGTGTGTAATATTCCATAAAGACAATCGTCAGTTGGTGACTGCCTGTCACATTAATGGGTTTTGTTAGTACAGAGAGGTAGCAGTATAGACTCAGATGATATTATGTTTTATACAGCTATACTGATAAGTAACAGTAAGAATATTAATAATATGATTCGCTGACGACATTGTCATCCTGACTGAAAGTCAATGACAGTATCTGTTGAATGGAAGGAGTACAGAAAATGGATTGGGAGTAAACAGAAGAAAGACAAAAGTAATGAGAAGTAGCAGAGCCGGCCCTGGTGGCCGAGCGGTTCTAGGCGCTTCAGTCTGGAACCTCGTGACCGCTACGGTCGCAGGTTCGAATCCTGTCTCGGGCATGGATGTGTGTGATGTCCTTAGGTTAGTTAGGTTTAAGTAGTTCTAAGTTCTAGGGGACTGATGACCTCAGATGTTAAGTCCCATAGTGCTCAGAGCCATTTGAAACATTTTAGAAGTAGCAGAAATGGCAACAGAGAGAAGCTCGTCAAAATTGGTACTCTCGAAATAGATGAGGTTAGAGAATTGTGTTACCTTAGAGGCAAGATGCACGAAGCAAGGATGATGTAAAGACAGACTAACACAGTCAAAGAGGGCACTTGTGGCCAAAATAGGTCTACCAGCATCAAACAGAGGCCTTAATTGGAGCAAGAAATTTCTGAGCACCTACGTTTAGAGCACAGCACGGTTTGGTAGTGAAACACGTATTGTGTGAATACTATAACCGAAGAGAATAGACGTATCGAAGATGCGGCTCTACAGAAGAATGATGAAAATTAGGTTGACGCAAGGTAAGGAATGCAGAGGTTCTCTGCAGAAACGCCGAAGAACGGAACACGTAGAAAACACCGAAAAGAAAAGGGGCAGTTTGATAGGACACGTCTTAAGACATCAAGGAACAACGTCCATGGTACTAGAGGGACCCGTACAGGGTAAAAATTGTAAACAGAGACAGGAATACGTCCAACAAATAATTGAGGACGTCGGGTGCAAGCCCTACTGTAAAGTGAAGAGGCTGGCAGAAGACTTGATTAAAAGAGAAGACCGTGAGGACGGATCGTGAGTCATATTTGCATAGCTCAGACAGGAAGGCCACTGCCCGCGAAAGGCAAGGTTCTGAGTCCGAGTCTCGATCTAACATACAGTCTTAATCTGTCAAGAAGCTTCAGTTTAGATCAGTCACGGGCAACCTTTGCTGATCCGTGGGCCTGATTCAGATACTTATATAAGCTTGCGGGCCATATCGTCACGTGACGTGAGAGCAGCGCAGGTAATGCATAATGATAAAACTATAGAGTCCGTGATGCTAATGTGTATGGGGTGACGCAACAGTATTAGTGGCACCCATCTCCCGGCAGGACACACTAACAAATTATGCGTCAAAGCACGCGTGTTTGAGAGTACATTTCTTTTATGTTCACTCTACCGTCAAATATTTACATTTATTCACGCATCGTGAACATTGTTTCTTTAGTTCCACGTTGTATAACAGCTGTTTTAAAAACTTCTGTTGCGAAATTCTGTAACGCCGTTAATAAAACATTAGTGTTCACGACACGCACATAAATGTAAGCATCTGATGCTGCGATGCCAGACGTCTTTAAATGTCATCACGGAAATACAAAAGCTTGTAAAAGCAACTTTTTGCAACTAATGCATTCTAAATTACATTAAACAGTTGAGAGTTCCAATAGGTCCACAAGAGACATGAATTATGTACTAATGCTCGTTGTATATTGGAGACACTGAGAATATTATGATCGGCATCAATAATGTTGGCCATTATTTCTAGTACCGACAATACGACAATACTCGTCCTCATGTGGTCATTACATAGACGTATTGACAATAATATTGAACGTTTAAGGACCCCTTGATTTCCGAGTGACATTTCTAGCACTGTATATTATAACACTTCTGTCCGCTACTGCTATAACATAACCTTAAATTTGAAGGCAGGTCGTGAAATAAAACTATCTTGTTAAAGCAATTACGGTATAACGCAACATAGCAGTGTTCCCCCTGAGAGGAATTTTGCTATGTTGACCGAGTTGTACCTAACGGAGGTGGCTTATCGGAAGTGAAAGTCAGAATTACGTAAATATTCAAACAGTACAAACAATAATTTACTTATCCACACTGTTCAAAGAACTGAAAAAAACGGTCGCCAGCCTAATTAGGCATCAGAATAATCAACATCGTTGTTTAAGAAAGTAGGTATGAGTAACTTTAGCAGACAGACACAACCTATATTTTGCCACACGCGAGTGCAATGAACTCTGATACGTGCATATGTTAACGTTAAGTCTGGAGTTGACATAGTAGAACAAACTACTTGCATAAATATAACAGATAACAATACACACTATTACTTTCAGGCCTTATTCAAAAGGAATGGTCTTTATAACATTACTATTAATATTCGTTGTAGAATCACAAATTGGACATAGGTTCAGTATTACTTTTCAAACATTTTCCTAGCTGACATAAAACTGTAAATGTAGTACACTGCAAAATTATGAAATGGTCACAGGTTAAGTCTCTCTCAGCTAAATATTTTTCTATTTAGAATGAAAGTTAAATGGAATTCACTAACAGATAACTTCTCAGTGTCTTTTGAATGAAGAAGTTACTGTTTTCATAGATAGTTGTCTTTCTATTAATCGTTATGCAGCATGAGCACAATAGGAAAACTATGGATCCTGTTACAACATTAATACGCATTTTTAATACACAAGAGGAACCCAATATTGTATAGAATTTGACTTGAATAGCAAAAGTAATTGAAATTTGCTATAATTGAGAAACTTTGTGCATTTGAACTACTTTTAGTGGAAAAAAGAGCACTCCGTCTTCTGGCCACGAGTGGCCTACCGGGTCCATCCGACCGCCGTGTCATCCTCATTGGACGATGCGGAGGGGCGTGGGTTCAGCACACCGCTCTCCCGGTCGTTATGATGGTATTCTTGACCGAAGCCGCTACTATTCAGTCGAGTAGCTCCTCAATTAGCATCACGAGGCTGAGTGCACCCCGAAAAATGGCAACAGCGCATGGCGGACTGGATGGTCATCCATGCAAGTGCCGACCACGCCCGACAGCGCTTAACTTCGGTGATCTCACGGGAACCGGTGTATCCACTGCGGCAAGGCCGCTGCCACTTTTAGTGGAGGGGGCCCTTAATCTTGATCACTGTAGCAGAGCATACTAAACGCTCTTTCAATACACTAAAGAAACAAGCCCTTAACAAGTATGAACATGTAACCTTCAACAGTATTAGTTCTTAGCTCTTACTGCAATAGAACAAAACTTGACATATCTGTAAGAAACTGACTCACCTTTTGCGATTTACAACAGGCAGCAATGTGATCATTTACTAATCAAAAATTTCTAAGCCTCAGTTTTAAGAACTTTTAATTTTGAAGTTGGCAACAACATATTAATAAGCAGTTTTAATAGAAAAATTATTTTCAGCAAGCATCATGTACTTTAGCTCACTCTCTTGGCACATTAACTTTAACATTCTTTCAATAAAGGACACTCGGTAAGCACTTTAGCGTGGGAGGGACCCTAAGTGGATATGTAACCGAGGATAAATCACGGTAGATACAAGATTTCAGTTAAAAATTACCTTGAATTTGAGTACACTAAACATCCAATGCGCTGATCCTTCACTGTACATTACTACAATGTTCTATTACAGTGATTGCGCAATGTGGTGGCGATTACATGTTGGTAGGTGGATTTGCAGGTAGAACTGCCGGACTCTGTCATTTCATTTTGGCGATGATAGACGTCACTTCCAGAATAGTTCCAGCTCGTTATCCATCCATCCGAGGCATTGGAAAGCGCCAGGTAAAGCCTCTCTCAGAACCAACACAATACACAACTTTTACATGAACAGTTGACTGTTTGGTAGCTCGTCCGCGACTGACTCTTGCTCCACCTTTCTACCTAGGCCAACCACAACTTGCGCGCGCTACACAGTTCCGTTCCCGAGGGGAACTACAATACCTTTTACATACCAAATAACTAAGAACCCTAAGTGAAGGTCAGCAGCTTACATATCAGCAAACAAACATTTTAAATAAAACAGAACATTTGCATATATTGGTATTTCTACAAAAAAATTGTTGTTGTTGTTGTTGTGGTCTTCAGTCCTGAGACTGGTTTGATGCAGCTCTCCATGCTACTCTATCCTGTGTAAGCTGCTTCATCTCCTAGTACCTACTGCAGCCTACATCCTTCTGAATCTGCTTAGTGTATTCATCTCTTGGTCTCCCTCTACGGTTTTTCCCTCCATGCTGCCCTCCAGTACTAAACTGGTGATCCCTTGATGCCTCAGAACATGTCCTACCAACCGATCCCTTCTTCTAGTCAAGTTGTGCCACAAACTCCTCCCCAATTCTATTCAATACCTCCTCATTACTTACGTGATCGACCCATCTAATCTTCAGCATCCTTCTGTAGCACCACATTTCAAAAGCTTCTATTCTCTTCTTGTCTAAACAATTTATCGTCCATGTTTCTCTTCCATACATGGCTACACTCCATACAAATACTTTCAGAAACGATTTCCTGACACTTAAATCAATACTTGATGTTAACAAATTTCTCTTCTTCAGAAAAGCTATCCTTGCCATTGCCAGTCTACATTTTATATCCTCTCTACTTCGACCATCATCAGTTATTTTCATCCCCAAATACCAAAACCCCTTTACTACTTTAAGTGTCTAATTTCCTAATCTAACTCCCTCAGCATCACCCGACTTAATTCGACTGCATTCCATTATCCTCGTTTTGCTTTTGTTGATGTTCATCTTATACTCTTCTTTCAAGACACTGTCCATTCCGTTCAACTGCTCTTCCAAATCCTTTACTGCCTCTGACAGAATTACAATGTCATCGGCGAACCTCAAAGTTTTTATTTCTTCTCCATGGATTTTAATACCTACTCCGAACTTTTCTTTTGTTTCCTTCACTGCTTGCTCAATATACAGATTGAATAGCATCGGGGAAAGGCTACAACCCTGTCTCACTCCCTTCCCAACCACTGCTTCCCTTTCATGTCCTTCGACTCTTATAACTGCCATCTGGTTTCTGTACAAATTGTAAATAGCTTTTCGCTCCCTTTATTTTACCCCTGCCACCTTCAGAATTTGAAAGAGTGTATTCCAGTAAACATTGTCAAAAGCTTTCTCTAAGTCTACAAATGCTGGAAACGTAGGTTTGCCTTGCCTTAATCTTTCTTCTAAGATAAGTCGTAGGGTCAGTATTGCCTCACGTGTTCCAACATTTCCACGGAATCCAAACTGATCTTCCCCGAGGTCGGCTTCTACCAGTTTTTCCATTCGTCTGTAAAGAATTCGCTTTAGTATTTTGCAGCTGTGACTTTTGAAAGTTATAGTTCGGTAATTTTCACATGTGTCAACACCTGCTTTCTTTGGGATTGGAATTATTATATTCTTCTTGAAGTCTGAGGGAATTTCGCCTGTCTCATACATCTTGCTCACCAGATGGTAGAGTTTTGTCAGGACTGGCTCTCCCAAGGCTGTCAGTAGTTCTAATGGAATGTTGTCTACTCCCGGGGCCTTGTTTCGACTTAGGTTTTTCAGTGCTCTGTCAAACTCTTCACGCAGTATCATATCTCCCATTTCCTCTTCATCTACATCCTCTTCCATTTCCATAGTATTGTCCTCAAGAACATCGCCCTTGTATAGACCCTCTATATACTCCTTCCACCTTTCTGCTTTCCCTTCTTTGCTTAGAACTGGGTTTCCATCAAAGCTCTTGATATTCATGCAAGTGGTTCTCTTTCTCCAAAGGTCTCTTTAATTTTCCTGTAGGCAGTATCTATCTTACCCCTCGTGAGATAAGCCTCTACATCCGTACATTTGTTCTCAAGCCATCCCTGCGTAGCCATTTTGCACTTCCCGTCGATCTCATTTTTGAGACGTTTGTATTCCTTTTTGCCTGCTTCACTTACTGCATTTTTGTATTTTCTCCTTTCATCAATTACATTCAGTATCTATTCTGTTACCCAAGGATTTCTACTAGACAAAAAAATTATTTAAACAAAATTATTCAATCTCAAAGATAACCGAAGACAGTAAGTGAGAAAGACAAACACATCATTTGCTCATATCGTATATATTACATAGGTCAAACTTCCCACATTCTAAAAGACATCAAAGTTTTTACAAAGAAAGGAGTATGCAATTTTGTGTTATCGATTCAATCAAACACATTTACTGAAGCTCAACGATGTAACATTAAATAAAACTAAAGGCAAAATAAATCAGTAGATCATTAGAGCTATGGTGTTACAAAATGAGTAACACGAATCGTACGTTGTTAACAGTATACGAAATGGCCGAAACTGCTTATACCAATGACAGCAGAGCTCACTAAAGCTTTAACAGACTGTGCAAGCAATAACAAAGCATTTATCATGTGACGAGATAGCTGAGCCCCTAACGCATGTTGGAAGATGAAGGAGCCCTGATGTTAATGTTTACGGCGCTGAGCTTTCCGACATTCCATGTTAATTATACCTCAAAGTACACTTTTTCAAGAGAACATCAGTATTATCATACATAGAAATTCTCAAAATGAAACATAAGAATAAAGAACAGCAAGCGGTATGCACTCAGCCCTTGCGAGGTCAACAGAGGAGCTAGTTGACTGAGAAGTAGCGGCTCCGGTCTCATAAACTGACATACGGTCGGGAGAGCGGTGTGCTGTCCACATGCCCCTCCATATCCGCATCCAGTGACGCCTGTAGGCTGAGAATGGCACGGCGGCCGGTCGGTACCGTTGGACCTTCTGAGGCCTGTTCGGAGGGCGTTCAGTTTTTAAATTCACCGTCCCATAATTTCTTTCGCGCGCCGGATTGATATCAGGCGCGGGCTGGATTCAGCCTGTCGGCCGCTGGTTGCCCAACCGTGGTCTGGATCTTAAATAATGTAGACAAACGCTGTCAAGGACTGTCAAGACCATTGTAGTTAGAAATAGATTCTGTGTCGGGGAGAGAGAGAGAGAGAGGACTCTACTAAGTACGGCAAATGCAACAGTGATAGCTCTTGCAGGTCTGGCGAATCGAACAGTGATTTAGGTAATTGTAAGGTCTTGTAGCAAACATCAGCATGAGATACCGAATGGACATGGAGACACTGGGCTTATAGCAACAAACCACGTCAAAATTATTCTATCATGATTCAGGAACAATCACTGCGGTCATAGTCCACTCCCGTCCTAGGTTAATACGCGCAGTTCCTGTTGAATCACTGCCTTAAATTAACAGAAGCAACTCAGTGTGTATCTGTCCACATCGATCATTTTAAAATGGCTACAGAGGCATAAATCAACTGATTAAGACCTTTAGATTTTAGTCTACTAGTTACAGACAAATAAATAAAAAACGGCGTTACGTGTGGAAAGGGCGTGAGAACGCCGCGAACCGTAACAATCGGCACAAACGTAACTATAACGAGGTGACGGTGGCTCGACTACAAAGGCGTGGAGCGCAGCCACACGAGAGCGAACAAAACTCGACGTGCGAGCCAATCAGCGGAGGAGCGGAAAGTTGGAACATCGCATTGAGACGAGCGTGGAGATAAACACAACGCGACCAGCGTTGACGACTGAACAACTCGGTTCGGAGAATCGAGAGCACTGAGTGAGGCAGGATCCAAGTGTTGATTTCAGCGAACTAGCTGCCACGCTAGGCTTATCGCCGCAGGCAAGTGAACACTTGGGTCAGCGGCTCCGCCCACGAAACGCTTCGCGCGCGCCCTCTTGGTGCAGCGGCTGCACTACACAACTGCGATACCCACGAAAGTTAATCCGCATCTACCTTGATGTGCGCTAGCGGGGATACAAAACGCATTGAGTCTGTACAGGCTGTGTATCCTCGGTCTAAAACGTAATTAAATAAAAATCTGAGTAAGTGCGAGTAGGAAAATCTGAGTAAGTGCGAGTAGGACACAGTCACCAAGGGTTCCGTACAAATTTAATTATGTATGTTTTAGGTTCGAGTACAACTTTTTCCACAAGTTTCATAAACACAACAGATTCCCACAACAGAGACTATAGTCATCAATAATTCACTACAGTCTGCCAACCCTGGAGTAACTGTTCGATTCTACAACTGTAGAAATCACGTGGTTTTGAGGCGACGAACTTCAAATGGTTCAAATGGCTCTGAACACTATGGGACTTAACATCTGAGGTCCTCAGTCCCCTAGAACGTTAGAACTACTTAAACCTAACTAACCTAAGGACATCACACACATCCATGCCCGAGGGAGGATTCGAACCTGCGACCGTAGCGGTCGCCCGTTTCCAGACTGAAGCGCCTAGAACTCCTCGGTCACAAAAGCCGGCCTCGAAGAACTCGTGGAGCCATGTTCGCAGCGTATTTTCATCGGGAAAGGATGTTGTTTGTTGTTGTTGTTCGATACAGAGCTGCAAAATCAGGTGAATAAGGAGCTGCGGAATGACTACCCAATCCAACTCCTGCATAGTGAGAATGTGGGCGGATTTATCGTGGAGGATCATCGCTTCAGGCCGTCTTCCTGCCGTTGTTCTCGGCTTCCGTCACCGAGGCGCCTCAGTTGTTGACAATAAACGTCAGCAGTGATGGTTACACCTCGGGGAAACAACTCGTAGTACCCTACAATGTCGCTGTTGCCCCACATGATTAACATCATATTTTGTGGATGCACCCAGGTCTTTGTACGAGAATTTGCTGCTTTGCTTGGGCTCAACCATTGACATCTTTTGCCTATGTTAGGATAAAGACACCATATCGCGTCATCAGTAGCAATACAGAAAGAAATGGTCGGTGTTGTTCACGAGCCAACTGACGACGAGCAAGCAAAAATGCACGTGAGGCCACCCGCGATTTTTGTAATTTTGGCTTACCGTATGCGGTACCAATGCATCTTTGAATCTTCCCCACTGCATTAAATGTCTCACAATAGTGGAATGGTGACAGTTCATCTCATTTGACAGTTCTCAACTACACTAACATGGAACATTGTGGATTAATGCGTTTAATCCACCACCCCGAAGGACTTCCTGAACATGGTGAATCAAAAATGTCAAAGCGATCCTCCTTAAAACGAGAAAACCATGTTTATGTCGTACTCTGTCCAGTGGTATTCTCCCCATACACGGCGCAAATGTTTCTGGCAGCCTCAGCAGCTGTCAACCCTCTACTGAAGTTACACAGAAGAATATGTCGGAAATGTTCCGATTTCCCCATTTGACACATCATTTTCTAACGTTCACAGCTCCAAATGACAAAATGGCAAAATGTAAAGTGAAATAGTGACAGTGAACAACAAAAAATGGCAGTCAATTAATAAACTCATAGCAACTGTAATATAAAGACGAAAAACAAAAAACGCTCTTCACGTATGAATCATGCATCCCTGGAATCGACAGCCTTGACGATTTTTGCCTGATATCGATAGTGACAATATATCAGTCCTGGGAATTCGAAGGAATTTAAGAAATACAAATAAATAATACAATTACAGATCAACAATCTTTGGATTCTTTCATTAACTTGTACTGTGAAACCTTAGCTGTTAGCCGGCCGAAGTGGCCGTGCGGTTAAAGGCGCTGCAGTCTGGAACCGCAAGACCGCTACGGTCGCAGGTTCGAATCCTGCCTCGGGCATGGATGTTTGTGATGTCCTTAGGTTAGTTAGGTTTAACTAGTTCTAAGTTCTAGGGGACTAATGACCTCAGCAGTTGAGTCCCATAGTACTCAGAGCCATTTTTGAACCTTAGCTGTTGCCAGTTTTCATGATCGCACGTCAAGGGGAAGTAACCTATAGGTTTTGATGAGTGAGTTCGCGAGTATCAAAATATATTACATAGATGGCTGTATCTTTTCACTGCATTAACTCAGAAGCTTCAATTTCTTACACCGCCTAGGTATGATAGAGATCAGTATGTGATATAAATTTCAACTTGACACGCCGTCCAATTCATGAAAAAAATAGTTTTTTAGTAGACGGACAGAAAGACAGACAGGTAGTCAGACCGACAACTTTGTGATCCTTTAAGGTTTTTGTTGTGTCGGCTGCTGTGGGAGTTAGCACCGACACAAACGGCGAAGGAGAGAAGATGCGATGACCGTTGGCTGGAATCCAAAACGATCTGTACATCACACTTTCAAATTAATAGAACTCTTTCTTTCTAAAAAGGAAGAATCATAACTTCTCAATATAAAGTGTCTTGATGTGCGTCCTGTTCCTCCTAAGTGCACATACAGAGCGAGTCAAAAAGAATCATCCAATTTGGCACGTCAATATTTCTGAAACTATTAAACATATACAATGAATTTTGTTTTTTTGATGAACGGGAAAATAAAAAAGTTCTTTTTCCATACCTTTTCATAGGTGTTCAATATGCCCGCCTTGAGATACATGACAATGCGATATTCAAGTTGTTTCCACACTGCAGTAAGCATGTCTTGAGTTACAGCTTCCACAGCTGCTGTTATGCGATGTCTCAGTTCATTCATCGTTGTTGGTAACGGAGGCACACAAACAGAGTCTTTGATAAACCCCCCACAACAAATAATCACATAGAGTCAGCTCCGGTGACCTTGGAGGCGAGTAACGTAAGACTGAATTATTTGGTCCAGTGGGTCCGATCCGTTGTTCAGTAATCCTTGGATCTAAAACTTCCCACACTTCCAGATGCCAGAGTGGCGGTACCGCATCCTGTTGGGAAAAGAAATAAATTTTAGAGAACCGCTCGTATGTTACACAACTTCATGTGGTTGTTCCGTACCCCATAATCTCAGGTTATGACGGCTCACTTTTCCATTTAAATAGATTGTTGCCTCGTCACCAAACACTAAGCGTGGAAGAAAACTGTCATCCTCCATCTTGCCAAGAATGACATTACAGAACTCCACCCGTTGTTGTTTATCACCTTCACGAAGAGCCTACAATAGCTGAATTTTGTGCGGTTTCACGTCTAAGCGTCGACGCGACACACGCCAGACGGACGTCGGGGACATGTGAGCTACAGAGCTGCACGGCGAACGGTTTTCTGCGGACTCCTTGTGAAACTATGGTGGATACCTTCGACGTCTGTGCCAGACATTCGAGGGCGGCCCAGCGATTTGCCTTTACACAAACAACCTGTTTCTCGGAATTGTTCATCCCATCGTCTAATGCTCCGTGCTGTAGGAGGATCCACACCGTACGTAGTACGAAAGTTACGTTGAACAGTTATCACTGACTCGCACTGCGCAAAACGTAGAACACAAAACGCTTTCTGTTGCCCGACACCATTTTTACTTGAACTGATGTGGACGCACACTGCTGCTACCTAGCGGGAACCAAGTAAAACTCGAGAGTTTGTTGTTTCTAACAGTACGTTGTTCACCCACAATTTCAAATAACATAATAGTTACGAATTTTTTTTAAATCGGATGAGTCTTTTCGATACACCCTCTACTTCACGTACCATTACTACTCGCAGAACGCAGGTTAAGTATCGTCTTTCTGTTACTCAGAACCAATGCTCTAGAAGTCTGCTACCGAACTGGGGTCTACCAACCATGGACGGCTGGTTAAGTCAGCGTTGACTGGGGGCGCTGAACTCTCTCTTCCCGGAGGTGTGGCGCTGCCCGTCTGCTTCCATTGGCGCGAGGCAGCGCCTTCTTGATGCCGTTTCGCGGCAATGCGTTAGTCGATGTGTAGTCGATGCTTTGGGACTGCACAGGTTCCGTTTTCGCTGGTTGAAATACGAAAGCCTAAAACGACATATTTGTACAAACACTGAGAAAAGAGTTAACATACAGTTTCAAGGGATGAACGCATTCACTTTTATTGTTTAATTCATGACGAATATTTCTTAGTACTAGTTTTGGAATTAATTATATCTGTTGCCATATACTCTTCTTCAACTCACTATATGATCTACACCTGCAACTGGAGCACAGTCATGTGCGTGTTGAATGTTCTTTTAACATCTGGTTAGAAGGAGTGATGAATGTCCTTCCTGTTCAGATGCTGACGAATTCCTCGTAATTTTCCAGCCGAGAGTGCTATATGACTTGTTTTGTTTTCTTTTTTTCACTCAAATTGAATAGTCCATGTTCGAATATACATGGATTGCTCCAAGTAGTGATATGTTCCTGATTTCAGACAGACATTTACATCCACATGTAAAGGTGTTGCTTTATTGGCTATCGATTACCTCGCTACAATACACCATCATCAGGAACTTGTGTGATAAACCGGGTAATGAGGTGGTCTCGCGGTTCTAGGCGCGCAGTCCGGAACCGCGCGACTGCTACGGTCGCAGGTTCGAATCCTGCCTCGGGCATGGATGTGTGTGATGTCCTTAGGTTAGTTAGGTTTAAGTAGTTCTAAGTTCTAGGGGACTAATGACCACAGCAGTTGAGTCCCATAGTGCTCAGAGCCATTTGAACCATTTGAACCGGGTAATGATGCAGACAACCTTGTACAAACCTTAATAAACCTCGATTGGGACTAAGTGGTTCCTGATTCGCAGTAAGTTATATGGGAAGGGATTAAGAGTCATCACATCTGCCTTACAACCAATGGGGAAGTTCTAAAAGTGTCCATGGAAGTCAGCTCCAAAGCAGTCAGCATGGACAGAGATTCAGACCTGCCAATAAGGTAGTAGAAAATTCCTAGCAGACGAAAACTGTGTGCCGGACCGAGACTAGAACCAGCGGCATTTCCCAATCGCGAGCAAGGGATCTACCAACTGAGCTATCCAAGCATGAGCCACGACCCAAAACCATGGTAAATGTTCAAGGCTCGAGTGCCGGTCCGGTACATAGTTAGGATCTGCCAGGAAGTTTCAGATCAGCCTACATCCCGTAGCAAGGTGAAAATTCTGACAGTGTTTCTCACTACCAAAAATCATTTTGTAATGTGGAATGTACGCTTGCACGAGGTTGAATCAGTCGGCAAGATTTTCAGCGTTTCTCCTCGGAACTCTTTTCTCAAATGTTAAATTTTCAGATTTGTGTCCATTTAGACTGGGATTTGATAGAAATTTTTCCATTACAAATACGTTTGTACTAAGTAGGGCAATGTTTTGTACTCAAGTAATTGGCGATTCTTGAGCAGACATTCACAGTTTGGTCGAAATGGCTCATTTGTACATCCATATTAACTTAAGCGCTTTTTGCTTCTGTTATACATATTTTCAGTGGTGTTATCTTTCGCTGTTAATTATCATGCACTCTGTGTACTGGAATTTTATAACAATCTCACGGGGAAACTCGGGTCTTTCTGTTTGATTAGTGTTCCGTGTAAGCTACTCGCATCGTAACCAGTTCAGTGCTCTGCTCAAAGGAATGACCAGAACTTCCCACTCAGCGTATTGCAGCGATTCGTATCTAGGGCACCGAACGATGCCGCGTAGCATAAAAACGTCACGGTCGTAATTTGGGAAACACTCGTTCCAGAGCTGTTCAAGATTCATGGAGAATGACCGGGCGGTCTTTCTGGCAATGAAATCCGCTTGTCTATTCCATTTCCATACACATCATACTCAACGAGAATTTACCATCCGCCGGAATCGCATGCCGGTATATTTCCATATTCAACGTCCGCCGCGATTGTCCCTGAATCGTGAAAGAATAAATTTTACATTGTTTCTTGCGATAAGCCCAGTGTCTGTATGTCCATCCGGTATCTGATGCTGATGGTCGGTACAAGATCAGACAACTACCCAATCACTGTTCCATTCGCCATATCAACGAGAGTCCTCTTTCCGACAGAGAAGCTGTCTCTACTTACCTCTTAATTATAAGCTACATCTTGATCTGAAATATTTTATAATTAAAAATGAATAGAATTATATTTTCAATAATTATCGAATGACCCAGATGATTTTCGGAGTAGCTCATTGAGTGAGGAAGTGACAATTTCATATCCTGCCCATCATTAGTATTCACTTCTTGGTCAATAGAATGTCAACGAAACAAAAGATAATCAGAGAAAGAGTTACGCTACTGCACTTCGTGTCAATCCTCATTTCATTTCTTTTGTAATGGAAAACGTAACTTTTTAATCGTCTTACAGCAAGAAATGGATTTGAAGCTGCCTTACATTATACTATCTCGGTGACAGTTGTGTCTATTGCGACATTGAACAAGATTCCTCTGTTCTAAATCTGCTGGCCTAACCATTTGTTCAAAATCTAAGGTCGTGACCCAGTTTTAGATGTTTAAAGCTGTATTAACATCATGTATCAACTGTGTATCTGTCATGTGTAGATGACTGATTACTTGTGCAATTGTCATGGTGTTATTATGGATACTTTCGAAATGCACAGCTTTCCTAGAGGGAAAAAAAAGCAAGTTCACACACAAACAGGGACAACGATTATAAAAAGGCATACAGACGAATAAAACTAGAACGGTATATAGCGATTCCAGCACTTTTCTCACTGTCTAAATGACGGCAGTAACATTGTTCTTAGACCGATAAATAAATTACATTATCAAAAAAGGGGGTTAGTTTCTCCTTTGAGTTTAACAAATACCTGTACAAGTAAAAAAGTGTCACACAGTTAATGGATAAGAGAGAATTTTGTGCCATTTCCATTAGTTTATAACAAATAATAAAAGGACAGCACTGGTAAGAGGCGGATTGGATAGCTGAAGCGCACCCAGCGATCCGAGTTTGGTGTCCGAGACTGGGGGTAGGTCTACAGTTTTACACTCCGAGAAATCTGTTACCTGGCTAAGGGGGGGGGGGGGGGGGTACTGGCCTTTCTGAAATCGGTAGATGCCGGTAGTACACATCATAGGTGAAACATTCTGTAAAATCTAAAGAGAACGTCACTAAGTTGAATGGAATTGCCTCTACTACGAGGGGTACTTTTCCTTTTGTTGCCAACTAGTATACCTAATATTACTGTGAGGTCGTCTCATCATATCCTCAACACCAGCACCAACATTGTACGTAGGAGTAAGGAATGTTTTAAAAATAAGGTATTCATTTTCCAGCTCACAGTGGGACGAAATAAAAACGAAAAATTTGTTATGAGAGCTTTAGTTTACTAACTACACAACGCTTACTTTCATGTGATGCTAGATTTATCAGAATTTATTCTCTTTGATCCAGCAAACTGTAAATTTTTATCATCGCAGTTTTAAGAAACTATCTACTGAAGCACTGCAGGTAGTCAGTACTCCATCAAATAGTCGATTTACTAAATATTAATTTTGATTTATCTAACTATGACAGAGACAGAAAATGACTATTTGTTCGACTACAAGCGGCTTTAATTGCAAGATACTTTAACACTGTAATCATATTAACCCACATGCTTGGTTAGTAACTGATAATATGACCAGACATAAAAAAATCTGGTTCTGTTTCATGATTATGAAACACTACGAAAGTCTTCGTCAATTGTTGAAAATGTTCTTCACCACTCACTTCTAAGGATTATTTACAGTGTGATTGAATCTGAATTTATATTACTAACTACCAGTTAACAACCGCAGTATAAAAATCTTTTTCAGTCTTATTTATTTTTGTAGGGTGTTTTTTGTATACACCTCACTGCCAGCGGTTTCATTAGATGTTGTATCTCATGATAAAAAAAGAAAACGTCGTGGTGCACGTAGCACAAAGTACCCTACATCTATACCTACATATATACTCCGATAGCCACTAAACGGTGTGTGGCGGAGGGCACTATTCGGGCCAAAGTCATATTCCCCCCCACCTCTGTTCCAGTTGCGGATCCCGCGAGGGAGAAACGACTGTCTGAACGCCTCAGTACGAGCTCTAATTTCCCTTATCATTGAATGGTGATCATTGTGCGATTTGAAAGTTTGTGGTAATAATATGTGCTCTACATCCTCGGCGAAGATCGGATTTTGGAATTTAGTGAGCAGTCCCTTCCGTTTAGCACGTCTATCTGCAAGTGTGTCCCCCTTTAAAACTTTCTATGGGATTTGTAAGTCTCTCGCGATGGCTAAATGTACCAGTTCGGAATCTTGCCGCTCTTCTTTGGATTTTCTCAATCTTTTGAATCAGACCCAACTGGTAATACATACGAACTGGTGTACATACGAACAATACTTTAAGACTGGATGAACTAAAGTATTGTAGGCAATTTCATTTGTTGGAGGATTGCATCGCTTCAGGATTCTACCAGTAAACCTCAATTCAGAGTTCGCCTTACCCGTTACTTGTGTAATCTGATTGTTCCATTTGAGATCACTTTGGATAGTCACACCCAGATACTTGACGGATGTTACCGCTTCCAAAGATTGGGCATTTGTTTTGTACTCGTACGTTAATGGGGATTTTCGGTTTGTTATACGCAGTAGGTTACATTTACTGATATTGAGAGATACCTGCGAGTCATTACACCGCGCATTTATTTTCTGCAAATCCTTATTGATTTGTTCACAACTTTCGTGCGATACTACTTTCCTGTAGACTACATCATCGGCAAACAGTCTAATGCCGCTGTCAATACCATCAACCAGATCGTTTATGTAAATCGTAAAAAGCAGCGTACCTATTACCTGCCCTGGGGCACGCTTCATGTTCCGCTTGTTTCTGTTGAAGTCTACCCATTCAGGACGACATACCGCTCTCTGTCTGTTAGAAAACTTTCTATCCAACCGCACATGTCGTCGGATAGACCGTAAGCGCGCACTTTTTGGAGCAAGCGGCAGTGCGGAACTGAGTCGAACGCCTTTCGGAAGTCGAGGAATATGGCATCCATCTGGGAGCCGGTACCTAGAGCCTGTTGTATATCATGCACAAAGAGGGCCAGCTGTGTCTCGCATGACCGCTGTTTCCTAAAACTGTGGTGGTTTCTGCAGATGACCTTCTCAGAGTTTAGAAAGGTCATTATGTCTGAACACAAAATATGTTCCATGATTCTACAACAAATCTATGTCAGTGAAATTGGCCGGTAATTATGTGATGGGAGAGCATAATAATGCATCACGGTAAATGAAACAGTTATAATTATTTTATGAAAATGAGTACAAATACTCTAATTTATTCTGAAGTGATAGTGCTGTATATGTGAATATTCGAGGGCTTCCGTAAAGCAAAGGTTAAACAACATGAAGAGACAGCACTGTCATATGACGATATGTGGGATAGTACATGAGCTCTCGGAGGGATTACACTCGATTGTACGAGAAGGTTACACTTTCTTAGAAAGACCAAGGTGATTCTGTATGATTTTGTATTTTCTGCGCGCAGTCCGGAACCGCGGGACTGCTACGGTCGCAGGTTCGAATCCTGCCTCGGGCATGGATGTGTGTGATGTCCTTAGGTTAGTTAGGTTTAAGTAGTTCTAAGTTCTAGGGGACTGATGAGCACAGAAGTTAAGTCCCATAGTGCTCAGAGCCATTTGTATTTTCTGGGACAAAGATAGCTCTGAGATCAGAGGAAAATTAGTATTTCAATTTGCTTAATGTTCCGACATTGTAGTTGAAAATGGAAGCAAGTCTTACGAAAACCGAAGATACATTCATAGGATTTGTCGACCTGAAAAAAAAGTCCGACGATGTAAAATGGAACAAGATGTCCGAAAGCCTAAGAAAAAAAGGACTACATTACGGCGAAAGACTGATAATATACAGCATATACAAGAGCGAAGAGGGACATGTCCGAAGGAACAGACACTACATATACAGGGTAAGTCATGTTCGATATATCATCCATTTTATTACGTGAACGGTTACAGATATCGAAACGCCGTTTCCTACAACTGTTAGAGCGTATAGAGGCACATAAGTTTTTGGTTGGTTAAATTTTTTAGCGCCGGTATCAACAGCGATATTGAAGCAAGTACTTCTTTTAAAGGCAATCGTTTATTTTTTATAAATGAATTCGATTTCAGTGGTATAGTGTTTGTTAAGGTTAACGTTGAAACCTGCCGTAAAAAATTCGAGAAATGTCCTAAAATTTGAGAGCACGATGGCCGCAATCGGCATTAGCGATGCAAGCAGCAACAAGCAGAGCTCTCTTCTTACGCTGAGTCAGAAAGTCAAAACATTTGTCCGTTTACCTGTCTGCACTGCAGGCCGCTCATTTCTGCTTCAACGTTCGTTGCGTTGGATATACTGCTTTTATATGCTGGACGTAAAAGAAATGCCGTAAAAACAGTACAGCGGTATGCCTATCTATCCGGATCACCAGTGTCCGACGCAGCAGGCAGTTGCACGAGTTATTAAGACGGTAGTGCGGACAGGCGGCTTGAGCGTCAAAAACAGGACAAGAAAGAGGACTACAACTGACAGAGAACGCGAAGAAACTGTTCTGGCTTCTATGCTGATGAATCTGCACAGTGGTACGTGACAAAGTGCCAAGGAATGTGGAATCAGCCAGAGGTGTGTCATTCGCATCCTGGACCGACATAATTTCCATCCCTATCACCTGTTACTGCACCAGGCACGCGATCGACGACCATGATTTCGAACGTCGTACAGAATTTTGTCGGTTCTCCCTTCAGCAACTGAGAGATGACCCTACGTTTTTATAATGTGTGCTCTTTACCGACGAAGCAACTAACCTTGCTAATATAAATTTGCATAACATGCACTACTGGACAGCCTAAAATCTACACTGACTCCTTCAGGGGCATCATCAACAGCCATGGTGCGTAAACGTATGATGCGGGATCATAGTAAATTACATTGTGGGACCTTAGTTCATCTCAGGCGTTCTAAATGCACATTCGTACTCCTTTCTGACGAACCTTCTACTGGTCCTTATAGAAAAGTTACCACTGTATATTGGACAGTGCATGTGGCTGCAACACAACGGTCGTCCAGGTCACTCGTTCCGCGTTGCAACGTACATACTGAAAGAGAACTTTCCTGGACGTTGTACAGAAAAGAAATTCTACATCTGCATCTACGAGGATACTCTGCAAACCACATTCAAGTGTTTGGCATAGGGTTCATCGAACCACCTTCACAATAATTTCCTATTATGCCAGTCTCGAACAGCGCGCGGAAAAAACGAACACCTATATCTTTCCCTGCGAGCTCTGATTTCCCTAATTTTATTATGATGATCGTTTCTCCCCATGTATGTCGGCATCAACAATATATTTTCGCATTCGGATGAGAAAGTTCGTGGTTGAAATTTCGTGAGAGGATTCCACCACAACGAAAATTGCCTTTGTTTTAATTATGTCCGTCCCAAATCCTGTATCATCGCAGTGACACACTCTCCTCTATTTCGCTATAACACAAAACGTGCTGCTCTTCTTCGAACTTTCTCTATGCACTCCGTTAATCCTATCCGGTAAGGAGCCCACACCGCGCAGCAGTACTCCTAAATAGAACGGACTAACATAGTGCAGCCAGTCTCTTCAGCAGATCTGTTACATTCTGTAAGTGTCCTGCCAATAAAACGCAGTCTTTGGTTTGCCTCCTCCACAACATTTTCTATGTGTTCTTTGCAATTCAAGTTTGTCGTAATTGTAATTCCTGAGTATTTGGTTGAATTTACGGCCAGTAGATTTGACTGATTTATCGCGTAACCAAAGTCTAACGGATTTCTTTTAACACTCATGTGAGTAACCTTAAACTTTCCATTATTTACGGTCAATCGTCAATTTACGCACCATACAGATATCTTTTTTAAATTGTTTTGAAATTTGTTTTGACCTTCTGATGACTTTACTAAACGATGAGAGGCAGCATCTTCTGCAAACAACTTAAGACGGCTGCTCAGATTGTCTCCTAAATGGTTTTTATAGGTAAGGAGGAGCAAGCGTCCTATAACACTACCATGGTAAATGCCAGAAATCACTTCTGCTTTACTAGATGACTTTCCGTCAGTTACTACGAAATGTGACCTCTCTGACAGGAAATCACGAATCCACTGACATAACTAGGACGATATTCCATAAGCACGCAATTTCAGTACAAGCCGCTTGTGTAGTATAGTGTCAAAAGCATTCTGAAAATCTAGAAATACGGAATCAATTTTAAATTTCTTGTCATTAGCACTCAAGACCTCGTGTGAGTAAAGAGCCACTTGTGTTTCAGAAAGACGATGTTTTCTAAATCCGTGTTGACTGTTCCGTGTAGACGGTTCTAAAAATGGCTCTGAGCACTATGGGACTTAACTTCTGAGGTCATCAGTCCCCTAGAACTTAGAACTACTAAAACCTAACTAACCTAAGGACAGCACACACATCCATGCCCGAGGCAGGATTCGAACCTGCGACGTAGCTGTCGCGCGGTTCCAGACTGTAGCGCCTAGAACCGCTCGGCCACGCCGGCCGGCAGTAGACGGTTCTCTTCGGGGTTACTCATAATGTTGGAACACAATTTACGTTTCAAAATCCTGCTGCATATAGTCGTTAATGATGTTGTTGTTGTTGTGGTCTTCAGTCCTGAGACTGGTTTGATGCAGCTCTCCATGCTACTCTATCCTGTGCAAGCTTCTTCATCTCCCAGTACCTACTGCAACCTACATCCTTCTGAATCTGCTTAGTGTATTGATCTCTTGGTCTCCCTCTACGATTTTTACCCTCCACGCTGCCCTCCAATGCTAAATTTGTGATCCCTTGATGCCTCAAAACATGTCCTACCAACCGATCCCTTCTTCTAGTCAAGTTGTGCCACAAACTTCTCCTCTCCCCAATCCTATTCAATACCTCCTCATTAGTTACGTGATCTACCCACCTTATCTTCAGCATTCTTCCGTAGCACCACATTTCGAAAGCTTCTATTCTCTTCTTGTCCAAACTGGTTATCGTCCATGTTTCACTTCCATACATGGCTACACTCCATACAAATACTTTCAGAAACCACTTCCTGACACTTAAATCTATACTCGATGTTAACAAATTTCTCTTCTTCAGAAACGATTTCCTTGCCATTGCCAGTCTACATTTTATATCCTCTCTACTTCGACCATCAGCAGTTATTTTACTCCCTAAATAGCAAAACTCCTTTACTATTTTAAGTGTCTCATTTCCTAATCTAATCCCCTCAGCATCACCCGATTTAATTTGACTACATTCCATTATCCTCGTTTTGCTTTTGTTGATGTTCATCTTATATCCTCCTTTCAAGACACTGTCCATTCCGTTCAACTGCTCTTCCAAGTCCTTTGCTGTCTCTGACAGAATTACAATGTCATCGGCGAACCTCAAAGTTTTTACTTCTTCTCCATGAATTTTAATACCTACTCCGAATTTTTCTTTTGTTTCCTTTACTGCTTGCTCAATATACAGATTGAATAACATCGGGGAGAGGCTACAACCCTGTCTCACTCCTTTCCCAACCACTGCTTCCCTTTCATGCCCCTGGACTCTTATAACTGCCATCTGGTTTCTGTACAAATTGTAAATAGCCTTTCGCTCCCTGTATTTTATCCCTGCCACCTTCAGAATTTGAAAGAGGGTATTCCAGTTAACGTTGTCAAAAGCTTTCTCTAAGTCTACAAATGCTAGAAACGTAGGTTTGCCTTTTCTTAATCTTTCTTCTAAGATAAGTCGTAAGGTTAGTATTGCCTCACGTGTTCCAACATTTCTACGGAATCCAAACTGATCTTCCCCGAGGTCCGCTTCTACCAGTTTTTCCATTCGTCTGTAAAGAATTCGCGTTAGTATTTTGCAGCTGTGACTTATTAAACTGATAGTTCGGTAATTTTCACATCTGTCAACACCTGCTTTCTTTGGTATTGGAATTATTATATTCTTCTTGAAGTCTGTGGGTATTTCGCCTGTCTCATACATCTTGCTCACCAGATGGTAGAGTTTTGTCATGACTGGCTCTCCCAAGGCCGTCAGTAGTTCTAATGGAATGTTGTCTACTCCCGGGGCCTTGTTTCGACTCAGGTCTTTCAGTGCTCTGTCAAACTCTTCACGCAGTATCTTATCTCCCATTTCGTCTTCATCTACATCCTCTTCCATTTCCATAATATTGTCCTCAAGTACATCGCCCTTGTATAAACCCTCTATATACTCCTTCCACCTTTCTGCCTTCCCTTCTTTGCTTAGAACTGGGTTGCCATCTGAGTTCTTGATATTCATACAAGTGGTTCTCTTCTCTCCAAAGGTCTCTTTAATTTTCCTGTAGGCAGTATCTATCTTACCCCTAGTGAGACAAGCCTCTATATCCTTACATTTGTCCTCTAGCCATCCCTGCTTAGCCATTTTGCACTTTCTGTCGATCTCATTTTTGAGAGGTTTGTATTCCATTTTGCCTGCTTCATTTACTGCATTTTTATATTTTCTCCTTTCATCAATTAAATTCAATATTTCTTCTGTTACCCAAGGATTTCTATTAGCCCTCGTCTTTTTACCTACTTGATCCTCTGCTGCCTTCACTACTTCATCCCTCAGAGCTACCCATTCTTCTTCTACTGTATTTCTTTCCCTCATTCCTGTCAATTGTTCCCTTATGCTCTCCCTGAAACTCTGTACAACCTCTGGTTCTTTCAGTTTATCCAGGTCCCATCTCCTTAAATTCCCACCTTTTTGCAGTTTCTTCAGTTTCAATCTGCAGTTCATAACCAATAGATTGTGGTCAGAATCCACATCTGCCCCTGGAAATGTCTTACAATTTAAAACCTGGTTCCTAAATCTCTGTCTTACCATTATATAATCTATCTGATACCTATTAGTATCTCCAGGATTCTTCCAGGTATACAACCTTCTTTTATGATTCTTGAACCAAGTGTTAGCTATGATTAAGTTATGCTCGGTGCAAAATTCTACAAGGCGGCTTCCTCTTTCATTTCTTCCCCCCAATCCATATTCACCTACTATGTTTCCTTCTCTCCCTTTTCCTACACTCGAATTCCAGTCACCCATGACTATTAAATTTTCGTCTCCCTTCACTACCTGAATAATTTCTTTTATCTCGTCATACATTTCATCAATTTCTTCATCATCTGCAGAGCTAGTTGGCATATAAACTTGTACTACTGTAGCAGGCATGGGCTTTGTGTCTATCTTGGCAACAATAATGCGTTCACTATGCTGTTTGTAGTAGCTAACCCGCACTCCTATTTTTTTATTCATTATTAAACCTACTCCTGCATTACCCCTATTTGATTTTGTATTAATAACCCTGTAATCACCTGACCAAAAGTCTTCTTCCTCCTGCCACCGAACTTCACTAATTCCCACTATATCTAACTTTAACCTATCCATTTCCCTTTTTAAATTTTCTAACCTACCTGCCCGATTAAGGGATCTGACATTCCACTCTCCGATCCGTAGAATGCCAGTTTTCTTTCTCCTGATAACGACGTCCTCTTGAGTAGTCCCCGCCCGGAGATCCGAATGGGGGACTATTTTACCTCCGGAATATTTTACCCAAGAGGACGCCATCATCATTTAATCATACAGTAAAGCTGCATGTCCTCGGGAAAAATTACGGCTGCAGTTTCCCCTTGCTTTCAGCCGTTCGCAGTACCAGCACAGCAAGGCCGTTTTGGTTAATGTTACAAGGCCAGATCAGTCAATCATCCAGACTGTTGCCCCTGCAACTACTGAAAAGGCTGCTGCCCCTCTTCAGGAACCACATGTTTGTCTGGCCTCTCAACAGATACCCCTCCGTTGTGGTTGCACCTACGGTACGGCCATCTGTATCGCTGAGGCACGCAAGCCTCCCCACCAACGGCAAGGTCCATGGTTCATGGGGGAAGGTCGTTAATGATATGGGCCTGTAATTTAGTGGTTTACTCCTATTACCTTTCTTCAGTATTGGTGTGACCGGTGCAACTTTCCAGTCTTTGGATTCGGATCTTTCGTCGAGCGAGCGTTTGTATATGATTGTTAAGTAGGAAGGTATTGCATCAGCATACACTGAAATAAACCTAATTGGTATACAGTCTGCACTGGAAAACTTACTTTTATAAAATGATTTAAGTTGCATCACTACTCCGAGAACATCTACTTCTAAGAACTTACGTTTGCACCTGATATTCACTCGAATTCTGGTATATTTACATCATCTTCTCAGGTGAACCAAATTCAAATGGCCTATGAGATCCCCTGATTCGATTCCTGTTGATTTTCTTCTTCGGTGGGCAGTCTATGACGGTGTCCCAACTACGCCAGATGATATGTGTCGCCGAATCGCCAGTGCATGCTTTACCATATCATCCACTGTAATTATATTTGTTCATCGTTCTTCCGAGCGGAGATTGCAAATGTGCCTTTCAGTCCATGGTCAACAGTTTGAACGGATGCTTAAATAAAGGATGGAGTTACTTTTTAGGAAGTCAAAATGTATGTTATGTGATTTGGGTGGTTACCAAATCATAGTTAGTAGACTATTTATTTCATTTATATGTGTACGAAATCGCACTGCGGTGTCAAATAAGTCGACAGCGAGTACTGCAAGTAGCTGGTAAAACTGTCATCATGCGCTTACGTTCAGCATGAAACGACGTTTCATTTAGAAGAATACTTATTTTGCGCCGTACAGGTATTCACCAAAGTATTTTTAATGAAATGTTTAATTCAATAGATGTATCCTACATTATATAATTTAGAACAGTGCAGATGGGGGCAATTGTCCCACAGCATGTATTTTACCTCTAAGAAGCGCACAGCCACATACAGGAAAATGTAGGACAAATCTTCCTTCAAACATTTACATATCCTATACGGTAGTTACTTTTTGCTGCGTGTAAGACCTCTTTATTTTTGAAGAGTAAATAGTTGATTTCTCTGTTTCAGCTCATTTAAATCTGGGAGGATACACAAATGTGAAAAATTTTTCCTAAGGTCTTTGTGATACACTAGATTCTAACCCATGTCGTATTTCCATGTGGAACATTCGCAGGTGGACCTACATCTGGGTCTTCAAGGGGAAATAAAGCTTTATTCTCGTAGCGCAAACCTTCATTACGGTATACAACTATGCAGCATGGTCCGAGAAGTTTGCTTGAGATGTTTCCACAGCAAATGCGGTTTCCAGCCACCGTGCTCTCACATTCTAGGATATTTCTCGATTTTTTTTACGACGTGTTTCAACGCCAGCACTAACAAACGCTGTATCTCGGCAACTGTCTTCTCAAGAACTATCGAATGCAGTTATAAAAAGTACACGGTTTCATTTTTTTTTTTAAAAAGTACTTGCTTCAGCACCTCCGTTGATACCACATGAACAAAATAAAAACATACGTGCCCTCGACGGTCCAACATTTACCGAAAACCGCGTTTCGATATGTGTAACAGTTCACGAAATAAAAGGGCTGTTACTTCTCACGTGATTCGCCCTATTCAATTCCGGCGAGGACGGCAATGATCCCTTTAGTGCGGATACTCACCAGGCTCGACTCTTAACGGGAATTGGCGAAACGGCGCGAATAAGGAGAATAATGGACAAAGGACGCTACATCAGTTGTGTCTCAATAAGCTGAGTTATTATGTGATGAGAGGTAGCTAGAGTAGTCCGTGCAGCAGCAAAGACCACCGTGCCTGGATGGCGCAGTGATCAGTACATCTGTACAGTAAACAGGAGACGCAGGCTCGACTCACGGTCCAGCACTAACTTTCAGTTCTCCTTAATAATTTAAATCAATGCCTATGGGCAGCTGGCAACGGCCTTGCCGCAGTGGATACACCGGTTCCCGTGAGATCACCGAAGTTAAGCGCTGTCGGGTGTGGCCGGCACTTGGATGGGTGACCATCTAGCCGCCATGCGCTGTTGCCATTTTTCGGGGTGCATTCAGCCTCGTGATGCCAAATGAGGAGCTACTCGACCGAATAGTAGCGGCTCCGGTCAAAGAAAACCATCGTAATGACCGGGAGAGCGGTGTGCTGATCACATGCCCCCCCTATCCGCATCCTCAACCGAGGATGACACGGCGGTCGGATGGTCCCGATGGGCCACTTGTCTCCTGACGACGGAGTGCTATGGGCAGCTAATGTCTTAAATTCCTTTGTGTCATGACGGATAGTAGCTGCAGCATCAAAATGGTCTCCATTCTTTCAGATACGTCCGCAAGAACAGGTACCACATATACACGCACGTAAAGTGAAGGTTGATCCCACACCAAAGTTCCAAACCAAAATCATAAACAGTAGCTTCGCTTTCACTAAGGCTGAAGTACAGGAGCTTATTGTGAAGAATCCTGCAGCTCCCTGGACTCAGAGCATAGACAAATATTCATACGATCAAAACGCCAGTTAGGCCCGTTAGGAAAGCAATTAATAGCCCAGCCAAGCTATGAACTTATTCACAGTGTGAATGATCGGGTGGTACCTCCTCAAGCTAAGTTTTTATCAAGGCACAAAGGAATTAAAAATGTTGCCTGGGAGGGGGGATTTATCTAAATCAGTGTGGAAAATTCGAATCCACGTCTCCTGCTTACTAGGTGGATCCCTGACCACTATGCCATCTGGACACAGTAATCATCACCACAGCAAGGACTACCCTAGCATGCGTCTCGTCAGACCCGATTCTCCACCTACCTACACACTACTGATATAGTGCCCTTCCCCTAATAATCATTTCTCGCAGCATTTCGTTGATTACTGCAGGAGTTAGACGCTGATGTGCATCTCCACTGAAGGGATCACTGACCATCCTCGGCTTAGTTATATATGCCTTAGTCACATATGTGGAGCGTGTGTGGATAAGTTGAGAATTTCTATCTGATGGGAGGCGTGCTAGGGTATCGTGGATATCGCTGTAAAGAAGGGATAGTCTATACTCATCCACACGCTGCAAAGCCGCCATTTTGTGTTTAGTATCTTGTGTTTACATACGTACAGGAACTTCTGAGCAGGGAATTAAGTCCAAATCAGTGTCACATTAAGCAGTGCACTAGTGTAACGTTACAACCCCGCCAATATGCCAACGATACAAATTAAGCTTGGTTTTTTAGGTTAGAGAATTCCCTCCCTAGGCCCGACAAGACGCCTCCTGAGACGCGGCAAGGTAGGAGTAGGCAAAATGCAACAGGAAATAACAATATTAATGTGCTAATAGTAAACTGCAGGAGCGTCTACAGAAAGGTCCCAGAACTGCTCTCATTAATAAACGGTCACAATGCCCTAGGAACAGAAAGTTGGCTGAAACCAGACGTAAATAGTAATGAAATCCTAAACTCAGATTGGAATGTATACCGCAGAGACAGGCTGGACAGTGAAGGGGGAGGCGTGTTTATAGCGATAAGAAGTGCAATAGTATCGAAGGAAATTGACGGAGATCCGAAATGTGAAATAATTTGAGTGAAGGTCACGGTTAAAGCAGTCTCAGACATGGTATTTGAATGTCTCTATAGGCCCCTGGCTCAGCAGCTGTTGTGGCTGAACACCTGAAGGATAATTTGGAAAATATTTCGAATAGATTTCCCCACCGTGTTATAGTTCTGGGTGGAGATTTCTGGGTGGAGATTTTCATTTGCCGATTATAGACTGGGAGACTCAAACGTTCATAACGGGTGGCAGGGACAAAGAATCCAGTGAAATTTTTTTAAGTGCTTTATCTGAAAACTACCTTGAGCAGTTAAACAGAGAACCGACTCGACATATTAGACCTTCTGGTGACAAACAGACCCGAACTATGAAACAGTTAACGCAGAACAGGGAATCAGCGATCATAAAGCGGTTACTGCATCGATGATTTCAGCCGTAAATAGAAATATTAAAAAAGGTAGGAAGATTTTTCTGTTTAGAAAAAGTGACAAAAAGCAGATTACACAGTACCTGACGGCTAAACACAAAATTTTTGTCTCAAGTACAGATAGTGTTGAGGATCAGTGGACAAAGTTCAAAACCATCGTACAATATGCGTTAGACGAGTATGTGCCAAGCAAGATCGTAAGAGATGGAAAAGAGCCACCGTGGTACAACAACCGAGTTAGAAAACTGCTAGGGAAGCAAAGGTAACTTCACAGCAAACAGAAACTTAGCCAAAGCCTTGCAGACAAACAAAAATTACGTGAAGCGAAATGTAGTGTGAGGAGGGCTATGTGAGAGGCGTTCAATGAATTCGAAAGTAAAGTTCTATGTACTGACTTGGCAGAAAATCCTAAGAAATTCTGGTCTTATGTCAAAGCGGTAGGTGGATCAAAGCAAAATGTCCAGACACTCTGTGACCAAAATGGTACTGAAACAGAGGATGACAGACTAAAGGCCGAAATACTAAATGTCTTTTTCCAAAGCTGTTTCACAGAGGAAGACTGCACTGTAGTTCCTTCTCTAGATTGTCGCACAGATGACAAAATGGTAGATATCGAAACAGACGACAGAGGGTTGGGAAACAATTAAAATCGCTCAAAGAGGAAAGACCGCTGGACCTGATGGGATACCAGTTCGATTTTACACAGAGTACGCGAAGGAACTTGCTCCCCTTCTTGCAGCGGTGTGCCGTAGGTCTCTGGAAGAGCGTAGCGTTCCAAAGGATTGGAAAAGGGCACAGGTTATCCCCGTTTTCAAGAAGGGACGTCGAACAGATGTGCAGAACTATAGACCTATATCTGTAACGTCGATCAGCTGTGGAATTTTGGAACACGTATTACGTTCGAGTATTATGACTTTTCTGGAGACTAGAAATCTACTCTGTAGGAATCAGCATGGGTTTCGAAAAAGACGGTCGTGTGAAACCCAGCTCGCGCTATTCGTCCACGAGACTCAGAGGGACATAGACACGGTGAAACGTCCCCTTAGAAAAATTATACATGACTTTGCTTAAAGTGACACAAAATATTTTTTAGCGCAACGCAATCTGACTTTCAATAATCCCTACAAGAGAATGGCCCTGACTAAATTAACCTATACGTTTCACAAATCACTTACCTCACAAAAATCTTCGTTACTCGAACCACTGCAATACAGCGAGCGCCAATACTGCTAGCTAAATAAAAGATTCAAACTACTGAAGGCATTAACTACTGATAGGCATAGTTAGCAAATGAAAGATTTTGATAGAGAACAAACAATGTATTTACCTTAATAGTGTTCAAAAGTCATAATATATATAGCAGTTGATGACATCCATTCGTACAAATGTACTGATTCTGATAGACACACGTCCAGATCATCCGCTCTCGAAATTCTCCATCTCACTTCCCCACATCCACCACTGCTGGCGGCTCACCTCCAACTGCGCAACGCTACGCGCTGGTAACAGCCAACTGCCCAACACTACAGTGGCGAATATTACTCCAACAATGCAAACAAACCACAGACTTCACACAGCACAGTCAGTGATTTTCATATAGAGCGCTACGTGGCGTTACCAATAAAAAAAACCTAAACAGCCTACTTACATAGCCCCCATGCTCCCCACAAAACATTTTACAGATTGTTTTGGGCTCTGACCAATACATATTTGTTAAAATTTTTTCACAATTATAATAACAAAGAAATCAAATGCACACACTTATTGATACAATGTTGGTCAATAGCTAAAATTTTCTCACAGTCCATAAAGACAGTCCTGATCGTTCATCACAGTAAAATAGCAGTGTTTTTCTCAAAGTCTGAGCAGTAAAAGAAAATGTACACGGAAGTAGTGGATTTCCATGCAGTCTTGAAGAAGTAGTGCTGTCCTTCCAACGGAAAGACAGTGCTGACTCTTGATATGCACACAGGTAATGGGCCACAACAGAGCAAACCCACAGCAGAGTCAGTCGAAGTTCAAGGTCATCACAGAGTAGACCCACTGTAGTCCTGGTAGAGATTACGGTATTGGTGGGTCATCAAAGATGCAGACCCACTATAATCCTCAGAAGTCTTGCAGACAATATAGCAAGTCCATAAACCACCACATGTGCACTCACAAAATTTTTGGAATTGCCTTAGAACCAGCAGTGCTGTTAACCAGTTAAAGTTTCGAGAACATACCTTCACCGAAGAGTCAAGTAGTATATTGCTCTCTCCTACGTATATCTCGCGAAGAGACCATGAGGATAAAATCAGAGAGATTAGAGCCCACACAAAAGCATACCGACAATCCTTCTTTCCACGAACAATACGAGACTGGAATAGAAGGGAGAACCAATAGAGGTACTCAAGGTACCCTCCGCCACACATCGTCAGGTGGCATGCGGAGTATGGATGTAGGTGTAGATGTAGATGTAGGACGTCAGAAGTGTAAATTAATAACTGGCAGAGCGTTTATCATATGATGATCGCACCATAATAACTGATGCAAAACTATCTGCATCCCACAGAGGCTGTGGTGTCAACTAACAAACAACGAGACACAACTCCACACCAACAGAAGACAGCACTAGCACCTTGACTGCCACGTGAGTTAAATATAACTCACAGGAAATGTTCTCTTGGGGCCACGTGAAGTAAATACAACTCACGGACATTTTTCCATTTAAAGCTCCGTGGTGCAGTTGTAAGTCACAGGAGCGTGCTGTGACTCGATGTTATAGTAGGTTAAAAATGGTTTAAATGGCTCTGAGCACTATGGGACTCAACTGCTGAGGTCATTAGTCCCCTGTTATAGTAGGTTATGTGCCCAAAAACAAATCATGTTAGTGACCTACGGTTTTCAAGAGCTCAAGAGTAGTTATTGACATTTGAATTCGTGAGTTATATGTAACTCACATGGTTCAGTCGTATTGGACTCTTCTTCTTTTTATTATTTATTTTTTATTTAGTTTGACATATTACTTAGACAGTAGATTGCAAATCACATAAAGTTTTATTTACATTCTTCAGCTCTCCTTGCAACAACAATGAATCTGAAAAATTTGGGTCATTCCACTTTGTTTCTCTAAAACCTGTATGCAGTGTGCTTCATGAAAAAACACTCTACGCAAAAATATAAGTCACAATTTTTACATTTCCATGCAGTTTGTTTACATTTCTTGACAGCTTGCTCTCGTCCAAATTCTTTCTTCATATTTTCGTAGCACACTGTACACCTATGTCTGGTTGCTCCCATGTTCACAAGTGCACAATCTGCAAGTAACGTGGTGGCTTTGGTGAGAGATGTCTCAGGCTCATCGGCATCTTCTTTGTGGAGTAGTCTCAAAGTCTCTTTGAATTCTGTGATTGAGATGGTTGTTGATGTATCGGTAAATCACATGAGCACTTGCCAGTGCTGACCGTGTCAACAATTCAATCGCAAGCTTCCTGTACCATTTCACACCCCACCTTAGACAATACGAGTACGACTTCATCTGGTGAGAAAGATCTATGCACGACTTTGACTGATTATAGTCAATTATCACTGCTGGTGTTTTCTTTGTGCCCTTCCTGGTTTGAACTTCTTCGTCTCCATGAACGGTACTCAGCATCAGAACATCCCTCTTATCTTTCCATTTCAGTACTACTACACCTGTGGTACTTTACTTTGTTTTGTTTTCCCCCCTTCTTCAGTTTGGCCTGTACAACATCTTGAGGATTCAGTTTTCTGTTTGATCTTGGGGTACCAACTAAATGTGTTGATTGTTCAAGAAGCTAGTTTGCTAGATGAACACTCGTGTAAAAATTGTCTGTATATAAGAATCTGCTCTCATAACAACAGAAGTGTCAAGAGGAACACCAGGATTCGCATCCTTCACACAGTAAACTTTCATATTCTAGGTATAGCCACCCTGTAGACAAAGTTTAAACAATTTAATTCCGAATTTATGGCCCTTATTGTTTATATACTGAATGAAACTTAGTCTTCCTCGAAATGGCACAAGTGTTTCGTCAATACAAACTTCTTTCTCCAGCACAACTGCACTTTGAAATCTCTGCAGTAATTTATCAATAAAAGGTTGAATTTTGAATAAGCTGTTTCCAGGTTTCCTGGTTGTTATCCGATAAATGCCACATACGCAAAATTAGTTTAAAACGATTGCTTGACATGACATTTTTTACATTGTTGTGATAGAGCATATTTCTTGACCAATAATTTGGAAACCTGGGTTTTACATTTAGTGACATCCATAACAAAAACCCTAAAAATTGTTCAATTTCAGTTTTGCTGACATCAGTCCAATTTTTCAATCATGAATTAACAGTTACTGAATGACTTTCTAAGACTTGTTTTGCGTACAGATTAGTATGTTGAGTCACATATTCCAAAATTTCATCAGTTACAAAATATTTGAAGAAATCGTTTGGTGTCTTACCCTGAGAGTTAGTGCAACAGAAGCATTTACACCAGCAGTGGAATGAATAAATGTAAAGTTTTTCATATTTTTACCCGTAACTGGCCCCGAGACAATGTCATTATAATTTGTTCTATCTTCATCTTCAGAACTTTCTGATATTACACCTACTTCAATTGAACCTGAATCAACTGCAGTAGTTACGGCACTAACAGTTAGAGGTGATTTGTTGCCTGGTTTTTACAGCTGTGAAGTCTGGTTCTTTGACTGAATGTGGACATAAAACTCTTCTTCCTTCCTTCACTGCTGTGATTCCATCATCATAACTTCTGGTTTCGCTTCCGGTCCCCTCTGGTAAAAATTCGTCTGAGCTATTACCAAATAAAGGCACAAAATCTTCATCACTTATATCCATAACTTCATCTAAAAGCCTGCCGGTGTGGCCGAGCGGTTCTAGGCGCTTCAGTCTAGACCCGCGCGACCGCTACGATCGCAGATTCGAATCCTGCCTCGGGCATGAATGTGTGTGATGTCCTTAGGTTACTTAGGTTTAAGTAGTTATAAGTTCTAGGGGACTGATGACATCAGATGCTAAGTTCCATATTGGTCAGAGCCATTTCATCTAAAAGTTGCTGTACTTGCCTTTGTTTATCTTCGTAACTTCTACGAGACATTTTCTTCTGCCACAATATCACTTCGTTACGGAGCAGATAACAGTGAACAAAGACTGTAGCAACTATGCAGGAAGGCAATAATGGAACTGTACTCAAATAATGCTGTGGAATGAAAAACTGACAAGAGTACAAACCTAAAATTATTAGCGACATAGCAAATCACACACCTAGTACCTTTACTCTGGGTCCATGTGAATCATATGTAACGCACACACAAAAAAAAGGTACTAAAATGCCAATTTTCACTTTATTTGCACTTAACAAGTTTACTTGGAGCAAACTAAAGCAGGATATTGAAAAAAAGTAAATGGCCCCAAGGGGTCGGTTACCCAATTATACCACAGCAGTAAATATGCTAGCAACCAGTTTCTGATCATCCACTGTTCCCTTCTCCCAAATACCCCCACAGCCACTCAAGCAGTCAGCCGCAAATATAAAATTTGTATGTTAGTTTAGTTCAAGACATTTTATCTTCAAGTAACAGTTTGGTGTGTGTACGAACACCAGATGATGTGTTAAAATTGCCTAAAACGCGTTGCAATATGTTAAATTGAACTTGTAACAAATAAAAGTGACTGGTAGCAGTAAATACGAGTAATTATTCCGCACCCTCATGGTTCCTAAGCGTAGCCAGCATGGCCATAATTAATTATTAGAAAAAGTTGTCCAGTAATTACGAAAATCAAAACAACATAAAATACGATCAAAATCTTGAAAAGAAAATAGAACAGATTAGCACTTATGTTTTATAAGCATTTCATGAGATATTCTATTCAAGACTGCTGAAGACAAGGACAAGATGAACAGCAAAATCAACAAATGGATGGATAAAATGGCCCGCAATGCATTTGGTAACCTGAAAACGGTTGTCAAAAGTAAACTTTGACGTTTCTGAAATGTAAATCTCGCAGAATGTATTATTGGTTTCGACTTATGGCTGCGAAAGATGGTCTTTAAATGCGAAATTACTTCAAAAAATGTATTTTACTCGGCTGTTAACAGAGAGTCGTACGTTGGAAATTAAAAAAGGGACAGGAGTTGAGATAAACAGATAAGGGTACTGTCACGAGATGAAGGTATATATTAGAACAGAGATGAAAATGAATCAGGTTAACGGAAGGAAGATCGATCAAGGTTTGGAAGATTGTAAGAGCTACGTAAGAGGATAACGTAATGGAAGGTGGGTATATGCAGCTGAAGGCCAAAATACATGAAAAAATGTAGCGGCAATGGATGTCCAATGGATGTAGATGACAGAACGTACTATAATCATACTTAACCTCAATGCACGAAATAAGAGAGTCTTATAGACCACTAGAGCGTCCTTGGCTCCTTGACAGGTTTCAGAAAGCATATTTGCTTTTAGGTGTCACTGGTAAGTAGTTGTCGACCGTTAGGGGTCACTACAAAAAAGAGAGCGCGAGATGTGTAGTACTGCAAATCTTTATTGTGACGGCCTGTTTACTTTTCCAAAATGAAAAGTGCAGGCCCAATGGTCTCGCTGCCAAAAATTTCCATGAAATAGCCGCGTAATCACCTGACACGCATTTGTTTATCAGCTTGTCTGCTAGCTCGCTATTTTCTTTCTCATCTCGTCCCACACTCGGCGCTCCTTCGTGTCCGGCACACGCAGATAAAAGCGACTAACGCGTCCGATGTGAACTCTGCAAAGAGGCCCTTTTCTCCCGGTCCTGCCGTACCTCTCGCACAGTCCTCGCCATCAAAGGCTTGTCGCAGCGGAAATGGCAACTTTTAATTAGCGTGTACCTGGTGTACATAGTCTTTGATGCTTTGTCTGTGCAGTCGCTCTGGGCGGCCACATTTCCATTCCTTTGGTCCGCACTTAAGCTGTAAAAACATGGTGGACGCGGCCAGCTGCTCACCGGGACGACAGTAGGGTGGTGCGAAGCGCAAACGCCTGTACAACGTGGCCTGGGCGTGGGTCACGACTCATGAATTGGGATTTTTCTCTGAGGAATGCTTTTAGGTCAATGACCTTTAACCTACAGGACGCCCTTCTCGACGATTCTTAAAAGAACGTATCCGCGTGCATAAAACAAGGTGGATGAGTAAAATCTGGGTAATTTGCACTCTTTTTTTAGAAAAGGTTGTTTTCATCCATACCAATGGTTGTGACATAGTATTCCCTGAACAGTGTGTCATACAATGACAGAGAAAAGTGCCCTAAACTGGACTTCTCCTTCCGTCCACGGCTACCTCCCCTCCATTAAGCGGACCGCCCCCCCCATCCCCTAGCCTCTCGGTTCCGCATGCTCCAAAACTTTTTTTTTTTTTAGTCATCAGTCATCCGACTGGTTTGATACGTCCCACCATGAATTCCTCTCCTGTGCCAACCCCTTCATCAACCCCTTCATGTCAGAATAGCACTCGCAACCTACGTCCTCAGTTATGTGCTGTATGTATTCCAGTCTCTGTCTTTCTCTACTGTTTTTGTCCTCTACAGCTCCCTCTAGTACCATAACACGTGTCCTATCACCCTGCCCTTGTCATTGTTTTCCATATATTCCTTTCCTCTTCGATTCTGCGAAGAACCTTCTCACTCCTTACCTTATCTGTCCACCTAATTTTCAACATTCGTCTGCAGCAAAACATCTGAAATACTTCTATACTCTTCTTTTCCCGTTTTCCCACAGTCCATGTCTCTCTGGCATTCAATGATATGCTGCTAACGTACGTTCTCAGAAATTTCTTCTTCAAATTAAGACCTATGTTTGATACTAGTAGACTGCTTTCGGCCGGGACTGCCATTTCTACACTACTGGCCATTAAAATTGCTTCACCACGACGATGACGTACTACAGACGCCGAATTTAACCGACAGGAAGAAGATGCTGTGATATGCAAATGATTAGCTTTTCAGAACATTCACACAAGGTTGGCGCCGGTGGCGGCACCTACAACGTGCTGACACGAGGAAAGTTTCCAACCGATTTCTCATACACAAACAGCAGTTGACTGGCGTTGCCTGGTGAAACGCTGTTGTGATGCCTCGTGTAAGGAGGAGAAATGCGTACCATCACGTTTCCGACTTTGATAAAGGTCGGATTGTACCCTATCGCGATTGCGGTTTATCGTATCGCGACATTGCTGCTCGCGTTGGTCGAGATCCAATGACTGTCAGCAGAATATGGAATCGGTGGGTTCAGGAGGTTAATACGGAACGCCGTGCTGGACCCCAATGGCCTCGTAACACTAGCAGTCGAGATGACAGGCATCTTATCCGCATGGCTGTAACGGATCGTGCAGCCACGCCTCGATCCCTGAGTCAACAGATGGGGACGTTTGCAAGACAACAACCATCTACACGAACTGTTCGACGACGTTTGCAGCAGCATGGACTATAACCTCGGAGACCGTGGCTGCAGTTACCCTTGACGCTGCATCACAGACAGGAGCGCCTGCGATGGCGTACTCAACGACGAACCTGGGTGCACGAATGGCAAAACGTCATTTTTTGCGGATGAATCCAGGTTCTTTTTACAGCATCGTGATGGTCGCATCCGTGTTTGGCGAAATTGTGGTGAACGCACATTGGAAGCGTGTATTCGTCATCGCCATACTGGCGTAACACCCGGCGAGGTGGTACGGGGTGCTATTGGTTACACGTCTCGGTCACCTCTTGTTCACATTGACGACAGTTTGAACAGTGGACGTTACAATTCAGATGTGTTACGACCAGTGACTCTACCCTTTATTCGATCCCTGCGAAACCCTACATTTCAGCTGGAAATGTTCGACTGCTACTCTGGCCAGCACATTCTCCAGATCTCTCACCAATTGAAAACGTCTGTTCAATGGTGGCCGAGCAACTGGCTCGTCACAATACGCAAGTCACTACTCTTGATGAACTGTGGTATCGTGTTGAAGCTGCATGGGCAGCTGTGCCTGTACACGCCACCCAAGCTCTGTTCAACTCAATGCCCAGGCGTATCAAGGCCGTTATTAAGGCCAGAGATGGTTGTTCTGGGTACTGATTTCTCAGTATCTATGCACCCAAATTCCCTTGGAATTCTCTTGCAGATTCCAAGAGTTTCGTGGGCAAGGTTGATCAAAAGACCTGGAATCAATCGAGAATAACTAAAGCTATTGATGCAGTTCAGAGAAAGAAGATGGTTTGGAGAGCAATTTAATGTTTCAAAAACAACACTTATAAGGTTGTCCAGTATGAAGTACAGTGTACCTGGGAAGGCAACAAATACAAAGAGCAACAGACCTACAATTTCGGGTAAAGATCTTGAAGACATGGTTTAGCGTTGTCTTGCTGCTTAAGCTTCTTTCTATGGGCTTACTGGTAGTGACTAGTGAAGGATAGCCTACAATTGTCAGAAATAACACTGCACAATCGTTCAAAGGAGAAATTGCTGGAAAAATTGTGCTAGTCTTTTTCTTAAACGGCACAAAACCAAACTGTCAGAAAGAAAGCGCACAGTAACATCCTAAAATAGGGCTCTTCGCTTCAACAAAGGAAACAGAGAGTTATTCTGTAACCTTTCCGAAGATATTATGTTATTCTTGATTAGAAAATAGATTGTGTTTTCCATGAGTTACCACCATTTTATAATTTTATTAATGTTATTTCGATAATTTTTACAAGAAGTCCGATTTTGGCAACTATTTTTCAAACTCGAAAGTTTGTTTTCTGGAAGCAATTTTTTCGTATCAACTATTCATAATATATTTTTTTAGATAAAATTTAGGTGTCGCATAACATTATGAAGTAAATATTGCATGCTTTTAAAACAGATTCCTATATTGTTTTCTAATTTTTGAAATCAAAAACAAAAAGAGGGTTTGGTTTTTGGTACTCTCCTCTATAATTCGGCAGCTGCGTGCAGCGACATATGGTGATATAGTTTGCAAAAAGTGTTGCAAGTAAATTAAAATGTTGTGCCTGATGACGTTTTATTGCATTAATAGCGAAAATGTAGTAAGCAATGTATTTTTTGAGGGAATCTTGTAAACCTAGCAACCACAGCTATAAATTGTCATCTTTGGGATTAAGCAGCCGCTTCGGCTGTATTTAACCTTTTTTTTATCAGACCACAACCTTTTCGTGGCGTTGAAAAACACATTCTCTGACGACTCGTAAGTAAGTCATGAGAGCTAAGTAGCCCGGAACATGGAACCCAACATTCGTTGTCAGACCAAGTTGAAAAACCTAAGGATTTGTTCTCAGTGCCAAGAAACGGGCTGTGGTTCCTTTTTTTTTTTTTTTTTCTTTTTTTTTTTCGAGTCTCAAATACTGGATGAATGTAGTCTGGCTAATTCGAACGCCATAAGCTAAGCTGCCTTAAAACACATACAGGGTGAACTATCAAAAACCTGCAACGCAACCATTGCGGAAATGGAAAGTGCTACTCACGTGCGGTTTTCACAGAATCGATTGGTAGACAGGGGATCGTGTTCTTAGTCAATAAACAGACTGTAATAATACTTAGAAAATGTATTCTTTATACAAACATATACTATTTTAAATGACACAGTGCCTATTGACATTAACAAGCTAAAAGTTGCAGGATAGTAATGCGAGTCGCTTACGAGATATCGTATTTTGAAAAATTTCCATACCGAGCCTTGTTTGTTCCATTCCACCTACGTAGATGTAGGTACGATATTGTTATGTTTGCTTAAGTGTACGTACGTGTTCCTAGAGTACACTGCGACTTGTTAGTCAGTAGTGTGTGACAGTCCATGCAATAGGTCGTGAGTGGGCAATGGCATTTACATATGCAGAAAAAGCAGACATGCTCGTTGTGTATGGAGAGCGTAGAAAGAATGCTGTTCTCTCTTGTTCGGTGTGTGCGGCAGGATATCCCAATAGCCGTCAACCATCTCCGCAACTATTTATCAATCTCTTCACCAATTACGTTAAAGCGGTAGTACGCCACCCAGGCAACGTAACAGAAGGAAAAAGAGACGACAGAAGAGAGGGAAATTAACGTTTTTGCAGTTGCTGCAGTTGATCCACAGTTTAACTCCGGCACAATCGCATGAAGGAGTGGCGTGTGTCCTACGCACTCTCCATCGATATAGAACTGCATAGAAACGATTATGAAGATTGTGTTAACTTCTGTACATGGGCGTTAAGACAGGATGCTGCATATATATCATGTACCTTATTTAGTGACAAAGCCACATTTACAATCATGGCCAGGTAAACCGTCGAAACGTGCACTATTGGTCTGTTGACAATCCTCGTTGGCTTCGTCAGGTGGAACGTCAGCGCCCGTGGACTGTAAACGTGTAGTTTGAGATAGTGAACCTTCAGCTTATAGGCCCGTTTTTCATCGACGGAACACTGAATGCGCACAAGTATGGCAGCGTAACAAACCATCTTCCGCTGATGCTATAAGACGTTCCTCTGCAGAGTAGGTGGAACCTGTGATGCTAACATGAAAGCTCTGCAGCCCATAGTGCACGAAGTACTACATCATGTCTTCGCAAATTTCTTCGGAATCGTTGGACAGGATTCAGAAGACCTGTGCCTTGGCCGGCATTTTCCCCGGATTTGACGCCTCTAGACTTTTTATCTGTGGGGAAAGCTGAAAGACGCTGTCCGCAACGACGTACCAACTACATCCGATGATATGCAACGACGTATTACTGCAGCCTGCTCGGACATCTCCGGTGAAATGTTAGCACGTGTGTAGTAGTCGCCCCATACCAGACTAGAAGCGTGTATTGCCACTGACGGTGGTCATTTTGAACGCAAGCCGCACAAAAATGCTGCAACAAACACCATTGACATTATAATTTACCATAATTTTAGCTTGTTAACATTAATAGGCAGTGCTCCTTTTAAATAAGTGATGTTCTGCGCAAAAAGCCACTTTTCATATATTATTACAGTACAATCTGTTGATTGGATAACAAAACGAGGCGCTGGCTACCAATCGATTCGGTGAAAACCGCATATCAGTAGCATTTTCCATTAGTGCAATTTTTGCGGTGCAAGATTTAGATGTTTCACACTAAATACAGTTTCTAGCTGACATGGTCACACATTAACAATGTAATTCAAAAATGTGAAGGTCTGCTTCTCACTAGTCAGGTGCGCTAACCGATACACCACCCTGCCACAAACTGCCTAGGGAGCAGGACACTTGGGTTCAAATGGCTCTGAGCACTATGGGACTTAACATCTATGGTCATCAGTCCCCTAGAACTTAGAACTACTTAAACCTAACTAACCTAAGGACATCACACACATCCATGCCCGAGGCAGGATTCGAGCCTGCGACCGTAGCGGTCGCGCAGTTCCAGACTGAACCGCCTAGAACCGTTCGGCCAAACCGGCCGGCGGGCAAGTGGTCACGTAGGTTAGTTCTGCTTGGGTTCGTTTTCTGCCGTGCTTTATTAAAGGTTTATTTATAACCAGTCGGGCAGATATGTTTTGTGTATCTGATGGGTCAGAATGTTGTCTGCCGCAGATGTGTTTATGTTTCAGGTAATTGGCGGTGGTCGACGCGAGCAAACTCCGATCGGGGCATCACGGTGGAAAAGGGAAATTTAAGGACCTGGATCAGTGTCTATGGTTACGTTGTTAGTGTCCTGCTATTCCATCCTTCCGGTGGAGCGTTGTGGTTTTCCGGAAGCTTAATTGTAGCTCAAAGTTGAGTACAGTTCTGCTTCACCTTCTGGTCCGCGAATCTCCTGTATCTGTTAGAACCTTTCGGTCTGCTCGCGTCCATCACTAATTTTCAACGTAAAATTGAAACGGCCCCATTTTAAGACTATATAATATGCTATTATTATGTTCTTGGGATGAGATGTATGTCAACCTCGTACCTGTAAGAAAAACGAAAGAGGATCCTAGCTGAGTGTACTACTCTGATAATACTTTTAATTTGTTATAATTGCTTAAGATCAGTCCATAGAAGACGTCTTAGTTGTTGGAAGCAGTTTTAGAATTTGATATGAGTAATGTGCAAGCCAGTTTCTATGTAAGCCAAGAAGCATGTTTAAAAGGTTTGTGTTATTCAGTTATGTCAGTTAAATTTGATTAATGGTGGTTTTATGAACATTGTTTTAATTATTGAAAATTTGTTGAGTAAATTTTGAAAGATCTGTGTCTATCGGACTTAAATTGATGGATGTTTTAATCTGAGTCCTGCTGGTGGTTCTGTAGGGGAGGTGCCTTTTGTTATAATCGTTGTTACTGTTAATTTCATTAAGAGCATGTGTTTGTAATAAAGAAGTGTATGGCAACTGCAAACTGGTTATGTGTTTAATTTCGATGTGTCGAAAGGAATAACACATATAGAGAGGCGAAGAACGTCTTCCAATCGCCTCTTGACACTTTCACGGTACACATGTTGCAAGCGTGCTGAAAGATTATGAACTCTTTAATACACTCGAATCCAGTGTGTCTTCCGAAATTTTTGAATCTCAAAGCTCTACTTAATTGCACAGATGGATGTCGGATCAAAAAACTAGTGCAAGCTCACTCACAAGGAGACGGCACGAGCGTGGAGTCGGGGATTTGTCCGAAATTTTGTGTGGTGAAATAGGACCACTAACACTTCACGTGGTTAAACTATTAGGAAGCACTACCCGGAAAATCCCGGGAAAAATCGATCCAAAGTTTCTTAGGTGCCTTATGAGTATAAAATGATAGTCCATTGCCGAGCCGCTGTCTGGCCTAGATGATTCGGTCAGAGGACTCCTCGCCCTCTGTAATAAAAAAAACTGAGTAAAGGAATCAACGATCAACTTGAACGGATGTCTTGTGAATTCCGCCCAGACCAAACGCCACGAACAATACCGAACAAAATGAAAAAAAAAGAAGTATAGGGCTTGGACTCTTACCCCAGAGGTCTCAGGTTCCATTCCTCCTCTGGCACTTTTCTTCTTCTGTTTCATTTTCTTTTGTTATTCGATCAATTATTCAGAAAGTTTCCCAAACCTACATTATCTTTCACAAATTAGTTACATTATTCAATAAAAATTATTTTCTTTTTGTCCAACAATACAATTCATGGCGGTGGGTTTTCCATTTTTCATTGTAAAGTGTATACGGCGAATCATTGGGTTTTTAATCAGAATAACAAATTCGATTGGGAAACATTCAATTTTTATACATATAATAATTATAAACAAGAACCGCAGTGGTAATTATTGTAAAAACAAACAAAGCAATAATTTTTGCGACAATTTGCACAACATATAAAAGCTGATTTTCTACAATCACAGGGCGTTTGCAATAAATATGTACAAAAATATGCCGCATTAACATTTATGAAAATGTTTTGAGTTTCTGATAATTTTGAGGCAAACCAGGCATATTGAATCATGTCTCGGAATATTGGTGACGATAACTGATGGTGAATAATAGAATGAATTTTTATACAGTCTTCCCGGGAATTAATTTGACAATTCTCCTGTAACAATGCGTTGCAATTTTGCAAGTAACAGAAGGAAAAAAATGTGCCGGAGGAGGAATCGAACCCGAGACGTCTGGCGTAATGGTCCGACCGCCAACCATATAGGGGAGACGGCGGCTCGGCAATGGACTAACATTTTGTACTCATCAGGCACCTAAGAAACTTAGGATCGATTTTTCTCGGGATTTTCCGAGTAGTGCGCCCTAATATTTTAACCACGTGAGGTGTTGGGGTCCTCTTTCACCACACAAAATTTCGGACAAATCCCGGACCCCACGGTCGTGCCATCTCTTTCTCAGAGTAAATTCTAGAACACTTTGGATGGCTCTGGACGTCCAACAGCATTCCATAAACGTTTTAGGAAAATTTAGATTAAAAATCTGGTGACGTTAATCGTTGGGAACCACTGAGTTCATACTCGGTTCACTCATTTTGTAGTGCTAGTCACGAACTGCGTAATGCTACTAAAGAGACACGCGTATCCTATAGTGTTAGCAATCTAAGAAAGGTTCTGAAGATTGAGAGTTTTTGTCGGCTGCATTCTCATTGTTGGCTGCTTACGTAGAGTTCTTGCAACATGTTAGCAATGGGTGGGGGAGACGTACTGGCAGGTGCAGAGACAGATGAAGGCAGCCGAGTCGGCAGTGCAGTAGAGCTCTGCTACGCACAATGAGGCCTTCTGCGGTAACCAATAAAAAAATGACGCGCATTATAGCCCGCGCACTGGGCCGCTGCGACATCCAGCTGGCCCCGCGCTGCCATTTGTAAGCAGGGTGTCTCGTGGAAAACTAACGTGGTTGCCGACAGTGCCCGTGCGCTTATCGAAGCAGCCAGACCTTCTTTGCATCCTGAAACAAATTTCGTGACGAGTTTCGACAGCTTGTAGGATTTGAGGGAATTTACAGTTCTGGAGGGACATGCAAAATGTCTTCAAATTTTTATCCATCCCTCTAGGTACATTATTTTATAAAAACAGTACGTATTTATTACGCAATTACAAATTCATCTCGAACATCCATTAGACAATAAAAAATTCTACTTTCTCCAATTATTTGCCACAGTGTATTCTATGTGTCGAATAGACCGAGACAGTCGGTTTTTAAAGTTATTTTACTGTCTGTTAAACTTCTTCCTACACAAGGACGCATTAATTTTTCAGATATACCAAACGCCTATTCTCTAACAATGACGTACGGGATCAGTGATCACCTGTTTGTAATTGGGCTTTTCTCCTATGTTTATGAATTTCTACTAATGATATTTTGCCGGCTGGTATGGCCGAGCGGTTCTAGGCGCTTCAGTCTGGAACCGCGCGACCGCTACGGTCGCAACACTGGACTCGCAGTCTGGAGGACGACGGTTCAATCCCACGTCCGGCCATCCTTATTTAGGTTTTCTGTGATTTCCCTTAATCGTTCCAGGCAAATGCCGGAATGGTTCCTTTGAAAGGGCATGGCCGACTTCCTTCCCCGTTCTTCCCTAATCCGATGAGACCGTTGACCTCGCTGTTTGGTCCCTACCCTCACACAATCCAATCCAATCTTTCCCCCATTCTTGTCAATCGTTCCATAATGCTCTTGCTACGGCCACAGGTTCGAATCCTGCCTCGGGCATGGATGTGTGTGATGTCCGTAGGTTAGTTAGGTTTAAGTGTTCTAAGTTCTAGGAGACTGATGACCTCAAATGTTAAGTCCCATAGTGCTCCGAGCCATTTGAACTAACGATATTTTCGTGCAAAACTGATTGCATAAAAATATGTGAGTGAACTCAAAATCCGCAGCGCATAAAACAAGTAAAAGAGGGAAAAAATTTTATAATGACTAGTCCAGTGCGTTTGTTACAACAAAAAAAGGTATAACATACTCCACGCCCACCTCACTCAGCTGATCGATCATGACTGACCGTCAACTGTCTGGCAAAACTACACTCCTGGAAATTGAAATAAGAACACCGTGAATTCATTGTCCCAGGAAGGGGAAACTTTATTGACACATTCCTGGGGTCAGATACATCACATGATCACACTGACAGAACCACAGGCACATAGACACAGGCAACAGAGCATGCACAATGTCGCCACTAGTACAGTGTATATCCACCTTTCGCAGCAATGCAGGCTGCTATTCTCCCATGGAGACGATCGTAGAGATGCTGGATGTAGTCCTGTGGAACGGCTTGCCATGCCATTTCCACCTGGCGCCTCAGTTGGACCAGCGTTCGTGCTGGACGTGCAGACCGCGTGAGACGACGCTTCATCCAGTCCCAAACATGCTCAATGGGGGACAGATCCGGAGATCTTGCTGGCCAGGGTAGTTGACTTACACCCTCTAGAGCACGTTGGGTGGCACGGGATACATGCGGACGTGCATTGTCCTGTTGGAACAGCAAGTTCCCTTGCCGGTCTAGGAATGGTAGAACGATGGGTTCGATGACGGTTTGGATGTACCGTGCACTATTCAGTGTCCCCTCGACGATCACCAGTGGTGTACGGCCAGTGTAGGAGATCGCTCCCCACACCATGATGCCGGGTGTTGGCCCTGTGTGCCTCGGTCGTATGCAGTCCTGATTGTGGCGCTCACCTGCACGGCGCCAAACACGCATACGACCATCATTGGCTCCAAGGCAGAAGCGACTCTCATCGCTGAAGACGACACGTCTCCATTCGTCCCTCCATTCACGCCTGTCGCGACACCACTGGAGGCGGGCTGCACGATGTTGGGGCGTGAGCGGAAGACGGCCTAACGGTGTGCGGGACCGTAGCCCAGCTTCATGGAGACGGTTGCGAATGGTCCTCGCCGATACCCCAGGAGCAACAGTGTCCCTAATTTGCTGGGAAGTGGCGGTGCGGTCCCCTACGGCACTGCGTAGGATCCTACGGTCTTGGCGTGCATCCGTGCGTCGCTGCGGTCCGGTCCCAGGTCGACGGGCACGTGCACCTTCCGCCGACCACTGGCGACAACATCGATGTACTGTGGAGACCTCACGCCCCACGTGTTGAGCAATTCGGCGGTACGTCCACACGGCCTCCCGCATGCCCACTATACGCCCTCGCTCAAAGTCCGTCAACTGCACATACGGTTCACGTCCACGCTGTCGCGGCATGCTACCAGTGTTAAAGACTGCGATATAGCTTCGTATGCCACGGCAACCTGGCTGACACTGACGGCGGCGGTGCACAAATGCTGCGCAGCTAGCGCCATTCGACGGCCAACACCGCGGGTCCTGGTGTGTCCGCTGTGCCGTGCGTGTGATCATTGCTTGTACAGCCCTCTCGCAGTGTCCGGAGCAAGTATGGTGGGTCTGACACACCGGTGTCAATGTGTTCTTTTTTCCATTTCCAGGAGTGTAGCTTCTTAGCTTTGCGACTGCTTAGTGCGTTAGAGCCCAAACTGCTAAGGCTATCCGCCTATAAGCATTTGTTACGTTATAAATCAAGTAAAGCAGTGCTCAACTTAAAGAATGGTTTCAGCACTGCAATACTTTACTTAGCATAATGACGTGCCCATGATTTCCTCCCACCTCTGAACAAATACAGTCAGTTAGTGGGGAATCTACATTTCAGCACATACTCCGAAATGCAACTTTGCTTGGCATTATTGTCATTGTTGTAGGTGAAAGAAACAGTATGAACAGAGAAAATCGTAGGACCAACCGGGGATCGTCCCCTAAGCGTAAGTTTTCTAGTGTGAAACTTAAGCCACTGAGGCACAATGAAACATTTCTGAACAAAATATTAATAAGTTATTTATAAAACAGAAACTGCGCTAACCCAAGGGAACGAATTCTAATTCTCTACAAGAAGTAAAGAAAGTAAATGCAGTACCATTAAAAGTTATTCGTCATTTAATTTGCAGATAATTTATTGGCAAATATCTGTTGGAATCATTTACTTACTCGAATAATTATCCAGACAGAAATCTATCCAAATAATATCCATCTGTTTTCACCACTACACATTACACTTCCTTTCGTTTCCTGTTCAAATTATCAAATGTAATGAGACTACTAGTTCATTTGTTTGATTTACTCACATAAACCTACAGCGTAGATGGATTAAAGTTTTTTGGTTAACTGTAAACAATGTTGACCACTATAACCTGTTGTCGCAATCGCAACGTAAATATTTTTTAATTTGTTCTGTTCAAAATACGAAGTGTGACAATGAAGTAATAAGACATTTTATTTGCAAGATGTGGCAACCCTGCATGCTTGCATAGGCACAATATCTCTGACCTTGGTCTATAAGGTGCTTCTAGTCCAAGCGGCACATCGATGGAACTGCTCAGTCATGAGTTGTGCTGTAATAAACTAACACGTGTTTGTGTCTCTCGTCACGGAAATGGAACTGCTTAATATTGCGCTACGGTATTCCATTTCTTTTTGCATTAAATTGGGTGACAATGCGACAACTTAAGGTCATCTTCAGAAGGCTTTTGGAGAGGAGGCTAAAGCTTTTCATTGGCATAAAATGTTTAGTAAAGGCAGAACGAATAATGAAGATGAAGACTGCAGTGGACGACCATCAACCTCACGGATGGATGTCAACTTGGCCAGGGTGCATCAACTAGTACGATGCGATCGAAGATTATCCGTGAAAATGATTGCAGAAGAACTGAACATCAATCGAGAAACTGTTCGTCTAGTAATAATGAGAAAGATTGTGCAAAACAGGTCCATAAAAACCTCACACCAGAACAGCGAGAAACACAGCAAACAGAAATCAGTCCAGAACTGTTGAGCCGTGTTATCACTGGTGATGAAAGTTGGTTTTTTCAGTACGGTCCAGAGACAAAACGCCGAAGTTCGCAATGGTGCTCAGAGGGATCACCCAGACCAAAAAGAGCTCGCATGTCAAAGTCAAAAGTGAAATGCATGCTTGTGTGCTTCTTTTATTCCAATGGAATTCTTAAAGAGTGGGTGCCTCCTGGACAAACAGTTAACCAATATTACTACAAAGAAATTTTAGAAAGACTTCGTAAAAGAGTTCTTTGTGTACGTGCCAACATTGCTGATAACTGGATTCTGCATCACGATAATGCGCCAGCCCATACTGCTCTGTCAGTACAGCGATTTTTAACCTCAAAACAAATTTCAGTACTACCACAGCCACCTCATTCACCAGATATTGCTCCGTGGGACTTTTTTCTATTTTCAAGAGTCAAAACGGCGGTCAAGAGACACCATTTTCAAACAATACATGTCCCAAAAGCTGTGACGAGAGTCTTGGAGGATATTACAGATGAGTTCCAGAAATGTTTCCATAAATGGCAGAAGCGCTGAAAAAAGTGTGTGCAATCAGAAGGGAACTACTTTTAAGGAGACAACACTAAACTTGACGAAAACGGTAAGCAACATTTTTTTCACATCAGTCTCATTACTTTATTGTCGTACCTTATATGTCTAAATCTCAGTGCGATTTTAGTAGCTGACTGTAAGTGAGCACTAATTCATCAGCTATTATTTCATGGAAATGTGCAGTTCCACAAGTGAAACAATGACCATCAGAAACATTCAGTATTCGGTTATCACTTTAGTTTTCGCTATGCTGTAGTAGCACTTGATGAATCACAGGTACACAGCACACACCTTCTCCATATAAAACATGGGAAATCGACGGCTAAAAAGAAATTCTAATTCGAAATGCATTGAACACTTGCCAGCCTCATTAGCGTGCCGCTAGGTTGTGTCGAAGCTGTATAGGTAGAGTCTATGTTTCTTCTCCCGCGTGGCAAGGCCACACGGCTGTTTCCCTGTCATTCCGTGAGTGAGCGCCGCGTGATACCGAGTAAGTGACCCTCCGGCCGCGTGCTTCCGCATGCACGTGCATAGCGTGTGATGAAGACGAGCGCTACTCACGCGGATTCGCCACGAACATGCGGATATACGCTCTGCTTTGCAACAGAAGTGAAAGAATGGCCTTTGTAGACCACCGCTCTACACCTTAGTTGCTAAAAATGGAAGCTTCATAGGATCGCACTGTCAATTTAACCAATTTCGTTTAGTTTTTAACACACAAAAGAAAATCAGTAAATATATGTAGTATAGGCGGTTTAAGAAGATCCCTGACAGCTGGCAGGGCTAATGTCCGCTTTCATCTGCGAAGCGCTTACGCCTGCAGGCGGAAATAGTAGCTGTGTAGAGATCTCTGACAACACCGAGGCGTTGATACAGAGATATTTAAAAAGTCGCCTTGGGTAATTGGTTGAGTCGACCCGCGAAGCTCCGGCGCCCAGCCCACTTCTACTGTCAGGGACAAACAAACTTATGCCGACTCATTTATAGCCAAGGAAATTGAGTGTTAGTTTGTATTCGTAAATAAAAGATTTCGGCGTCTACTTCATCTGAAAATACTTTGTCTCTGATTGTAAAGTATAACAACTAACAGCGCCATCCACTGACTCTTTCGTGTTCCATGCAGTCACTAACGAAACATCCGAACTACAAAGTTGAGTAAACTACAAAAACTTTAAACTGCGATATCTTATTTTTTCTTGATCCGATTGTTATCAAATAAATACTATACGAGCATGTTGCCCTAAGTTACCCTCAATTTACCTGTGAAACCCTATTAAAATTCCTCTACTACTTTTGGAGATTGGCTTGTTCAGGCAGACACGACGGTTATAAATAAAATAAATCACGGTATTTTTTTTTCTTTTGATCCAATTTTGATTAAACGAAACCTACATGTTCCATCAAGCTACCATCAGCTTACCTGTGAAAACCCCTTGAAAATATGTCTGGTATAGTTGTATTGTAAATAAAAACTGCCTTTTCTTGCTGCAACTGAATTTATTTTTCCTATAAGCGTTTCGCCTTTTTCTTGCTCTAAGCCATCTTCAGTGGGATCTATAACGATGCAGTTGCGATATTTTCACATATCGTTTTTTGTAGCTTATGTTCAAAGACAGGATTGATTTTAGAAACAGATAATACTGTGCGTTTCGTTCACAAGCCAAGATTAGAACGCTGCTTAGATCTCCGGCAGAACATCTAGGACTGAAAATGTCCAGATAATTCTCAACAATCACCACAGATGTGTTTGAGCACCATCGTTAAATGCGATTACTACAATTTGAGAAAGATGCAATACAAGACCACTGCCTAAAGAACTGAGAATGATGTATAATTGAGAGACAAGGCTGTCTTTCAAGTAAAATGTGGAATCTTTTTTGTCTGATATTTAAAAACGATTGTCTTTGACTCAGTCGGTGGGGACACTTAACTCTCTAGCGTTTCATTGTTTCTGTCACGTGGAGGGGTTTACACCCAAACCTCCAGATGTCAGACACTCGCATCGTTACCAAAAGTTGTATGTTGGTAGAGTATCAACCAAAACACCGACTTAATTTTGTGCTGTGTGCTGTTGTCCACTAGAAGATGCGTAAACGGTAATAAATAGTAGCACCAGAGCTACGGAGTACAGGCAAACTGTATCTGTGAGATCTGAATGTGAAGATCTCTGGTAGGTGAGTTGGTACATGCTAAACGTCACGAGTTCGAAACCCACTGATGGTGATATTTTTAAAGAGATTACGCGTGAAACGGTTATATAGCATGACATTATCCTGCCATGTAAAAGGACGTTTCAGAGTTTGAAGCAAAGTTCTTTTGGCAGTCTGCTTTCTCTTCGTTACCTGAAAGCAGCAAACCTATAGCGTACATTTGTATAGATAACAACATACCTCTCTATACAAATGTACTATATAGATTTGCTACTTTGAACTAACGAAGCGAAAGCAGACTGCCAAAAGATCATTGCTAGAAACTCGGAAACGTCCTTTTACACAGCAGAAAAATGTTCTCCCATATATCCATTTCACGCGTAATCAGCTAAAAAAAACTCGTCATCAATGGATGTTGGACTCGTGACTTAGAGTATAACTATTTGACGTTCTACCAACTCGCCTATCAGAGATCTTCACATTCGGAGCTCATAGATACGGTTTGCCTCTACCTCGTAGTTCTGGTGTTACTTTTAATTACCGTTCACGCATCTTCTACAGGACTACAGCACACAGCACAGACTAAATCGGTCTAACCGAGCGAGGTGGCGCAGTGGTTAGCACACTGGACTCGCATTCGGGAGGACGACGGTTCAATCCCGTCTCCGGCCATCCTGATTTAGGTTTTCCGTGATTTCCCTAAATCGTTTCAGGCAAATGCCGGGATGGTTCCTTTGAAAGGGCACGGCCGATTTCCTTCCCAATCCTTCCCTAACCCGAGCTTGCGCTCCGTCTCTACTGACCTCGTTGTCGACGGGACGTTAAACACTAACCACCACCACCACTAAATCGGTCTTTTGGTTGATACTCTATCGATATGCAATGTACGGTACCTATCTGAGTGCCTGACATCTGGAGGTTTGGGTGATAGAGAGTCGATGGGACCCTGTAACTTCACTTGCGGCACTGCGTAGCAGCAACAATTTTTCTCGCAGGCACTTTTAGTTATCTGTGTAATATAAGCGAGAAACGCTGAACACATTTGTTCAGGTCGACAACTGCCGTTTTTGAGGACTTGCACAACGTCTACGACGAGATCTGGCACGACAATCCAGTACACAAGATGCTGACACAGACCCTGCCGTTTTTGAGGACTTGCAAAACGTCTACAAGATCTGGCAACACAATTCAGTACACAAGATGCTGACACAGACCACTATATCGGATATTAATGTCAAGATCGTGAATGACTTCCTCCGTGGTAGGCTCAACGGGGAATGCGCTCTGGCATCCGCCAATTGTCGGCACGCACTCCGCAAGGATCGGTGCTGTCCCCCATCCTTTTTAATATCTCTGGCCGCATTACTGACGCCGTCGTCGCCCGCCCCCAGCGACAGGTGGACGCCACCATCACCTGGTGCCGGACAAACAAAATAGCTCTCAATGCCACCAAAACTACGGCAATCTACTCACGAAACGGCGCCCAGTCCTCCGCCGCAATATTTCGATTGCAGGCGTGCAGGTGCCCTGGTCCCCGACAACCACCTATCTCGGGGTCCAGATGGACCACAAGTTGCTCTTCCACTGCCAAGCGGAGTATGTCGCCAACAAGGGGCAAAAGCTAACCAGGGCTTTGTACCCACTCTTCCGCAGTAGAGAACTTAACCTGCATACCAAGCTCCGCATTTACCGAACAGTTATCCTGCCTTCCCTCACGTATGGATCTGCTGCATGGGCCACGAGTAGTGTCACCAGGATACGGACGTTGCAGCGTCTGCAGAACAAGGTGCTCAGGTGGAGCCTGTACGTCCCGCCACTCACGAGAATTGTCACTCTCCACGAGGAAGCGGATATCGTCCCCCTAAAGACGACCATACGTAAAAACGCGCGGCGGCTCTGTGAGAAAGTGGATGCCTTGCGGGACACTGTCCTTGGGTTACGCCACGTTGGGACCACACTTGCACGCCGCTGGCATCGACATCCGGTTCCCCTAACCATCCTAGAGGAATCGGATTCCGACCATGGCTAACGATAAGCCTGGCACGCCCACCACGGACGCATCCTTTGGCGGGACTAGCCCCCATTCTACGTCCAATACTTTCCCACTCTACCTGCCCACGTTAGGCTAAATTTTTCTGCCTGACTGATGTAGTACTGTCAACGTCAGAGGGTGGTACGGGACTACAAGTCCCACCGCCACACCTCCAAAGTGAATTGCAGTGACGCAGGCATTTCATGGGCATGTATTTTCTCAGACGCTTAGCTACTCTTCTCAGCCATAACCTGAGTTAGGCACAAGGATATTGACCGATGCGATGATGAACTACGTTGTTTAAATCTGTAAGGAATATTCATTAAAACAACTTATTTCCTTGAGTTTAACAATTTTGATACATAATGTAGAAAAAGAGTCATATAATCTAGACTCTGCAAGAATATTTTCTTCATGGTTGACGATTGCTCCGGCCTCCCAGACCAAGCCTTCGCTTGGGAATATACACCTTTGCATGTTTTTGTAAAGTGACTTCGTGTCCTCTCAGATTTCATTAAAGTCTCTTTTTATGGGTGTCACAGGAGATGTCAGGCACAAGTGAACCTCAGTTTCACTAATGTAGCCAACAGATGGCGATGAAATTTTTCATGTTTTTTGTGTGTCAGCTAGTTTCCAGATGTCAGACTCTGAAACTTCTTTATCAGACTCATCGGATTGTCGTTCTTGATCGCAGGTGCTTTAAAAGTCGTTCTTGATCGCAGGTGCTTTAAACTTCCATACATATTTCTTTAATTATATTGATTAAGAGATGGCATCTTTGAAGTAGATGAACTTGAGCCTTGGATCAAACGTTGTTGAACTTGACAGAATGGCGGAATGTTCTGAGCTGTCGAATCTTCTTGCCAGTTGTTCCTTCATTTAGTTTTTAAACTGAACAATAATTTCTGTACCTACATGTATACTCTGCAAACCACCGTGAGGTGCGTGGCAGACTGTGCATCCCATTGTACCAGTTATAAGGGTTACTTCACGTTTGGAGCGCGGGAAGAATGGTTATTTGAATGTGTATGTCTGTGTGTGCAATAATTATTCTAATCTTATCCTCACAATCCCTATGTGAGCGATACGTAGATGGTTGTGCTATATTTCTAGAGTCATCATTTAAAACCGGTTCTTGAAACTTTTTTAATAGACCATCTCTGGTTAATTTTCGTCTACCTTCAAGAATCTTCCAGTTCAGTATCTCTGTGACACATTGCCGCACATCAAACAAATCTGTGACCATTCGTGCTGCACTTCTCTGTATACGTTCAATACCCCCTGTCCTAATTGGTATGGGTCCAACACACTTGAGCAATACTCTAGAACCGGTCGCACAAGTGATTTGTAAGCCGTCTCCTTTGTGCCCCCCCCCCCCCCCCCCCATGAACCATGGACCTTGCCGTTGGTGGGGAGGCTTGCGTGCCTCAGCGATACAGATAGCCGTACCGTAGGTACAACCACAACGGAGGGGTATCTGTTGAGAGGCCAGACAAATGTGTGGTTCCTGAAGAGGGGCAGCAGCCTTTTCAGTAGTTGCAAGGGCAACAGATGATTGACTGATCTCGCCTTGTAACAATAACCAAAACGGCCATGCTGTGCTGGTACTGCGAACGGCTGAAAGCAAGGGGAAACTACAGCCGTAATTTTTCCCGAGGGCATGCGGCTTTACTGTATGATTAAATGATGATGGCGTCCTCTTGGGTAAAATATTCCGGAGGTAAATTAGTCCCCCATTCGGATCTCCGGGCGGGGATTACTCAAGAGGATGTCGTTACCAGGAGTAAGAAAACTGGCGTTCTACGGATCGGAGCGTGGAATGTCAGGTCCCTTAATCGGGCAGGTAGGTTAGAAAATTTGAAAAGGGAAATGGATAGGTTAAAGTTAGATATAGTGGGAATTAGTGAAGTTCGGTGGCAGGAGGAACAAGACTTCTGGTCAGGTGAATACAGGGTTATAAACACAAAGTCAAATAGGGGTAATGCAGGTGTAGGTTTAATAATGAATAGGAAAATAGGAACGCGGGTAAGCTACTACAAACAGCTTAGTGAACGCATTATTGTGGCCAAGATAGATACGAAGCCCACACCCACTACAGTAGTACAAGCCAACTAGCTCTGCAGATGACGAAGAAATTGAAGAAATGTATGATGAAATAAAAGAAATTATTCAGATAGTGAAGGGAGACGAAAATTTAATAGTCATGGGTGACTGGAATTCGAGTGTAGGAAAAGGGAGAGAAGGAAACGTAGTAGGAGAACATGGATTGGGGCTAAGAAATGAAAGAGGAAGCCGCCTGGTAGAATATTGCACAGAGCACAACTTAATCATAGCTAACACTTGGTTTAAGAATCATGATAGAAGGTTGTATACATGGAAGAACCCTGGAGATACTAAAAGGTATCAGATAGATTATATAATGGTAAGACAGAGATTTAGGAACCAGGTTTTAAATTGTAAGACATTTCCAGGGGCAATGTGGACTCTGACCACAATCTATTGGTTATGACCTGTAGATTAAAACTGAAGAAACTGCAAAAAGGTGGGAATTTAAGGAGATGGGACCTGGATAAACTGAAAGAACCAGAGGTTGTACAGAGTTTCAGGGAGAGCATAAGGGAACAATTGACAGGAATGGGGGAAAGAAATACAGTAGAAGAAGAATGGGTAGCTTTGAGGGATGAAGTAGTGAAGGCAGCAGAGGATCAAGTAGGTAAAAAGACGAGGGCTGGTAGAAATCCTTGGGTAACAAAAGAAATATGGAATTTAATTGATGAAATGAGAAAATATAAAAATGCAGTAAATGAAGCAGGCAAAAAGGAATACAAACGTCTCAAAAATAAGATCGACTGGAAGTGCAAAATGGCTAAGCAGGGATGGCTAGAGGACAAATATAAGGATGTAGAGGCTTATCTCACTAGGGGTAAGATAGATACTGCCTACAGGAAAATTAAAGAGACCTTTGGAGAAAAGAGAACCACTTGTATGAACATCAAGAGCTCAGATGGAAACCCAGTTCTAAGCAAAGAAGGGAAAGCAGAAAGGTGGAAGGAATATATAGATGGTCTATACAAGGGCGATGTACTTGAGGACAATATTATGGAAATGGAAGAGGATGTAGATGAAGATGAAATGGGAGATACGATACTGCGTGAAGAGTTTGACAGAGCACTGAAAGACCTGAGTCGAAACAAGGCCCCCGGAGTAGACAACATTCCATTGGAACTATTGACGGCCTTGGGAGAGCCAGTCCTGAGAAAACTCTACCATCTGGTGAGCAAGATGTATGAAACAGGCGAAATACCCTCAGACTTCAAGAAGAATATAATAATTCCAATCCCAAAGAAAGCAGGTGTTGACAGATGTGAGAATTACCGAACAATCAGTTTAATAAGCCACAGCTGCAAAATACTAACACGAATTCTTTACAGACGAATGGAAAAACTAGTAGAAGCCGACCTCGGGGAAGATCAGTTTGGATTCCGTAGAAATACTGGAACACGTGAGGCAATACTGACCTTACGACTTATCTTAGAAGAAAGATTAAGGAAAGGCAAACCTACGTTTCTAGCATTTGTAGACTTAGAGAAAGCTTTTGACAATGTTGACTGGAATACTCTCTTTCAAATTCTAAAGGTGGCAGGGGTAAAATAGGGAGCGAAAGGCTATTTACAATTTGTACAGAAACCAGATGGCAGTTATAAGAGTCGAGGGACATGAAAGGGAAGCAGTGGTTGGGAAGGGAGTAAGACAGGGTTGTAGCCTCTCCCCGATGTTATTCAATCTGTATATTGAGCAAGCAGTAAAGGAAACAAAAGAAAAATTCTGAGTAGGTATTAAAATCCATGGAGAAGAAATAAAAACTTTGAGGTTCGCCGATGACATTGTAATTCTGTCAGAGACAGCAAAGGACTTGGAAGAGCAGTTGAACGGAATGGATGGTGTCTTGAAGGGAGGATATAAGATGAACATCAACAAAAGCAAAACGAGGATAATAGAATGTAGTCGAATTAAGTCGGGTGATGCTGAGGGGATTAGATTAGGAAATGAGACACTTAAAGTAGTAAAGGAGTTTTGCTATTTAGGGAGTAAAATAACTGATGATGGTCGAAGTAGAGAGGATATAAAATGTAGACTGGCAATGGCAAGGAAATCGTTTCTGAAGAAGAGAAATTTGTTAACATCTAGTATAGATTTAAGTGTCAGGAAGTCGTTTCTGAAAGTATTTGTATGGAGTGTAGCCATGTATGGAAGTGAAACATGGACGGTAAATAGTTTGGACAAGAAGAGAATAGAAGCTTTCGAAATGTGGTGCTACAGAAGAATGCTGAAGCTTAGATGGGTAGATCACATAACTAATGAGGAGGTACTGAATAGGATTGGGGAGAAGAGGAGTTTTGTGGCACAACTTAACCAGAAGAAGGGATCGGTTGGTAGGACATGTTCTGAGGCATCAAGGGATCACCAATTTAGTATTGGAGGGCAGCGTGGAGGGTAAAAATCGTAGAGGGAGACCAAGAGATGAATACACTAAGCAGATTCAGAAGGATGTAGGTTGCAGTAGGTACTGGGAGATGAAGAAGCTTGCACAGGATAGAGTAGCATGGAGAGCTGCATCAAACCAGTCTCAGGACTGAAGACCACAACAACAACAACAACTCCTTTGTGGACTTCCTCAGTCTTCTAGCAATAAAAGTCTACCACCTGATTTAGTATCATGTAGTGGACACAGCTAGTATCAGCTGTTGTTTACTGCCCATTCAGTATGATCCTTGATTTGCAGTCATCGGGTGTCTGCTGTCAGGGTGGAGAGCGTCTTGATCAGGGCAAAAACGTGCTTGCGTAACACGAGTGAGCAAAGCCCTTCCGGCTAACATTACCTGTGCTAGCAAGTTGGCGAATGTTGATACTTCAGGATGTAGCATCAGAATTACATGTTATCATTCATAACATGAGTAACAAGAGAAGGCATCCGCATTTGCTGGCTGTAAGTTGGTATGAAGTCACTCAATGTCCTGTTATGTTATTGCATTGTTAGTACATTGTCCAAACTCCATTCTTCCTAATTCCCGCAAAACTTGACTTTAGTGTTGATTTTGTTAGGGTCTGTAGTTTTTGGAGTGAAATTGTCACCCAGTCCTCTAGCTCCTATGCAGCATCAAATTACCTTCCACATGATAAAATCCCCAAAGTTTTTCCAAGAGGTTCCAATCTGGGCTAAGTGCAGACCAGGACAGGACATTGATATGTTTATCTTCAAACCACTTTTTGGTTGTAGTAGAAACATGTATAGTCGACAGCACAAAAAGCGGGCCACCCATGAATTCCGATGTGAAGGAGGCATCTGACTGTACGCAGCCAACATGAAAGGAGTCTATTGGTGCACACTTGTATATGGCATCCAAATACGATAGTAATATTAATGTAAATTAAAATGAAACTATTATAAACGATGTATGTCTCTGATAGGCTTTATAACGCGGATCGCTGGGTCCACGACCGCAGAGCCAAAGATAATGCGTCTGGTATGAGATTGTAGTGTTGGGAGGAAGAGAGCGCTGGGTGCACAGTTGTAGGTAGCTGTCTGTGAATGAAAGAGGATGGAGCAGGTAGTTTTTGTGGTGAAGCCACCAAATGTTAGACTAATGTAGGAATTACGAGAACATGGAAGCAGAAGTCTTCATGCAAGCAAGGTAAAGATATTGATTTTCGTTTTTCCAGTGCGTTAGTATAGATGAGTTGGCCGATAATTGTCAACTGTTCAGTAACCCCATAATGTACGTAGACTGATTTGATAAAAAGGTTAGATATTTCACTTTTGTAATGCTTTTAGGATTTAATATTTTGCATTTATGCTGGTTAGTGAAGTTGGATGGTACTCGCTAAGTTGGATAATACTTGCTATATAAATCTCATTGTTTGTGGCTCAATTACTAAATATGATATGTTATTCTAACCAATGTAACTTCAGTTGTAGATGTTTTTGGAAAGATAAATTAAACTTGCAATATAATTTTGCTAAAAAAATTCAGTGTTAGTACTTCACCAGGATCAGTACCGCCTCCCTGTCCAGATCATATGTTTCTCAAAGAAGTTGGATTTTTCACAAACGTTTTCATTTATCAGCCAAAAGAATTTCATGTGCATTTCAAAGTATTGCAGCCACCATTGCACACCGCTGAGTCTGTAACTAGCATATTTTTTCACGAGAGGAAGAAAGATTACAGTACAACGTCTAGTCGAAAATGAGATTAGTCGCGAAGCAGTATCTCTAATTCATTTTTGAACAGTTGTTGACAATTTCTCTGATAATTTTGTGTATTTTGTTTAATAACCTAACGGGAAACACTATTAATATGCACTACACTACTACAACCTGTGTCTCATCATAACAGCATACAACGAATGGCTGTCTTAATTAAACATGAAGTCTTGTGTCATTCTCGAGTATCATTACCGGGCTACAACGCGAATACGACAATGTGGCTGTGAGAGTAGTTTCTGAATGAAACACAGTTAACAGAATGTTCAGTGATACGATTTCATTAACAGATTTGTGTATTTTCCGTAACAGTTCCGTTGTATTTCATGTTTCTTACCTATAGACCTACTGGTTACTGAACGTAGCGAGACGTCTTATGAAGACAAAATTTATAAAGATGTCGTTCTGAGTTCTATAAGGCTGTTCGTAGCTCTGTCACAGGTAAAATGTTACTCTCGCGCCAGTTTGGAACTGAGAGCTACTGCTTCTTACTCTTTTCAGTTGGTCGACATTTTCATGGAGCAGGCGACCAACTGTAGCGTTCCTCGCCTCCTCATTGCCATTGTGATGGATGATACAGCAATTGGAAATGTAGACAACGAGATTAGTTGTAGCCACTGCGTGAAACTAACCTACCCTGACTGTAAACATGTATTTGATAAGTCGATGAGACACCAAAGTGAAATTCATTCAGAATCTTTGATTGATATACCTTGAATATGAGTTTTGCAAGACGATTCTCTGTCATTCCAGGAAGTAATAAAAACTATCTCAGCGTCACCTGACATGTTCCACTATATTGCCATGACCCTGTCGTAACAGGACGATTGTCTTTCTACAGGCATTGTCTTTCTTGAGTGGGATAACAGTTTAGGAGTGCATCGTGTGCATCAGCGGCTTAATTACTTTTCCTACAGCGTCGTGAGGAGTATTGTAGTATTTATGGTGAGGGAGAATAATGAAAAGTTACACAGACCACCGCAATACATGCAAAAGAACATAGAAGTAATCCACAGTGTTACAGATCCATTTCATTGACATCGACATGCAGCAGGACGTGTGAACAAATACTTTGTTCCAACTTTATGAAAGACCCCGAAATATATTACCTATTGACATCAGACCAGCATAGATTTGGAAAGCATCACTCTTGTGAGATACAGATACACCTAATTTGCACGACGTGCTGTGTACAGGATCTCTCAAATTGATTCCATGTTTATAGAGTTCCAAAAATACTTTTGACATCTTTCCTCCTTAGCTGCTTCCAACTAAATGCTTTCCTGTGGACTATTGTCTCAGTTGTGCGATTTGATTCGTGATTTAGTGTCTGAAAGGTCACAGTTCGCAGTAACTCACGGGGCGTCGCCAAGTAAAATGGAAGTGATGAGTATGATTCCGTAAGCAAAGAGATGCAGACCTTCTGCTATTTCTAATATATATAAACTATTTAGTAGACTGTGAGAACATTTCTCTTAGATTTGTGTAAGGTAATGCTGCCGTCTAGTAAACTCCTCAGTAGAGCAAAGCGAATTGCCAAATGATGTTGAAAATAAATCTTCACGGTTCAAAACGTGACAATTGATCCTAAATAATAATATTTATGTGGTTCTCAACATGATTGCCAAAACAGTTCCGTTAAAGCTCGCTTTCACGATAAATCAGTCACATTTAAAGGTTGTACACGCAGCTAAATATCTAGGAGTTACCATCACGAACAACGTAAACTGGAACCGTTATACGGCAAGTACGAAAGTTGTGGAAAAGGAAACCCAAAGACCACGTGTTATTGGTAGAGTACGTAGAAGATGCAACAAATCAATTAAAGTGATCAGCTACAACACACTTGCCCGTCGTCTGTATGACTATTCCTGCGAGGTATTTGATCCCTACGAGATAGGACTGACGGAAGACACAGAAGGGCAGTTCATTTTGTATTATCACGAAATAGGGAAGATTGTGTCACGGATATGGTAAACGAGTTAGATTGGAAATTTTGTGGCGGCGTTCGTAGCGACAAACAATTCGCTGTAGAAACGGCTTACGAAGTCACCGCCACACTTTTAATAGCGGGCCGACCGGTCCGCTGGAACAGTGAACAGAAAGATGAAAACCCAAACACTCTGATTAAATAAAAGTCGGTACTTATCTTTATTAACGAAGATACAGAAACACAGTAGTGAACTCTGTGTCTACAGAGATCTGTCTAGTTCGAGTCGGAGCGGCTAGCTCAGCGTCGGCTGACGACAAACAACAACTCTGCTGCGATGAACACACAACTGACTAGCAAGTACACAATTCGGTGGCGAGTATACAACTGAGCGGCGAGTACAGAACTGTCCTAGCGCTCGCGACTCCAGCGCTTAAGAAGCCAGAAGCCAGCGGTGGCGCGCGCAGACTTGCGGCGATTTCCTGTCTCGCTGGCGCTGCTTATGCGGACGGCGTCCGGACTTTGATGCTGCCAACCTTTTGGCAGCGGGCTCGGGTGGCATTACTGGCTAGGATATAACACTCCTCCCCCCCCCCCAAATCGCCGCACCGTCGTTGAATAATGACGTGGCGAGCGTCGACGGCGGGGGAGGGGTCTGGCCGCAGGCGTAGCAGAAGAGACCGGGGCGGAGACTGTTGTCGGTGGCAGTCCCTGGTCCGCACCCCAGCATTGGCTGCGTGGGGCCTCGGGAAACACCGACTGAAAACTGAGGTCAGGGTGCACGCCTGTGACCACGGGCGCAGCTTCTGGTACTGGACGCAACGGGGCGTCGGGACCCACGAAGAGAGGCAGCGTCTCCTGACGCTGCGTCGACGGCTGCTGAGTGGGCGCCGGACAAGGCGCTGAAAACGCGTGCGATGCTCAGAAGCGGCGGGTCGATCCGGGGGATGCAACAACCGTAGTAGGGTGCGATGACGACGGCCGTGGAGAAGCTCCGCAGGCGAAGGGCCGTCGCGTGGCGTGGTCCGGTACGACGACAGGAACGTGATGAGGGCCTGCTGACGAGAGTGCGTAGCACGAAGGCGGTCCATATGATCCTTGAATGTGCGTACAAAACGTTCCGCTGCACCATTCGATTCAGGGTGGAACGGCGGAGTAAGAACATGGCGAATGCCATTGGCAGAACAAAAACTTTCAAATTCAGCAGAGGTAAATTGTGGACCATTGTCAGACACTAAAACTTCTGGAAGACCCTCAATACAAAAAATTGAAGTCAACGCCTGTATACTTTGTGCAGACGTTGTAGACTGCATGGGCACAACAAACGGAAAATTACTAAATGCATCTATCACGATGAGCCAACGAGAATGCCAATATGGACCAGCGAAATCAATATGTACTCGCTGCCAGGGACCGGCAGGGCGTGCCCACTCAAAATAGCGTTGAGGCGGAGCAGCTTGGTGTTCGGCACACGTCGAACAATCTGTAGACATCTGCGTAATCTGCTTATCAATGCCGATCCATGTACAATGACGACGGGCAAGCTGCTTGGTGCGGACCACTCCCCAATGACCTTGGTGCAACAAGTCGAGGACCTTGGATTGGAGCACTTGGGGAACCACTACACGAAGCTGGTCATTCTCGGTGCGTAACAGCAAAACTCCGTGCGAAACAGACAACAGATGACGTTGCGGATAATAGCGACGAACCACAGGATCCGATATGTCCTTTGCCTTGGACGGCCAACCACGTTGAACAAAACGTAATAGTAAACTCAGATGAGGATCCGTAGCTGTCTCACGTGCCACCTGACGATAATCAATCGGAAAATCCCGGAGGGATTGATGCTCATCGGCGTCAATCTGATGGCAAGAGTCGTCAGAGGAATCGAAGACATCATCCGCAGCAATCGGCAATCTAGAAAGCGCGTCAGCGTTTGCATGCTGAGCTGTAGGGCGATACAGTATCTCATACTGGTATTGTGATAACAAAAGAGCCCAACGTTGTAGTCTGTGAGCTGTCCGCTGAGGAACTGGTTTAGACGGATGAAACAGTGACGTCAGGGGCTTGTGATCTGTTACTAAATAGAATGGTCTACCATAGAGGTAGTGACGGAATTTTGTGACACCGAACACAATAGCCAACGCTTCCTTGTCCAATTGGCTATAATTACACTGAGCTTTGTTTAGCAATTTAGATGCGAACGCAATAGGACGTTCGGTGTTACCGACTCGGTGAGACAACACAGCACCGAGGCCGAAAGAAGAGACATCACAAGCTAACACCAGAGGCTTGTTAGGGTCGTAATGGACCAGACAACGATCATTCAATAAAGCCTCTTTAAGCTGCTGAAAGGCTGATTGGCAATCAGCTGACCACACAAACGGAACATTCTTACGGCGGAGACGATACAACGGTGCAGCAATCTGTGATGCATTAGGTATAAACCTAATATAATATGTCAATTTGCCAAGAACTGCTTGCAATTCATGCAGATTGCGAGGGGCGGGCAAATCACGAATAGCTGCTAAATGTGACTGGGAGGGATGAATGCCTTGAGCATTAATAACATGTCCCAGATACTCCATCTCCGTAAGGAAAAATGAACATTTATCGATGTTGCAACGTAGGCCTGCCTGAGAGAACACTGTAAACAAACACTCCAAATTACGGAAATGTTCAGCAGGCGTCCGACCGGACACAACAATATCGTCTAAATAGTTGCAACACGATGGCACTTTAGCCAGAAGTTGTGACAAAAAACGCTGAAAAACAGCTGGAGCTGACGCACAACCAAAAGGCAAACGCAGAAAACGGAACAACCCCAACGACGTGTTTATGACAAAATACTGTTGTGATTGCTCGTCGAGGGGCAATTGCAAATATGCTTCACGGAGATCAATTTGGAAAAGAAACGAGCTTCCCCTAACTTATCCATCAGCTCGTCCGGTCTAGGCAAAGGAAAAGAATCAATGACAGTCTGAGGATTAACTGTCGAATTAAAATCAGCACACAAACGTAACTTGCCAGACGGTTTCTTTATAATAACTAAGGGAGAAGCCCACTGGCTCGCTGAAACGGGTTGAATAACACCGTTGTTTTGCCAACGACGAAGTTCATCTGCTACAGGTGCCCGGAGGGCGTGAGGCACTGGACGAGCACGAAAAAATCGAGGCTGAGCATTATCTTTTAACGTAATATGAGCGGCAAAGTTCGCAGCACAACCTAGTTCGTCTTTAAATATGTCACTGTATTGTTTACACAAATCGGTTATGCTGTCTTGAGGAACAACAACAGAAGTAATTTGCAACACATTGTCTTGGATAGACAGGCCAAACAAGTCAAAACAGTCTAATCCGAAAATGTTTACACTGTCTGTAGCGCGGAGCACTGTGAATGAAACTGTTTTTGTATTGCCACGGAATGTGGCTGGCACGCTACATACATCTAACACAGGAATTTGTTCTCCACTATAAGTAGCCAAAGAATGTTTTGCCGCTGAAAGTTTAGGGCGGCCGATAGCCGCATACGTAGCACTATTTATGAGAGTCACAGACGCACCAGTGTCTAATTGAAAATTGAAGGTCTTATCCTGGATGCGTAGCTTCACAAATAGTTTATTACACTGTCTCTGGATCGGTGCAGCGGAGGCGGAAGACACAAAATCAGCGCGTTTAGCGCGTGTTCGCTGCTTACGACAACTCGTGGGTTGGGCGGGTGGAACAACAACTCCCGCTTCACTTGCAGTCTGTACATTACTTTTTACAGCGTTTGAATTACGCTTGGGTCGCATAGCAGAGGGCTGGGTGGGTGGCTTATTGCGAACAAGTTTATTATCCACACGAACCGTGGAAGAGTCTTTAAACGCGACCTTCTGGGCGGGCTGGCTTTGAAGAACATGACTATCCATGGGCTGGGCAGCACTAGAATTGTTCTTGCGTTTACGCAAACAAACAGTCTGGATGTGTCCTTTCCTTTGACAAAAGTGACAAACCGCGTTTCTTAACGGGCAACGTTCACGAGGATGAGCAAGAACACACTTAGGGCAAGACTTAACTCTATCATGTTGCACACGCGGCTGACGAATGTGTTTAACATGACGCGGCCGGCTAGTGTTTACAGTCTGACTCTGCCGGTGGGGCCGCGGGCGTGACATAACTTGCTTAGCACAGGCAATTTGAGAAATACATGGCTGATCTAACTCACACTCAGCATAGTCAAAAGTATCTTGGGCTTCAATAATGTTCATCACAGTCTCTAATGACGAGTCAGGCAACTTTAAGATAGCAGCACGAATACGAGAATCTGCAATGTTTTGAGTAATAGCGTCTCGTAACATGACATCACTGTAGGAAGCTCCACACACACAATTAAATCGGCACTGACGGGTGAGGCCCCGTAAATCTGTTAACCACTGTTTATTAGATTGATGTGGCAGTTTCTTTAATCTGAAGAACTTGAATCTGGCTGCTGCCACATGAACTCGCGACTCGAAATACTCAGCAAGCTTGTTATCAACAACGTCATAGTCTAAAGCTTCTGGCTTGGATTCCGGGAACAACTTACAAAGTAGTCGATAGACTTCCACGCCTGCAGTGGAAATTAAATAAAGCTGCCGCTCAGTACCCGTGATTTTGTAGACTGTCATGTGCGCCTGCAACTGCGCGAAATATTCTCGCCATTCTTCTCTTGATGCATCAAAAGCACGGAAAGGCGGTGCTGCCTGTGCTTGTTCCTTTTGTGTTGGAGGATTAGCCGCTTGTTTGGCGATTGCTTCCACCAGACGTTGTATTTGCTGACTCTGTAACAAGATCAACTGTTGTAATTCGGCAGACATAGTGAACACAAATTAAACCAGCCCCCAAAATTTTATCGCTATAATTAGTATAACCAGAAACAAGTTGAACCAGCCCTGCACACGAGTTCGGAAGCCCTCGTCGCCAGTTTTGTGGCGGCGTTCGTAGCGACAAACAATTCGCTGTAGAAACGGCTTACGAAGTCACCGCCATACTTTTAATAGCGGGCCGACCGGTCCGCTGGAACAGTGAACAGAAAGATGAAAACCCAAACACTCTGATTAAATAAAAGTCGGTACTTATCTTTATTAACGAAGATACAGAAACACAGTAGTGAACTCTGTGTCTACAGAGATCTGTCTAGTTCGAGTCGGAGCGGCTAGCTCAGCGTCGGCTGACGACAAACAACAACTCTGCTGCGATGAACACACAACTGACTAGCAAGTACACAATTCGGTGGCGAGTATACAACTGAGCGGCGAGTACAGAACTGTCCTAGCGCTCGCGACTCCAGCGCTTAAGAAGCCAGAAGCCAGCGGTGGCGCGCGCAGACTTGCGGCGATTTCCTGTCTCGCTGGCGCTGCTTATGCGGACGGCGTCCGGACTTTGATGCTGCCAACCTTTTGGCAGCGGGCTCGGGTGGCATTACTGGCTAGGATATAACAGGAAATCACTGAAATGTAGGCGTTTTATGTTGCGACGAGGTGTTTTGGCTAAATTCCAATCGCCGACCTCTTACGCTGAATGTCTTGATATTTTGTTTACCCCGACATACATAGGTGACATGACCAATGTGATAAAGAGACATCAGTGCTTGCACTATAAGGTTTAGTCGTTCATTATTTCCTCGCGCTTTTCGGAAGTGGAGTGCTAGAGAAATAATGTGTCAGTGGTTCAAAGAACCCCCTGCCAAGCACTTAACTGCGAATTGCAGAGTATTGGTGTAGATGTGGATGCAGATGTCAAGGGAGGGGTAGCAGGAAGCAGGGAGGAATCGAGGAGTGGATAGGAGTGCAGAATTGCAAAGTAAAAGAGTGAAAAGCTTGCAAATTATTCCTTACTTAGACTATGCCACAGTTCGTTTTATCTTAGGACAGCGAGATAAAGAATGACTGTTTTTCAGAACGAAGAAAGGATTATACATAAGGGCATATAAAAAATACTGTTTAATAGATTTTGAGATGAATAATAGAGGGCAGTAAAGAAAGCAGAAATTAAGCGAGAACATATGGTTTCAATGGAAACCGCTAGATTTGTTTGTAGCGCTTTGGGAGAATGGAGTAGAGGGAAATTGAGGTTATAATGTAAGAGAGGCGAGAGAGAATGGAGGATAAATGTCAGACGAAATCACTGCATATTTTTTGGAGGACGGAGGGTGTATAAATGGATGGAGAGGAAAAGAGAGATGTACCTGAAATAACACAAAATACTTTTAAGGCGTCCGTCTAAACTAATTACTTTTAAAAAAATAGAATATTTAACAAACTGTGTTCAAAAGAAACTGACTTCAATTAAAAAGGCAACTCAAAGGAAAACTAAATCAAATTTTATTATATCTTTTACCATGTGATCTTCCATTGGCTCTCAGTGAGGAAAAATGAAGAAAAAGACGAAATAACAAAACGTTCTGGTAATTTTATTTTAGCCGGAGCCCTACATTATGTTTTAGTTCTGTCATGCATCTTGGCGTAGAATCTCTAAGCCGTCGCACGTAACAGCCTGAAGAAGCAACTTCTTTCCAGGCTTCAACAATGCAGTCCCAAAGAGGATCAACTTTAGTTGGTTGTTTTCATGACCAGTTCCCTGTTAACGTTCTGGCTATCTCACCCAAAAGGTTTTCCATAAGGTTCATATCAGCAGACTATGGCGGTGATTCCTTTACGATGACGCCAATCGTGGAGAGCTGCTGCTGAATAAATGCAGAATTGTGAACCGGAGAATGGTCGTCTTGCAATGTGAAGTTCCTTCTCCTTACAGCATTCGCACTGAACGGAAGCATCACATTTTTCAATATGTGGGCGTACTACACGCTGTCGAGAGTTCCTTCTATCTTGTGCAGAATTCTTGGTCCTCTCGCAGAAATCCATCCCCAGCTAGAAACAGAAAGCCACCCACTTCTTCTCATCGTGGTTACATATTCGGTCGATGGCGGGTCCCAGGCGGCCTGTAATGGGAGACACCTTCCCGTCAGTGATAGTGACGTTCTCCCGCGACGCGCTCAGATAGAGCTGCGCCATCCGGTATAAAACATTGTCTTCGACGAGCTCTTGTTTCATGGCGAATCTTGCAGCGTCCGTTAACCTTTGGTGAATCGCGTCACTGGAGCCGTTGATGTTGGTCTCTCGCCGCAATTGTGCCACAGTAAGGGATTTTCTCTGTTCTTAGACACTGGCTGCCTGCTCTCCTGCTGTGAGCTCTCTCTCTTCCTGCTTGAGCCAGGAGCTCTTTGGAAGCGCCTCTTTCAAGGTAGTCCCTCCACCGACTCATTGCAGTGGTATGTCGGCGCCATGCCTTCTGCCATACCTACTTCAGTAAGAGCGACGAGTCTATCTCGAGTTGATCTCTCCCATTGAGCCATTGTCACAGACGCATGATCTGTATTTCTGCTTGCCATTCTTGTATTAATGCCAGGTTAAACATATTTACGTCAAAATGAGTGGCTGTGGCAGTGATGCACTGCGCACGTGCTGGTCCGTCCCTGGCGGGGAAGCTGTAGACCCGCAACCGCCGGCTCTCTCGTTCGGCCTCGCCTCGATATCAGGCTGTAGCTGGCCAGCCGCTCAGCAGTCCAGCCTGGCTGGCCCGCTTCAGCCCGCGAGCCGCGGTTATGTACATGCCCAGGCCCCAAAGCCACGCTCACTCCTTGAATGATCAAACGTTTCATCTACTCTACACAAGTCTGTAATGTAAACTAAAGCAGCCAGAGCTATTTTGCTATAACACGAGGAGACACATTTATTTTTGACGTTTCATTCAAGTATTTACCGAAAAATAAGTTAAAGAGTGCCCGGCCACTGTGGTCGAGCGGTTCTAGGCGCTTCAGTCCGGAACCACGCGGCTGCTACGGTTGCAGGTTCGAATCCTGCCTCGGGCATGGAAGTGTGTGATGCACTTAGGTTAGTTAAGTTTAAGTAGTTCTAAGTCTAGGGGACTGATGACCTCAGATGTTAAGTCCCATAGTGCTTAGAGCCACTTGAACCATTAACTTAAAGAGTACACGTAGCTACCAAATATATTTCAACTACCTAGCAATCCCACGACGCAGGAAACTATTCTTTCTTGTAAGCGTTCTGCATTAGTTCTCGCCTTACGAAAATATGTGTTCTAGGGAGATAACTAAGTGGATTGTAAAAGTAAATACTCTCTCATGGCAACCTTACCAAATCGTTGTGTATACAGAGTATATCATTCACATTTTGAGAGCTTATAAAGTATACTCAGTGTCTCTGAAACAATAAGTGCTGCAAGACAGAAATTACCTTCTGCTGAAGCACTTCATTTACATCATAATGATATATGATAACTGAAAATCACAGTTAAATGTTTCGTAAAACGTTCTCATAATCACTTCAATTTCTCGACAGTTCCACTTACATGGAGCCTTTACGTGCGAGTTCTAATTTCCATTATGTTGTTGCAGTTGTAGTATCATCCTTTGTACGGCGATGGCAACAGAAACTGTTTGCATTCGGAGGAGACAGATGGTGGAAACAAAGTGCTGCATTGAAAAAGGGTTTGTTTTAATACTGCGTCCGAAACCCGTCTCCCTGCCCCCCCCCTCCCCCCCTTGCCACAAACTCAAGAAAGAAAAAGGGAAACATCCTTGACACTCTGCCCCTAATTCCCTGTACTACAGAATCAGCTGACTGCTTTCAACGTTTTCGATGTCCTCAGTCAATCCCGTCAGGTACACTGCGCATCAATATTCCAGAAGACGTCGAACAACCGCAATGCTGACAGTCTCCTTAGTAGACTTCTTTGGTCTTCTAAGGATTGTGTCATTAAATTAACACTTACAGAACGAAACTCACTCTGCAGCGGAGTGTGCACTGGTATGAAACTTCCTGGCCGATTAAAACTGTGTGCCGGACCGAGACTCGAACTCGGGACCTTTGCCTTTCGCAGGCGAGTGATCTACCAACACTTGCGCGCGAAAGGCAAAGGTCCCGAGTTCGAGTCTCGGTCCGGCAGACAGTTTTAATCTACCAGGAAGTTTCAATCTAATATTTGTTTCACCTTCGCCACAACATGTGATTTTTTTCAGTTACGTTGTTTATATTTGTAACTCCTAGGATTTACGTAAGATCTATAACACTCAAACTTATTTTACTTGTCGATTTCTCGAAGTTTGAAGAGAACCTACTTAGTAAGCATGTGACGCACCTCACATATTTTATTGTTTAGGATCAATTGTCACGTTTTGAACTGTGAAGATATACTATCAACATGATTTTGCAATCCGCTTTGCTCTTCTGAGAAGTTTAATAGACGGCAGCATTACCTGCCACAAATCTAAGAGAAATGTTGTGATTGTCGGCTAAATAGTTCATACACCTTATAAATAGCAGAAGGTCTACATCACTCTACTTGTGGAATCACACTCATCACTTCCATTTCACTAGTTGATGTCCCATCGCTTACTGTGACCTTTCAGACAGGAAATCACGAATCGAGTCGCACAACTGCGACGATAGTCCACCACAGGAAAGCATGTGGTTGGAAGCCCGTTAGAGGGAAAGATATCAGAAGGCTATTTGGGACTCTATAAACAGGTATTTCAATTTGTGAACCCCTGCACACAGCACGTTGTACAAATAAAGTGTCACCTTTGTCTCACGAGAGTGCTGCTTCCCAAATATATGCTGGTCTGATGTCAGTAGGTAATGTATTTCGGGGTATTTCATAACGTCTTACTACGTTCAGTAACCAGTAGATCTAGAGGTGAGAAACATAAAATACTGCGGAACTGCTACTGAAAATACACAAATCTGTTAATGAAATCGTATCACTGAATATTCTGTTAACAGTTTCTCATTCAGAAACTGCTCTCACAGCCACGTTGCCGTATTTACGTTCTAGTCCGGTAAAGTTACTTCTGTATGACAAAAGACTTCACTATTAAATAAGATAGCCACTCGTGTGTGGTACTATCAAAAAATGGCTCTGAGCACTATGGAACTTAACTTCTGAGGTCATCAGTCCCCTAGAACGTAGAACTACTTGAATCTAACTAACCTGACATCACACACATCGATTCCCGAGGCAGGACTCGAACTTGCGACCGTAGCGGTCGCGCGGTTCCCGACTGTAGAGCCTAGAACCGCTCTGCCACTCTGTCCTGTTGTGGTACTATCATGAGACAATAGTTTTACTAGTGTAGTGCGTGATAATAGCGTTTCCCGTTAAGTTATTGAACAAAATAGACACAAATATCAGATAAATTGTCAATAATATGTTCCACCCCGTTACCGAAAACTGTCTGACGACGCGCAGGTAGTATTTCTATCCCATGCATGTAGCGATTGCTGATTCTGAGTTAAGTAACGTTTAAAACGCAGTCGCAGGAACAAAACAAAGAAAAGAAAACAAAAACTAACTTATTAGGTGGTTCATCGATAAGGGGTGAGAAACGTTAACATACGCTGGTGCCAGGTTAGAAGGCGGGCGTTAGCCGTGTTTGGCGACGAAGCTCTTCGGTGCTGTCTTCCAGGTTGCATTTGTTACTCTTAGCGATTGCATGGCACCTCGTTTGTTGGCGACAACTGCGAAGGACACATCCCTGTGACCCAGGTCGTAACACAAAAAACTGTTTTGTGCCACCAAATGCATGTCAATAACAACACATTTTCTGCCGTATACAGGCCATCGTTTTAGAAAATGGTTATTGTGGCTTACCCACTATTTTCTCTTTACGAAGTTGTCATACGATACTTCAAGTCGCCATTACGGTGAACTAATTTAAGTTTACGATGACTACCTTAAATCTATTACAGCAAATGCCAAGATCATTCTTTTGAAAGGAAACAGACTGCTTCCTTCCCCATCCTTCCCAGTTCGAGATTCTGCTTCGCGTCTAGTCTCGTTTACGCCGAGACGTTGTACCATAACCCTCCTTTCTTTCTCTTAACCTCAATATGACTACTGAAGAAAAGTATCGCACGAAAGGTAATTGATCGTCACACTTACCAATTATCGGATACACTGTCATTGACCACAGACGTAAATCGCAGAAACGTCCATCACCATAACTTTACTTCAAAATGTTTCACATCTGTGCGTTGCACTTCATGATATATCTTTCGTGGTTACTTCTCAGGGGCCGCATAAGTCTCATGGGGCTCCCAGTGCAGTGCTAAACACATCGTCATTTATTTCCAAGTTCTGACATTCAAACTTGTAAACTAACCGGTGAAAACTTCGATTTTTTATGTCTCCTTATGCCTCGTCGAGTCTCGATGATACACGCAATCTTTGATTAACAGTGGGTTCAATTTCGGAACACGAACTCGTCATGTCATTTCATGAGTGTGATACGATTTCTGAAGTGTCACTTATTGTAATGAAGTTTAATTTAAAAAGCGTTAAGATCTGTCTGATCTCTAGTAATGTGTTTTCTAATATCACAGTATTAGTTTACATATGGATTGTCAGCCATAATAAGCAGTATTCTCCAGTTGTCTCTTGTGGTAAGCACTGTGTATAGTCAAACGACTGTACTCTACAGGGTTTCGGCATTTAGAGGACCTGTGACACAGCTGCATTACGTTGGTTGCATTCAGTAGTGGCACACTTTTTTGCTGTCAGGTGTGCGTTTGAAGCACAGAGTTGTATGGTAGTGAGACATGGGCTGAGGGGAAAACCAGAGAAGAAAATAATTGAAGCATTTAAGATGTGGTGTTACAGAAAAGTGTTGAAAATTAAGTTGACTGATGGGGTGAGGAATGAGTAGATTCTCTGCAGAATCAGCTACGAAAGGAATATATGGAAAACATGGAGAAGAAGAAGGGACAGGATGGTAGGACATCTGTTAAGACATTGCAGTTACACAAACAGTGGAGGAAAACAGAGATTCGAATATATCCAGCAGATAATTGAGGACGTAGGTTGCAAGTGCTACTCTCAGATGGAGAGGTTGGTACAGGAGATGAATTCGTGGCGAGCCGCATCAAACCAGTCTGAAGACTGATGACTGAGAAAAAATGGTCATAGAGTTTCTGGACAGAGGCTTCGATCCGTTTACTGATTTAACATAAGACCAAAACTTATTAGGATTTTCTGTCAGTTCGGTAGATAGAATTTTATTTTAGAATTGACTGAATGCTTCATGCATGGTTCTCCTTATGCTACATTTGGTTTCATTTAGTTTCTGTTTGTGAGGCTTAAAAAAAAGTTTAAATTTGTATCTTCTTTCCTGTCCGTTCCTTGTGGTGCAGCTATATTCACTTCCAATCCCTAACCTAAGGGAACACTCTGGTAAATAGTATGAAAACTGGCGAGCCACAAACTTAATTGGGCACCATGCCAAATGTATACAATAATTATTCTTTGTGTATGTGGTACGTGCTATGAACAAAACTTGAGTCTCAGATGTGATTAGAAGCTTTTTTTCTCGCTAAATCTTGTTTCAACTATACCGCAGTATAAACGGCCTCTGTCCTCAGTGAGAGGAGTCTATGGGGCTTCTGGTTTGAATCAAGGTTGTAGAGTAAATTTCCACTGGTAGTATTCATAGAGCCAACAATGGGAGATAAGACCCGCATCACCACATTTTTCACCAAAATTACAAACTTCATGAAGTGAGATCTGTCCATCGGATGGGGACTTTAACCTTGGCGGCTCCAGTGAGACGAGTAGATTGTGTTCTGGATTTAGTTTTCCCCTCTTCCTTTTCTCATCATCATGCACTACAAATATGAGACCACCATACACACATACCGTTTACAGTCACTTACGCTTAATAGGTACTGGTAAAGATAAAACTGCCATACAAAGCATGGAATGGAGCCATTGTTTCTGAAGAAAGGAAACCTTTCCTATTGAGTCGAGGTATCCCAGAAAAATGGGGGGGGGGGATGGGGAGGGATGTCGTATGCCTCTTTCTTTCGACAAACTACTACATATAAAATTGGTGAACGTATTGGAGGAGAGAGATATCGACTACAAAGCTGTACACCTCTACTGGAATTATTCAGCACGATCAATATTTTGTGGACAAACGGTTGCGTTGGCGTTAGCGACTGAACCTGTTCCTCTAAATTTATTGATCAATTTCTGCACAACACTTTTTGCAGGAGCCCTGGACATTTTATTGTGAATCTTTCATTCAACGTTTTAAGCGATTTACATAAAAAAAGTTTCAACTATAAACACTCTTTGATCGATTGAAAAAAGCGTTCTGCAGAACCGTATTCGCAACAAGTTCCAAACTAACTATTGACAAAGCAGCTGTGATTCCTAGATTGTCACTCTACATCACGTGACCTCGTTTGAGCCCCGCCTTAGCGATATCGGCCACATCTTAAAACAGACCAGCGACAATCTCTACTTTTAGCTTATGCTTACTACTCAAAACCACGAAACCTTCACATCCATTTGTTATTTCTGTGTTTCATTCACATCATATTATACTGCATATAGTATATGCGCATTCCTCTTAACTGCTTCGAATGGAACAATTAACTGCGAGCACGGTCCGATGCATTGAGTACTGTGACGCATACCGCATAAAATGTCAGTCAAGGCGTATATTCTCCTCAGCAAAAAATGATCTTTTGTACATGATCTACGTTCCTCATAATATCGTGAAACTCCGTAAACAATGGAAAGAAAATAGTGTACATTAGAGGGATTTTATTGAAATACCTCTTTCATTAAATACTGTGTAAATGAAGATAAACTTCCACAAAATTAGAGTCGCATCGTTCTCCGTTCCACAACTGAATACAAGCAACATACTCCAATTCTAAAGAGGCAACTCCCGACTATCTCCTAAATCATTCAGTTAACCTAGATAGCCAGAAAGTAGTGCTAAAATAATCAACTTCTAAATCTATTCAGTGATTCTCGGTGCAACTCGATATTTTCTCCAGTCTTACAATGAATTTTCAACTATATGCGCTGACATTTCTCAACCTACACTGGTGTCCAAAATTAAAGCAATGAACCGCTATTTCCCCGTGTTGTGCCTAAGTCACTGTATAATTATGTAAACTTTCAGCAGATGTCGGTCCAATCGTTTTCTGCACGGAAAATGGCATTCCGGTCAACGGACAACCCCGACAACGATGACGTCAGGACACCTATCAAACGGGATAGTGTTCGTCGGGTAGTCCCACATTCACAATCGCTGTGTATAGAGTCACTGCGGTATGGCACAAAGAAGACACCTACCAGACTCTCTGCGGTAGAGGACCATAAGAAGAATAGAAGAAAGTCGCAGACTGATGAGGCCCGATGGCTTAATGTGAATCGTTCTGTTGTTTCTCGAATGAAGCAACGATTTGTAGAGAACGAAACAGTACCCCAAAGACCAGGACAGGACCGACCGCGTGTGATGTCAGAAAGAGAGGATCTTATTTGGATGTAAGGCCATGATGGTACCGCCTTAGCACTGCACGGCAACTGGTATCTGACCTCGCAGCATCCAGTGGATATGTTGTAACGAGACAGACGTTGTCCAGAAGGCTTCGGCAGAGTGGTCTTTATTGTTGGAGGCCTGCTGTGTCTCTGATGCGTCTTCACAGAATGGAGAGTGGAGTCGTCAACATGCCACCTGGGCAGTCGAACAGTGGGGCCAAAGTTCTTTTCACAGATGAGTCTCGGTTTGGTCTGGAGAATGATTCTCGACGCATTCGCATCTGGAGGGAATGTGAAACACGATTTTGGGACCCGAACATTTGGAAAGAGACCAACATCGAGGAGCATCCGTAATGTTGTGGGCAGGATTCATGTTGACCACATGAACACCTCTTCATGATATTATTTGGGTGAATCGGCAAGGTTTAATTGCTGTCAGGTATCGTTACGAGATCTTGGGAACTCATGTGCGGTTATTGCGAGGTGATGCAGGTCCAGACTTCATATTAATGGACGACAGTGATCGACATCATAGAGCAAGAGAAGTTGATGTTTTCTTGGAAACGGAAGATATTGCACGTATGGCGTGGCCTGCTCGCTCTCCCTATTTGAATACCATAGAGCATGTCTGGGGTACACCAGGAAGGTGGGTTGCGTCACTTTAGCATCCACCAACCACTCTCCAAGACTGTGAAAGGTGGCTACACTGAGCCACAGTGCCAGAGATCGCGCTAGAGAGTATTGTTCCGCCGCCTCCACTGGCAGTTCGTGTCGAGATGTGGCAATAGTCTGTTCCTGTCGAGAGGTCGTGGTGAAAAGTGTTTGCTGAGACGTCGTAGTAGAGCGTGCTTGTTCCATGTTTTATGCAGTTGTTTGATGGGATAGACAGCTGATGTTGTTCTAATGGAGATATTGTAATGATTAGAGTGCTTTTCATCAATATATATGAAGGTAAAATATTCCGTGTTTTTTTTTCATTATTTCAGTGTCTTCAATAATGCGTCATTACAGGTTCAGTCAACAAAGCATCTGGCTTGTGTTCTTGTATTAGAGTGTAATTCTGGTTTTCTTGAGTAATTATGGTATTTCTATTTTCTTTAATTAATTCAGTATAAATGATATTTAAGATTTCTTGTGTTATTGAAGAAGAACCGTGCCAGATGCGTACGTTGAATCACACTTCCACACACAGAACAGTTATACTTGTGCTTTGGTTTCGTAGGTTTTATAGTTGCTGGGGACTTAATTAATTAATTGTGTTAATGAAAATTTCCATTTCATTCTTTGTTGTTGTTCTATGCAGTCAGATTGCGTACAAAACTAGTCAGGGCTTACCGTTTACGAGACTACGTAATCGTACATACAGCTACGAAAAATAAAAATTATTTTCAAAAATTTAATTAAGCCCCCATGCAACTTGTGAGCAGATCTCCAGGAAGAATGGGCGTTATTCCTTCAACATGAGATTGATGACATCATTCACACCATTCCCCGTCTTTCTCAGGCCTTTATTGTTGCCAGCGGTGGTTACACACCATACTGACCACGTTTGCCAGTTGTCTGAATGTATGCAAATCCGTCAAGTTGGAACAAGGGAACATTTTAGTCCACCGTTATGCTTATTGCAGTTGTTTACTGTTTTCCTTACCTTGTCTACTTTACTATCACCTGTTTCTTCTGTTTTATGACAAAATAAACACAATCTGGCAAAATTTCAACTGCTTGCTTTACTTTAGGACACGAGTGGAGATAGGCAGAAACTAGTGCTAAAAAGACAACTTCTTCTTCAAAATCTATTCAGTTGCGTACTCTGACGCATATCGCATAAAATATGGCTTATGGCGGATATCTTCCTGAACAAAAACTGGTTCGTTGTGCTTGACCTATGCTCCTCATGATATCCTGAAACTCCATAAACAATGGAAAGGAAATTATGCATATTAGTCGGACCTTAGTGAAACACCTTTTCATTAAATACTGTTTAAGTGAAGAAAAATATTCAAAAAATTAGTCGCATCGTTCTCACTTCCACAACTGAATAAAAGCAACGTTCTCTAGTTTCTTCTAAGAGAAAACTCCCAACTGTCTATGAAATCATTCAGTTAACCTAAATAGACATAGACTAGTGTTACAATCATCAAGTTCTTCTTTTAAATGTGTTCAGTAATTCTCACTCGACCTCGGTATTTCCTTCAGCCTCTCAATGAATTTTCAACGCTATACTGTGACATCTACATCTACATAGGTAGAAACTGATGCTAAAATCACAACTTTACTTTCTAGATCAATTCAGTAAGTCTTTCAACCGACCAAAAATATCCGTCCCGGCGCTCGCCCTAAATTCATAGTATCTGGTTGCTCGGTACTTGTAGACACAGGTATGTGTGCATGGCAAACACATTGAGTTTGTTTGAAGGCACTTCCTGTTTCCACTGGCACAGCCACCCATTATCTAAGTGTTTTAGTCGATTTTATTTCCAACGTTCTGTAGATGTAAATTCAGCTTTCCTTCGTTACTACACGAACAAATCCAGAAATAAGAGGTTTACACTGAAAATAAAATACAATACTAGCCTAAACTCGGAGCAGTTTCCATTCAGGAAGATGTACAGGGTGATTCAAAGGAATGCAGAGGTTGCAAACGGCCGCAACTGTTTAATGTACAGCTTACATGGATAAGATGTGCAGAGAACGTTCAAAATTTTTAAATAATTTATAAGTGTCCTGTATGACTGCCCTAACTCCCCAAAGGAACAGTCCGCTTCACACCATACATTCCGAAGTACATATAGTATCATCGATGCGTGCGCAGCGGGGGCAACGGAAGGGGGGGGGGGGGGATGTTATCGTTCCCTGGGTGCCATTTGCAGAACCCATGGAAAGAAATCCATGTGTATCAGGGGGCGGAGATCAAGGAGCCCAACAGCAGAATACAGTTCCTTCATGTTTAGTACGACCCGTCCAACGGTTTTGAAGATATTGATTTAAAAATGTGCATACCACCAAGCCCCAATATGGGGTCGCTCCATTTTGCTGAAAGATTTACTTCGTGAAATCCGTATCGATATCTCGCATTAGCCATTGCTCAACGATATCCAGGTTGCTGTGATTTCAAAGCTTCAGAGCCTAAGATTCCTGTCGTCACAAGCTGCGTCGTATGTGATCTACAGCTACATCTACATTTATACTCCGCAAGCCACCCAACGGCGTGTGGCGGAGGGCACTTTACGTACCACTGTCATTACCTTCCTTTCCTGTTCCAGTCGCGTGTGGTTCGCTGGAAGAACGACTGCCAGAAAGCCTCCGTGCGCGCTCGAATCTCTTTAATTTTACATTCGTGATCTCCTCGGGAGGTATAAGTTGGGGGAAGCAATATATTCGATACCTAATCCAGAAACGCACCCTCTCGGAACCTGGACAGCAAGCTACACCGCGATGCAGAGCGCCTCTCTTGCAGAGTCTGCCACTTGAGTTTGCTAAACATCTCCGTAACGCTATCACGCTTACCAAATAACCGTATGACGAAACGCGCCACTATTCTTTGGATCTTCTCTATCTCCTTTGTCAACCCGACATGGTACGGATCCCACACTGATCAGCAGTACTCAAGTATAGGTCGAACGAGTGTTTTGTAAGCCTCCTCCTTTGTTGGTGGCCTATATTTTCTAAGGACTCTCCCAATGAATCTCAACCTGGCACCCGCATTACCAACCATTAGTTTTATATGATCGTTCCACTTCAAATCGTTCCGTACGCATACTCACAGATATTTTACAGAAATAACTGCAGTGTTTGTTCTGCTATCATATGTCCATATAATTATACACCCTGTAAGGTGTGATGGAAAGTAATGCCTCCGAATGTTTTATGTGAAAACTCTTATACCTTTTTGAATAAAACTAATGATATTAACATTCTACGTCTTTACCTTTTACGTCTATATATTTGCAGCCCTCTCCCTCTAGAGGGCTCCGAATTGTAGCGTGTAACATGGCGTGTATTCGTACAATGTCGATGCGTGAGAAATAGCGTGCTGTAATCGAGTTTCGAATTCGAAGAGTTCATTCACTCGTGGAACGCCCTCTCCTTCAACGTGACAAAGCCAGAGATATGTAGCAATATGACACCCTGAATTCACTGTCATCGATCATCCTCCGTAGAGTCCCGACTTGGCCCCATACGATTTTCATCTGTTGCTAAAAGTTAAAGAATGCCTTCGAAGACGTCACTCTGATAGTGCCGAATCGATGCCAGCAGGGGCGCTGTTGTGGCTCCGTCAACAACGTGAAACATTCTACAGTGACGGTATCAACTAACTGCTCTCTCATTGGGAGAAACTTGTTCGTCGCCAGAGTAACTATGTTGTGAAATACGTATGTAGACACGAGGAATAAAGATGCAAAATTTTAATAACTTCTGTTGCATTTAAAAAGCCTTAAGAGTTTTCAGATAAAAATTTCGGAGGAATTACTTTTCCATCAATCCTTCGTATGTTATGAGAGATTTGGCCAAGTTGACGATGATGACGATTATCATTTTTAATACATTCATTTTTGGGGGTAGTTTACGTTCCTTGGCATGTGCTGATATAATAGCCTCTTGTTTTACTTAAATAGTTGTATCATTTACATTTTACTACAGTCTCAATTATTTGACCAAGTTTAAAGCTACTGCAAAAGCGTCATCTTGGCCTATTACTGATGTTTGAGGTTTTGACCATGGGACAATATGATAACAGAAAACTGTATTTTATCTTGGAACATAATTATCTATTTTGATCGGTGCAGTTTTAGAATCACATTAAGGGATACGAAATGCATATAAGCAGTTTCCGTCAGTTTTCTCCAGTTTTTGTAGCTGCTAGAGATGAAATTGTGTTTTGTGCAGAATTTGTAAATATTTCGAGTACTACACTTTTCAATGGTATGTTACAGCTATTTAGTATATACTGTTCCCTAGTTACAGCATTTTATGGTAAGTAGAATTTTGTATATTCTTGAAACTACTTACATAAATTGCAGACTGCAGACCCAAACTTCGTCGGTCGTACCCCACCTTGCACCTCGAAACAGGAGAACATCTTTTAGCCTGAGATATTTGAAAATTAACTGAATTTCGTTAATATCTTAACTGTATCTTAAATACAGAAATTTTGTTAGTTTCCTATATCTTCAGTTTCAAAATGTATTTAATTTTTAACTCGTTTTTCAGAATATTTCTGCTTGATGTCATTTCACTCATAGATTATCGATATGTAGCAGAGAAATAATTTAACAGCCGATTGAATCCGATATCGATAAAATTTTCTCAACTTCAACACTTTTAAATTTCAACAGAATATTTGGCCTTAGGGACTTGACCATGTTCTACCTTAGAACACGTTTTTACATTTGTAAAACCTTGAATTTTCGTAGTAATATTCTTTTGTTTCAGAAAAAGATTGCAGTACATACCAAGTAATGCCATCATTTAAAAATGGAACAAGAACATATATCAGACTTCTATTACAGAGCTATATAGAGGTGAAAATCTGAAAATTGTAGCACTTAAGAACTTTACGACAGAACATTAATTAATTAAGCATTGCTGTGTATTCGTTGTTGAATGGTATTGCATATGCGGTTAGATAGAAAGTTTTCTATCAGACAGGGAGCGGTATGTCATCCTGAATTGGATGACTTCAACAGAAACAAGCGTAACTTCAGGTGTGCCCCAGGGCAGCGTAATAGGTCCTCTGCTTTTTACGATTTACATAAACGATCTAGTTGATGGTATTGACGGCATCCTGAGACTGTTTGCCGATGATGCTGTAGTTTACAGGAAAGTAGTATCACACGAAAGTTGTGAACAAATCAATGAGGATTTGCAGAAAATAAATGCGTGGTGCAATGACTGGCAGTTATCTCTCAATATTAGTAAGTGTAACCTACTGCGTATAACAAGGCGAAAATCCCCATTAATGTACGAGTACAAAATAAATGCCCAGTCTTTGGAAAGCGGTAACGTCCGTCAAGTATCTGAGAGTGACTATTCTAAATGATCTCAAATGGAAAGATCAGATTACACAAGTAACGGGTAAGGCGGACTCTAGATTGCGGTTTATTGGTAGAATCCTGAAGCGATGCAGTCCTTCAACAAAGGAAATAGCTTACAATACGTTAGTTCGTCCAGTCTTGGAGTAATGTTCGTCTGTCTGGGACCCTTATCAGTTGAATCTGATTCAAGAGATTGAGAAGGTCCAAAGGAGAGCGGCAAGATTCATGATTGGTACATTTATCCATCTCGAGAGCGTTACAAATCTCATAGGAAGTTTAGTGGGACACACTTGCAGATAGACGGCGCGCTAAACAGAAGAGGCTGCTCGGTAAATTCCGAAATCCGATCTTCACCGAGGATGTAGATCATATATTATTACCATCAACTTTCAAACTGCGCAATGATCACCATTCAAAGATAAGGGAAATAAGAGCTAGTACCGAGGTGTTCAGTCGTTTTTCCCTCGCGCGATCCGCGAGTGGAACAGAGGGGGGGAAATATGATTTTGGCGCGAATTGTGCCCTCTGCCACACACCGCTTGGTGACTAGCGGAGTATATATGTAGATGTAGAAAGGACTGTTGTGTTGAAACTCTACAGTAGTATTTTCTTTTTTCAGAAATGAAACACAAAATTTCTTCTTCAGAGTCTGAGCAGTCCTCGTACAATGATGTGTGGCAACTGCAACTTCCTACTCAGTCTTCTGATGGATGGCCAACGTATATGTCGTCACATACAGCACGATATACAGCCTTCTCAAGCGTTAAAAATCCTTGTTCCATCTTGCGTGCTTCTTTATCAGTCAAAATCGATTTTATAGGTGAGCTTCTTGAGGCACTTCTACTTTGCGTCATTTCGCGCGTGGTCTTCTTTCGGCAGTAGCTTATAATCTTAAAAACGTCGGCACCGATTTGGCTTCATGGGAATTTATTTTTGTATATGTTCACAATATGTTACATTTGTATATGTTCAGGGTCAACTACCACAGCCTGCACCATTCATCAATCCTTTCCAGGTCACTCAGCAAATCGCTGTTGTCTTCTGGCGTTGCTACTTTGTTGCAGACAATCTCATCGTCTGCGAACATTCTTAAAGAGTTTCGACTGTTTATAGTAGATAATTTATATACATTGTAAACAGCAACTGTCCTATCACACTTCCTTGGTCTACTCCGGAAATTACTTTTACTTCTGTCGATTTTGTTCCGTTTAGTGCGACTATTGAGTTCTATCTGCACGGAATTCTTGAATCCAGTCGCAAATCTTCTCAAATCCTACGCAAGCTCTATTTTTCACTAAACGGCTGACTGGGGCGGCGTCAAATGCCTTTCTGAAATCGAGGAACACGTCATCAATCTGAGCGCCATTCTCTTCAGCGCAGTGGATCTCTTGGAGGAACAGAGCGAGATGAGTTTCGTAAGAATCCCTCTTTGCGGAACCCATGACAAATTTTACGGAAGAGCTTTTCGTTCTCCAAAAATATAAAGTTCACAATTTTACAGCATAAACATTATCCATGGTTCTACAACAGATTGACGCCAACGATATAGACTTATAATTATCTACATCTGTCCTACGGCCCTTCTTGAAAATTGGAATGATCCCTACTTTTATACTAGTCACTAGGTATTTTTCGTTGCTCCAGTGATCAACAATAAACTTCTGCTAGAATGGGAGCAAGTTCTTGCGTTTAATCTTTGTAGAATCTTATAGATACCTAATTACAGGGTGTATAGCCTATATACCCACATCGGTTGCACTAAATTTTTGTCAAATTTACCATGGTTTCAACTGGACTAGGGCAATCTTCATCAGAATAAAAAGTTCACATGGATTACCTAGAAAATAGAATAACATTGCTAGAAATGCAATATACTTAATAGGATTACTTCCATTATGTACAACAGAATATACTTACAAGTAATCGCACAACTTGTACAAATGTCTGGGCAAATTTGCTCTCGTCAAATAACATTAGAATAAAAACTAAAATGTAAAAATTACAGACTATTTAAGAGCAAATGAGTCATTGCAAGGACAATTTTAAACACATAACGTATCTTTTTTTTTTTTTTTTTACAAAAGAGAATACAGTTCAAGTAGTGCACAGAGAAAACATGAAAATGGAAGGGAAAACGATGTTTAAGAGAGCACATTGAGGAGAATATCACCATTCACACAATTTTAATTAGTGGCTCTATACGTTGAAAAAAATTTTTTTGCGTAATTGCAACTGTTCGTTAAGAATGAGACCGGCCTTCAGAGATAGATGTTTAAAAATTCTGACTCTTCTAAGATCTTAAGCCTAAAGCCTTTTTTCTCCGAGTGCAAGACCTGGACGTCTTTTACGTCTTTAGGATTATTCCCTATGATTAACAAATGGTCAGCGGAAGTTTAATTGTGAACATTGGTGTCTTTTTGCTTAGAAGGTGTTCCTTGAATCTTGTCGAAACAGCTCGGCCTGTTTGCTCTATATAATAGGCGAGACCTGTGTAATATGCCGGTCCTGATACCTTTCCACTACTAAGCGATTGTAGTTGTTTTTCTATTCCATGATCGGTTATCTCAATATCTGCGATTTCGACATTCGTACGATGATTGAAAGGGGGGATTGTGTTACGATCTTCTGCGGCGAAACAAATCAGGAAGAGCGAATTTAGTATTTCAGCTTTCTCCCTGTTGTCTTCAGTTCGGTGCCAGTGGTCTCTGAGTGAGTCAGTAGATGCTTTCGAACCACTTAATGATTTTACATACTAATAAAACCTCTTGGGGTTTTCATTCATATCCGTTGACGAAAGATTACCTGTCAACAAGTGTTTGCGTGTGACCCTGTTTGAAACGTAAAGACCAAAAGCACTAATAACAATGGAAAAGAAAGAAGTTTAGAGAAATAATTATTCATATGCTTGTATACAATGAAATTTGCAGACGGTCAAGCCACGATTGCCAGTGAAAAAGATGATCTGGAACATATGACCCGAAAACTAAGGAAAGAGTATAGACCATGGGAGCTTAGAATTAACGTCCATAAAACAAAATATCTTCCAAGAGAGCCGAGGAAATTCGAGCATGCAAATGTTACACACTTCTGGAATTTGATACCACAGGTAAAGAAGGTTGAGAAATTACAAAACAAATAACTTAGGTCAGAAGACTGACCTCTTGTTTAAGCGGAAACCTTTCAAAGGAAATGGGAGGGAAACGGAGATTCATTATCTATAAATCTCTAGCTAAACGTTGTAAGGTGTATGCTTCGCCGGCGATGGGCGAGGCATGACAGAATCTCTGACCAGAGAGTAGTTTATTGTTAGTTGTTGCTTGTCGCGAGTCTGCGCTAGTCTGCGCGAGTCGACAGTAGTAGTCAGTCGGATACGGTAGTAGGGAGTCGGCATGCGTCGGCTGTGTGCTCTGGTCGCGACTCTGGTCAGGCTTCTGGACGATGAGTATTGTTGTAGAAGGTAAAGAAGCAGCATTGCGCATATTTAATAATGTATGTTAATTGTAATTTAATTTGTTCAAAAAAAATGACCCAATAATAATTTTTATAATATAAAGCAACTCTTTTAAAGAAAAACATTCATTTCAATTTAAAGAACATTTCCAATGGATCGTCACTCCTTTCAAGAATATATATATATATATATATATATATATATATATATATATATATATATATATATATATATATATATATATATATATATATATAGGCCAGCATTGCACGAAGCTGTGTCGAAGAATGTATACATAAGAGCAGATATATAATTGCAGTTTTATTGAGGTAAGAATTTTTGCTTGTTTTATTCAGAATACAGGACCGAACATCAGCGCTGCTGTCCTTATAAAATTTACCAGATATTATTATTTCTGTTAGGAGGTTACATTTCGTTCATGGTTCATTATTTAATTAATATTATTGTTGGTTTATGGTCAATTTTCATTCCTTAATTTTTGTGGCGAGGCTACGCTTGGCACAGTTCCATTTCCATTTCCATATAACAATATTTTGTGGGGAGGTTACGCTTGGCTCCATTTCCATTTTTATTTAACAAAATTTCGTGTGGGGAGGTTACAACGATTCTTGTTGTATGGAGCAAAGACGTGTTCAGACGTTAACTGGGAATAAAGAGAAGGAAGAAAGTGCGTAAAGGTCAAGTTTGATTACGAATTGGTGTGGATGGGTTATAAAAACTGACATCGAACGGAAACAGCTACGATGCTATGATCAACGGATAGCTGAATCCAGGTTACATTAGAACAATATGCTATGGATACAACCTAACCGCAGAAAAGGTCGATGGCTGAAGAAAACATGGAAAGAGGGAATCATTAGAGCAGTGAGATCAAGGATTATCAAGGGATTTAAGAGAAGATCAATGGGGCGATAGAGAGTCATGGAAATTGGGCATCAGACAACGCCAGAAGGTGTTGTACTGATGACGTATAATACTACACAAAAGTATGTTCGTGTTACCAATTTTTCTGACTAGGTGAAATGAAATGTCATGTGGCTATGGTCTCCTGTCAGGTAGACAGGTCGCCTTTTTTTTAGTTGACGCCACTTCGGCGACTTGCGTGCCGATGGGTATGATATGATAATGATGAAGACAATACAACAGAATCTGAACGGACAAAATTTTCGACACAGCCGGTAATCGAACCCGGGCCCCTTTGCGCAGCATTCAGCAGAGCTCACCACTCAGCTTCTTTTTTTTATCTCATGTTTTCCGTTAGAGTTCGTTTTATTTGTTCGGGGCGGATGTCCCGTGATACTCGTTGAAGTTCATCGTTCATCCATTTTTTATTATAGAGGGAAGCTAATCCTCTGACCGAACACGCTGAGTTACCGTGTCTGCACGATGATGGACACACAACACCCAGGCCCCTGCCGGGAATCGAACCTGGGCTCCTTTGCGTGGTAGGCGATAACGCTACCGCTGCGCTACGGTGGCGGCCTTATTGAAGCGGACCGGAACTCGCTGTCTATAATAGTAACTATGATAAGTGCAATTGCTGGTCTCTCGATGCTTTACCCGAGGGCAGCTGACATTTCATCGTTCCAGCATCGCTGTAGGTACCGGTCGTGGAAATTTGGTATCATCTCCAGACTGGCCGGCACGAACTACATTTGTGCCAACCATACATGGACCGGTACCTCTCCCACGTTAGTCTAGCTATTAAAGTCTTCTTACATTAACTATGGCTTTGAAAAAGCGACATTTCCAGATGACTTGTTGGAAAAACAACGATCTTTGCCCACATGTCTTGAATTTGGAAAGCAGCTTTTATATTAAACTAGCGAACCCGCCATGCTTCGCAATTGCTAAATATGTCTAGAGTTGGTAGAGTTGGATATACATCCTTACGTCTTCCTCTTCCCCTACCCCCCCCCCCTTCGCTGCTCTCACCACCCACCATCCATCTCCTCCCCATACCCCTCTCTCTGAACGTCACCTCCTGCCCCCTACCTCTCTCCACCTCCATCCTCTCTCTCTCTCTCACACACACACACACACACATACACACACACACACACACACACACACACACACACACATCACGAACCTAAACTGCCAACGAATCCTTCTTGGGGAGTTGAAGTCGTTTAAAATAAACGTGTAAATTTGTTGGGATCATGGTATACAGGGTATAAGAGATTTCTTCTGGTGCTGGCTTTGTGCGGATAGTAGCTGAGCCGTGGCGAGCTGGCGCCAGTCTTATTTTGTTCATGTATTGTTGAGATCGATTGTGGTTGAGGTAAGCTATCTTTGCTTTTCGCGTGTCTTATCTTGCGGCTTCGCAGGTGAAGCGAGTTGGCTGTTAGCCTTCGACGGGTAACCCTCGAGATCTCGTGTCATTCGCGGGGGACACGAGTGTCAACGGCTGCCGAACGAGTGTGATTACACGTTGTGGTGTGAAATTGGTTGGACGTTTTGCCGACATGAGCAGCTTGGAGAAACAAGTTCTGTGACTTCGCTGGGAACAAATTTTGAAGGGAAGCGGTGAAGCTGTGGAAACCGCTCCCCCGTATTGTATACTTGATATGGAATAAGTCGCGAGACCGCTACGGTCGCAGGTTCGAATCCTGCCTCGGGCATGGATGTGTGTGATGTCCTTAGGTTAGTTAGGTTTAAGTAGTTCTAAGTTCTAGGGGACTGATGACCACAGTTAAGTCCCATAGTGCTCAGAGCCATTTGAACCATTTTTTGGAATAAGTCGTCGTAATTGTTTGTTCACCGACACACTCAGAGATTTTAAACTTTATTATTATTATTAGAGACATTCTTGACCGAGTTAAATGGTGGCCGAAATGGTGGCCGATATTTGAAAATTATCTCAAAAGTTTTTTTTTTTTGTGTGTCCCCTGCAATCAAATGATTTTATGTTGCTGTTTTCAAAGCGTGCACTCTATTAATACAGTTGTCCATGTGTAAGTGAGTCAAAGATTCTGCCCAGTTTTTCTATGTTTCAGAGTTATTGGAATGTCTTTGTGATTCGGGCAGAAACTTTTGATTGTGCCAGCGCCTTGGCGGGGACTGAAATGTCATCCTAGGTCTAGGCCTGGCAGTGTTTAAGAACCTGGAGTTTGTACCGAAGTTGGTCACATATACCCTTCCAATGTTTAGTATTTATCTTCCTTCCGTCAAGGCGGGACAAGCTGGTAGATATATATATTGCATGTAAACTGTTCGTATATGAACTTGCTTTCTTAAATATTACGGACTGGCAACTGGCTAAACCTTAAACTGCATAGCATCTGCTGAGTCCCTTGTGCAGCTTTTTCTAAGACGTCTGAGTACGTAAACATTTATTTTTTTAAGATCAGTGTCTCTGTTGAACTTTTTTTTTAATTAAGTGATTCTCTCATGTTATGTAATGGCATCTTAGTTTGGCACTAGTGCTCAAGTGTTATTAAGTCACCCTTTTCCTGTAATGGTTTCATTATATCTATTTTGAGGGAAGTCCTATTTGGGAGTTCGAAGTTCACAAGTTTGTCAGTAACCCCCTTTTCTTAATTTGGAATTGTTTGTTAGAGTACTGAGTACGTTGGGTTTCTAATTGTATTTGCAAAGTTTTATCTAGTGGCTCGTCCACAATTTGTAGCTCTCAAATTATTTTTTTACGGCGTAATGCCAATAAAGTGTCTTAACTATAAAGTGTGGCTGCCAACCATGATTCCATCCCGCTTCCTCTTTTATGGTTTTTAAGGTATGCTGTGAAAGTGTGATACGACTAATTAATCAGGTATCAATAGCTTTACTGATAGTATTTCGCATAGTTTTAATCTCAAAATGGGTAGGATTATCAGGTTTCAGGTGATTCAGATTCGGTAGTAGTATTGTATTCCTAAGCCGATAACCCATAAACACAATTTTCCTGTTAAAACCGACTGGGAGGAAGAAAACAAAACAGCACCTACTAGTGTATACAATTTTTGTTAACAATTATCTCTAAGGAAAAAGAATGTAATATGGAAGACGCAGTTTGTCTAGTGGTTTAAATGTCCCCCCTAGAGTAGCTACAATTGAATGCGGGAAAGAAAAAGAAACCGTACATTTTCATAGCACACCACAGAGCACTTTTCTTCAAGAAACCAGGACATTATTGTCTGGTTTTTCCATATACATGTGCGATAGCGATATCGTGTTCATTACTTTTATTGGGGTTCGCGCAAGTTGTGGCACAGGCGGGGATTGTTGAAGCTTCCAAACGGCAGTTGCAGTACGTGCATGCGAGTGCTTTCCGCTAGAAGAAAGCGCGTATCCTGCAAATTATGTCTCTCGCTTGCTTCTGCAGAATATTTACACCTACCACCACCATCAGCGATGACAACTCGCAACAGATGGAACAGAAATTCACAAACAGCTCGCTACGATCACGTTTAATGCTCGCATTAGCTACGGCATTAACAGCAGAGCGCACAAGTTTCTACTGAACGCTTATTGGCTTTCTGAGGACGCGTGGCGCAAGCGCGCAAAATAAGCCTAAAGTCGACCGCCATCGTTCGTGACACCAACTACAGTCTAGTGTAATACTCGCTTAAACGACCCGCATTTACAGAAATAGTAAAACACTTAGAGTAATCAGTAGTACTCTAGCAGCGAACTGAGCAGCACTTCTGTATGGCGGTAGCAGTCAGGGGGCATTGTTGCTGCTGGAGTACTAGTTATTCTTCGTGTTTTACTGTCTGTTAATACGTATGGATAAAAAGAATATCGTCCTAGACTAATCTGAAACCGCTCTATGAAATGGACGCATACAATTCCGACTTAAAAATAATTTTGTATGTAATGGGAAACAAATCAACGCTTTTTGTCGACGCTGGGCGTTTTCTGGAAAACGTGACTGTCAGGATTTGTTTGAACTGACTACAACTACATGTCGCAAAAGCGAAATTGCAAATTTCTGCCAAAACGCCAGAGAAAATGCGCCTGACGACCCTTAGGGGACACACTGTGCACATAAATATCGCGAAAATGGATAGTGTTATTGCTGTGCGGTTTTTATAGAATGGATTGGCAGTCAGGGGCTCGAATTGCTAGCCAATACACGCAGTGTAATAATACTTAGACAGTGCATATTTTGTGCAAACATAACACACTTTTCTAAATGGTACAGTTCCTATTGACATTAAAATACTAGAAGTAGGGTAAATCAGAATGTCAGTGGTGTTCGTTGCAGAAGTCCAATGCGAGACGTTTATGAGATAACGTATTGTGCAACTTTTCCATACCGGTATTTGTTTGTGCCATTAAACCTGCGCAGTTGGTAGGTACGACGTCACGTTTGCTTACATCGTGCTTCTGTGTCCCTTGAGTGCACTGCGACTTATTAGTGTGTCACAGTCGAAGCAGTAGGTAGTGAGTGGACTATGGGATTTACCAATGCAGAAAATATTGACATGCTCATGGTGCATGGAGAGTGTAGGAAGAAAGCAGTTTGTTGCTGTACAGTGTATGTAGCAAGATATCCCAACAAACACCAACCATCTCGGCAGTTACTTATCAGTCTCTTCCACTAGTTACGTAGAAGTGGTAGTGTAATACCCAGACAACGTAACAGAAGGAAACAAGTGACGACAGGCCGGCCGAAGTGGCCGAGCGGTTCTAGGCGCTACAGTCTGGAACCGCGCGACCGCTACGGTCGCAGGTTCGAATCCTGCCTCGGGCATGGATGTGTGTGATGTCCTTAGGTTAGTTAGGTTTAAGTAGTTCTAAGTTCGAGGGGACTGATGACCTCAGCAGTTAAGTCCCATGGTGCTCAGAGCCAACCAAGTGACGACAGAAGAGGGGGAAATTAATGTTCTTGCTGCCGTTGCAGTGGATCGGCACATTAGCTCCCGCATAATCGCACGCGAAGTGGCATGATTCAGGCAACGGACCTACTCTTTCCATATCGTCATAGGTTCCATCCCTATCACATTTCCCTCCGTCAAGAGTTGCATAGAAAGATTATGAGAATCGTGTTAACTTCTGTACATGGACATTAAGACAGGTTATTCCAGAGGTATCATGCATCTTGTTTAGTCATGAAGACGCATTTACCAATTATAGTGAGGTAAACCACCGAAACATGTACTACAGTTCTGTGGACAATCCCCGTTGGCTTTTTCAGGTGGATCCACAGCGTCCATGGAGTGTAAAAGCGTGGTTTTGAATAATGAACCATCAGCCCATCGGCTCCTTTGTCGTAGACGGAACACTGAACGCGCACGAGTATCGCAGCCTTCTAACAGACCATCTTCCACGGATGCCAGAAGTCGTCCCTCTGGAGACTAGGAAGAACCTATTGTACTAACATGATGGCTGTACAGCCCATTCTGGACGAATATGTATTCAGAAACTGTTGGCAGTCGTTGGATTGGTTATAGAGGACCTGTACCTTGTCCAGTCTGTTCTCCGGATTTGACACCTGTAGGCTTTCGTCTGTACGGAAAGCTGAAAGACGCTGTCTGTAAAAACATACCAACTACACCTGATGATATGCAACGACGTACCACTGCAGCCAGCTAGGACATCTCTGCTGAAATGCTAACACGTGTGCAGCAGTCGTTTCATGCCAGACTGGAAACGTGTATTGCCACTGCCGATGATCATTTTGAACATAAGCTGCGATGGTCAATTGACTTGTTGTTGGTCAGAATCCACATAAGTAGTGTGTGAACTTGTGTTGTTCTTTAGTGTCTGCTACCACAGATATTTTACAAGTGTCGGTGTTGGAACTGTTCAGAATACAATATCTCGTAAATAGATGGCATTAGAATTCTGAAACGAACACCACTGACATTCTGAAATACCCTACTTCCAGTTTGTTAATGTCAACAGGTATGGCTCGATTTAAAAAATTGTATGTTTACAGAAAAATATACTTTCTAAGTATTATTACAATCTGTTGATTGACTAAGAATACGAGCCCCTGACTATCAATCCGTTCTGTGAAAACCGCAAATCAATAGCACTTTCCATATCCGCAATATTTACTGTGCAAGTTCTAGGTAATTCGCCTTATATATATATTCATCCAGTGTATATAAGAACCTCTATATGCAGAAACCCCAAAAGTAATCTCAGACGCACAGCTGAAGGCAATCCTAGAAAATGGCCATGTAGGTAAGCAGGTCTTTGAATAAGGGTGAGACTCATAGGCTTCGGTACGAAGCCGTAGGTGAACGATGCAATTGGACCTGCAGGTGTGGTAACGAGTGGTAGGAACAATATTAATTAATTATAGTGTCGTGTACAATTCATGAAGTAAATCGGTCAAGAATTGTTTTAGATTTTTGCTTACAACGTTTCCCCTATGTCTGAATTAAGTACATATATTTGTATACCGCATATATTTAAAAAAATATACTCCTTATGTCCATCAAAATGTTTAAATATTTCAGTCAAAAATTTTCAAGATTTTTGTTAATAACGTTCCTTCTTCATACATTATTAATTACGGTAATACCACTTATATATCCGTCTGAAAGTTTATTAGAGTTTCGTTAAAAGATTTTGAATAAATTGGTAAACAACATTTCGAGATTTTTGCTAACAACCTTTCCACTTTACACAGGGTATCTCAGACCTTTTGGATCAAACTAAAACGGGTGATAGTGGGTCCACAAGCGATTATATTGAGATAGGGAATCAATCGTTGGAAATGCGTATATATTGTGTTGTGGACAAACGAAGCATACACCACAAAAAAACAACATCTTAGTTCATAGTAATTTCTCAAAATGACGACAGCCAGTCTCAATGCAAGCATGGCAACAGTTCACGGAGTTCTACTACAGTCTTTCAAAGATCCCTGGTGTCTGTAGTACCAGAAGGCAGGTAGCTTGGTCCCTGGCAAGCAGGTTTTCATCCATTTTTACGGAAGTGTCACATACCAACGTTTTAACGTAAACCCACAGGAAAAAATCCAGAGGTGTGAGATTCGGCGATCGTGTTGACCGTGGGAAAAGATCTTCCCTTCCAATCCAACAATGAGGGTATGTGGTGTTGAGGTGTTCGTGGACAGTAGCATCAAAGTGGACTGGTGTACTGCCGATTTGAAACCACATCACTTTGCGGACAACAAGAACTGTGGCAGCACTCTCGTAGGAAGACCAGGGACCAGTCAGACGGGGAGGCAGCAAGTAACATCCTGTTAGGTGATCCTTGGACAATGCCCGCCCATACGTTGACAGAGAATCGTTGTTGGTGGCCACCAGCGCGGGTAGTGTGGGGAATCCCCTCGCTCCATACATGGTTATTGTGGCTTTTGAGGACACCATCACAGGTGACTGAGGTCTCACCCTGAACTACTGCACTGCAATGGATACCCAATGACACAAGTAAACGCAGGGTTCAAAATACGTCGGTCCCAGTGCTTGCTCACATTCTCTAAGACAATGGTGTAATTAATACCTGTTCCAACGGTGCTCTCCACACTCTATCCTTCGATTCGTGCATTTCAAGGGCAAGATGCCAATTGCCCACTGTTGCGACGTCGGCCACACAATCCAAGACCATCTCCTACAGTTTGGTCTTCGGATATGTCTTGGGCAGGCACCTTCTCAGGTTTTCTGAGGCGTGAACGTCCTCGACTCTCGTAACTTGGTTTCTACGCAAATAAACTTCTTCCAGTTACAATGACGTCTCTTGGGACAGCGTTCTCTGTACATTAGTGCTGCTTTATGGGCATTACAACCTGCCGCACAGTACCCTAAATGCATATCCGTCTACCAGTAACGAGGCGTGCCACTTTTTATAGGATAGGCTGAGAATTACGGATTTCCAAGAAAGAAAGAAACCTCTAAAATAGAAACACTGCAAAAGTAGATACACACTCCTATTAAGATTCGAACTGCTACAGAAAGTTTTAAACAAATGCATAAAAAATTAAACAGCTACACATTAATAAAAATATTATACATAGTAACTCTCCATTACGTCTTTTTATAAATTGGTTCTATCTGCTTGTCCTTCTTTTGGGTGTAAACATCGATAACACGAGATAGGAACTCCTGCCATTTGGTTGAAGTTTTCACATGTCCCTTCTCTATAGCCAAATCGCCAAGTTTGACAATCTGTCATTTGTCATTGTGTTGCGAAGGTAGATTTTAACGTCTTTTAGAGTACTCTTGCTTCTTTTGCGGGACACAATAGTTTCTGAAACTGCAGTAACTAACGACAGTAATTTCACACATTCAGAAAACACATTTTTTAATCCATTGCATATGACGGATTTAATGAGGTCCTGAAACTGTAGACGTTTATTCTCACTGCTGTAAATAAACGTAGGTTCTCCTTTCAGCTTTTCACTATCAAAGAAAGTTTTTCAACTTCACATATCGGGAAATTGTTTGGCCCGCTAAAACCCGAGAACTTTTTCTCATTTAAAAGTTTTGTAAAATCTGTTTCATGAAAGTCCTGGAATCTAGTTTCCTTGTTTACTACTACTGTGTCAATTATCTCGAATGCTAGGCTTCTCAGTTTCTGAATACTTCTGCTGACTGAATTTATAAGCTCTTAGCTTCCGCTGTAAATTTCAGAATAATTTCCTCACATAATAGTCTTTCAACAGGCTTAACAGAGTTTTCCATTTCGAGCTTACAGCGTCTTATGTTCACAGTTTTATTTTGCAAGATATCAAACAAGATATATGCTGGAAAGTCGAACTGTATAGCTGCAGTAGAAGAAGGAAAGTTTCATCACCCAGCATACTACCTAGCCCAATTTCTTGATGTAATGTATTATCATCCCCGCCCTTTCTTTGTTTATCACACCATTAAATGCTTCTCTCAGGTCTGTATTGTGAAGAATAATAGTTTGTACAGCGCGTGAATGAAAATTCCACCCTGTTTCACAAGGATTTGGTAGTTTAAATCCCCATTCCCTCAGAAGCTCACTTCTTTTACTTGAACGGTTAAAAAAAATCCGTGAAATCCTGACAGATTCGAAACTAAAATCTATACTTGCGTGCGTTTATACGGGCACAGAGGATGACAAGGTTCGCCAGCCGATGTAGCCGAGCGGTTCTAGGCGCTTCCGTCTGGAATCGCACGACCACTACGGTCGCAGGTTCGAATCCTGCCTCGGGCATGGATGTGTGTGATGTCCTTAGGTTAGTTAGGTTAACGTAGTTCTAAGTTCTAGGAAACTGATGACCTCAGATGTTGAGTTCCATAGTGCCCAGAGCCATTTGAACCATTTGATGACAAGGTTCAACTGACGCGCGTAGCAGTGCATAATGAGAGCTTCAGGATATGATAGTTTCACAATAGAGTGGCAACCATAATTTCTCCCTGCCATTGCACTGCAGCCGTATGTATATTTGTCATACAAATTTGTTTTCATCAATATTCCAGCTGATTATAACTTACAACAAAACAGTGGTTATGGCTTGTACACTCCGGTCGTCGGCTACGTCATAAAACCCAACGAATCTCTCTCGTATTTCTTCTGATTAGTTATTTGTAATACGATGACGTGTACTCATTTTACGTCAGACATCCGTTGTTTCGTAGGCTTGTACAGATATTGAAGGACCATTTTTAACTTCTCTTGAAATTTGTTCTTTAACCACATCCGTAATACAAGCTATTAATTCATTCCGTGTGTCAGAGGAAGTGCCTTTAAAAACGCTGTCTGATGCTAAATGACCTTTCTTGTAAGGTTCTTCTCCGTCAAGAAATTCAAACGTTATAAATAATTTCCTTTATTTACTGACGTCTCATATTCGTCATGACCTCAAAGAGCTACCTCTTACCGTGCTTAAAAGCAGATAATAAAAATAAGTCTCTTCATTATACTTCAGTTTCGATCAACCTTCTGCACCTAGATGACTGTACTTAACAGGTGTTGTGAAATGGAACGTTCACGCTTTTTAGCTTTGAAAGTAAATTTAGAAGACTCTCTTTGCATTCTCCCCACTTACGCCATTCAAAACCGTCATTACCCATTCCAAAGAGTACAGGCTAAAAACAAAAATGTTTATTCCTTAAAACACTGCCACTTAACCACGGTTTTGAATTGTACCAGTACGTTTGGAAACGTCATACAAATTTTCCGTAAGATTTTTGAATAGAAAGATTCGTCGTCGGCTTTCGTTCTTTCACCAGGAGCTTATCTTCCAAAGTAAGAATGCAGGGTTTTCAGTTAAAAAATTCAGTGGATCTTGTGACAAAATAACGGGTCCAAGGCAGTTTGAGATAGTCCTCAATACCGTGTGTTATGAGACAGTGATTAAACATTAGACAAGTTACAGTTTATCTTTCAACAACACGATGACAATAAAAATTCACTATGACATCTCAGACGTGACAGGACACACCAAAATACTTCACTGATCAGTCAGCCACCACCACTATTTACTACATTTTAAGTACAAAATTCATGGTCCAGGTTTCAGCATAAACATGTCTAGTACTGTTGTTATGAAAACCTACAGACACGCTACGGAACTACCTACGTGTGAAATAAGTAAGGCTACTAAATTTTAATCCGAAGAACAATGAAAATGCACAGGCTATTTCCTTTCATCTTGCATTTATTTTCTATGAATTATGGATGTCTTCTTGTTCTGTGTGTTTTAAATGAACACTTAAAGTAAGAGTCAATGTTTTCTCATTCTGCCCGGCTTGCTGTTAACATGCTAGACCAGGGGCGGGCAAACGTTGCACGCGGCTCATGAGCGCACAGCGCTGCACGTGTGCTGCTCGCGTGCAGGCGTCGACCGGGGCTGTGGCGACAGCCGGCAGGTTGCGGCAGTGTAGTGCCAGGCTAAGCTGCGGACGTTGATACGAAGCGAGTACTATGTAGTGAACGTTGTATTTCAAATGGTTCAAATGGCTCTGAGCACTATGGGACTCAACTGCTGAGATCATTAGTCCCCTAGAACTTAGAACTAGTTAAACCTAACTAACCTAAGGACATCACAAACATCCATGCCCGAGGCAGGATTCGAACCTGCGACCGTAGCGGTCTTGCGGTTCCAGACTGCAGCGCCTTTAACCGCACGGCCACTTCGGCCGGCCGTTGTATTTCAAGAAACGGAGAAGTGGAGATTTGCTATCTTTTAAAAAGTAATGGGAGAATCATTTTTTTCTTTGTGCAAAAACGTGAAAATTCTAAATGTTTAATATGTGGCAGTATTCTCGCTAGTCAACGGAAGTTTAGTATTGAAGGCCATTATAATAAATTTCACAAGGACGAGTACAATTTATTGTCGGATTCTGAGCGGATGGGGAATTGACTGAGCTTAAGAAGACCGATCTGACGATACCAGATGAATCTGTCGTAGTTGGCCGGTCGAAGTGGCCGAGCGGTTCTAGGCACTACAGTCTGGAACCGCGCGATCGCTATGGTCGCAGGTTCGAATCCTGCCTCGGGCATGGATGTTTGTGATGTCCTTAGCTTAGTTAGGTTTAAGTAGTTCTAAGTTCTAGGGGACTGATGACCACAGGAGTTAAGTCCCATAGTGCTCAGAGCCATTTGAATTTGTCGTAGTTGCTGTTGTCACGAGAGATCTGCGACTTTCTCTCGTCATGTCTCTCATCTAACTGATCTAACATTTTATGGAGCACTGTTTTCAAGTTTTCAGGACGACAACAATAATAGCCCAGCGGTATTTGCAAGTTATAAGACTGCGCTTAATATAGCGAGAGCTGGAAAACCATTTGCTGAATTAATAAGTCTCGGTTAAGAGCAAACATCAGTGATGAAAATTTACGTAACTGTTTGTGTTTGTCTGTATGTAGAAATTTTGTTCCAGATATTAAACGTATTGTAAACTCCACCTGTGATAATTAAATAAAACGTATCGTAGGTAGTAGGTACTCTTTCAAACCATGATTTCTTTCAAGCACTCCTACTAACCTTATTGATTCACTCAATAAAGCAAGCTAGTAAACAAAACGTATTACAGAGGAAGGAGCGGACAGAAGGTATGGTGGGGATGGGAGATAAGCGGGTGGCCAGCTTGCCCCTGTGTGCACGCGGAACACCTGTTAACTGCACGCGTGCAAGTGCACCGCACATGTGCACGATTCCTGCCCGCCCCTGTGCTAGACGATGCAAGGTAGCGCTATCTGTTGGGGAATTGCTGAATGAGTTGTCATTCCACATAGGCGTGCATCCACAGGTGCTGACGAGAAGTTGAAACAAATCAAACACTAGGCTATAAACATCTTATCCACGTTGTAGAAACACCTGTCCTCCACGTGGAAGAAACGGGCTTACTGCGAATATTCATAACAAGCATGGAATTCCGAGCTGCTATAGCTTGCAAAGCTAGAGGAGTGATGCATTATGCTCCCGGGTGAATATACGAAGTTCAGACGTGAAGTATTCGAAAACATTTGCAAGGGCACGCGGTCAGATCGGTTTAAATACATTTTGGCATGTTATTCCGTTTTTTTTTTTTTTTTTTTTTTTTTATAGGCCGAGCGTTAGAGCCTTAACTCTCGTGACGAGTAACGTTCCAACTTTGACTGCACATCATGCACTGTACACGGTATACACCTCAATGTGGACCCATCACAAGCTGTATGATGCAATAGACGGTCGTCACCAGGCGTGCGTCATAGGGGTAATGCTTCGACGCGAGACATGGAAAAATTTTTGGTTAGTTCCTATGGGACGAAACTGCTGAGGTTATCGGTCCCTAGGCTTACACACTACTTAATCTAACTTAAACTAACTTACGCTAAAGGCAAAACACACACACATGCCCGAAGGAGGACTCGAACCTCCGACGGGGGAGTCCGCGCGTACCACGGCAAGGCGCCCAGACCACGCGGCTACCCAGCGCGGCGCGCGAGACATGCGATCGTCACTTGACACACATGGTACAAGCTATGTAGTGTACAGTATGTCTGGTATTCAGCGGTGTATGCTGATTATCACCCGCTGCCCTATTCAGTGTACAGCAGACACCAGGGAAGTGCGGCAGAATGTATACGCCGTTGTAATACATGCATTATTGGAGGTCGTCACTTGGAACAGCAACTTTGGCTACGTTGTTGTTATGCGGTGTACGCTATGTACGTCCATAACACAATAAATATGCATTTCCGACCATTGATTCCCTATCTCAATATAATCGGTTGTGGCCCCATTAATTCCTGTTTCAGTTTGACCCAAAACGTTGGAGTAACCCTGTGTACCAGCCTAACTTTCCGTTTCTTAACTAGTACTCACACCACTTTTAGTGCACCCACAGCAAATAAGTGTAATATTTTTGTCTCCTTAGATGTGCATTCCATTCCATTGCACAGCACAACGACAACGCTCCAATAGGTTACGACAAGTGAAGCTATGGATGAAAGCTAGTTGCCGGCCGGAGTGGCCGAGCGGTTCTAGGTGCTACAGTCTGTAACCGCGCGACCGAATCTTGCCTCGGGCATGGATGTGTGTGATGTCCTTAGGATAGTTAGGTTTAAGTAGTTCTAAGGGGACTGATTAGCTCAGATGTTAAGTCCCATAGTGCTCAGAGCCATTTCAACCATTTGAAAGCTAGTACAATACAGTTTTCAGTCATCAGTAACCTAGAGACTATTCTAACAAGTACTTTAGCAGTAGGACTAAGTAGTCTGCTCAGTTATTCAATGAAGTTCATGAGGACAGGACGCAGGAAGCGGACCAGTGCTACGGGGAATCACGGCGACTCGATCAGTCACCTGCTCTAAATTATTCCCGCTGGAATATTATCCCAGTTGAAGTCAACAATAGAATGACAGAATGGAGAGATGATTATAAGTGCTATAAGATTATCAAGATTTCATATACCTTTGCAATGTTTGCTCAAATCGAGTGTGATTCTTTTTTCAGGACAGAAAAACAAGCATTACTACAGACTTCCAACTGAACCGATAATATGTAGAGCTTTTAAGATTGCTGTACGTGAAAATTTTAACAGCATACTGCATCATGTAGAGTACTGCAATTGTAATGACTCACAAACATCGCTACAGGAAGAGAAAATCAATGTACAAAAGCTGCAGAGAGCAAATTCGTCTCTCCAATGAGATAAAAAAAATGGTTCAGCATTCAGTAAGCTGCATGATTCAATTCATATCGATAATTCTTCAAAGCTGGGTGGTTTAGTCCCGTCACGCTCTGTGTATATCTGATTCCGTAACGAGAGATGCCGGGATTTTTTAGATACAGTTCATTTGTGTACAATGACCAAAGCTATTCGCCTTAAGCCGTTTAAATCAAACAGGGAACTGGGGAATGTCACTGTGATTACGGAAGGGCGTTTCTGTTCATTTTTCTCTCCAGTGTGACACGCAGTGGTGGATTTACCAGCAGGCTCCGTAAGCTGGAGCCGAGAGTGGCAGATTTAAGGGCAACAAATTGGGACAATTTTTTTAAAAAATACTTTCCGTAATTAGAAGTTTCGTATTTTTATACTTAAATGTTATTATGTTCACACAAACAATTCAACATGTAATATGTTTCACGATTTAGATACATTTTTCTACAGTTTGCTTAGTCGCGTTTAGTTTCAAAGAGGGAACGAGTGACATGACCGTTTGCTAAGTGTTTCTGGCCGAATTAAATGCACGATCTCGACACGGGGTCGTGCTATTGTATATGTCGCGAGGTGGCATTGACTTCGAGAGAGATAGGTATAGGGCGCTGATACAAACAGGAAAGTCCCGTCCCATATTTGCTTGAATAACAAAAGAAAACCTGCCTCGGTTGGCTGCGTCCTACAGTTTCTGACAGTATCTAGCCAAGATAATTTGAGGATTCACGCAGTGGCTGCTGGGAACGGCCTTGCCCTCACTTTCAAGCTGTCGAGGGGAGAGGAGTGGCCTGATGCATGCAACCCTTAACATTGTGTACACTGCCATTTCGCGTATGACAAATTAATATCTTTCAACTAGTGCCAATTTTTTCTGCTTGTGCCAGCACAAATCGTGGTCAAATAATACGCACATTAGCACATTTTTCTGCCGTAATTTTTCAAAGTGTTTCGCGAATTGTATGAATAATTTCTGAACACACATCATCGATGCACACAAACGTGTAGCAGGTAAGTAATCATAATGTATTTCAGTATATAATCAGTCAGACGTAAACTAATTTGATAAATAGCTGTTTCGGAATCTATACCAAGAAATTTCGATTTTGTTTTGTTATATCTACTTAAATTTCTTGTTCTTATGTTACGTAATTATTCAATGTCTGAAGTCTGAACAAAGGATACTGATAATTACGTACGAGAAATAAAACACCCAATGTAATCTTTTTTATTTCAGTTCTTGGATAAAAAAATCTGTTATAATGAGTGATGGGAGAAAGCGACCTACTGGAGGTGAGTATAGAAAGATGACCAAAATAAGAAAAGAAGAACAAGTAGAGAATACCCATAAAACGATAGAAATTGAGAGTTTTTTTAGAAGTGGAAGTAGTATTCAAAGACCCGGAACTTGAACAACGTGCTCGGACACAATACAATCTGGAAAAGCTGAAAAGGATTTGAACTCTGCAGCCCAACAACAACAGTCATCTGTTGAACAAACTACTTTTGAAAAAAAAAACCGGATATTTATGTTTTTGACGAACAGGCCACAGAGAAATCATCAATAAGTATAACAATTGAAGATGTATCTCAGAATCAGACGTTAAGCAAAGACCAAATGCAAACAACAAAAAATCTCAACAAAGATCCAGCTTTATGGGAAATCAGCGATATTATCGGAAGGTACGGCTTCTATCAAAATAAGTCTTGTGGCTTCTCTAAAAGTGAAAAAATATATGCTGATCAGCGTCGCTTCCTGCCCGTGAGTAACTTCGAAAGAAAAATGAAAACAAATGAGTTAAAAATATGGAAATGAGGGTATGGCAGCGTTGGCTGGGAGGCCCCGTCCGGGGAAGTTCGGCCGTCAACTGCAAGTCTTATTTCAGTCGACGCCACATCGGGCGACGTGGGTGCCGTTGATGAGAACAAGACAACACCCAGCCCACGAGGGAAGAAAATCTCCAACGTGGCCTCGAATCGAACCCGAGCCCGCTGCACAGAAGGCAAGGACGTTACCACCCAGCTAAGCAGGCTGAGATGAAGGAGCGAAACTGGCTGCTTTATTCTGAAAGTAAAAGATCTGTATATTGCGGGCCGTGTTTGGCATTCGGTCTGCTGAAGAACGAAAGATCTAATGGCGAGTAGCTCAGCATGAAAACTCTGCGCGTCATAAATCTAGTATCCTTAGACTGCAAATTAAAAGTGACATTGATGGCCGACTCGACAATTTATTACATGTCCAGATTGATGAAGAAATAACTTATTGGAGAAACTTTCTGAAGAGGGCTTTTGCCGTAGCGAAGCGACTGTGTTCAAGAGAACTCGCTTTCATAAGAAAAAGTGAAACGTTCGGTGATCCGCATAATGAAAATTATTGACCGTTTTTGGAACTGTTAGCTGAAAAGCTGAATTCGATCCTTTATTAGTCAGTCAAATTGAACGATTTGGGAATCAAGAAGTAACAATTACTTATCAAAGACCGTTTACGGTTTATTCTCTTGATGGGTTATAAAGTCTTAAAACAGACTGGAGACGAGATAAGGACAAAATATTTTCCCTTGGTAATCAATTCAACACCAGATGTAGCACGTATGTACAAACTTACCTTCGTTATACATTTTGGAAACAGGTGAACCGCGTGAACGGTTTTGGCATCTGTGAGACATGAAGCTGAAGAAATTTTTCTCTGCCATTGTTTCGGAACTGGAAACACTGTTATAAACAATCATACGATAATGTTGCGAACGTGTCTAGTGTGTACAATGGCTTACAGGCTAATATTAAAAGCCAAGCACCTTTTGCTTTTTTCGTTCCTTACTCTACTCACTCTTTAAGTTTAGTGGCAACTATGGCTGCTGCTTCACAACGTTGGAAAAATTAATGACTGAAACCAAGAAAGGGAAAACGTTAAAGAGAGTAAATCTGACACGTTGGTCAGTTAGAGAGGAAGGATGGAGAAGTTTGAGGGATCCTCCTGTGACGTCTCGTTCTGTCTCGGCTCGATGGTGATGGTTGTCCCAGTCGAGATGACGTGGAACGCCGTCCGTCGATCACGACAACGCCAATCAGTAACTATTATAAAAACAAACTCCTCGCACGGTTTGGTTATTTTTTAGATCCTGTCTCTCAAAACTAATATCAGCGTCTCGATGGAGCAGCACGCCGAAGTGTGTGCGCCGCCCTTGCTTGTAATTAGAGCAATGGTGTTCGATGCCTATCGATCTTCTCCATTTATAAATATAGCGACTACACCACTCGATATCGCGATGACTCCCTTGATCTGAAATGATAACCAGAAGTCCAATGGGTGTTCGCGACAGATTTTTCAGTTTACGCGAACTTGCTGAGTGTAGTTCTTATGCCCGGTTTGAGAATGGGTATTCAAACATTGAGAATATGTCTTGAATCACCAATCCATCACCCAAGCCGAGGTCACATCATGATTTTTGCGAGGATATTGAGTTGTTAATTATTATTCCGTCGTCAAGGTGTCGCTACGTCGCGTATTCAACAACTACAACACGTAATTCCAGAGATAACATACCCTTGAGCAATTTTCAGAATGCGTCGTATTTCGGTGTAAACATATTGCTGTTCACAGTTAAATTGTCACTAAATCACTTTTCACTTTTATTTTATCCGAAGAATCAGTTAATTTCACAAATAGACTTTAAATGTCCATTAAAATAATGTATGCGACACGAAGAATTAAAGTTGAATTAAAGTTTATTGTTCTTCGAATTATTTGTCCCTACACTAAGCACACACAACGATTTTTCTTTCAGGGAATCGCGTCTGTTAGCATCAGCAATTCTGAGTTTGACGATAGCTTCTGATTGCGTTTATCTGTTGCCTTCTCAAGTCTAATAATTGAGTTTATGTCGGCGATCAGTTTCTTTCTGTGTCCTTTGATGTTCGTAACTATAAAGTATCACGAAGGCTAAGTCTCATCACAAATCAGCAATCACACGATATATTTTTCTGTCACAAATATCATCTATTATGCTATCTGTCTTAACGGTAAAGATGATTTTACTTCAGTCCGACTTCTGAGTAATACTTCCAAACGTAAAACTTTTAAATTTCAGATCGGTTTCAAAACAATCTAGTAGCGCTTAACATGTGTACTACTATTGCAAAGTGAAGTTAACATCTCCAGTGCCGAGTTAAATTATAGTCACAGCGAACTTACAGCTCGATGCGGCTACAACTCTCTTCTAGGATAAATGTTATCTTTGGTCAATTTATTATCTGGGTTTAACTTTCGTAAATAATAATTTATTTGAATCCTTTCTTTACAGTTTCTGTTTCGAATCATATGATATTCTTTCATTCAGTCCTTTCTTTATGATAAGCATTGGTATTTACATAACATTCTTGTTAATCAAACTGTGAACTGTGTACATTTTGTTGTCATTAGCTGTCGTCACTGTCAGGATAACTGATTTTTCTATTTCTTTTTGCAACGAAAGGGTGTTAATTATGGGTTCTACAATTGGGGTGTTACACTCCGCACGAAGTCCTTAAAACTTTTGAAGCAATCAAGGATGATTGTACCGAACACCCCGAAACGAAGCGATCGGAATACTTATGAATTTACAAAAACTAGAAACGGCAGTAATGGTTGTTGTGTGGATTTTATTTATTTATTTTGCAGAATAAAGGTGAATGTTTAAATTCAGGTTTCTACGGTGGATTTGATCAATGTTGCTGATCTTTACGAATCTCTTTGCATGTTTTTTGTGACCAAGCGAGGTGGCGCAGTGGTTAGCACACTGGACTCGCATTCGGGAGGACGACGGTTCCATCCCGCGTCCGGCCATACTGATTTAGGTTTTCCGTGTTTTCCCTAAATCGCTCCAGGCAAATGCTGGGATGGTTCCTTTGAAAGGGCACGGCCGACTTCCTTCCCCATCCTTCCCTAATCCGATGAGACCGATGACCTCGCTGTTTGGTCTTTTCCCCCAAACAACCCCAACCCCCATGTTTTTGTAGCTGACCGAGAAAATTTAAAGTATTTCGAAGAAAAGGCGATGGAATTAAGCGCGTCGAAGCAGTATACAAAAGACATGGGAAAAAGATAACTGAAAAGGAAAGAAATTTGTGATGAAACACCCGATGAATAAAGGAGAGTAACAGCGAATAATACTTTCAGCTTTGACACATTTATCGTCCAACTGATAGTCTCGTATCCGAATTAGAAAACCGGCAGGAGGCCTACAACAGGTTCAACGAAACGTTTTCAAATGGTTCAAATGGCTCTCTCTCTGGCTCTGAGTACTATGGGACTTAACATCTATGGTCATGAGTCCCCTAGAACTTAGAACTACTTAAACCTAACTAACCTAAGGACATCACACAACACCGAGTCATCACGAGGCAGAGAAAATCCCTGACCCCGCCGGGAATCGAACCCGGGAACCCGGGCGCGGGAAGCGAGAACGCTACCGCACGACCACGAGCTGCGGACGAAACGTTTTCATTTTTGACCAAAATGACTGAATTTTCATCATCAACCCTTATGGGATAAACCCTTTTTTTAAAAAAAAAATGGTTCAAATGGCTCTGAGCACTATGGGACTCAACTGCTGTGGTTATCAGTCCCCTAGAACTTAGAACTACTTAAACCTAACCAACCTAAGGACATCACACACATCCATGCCCGAGGCAGGATTCGAACCCGCGACCGTAGCAGTCGCACGGTTCCGGACTGCGCGCCTAGAACCGCGAGACCACCGCGGCCGGAATGCATCCTAATGATTTAGACACTTAGTTCAAGAATGCGTACATTTTCAGTGTCACATTCCTTCTGAGAGAATTTTAATAAAACCAATTATGGTTCTCGCTTCCCACGCCCGGGTTCCCGGGTTCGATTCCCGCCGGGGTCAGGGATTTTCTCTGCCTCGTGATGGCTGGGTGTTGTGTGATGTCCCTAGGTTAGTTAGGTTTAAGTAGTTCTAAGTTCTAGGGGACTGATGACCATAGATGTTAAGTCCCATAGTGCTCAGAGCCATTTTTTTAAACCAATTATGGTTCAAATGGTTCAAATGGCTCTGAGCACTATGGGACTTAACATCTGAGGTCATCAGTCCTCTATAACTTAGAACTACTTTAACCTAACCAATCTAAGGACATCACACACATCCATGCCCGAGGCAGAAGTCGAACCTGCGACTATAGCGGTCGCGCGGTTCCAGACTGAATGAGGCGCCATGTATATTTCCTATCGCATTTTCCAATTTAGGTTAACTTTTAATGTAAACTGACTACCAAGAAACTCATGATAAGGATTGTCCCATTTAAAGATATGAGGTGCATGGCACCCAAATGTTCCCGCTATATGCCGCGTGTCGTTCGTATGTAGGCACGCGAACTAAGCAGACAGGTGTGTAGTGAACATCACGACACAGCGCGAATCATTCGGCTTCAAACGTGGGATGATAATCGGCGCAAGACGCATAGCATACCGGAGATTACGCAATAATTCCTGCTTCCGTTGACAGCAGCGTAGACCTTCATTATCGCAGAGACAACATTTCTACACGAGTAAAGCCCCGTATAGGATGACCACAGGTGTCTGACCACCGGATGTCATGTTGCACCCGCAGTGTTAAACGGGGCGGTCGATGGTCTGGTATATAGGTCACCGCGGGTTTGAATGCAGAGCGTCTGAAACCCATTTCTGCCACCACTGTAAGGAAGCAAGCGCATCGCTTAGAGTTAATGTTCCGACAGCCGACAACTTTTAACCACCTAATGTGTATTGGTCCAATTTTATGTATGTCGATGGCCTGTGAGTCCCTACGCATATACAAAATTTATTTATATATTTGCATCATCAGTCTTCTTCTGATTGGTTTGATGCGGCCCGCCACGAATTTCTCTCCTGCGCCAGCTTCTTCGTCTCAGAGTAGCATTTGCACTCGACGTTGCCAATTAATTCCTGGATATCTTCCGTTCTTTGTCTTCCCCTACAATTTTTACCCTCAACATCTGATGCCCTGACAGATGCTCTACCATCCCGTCCCTTCGTTGTTTTCCGTATGTTCCTTTCTACGCCGATTCTGCTCAGAACTTCCTTATTCCTTATCAACATTCTTTTTCAACATTCTTTTGTAGCACTACATCTCAAACGCATCGATTCTCTTCTATTCCGGTATTCCCACTGTCCGTGAATGTCCAAACGTACATTATCGGAATTTTTTTCATATTAATGCCTAAACTTGATACCAGTAGACGTCTTGGCCAAGAATGCTCTCTTTGTTTGTGTTATTCTGCTAAGTCCTCCTTACTTAGACCATGACAGGTTCGTTTGATACTTTGTAGCAGATTTCCTTAACTTCGTTTTCTACGTGATCACCAATTTGATCTTAATTTCTTGCTGTTTTCTTATTTGTTTCTTCTCATTACTTACGTGACGTCCTAGTAAATTATAGATGTTAAGTCGTTTTGATAACTGATCGTATTTTAATTTTGCTTTGATCGCCTGTTGCCATTTATACACCATCATTTCTAATTTATGACCGACTTCCTTTGATTAGAATATCTTTAATTCAATGATAATATGAAGGTTGGTGTCTTCTGAGGTAAAGTGTTGATATATCTGTAAGACATCTCATAATAGTAGCTGATTTGGTTCGTGGATTCGACAACTGAAGATAATGTTTAATCTGACACTCAGCCATGCGCTCAACTGACTTTCTGGTTTTACTGCTATCAGTCAAATATGAATTTAAATATTTTCCATCTTATTGTAGTAAAGCAGTCATCAATCAGATGATTCGATAAGGATAGAAGCTGAAGTGTTAAGTATGTGACAAAGCCAGGAATTGAACCCGGCTCTCCTGCTTACGTTTCATTAATTTTAATTCATTACTTCAGCTTCTTTCCTAATCTAAGATGAAGTGGAGACTCAATCTGTCTCCAGGAAAATGCAATTACATTACATCAATAGATCAACTACGCCTGAGGTAAATGCAGGATTTCCTCGTTATATACAAAGCTGGGGTTCTATTCTAATATCGGAGAGACTGAAGATTTAAAAAGGCAAAATCAAGGAGGGCTGAGGTGTGAATTGAAGTTTCTGTTAGGTAGGGCGTTGGATGAGGCTAGTTCGTGCATTGTGTTAGGCACAATGCCAGAGTGCTGTACCGAATAACATATCTCCTTAGTAAGTATGAGACCCAGGTTCAAGTCCTGACCTTGCTACATATTTTGATTCATTACTTGAGCTTTCACTCTTATCTAAGATAAAGATGAGACAATATGCCTCAGGGAAAATATAATTACATCATATCAGCCAAAAGATTGTTTTGAGCATCGTAGTGCCTCCTGCTGGAGGTGGTATGGCTTGCCTTCTCCGACATTTTGAACAGACTTACCCAGCCAGTCATAGAGGGAGGTACAGTTTAATGTGGATTGCAAACTACGATACAAATCGGCATTTTTCAAATCAGCAAACAATGCCAGGAGTTAAAGAAGTGACAAGGCAGAGATAAAAATCGTAGTATTGATGGGAGATCTCGCTATGCTTTTTGTTTTTTTCAGTCACTCGGAGTATAATATTTCTCATCCACATTCAATTAATATCTCACTTCCTCTGTAGAAAACACCAGTTAATATTTTTTTAACTCGATGTACTGTTTCAAAACTAGAGATATCTCACCAATCAGTTGACTAAACATCCATAAAGATGCACTTGAAAATAGGCTTATTATATACTTCAGAAAATATTTGTAATTTAATGATTACTTTTTACTTTGATTATCACTTTATCTGAGTTTATTCGCTTCCAAAGGATAGACTAGAACTCCTTACATTAGAAAACTTTAAATTACGTAATAAAATACGAGGGCGTTCTGTAAACTAATGCCTCCGAATTTTTAATGTGCAATTTTTCGAAGTTTTTAAAATGAAATTACCGTTATTGATATTGTACATCTTTATTCTCTATATCTGCACACATATTTCTCAACATAGTCATCCACGAGAGACCGCTGTGTCGATACAGTCACTGTACAATATTTAACACAACCTCACCTCTGCTTGCACAGCTTCATCAAGAATAGAGATGTGGAATGCTTAGTAACATTTGTATATTTTGATTTGATAGTGGCGAGAATTATAGCTGGCTACATCATCGACATTTAGTCATTCGTAAATAAACTAAACTGGTCAGAGTGAAGTCGTTGAAGACGTTCTTTAACTTTTGGAAGCAGATGAAAATAGTATGGCGCCAGGTCGTGACTGTATAGATGATGATCGATGACAGTGGATCCAAGGTGTCGGGTTGTTGTAGCTGTCGCATGTCGCAGCGCTCGGATGTAGTCTGGGAATTTCATACTGGAGGAGAAATTGCTCCTTGTGTGAACGAACTCTTCGAATTCGAAAACTGATTACTGAACGCTTCTTCTCACGTACCGGCGTAGTTACGTTACACACCGCCTTGTTACACGCTGCAGTTTGAAGCCCTCTAACGGCAGAGGACTATAAATATGCGTACAAGAAGAATAAAGATGTGAAATGTTTAGTAACATTTGTTTTGTTTATAAATCTTTCAGATTTTTACATAAAAAATTCGGAGGCATTACTTTTCAGTACGCCCTTGTATATTCTGATTTGATAGTGGCGAGAATTATAGCTGGCTACAACGTCATCAACATTCAGTCATTCGTAACATTATTCATTTATTTCCACTGTGCAGTCATAATCGTGGCAAGAGATGTGCCACGACTTCGGACTTCTTGTCCCTCTGGACGGCCGTCGAACAAGTAATACTAAATCCGAGGACGTGATATTCTCTTGTCGCGCGAAAAACGGCCTTCAGCGCTGCTCATAACCTCTGCAACGTACACATAACAACAGAAAACAAGAGATACTTTGTAATTTTATATTATATAACTATTACTTCGAAAAAAATCATTAGTATTAATATATATGTTGAACCAGAACTCCTCCGAGAAAATTTCTGAGGCTGCATAGGAATATTTCCTGAGTATTTCGATATAGGAGACCAGTGGTTTCCGGTGGCTTGTTACAGAGTAATGACGCAGTTATCAATTATTCGGCTTTTTAACAAAATTATCTTTGTTTTTGTGAATCTACTTTCACAACAGTGAAAAAGCCTGTGATTCGAAATCACCAAATCGTAGTAACAGAAAAGGATCCGGTTATTCGTGAGCGCCTATTTACGGAATCAAAATTGCCGTGATGTTGTTACCTTCGGTGCGGGAAAAACTGAGAATAACATTGTCCTGTCGCTTTTCCATCACGTTCATTGAAGCGTCAGACGGCCGATTCTCCGTCAGTAAATCTATCAATAATGCTGTGTAACAATCTAAACTTATAATTAACACTGCCGTGAAAAGAAACTGGAGACTAGAATGATCAGTACTGAGTGCGTGCTTGAGGACCCAGAGTAACATAAGCCTTAATGTTACCAAAAGCTGGTACCGCGCGTGGCACTTGCCGCGGGCGTAACTCTTGCGTTCCGGCTCGGGTCGGCTACAGGTTTAGTTTGAAACAACCGCTGGTTCGATGTGTCACACGCGGTGTAAGCACGTAATGCTGTCAAGCGTAGGGCAACAGGCGTGTGGAGCTCCGGCGGTGGCAGGAAGGCGGAAGTGGGTTAGCGAGTGTGCTTCGATGGGGTGTGCTGTGAGCCCCCTCGAGGTTGTTGTGTTGATTTTTGCGTTCCTTGAAGGGAATTGTTTGACGGTTGTCCTGAATGACCTTGGACTCGTGTTCAAGTGTTAATGCGGCTTTAAGTGCTGCAAGGATCAGCTGGGAAGTTATTGAACTGGCTTGGTTGTTACAGTTGTGGCATGTGGTTTTAAGCGCTGCACAGTCATTTGGGCAGCCTTTGTGTCCCTTAACTTTGTAGCAGTTTGTTGTGTAAATTTACCAATGGTTTTCGGTGCTGCACAGATCAGCTTGACAGCTGTTGAATTCATTTGAGTTGTTGTGGTTGTTGACTGAATTTTCGTGCGTTTTAAGTGGTGCATAGATAAGCCAGGCGACTGCTGGCATCCTTGATGTTTCTGAAGATTTTTCTTGTTATATATATATATATATATATATATATATATATATATATATATATATATATATATATATTGGATTTAATTGATTTGCAGCTCAGGCTACCAGATTTTCGGATTATAAGCGAGGCTGCACCTCGACGTTGGTGTCCTCATGGCAGTTGAGAACTGAAGGGAGCTATTACCAATATTTACCATTTCTGTTAGAGCTGCAGTAGTAGGCGTTGGAGTCCACGGAGATCGGAGATTACGCTTCAACGATTAAGAAATTTTCGTTACTAGCGGACTGAAATCCGTTTTTTTTTTTCCAGTCTTCTGAGTGGTGTGATGGTGCCCGCCACGAATTTCTCTCCTATGCCAACCTTTTTACAACAGAGCACCACTTGCAACCTCTACAGCTTCCTCTAGCACTCTAGCACCATGGAAGTTAGTCTCTGCTATCTTAAAAGAAGTTCCATCGTCAGTGTTTTCCACACATATTCCTTTCCTCTCCGATTCTGCGCAAAACCTCCTAAATTTCTTACCTTATTAGTTAACCTAATTTTCAACATTCGTCCGTAGCACGACATCTCAAGTGCTTCGATTCTCTTCCCGTTTTCCCACAGTCCATGTTTCACTGCCATACAATGCTGTGCTCCAAACGTATATTCTCAGAAATTCCTTCCTCAAAATATGGCATATGTTTGATACTAGTAGACGTCTCTCGGTCAGGAATGTCATTTTTGCCAATGCCAGTCTGCTTTTGATGTCATCATTGCTCCGTCCGCCACTTGTTATTTTGCTGCCTAGGTAACAGGAATCTTATCTTCATCTACTTGGTGATTATCAACCCTGATTTTAAGTTTCTCTCTGCTCTTGCTGCTGCTACTTTTCATTACTTTCGTCTGTCTTCGATTTACTCTCCATCCATATTTTGTACTTATTGGACTCTTCATTCCATTCAGCAGATCGAATAGTGCTTCTTCACTTTCACTCAAGATATCAATGTCTCAGCGAATCGTATCATTGATACCCCTTCACCTTGAATTTTAAATCCGCTCCTGAACCTTCCTTTTATTTCCAGCATTGCTTCTCTGATAAACAGAATGAACAATACGGCAAAAGGCTACATCCCTGTCTTACACCCTTTTTAATCAGAGCATTATGACCTTGCTCTGTCCGCAGCTCGTGGTCGTGCGGTAGCGTTCTCGCTTCCCGCGCCCGGGTTCCCGGGTTCGATTCCCGGCGGGGTCAGGGATTTTCTCTGCCTCGTGATGACTGGGTGTTGTGTGATGTCCTTAGGTTAGTTAGGTTTAAGTAGTTCTAAGTTCTAGGGGACTGATGACCATAGATGTTAAGTCCCATAGTGCTCAGAGCCATTTGAACCATTTGACCTTGCTCTTCCACTCCTATTATTCCCTCTTGGTTCTTGTACATATTGCGTATTATCCGTCTCTCTCTATAGCTTACCCCCATTTTTCTCAGAATTTCGAAAGTCTTTCACCATTTCACACTGTCGAACTCTTTCTCTAGGCCGACAGATCCTATCTGTCTTGCTTCCATTATCAACTGCAATGTCAGAATTGCCTGTCTGGGCCGGCCGGAGTGGCCGAGCGGTTCTAGGCACTACAGTCTGGAACTGCGCGACCGCTACGGTCGCAGGTTCGAATCCTGCCTCGGCCATAGATGTGTGTGATGTCCTTAGGTTAGTTCTGATTCTAATGCTGGATCCCCTATCTCTTCTAAATCTACTCCTTTTCTTCTTCTACCGCATCATACAAACCTTCCCCCTCATATGGGCCTTCAATGAACTCTTTCCACCTATCCGCTATCTCCTATGTTGTTATCAATCGAATTTCGCTTGCTCAATGTTATCCTCCTTGCTTTTAATTTCACCGAAGGTTGTTTTGACTTTACTTTACGCTGAGTCAATCCTTTCGAGAATCATTTCTTTTTCGATTTCTTCGCGTTTTTGGTTCGGCCATTTCGTCTTAGCTTCCCTGCACTTCCCATTTATTTCATTTCTCAGCGACGATTATTTCTGTATTCCCGAATTTCGGTGAACATTTTTGTGCTTCCTTCTTTCATCAACCAGCTGAAGCATTTCTTCTTTTGCAATTGGTCTCTTTGCAATTGCCTTCTTTTTACGTATGTTTTCCTTTCCAGCTCCTGTGATTGCCCTTTTTAGAGATATCCATTCTTCTTAAACTGTGCTGCCTACTGGACTATTCTTTACTGCTGTATCTACAGTCTTAGATAACTTCAAGCGTATCTCGTCTTTCCTTAGTACTTCCGTATGCCACTTATTTGCATATTGATTCTTCCTGACTAATCTCTTAAACTTGAGCCAACTGTTCATCACTACTACATTGTGGTCTGTCCCTGGGTACACCTTACTATCAAGAATTTGATCTCGGAAACTCTGTCTGACCATGATGTAATCTAATTGAAGTCTTCCCGATTCACGAGACCCTTTCCAAATATACCTTCTCCTCTTGTGAGTCTTGAACAGAGTACTCGCTATTACTAGCTGAAGTTTATTACAAAAATCAATTAGTCTTTCTCCTCTCTCATTCCTTGCCCAAGGCCCATATTCTCCTATAACCTCTTCTTCCACTCCTTCCCCTACAACTGCATTCCAGTCCCCATGACTATTAGATTTTCATCTTCCTTTACGTACTCTATTACCCTTTCAATATCCTCATATACATTCTCTTTCTCTTCATCTTCAGTTTGCGACGTCGCCATGCGTACCAGAACTGTCGTTGTCGGTGTTGGTTTGCCGTCGAATCTGATAGGAATAACCCTATCACCGAACTGTTCACAGTAGCACACTCTGTGCTCTATCTTCCTGCTTATAACGAATCCTACTCCCGTTATACCATTTTCTACTGCTGCCGATATTACCCTATATTCATCTGACCAGAAATTCTTGTTTGCTTTCCATTCCACTTCACTGACCCCGACTACATCTACATTGAGCCATTGCATCTCCCTTTTTAGATTTTCTAGCTTCCCTACCAAATTCAAGCTTTTAACATTCCCCCGACTCGTAGAACTGCTCGGATAAACTGGTGGCGTAATATGGGCAGTCGATGACTACCAAAGAAGATCGAATGTGAGAAATATTCGTGCAGTCGCAAATGTTTGTAGTTTGATAGGTGGGAGTGCCACAAAGAACATACGAGAAATCCTGATGGGTGGGGGCTGAGTGTGGAAGTGTCGGTGCGTCTGAAGGTCACTTTTGTACTTTTTTCTTGAATGATTCGAAAATTACGGCCCCTAGCGAAATTTTTTAGCTACATTAAATTTACTAGAAAAAGACGCCTACTCATTTTTTTCTGTAGAGCTAATAGATTCCGCGTAGCGAGCGAGAGAATATGAAAATCTCATACATGGTTTGTAAAGACCAGCTTTAATATTACGAGTTACACAAAACAACAGAGGTAGTGGCAGCCGAAACAACATGTATGTATGGTAAAGTTTGATATATGTTGTCTACCTAAAAAATTTGGACAGTGGATCAATAAAACATGAAAAGTTAAGATGGTGGTTTCAACGTGCACCCTTCCCACCGCCATACTCGATTACAACGCACAGAACGTTCATACAATGAAGTTAAACTCCTAGAAAAGTCCTTCTTTGGAATGTTGTTCAAATCTCGTGTCACACTGGTTTAATGTCCTCTTAAGGGAATTGCTGCATTTTGTCGCCTTGTAGTGGGTTCGAACTGATAACATCAGGTCTCATTACACTATGGAGAATGTATTTGAAGATTCGATTTGAGATATTGCTCCATTATGATTTGTGAGTCAACAGCATTGACAGACTACAGCCGCATGTCCACTACTTAACACTGACTACTCACAACGGACGGGTCGAATACGCATCTGTTGTTTACATTGTTATAGCTGCTACTGTAGTTACTGCACTGAAGTCCCTTGTACACCAGGAATAAATTAAATCTCGGATATGAAACTTCCTGACAGATTAAAACTGTGTGCCGGACCGAGACTCGTACTCGGTACCTTTGCCTTTCGCGGGCAAACGCTCTACCAACTGAGCTACCCAAGCACGACTCACGACCTGTCCTCAAAGCTTTAATTCTGCCAGTACCTCGTCTCCAAAGGACCCAAGTTCAGGTCTCGGTCCGGCACACAGTTTTAATCTCTCAGGAAGTTTCATATCAGCGCAAACTCCGCTGCAGAGTGAAGATCTCATTGTGTCAATCTCGGATGTTTTTGGACGGACGTTGTACGGCATATTGTGCACGGCGAATGGAACTCTACCGACAAAAATTCGAAGATTATTTGAGGATATTTTCCGAGTATTCTGGTGTAGCGTACTCGTAATCTCCGATGGCTCGTTACAGAGTAATTACATTTAACTTGATGTCTTACCCTTCCATCGGTATTGCGTTGAAACTAACTGCACGACAATACAAATGTCATCGGTATGCACTGTGTGTCTTTATTCGATAAAAAGTTGTTCCATTCACTCACGTGTAACCCAAGCAAGATCGCTCTAGCAATTCTTGAGTGGAGGTTTGAGGAATTATCAAATTTACAATACGTTAACAACCCCTTGACAGCCAAAGACTTCCGGCATAAGAAGTCACCCTCAGTCTGCCAACTGCCTTGTCAAAGAGGGCGGAGCGGACAGAGGTACAGGGTATTCTCTTGCCCTTTGGGTAGGAAACAGCCACTAAAGGCGAAAGAATCAGCAATGATCAACAGCATGAGGATGCAGAAGGCAATGGAAACCACTGAAGGACACATAAAGTGTATCCACAGGACATGCGGCCTGTAATTGACAAAGTATCAAGATGATCTCTCCATTGGCAAAAGAATCCGAAATAGTCCCCCATTCGTATCTCCGGAAGAGCATTGCCAAGGGGAAGGTGACCATGAGATAAAGATTGAATAATCAACGAAAGGATAACGTTCTACAAGTAAAATTGACGATTTTGTAAATTTTACCTAAGTATTTCGTGAATTATAGAAGCATTAAATAAAGAAGTACTTCGTTGTTTACGTTAGGCCTTGTATCATATCGAAGGTTTAGGACTACCGTAGGTTGGGCTCCATTTTCACCAACTCAAATATTTTAGAATTTCCTTACCAGACTGAAGATTGTGGTTCCGGATTGCTGTTAGGAGCGGTGCAACAGCGGATGATTGAATGTTAGTACATGTAATTTGCTTATGGAGATTTGATAGTGGCGCTGTATGATTGATTTAAAAAAATCGAACTTCTTTTCTGAACGACTGCAGATTTCGCAAATATAATGAGTAGGAAAGGACGTTGCAAATTAGTAATAAAATCATTCCAACGGCGGATCAATACCACACTGAAGTTTGCGACTTTCCTGCTAGAAATGCTGAAAAATAAAACTCATAATATAATGAATAATCACATAAATATGTGAACTGGTTAACTGATAATACGAGGGGCGTTCAGAAAGTAAGCTCCGATCGGTCGCGAAATGGAAACGACTATGAAAATCCGATAAAGCTTTGCACAGATGTGTTGGGTAGTGTCTCTAGTATAACCCCAGTTAGCATCACGTCGCTCTTCTCATTTTTGAGCTCGCAGTGAGTGCGTAAAGATGTCTAGAAAATAGTGTCTGCCGCCAAGTACGAGGGCCTGGTGAGAAATTTCGCCTGAAGCTATGCAGCTAACATTACATAACTGTCGTGCTGTTTCTTCTTCAAGACAATTCTCAGCCGCATTCTGCAGGGGCAATGAAGATGCTCCTGCATCGTTTTCAAATGGAAATGTGAGATTACCCACAATAAAGTCCGCAATTGTCTCCCCCTGAGTTTCATCTCTGGTCACATGAACCGCTGTCTTTGAAGACAACATTTTGACACAGACAACGAGGTGTAGGCCCGCGTGGAGAATTGGCGGAAAGCACTGGCGGCTGCCTTCTATGATGAGGCTATTGAAAAGTTGGTACAACGCTATGACAAAAGTCTAAGTCAGAACGGCGACTACGTAGAGAAGTAGCTGAAAGGTGTAGCTAATTGTTACAAGTAAAACATTTCTGATGTTCACTGTGGTTTCAATTTGGCAATCAATCGGAGCTTACTTTCTGAACAGGCCTCGTAAAACAGCACTTCCGCAACTTAAAATAAGTTAGTCTGTTGTGGAGTAACTACAATTACAGCATAAAATGCTTACATGTCCAAAGCTGAAAGCAAAAAGACAAGTGCGAACAGCCACGCTTCTCCTAGCTGCTCTCAAAAAACTTGAAGACTGCACCTTCTTTTATTACCCAGATAATATAAATATGAATATCGACTATGTGGCTGTAACATTTATACAAATTTTTTACGCGAAACATAGTTTTTTTTAGAAAAGATGTATTACACTGCGAAACTACTGTGCATGTAAGGGTTAAGTCTGGATCGAATTGTCAACGTGCTTAGTTTTAGTTTACGTTTAAAAAAGTCGTTTTTCCTCTTTTACTGGCATGGCACGTTTAAATTAATGATGTTAGCGAAATAGCAGACTATGCTGGTGACATTAAAACCGAATTAATAGAGACCTAAAAAGGTCGAATCTCGGGAATAGTAGATGTAGTCAAAAATTTTTGTGCAGTGGTAGGAGGGAGTTCCACGAATAACATACTAGAAATCCTGACTGATGAGGAATGAGTGTGGGGTGGACGTGCGCTTAAGATCACTTTTGTAAGTTTTTCTTCAATAACTCGAAAATAGTGACCTCCAGCAAAACCTTATGTCAGTACAAAAATTAACTCCTACAAAAAGGTCCTGCGCATTTTTCCCATAGGGCTAATAGACTCTCGTAGAGACTGACAGAAAATAAAAACAACGAGCGTGGTTTATAAAGGCCAGCTTTAACATTGCGGTTTGCATTCAACGACTGCGGTAGGGGTAGCTGAATAATGCTATGTATCGTATAGACTCCAACATCCTCAGCAATGGTGCGGCACAAAATCTATAGCACTATGGCACTTTTTGGTTTACGATAATGTATATGCGATACAGTGTTCACTGATAGATGCGAGCCCCCAGCAGAACAATCTATAAATGCGATCCAGCTAGCACGGGAGCAGAGGTGTGCTCTGGTTGCACACGTGGGAGTGCACTCGCTCGGCCACGTGGCTCTATCGACTGAGACCGCCAGTCTCGTGTTATGTGCGACGCCGCTGCCGAACTTCTCAAACTGATATATGAACACGACTTCTCCTTCCCTCTCGTTGCAGTTATTGGATTCTTGGGATTTATGAAGTTGGCGTGTGGCTCCTTCTTCTCCGCTTCTCGAAAGCCACCTTCTCTTTCCTCTTTGATCTCGCGTAACTACCATAATTTTTCCAACACCGAGAGGAAATAAATTTTGAGACGAGCCTCTGCTGCACTTCGTAACCACCACCACTCCCAAAATACCTGCCCTCTCAAGACAAACAGTATGCCTGAGGCAAGAGCAGCACCTGGTAATCGCCCGGTTTATTAGCATCTTTATGCACTGCTCTTCTTTTCTTTAGCAGCAAAGAGCTGGAAGCTCCGCGAAGCTAGAAATAATGTGGCTCCCATTACACTGCAGGGAAAAAAATTACAGATTTTTCCCCTTCACGTATGAACTTAAGCGTTTTACATTCTACTGCGTTGTTGGTTGGTAGTAGTGCTTATTACCACACAAGCATTAAGAAGAATGAACGTCAGGATGGAAAGGACTGGCGTATAGCGCGGGACAGGGAAATTTCATTTCAGGAGCAGGAAATATGTTTACGTGGGCGAGTAGTAATTCTGGGACCACCCACGCCTGCTTCTCATTTGGCTCCACTTAAAACTCGTAAAACTCATAATTTGTTAGCTTTCTGAGTTTGCGCGGCAATTCCATTTCGTTACCACTCGCAGTTAAGCGAGGACTTGGAAGTGGGGGCGGATTTCTGCAGAGGGCTGGAAGCGGCGCAATAGCACGCCCGGTTACGCCAACAGGTAGAGGCGGGCGGAGCAAGTGGCCACTTGCAGCTAAACCCAGCTGCTCCACGTTTACTTCTTTTTTTAAAAAAGTAAATGTTGCATTTGGTGAATATTTGGAACTTCCTCTCTCCACGATTAACGGAACGTGTTTCTGTCTTCTACACTGGCACCTGAAAGGGAAGGTTTCATGCTGATTTCAGACTTTACGCTAGCGATACAGCCCGAAGGCAGTCCTAAACTATTTTTTATGACTAACTACAATATGCAATGGCCTATGATTCGCCCAAAAAATATAGAAATTTCGTTTTGCTATGCTGAAACCAAAACCGAAAACATTTTACTGCTTTGTAATTTAACTTATGACTTCATAAGAAACTATGATCCCTGCTTTTAATGTCCTGAAATATAAAGAATCTGACCAATGTGTGAATAAACACAACGTGACAAACCTTGTTTTTAAATTACGTACTCTCAAGAACTTTCATAAAGCGCATCGAAATAATTAAAGAGGGTTTAACGAAAGATGAAACAAAACAAAACTGCAACCACAATCCTTACAACAGACTACATGCAACTATTTCGAGGTCATTTTTTTTTTACTTCCGAGAGAACGAAATGAAAGAAATAATTCATTACCGCCTGTTACCATCTTCCGTATCAGCACATTAGAAGAACCTCGCCTGATGATCTGCTGCTCTCCGGATCGTGATAGCATCGAATTCTTCTTCACATACTGCACACATTTCGACAGCTCATTGAAAATGATTTATTAACGAAGGGAAAGGGGGGGGGGGGCAGAATGCGGACCAGTAACAGACGGCTAAGGAATAAGCAGATATATTCTTGTGAATACATTAAAATGAGAGGCAGTGTCGATAGAAATAGATGGTAATTGGCAGGTTCACAACTTCGAACTACTGAGACGGTCCACAGGCTTGCTGCGGTTGCCGGCCAACCCATAAGTACACGTAAAGATATACTATGCGTGTTTTTTAAGTAAGTACCGTTTTGAAATTAAAAAAAGACATGCTAAGATATCTCAATAATTTTATTTTTGCATGAAAGCCTGTACCTTAATCTACGAACTGACGCCATTACAGTCTGATTCTTCCTAGTTTACGTTGTGTATTGAGTGTTTAAGATGCCTCCGATAATCGTGAGTCCCGCCGACTGTGAAACACGGGCTTTTATAAGATTTCTTAATGCTAAAGGCCTAAAGGCTATCGATATTCATCGTGAGATCTGTGCAGTTTACGGAGAAAACATTATGAGTGATGGAATGGTCAGAAAGTGGGTGAGAGCAATTAAAGATGGCCGCACAAATGTGCATGATGAACAACGGAGTAGGCGTCCTTCGGTGGTTAATGAAAGTTTGGTGCAGGAAGTGGACAATAAGGTGAGAGAAAACAGACGCTATACGATTTCCTCCTTGCAGGATGACTTTCCTAATGTTTCTCGTAGTGCTTCGTATGGCATTGCGACAGAGCACTTGAATTACCGAAAACTGTGCGCACGTTGGGTACCGAAAATGTTGACGGATGTACAATGTAAGAGGTCCATGATTAAGGAATTTGTTGCTAGCGCACTCGAGCAGATGTAATTTCGATGGATTGCTCACGCGCTGCCTGCGATATGTAAGACATAAGAGAATCTGAGACCAAAGAGCAGTGTTGACTGCAGTAGGAACTGTGTAGCAGTAGCAGTAAGTTGTTGCTAGCGAGCAGTCTGGTGTGTCGAGTTGGCTGGGCCGGTCGTGGGGAGCGATGGCGGAGCCTGAGCGATATAATGTAATGTAAAAGCAGCGTCGCGCATATGTAGTATTGTTATGTCAAGTCCCAAGTAAATGTTTTGAAAAAAAAAATCTCTTAATAATAATCTTTCTCATAAAAAGTAACTTTTGACGATCATTCATTTCAATTTAAAGAATTTTCCAATTTCTCCAATCCTTGGTCATCCCGATTATTGATAAGAAAAATCAGTTGTATCCTTTTATAAATGACAAATCTATCGGCCAGCATTGCACAGGGCTGTGCCAGAAAAATTTATTGTAAGAACAGATATATATGCGTTATTCGGCGACCTAATTGAGGTAAGAATTTTCAATTTTTTCAGAATGATGTTTCAGGGCCATGACGCAGCACTGCTGACGTCCTTAATTTACCAGTTCAAATTCACAGTCATTATTGAAAGGTTATAAGTGAGCGACAATTTTATTGAGAAATTAATCACATTTTTATTATTGATAGGTTACGCAATTTTCCTGTTGGTAGGTTATGCTGAATGTAAACGACATAATTATATTTTTTACTGTTGAGAGGTTTAGGAATTTTTCTGTTTTTGAGGTTACACAAAATGTGAATGTTATTTAATATTATTTTATTTTGTGGGGAGGTTACACTTGTCGACAACCGGCCAGGATCGTATTTTTGTGAATTTATGAGAAGTAGTCAGTTATATATCTGCTCTTATTTACACTATTGTTAAAGGGAGTTTGCATCTGGCGCAACGCGTTTACTAACTTGTCATTCTTTCTTTCACAGATCATCGGCAATTTATTGCTCTTTCTTGTAATTGTATTTGTACCATTTTTGCTTTGTCTTTGTTTCATTTTGTGCTTAACTTTGATTTGTGAAAATGCCGCGCAAAACTGCTAACAGTACATCGCGATGTGCAATGAGTGAAAAAGCCAACTCGAATAATTTGAACGATAATACTAGCGACTCTCAGTGTCATAGTGATAATCTTCTAATTACAGATAATCAGATAATTTACACTATTGTTAAAGGGAGTTTGCATCTGGCGCAACGCGTTTACTAACTTGTCATTCTTTCTTTCACAGATCATCGGCAATTTATTGCTCTTTCTTGTAATTGTATTTGTTCCATTTTTGCTTTGTCTTTGTTTCATTTTGTGCTTAACTTTGATTTGTGAAAATGCCGCGCAAAACTGCTAACAGTACATCGCGATGTGCAATGAGTGAAAAAGCCAACTCGAATAATTTGAACGCTAATACTAGCGACTCTCAGTGTCATAGTGATAATCTTCTAATTACAGATAATCAGAGTGTGCCGATCACTACTAATGACTTTATTCCAAATGATGAACAAACACATTCAGTTATGTCCACACTTAATTCAACGGCAATTGATGACGCAGGACGATTCGTTACAATGAACGCTGCCCAGTTTAACACACCTGATTTGCAAAATGTACACAGTGAACAGATAAATGATTCTAACGAAGGTGAACAATATTCACAAAACACGTCAAGTTTATTTGATTCCGATGTAGTGACCAACAGTGCACATCCGACTGGCAAACCTTTTTGTGAATCAGACAGTGACCAAATGGTTTCCGGTACACAAAACGTGACAAATGCACATACACCATCACACAGTACAGAGAATACAGCAGCTAATTTTGGCATGGATCGAGTTATGGCATTATTGCTACAACTTAATGAAAATCTCAAACAACAAATTAATGAAAATCTCAAACAACAACTTAATGAATCGAACAAACAACTTAATGAAAATCTCAAACAGTTGAATGAAAAACAGGACAACCTTAATCAATCGAACAAACAACTAAATGAAAAACAAGACAACAATTTCAAACAGCTTAGTGAACAGATTACAGCCGTTGCCGTGCAATGTCATGATACTAAAGAATAATTACGTGAGGAATTTAAGGCTTGTGCTAGGAATAGTAGTGAAGAAATTAAACACCACAAGGACTCACAGTTAATCTTAGCAAATCGCACTTTGGCAAAACTTCGATAAAATTTCTCGGACATGTAATTTCAGCAGAGGGCATTGCGCCTGACCCGGAAAAACTTCAAGCTTTACGTGACATTACTGTTCCAACGACGAAGAAACAACTACGCAGCTTTCTGGGATTAATTAACTTTTTCCGTAAATTTATTTATTACTCTGCTTTAGACACCCCTAGATTATGCCAATTGACGGGTAAAAACGCTATTTGGTCCTGGGATACCCAAGCACAGTCTGAATTTGTCAATCTAAAACAAGCTTTGTTGAACGCACCTCTTTTATCATACCCAGATCTTACTAGAAATTTTTCCATTGCCACCGACAGTTCTAACACCGCTTTAGGCGTACATATTTTTCACGAAATTGAAGAAGACGGTAATACAGTCATTAAAAACATAGCCATTGCGAGTCGCATTCTGTCACCTGCTGAACGCAATTATTCTGTTACAGAACTTGAAACATTATGTGTTGTATGGGCATTTACGAGATTTAGGCATTTTCTTTATGGAAGACATACGACCGTTTACACAGATCATAGAGCTATACAGTTTTTACTTTCCGCTAAATTTACACACGACAGATTAAGCAGATGGAAACTTTATTTACAGGAATTTAATTTTACAATTGCTCACATTCCCGGTACACAAAATGTTGTAGCAGACGCACTATCCCGTTCTCTCAGCAACAATCAGCAAGACATTGCAACCAACTTCTGCCAAGCAAATTCTGGCGTCATGTATATTCAACAAGTCGCATTTGAAAACTTCATTTCATCGTCATTACGAGACATAGTGCAAGAGCAGAGCAAAGACAACGTGTGGAAAGAAATTAAACGCCTTTGGCAAGATAAGAATAATGTTACCATTAGAAACCATTATACTGTACGCAATAACATTCTGTTTCGCCGCTCTCACCCTGACAGCAATAATTGGTTATTATGTATTCCTGACGAGCTTGTTAACAAATAATTTGGTATACTCATTTAAGTTACGCACATTGTGGAGCCAGAAAATGTTTTCTTATACTGAGACAGAACTGTTATTTTGCCAACATGGAGAAACGTATACGACGAGTCATGTAAAATCTGCCAGAAAGCTAAATCAGACACGACTTCACATATTCCTCCGTTACATCCTATTGTACCTGTTAAATTGAGACACATGGCCGCTGTAGACATTTTTGGTCCGATTCCCAGAACTAATAGAGATTTCTGCTACATCTATGTCGCTGTTACACTCACTTCGAAATTTGTTACCTTCACTCCGTTGCGCAAAGCTACTGCTAAATCTATTTCGAATGCATTTGTAAAAGATTTTTTATTTCATGTAGGGCATGTATTGAAAGTAATTTCCGACAATGGACCACAGTTTCGATCTGCTATATGCACACGTATGTTACGAGCAAGAAACATTTCTCCGATCTATATATCCAGGTATCACGCTTCTTCGAACCCTTGTGAACGACTAATGAAAGAAATTGGTAAACTATGTAGAATATACTGCCATAAAAACATATTGATTGGGACACACACATACTCTCATTCCAGGATGTAATTAACTCCATACCAAATGAATCCACTATGCTATCTCAGACTGTTATACTGAAAAATGTTGAACCACCCAACAAAATTAAAGAACTAGTATCTTTTCCTACATCTCGTCGACTACGCTACCATGAAATAATTGACATTGCACTCAAAAACATCAAATGTGCCGCAGAGCGCCGGAGGAGACAGCAAAAACAGGTTTGTACACGCCGTGACTTTCACGTTGGACAGAAGATATATGTACGCATACATTATTTATCCAACAGAGGAAAGAGTAGATGCAGTAAATTTGAGCTTCTATACGCAGGTCCATACAGAATTCGCAGCATTCCTCACCCCAATGTAGTACACGTTGAAACTTTGAGAACCAGAAAAAGCAAGGGCAATCACCATGTCTCCAACATCAAACCCTTTATTGAATGAACATACTTTATGATTTATCACACTGTAATGCCATTTTCAGATATTTATATGAACACTTACTGATGATTATCATATTTTTTCCTGGCAAGTGCCCGGCAGGGTAAGGTTAGCAGGTCGCTTTTCTTGTCGTTATATATCAGACCGTGCACATTTTCTATTTTTCGTGTATGTATGATTGTTTTCCTATCGAAAGTAGAATTTTTGTCTGTATGCACTATGTAATCTTTAAGATATAACAAACACCAGTCGACTTTGACATTTTGCCTTATGATATCTCAACATCGTGACTATTTTACATGTTTTTGGCTACTACATTATGATACTCTGTGTATATTTTTTGCACTTGTAAACTGTCTATGTTTTTGACATAATACGTTTTCTGTCATGCTATGCTGTATGCTTAATTATATCTCTAGAAACAAGTTTTTATTTAATGAGTATATGATTTAAATGCAAGATATTAATCCTTATTCATCATTTTCAGAAAGCAATAACGTGTATAAGAAATAAATTAAACAAACCACAGTGGATTACTATGAAATGGAATTTCACCTTCGGAATGAACGAAAGAAGATGCAATACCTTGTCATGAAGTGCAAATGGATCAGAATTAACAAGCATTAACCAGAATATACTATACACATAGTATGATAGCAGTCTTAAGTAATTATTTTTCTTTCAGAATACGAGGTGATAGAGCAAGCTGTCAGACAGAACTACACATGTTAATTTTAGTGATGAAATATGCTAGAAATAAGAAACTCTATACTATGAATAGTTGTATGAAGTAAATGGTAATATGAATAATGAATAATGAAGTGTCTATTTTTTGCCGATGATGATAAATGATGATGAATAGTTATATGAAGAATATGATAATATGAATAATGAAGTTTTTCTTTGCAGATGATGATAATGATGAAGTTATTATAATATGAATAATGAAGTTTTTCCTTGCAGATGAGAATAATGATGAATTTTATATATTTACTATTAGTTAAGAGATGCAATGTAGTTATTTAAGTATTTGTTGCAGTTTGTTTTGACGGTATGTCTTATGTCGCATGGTATAATGACCGAATGTTTTGGAAAAGACAGCTAGAGTACGTACATATTAAGTACACGTTTCATTATCTGTTAATTCGAAGTTCACTACTTTTCAGCATAATATGCATTTCTTCTTTCAGCTCAATAATCCATTTCGTATTTTTTCCAGGAGAAGCTATTCATGAAATTAATGTGCTATAAGCAGTTAGTCATTAAACCTGTTCTAGTACTTTCATTTTTTTTACCCATTTGTGTGTATCATTCATGAATGTGATCACATATATTCTACTTGTTTCATAACCTTGCTACAGCTGACTCATGACTCATGACGTAATTAATCCTTATTTCCAGCAATAAGTCAAAAGCAAATATTTTCATGCCCCAGCAATTAATTATCGATCCCAACGCAATGCATTGCTAGCAAAAAAAAAAAAAAAACAAAAAAAAAGGAAAAAATATTACCAGTCCCAACTATTACCACTATACAACCAAATAATGCCACCAGTTTAAGATATATTTCTAGTTCTAAATATAATACAAATTTCTCTGTTGCATTGAATCCATTATATCTATGTATTATTGGACTACAGACCTTGAGTAATAGTTAAAGTGTGTTACATTTTAAATATGTCCTATGTCACTTGAATGATGAGTTCTGAGTAATACTGAATGATGACTTATGAATTAATGCTATTCCAATAATTAACTCTTGTTTTGAATGATGAGTTCTGAATAATACTGAATAATGTTTTTTAAAACTATATGAATACTTTGTAACTGGCCAATGAGTGCCAATAATTACCGCAATCAGATGAGTTATGAATAGTGTTTTGTAATATTCAATACTTGCTACATGTTTAGTAACTGGCCAATGAATGCCAATGATTACTATAATCAGATGAATTATGTATAAATGCTATGCCAATAATTAACTCATTTTGAATGATGACTTCTGAATAATGCATAAAACAATGCTTTGTAACTGGCCAATGAGTGCCAATAATTACTATATTTAGATGACTTATGAATAATGTTCTGTAATACTCCACACATACTACTTAATTGCTGTGTAAATAGCCAATGAATGCCAATAACTATTCAAATCGGTTGATACGCTAGTGTAATTCTATGATGACTAGCATAAGACGTAATGTCCTTCACCTTCTGACCTAATTACCAGAAATTACTGCAATATCCGTTTGTCCTGTCCATCCTCATGATCATGGATCACTATATTTGGTTTTTGCACTAATTCTCTGTTGATGTGAGAGTATGGATTCTACAAGAATGTTGTGTTGACATATCAAGCTGTCCACCACCTTGAACGATGGAGATGTTATTATGGTCCCACTGTTTGGTGTACCTAATGTACTACCAAAATGATAACATTGAATATCAATACAACATTTCAGTGTCTTGGCTACACTGTTTAATACTTCAGGGAAGAGAACTTCAGATGGTCTCACTTGGTGTTGTGCTTCTGTAGAAAGATATGGACTTTCAGTGCAGCTATGTGCAACCTACTGTGCTACAACCATGATGCAATCCTTCCCATTCCTTTCCCAGTTCTTGTAAAATGGTAAAGACTTTTACAGTGTGTGGGCACTTTATTTCACTCCTTGGTGTGTTTAATTCGTGTAAAAATGCTAAAGAGTTTTACAGTGCGTGTGCACTTTATTTCACTCCTTGATGTGTTTAATTCATGTAAAAATGCTAAAGAGTTTTACAGCGCGTCTGCAATTTATGTCATTTGTTAATATATTTTGTACTCAGTGCGTGTGCTCTTTATTTCACTCCTTCATATGTCTAATTCATGTAAAAAATGCTAAGACTTTTACAGTGCGTGTGAACTTAATTTCATTTGTTAATACGATCAGTTGTCCTAAATATGCTAAAGACTTCTACAGTGTGTATGTACTTTATTTCACTCCTTGATTTGTTTAATTGTTGTAAAACTGCTAAAGACTTTTACAGTGTGTGTGCACTCTCTTTCATATCTTAATATGTTCTGCACTTATCAGTAATGTATATACTCTGTGACTGTAGACTTAGTAACAAAATAGATTATAGAAAAATTTGTTGCTCATGGAAAGTCCAATTAACTCAGCATCGCTGCCAAATTTTTGCCCCCCCCCCCCCCCAGTGGAGGGTTATGTAAGAGGTCCATGATTAAGTAATTCGTTGCTAGCGCACTCGAGCAGATGTAATTTTGATGGATTGCTCACGCGCTGCCTGCGATATGTAAGACATAAGAGAATCTGAGACCAAAGAGCAGTGTTGACTGCAGAAGGAACTGTGTAGCAGTAGCAGTAAGTTGTTTCTAGCGAGCAGTCTGGTGTGTCGAGTTGGCTGGGCCGGTCGTGGGGAGCGATGGCGGAGCCTGAGCGATATAATGTAATGTAAAAGCAGCGTCGCGCATATGTAGTATTGTTATGTCAAGTCCCAAGTAAATGTTTTGAAAAAAAAATCTCTTAATAATAATCTTTCTCATAAAAAGTAACTTTTGACGATCATTCATTTCAATTTAAAGAATTTTCCAATTTCTCCAATCCTTGGTCATCCCGATTATTGAAAAGAAAAATCAGTTGTTTCCTTTTATAAATGACAAATCTACCGGCCAGCATTGCACAGGGCTGTGCCAGAAAAATTTATTGTAAGAGCAGATATGTATGCGTTATTCGGCGACCTAATTGAGGTAAGAATTTTCAATTTTTTCAGAATGATGTTTCAGGGCCATGACGCAGCACTGCTGACGTCCTTAATTTACCAGTTCAAATTCACAGTCATTATTGAAAGGTTATAAGTGAGCGACAATTTTATTGAGAAATTAATCACATTTTTATTATTGATTGGTTACGCAATTTTCCTGTTGGTAGGTTATACTGAATGTGAACGACATAATTATATTTTTTACTGTTGAGAGGTTTAGGAATTTTTCTGTTTTTGAGGTTACACAATATGTGAATGTTGTTTAATATTATTTTATTTTGTGAGGAGGTTCCAGCACAAAACCAAACGTTTAGACAGTGCAATGACTTTCCTTGAGCGGTGCCACAACGACGGTGATGATTTATTAAGCCAAATTGTTATGGGCGATGAAACGTGGGTGGCCTGCGTCACACCAGAATCAAATCAACAGTCAATGGAAGTTGAGCAAGGCCATCGTTGTGCTGGCAAGACAATGCCCGTCCGCATGTGGCGAATCAGATCAAGATCTCATCACATGTTTTCGATGGGAAACTCTAGATCATCCTCCGTACAGCCCCGATCTTGCGCCCAGTGACTACCATCTGTTCCTGCACTTGAAGAAACACCTGGGCGGTCAGCGTCTTCAAGACGATGACGAACAGTGGTTAACAAGTCAGGCGGCAGACTTCTATGAGGAGGGTATTCAAAAACTGGTACAACGTTATAACAAGTGCCTCAATATTGACGGAAATTATGTAGAAAAGTAGATTAACGTACAGTCTTTCATGTAAAAATAAAATTATTGAGATATCTTAGCACGTCTTTTTTTAATTTCAAAACGGTAATTACTTAAAAAAACACGCCTCGTAGATACGAACACAAATAACGATGTCTGTTCCTGTCCCAGGAATTCACTATTCCAATCACAAATTAAGATAAAGAGCCATGAGCAGAAACACGATGTGAGCATACGGGCAGGGGCAGTACGATAAAGACAGACGATTTAACACTGATAAAACCGTGAGGCTGATATCTTGCGCTGCAAACCGAATGTTTGCATTTTAAACACTGTCGGCTTTGCTATGGGCGTTCTACCAGGAATGAATCGATAAAAATTGAGCGTATTTGTGCTTGGGTGCTTTCAAGGTTGTGGAAACGAACATATGAGTCAAAAACTGGCACATACTACCTCTCAACTGCTGGTCACGAAATAAAGCATACGATTTACTGTCACGAACTGCATCTATTGAACACTGCAACGAACTGAAATCGAGAGGGTAGCTCTCAGTAGTTCCTTAACTCGGATCCTAGCACACTGTATGCTTACTCCGAAAGCAGAGGGTCCTTCTACCAATATGAGCGGACTCGCTAATGCCGACGGTCGCTTAGGCTTTCAGCCGAGGGGCAGTTAGGCCCGCCCAAGCGCGGGTTGGCGTTACTGGAGTGGCAACAGGGGCCATTGGAGAGGCCGGTGTCCGCCCGTGCAAGCGTCGCCTTCGTGTGGATTTTTGAAACCAGTGGCCATTGGAACTTCTGTAGTTCTACGCCATTTCGAGTAATTTATGGATTAACCGGTTGGCCGGCCTGTGTGGCCGTGCGGTTCTAAGCGCGTCAGTTTGGAACCGCGTGACCGCTACGGTCGCAGGTTCGAATCCTGCCTCGGGCATGGATGTGTGTCATGTCCTTAGGTTAGTTAGGTTTAAGTAGTTCTAAGTTCTAGGGGACTGATGACCTCAGTAGTTAAGTCCCATAGTGCTCAGAGCCATTTTTGATTAACCGGTTGGTGAACTTAGAAATTTCTCCGCCCCCCATCATCTGATAGTCCTGTGCTTAAGGAGCTATCGTTACAGATGGCTTGAGGAAATTACTTTTGACCCATAAGCAACCGAATTCAGTTTGTCGTCCTTTTTAATGAAAGGGTGTGCAGTGCTGTGCCTACTACAATTGAACTCGCAATTGTATAAGTAGCCCTAATCTCTGATTGAAGCAGCAGTATTAATTTTATTTTATTTTCTCTCTCCCTCCACCCTCTCTCTCTCTCTCTCTCTCTCTCTCACACACACACACACACACACATACACAACACACACACTCTCCCTCCCCCCCCCCCACTCTCTCTCTCCCTCACTCTCTCTCTCTCTCTCTCTCTCTCTCTCTCTCTCTCTCTTTGTACACGGACTTTGCTGGAACACTACAGAGACTTCAATTAGTGCTCTAAACGTCACTGGAAAGTCTCTGTGTTGTATACTCTCTATATGTGTGTACCGATTAAAACTTTTAAGTGAAATTTGTGAGACGCGAAAGGAGATTTGCTACATGTATCCTACAACGCCTAGCAAATGAAACAGAGCTGTGCTTATGTGGCAGCATTTGAAAGGCGAACGTTTGAAATATGATTGAAATTATGTAACCGACAGTAGGCTGAAACACAACTGTTAGAATGGAGTGGCATGTGATCGTGTATTTTATCTCCCGCTTATGTGCTTTGCCCTGTACTGAACTTCTCTGACTGCGAGAATGTAAATTTAATTTAGCTGCGAGATTGTAAACTGTCAATAACTTTAAACCAAACCAAAACGGCATGAATTTACGTAACACAAAAACTAAAGATGATGTTACAGTATTGATTTGAAATTGGCAATGGTAATAACACAAAACTTGATCAGTTTGAAAATAATGGTACCTGTGCTTAATGAACGCTATCCCTGTAATAATAAAATTTCTTAACTTTATCTGCGCAGTGGTAACGTTCTTCGCACTGCTCTCTGTTAGTACTCTATATTGTATAGTTATCAAACAGCTAATGTGCAAGGCTATCGGTTAGCATACATTTTAATCAAATCGAATATGACTGAGACAATAACTTCGGAAGAAAAATAGTTATTCAAAAATGACATGGGTCTGGGATTTGGTATTGACATGGGGTAGTGAGTTGTACTCTGTCTGTAGGAGTAGTCAGTCGTCAGTAGTAGCGAGTGGACGGTTGTACTGAGCGGGCGTCGGCATGCGTCGACGGCGTGCTCTTCTTGTGACTCTGGTCAGGATTGTGGTGGACGATGAGTATTGTTGTAGAAGGTAATGAAGCAGCATTGCGCACATCTAGTAATGTATGTTAATTGTAATTAATCTGTTCAAAAAAATGCCCCAATAATAATTTTTTATAAAGTAACTGTTTTAAAGAAAAAGATTCATTTCAATTTAAAGATTATTTCCTATGCATTTCCTCCAAGAATCAAAATTAAATATACGCCAGCATTGCACGAAGCTGTGTCGATAAATAAGAGCAGATATAGATGCAGTTTTACTGAGGTAAGAATTTTTGCTTCTTTATTCAGAATACAGGGCTGTCCTTATAAAATTTATCAGGTTTAATCATTTGTGTTGAGATGTTACATAGGTTCATGGTTCATTATTTAATTGATATTATTATTGTTTTTGGTCAATTTTCATTTATCAATTTTGTTGGGAGGTCACACTTGGCTCCATTTCAAATTAACATTTATTAAAATTACTGCGGGGAGGTTACAACCATCATCAGTTATTTTGCTCCTCAAATAGCAAAACTCATCTACTACTTTAGGTGTCTCATTTCCTAATCTAATTCCCTCAGCGTCACCCGATTTCATTCTACTACATTCCATTATCCTCGTTTTGCTTTTGTTGATGTTCATCTTATATCCTCCTTTCAAGACACTGTCCATTCCATTCAACTGCTCTTCCATGTTCTTTGCTGTTTCTGACTCAATTGCGATGTCATCGGTAAACCTCAGAGTTTTTATGTCTTCTCAATGGATTTTAATTCCTACTCCAAATTTTCTTTCGTTTCTTTTACTGCTTGCTCAGTATACAGATTGAATAACATCGAGGATAGGCTACAACCCTGTCTCACTCCCTTCCCAACCACTGCTTCCCTTTCATGCCTCTCGATTCTTATAACTGCCTTCTGGTTTCTGTGCATATTGTAAATAGCCTTTCGCTTCTTGTATTTTACCTCTGCCAACCTCAGAATTTTAAAGAGAGTATTCCAGTCAACATTGTCAAAAGCTTTCTCTAACTCTACAAATGATAGAAACGTAGGTTTACCTTTCCTTCATCTGCATTCTAAGATAAGTCTTAGGGTCAGTATTGCCTCACGTGTTCCATCATTTCTACGGAATCCAAACTGATCTTCCCCGAGGTTGGCTTCTACCAGTTTTGCCATTCGTCTGTAAATAATTCGGGTTAGTATTTTGCAGCTGTGACTTATTAAACTGATAGTTCGGTAATTTTCACATCTGTCAACACCTTCTTGAAGTCTGAGGGTATTTCACCTGTCTGATTCATCTTGCTCACCAGATGGTAGAGTTATGTCCGAATGCTATCAATAGTTCTAATGGAATATTGTCTACTCCCGGGGCCTGTTTCAACTTAGGTCATTTAGCACTCTGTCAAATTCTTCACGCAGTATCATATCTCCCATTTCATCTTCATCTACATCCTCTTCCATTTCCATAATATTGTCCTCAAGTACATCTCCCTCGTATAAACCCTCTACATACTCCTTCCACCTTTCTCCTTTCCCTTCTTTGCTTAGAACTGGGTTTCCAACTGAGCTCTTGATATTCATACAAGTTGTTCTCTTTCCTCCAAAGGTCTCTATAATTTTCCTGCAGCAGTATCTATCTTAACCCTAGTTATATATGCCTCTACACCCTTACATTTGTCCTGTAGCCATCCCTGCTTAGCCATTTTGCACTTCCTATCGATATCATTTATGAGACATTTGTACTCCTTCTTGCCTGTTTCATTTACTGCGTTTTTATATTTTTTCCTTTCATCAGTTGAATTCAATATTTATTCTGTTACCCTATTCAGTACCTCCTCATAATTTACATGATCTAATCAACTAATCTTCAAGATTCTGCTCTAGCATCACATTTCAAAAGTTTTATTCTCTTCGCCTCTAAACTATTTACCGTCCATGTTTCACTTCCATATGTGGCTGCAGAATAGCCTTTCTAACACTTAAGTTGATATTCGATATTAACAAATTTCTCTTCTTCATAAACTCTTTCCTTGCCATTCCCAGTCTACATTTTATATCCTCTGTGCTTCAGCCAGCATGTAACTTTGCTGTCCAAATACCATTAGTCATCTACTTTCAGAGTCTCGTTTCCTTATCTAACTCCCTCGGCAATCACCTGATTCACTAAGACTACATTCAATTACCATTGTTTTGCTTTTGTTGGTATCATCTTATATCCTCCTTTCAAGATACTGCCCATTCGGTTCAAATGCTCTTCCAAGTCTATTGCTGTCGCTGACAGAATTACAGTGTCATGGGCAAACCTCAAAGTTTTTATTTCTTCTCCCTGAACTTAAAATCCAACTCCAGTTTTTCTTTAGTTTCATAAATGTTTCAAATGGCTCTGAGCGCTATGGGACTTAACATCTGAGGTCATTAGTCCCCTAGAACTTAGAACTACTTAAACCTAAATAACCTAAGGACATCACACACATCCATGCCCAAGGCAGGATTCGAACCTGCGACCGTAGCGGTAGCGCGATTGCAAACTGAAGCGCCTAGAACCGCTCGACCACACCGGCCGGCTCTTTAGTTTCCTTTACTGCTTGTTCAATGTACAGACTGAATAATATCGAGGATAGGCTACAACCGTGTCTCACTTCCTTTTCAATCACTGATTCTCTCTGGTGCCCCTAGACTCTTATTACTGCTGTCTGGTTTCTGTACAAGTTGTAAATAGCCTTCCACTTCTTGTATTTTACCACTTCTATCTTCAGAACTGCAAAGAGAGTATGACAGTTTACATTGTCTCTGTCTAAGTCTATAACTGCTACAAACGTAGGTTGCCTTTCCTAACCTATCTTCTGCGAAAAGCCGTAGGGTCAGTATTACCCCGCGTGTTCCTTCATTTCTCCGGACTACAAGTTGATCTTCTCCAAGGTCGGTTCTTAGCAGTTTTTCCATTCTTCTTTAAAAAATTCGTGTTGGTATTTTGCAACCAAAACTTACTATACTGATAGTTCGGTAATATTCACACCTGTCAGTAACTTTCTTCGGAATTGTAGCTATTACTTTCTTCTTGAAGTCGGAGGGTATTTCGCCCGTCTCATACACCTTGCACATCGCACGGAAGAGTTCTCTGTCATGGGTGGTTCTCCCAATGCTATCAGTGGCTCTGACGAAATGTCATCTACTACCAGGGCCCTGGTCCAACTTAAATCTTTCACTGCTGTGTCAAATTCTTCTAGCAGTATCATGTCTCCCATTTCCTCTTCATCTACGTCCTCTTCCACCTCTGTACAACTTTCCTGAAGTGCCTCTCCCTGGTATAGATCCTATATTGTGCTCCTTCCACCTTTAAGCTTTCTCTTCTTCGTTTAGGAGTGGTTTTCCATATGAGCTCTTGATATTCACACAGCTGCTTCTCTTTTCTGCAAAGGCCAACTTAACTATCCTGTAGGTGGCATCTAACTTTCCCATAGTAAAATATGCTTCTACCTTGAAGCGCCAAAGAAACAGGTATAGATATGCATATTCAGATACATAGATAAGTAAACAGGCAGAATACGGGGCTACGGTCGGCAACGTCTATATATGACAAGTGTCTGGCGCAGTTGTTAGATAGGTTATCAAGGTTTAAGTGATTCTGAACGTGGTGTCACAGTCAGCGCACGACTGATGGGACACAGCATCTCTGAGGTAGCGATGAAGTGGAGATTTTCCCGAACTATCATTTCACGGGTGTACCGTGAATATAATAAATCGGATAAATCTCCTACATCGCTGCGGCCGGAAAAAGATCATACAAAAAGGGGACCAAGTGAATCGTTCAGCGTGACAGATGTGCAACTCTTCCGCAAACTGGACATATTTCAGTCCTGGGCCATCAACAACTGTCAGCGTGCGAACCTTTCAACGAAACATCATCGATATGGGCTTTCGCAGCCGAAGGCCTACTGATATACCGTTGATGACTGTACGACACAAAAAGCTTTACGTCTGTCCTGGGCCCGTCAACACCGTCATTGGTCTGTTGATGACTGGAAACATGTTGCCAGGTCGAACGAATCTCGTTTCAAGTTGTATCGAGCGAATGGACGTGTACTGGTATGGGGACAACGTCATGAATCTATGGACCCTGCATGCCAGCAGGAGTCTGTTCAAGTTCTGTGATGGTGTGGGGCCGCTGAAGTTGGAGTGATATGTGACTTCTGATGCGTCTACATACGACTCTGACAGGTGATACGCACGTAATCATCCTGTCTGGTCACCAGCATCCATTCATGTCCATTGTGCATTTCGACAGACGTGGGAAATTCCAGTAGGATAATCTACACATCACAGGTCCAGAATTGCTATAGAGTGGCTCCAGGAACACTCTTGAGTTTAAACATTTCCGTTGGCCACTAGACTCCCCAGACATGAACACTATTGAGCATATCTGGGATGCCTTACAACGTGATGTTCAGAAGAGATCTCTACTCCTCGTACTCTTAAGGATTTATGTACAGCCCTGCAGGGTTCATGCTGTCAGTTCCCTCTAGAGGTACATCAGACATTAGTCGAGTCCATGTCACACCGTGTTGCGGCACTTGTGCGTGCTCGCGGGGGCCCTACACGGTGTTAGGCAGATGTACCAGTCTCTTTGGCCCTTCAGTGTAAATTCTTAGATTTGTCCTCTAGCCATTCTTTTTGCACTTCCTACAATTTCATTTTTTAGACGTTTGAATTAGCTTTTGCCTGTTTCATTTGCTGCTTTTTTAGATTTTCTTCTTTCATCAATTAAATTCAGTATCTCCTGTGTTATCCAAGGATTTCTACTAGACCTCGTTATTTTACCTATTTGATCCTCTATTGCCAACACTGTTTTATCCCTCAAAGCTACCCTTTCGTCTTCCACTGTATTCCTTTCTACTGTATTCCTTCTACTGCTGCCAAATGCTCCGTCTGAAACTCTCAACAACCTGTGGTTCTTTCATCTTATCTAATTTCCTCCCTTTTTGCAATTTCTTCAGTTTTAATCTACAGTTCTTTACCAGTAAATTGTGGTCAGAGTCCACATCTGCCCCTGGAAAGTCTTATAATTTAAAATCTGGTTCTGAAATCTCTGTCTTACCATTATATAATCAGAGAGAAACCTTCCGATGTCTCCAGCTCTGTTCCACGTATACAGTGTTCTTAAATGACACTTATACCAAGTGTTAGCGATGATAAATTTTGTTCTGTGCAAAATTCTACGGCTGCCTGTTTCATTCCTTTCCCCCAGTCCATATTCACCTACTATTTTTCCTTCTCTTCCTTTCCCTACTTTCAAATTGCAGTCCCTCATCGCAGTTAAGTTTTCATCTCTCTTAGCTATCTGAATAATATATTTTACCTGATCATACATTTCTTCAGTCTCTTCGTCATCTGCGGAGTTAGTTGGCATATATACTTGTACTACTGTGGTGTGGGCTTCGTGTCTGTCTTGGCTGCGATAATGTGTTCACTATGCTGTTCGTAACAGCTTACCCGCATTTCTACTCCCTTATTCATTATTAAACCAACTCCTGCATTACCCCTATTTGATTTTGCATTTATAAACCTGTGTTTATCTGACCAGAAATCTTGTTCTTCCTGCCACCCAGCTTCACTAATTCTCTGTACATCTAACTTCGATTTATCCATTCCCATTTTTAAATTTTCTACCCTACCTGCCAGATTAAGGATTCACGCTCCAATCCGTAGAACGCCAGTTTAGTTTCTTCTGATGACGAAACGCTCCTGAGTAGACCCCGTCCGGAGATCCAAATGGAGAACTGTTTCTTTCTCCGGAATATTTTACCCAAGAGGGCGTTATCGTCATTTAACCACGCACTAAAACTGCATGCCCTCGGGAAAAATTACAGCTGCCTCTCACTTTAAGCAGTTCGGAGTACCTGCAAAACAAATTGCGTTTTGAAGTTACAAAGCTAGATTAGTCAGTCATCCAGACTGTTGCTGATGCAACTATTGAAAAGGCTGCTGTCCCTCTTCAGGAACTACACGTTTGTCTGTCCTCTCAATAGATCCCCTCCGTTGTGGTTGAACCTGCTATCTTTATCCCTGAGGCATGCAAGCCACCATACAGACGACAAGGTCCATGTTTCATACAACAGTATAGTGAGTGTAAAATATGTTACCATAATAACAAAGACATTCAGGTAAGAGAGAGAGAGAGAAAGAGATAGAGAAGTCTTTTCAATATTTGCAGGAGCAACAGTGTGGATGGAATTTCCCGAGGGTATGCAGCTGTACTATATGGGTTTACGATGATGACATTCTCTTGGGTAAAGCATTCTAAAGGTAAAATACTTCAACAATTGGATCTCTAGATGCGAACAACACAGGAGGACGTTCTCATCAGAAAACAAAATACGATGTTCTATGAGTCAGGGCGGGGAATGTTAGATTCCTTACTCTCGTAGGTAGTTCGAAAACTTGAAGAGAAATTGGTAGGTTAGTTAGATATAGTGATAATTAGTGAAGCATGACGACAGTAGCAGGATTTCTCGTCAGGTAAGTGCAGCGTCATTAACACAAACTCAGACGGGGTATTTGTAGGAGTATGTCTAACAATGCACTAGAAAACCAGAATGAGTGTGAACTGCTACGGGCAGCTTAGTGAACGGATTGTTATAGCCGCTAAGTGCCAGATTCAAGAGCTTTTAATTGTGTTTTCACTAAAATGCTTGAGACTAGTGCAATTCCCAGCAGTTATATTTCACCTGAACGTGCAAATGTACAAAGTGTGGACGAAGGGATAGAAGACATAATTCAGTTAGTAAAACGTAGTTCTTCAACAAGCACGGGCAGAATTTCTACGTGTACACTACGTATTGGCGGACTGTGTCCTTATCATTTTCAGTGGATTACACACTCCCGAGAACTAGATAGAGGTAGACGATTGGAATTTTGCTGTTGACTCCAAGTCACCGAATTATCCTATTAATACTGTTTACCGATGAAGCGTCGTGATGCTATGAATAACTCACTATGGTTGTCGGACGAAGGTCTACATGCCTTTGCGGAGACACATTTTCAAGAATGCTTCTCTCTACATGTATGGTGCAGTATCATAGAGATTCAGTTATTTGGGCTTATTGTTTCGCCACATCGTCTTACAGGTCCCCGTTGTCTAAACTTTCTTGAAAACGAGCTTCGACCATTAGTGGAGGGGCTCTTTTGGCTACAAGGATGGGTGTGTTCTTCCTGCATGTTGGGGTCCATGGAAATTCTAGTCGTTAGGCGACGTATCAACTAAACCAAAAACTCTCCGAAAGATGGATCGGCAGTACGGGTCACGTTCCTCTGTCACCAAAACCTCCGGACCTCACCCCTCTCGAATTCTGGTTGCGGGGATATTAAAATCCCAAGTCTACTAGCAAAATGTAAACACAAGAGACGACGTCTGGATAATAAATAATGCTGCCCTGACAAAAGAACGCGAAGACGATCTCAGAAGGGCTATCGGTGATGTTGGCAAGAGAATTCACAAGTGTACTGGCACTGAAGTCGGAGGCTGAATTCATCATTTGCCCTTGCGTTCTCACACCTGTAAGAATTTGATTCTGTTACATTCCAACAGTTTTATCTTTGTAACCAATAAAAATTTGATTCATGTTATACAGTATATTTTGTTGTAAACAGCCTATACTGCCACTTCCTGGAATGTTTACTGGTCCTCCTGAAACACCCTGTATCGTTTCTGTGATTCTTTCCGTTGTCCAATCCTGCAGTCAGTTTGTAGACGCCCTTCACTCTACAACTACGTGTCCTTCTTTCCCGTTCGACCATTAGCATTTCCCAAAAATTGATAGATAGTATAATTTACCTGACTTTCTCTCTTTGTCAGAACTTGCTGCCGCATTTCGGTTCTGTGTTTCCTGCTGTCACTATTGTTACTGTCATTAGTAGTAGCTGTCTTGCTGCTGTTACCAATTATTAGGCAGTTCTATAATCAGATGGTCTTCTCTATACACTTATATTCTTGCCGTTATTATTAAATTATCATTATTTATTTAAGCTGTTACGCAAACTGTTCAAAGAGAGGGTCAACTCCCTAATCAAATGGTTCAAATCCCTCTGAGCACTATGGGACTTAACATCTGAGGTCATCAGTCCCCTAGAACTTAGAATTCTTAAACTTAACTAACCTACGGATATCACAGGATTCGAACCTGCGACCGTAGCAGTCGCGCGGTTCCGGACTGAAGCGCCTAGAACCGCTCGGTCACTGCGGCCGGCCAAGTCCCAAATCAAATCAGATTAAATAAATAAAAATGCAAATGGACTCAATGTGATATCTTCTTGCACCCCTCGCATCCCAAGGGTTTTTCGTAAAGTAAGAGTTTATTAGCAATAACTAGTGCCCAGCACGGATCTAGACAAGTTTCTCCGATGGTTTGTTCGCAGAGGCCAGCCACGCGGGATGGCCGCGCGGCTTAAGGTGCCTTGCCACCCCGTCGGAGGTTGGAGTCTCCCCTCGGGCATGAGTGTGTGTGTGTGGTCCTTAGCGTAAGTTAGTTTAGATTAGGCGGTGTGCAAGCCTAGGGGTCGATGACCTCAGCAGTTTGCTCCCATAGGAACTTACCACCATAGGTACTTACCACCAACTTTCAGAGACCGAAACCACCCGTTTTTCTATTCACTACCGTCATCGACTACTGCATTCTCCTCCCATTATGGTTCAGTTATCTACACCTTTCCATACTTTACGAATTCAGTAACATTATCATATATCTGTTCAATTTCATTTGCATCCCTGTCCAATGCTGTACCAAAAGGATGACGCAATAAACCTCCCGTTGAGGGTGTAGGTACAGAATGGAATTAATATGAAAAAAAAAACAAGCAAGAAAGGAAGACTTAGAACAAACATGGAGACGTGTGTATAGTCTTCCATGCCTTATGTGTCTTCTGCTTACGAGGAGTCCACGACTGTTGTTGACAGTGTCACTTCTGCAGTGCAATTTTGCCCAAGTAGCATCATAAAGAAATGACACGTGAAGACGTCTATAGCTAACACGGCTTGTGCGGCAACAGTGCGCACGGTTCACATAGCTGCCAACTACATAGTTCGCTCATGTCAACAATAGATTTCTTCTGCTACTTCGCCATGGTCCTGTAGGATGGAGATAAAAGGTTGGCGAGCGGTTACTGAAGCAAATATGCTGTTTGATCAAAGGCAGAGCCGGCCTTAGCCGGCGGGGGCACTGAGCAAAACTTCTCCGCGGAGCTCTTTCGCATCTGCCATTTCTCCCGCCCCTCCCCCTTTGAGCTCCTCCTCCACGTTTAAAAGAATTATAAGTTTCGTCGTTGACTTACTACCAATATATCAAAAGACAATTGCTACAGCAGACCCTCTTTTGTGACAGGAAAATAATTCCTAGCTGAAGGAATCTTCATAGTTATGGTAATTAATAAAATATTATAACAAAAACTAGCCAACCTATGGGAATCCTTCGAACATAATGAAATTAAATTTCAAACAAATTTCACAGCTCTTGTGAATCTTCAGGTTTTGGCGGCGCAAAGACTGCCCATGCGGATGTGGCCTTTCTTACATTGGATAAACAACTCATACTGTCCAAGAAAGATGTACTGAACACCGGGGTACACACGACTTTTACAACCTAAGAAGACGGCAGTGGCAGAGCACTGTATTGACACTGGTCACAGTATGTTGTATTAAGTCGAAATTTGGTCAACTACATCATCTTTTTGGGACTCTATAGTGAAGGAGGCAATTGAGATTCGCTTGACAACGAATTTAATTAATAGAGATGGTGTTTTCAACTTTGATAAATCATGAAATATGGCACTTGGTGTAATAAACTCACGAAGACGTCGTCAGAGTGCTGCTCACAATGATATATCGACATGCCAACACAGATCGACTGCGGAGTCATAGATGTAACTCGCGCATTGTGCACGTCTCTGCCCCCGACCAACGCCTCTGGCGCATTTTGTATCTGTGGCCGCATGCGCAGTTGTGCGGTACACGAGTATAAAGGGACGAAGCGAGCACTGGAGCGGCAGTCTTGCGGCCCACTCTGAAGATGGCTGAACGTTATACAGCCGAAATATTAGAAGAAGAAGAAGGAGAATTCTTGCGGCTGCACACCCAAAACTTCACAGATATTGTTTAGAACACACTGTTAAGCATATTCATCACTTCACTGTGATCTATTTTCAAATGAAATTAAATGATACGTAAGTTACGGGCGCTATGGATTTTCTGCTTTTCACAGTTTACTCAAAACACCTTTTCATTGCTTTTTGACAAACAAATTCATCAATATCATCAAAAGTGAGTTTTGAAACCATGTTCTGTTCCATTGACAGCATGTCAAGAGAAAACAAGCGTTCTTGCGAGATGTTGCTCTTGAAACAATTCTTGAGCAGCTTAAAAGGTGGATAGCTACTTTCAGCGGAGGCGACGATGACGGTCATGGTTAGCAAAATTCTGTAGGTAATATAAACAACTGGAAATTTGTTTCCAGTTACATTTAAGTATTTCAATGTTAGCGCTGGAGTTTTCATATCATTAGACACCATTTCTCCGAACACTTTGAATTCTGTCAAAAGTTCTGTTGCAACAATGTCTTGTGAACATTCATCATTTGTGTATACACTTAGGTCTTCCTCAAATTTTTACATAGCATTTCCAGTTCTTCGCCCTGTATGTGTCTTAAACTTTCTGGAGAAAACAAAAAGACGAATATTTCGGAATACTTAGCCAGTTGCCCAACCCTTTCTTTCAAACTTTTTAATATGTGCCAACGACAAGGCAGAAAAAAACAGTTCCATATTTCTGCTCTGTAAGCTATGCACCGCAATCCGTGTCGTCACTTTCATAATCACGTTGCTTCATCTTCTTGGAACTTCTCTTTTCTTGCAATTTTGGCTCTGTCTGTAAACTTTCAGCTGTCTCTATCATAGTTATCCGCGCGTTATCAAAACGTTCTTCATGGAAATCTCCGCGCGGAGTGGCCGCACGGTTTGAGGCGCTATGTCACGGATTGCGCGGCCCCTCCCGCCGGAGGGTCAGGTCCTCCCTCGGCCATGGGTGTGTGTGTTGTTCTTAGAATAAGTTAGTTTAAGTAAAGTGTAAATCTAGGGATCGATGACCTCAGCAGTTTGGCCCCTTAGGAATTCACACACGTTTCATGGAAATTGCCAATAAGTTTCATTAAACTTTCGAGAGATTTAAATGCTACTTTCATGTCCATGTTTTCTGCTTAAAGTGCCTTACTTGTTGCTTTAATGACAAAGAGAAGAGCATACCATATTACAACGCCTGAAATAAACTCGACGTTCCCTAATTCGTCTACAGCAAGCGACTGTGCTTCGCTCTGCGTTTTCGATTCGCCAGTGCTGCTGCTCACCTCAAGATGGGCATCTCTTACGCCTCTTGCCTGACACTTTCTAGCTGCGACACTCTTCACATACTTTCTCATCGAGTATCTAAAAGCTTCTTCACCGTTGAAGTTGGTACCCTCGTCAGTAAGATTTCCCATCTCTGAGTGGATGCTCCAAAGACAATGTATATTCTTTGAATTACTATATATTCCTGACAGGGTCGGTCTGGGGGCAATCTGCAGTGTTTGGTAACTGAAGAGAACTTAACAAGCCAAAATCGATAAAAAATCATTTTATTGCATGACCACTTTCGACAGAGCTAAGCTGTCATTTTCGGATCTTATGCTTTTCAATACTACATTGTAAAAATTCAAAGCATAAGATCCATTGATGGAGCATAGCTCTGCCGAACCCAGTCATACGATCTTGTCTCGTGAAGCTTTTGGTGTAGATTTTGCCGCATCTGATCACACAAGGTTAAGACTGTGGCTAGCACATCTCACGTAAAATGCTCTTTTGTTAGACTTTAGGTTTACGGCTTGAGCACCACTTCCATGATCTTTCGTGTTTGCGGCATTATTGCACCGTTGGCCTCTCCATGACGAACATCGGCACGAAGATGATCTGGTTTCGAGAAAAGATTTCAGTCAAATTTCCCCTGTTGTTGAAGTAACATTTAAAAAGCCGAGAAAGCATTTTTCTACCGTTACTGCATCTTCTGATAAGTTTAAAAACCTAACAATCAACGTCATTTCTTCATTGTGGCTAGTATCTGGAGTGCAGTCACGTATGACAGAAAAATATTTACTTTCTTTTACAAAATTGACAATGCTGCTATACTTTGTTGGTAAGAAAATTTATGACTTTATTTCGAATGCTTTTTCCAAGATAACAGTCATGCATTTCTTTGGTTTTTACAAGCCTTAAGTGTTTCTGCAGAACATGTCAAATTCTGCTGTTATTTCAATAAAACCAAGAAAATTCCCATTATGTTGATAGTGCTTGTCGCTGGTTCCTCTTAGGGCTAAATTATACGTAGCCAGGTACCTGATGACAAGTGTAATTCTCTTTAGTAGCTGATGCCGATCGTCTTTCCCTTACTGTAGTACTTCAAGGTCAATTCGATCAATACCAGTTTTTTCTTCAACCGTATCTCACATTCTATCCATTTTTGAACACTCTGGATGGTTAAATGATTTTTAATGTTCTTGAAGCAGGTCTCCTAAATAAACCCAATTAAAGAATCCACCACTTGACAGATTGTTTGTAGGAGATCGAAAGAGTTTACAATAACAAGAAAACTTTGTTCGCGGTAGCGTTCTCGCTTTCCACTCCCGGGTTCCCGGGTTCGATTCCCGGCGGGGTCAGGGATTTTCTCTGCCTCGTGATGGCTGGGTGTTGTGTGCTGTCCTTAGGTTAGTTAGGTTTAAGTAGTTCTAAGTTCTAGGGGACTTATGACCACAGCAGTTGAGTCCCATAGTGCTCAGAGCCATTTGAACCATTTGAGCCAAAACTTTGTTCGTAGATTTCGAATACACAAGCCATTTTCAATACCTGTTTTCGCTATTAGGTAAACTTCTTAAGTAAGAAAGAGTTGAAAATTTTCTTATGTTCTCATTTAAAGAATAATTTAAATTTACAGTTACAGTACGGCATTTTTGTACAATTTCATCTATGATGGAGGATGTTAACGTATTAGGCCAAGTGCGTGTGTCCAGATTTGTAATTACTTCACGATCGCTACTAGTAGGCCTACCAGAATGTGGGATAGCAGGAGGTCCTCATTCCAATACTTTATTTTCACTTTTATGGCTCTGAGCACTATGGGACTTAACTTCTGAGGTCATCAGTCCCCTAGAACTTAGAACTACTTAAACCTAACTAAGAACATCACACACATCCATGCCCGAGGCAGGACTCGAACCTGCGACCGTGGCGGTCTCGCGGTTCCAGACTGAAGTGCCTAGAACCGCACGGCCACACCGGCCGGCTTCACTTTTATCTAAAGCACCTAGTTATGAGAGGTCACTATTAACACCATTGCCATTTAATTATACTTCAGTTTTATTCTGAATTTGTGAAGATGTTGGAAGAGGAAACTTCTCGAACGCGCCGTTTTTTAGTTCAAAAGTCGTTCACGATGTAGTTTTTTCTTGTTCTTTTGAGCTCCTCAATCTTATTTCACAAAACTGTCACTCTCCTGCACTTCCGATTTTACAGTACAGGAAAAACACTACTTCTTAATACAGAACACAGGCAAAGCACGTGAAATGCTGTGTACTGGAGACGTATGTTTAAACTCACAACAGTGATCAAATTAATCCGTGAGAGACACCCACTGACCGATTAATTTAGTGTTTCATTGTAGGCCGCATCAATGATTTGCAAGGGCTAAGAGACAATGAATTGCGTATCTCTTAACTTGCGGATGAGTAACTGCCGTATCTTAACAACAGATATTACTAACGCGCATCGCTATCATGTTCCTAAGGTCCTCGACTCCGGCGGAGCGATAGTTTTCTGTGACGTATACCAGTAGCCATATAGCCGCGTCACAGTGGGTATACATTTAATTACATTACATTCGTATGAAAATCTGTTTTTTCAGTTTATCTGTGGTACCAACATTTCAGGTGATGGTTGTAAAATTACCTTCTAATTCTTTGTGCGGGGCCTCTAGAAGCTTGAATTCATCTGCAGTTGCATTGTTTGCCCATGACTAAGGCCGGCCCTGATAGAATGCGTCCAGTTTTTTGCTATTTATACTGAGTGAGGGTTGGAACGAGACGTGATGGAGGAGGAAGACATGGGATATCTCCTGATATCCTGTCGGACCTACTTTTGCCTGGCATAGTGAAGCAATTCGACGTGGCATTGACTCAACAAGCTGTTGCAATTCCCTCCAGAAAACTGAGCCACGCTGCCTTTACAGCCGTCCATATTTGCGAAAGCGTTGCTGGTGCAGGATTTTGCTCACGAACTGATCTCTAAATGATGTCCCATAAACGTTCGATGGGATTCAAATAAATAGGAAGTGCAGGGAAGCTAAGACGAAATGGCTGCAGGAAAAATGTAAAGACATCGAAAAAGATATGATTGTCGGAAGGACAGACTCAGCATACAGGAAAGTCAAAACAACCTTTGGTGACATTAAAAGCAACGGTGGTAACATTAAGAGTGCAACTGGAATTCCACTGTTAAATGCAGAGGAGAAAGCAGATAGGTGGAAAGAATACATTGAAAGCCTCTATGAGGGTGAAGATTTGTCTGATGTGATAGAAGAAGAAACAGGAGTCGATTTAGAAGAGATAGCGGATCCAGTATTAGAATCGGAATTTAAAAGAGCTTTGGAGGACTTACGGTCAAATAAGGCAGAAGGGATAGATAACATTCCATCATAATTTCTAAAATCATTGGGGGAAGTGGCAACAAAACGACTATTCACGTTGGTGTGTAGAATATATGAGTCTGGCGACATACCATCTGACTTTCGGAAAAGCATCATCCACACAATTCCGAAGACGGCAAGAGCTGACAAGTGCGAGAATTATCGCACAATCAGCTTAACAGCTCATGCATCGAAGCTGCTTACAAGAATAATATACAGAAGAATGGAAAAGAAAATTGAGAATGCGCTAGGTGACGATCAGTTTGGCTTTAGGAAAAGTAAAGGGACGAGAGAGGCAATTCTGACGTTACGGCTAATAATGGAAGCAAGGCTAAAGAAAAATCAAGACACTTTCATAGGATTTGTCGACCTGGAAAAAGCGTTCGACAATATAAAATGGTGCAAGCTGTTCGAGATTCTGAAAAAAGTAGGGGTAAGCTATAGGGAGAGACGGATCATATACAATATGTACAACAACCAATAGGGAATAATAAGAGTGGACGATCAATAATGAAGTGCTCGTATTAAGAAGGGTGTAAGACAAGGCTGTAGCCTTTCGCCCCTACTCTTCAATCTGTACGTCGAGGAAGCAATTATGGAAATAAAAGAAAGGTTCAGGAGTGGAATTAAAATACAAGGTGAAAGGATTTAATGATACGATTCGCTGATGACATTGCTATCCTGAGTGAAAGTGAAGAAGAATTAAATGATCTGCTGAACGGAATGAACAGTCTAATGAGTACACAGTATGGTTTGAGAGTAAATCGGGGAAAGACGAAGGTAATGAGAAGTAGTAGAAATGAGAACAGCGAGAAACTTAACATCAGGATTGACGGTCACGAAGTCAATGAAGTTAAGGAATTCTGCTACCTAGGCAGTAAAATAACCAATGACGCACGGAGCAAGGAGGACATCAAGAGCAGACTCGCTATGGCAAAAAAGGCACTTCTGGCCAAGAGAAGTCTACTAATATCAAATACCGGCCTTAATTTGAGGAAGAAATTTCTGAGGATGTACGTCTGGAGTACAGCATTGTATGGTAGTGAAACATGGACTGTGAGAAAACCGGAACAGAAGAGAATCGAAGCATTTGAGATGTGGTGCTATAGACGAATGTTGAAAATTAGGTGGACTGATAAGGTAAGAATGAGGAGGTTCTACGCAGAATCGGAGAGGAAAGGATTATGTGGAAAACACTGATAAGGAGAAGGGGAGGATGATAGGACATCTGCTAAGACATGAGGGAATGACTTCCATGGTACTAGAGGGAGCTGTAGAGGGCATAAACTGTAGATAGAGGAAGACAGAGATTGGAATGCGTCAAGCAAATAATTGAGGACGTAGGTTGCAAGTGCTACTCTGACATGAATAGGTTAGCACAGGAAAGGAATTCGTGGCGGGCCGCATCAAGCCAGTCAGTAGACTGATGACCAAAAACAAAAAAAAAAAGGAAGTCGGGCTATCTACGTGGCCATACCATACGCTAGAGTTGTCCAGAAAGGCCAGGCGACATGGTGCATAATCATCCATAAAAATTCCATTGTTGTTTGGAAACATGAAGTAAATGAATGGCAACGAATGGTCTCCAAGCAGTGGCACATAAAGATTTTCTGTCAGTGATCGGTTCAATTGTACCATAGGACACAGTCCACTCCATTAAATACAGCCCACACCATTATGGAGCCACCAGTAGCTTGCACAGAGCCTTGTTAACAAGATGGGTCCATGGCTTCGTGGAGTTTGTGCCACCTTCAAATACTACCATCAGCTCTTATCAACTGAAATCTGGATTCATCTGACCAGATTACGGTTTTCCATTCCTATGTAGTCCAACTGAATTGATCACGAGCCCAGGAGAGGCGATGAAGGTGATATCATGGTGTTAGCGAAGGCCTGCTACCATCGCCCATTAACGCCGCATTTCGTCGCAGTGTCATAACGTATAAGTTCGCCGTACGTCCCGCTATGATTTCTACGGTTATTTTACACATTGTTACTTTCACAGACAACTACGCAAACGCCGCTGCTCTCGGTCGCTAAGTGAAGGCCGCCGACCACTGGGTTCTCCGTGGAGAGAGGTAAAGCGTGAAATTTGGTATTCTCGGTAGACTGTTGACACTGTGGATCTCGAATAATGAATTCCCCAATGATTTCCGAAATGGAATGTCCCATACGTCTAGCACCAACTGGCAATCCACGTTCAAAGTCTGCGTCATAATCACGTGCGGTCATAATCACGACAGAAATCTTTTCGCGTGGGTCACCTGAAAACGAATAACAGATCCGTCAATGAACTGTCCTTTTATTCCTTGTGTACGAGATACTACCGCCATACGTATATGTACGGTCGTGCTCAAAAGTATCCCAACGACACGAATTGCATTTCGCATGATTCGCATGCAACCCACATAACGCAGCTGTCTAGCAGGTCCTCTAATCGCGCCTCGGTACAGTCGTTTGACTATTGAAAATGGTTACAACAAATCACCACTAGAATACAATGCTCTGTATCACAATAACACAAGATGTAAAGTAATACCAAGGTACTACAAATATCAGGGAACACCTTATCACGGATAAGACTGCCCTTAAGGCTTGTAGCCGGCCGGGGTTGACGAGCGGTTCTAGGCGCAACAGTCTGGAACCGCGCGACCGCTACGGTCGCAGGTTCGAATCCTGCCTCGGGCATGGTTGTGTGTGATGTCCTTAGGTCAGTTACGTTTAAGTAGTTCTAAGTTCTAGGGGACTGATGAACTCAGAAGTCCCATAGTGCTCAGAGCCATTTGAACCATTAAGGCTTCTAAGCTCACATTTAATACAATAAATGATATACCTGAAATGTTACCACTCTCATTTTTACGTCAGATAGGTAATGCACGTAGTAAGTTTGTCGTGTTCATGATTTCCTCTTCAAAGTAACATACCGTACTTATTATTTAACACAAAATTACATTAATAATTTAAGTTATTCACGAGAAAATTTGTTGAGAATATGTATGTTCTTCAAATGACACGACGAACCGTCTCGTTCTGCATATGAATTGAAACCCAGGTCATGCAGACTAAGCAAAGGCTTCGTGACTGGCGGAAACCAACAGTCATTCTTGACTAGGCATACAAAGAGTGATCTACCTCGATTTTAGAAAGTGTCAGTTAGCAAATATCAGTTTTTAAATTACATAACGTAAACATTTTTAATGGACGCGAATTCCTACCCAGCTTCTATTGTCCTTGTTAACGAACTACGAGAGATGTTAAATATTGCTTCTTCACAAGTAACTTATTTGAAATGCCGTGAGGTAAAGCTTTATGTTGGAGAGGGATTCGAACCCAGAACCTAATCGGATTGTTATCGAAGCTCAATCAACTGTGAAATATCAGATTTTCTCGGAGTAGCTAGATATTTTAACTGAAATGACGAGACGAAACATTAATTTTTTCCTTCCCGGGACTCCAACCTGGCACCTATCGCTGTTATATTCTAGAGAAAACAAACGTTAAACATGGGTTTGTTACACCAGCAGCGACATGTGACCATGTTGGAACAGGAAATAATATGACAAAGAGTTCTGCGCTGACTGGGAATCGGACCCACAGATATCGCTGTTGACTGCACACAAAGAGACATCATCTACCGAATTATTTTCCTCCAGCAGCGCGGAATAACGTCCTTGAACTTACAGTGACCTCTCAAATATTTCTGTGTCTCAATGGGAGTCAAAAACGTCAGATATCGTTAGTGTTGAGAACGAATGAAAATACATTAAAAATCAAAATTATTATCCAACAGCAGATTGTCGCTCAGGCACAAAAATTTGTATCCTTATTTTAGATTCAAACACCTAGCAGCTGGTAAGAAAAACCGATACGTAACATTTGATGTTACTTAGTTAACAATGCGACTACGTGTTGGGTTCGTATCTCCATCACAGAACTTCTCATCATGCGCTTCATCTTTAAATGGATGCACACTTTGTTACTTCTGAATGGAGGTATATCAGACATCTTTCGTGGTTAGTTAACAGGCACGAAAGGGTCTTGATAGGAGACCCAGTTTATTACATCAATTGTCGTCTTTTATTTTCAAGTTTAAATTTAGTTACTGATATTGGCGAAAATTTCGGTAATCCATGCCTCTTCAAGGCTAGCCAGCAATATGGTATGATTAGATTTGATTTGATTAGATTAATACTTGTTCCATAGATCATGGTTCAAATGGTTCAAATGGTTCAAATGGCTCTGAGCACTATGCGACTTAACTTCTGAGGTCATCAGTCGCCTAGAACTCAGAACTAATTAAACCTAGCTAACCTAAGGACATCACACACATCCATGCCCGAGGCAGGATTCGAACCTGCGACCGTAGCGGTCGCTCGGCTCCAGACTGTAGCGCCTAGAACCGCACGGCCACTCCGGCCGGCTCATAGATCACGAATACGATATTTCGTAATGATGTGGAATGTGTCGTTTTAATGAAAGATTTCTTTACATACCATGATTCAAAAAAATGGGTCAAATGGCTCTGAGCACTATGGGACTTAACATCTATGGTCATCAGACCCCTAGAACTTAGAACTACTTAAACCTAACTAACCTAAGGACAGCACACAACACCCAACCATCACGAGGCAGAGAAAATCCCTGACCCCGCCGGGAATCGAACCCGGGAACCCGGGCGTGGGAAGCGAGAACGCTACCGCACGACCACGAGATGCGGGCACCATGATTCAATTTCTTTACAATTTTTTTTTTACTCTCTCTCTCTCATTCTTTTTTATTTCTCTCTCTCTCTCTCTCTCTCTCTCCTCCCTCTCTCTCTCACACACACATTCTTTTTTTATTTTTATTTGTTTGTTGTGCTCGACTATCGGCGAGGCACGAAAACGTCCGTCAATGAGTTTCTTAGTTTTGAGTACACTTACGAGATAAATATAAAATCAACTATGAGAGTTACTGATTTATGATGCTTAGTTTGCAGTCAGTTCTGAATATTATTAGTAACTACGCTCCAGTCCCTAAACCTAGTTACAGAAATGTGAATCCGACGAATTACGTATTCCAGGCCGTAGCAGCCGTATCTTTGAGACTCCAGCCCGCTGTAGGATCACATCAGTTCGTCTTCTTCCTGCTGATGATGTAACTGAGATTTGGCAACAAAGCAAGGTATGTTTGGCAACTCTGTGATCGATGAGTTACTTCCTGGTGTGCACGGAATTAAGCCTCAAAGTTCACTTGTTTTTTCCTGTCATTTCCATTGAATAATCTGAGTTATTATCGCTTGAGGTGTAACAAAAGATTGTAAATTTACGGTGTTCAGTCCAGGAAAGTCATTGCACGTGCAAATCGCAACTAATCTCATCCTTTAAATAGTGGTTTACGAGTTCTAGCCACTATTGGCCTCGTAAGAGGAAACCTAGACATATGCCTCTTCCCTGGCTCTGCAGGAACGGGCTAACCTGTGGAAAAGCAGCTGTTATGGTTTGTGCTTCCAGTCTTGCTTACTGTAACGTTTTTATCCCTTCTGTGAAAAAGCTACAAGCAGTCAGATCAAACATCGATAAGACAGTCGTAAGAAAATACTTTCGGCTCATAGTGCAATGGTGAAAAACTTACAATGCTGCACAACAGGTAACGCCTCTTTCCGCTGCTGACAAGCAAATTTTGGGTTTCTAGGAATTCATAACTTCATTTGTGAAATGCCACATTTGCATACCACTTGAGTATGACACAGCATACCAGTCAAACACAGACCCAATCGAAATCTAAGTGGGTAGTATTTTACTAATTCGTGCCGATAGAGGCACACTTATGTGCAGATACACAGTTTTATTGGAACAGACTTTCATCATAAGGTTATTGTGCGTAGTTTTATTTCATTTCTTATAATACAGTGAACAATTTTCGTAAGGTTTCTTTTAGTGTTGTTAAAACAATAGTAAACATGAGAAAGAATTTTATCATCAACGATATATGTGAATTCTCTGATGTTATCTATAACAGTCTGACAATGCACCCGCAGTTTATTGATTACATGCATGAAGAAAACTTGTTCTGAGTCAAAGCTGTCAAACAAGGTTTGATGAAGAATAAAATGCCACTACCACACGACAGCTAATGTAGAAAATACTTTTCTGGCGTATTTTGGCACGATGCGCTCTCCCCATACATAATACAAAACTTTCGAGATGCATCTGCTGCCTGGCCGTCTACTAAAGCTGAAAAGAACAAAATGTCGCAGAAGTTAGCCCTTTCTCCACATGCGACTCTTTTGGGTTGAGAAGTGAAGGGAATTATGTTCAAAGTTCCATTAGATAGATAACTTCAGCAGACAGCAGAATTGCGTTTTAAAAAACGTAGCAGTCAGTGTACTCGAACTCGCGACGATTACCGTTTCGCTGCTAGCTGACACATAGCTACAGCAGCTCCAGAAGTCAGCAACAATTCCTCCAGAAATTCCGCATTCCACAGTGCTGTGAGATAATGCATATGGCCGGATCTCGACTTCTGAGAGACAGTTACAACTTTTCTTTTGCACTGCACGACGTTTTCAACAAACAGGTAGCGCAACAGAGTAGCTCAAGTGGAAAGCAACACTTCCTACTTAAATTTCTGCATCCTACACTGTTGGCAGTTCTGTGTAGGTGGCAGTTACGTGATTTTATTGTATTGATTACAAAATAGAGTCGAATGTATGCACTGGGTAGCCGAGGCAGCTAGTTCATGACGATTCGGTCAACCAAGTAAATGAATGTATTGAACATGCTGCAAACCACTACAGGGAGCCTGTGTGTCAGAATTCTCATCCAGTATGGCGCAATAGCGTTATGGTAGAAAAATGAGTCACAGGGAAGAGGATTGGTGGTGTGTTTATTTGATGATAGGTTCATATATTTATGGTCTGGGTTCGATTCCAACTTCTGCTGATGATTTCTGATAGGGAGAGACAGATTCTATTCTATTCTGGCTACGCCAAGTGAAGAAGGTATAATGACATTGTAATCTTAAATTCACATTAAACATGATATTTCTTCTCGACCAAGTAGACGTTAGGTTGAACCACAATAAAGTCAGGGGTCATGACATGTAGAAACTCAATCACCGGTAACCTTTCTGATACTAGTGTTTTATTTCTAGTGACGATGCAAACGCTATGAATGGTCACAGGACACTTATTCCATCTTTTATTTGAACTTCTGTATGTCGATAATATTGGTTCTGAACTGGGAATGCAACTCAGACCACCCTTAACGGGGAATTTGATCCCTCCGTGGCAATACAGCTCGACTACAATTTCTTGTTTGTTCAAAACTGCAGATTACTCAACATCTCCACATATTGGCGTGAATGGATTCGAATCCTGGCCCGGCACTAACGTTTTCATTGTGTATTATCAAGCTCTACCAAGAGGACACCTATCTGCTGGTCGATAATAATTTTGATTTTTAATATATTTTCATTCGTTGTCAACACTAACGATATCTGACGTTACTGACTCCCAGCGAGACACAGAACTATTTGCGAGATCACTGTAAGTTCAAGGATGTTATTCCGCGCTGCTGGTGGAAAATAATTCGGTAGCTGACGTCTCTTTGTGTGCAGTCAACAACGATATGTGTGGGTTCGATTCCCAGTCAGCGCAGAACTCTTCGTCATATTATTTCTAGTTCAAGCATGCTCACATGTCGCTGCTCGTGTAAAAACCCGTATTTAACGGTCATTTTCTCTAGAATATAACAGCCACAGGTGTTAGGTTGGAGTCCTGGGAAGGAAAAAATTAATGTATCGTCTCGTTATTTCTGTTAAAACATCTAGTTACGACGAGAAAATCTGATATGTCACAGTTGATTGAGCTTCGATAACAATCCGATTAGGGTATGGGTTGGAATCTCTCTCCAACACAAAGCTTTACCTCACGGCATTTCAAGTAAGTTACTTGTGAAGAAGCAATATTTAACATCTCTCGTAGTTCGTTAACAAGGACAATAGATGCTGGGTAGGAATTCGCGTCCATTAAAAATGTTTACGTTATGTAATTTAAAAACCGATATTTGCTAACTGACACTGTCTAAAATCGAGGTAGATCACGCTTTGTATGCCTAGTCAGGAATGACTGTTGGTTTCCGTCAGTCACGAAGCCTTTGCTTAGTCCGCATGACCTGGGTTTCAATCCATATGCAGAACGAGACGGTTCGTCGTGTCATTTGAAGTTCATACATATTCTCGACAAGCTTCTCGTGAATAACTTAAATTTTAATGTAATTTTGTGTTAAATAATAAGTACGGTATGTTACTTTGAAGAGGAAATCATGAATACGACCAACTTACTACGTGCATTACCTATCTGACGTAATAATGAGAGTGGTAACATTTCAGGTATATCATTTAATGTAATGAATGTGAGCTTACAAGCCTTAAGGGCAGTCTTGTCCGTGATAAGGTGTTCCCTGATATTCGTAGTACCTTGGTATTACTTTACATCTTGAGTTATTGCGATACAGAGCAGTGTATTCTAGTGGTGATTTGTTGTAACCATTTTCAATAGTCAAACGACTGTAACAAGGTGCGAGTAGAGGACATGCTAGACAGCTGCGTTATGTTGGTAGCATGCTAATCAGGCGAAATGTAATTCAGGTCGTTCGGATACTTTTGATCACGACTTTATATATCGCTATCCTATGACGTGACCCTTCAGTCAGTACTTCAGGTGTTTCCCCGTTTCATTTGGTAAAATCTGTTGAGTAGGTAAAAAATTCTAGAATAAGCCTTCTGTGGCTGATTAACAAGACTAATATCACGGGATTTGTTAGTCGCTGTGCCTAATTCTTGTATAAAATTTCACTGCACAACCTATTTCACTGTTACTCCTGTGCTATTATTATTTGACTCAGCATGATTATTCCTACGATCCCCACTCAAAAAATTCGGATACTGAAGGCATCATATCTTCTTGAACGCTGAAATATGTCTCCAGTCTTTTCATTGTTACCTTCATATTTTTCTAGTTTCCTGCACAGTCTTTTTGTTCTGATAGTCCATGTGCTAACCATAAGTAGATTTCACTGCGCCTGTGAAAAACAGCTTCCGTGTCGAACTCCTTGATTTCTGCCACGGTCGGCTATTGGATGAACAGCTACATCCCTTCCTCTCTACGTACCAACAGAGAAGTTGCCTCTGCTGCGTACCCTATATCAGCTATCATCAAATCCCATTCGCCTCCCACACCGTTGCAGTCTTCACTATAACTGTCGTAAGAGGCCCTTAAGAGATACACCCTGCAGGACATGTTGTACAAAGATTTTTTCCCACTCGTCCCTTATAATGGGTTGTGACAGGAAGAACGTTGTCTCCCTAATTGGAGGTCCGTGGGGCGGTTTTGTATCACAAGTCTCATAATATAAACAAATATTGCGGTCTTAAATTAACAATCAGATTCAAAATAGGCTACTGTCTCTAAACGTAACACTAATGAGAAAGAGTTCAGTACATCCTACATCCTGACCGGCTGAAATCGGCCAAACTAATGACGGATATTAAAGTTAACGAACATTTCGTAAAGACACAGTATTATATTGCACAAATTTCGGCATGAGCGTTTTCAGAAACACTCAACCGGAAGAGACTAATCCCCGCCCCCTTTCCTCTGCCCGCCTTCCCACAACGAAGAAAGATGAAAAACAATGATAGAATACATTTCAAGACAGTGATAGGCGAAGATGACAGGAGATCGTGTGTACCTGTTCGCAGTTCACGAATGTGCAACAATTGCATTAGAAAAATATATTTTTACACTTAAAAATACATTGAGTGATGTTACTGATGAAACCTCCTTAATTGCACGTTTTGAGGTAGTTGAGATCTGTGATACATGTCAACTAGCAATACCGAATACGAAAGTCAGAAGAGAAGTATCTATACTTGGAAAAGACCTCGAGATTCCGGAAGATATGATATGGATTACTTCATGGTGTAACAGATATACCTAATTCAGTTGCTGGATTGTAATGCGTTCCCAGCAACATATATAGACTCAGCTCACAATTTAGTAGACTAGACTGAAGGTTAAGGTAATTATCAGGAAGAATCAAGGTGGAAGAATGTGGGATACTGAAGTACTGACGAATGATGAAGTGCGTTTGTAGTTACCTAAGGCTGTAGACATTGCGATACGAAATACCACCACAGGCAGTTCATACGAAGAAGGAGCTGGCTGAAACCCGAAGTGGAAAGCTCGAGATATTTAGCGAGTCGTGGAACAGATTAGAGACCGTAAGAGAGGGAGTGTTCATTATAGTTGACGAAAATATTGTTTCTATTGAGATCGAAGGTGAGTGTGGCAGTTAAGGCATCTGGTCGCGCATAACAGGTGTAGGAGAACTAAGTTAAATGTTGGATGTTTTTACCAGCCACCCGATTCCGCTGAGACAGTTCTTGAGTCATTCAAAGAAAATTTACGGCCAACAGCGCGTAAATACCCAGATTATCCAGTACTAGTTGGAGGCAACTTTAACCTGACGAGTATAGACTGGGATCTCTATGGATACATTGCAGGGGTACAGACAGACAGTCATGCGAAATACTTTTGAACACGTTTTCTGACAATTGTCTTGAGCAGCTATCTCGTCAGCCACACGCAATCGAAATATCTTAGACCTTGTAGCTACAAACAGGCCGGATCTTATCGACACTGTCAGTATATAAATGGGGATTGGCGATCATGATGTCACTATAGCACTATGATTACGAAAATAAATCAGCCTAGAAGCGTCACAGTTCAGATAGGCCGTTATTAAATCTCACTTAGATAGTGAATTGGCATCACTTAGTTCCAGTAAGATGGATGTAGAGGTATTATGGGAAAGTTTAAGAAGTTGTAAATCGTGGTCTGGTATGTTATGGACCTAGTAAGTAGATAAAGGAACGAAAAGACCCGCCATGGTTTAATAACGAAATTCGGAGGATGCTGACGATGCAGAAGCTGTTGCACTCTCGGTTCAAAAGGGAACGCACACATGATGACAAGTGAGGATTAGAAGAGATTCACCCGTCAGTGAAAAGATCTATGCGCGAAGCATACAACTACCACCGTCACACCTAAGCAAAATATCTGGCAGAGAATCCGAGAAAAATCTGGTCTTACGAAAAACGCTAAGAGGGCCTAAGGCTTCCATTCAGTCCTTTGGTGACCAGCCTGCTTTGGCAGTTGAAGATAGCAAAACGAAAGCCCAAGCTTTAAATTTCACAAATGTTTCAAATGGCTCTGTGCACTATGGGACTTACCATCTAAGGTAATCAGTCCCCTACAACTTAGAACTAGTTAAACCTAACTAACTTAAGGACATCTCACACATCCATGCCAGAGGATGGATTCGAACCTACGACCGAAGCGGGAGCGCGGTTCCAGACTGAAGTGCCTAGAACCCCTCGGCCACACCAGCCGACTTAAATTTCACATTCAAGAAATAATTCACACAGGAAAGCCGTACAGACATACTGTCATTTGACCATCGGGCAGACTCCCATGTGGACGACATAGAAATAAGCATACCTGGCGTAGAGAAATAACTGAGAGATTTGAAAACAAATAAATCACCACGTCCGGATGAAATCTCAGTTCGATTTTTCAAAGAGTACTCTAAGGCATTGGCCCCTTACCTATCTTGCATTTATCGTGAATCTCTCGCTCCGCAAAAAGTACAAAGCGACTGGAAAAAAGTGCAGGTGACTCCAGCACATAAGAAAGCTAGAGGAACGGTCCCACGAAATTGACCATTACCCCTAACTTTTGTTTGTCCAGAATCTTTGAACATATACTCAATTCTAATATAATAAACTTTCTTAGACTAAGAATCACCATAGTTTTAGAAAGTATCGCTCGTGTGAAACTCAGCTTGCCCTTTTCTCAAATGATATACTGAGAACTGTGGATGAAGGGCAACAGGCAGATTCCATATTTCGAGGTTTCCGGAAAGCATTTGGCACGGTGTCCCATTGCAGGCTGTTACTGAAGGTACAAGCATATGGAATAAGTTCACAGACATGTTGAGTAGCTCGAAGACTTCTTAAATAGTACAACTCAGTATGTTCTCCTCGACGGCGAGTGTTCATCGGAGACAAGAGTACCGTCAGGAGTGCCCCAGGGAAGTGTGATAGGACCGCTGTTGTTCTCTGTATACATAAATGATGTGGCGGACAGAGTGAGTAGCAATCTGCGGTTGTTTGCTGATGACGTCGTGGTATATGATAAGCTGTCGAAGTTGAGTGACTGTAGGAAGATAAAAGGCGACTTAGACAAAATTTCCAGTTCGTGTGATGAATGGCAGCTAGTCCTAAATCTGGAAAAATGTAGGTTAATGCGGATAAGTAGGAAGAACAAACATGCAACGTTCGGATACAGTATTATTAGTGCCCTGCTCGATATAGTATAGTTGTTTAAATATCTGAGCGAAACGTTGCAAAGCGATATGAGGTGGAACGAGTATGTGAAAACTGTGGTAGGGAAGGCAAGTGATCGACCTCGGTTTATTGGAAGAATTTTGGGAAAGAGTGGTTCATTTGTAAAGGAAACCGCATATAGGACGCTGGTGTGACCTATTCTTGAGTGCTGCTCAAGTGTTTGTGATCCATACCAGGTCGGATTGAAGGAAGACATCGAAGCAGTTCACAGGAGGGCGGCTAGATTTGTTACCGGTAAATTCGAACAACACTCAAGTGTTACGGAGATGCTTCGGGAACTCAAATGGGAATCACTGGAGGGAAGGGGACGTTCTTCTTGATAAACACTACTGAGAAAATTTAGAGAAGCGGCATTTGAAGCTGACTGCCGAACGATTCTACTGCCGCCGACATACATGGCGCGTAAAGACCACTAAGATAAGATACGAGAAATAAGGGCTCATACGGAGCCATATAGAGAGTCATTTTTCCCTCGCTCTACTTGTGAATGGAACGGGAGGGGAAATGACAAGTAGTGGTAAAGGGTAATCCTCACCACGCACTGTACTATGGCTTGTGGGTTATTTATGAAGATGTAGATGTACCAAGAATGTAACTGCGTAAAAACCTTGGGTTAGAGTAAATACCGAAACTGATTCACGAAAACGTATGAGAGAAGGCAGGAATACAGCAAAATAATTCTTTTGGGAATGAAATAAATTGTAAGTGCAGGGACGTTAACGCGATGTGGAGAAACGTGACGAAATAGGAAAAGAAATGGTCGTCGGAAGGATACAGATTGAGCATATAGAAAAATCAAGCAGAGGCAAGAGCGGATGGGTGGAAAGAACATATTCAAGGTCTCTACGAGGGGGTGGAATGGTCTACTGAAGCATACGTGAAGTCGATTTGGAAGACATAACGGACCTTTGGAGTACTTGCTATCAAATAGGGCAGAACATGTAGGTAATACTAGTCATTGGAGGAAATGGTAACCAAACGACTATTAAGTTTCATCTATGAAACTAGTGACATCGCATCACACTTTCCGGAAAACTGCTTCCACACAATCTCTAAGCTGACAAATTAAGATATTTGCGGGAGCTATCGTACACTCGACTTAACAGACCATGCATACAAGCAGCCGACAAGAAAAATATACAGAATAATTCTTTTCAATTCGTCGAGGAGAATGTTGGAGAATGTGCTTTTTCCAGTTTTTTATAGATCGCTTTATGAATTAACTGTTAACACCAGATGAAGCAAATATAGTTTGGCAAATCACCGTGTCTTTGAAAAAAGATTTTAAATAGTCGCAAAGGTCCTTCTTATTCAACATATTCAAAAAAGTGCCATAGGCGTTACGATGCGAGGAACTGTACGTACGTGAAATTCAGTGGAGAGGAAAATGCACGCCGGTAGCTTACTTTCTTTTCTTTGTGCTTCGACAGTTTCTACAAAACTGTGATATAATATTATGCAGGTAGCTGTCGCGTGCTATGTATCACCAGTAATTGATATGACTTAGCCTTCCTCTAGTCATGAAGGGACATACATTGAACATCACAGAACGGAAGGACATTATTAAGCGTTTAGTATGTGCCATTAGTATTTCTGACCTACTGGACACCAAGTGTCAGGAATAAAAGTGTAATACTCGTATATACTGGTATACACAGAAGGCTGCTTGCCAAGCGCGCAGTTTTCCACTGTCATTCGTTGTGACATTTAGGCAACCGCAGATACGAAGGCGTTGGTGCGGTTGCCTGACAACCAGGCGGCAAACCTATACCTAAGAAGACTGAGTTCAGAATATTTATCGAAAGACTCATGTAAGCTAGGACAGCGTAGAGGAAATAGTCTCGTTTGTATTTCGGTTATTTTGCAAATTAGTACACGTTAGCATTGAGACATGTAAAAATTTCATGCGTACCACGAAAAATAAAAAAAAACCGTACATTGTGGGCAAACTGAATACCAAACAATACGCCATATTGGAACGTATAAAGCAGTAAGTTATACTTCAGTATCCTAATTTTTTTTATCTATTAAGATGTAACTGAACTGAGTAGCTACTACAGGGTATTTATTTTATCTATTGTTTTATTTTGCCTGGCCAGACTATGACACTCTTACATCGGAGCACGGGCTACACACATCAGAAAATATTACACAATGTTCTCAACTTCCGTGCGTAGTTGTTGTTCACTTATATACATTTGAGATATTATTTTTTAATTATTTAAAATTACAAACACAAATGATAATAGTAAATAATAATAAATAATAGTAGCATTTTTCAAGAATAACGATAATTCTAAGTGATTTAGCACTTTTATGTCACATTTTATGCGATCAGAAACGTAAGGGACAATGATTGAGAAAAACATTGAAATGACGGTGACAGTAACTATCAACAAAGGATAGACTGAAACAGCTTGTAACTTTCCCTTTGGCGGGCAACTGCGACTCAGGACTTCTCTTTATACTTTCACTTCCTTCAGTACCTCTCTCCTAGCTTCCAAAGTTGTGAGGGCAGGTCGTGAGTCATTATTCGGCACATTTCCGCGAAAAGCAAAGCTCCCGATTTCGAATTCCGTCCACCACATAGTTTTAATTTGTCTGAATGTTTCAAATCAGCTACACTCCACTACAGAATAAAAATTCGTTTCGAAAGGGCGGACTGTTTCAATAAATAGTATTCTAGACAATGCGTTGCGAAATGTTTGGGCGGGGAGGGATGCACTGACTGGAGAGGGCGTCAGACATGATTGTGATAGAATGTTGACAGTTGAACGTCTTTTGAAATGGAAAGTAATTTAATTTGTAATATATCTTGAGGAAATTCTTTCCGGATGTATGTTCCTGTTGCACAAAATGATTCTGAGAAGCTGGCTGTATTACTTCGTGGTTTGTTTCGTACGTTTATTTCGTCTACGCTGTCAGATAATTGTGATAGAATAAAGATAAATAAGAGGGAGTGTAATGATATAGCAGACGTTACAGCAAACAGATGTTTGATGGTATCTACGCTTATTTGCACGTAGACGTTACAAACCTGACAACTTTTACGGTTTATCCGTAAAATTTACGGAAATTGCCGCATTTTACGGCTTTACGGATGGACGGCGTAATTTTACGATTTCGTGGGCAAAAAATTTGAAACGTTAACATTCGATAATCATTCTACTTCGGTACAATCGATTGTTTGCGTGGGTCGAAGACAATTCGACGATAGCCGATAAGTCATTCTTTGATATGACTGGACTTTTAACTGTATGCTGTTTGTGTCGTCATTGGAATTGAATTTAAAGCCGTGATAACAGTTCTTCCATGTGAATCTTACGTGTCGACAGGCTCTACTCCGCAAACTCTTTGTTCCGCTCCTTTCGTTTGTTGTGATTTAATCCATATTGTTTGACCACGTGTGGACTAATTACATTTGCTCCACGTGTGTGTGTGTTTTACCATGTGCATATTCTTTGTTCACGAAGTTGGCGTCGGGTTCACTTAATCATTTAGGACTTTGTGTGCTTTGACGTGTTTCAATGAAGTGTTTGACTGCGTTGAGTGTTTATGTTATTATTTTATGTGCCGTTCAGAGATTCAGATTCCTTTCGATGTTTCGGTACATATCAAGGTATTTGTTCTCGAACATTTGCATATGCTATTTCCCTATTGTAGAATTCATGGATAAATCCAACAAGGAACAATACTTCCATACGTTTAAAGAATCATATTCTGTCGATTTTCCGTGCATTCTAAAATCAAGAAAGGGAGAAAAATTTGCCTTTTGCTCGGTATGTGGGTGTTGTATTAATATTGCACGTGGTGGAAGAAAAGATTGAAGTAATCATGTGAACTGCGGTAAACACGTATGTTAAATCGAAGGAAGATAACAAGAAAATCAGCACCTTTTTTTCCAAGCCTGTAAACGTCGACAGGGACACGTAATCAGGCCCGAGCGCCTGTTTACTTATTTTTGGTGGAACACAATGTGGCCTTAGGTGTGGTTGGTCATGCTTGTTCTTTTTTTAAGAAGACGTTCCCCACACGAAAGCGAAATGCATTGTAAATAAAATGGCAAAAAATGCATCATCTGAAGTTGTTAAGCGCCCTCAGAACGAACGATTTTCTTCGGCAACGGATGGAAGCAATGATAAGAATACCAAGATGTATCGTAATGTTGTTTCATTCCATGATACTCCGTGGGAAAATGTGGTGTTCACCATGCTATCCATACCAGCGTTAGATGGGGACTGTACAGGGAGAAATAAAGGTAACCTGATGTTATCACAACTGAATTCTCATAACCTACCAACTGAATACTGTATAGTTTTCTGCTCCGACAATGTTCCCGTTATAAGACACAAAAGTGAGGTTGCAGTAGTTCTGAAGGAAGTTCAACCAGGTATTGTCATTAAAGGTTGCATTTTCCAGCTGAAAAAGGTGCTGGAAGATTACCACTTAAAGTGGAAGAGATCCTTCTTGTTATATTTTATTTCTTGGAAAAGAGTGTCAAAAGAAAAGAACGCCTTCAGTAATTTCATAAAACGCACAATGAAGAGGGAAAGAAAATTCTGAAGCATGTTTGTACTACGTGGTTATCTTTAGGCAGATGTTTGGCTAGACTACTGGACCAGTGGGATCCACCTCTTTCTTTCTTCAAGAAAGAAGTAATATTATGTACCCGAAACATTTCCTCAAGCTTTACATCTTTTAGAATATGTAGGGTTGAACAAAATGGATCCAAAGAGTACCAGATGAATAAAATTCTTGGATCTGCTACTGCACATGACAAACGCATCCTAAATAATAAGACTTCTGCTTCTAGATGTGAGGAAAAAGTGTTTATGTTCCTGCCCTCAAACTTACAAGGTCTTTTGCACTTTCCGTCATGTGACTATTCCTGTATTTGACAAACTGAATGTTGCCCTTCACACTTCTTCCTCACAAGTTCACATTTAATTAGAACTTCTAATGGACTTGCTAATGCAGTTGTTCACCAAGTTTACTAAGCCTAAAGTTGACAAAAGTTCCTCATTATTTGAAGTTAAATACAACTAGATGTAAAATCAAAGAAGTGATGATGAGTTAGTTGCTGGCATTCAGACTTCGAACATAGGGAAACTACTTTTGTACTGCCTGTGACTACATCAACAAAGAGTTTACACTCAAGGATAATGTGTTTAAGCATGTTCAAGTTGCTAGGTTAGACGACATTGGAGATGCACAGTTTTCGTCCGCTTGTTTTCATTTGGAAAAGCATCCTATCATGTTATGCAAGGAAGAGAATAAAACTACAGATGAGGTGGTGAATGAGCTTTAGAGTCAGTTAACAGCTGTTCAAGTATATGGCACTATGGTTGCAAATCAAGATGCTACAAGTGATTCCATTTGGCCATAGATATCAGGAATTCGTGGAGCCGATGGACTTCTTAAGTATAAAAGGATTTCTAGAGTAACGCTCTCTGTTCTCACCATATCCCATAGCAAGCAGAATATGAACGTGTTTTCAGCCTTGTGAAGAAAAATAGAAAAGAGTTCAAATGAACCATAACAAATGAATCTCTGGAGTCTATTTCTATTTTTAAGGCCAGTAGTTCTGGTCCCTGTTATGATAAAACATTTTCTCAAGACTTTTTGCAGGAAGTTAAAAAGGCCACAACTATGACTTTAAAATCGAACTGCATGTGATTTGCAGAGTGTATTATGTTATTTCTTGCCTGTGTTAAGCTTTTTTAACTTTTCGCATATCTACTTAATTTATGGCTCTAAGCACTATGGGATTTAACATCTGAGGTCATCAGTCCCCTAGACTTAGAACTACTTAAACCTAACTAACCTAAGGACAGCACACACATCCATGCCCGAGGCAGGATTCGAACCTGCGAAGGTACTAGCCGCGTGGTTCCGGACTGAAGCACCTATAACCTCTCGGCAACAGCGGCCGGCTACTTAATTTATCAAGGAAATCTTATTATGTATGTCCCAAACCAATATTCACCACGCCTGCAGCTGTTTCATATAGATTTCTTTTTGATCATTATTTTCATCTACAAATCACTGGCCTATTACTTAAGTAGATGTGATTTTATTGAAATATCCTGTTTAAATCATGAATTGTTGTATTATTGTAGTCCAGAAGTATTATTATTTTCGTCAAGTCGGGTAGGTCAAAATAGATTTTTCGTCGCGCTTGAGTTTTACTGATAGCCCTTTTCAAAAGTTGGTTTGCCATTATAATTGTTCGTAGACATAAGTCTGCAGTCTACACGACAGTCCAGAAATATCTCCAAGAAATTTACAGAAACAGAAAATAAATTATGTGCCTTTTAGGATAAGAGGAGGAAGTGATACTCTCAAAGGCGGGGTGAAGAGTCTTCCGTGAGCGACTAAAATTGCATTTTAGATGGGTCATTTTGTAACTTTCAGTCCGTGCCCACTCTGACAGCACACGTAAGTTAGCGTTTGCATGGTATATGGCTGTGCACAGTTGGCTGGACTTGCGCTTAGGTAGAAGTGAAGGTCGTCAGACTATAGGCAAAACTTTCAACAAGATGGAATAACTGGTACATCCTGTAAACATAAAGAAAACAGTAATGTATACAGTACTGATCCTTGTTGCACCCTTGATACTGTAAGCTATGCAGAGGGTTTCCGTAAGAGCGTGTAGAAATGTAACAGGACGTAGAGAATGCTCCATTGAACAGTTTGAGACAGCGAACGAGGGGTCAGATACGGAAGTAAACTTGTCTACCACTTTGTCTGGCATTATTCTTTTCCAGCATACTTACAATTAACGTGCGTACACGTTTACACGTACTGTGCTGTCTATTTACATGTGCATCCTTTATTTCCCGCAAGGAAACAAGGAGGAAGAACCTGATTACTAGGAAGTCACGCTGTAGTTTTTCGTTTACTTTACTTGTCCATAAGGTGACTCTGTCGTATCGTACTTACATTGTCCCATGACAGAACGTGCTATGAATCAACAGCAGATCTATTCATCACTCCGTGCTACTCAGAGATATACAGTACAATGCCGTGGAGCATCGCCGGTACAGTTTCGCAGAACTCACTGACATGCACCTGTGTACGGGGAAGTACGTTGCAGTGCTCTTGCTGGTGGAAGGCTGTACAGGGAACGATTTCCTAACAAGCATCATTCGTCATGAAGAGTGGTTATTTACGTCGATCGACGAATGCGGGAGACTGGTTCATTGGAAATAAGAAACGGGGGACCTGGCAACATAAACACCACTCGCACACCCGATTTTGAAGAGCAGGACCTGGAACGTGTTGCAGTGGACCCCACTACAAGTACTCGTCGTCTTGCACGTGAAATGGGCACTGCACATACTACCGTGTGGTAAGTACTCCACGAACAACAATTGCACCAACAACAATTGCACCTATATCATCCAAAACGAATCCATGCAATGCTTGTAACCAAATTTGCACCCAGGGCCGCATTGTGTCAGTGGCTCCTCCATCAATGGACTGATCGACCAGATTTCCTCCAAATCGTGCTTTTCACTGACGAGGCCTCACTTGATCGTGATGGTATTTCGAACAGCAGGAATAGCCTTGTATAAGGAAAATCCCCACACTGCAGTAACGTTTTGCTGTGAATATCTGGGTCGGAATTGTAAGTGACAATATGATTGGGTCATATCTTTTATATAGCCGTCTGAATGGCCAAATGTATTTGAGTTCGTGCAAAGAGTTCTACGTGAATTGTTGAAGGACGTATCCTTCGCTCTTCGTGAGAGGATGTGGATACAGCATGACGGTGCACCGCCTCACTTCAGAATTGACGTCAGCAACCATCTCAATGCTGTATTTATGGTCGCTTGATTGGAAGGAGAGGTCATATTCCATTGCCTGCGAGGTCACCTGACCTGAATCCCCTTGATTATTTCGTATGGGGATATCTAAAGTCAGTCGTGCATGAGACCACTGTGGATAAGGAGATGGAAGTAGTTGCCAGAATTGCAGCTGCCTGTGATGTGATTCAAAACGCACCTGGGATATTTGTCAGAATATGTCAGACCTTATTCACCGATGTTATGCTTGCATTAAGGGGCTAACAGTTTCAGCACATTTTCTAAGATACAGTGCAAATTGTACTTCATTGTGTCAGTGATGGTATTTGCAGTTAACTGCAACCAACATAATTAAAAATGTACAAAGTAATGCGATTTTATTCCTGTTATCTCCTTAAGCTGGCTTTTACGACCCCAGGTTCCCTATCTCAAATTGTAAAGTGGAACATTCTCTAGGTCCTGTTAAATTTTTGCGCGCTCTTACTCTTACGGACGGTTTATAGCACATGAAGGAAAACATTGACTTTCGAATTTAGCAAGAGGAATGTCTAAGTCTGAAGTATCGATAGCTTTGCTGAAGTCACCCTTTGATTGACCACAACTAGTTTGTATTCGTCAGTCACTTTTTAAGGGCAGTCTTCGTATTGCACTTTTTGTGGAAATCTAAGGTTCTCAAAACGGTTCAAATGGCTCTAAGCACTACGGGACTTAACATCTGAGGTCATCAGTCCCCTAGACTTAGAACTACTTCAAGCTAACTAACCTAAGGACATCGCACACATCCATGCCCGAGGCAGGATTCGAACCTGAGACGGTAGCAGCAACGCGGTTCCGGACTGAAGCGCCTAGAACCGCTCGGCCACAAGGACCGGCTCTAACGTTCTCGTTTCAAATATTATTTGAGGTTATGTAGTCAGTAAGCTAATAGTGAACTATGTTTTCCAAAGCGTTTGACATAGCTGGTAGAATGCAAATTGGTCTTTAGTCGGAAGTTTATTTGACAGATGGCTTTTTGGGTATGGTTCTGTAAGTGCCAGCTTCAAGGCTGTTGGGAAGTTGTTGGAGACAATAGAGTAGTTAAGGACGTGCGCTATTTTGCACAATGGTGGATCGACAACGAATTTATAGCTGGCACTTTAATATCATGATGTCCTGCAGCTGCTGATAAAATCCACGTAACTGGTTCGCTGATTCTCTTAAAGGTTATGCGCTGAAGAAAAATTTCTTGATTGTAAACTGTTTCTTTAAATGTCTGTCCCCTTGAGCGCTGGACAAGTAGAGATCTATGCTGCTCCTTGGGGAACCCCTGATACTACATGCTCTCCTGTGACCTATTTGTTGCAATCATTTTAACGTTGTTTGTGGGTTGTAAGGTATGGGCGCGGTGTGAGCTCCTGCTTCATGACTGACTGCTGAACTACGTCAGATAACCAAGAAACAAGATTCTGTACTTAGAAGAATCCAGCTAAATCCAACACCTGAACGTTGTGAAGTATTTACAAAGCTGCAGAATGTCCGTTCTGTTGTATACGGCGTGTCCAATCTTGCAGCACCGTGGAAAACTAGCGCTACTTCGACATAGGGAAGACAAGATCTGATATTGGTTTTCATGCCTCTGCAACCGAATAAAACGAGTTTCTCTCCGCAGTAGTCTGCTCTTAAGCTGCGATACACAGAATACGGAAAGCAATCATTTAAACACCTTCTGAGGCAGTAGGTAATGATGGAGTGAGCTTATGAGTGATTAAAAACATGGTCGATACTATTATTCCAATTCTCACAGACATCTTCAGTCCCTCTCGTGTTAGTGGAACATACCGTACTGAGCGGAAGCATAACTTAATTCAACCAGTACTCAAGAGTGATAACCCAAAGTCACCAGGAGGTTAGAGTCCAACCAGCATACTAATATTATACCCACTGTATGAAGCCATGTAGTACACTGTTAAAGAACAGCTGAGGGACTACCTTAAAGCTTATAACATCCACAACAATTTTCACTCAGGCTTCTGGAAACGCCATAGTACAGCAAGTACGTTAATCAGGGTATCTGGCGACACCAAATGTGCCATCGACAGACAGTGAAAGATTTCAGTAAGGCTTTTCATATTGTTGATTTCGATACATTACTTATTAAAACGAAACAGCTGAATTTCTCAAGCAGAGCAATATTGTGGCTCGACAGCTATCTCAAAATCAGATATCGACGAGTTGTGTGTGAGTAGGAAAAGTTTATGCACGTCTGTCAATATGTGGGCAGACTCGTTTCATTTGGTGAAATATTAACTCTCCACTTGAATCTTAAAGAATAATAGTCCGAGTGTATAACAGAAAGTAATGACTGATACCTATAAGTCAATATCACGCTGATCCCGCCGCTTTTATGTGCTTAGTAAGTAGAAACACTCACTTAATAGCCTTCAAAATTCCGCCACGTTAACCTGGGCTAAAGAAAGGGAGATCTTTGGTTCTGTGCTTAAACAGAAAGATCTTTGGCAAAAGAAATAAAATGTTTTTATCCAAATGCCAGAAATCATTTGATTCAGAATGACTGTGTGAATTCTGGCGCACTCCGGATGCTTGGGCTCTGAGAATACAGACACTCTTCTTTGACGTCTGGTCTAGGGCGGACGGTAGTAGGCCAGTGCCAGCAGCGCAGACGATACAGAAAGTTGGGCTTTGAGCAGATAGTTGTAGTACACGATTTCCTAGTTTATTTTGCACTGAAGTTGTTCAAACAGTCTTTCCATTTCCTGATTTTAATTTGTTGAATTATTAGATGAGCCTTCTTCATCACGATCGCATGGTGCTAGGCGGAAGTCCGTGGTGCTCTGTAGTTTCAAAATTGCTCATACATTGGTCTTTTGTCTGTTAGATTTAATTAAAACTCAGTCTAAATTATATATACACAGGCTGAAGCGACGAATGAAAATTGTACCTGAGTCTGCTGCTACCTAGGCAAATACACTAACCACTACGCTACCCTGGCACAGTGGCTTTGCACAACTGCATGCGCTATCCTAGCGTGTCTCACTCCTCTCCTGTACCTGGGTTTCAGGTAGGATCCACCATTTCGTTTGTTGCTGAGGTGCTATTCTAATACATTTCGGAAGCCTGTGCAATGCTGTTCGAGTTGAGGGGGAATACCAAGTGAGCTGATATATTAATGGGATTTTGGATTGAGGAGGGAAGTATACTAGGATAATCCGTGCAGAAGCGCAAAGCCACTGTTCCAGGATGGCGTCGTGAATGGCGCATCTCCCTAGTGAGCAGGAGACCAGAGTTTGAATCCTGGTCTTGGTACGAACTTCCATTCGTCGCTTCAGTCCGCGTGTAGACATAATAGATTTTTGAGAACCAGAATGGTTTCTAGAACTAAATACTTTCATATGATTCAAACTAAACTGTTTCTACTGTTATTCGTGTGAATTATTACCGATTTATCTTTTGTTAACCCAAACATCCGGTTCGATGGAAAACGCTGAATATAACGTTGTTTGCGACAGAGCTCGGTTCAGTTCTCAAGTTATTTTGATAGTCATACTAGGCAGTCTGCTATCGATCGCGAAATTGGTGTGGCGTCTCTCTCGTGTGGCCAGCCACATGGCGGGGTGGTTGCAGGCTACTATCTGAACTGTTTCCCGTAGTGTATAATTATGTGTCCTGCAGGCCTCCACAGTCCATTCTTTGCGATCAGAGCAGTTATTTACTTATAATACTCTACGAAACTGAGCCGTACAGTGGTCCTTCTGTTGTCCGCGACACTTACTCTTCACATCCGTAACCGTTTAATTGAAACTCCGAGAAATTAAAAAAAACTGTTATCAAGACTAGTAGATGTATCATTCATTTTAATAAATGTTGCACAGCTTGGACCTCCACTCTTTGACTGATACCAATCTATCTCTCTTCGATGAATATTAATGACTAAATTGAAAGTTCATAGTCATAGCCCGCACTTCTTGTACGGCAGTGCCCATAATTAAGTTAGAGATAGTGCTTGTAATTGTGTATTTGAAAAATGAGAAATCTAACAGGTTTAATTATCAACGGAATTTTGACAATTGATGATTGAGACGTGCTCTCTGGAGCCCCCATATTGCAGTCTTTTGTCCAATGGTTTTTTCGCTGTATGTCAAGGACATATCATCTGTGCCTCACTCTTGCAACCCCCAAATACCTGCTAAAGATATTCAACTGGAAATAAGTACAATCATTAAGCGCAGTGAGAAGTGGCAAAGCATTTGGCTTGTCTCTTTTCATTCAGTATGGTAACTAATTTCAGTGAGAGAACAACGAGGAGACATATTGGAGCAATAATGTGAATGTGCTGACTTCTTAATAACCACTTGTTTGAATTAGCGTCTTCATTTTTTTTATTTTTTAGGAGAGTATTGGAACTGGATTCATGATGGACTAACGGCAGGTGATGCGGGACCGGAGGAATAAGGGGGCCTGGTACACAGCAGGTGTTTGGAGGAACTGTTCTGGACATTGACACAGGTACGGGGCGTTGTCTAACTTTGATTCCACCAGGGACCGTGGTGTACAACGACCGTAAATTTTAAGGATGGAGAGGCACACAGCAGTAAGTCGCAATCCCATCAGTTTTTATTATTCTTGCAGATCTAGATTTCGGCTATAAATAGCCATCTTCAGTGCATTTTTGTTACAATTCAACAGACTCTCGGCAGTTCATGTAACTATATGTTCTTACAGGTGTATAGACGGAAGGCCAACCGCCTCATCGTCCTTTTGCCTATACACTGCAGCTGGAGCTTTTGTTCATCCTGTCTCCATTCTGTCCAAGTAAGCATACCTACGCACTGAGAGAAAGAACCTGCATCAGCAGGAGGGCGGCGTTCTGCCTTGTTCAGAATAGTGCCTTCAGGAGATAACCATCCCCAACTTGAAAACATAAAGTACTCACAGAATTAGCGACTAGTAAAAATACATGTGACTTCTGAAGCAGCTTGCATAGTGGTACGTTTTGAGAGAAGAGGGTAGGTTATAGAAATCACTGGAGCTTTTTGTGTGATACGCTGTCTTGGCGAGATTTCTGCTGAAGAAGCGATTACGCCATTGGCAGATAGGGAGTGCTTAAAAAAAATTATCGGTGGTCGTGTTGTCTTGGTGGGAAGGAAAGGGCAGGCTGTTCGATTCTGATAGACAAGAGACATCGCCACGGGCTTTGGCACTGAACACATCTCCGCAAGCTGCGGTCCCCTACGTAGCAGCTGAGCCAGAGTCTGGCGTTCAAGTTAGCGTTAGCGCGATCCCAGGGTCTGATTTGTGAGAACCAGAGACGGAACCAATACGATGTTCGTCTTCTGCTGATAATTTATGGTGAGCATAATAGCATTACCGGAACATTATGACAATCCCTGATCAGAATTCAGTATGAGCATCTACATCCTTCAGTGAGTTGGTACGCGTCTTCTTCAGATTGACATTCAGCCAAGCAGTCACAGCAATCGATCGGCAGGAAATTGTGAACTATTTTTAGAACGCCAGTTCCGTTCGTAGCTGCCATTTTTAACTTTCGAAATAACTTTGTCAACAAGAAGGTTCATTTTGTTTGGAGTTTTTAGTAAATTTCATATATTTGACTTTGTTTATTGCTACACAGATGCGTTTCTATATATGTGCCTTGTTTGAACCAATTAATATGTTCATTCAAATCGTGATTATGTTAACGTCTCAAATATTTTCTTGCGGAAAATTTTGTAGGCAGTGCGACCAACTGTGAGTAATCATGTTGGGGATTAAGAAGCCGCTTCAACTGTATGAATCTTTTTATTATCAGAGCGGTTTTGTGAAAACAGCATCCTCAGGTGACATCTGTGAAACAGCACATCATGAAAGATTCACAGACCCTAAAATACTAATTTGAAAAAATTTTAAAGAACTTTTAAAACATGTAAAATAGAGGAGCTTGTACACACATAACTAAGTAATAAGAGCTAAGTATCCCGAAACATGGACTCAACATTCGTTGTCAGACCAAATCAATAAACAGTTGAATGGTTGTATATCAATCGACAAAAAAAAAAAAAAATGAAAATGTCATGTGACGAGGGCCTCCCGTTGGGTAGACCGTTCGCCTGGTGCACGTCTTTCAATTTGACGCCAATTCGGCGACTTGCGCGTCGAAGGGGATGAAATGATGATGATCAGGACAACCCAACACCCAGTCCCTGAGCGGAGAAAATCTCCGACCCAGCCGAGAATCGAACCCGGGCCCTTTGGACTGACAGCCTGTCGCGCTGACCACTCAGCTACCGGGGCGGACTCAATCGACAAAAATGAGCCAGATGTAAGGAACAAAGACTCAATTGGTCTACGGTACCTAAACAAATTACATCATGGTAATCCACTAGTAACAAGAAGTTTCTCTCTTTTTACAAGTTTCTAATACACTTTAAATTTTTTCATATTGGTGGGTATTTTAGTGTCTGTTACTCTTTCGTGTTTCATTGTTATGCAGAGGTCACCTGATTATGTTGTTTTCAGTGCCCCAAACCGTTTGTGAGCTGATAGTGAAAAGACTGAATAGAGCTGAAGCGGATGCGTAATCCCCTAGTCGTCAAATATTTTCATTTTCGTATCAGGAAGTTCCCCCTTTTTAGGGTCTACACCTAGCCTTGACATCTCATTGAGTTTATGAATCAGTTTGCGCTCAGAAATTTAGCAAGTGTCTTAAGGAAATGAGTCTGGCAACGGTAAACAAAAATGTGTGTGAAATCTTATGGGACTTAACTGCTACGGTCATCAGTCCCTAAGCTTACACACTACTTAACCTAAATCATCCTAAGGACAAACACACACACCTATGCCCGAGGGAGGACTCGAACCTCCGCCGGGACCAGCCGCACAGTCCATGACTGCATCGCCTTAGACCGCTCGGCTAACCCCGCCCGGCGGCAACGGTAAACATTTAGAACCGTGATAGTTAATAGTACTTTAGTGGAGCAAATAAATACCATATGTAATATGATTTTCAGCTACATGCCTGTATCGTATCAAGTACGAATAGTGACCTTTGTTCTCTAACGTGATGGACAAAAAATCAGTCTTAAACTAAACCCTAAAAAGGCACAGGTCATCTACATAACACACCGAAAGCAGATGGGCGGACATGTTCATGAAACAATTTCTCCAATTCTTCTTAATGGTTTCCAGTTAATGTTTCAATAAACCGTAAAAGACCTTGGAATACTCTCGGTTGAGCCTCTAAATTGGGAAGTACAAATTTTCGCAGCATGCAGCAGGTCTCTCTCCTGCCTACATGAAACCCAAAAAATTTAGAACAAGAAGAATTAGTCCTTTCCCTAGTCCTACCTAATCTTTACTACTGTGATGTAGTTCAACATGGCACAAATAATGAAAGTCCAGATGACTCGAGCTAGCGGCGAAAGATTGCGTGGAATATATGTGCAACATTCTCTTATCAGGTCAGGCCTTCCTGTACTAAGTCATGTTGGCATGAGACCATTTAGGTGACGTTATTTCCATACACTTTGTTTACTTCATCTGTTTCTCAGTCACTTGTGCCCTCAATACGTGTCCTCCCTTGTCAGGTACCTAGTATTACTCCATAGCTGCAATTTCAGATTGAATACGTCCAACATCTTTGCTGTACTTCAGCATAATTCTAATCTTCTACATTTCAACCATAAGACTGCAGAACTAATAACCTGTAACCAGAGCCTTATAACACAGTATCATTCTCGGCGTATCCCTGCTGCTTTATTTCTGTCCAAGAGTGAACCGGAATCGCTGTCACACAGCAGACTATCAATTCTTTTCTGATCCTTCGGTATTTCTGTTCCTTCCATCTCATATCCTAATCTTTTCGCTGTTCCCCTGACCAGTCAGCTTCTTCTCCACAGTGCTTTCTTCTGTACTGTAGCCACAAGTTTCTTTAGTATTTCATTACTCACATTCGACAAGAAAATGTTAAGAAAATTGCTTAATCCACTGTTAATAAGACTGAACTCCCTATTTCCATTACTATACATAATATCTTTATTATCATCATTAGTACTATCTAACTATTGTGCCTATTAGATTTTCAGGAGGGAAGTCAAAAGTCGAAAATGGTGATAGTTTTGCTGAAGTCGAACAAGTCACAGTCGCCCTTCATTGACCATAATTAGTTTAACTTCTTCTTTCACTTTTATAAGGTTAGTCGTCGGAATTTTTGTGCAAACCTAACGTGTTCGTCTAAAATTTTATTTCTGTTAGATAATTCGTAATCTGATCGTGAACTAGGGTATTCTAAAGCGTTAAACAATGCTAATGTACTGCTAATGGGTCTGCAGTCGAAGGATTATTTGAAAGATTCCTTCTCGGGTATGGTTCTATAATTCCCTGCTTTCACACTGTTAGGAAGATGCTAGATGTAAGAAACTAGTTTAAGATGTTATCTATTTATCGACAATGAATTTCGTTATTTGAACTTTAATATCATCATGTGCTGCAGCTGTCGAACGAATTCGTGCAACTGATTTCCTGGCGGTGTTAAACGGTACGAGGCGAAAATATATTTCTTACTTATACCAACCATTGATTGTTTCAGGGAATCGATGGTTTGCGCCCTCGTGGGGTGATAAAGACTGATTAACAGTCTCAATAGGAACCAGAGGCTCAGTCAAAGATTCGATTTTTGATCCTATTCCTGGGCATACATTTTCACACGACGGCAGGTGTGCAAATGTTCTCAGTTAACTAGTCATCATACCTAAGCTTTGGGTTTCTCACACTCTGACAAGGTTGCGTCATTGGATGCAGGTGAGATGGTTCCCAGAGGTCGGTTGCCGGCTACTCTCCTGTGGGGCTGCGTTTGTAACTCATAAGGAAAGGTGATCTGTAAGCCGTGATGCAGACTTTCTATTTACTCTCGCGGGTTTCAGAAGAGGTGTATGCAGTATAAGTTAGTTTCTCCGTAAAATTAGATTTTTCGTAATTTATGACGATGTTATTACCGTTTCTTGCCAAGAAATTTCGCGTCAGCTCAGAAATATTAATACACTTGAAGTTCCTAAATATCATCCCTTGCGATTTTGTCTTTATACAGTGCACTCAGGAATTCTTGAATGTTACATCACGACCAGACCAACCGAGTGAAGAAATCTGATCATTGTGAATTACTCAGGTATATCAATAAGTGTATGACTGTCTCCCGTACGGTGATTTCGTCCAAGCAGAATCACATAAAGATTTGGGCAGGAAAATATGTGCCAAACAGGATGGACTATGGTTTAGAAAATTTATGGTGCTGTACTGGCCATTAAAATTGCTACACCTAGAAAAAATGCAGATGATAAACGGGTATACATTAGATAAATATATTATACTAGAACTGACATGTGATTACATTTTCACGCAATTTGAGTGCATAGATAATGAGAAATCAGTACCCAGAACAACCACCTCTGGCCGTAATAACGGCCTTGATACCCCTGGGCATTGAGTCAAACAGAGCTTGGATGGCGTGTACAGGTACAGCTGCCCATGTAGCTTCAACACGATACCACAGTTCATCAAGAGTAGTGACTGACGTATTGTGACGAGCCAGTTGCTCGACCACCATTGACCAGACGTTTTCAGTTGGTGAGAGAGCTGGAGAATGTGCTGGCCAGGGCAGCAGTTGAACATTTTCTGTATCCAGAAAGACCCGTACACGACCTGCAACATGCGGTCGTGCATTATCCTGCTGAAATGTAGGGTTTCATAGGGATCGAATGAAGGGTAGAGCCACGGGTCGTAACACATCTGAAAAGTAACGTTCACTATCCAGAGTGCGGTCAATGCGAACAAGAGGTGACCGACACGTGTAACCAATGGCACCGCATACCATCACGCCGGGTGATATGCCAGTATGGCGATGACGAATACACGCTTCCAATGTGCGTTCACAGCGATGTCGCCAAACACGGATGCGACCAACATGATGCTGAAAACAGAACTTGGATTCATCCGAAAAAATGACGTTTTGCCATTCGTGCACCCATGTTCGTCGTTGAGTACACCATCGCAGGCGCTCCTGTCTGTGATGCAGCGTCAAGGGTAACCGCAGCCATGATCTCCGAGCTGATAGTCCATGCTGCTGCAAACGCCGTCGAACTGTTCGTGCAGATGGTTGTTGTCTTGCATACGTCCCCATCTGTCGACTCAGGGATCGAGACGTGGCTGCACGATCCGTTACAGCCATGCGGATAAGATGCCTGTCATCTCGACTGCTAGTGATAGTAGGCCGTTGGGATCCAGCACTGCGTTCCGTATTACCCTCCTGAACCCACAGATTCCATATTCTGCTAACAGTCATTGGATCTCGACCAACGCGAGCAGCAACGTCGCCATACGATAAACCGCAATCGCGATAGGCTACAATTTGACCTTTATCAAAGTCGGAAACGTGATGGTACGCATTTCTCTTCCTTGCACGAGGCATCACAACAACGTTTCACCAGGCAACGCCGGTCAACTGCTGTTTGTATATGAGAAATCGGTTGGAAACTTTCCTCATGTCAGCATGTTATAGGTGTCGCCACCGGTGCCAACGTTGTGTGAATGCTCTGAAAAGCTAATCATTTGCATATCACATCATTTTCTTCCTGTCGCTTAAATTTCGCGTCTGTAACACATCTTCGTGGTGTAGCAATTTTAATGGGCAGTAGTGTACTATTTCCAGCTGCAACAATGAATTTATAAAATATTCGAGACCTGATTGGGTCGATTCGAAGCTGAAAAGCAGACCATCTGTCTGATAAGAGATTTAATGTCGACGCACATGTATTCGGGTAGATTGTTCTCGTTGTTCGAAAGACTTGGAGAACGAGTTTGCTCGTGTGTAGACTGCCACACCGCCCCCTCGTATGTCACCTGTATTATCTTTAAGAAAAATCTCAAGGCGCACAGAGCTGGAATCGACACAGTTCCAGCTACATCTCCAATAGGAGTATACAACGTGACATTTGAAACTTCAATACTTCACCGAATAATGTAGGAAGGAGGTAAAAATTGACAAACATGCTGGAAATGACGTGGGGTTTTATTGGAACCAAAAATAGTGCAGAAAATGACCAACAGATGGCTCTTCATATGATACAAAAACAATAATTATAGTAACAATAGATTTTTAGCGAAGACGATGTTCTTTATAACTAATGCTCAACATGTCGGCCATCATTCATCTACAATACCTGTAGTCGAGGGTCAATGTTGTGAACAGCAGTGTATAGCATATCAGTAGGTATCGTGAGAAACTGCCTTAGGACGTTATCTTTTAGCATTCCGGATGAGGTCGGACGATCGTGTAGTCTTGCGACTTCAGTTAACCCCACAACCAATAACCACACTGACTGATGAGGTCTGGGGACCTGGGAGGTCGAGTATGACGGAAGGGGCGACTCAGTACGCGATCCTCACCAAGAGATCTTTCACACATGTAGCAATATGGGATACAGCGCTATCCTGCATAAAAGTCGTACCTTCCAGCAGGTGTTTATCGACAAGGCTAGGGATGATGCGATTCTGTAACACACAACAGCTCAGTTCATACATGACTCTCACGGCGGTACTGACGTGTTGCTGTCCAGCTCCATCTGTTGGCCGGTTTTTGCACTCGTTCTTAGCTGCAATTAAACCTCATGTCATTTCGGGCATGTATGTCATGTTTTACCTCTCTATCTACACTTCTCCGTGAATTTGTGTCGGTCAACGGACTTTTGGGTCATCCTGTACATGAGGACTTAGATCCTGAAACATTTGGCGAAACTCTGCCAAGTACGTTCGTGAGACAGAGTCGTTGCGGAAACTACAGAGCCATCGCGAGTCGCTTCCGCTACAGGAAGAACAGTTGGCCTTAGGTCAATTACCGTCCCGGAAGGAGGCGTGCCCGGACGCTGTGCGGAATGCGAGGGGGATGGGAAGGTAGAGCTGCACAAAGCTGAAACAGTCGTGTGGAAGCGCGGAGAAAGTGTGGAACTGTCATGAATGCCCAAAATGAAGTACGCTTGACTTAAGTGACAGTAGGCGGTAGCCGCTCTAGTTGTGCAGTAAAAAGGATCCGATGACACAATTGAGGGGTTGAAAATATAAGTGGTGTAAGTACTTGCTGACGAAAAGTTATTAAATGACTGCAAAAGGTAAGTAGCTTTTCATAAATTATATGAGTTACTGTCGAAACATCATTTCTTTTTCTAATGGTCAGTTATTCCGTGTATAAGGTTAGAGGTTAGAGGTTGTAGTGCTTATTTCTTATAATATATTAAAAATACGCTCCTTGCGTCATAAAATTTTTTACTGTAAAACATGTATAAGTGCAAAAACATTTCCTTTACTGTGCCTTATTCTGAAGAGATACTCATAGTACAATACATGTTCGATATAAAACAATAATACGTGCCTAATTAATGTACAATTAATATAAGAAGCTGAGAAATAGTATTTAAATAGCAAATAAAATAAAAATACCAAAACTAATATATATTGGTGTGATTACAACATGTACGAGACATTATTTATTGTCACTTCATGTAATCCTATAACAATCACTGAGTTAACATAGAATCATTTGCTTCTATGGCACCTCCTTAAGACTGTCTTTCCAGGGGCAATACTTGCCATGCTGCACCACTGTGTTGTACATTTTTCAGATTTGTTTGTCCCCTTCTTTGGCGACGTCCTCTTCTTTCTCCACTCTCTCACATCACACCCATGGTAAACTGCTGTCTGGGAACAGGATGTATTGTTATTGAACTCATGATCAATTGGAAGAATGTATTTCTTTTTTTCTGAAGATTTTTCCGCTTCTCTTTTCACACTCATCTTGATGCACAGGCTGTAGAACAGTTATTGATGGGTGACAAGTACAATGCTTCCTAAAATCCACTTCAAAAAACTCAAGTCACCTATTAGTGAACACTGAAAATAATCTGCTAGAGGATTTTCTTTGCTGATTCTGTTCCTACTAATTATCCTCCATTGCATTTTGTTTCTTTCAGTGTCTTTAGCAGTATGCTATAGCATCCATGGCGTTAATTGAAAGCTTTCATTTTCACTGCAGAAAGCCTTAGGCCCACCTCCATAATCTCTTCCATCCTGTCTCGGAGAATAAATGAATACTTCACACGTTTCATTGCATTATGACATTCCTTGTACATATGGCCAGGTTCAAGGGACTTAAGATCTGTTGTGTTGATACGCTGATTTTGCCTCAAGATGTGCATCCACTATTTCAAAATAGGCCTGTTTTCTAACGCATTAAATATTACTATAAGTTATCTTCAAGTCACACACACTAGCCTATTTCACTACTTTAAAGAAATGCAAACCTGGAGGTTAATCAAAGATCGTCCGCTATTTTACCTGTACTAATTACATTCTAAAAGCAGTGCAGGCATTAGCTTAGAGACTAAACTTTAGTATTTCATCCATCTTCAGCAACTATAATTGTATACATCAAATATAGCAACTAGTTGCATAAAATAAATTAAACTTCCTCAGTTCCTTTACGCAACTGGTTGCTGAATATTTCGATATATAGCTCAAACTTTATCATCACAGAGTGCACAACCATGGGGGAAATCTCTTGTATTTCTGTTACTCTAAAGAGATCCACACTTTACCTTAATAAATGTGCACTTAGATCATTTTCTAGTGAAATGTCACTTATACCACTTGAATTCTCATTCCCTCAGTTGATCATGTAAGGCGTCAACGTAAATATTGGCCTTTTCTTTCGCAGTACCTGAAGTCTGAATAACAAAAATATGTTTATCCATTTTCACCATCTACATTTTAAGCTGTGAAATGAGATTCCTTTACAGACACTGGAATTTTTACTTTTTCTCTGCTAACTCAACCCAGTGTCTCTTTTTAAAAAATAATATTAGTTGACACTGTAAACCTAAACTGGTAATATCAGATCTAATTTAGTTCGAAAAATTGTTGATGAATCGGTTCTGTTAATATTCTTGCGAAGGCTCTTTCACCGACGTTGTGTTGAAGTTACAGGCTTTCAGTTATAGAAATGATGGAAAACTCTACAAATTACGTACTGAAGAAATGGAAAATGTGATTACTTAGTTATCTTGTTTTGTACGAGGGATGTTAAGTAATGAAGCACTTTTTTTTCTAAGAGAAGGTTGGTTTTATTCAGCATTCCGATAAACTATATTATTCGATACTCTTTTGACTACAAAAGTTTACTTTTCAACAATCTCAGTTCAATGTAACGGCCTTACGCCACCTTAGTAAGAGGGCCTGTTCTCCCGCACGGCACCCCTCTACTGGTCGACGTCGGGGCGTCGTCTAGCAGCAACAATAACCTCCCCATCATCCACGTACTGATTCCCATGGAGTGCATCTCTAAATGGGCCAAAGGGATGGAAGTGGGAAGGTGCGACATGCGGGTGCAGAGTGGATGGAGAAGGACAGTCCAGAGAAATTTTGTGATCTACTCTCAGGTGTGTAGATTTGTGTGAGGCTTTGCGTTGTCATGGAGAAAGATAAGTTCATTTGCCTTTTTTGTGGCGACGAACAAACTGAAATCGTTTCTTCACTTCCCTTAGGCTACCACAGTTCAATTCCTAGTTGGTCGTTGCACCATTAGAGGGTATTAAACAGAATAACCCCCTCAAGAATCCCAGAAGACCCTCGCCATAGCATTAAAGGCTGAGGGTGCGGTTTTGAACGTTTTCTTTGGAGGAGAGTGGTGTGGCACCGCTCCATGGATTGTCATTTTACTTCTGGTTTGAAGTGAGGAACCCGTGTTTCATCGCCTGCGGCCATATTCAACAAAAAGTTGTCACTATCGGTCTCCTAACAGGCAAGAAGTTCCGCGGAGATGGTCCTCCGTTGCTCTATCTGATGTTCTATGATATGGCGAGTAACATCTTCTAGTACCCCAACTAGTGGATGAGTGTGTGAGCACTATCACCGAGGTAGCGTGGTAATTGATTGTGAACCGTTGACCACTTCGAATGAGAGTGTCCGCACTTTCTAGCAACGCAAGATTCACAGCTGTGTGCGGGTGACCGCTACGCAGGAGGTCGGACAAATTTGCACGATCTTGTTGCGGTGATGACAGACGCCTTGCCCAACTATTCACCGTGCTTTTGTTCACTGCCAGGTCTCCATAAATATTCTGCAAGCTCCCACGAATTCCGCGATAAGAAACTCAATGACAGTTTTCTGCTTGGAACGCATCTCCGTTACAGTCGCCATTTTGAAGGCGCTACGCATAGCACCACCACCTACAGGAAATTCATGAAACTATAGGGACTGAAGCTGAGATATTCAATGATGTCCCACAACAAATTTACGCATTTTTTCTACCGAAACTGGCTGAGAACGCCCTCGTCAGGAAAGAACCACAGGGGGTAGGGACAAGAACTACCTACACTATGTCATCTAAAGTACCCGGACACCTGGCTGAAAATGACTTACAAGTTCGTGGCAACCTCCTTCGGTAACGCTGGAATTCGATATATCGTTGGCCCACCCTTAGCCTTGATGACAGCTTCCACTCCCGCAGGCATGCGTTGTATCAGGTGCTGGAAGGATTCTTGGGGATTGGCAGCCCGTTCTTCACGCAGTGCTGCACTGAGAGGAGGTATCGATGTCGGTCGGTGAGGCCCGGCACGGAGTCAGCGTTCCAGAACATTCCAGAGATGCTCTATAGGATTCAGGTCAGGACTCGGTGCAGGCTAGTCCATTACAGTGATGTTATTGTCGTGTAGCCACTCCACCAAGAGCCGTACATTATCAACAAGTGCTCTATCGTCTTGAAATATGCCATCTCCATCCCCGAATTGCTCTTCAACAGTGGGAAGCAAGAAGGAGCTTAAAACATCAATGTAGACCTGTGCTGCGATAGTGCCACGCAAAACAACAAGGGATGCAAGCCCCCTTCATGAAAAACACGACCACACCATAACACCACCGCCTCCGAATTTTACTGTTGGCACTACTCACGCTGGCTGAAGACGTTCACCGGGCTTCGCCATACCCACACCCTGCCATCGGATCGCCACGTTGTGTACCGTGATTCGTCACGCAACACAACCTTTTTCCACTGTTCAATCGTCCAATGTTTACGCTCCTTACACCAAGTGAGGCGTCGTTTGGCATTTACCGGCGTGATGTGTGGCTTATTAGCAGCCGCTTCACCATAAAATCGAAGTTTTCTCATCTCCCGCCTAACTGTCATAGTACTTGCAAGTGGATCCTGATGCAGTTTGAGTGTGTTGGTCTGGATAGATGTCTGCCTATTACACGTTATGCCCCTATTCAACTGTCAGTGGTCCCTGTCAGTCAACAGACGAGGCCGGCCTGTACGCTTTTGTGCTGAACGTGTCCCTTCACGTATCAACTTCACTATCACATCGGAAACAGTGGATCTAGGGATGTTTAGGAATTTGGAAAGTTCGCGTACAGACGTATGACACAAGTGACACCCAATGACCTGACCACGTTCGAAATCCGTGAGTTCCGCGGAGCGCTCCGTTCTGCTCTCTCACATCTAACAACTACTGATGTCGCTGATATGGAGTAACTAGCAGTAGGTGGCAGTACATTACACCTAATATGAAAAACATATGTTTTTGGGTGTATGCGGATACTTTTGAAAACAGTTTATTTCTGAATAGGGCTGGGATGGGGGTAAAGAAGGAGCGAAACTCACGGCGCTCAAATAGCCAGGCTATATTCACCCAGTATTTGAGAATGAGAGCATTTAGTACTTTCGAAAACTTTCGACATAATTTCAAATCTTCCAGAGAAGTTTTCTCGCTCGTGCCACCCACAAAATTGTGAACGGAAAAAGTTCAGCATTTATTACATTTGATTGTTAATGCAGTAAAACTTTCGCAATCTACTTCTGTAATTCTTCTTCTGTAATTACTCTTTTTCCAAAGCATTTTTCAGACATTATTCGCATATACCACTGAAAGTACCAGCAAAAATCGATCATTGTACGGAACATAGTTCAGGATGTATGACGACATAAACAATAATGTTCGTGAAAAACTTCCATAACATGCATGAGTTTTTAATTTATTTCGTCTATTTGCAGCATGTTTCGGAGACAGTGTCCAGATATACCAGAGGATATACCTGAGAAATTACATCACAATGCAAAACGTAGTTCAGGAGATGTGACGTCATAAACATGGAGCTGTGTGAGAACGAAACAGCAGGGCTAAATTCGCTAGAGATACAGGTGAAATACGTATAAAATATGTTAAATGTCGGTCAAATACATGTGACATCCTCTTACTGAGTAGAGACTTACTGAAATCAGACACACATTTCGCAGTAAAAACTGTTTATTTCAAGAACCAAACTACGAGGTGTCTTTTTCTTTAAGTAAGTACCGTTCTGAAATAAAAATAAAACAAGTAGACTTCTCTAGGAATTTTGTTTCTGCATGAAATCCTGTGCCTTAATCTACTTTTTTTATAAAATACCCATCAGTATTCGGCATGTTTACGTATTTGAGTACTTGAAATGCCTCCTGCGATTAAGAATCTCCCCGATTGTGAACTGAGTGCTTTGATAGTTTTCTTAGCAGCCGAAATTCAACGTCAGATCAGTGAAGTACATGAGAAAAATATTACAAGCGATTGAATGCTACGGAAATGAGTGAGAGATTTAAAAGATGACAGTACGAATGAGACTGATGAAGAACGAAGTGGCAACTTACAGCGTTTACTGACGATTTGATGCAGGATGTTGATGAAAAAGTGAAAGAGAAGAGACGCTTTAGTATATACCTAGTCAAGCGGCAGATTTCTGCGAGAATGGTATTCTAAAGCTTTCATGTAAAAATATACCTGCAGACAAAGGCTATCTGTTTTATTTTTGTCTCAAATAGGCACTGATTTAAAAAATACGCCTCGCAAATACTGCTTCTGAGAATGAACATCTGCCCAACTTGAGAACAGCAGTGTTCCGAGGAGCAGCTCTACGAGGCTGGGAGCTCGTAGGCAGTCAACTGGTGAGCCGCAATGTGCGGTAACGACACCATCCCACGAGGCGATGAGTTTGTGGGTAGTCAGAAAGAATACGTTGACCCCGGAGCGGTTGCCGGAAACGCAGCGTCGGACATGGCTCGGGACGAAGGCGGCACCTTGTCGGTCTGCAGGAGCATCAGCAACGGATCCACAGCAACGGGTCCAGAGTAAAGAACCGTAGAGGAGACTTTTTTTTTAACCATCAGGCTTCTCACTGGTTTGATACGGCCCGCCACGAATTTCTCTTCTGCACCAACCTCTTTATATCACAGTAGCACTTGCAAGCTACGTCCTCAGTTTTTTGCTAGATGTATTCCAATCTCTTTCTCCCTCTACAGTTTTTAGACTCTACAGCTCCCTCCAGTATCGTGGAAGTCATTTCCTGACGTCTTAACAGGTGTCCTATGATTCCGTAACTTCTCCTTATCAGTGTTTTCCACATATTCCTCTCCTTTCCGATTCTGCTCAGAACCTCCTCATTCCTTATCAGTCCATCTAATTTTCAACACTGGTCTGTAGCATCACATCTCAAATACTTCGATTCCCTTCTGTAACATTTTTCCCACAATATATGTTTCACTACCATATAATGTTGTGCTCCAAACATACATTCTTAGAAATTTCTTCCTCAAATTAGGTTATCTTTATACTTGCAGACTTCTCTGGACCAAGAATGCCATTTTTGCCAGTACTAGTCTGCTTTTAATGTCATCCTTGCTCCAGCCGTCATTGGTTATTTTGCTGTCTAGGTAGCAGAATTCCTTAACTTCGTCTGCTTCGTGATCATCAATCCTGCTGTTAAATTTGTCTCTTTTCTCATTGCTGCTACTTCTCTTTACTTTCGTCTTTCTTCGATTTACTCTCAGTCCATATTCTGTTCTCATTAGGCTGTTCATTTCATACAGCATGTCGTGTAATTCTTCTTCACCTTCACTCAGGATAGTAATGTCATCAGCGAATCGTATCATTGATATCGTTACACCTTGAATTTTAATTCCACTCCAGAACCTTTCTTTTATTTGCATCATTGCTTTTTCGATGTAGAGATTGGACCGTAGGGCGAAAGAATACATCCCTGTCTTACACCTTTTTTAACCCGAGAGCTTCGTTCTTGGCCGTCCACACTTATTATTCCCTCTTGGCTTTTGTACATATTCTATATTACCCGCGTCCCCATATAGCTTACCTCTATTCGTCTCAGAATTTCAAACATCTTGCACCATTTTAAATTGTGGAATGATTCTTCCGGGTTGACAAATCCTATGAACGTTTCTTGATTTTTCTTTAGTCTTGCTTCCATTACCAGCCGCCACGTCAGAACTTCGTCTCTGCTGCGTTTATCTTTCCTAAAGCCAAACTGATCGTCATCTACAGATTCTCAAATTTCTTTTCCATTCCTCTATATTTTATTCTTGTCAACAACTGTGCGATAATTCTCGCACTTGTCAGTTATAGCAGTCTTCGGAATTGTATAAATGATATTTTTCTGTAAATCAGATGGTGTGTCGCCATAGTCGTACATTATACATACCAACGTGAATCACTTTATTGTTGCCACTTCCCCCAATGATGTTAGGGTCTGATGGAATGTTATCTATCCCTTCTGCCTTATTTGATCTTAAGTCCTCCAAGGCTCTATTAAATTCTCATTCTAATATTGGATTCCCTGTCTCAATGTCCCACCCTTGATTTTAATTTCACCGAAGTTTCTTTTGAATTTTCTATATGCTGAGTAAGTCCTTCTGACAATTTTCCTGAACATTTTTGTTCTTCTTCTTTCCTCGACCACTTGAAGCATACCTTCTGTTACCTATGGTTTCTTCAGTTACCTTCTTTGTACCTATGTCTTCCTTTCCAACTTCAGTGAATACCCTTTTTAAAGACGTCCATTCCTCTTCAACTGTACTGCCTACTGAGCTATTCCTTATTGCTGTATCTATAGTCTTAGAGAACTTCATGCGTATCTCGTCATTGATTAGTTCTTCCGTATCCCACTTCTTTGCATATTGATTCTTCCAGACTAATGTCTTAAACTTCAGCTTACTCTTCATGACTACTACATTGTGATCTGTGTCTGTACCTTCTCCTGGGTACGCCTTGGAATCCAGTATCTGACTTCGGAACCATGATGTAATCTAACTGAAATTCTCCACTGTCAACGGGCCTTTTCCAAGTATATCTTCTCCTCTTGTGATTCTTGAACAGAGTATTCGCTGTTACTACCTGAAATTAATTACGGAACTCATTTATTCTGTCTTGTCTCTCATTCCTTGCCCCAAGCTCATATTCACCTTCAATCTTTTCTTCTACTCCTTCCCCTACTACTGCATTCCAGTCCCCCATGACTATTAGATTTTCATTCCCCTTTGCGTACTATGTTACCCTTTCAATAACCTCGTATACTTTCTCTATCTCTTCATCTTCAGCTTGCGACGTCGGTATTTATACCTGAACTATAGTGGTCCGTGTTGGTTTACTGTCGATTCTGATAAGAACAACCCTATCACTGAACTATTCACTGTGAGACACTCTCTGCCCTATCTCCGTTTTCATAACAAATCTTACTCCCGTTATATCATTTGCTACTGCTGTTGATACTACCCTGAACTCATCTCACCATCAATCTTTGTCTTCTTTTGATTTCACTTCACTGACCCCAAATTTATCTAAATTGAGCCTTCGCATTTACCTTTTCAGATTTTCTAGCTTCCCTACCACGTTCAAGCTTCTGACATTCCACGTTCCGACTCGCAGAACGCTATTCTTCGGCTGGTTATTCAATTTTTTTCTCACAGTCACCTCCCCCTTATGCCCCTGCCGGAGATCCGAATGGGGGACTACTCCGGGATCTTTTGCCAATGGAGAGATCATCATGACACTTCTTCAATTACAGGTCACAGGTTCTGTGGATACACTTTATGTGTCTTTAATGTAGTGGTTTCTGTTGCCTTCTGCATCGTTATGTCGATCAGTGCTGATTCTTCCGCCTTTATAGGCAGTTTCTCACCCCTAGGACAAGAGAGTGCCGTGAACCTCTGCTGTTCCATCACCCTCTTTGACAAGGCCGTTGGTAGAATGAGGGTGACTTCTCATACTGAAAGTCTTCGGCCGCCAGTGCTGATTATTTATCAAAATTCAAGCGGTGGTGGGCTTCGAACTCGGGACTGAGGATGTTTTGATTATTAATGCAGTGCATTACCCCTAGACCACGGATTGTAGAACTAGCAACCTGCTCTTGGGGTGGGACTGATAGCGAGGAGACGGGAAGGGAAAGGAAGAGATGGGCACAGATATGCGGGAAGAGGTGGACAGAGAGACAGGGGAGGAAGAGATGCATAGAGAGAGAGGGAAGAGAAGATGTACGGAGAGAGGAGGTGGGAGAGGATGGACTGAGAGAGAGGAGTGAGAAGAGTCGGCAGGAACTGATGGACAGAAAGAGTGGGAGGGGAAGGACAGAAGGGGAGGGAGCAATTAGGCAAAGGTGGTGGGGCGGGGGGTGCTGATGGACCGAAAGGCGAACGGAGTAGATGGACAGAGAAACGGGGAAGGAGGAGATGGCCTAATAGAAATGGAACAAATACACACCAGGGCAAGGCCGAGTAGTCATTTAGCACACCACTAAACAAGCGGAAATGACGAAAAATGGCAGGACATGTTACAAGGTCTATCTATGGAAGAAAGTGCGAGTTTATTTCCAGTAATATACAAAAAAAACAAGGCATTTTCTTATTAATATATTATGTGAAGTTTTGTAATTTGATTTCGATTTTTAAACAGATGTATCAATCGTGTTGATTTTCGCACTGTCTGTGATCAGTTCTGTTGCCATTACAGTGAGTTTTATGCATATTCATTACTTTGTATTTATTCTTATCACAGACAGGTCCAACACCCCAAGGTTGACACCTCTCATCAAATCTTACACTAATTAGACAGTGAAATTCTCCGCATTCCTCTTCCGGGCACAACAGAGGCTCTCGCTCGCAGCTGCTTCTTGTTTCTCCAGTCATTATCCTCCGTATTGCCGCTATCATTATCGTCTTTTAGTTTCAGTGCTGCGACTCCAAAATTACCAGCTATGAACTCTCACAATCAGAATTCTTTTTCACGTTTTCAAACATATAATTTCGTTTAAAAACTTTTGTGACAATAACTTTTATGCATCATTAAACGAATTAAACAAAGTGTTATTAAATGTTCAAATGTGTGTGAAATCTTATGGGACTTAACTAAAAAATGGTTCAAATGGCTCTGAGCACTATGGGACTCAACTGATGAGGTCATTAGTCCCCTAGAACTTAGAACTAGTTAAACCTAACTAACCTAAGGACATCACAAACATCCATGCCCGAGGCAGGATTCGAACCTGCGACCGTAGCGGTCTTGCGGTTCCAGACTGCAGCGCCTTTAACCGCACGGCCACTTCGGCCGGCTGGGACTTAACTGCTAAGGTCATCAGTCCGTAAGCTTACACACTACTTAACCTAAATTATCCTAAGGACGAACACACACACCCATGACCGAGGGAGGACTCGAACCTCCGCCGGGACCGGCCGCACATTCCATGACTGAAGCGCCTAAGACCGCTCGGCTAATCCCGCGCGGAAAAGTGTTGTTACTTTTAGTGAAGGACACTGCTGAAGACAGGAAGCGAATGTTAAATCGATAGTACAAGCCAGACTCGGAAGTAGCAATGTTGCGTGGTGCAGCAGAGGCATTCGTATTCGAGAGCTGGCAGTAAGAGCTGACGAAGGGCAGTTGCGCGGACACGGCACGTGTTGTGGATCCGTAAAGTGCGGGCCGTGATAACAGAGCCCATGATCCTTTCCCATTACGGTGCTCCTGGGCCTTAGTCTCCACTTGGAGGCTTTAGATAAGAGCTTTAACTAGCGTGGGATATATGCGTGAGAAATATTCGCCACGTCTGCATCCACTCGACAGCTGCCTCTACGACGTCCCAGTGAAACAATTACTGCAGTAATAGACCATCACCAAACAAAGATATGTATATTGTTGCAAGCCAATGTGCCACTAAAACTTTAATACATAAGAGTAATAAATGTGATGACTTTATCTATAAACAGCTTCTTCACTGGTAAATGTTACTGACCTATTGTTGGCGATTGCTACTAAGTTTTGAAAGAAAACCTACGAATAAACCTTGGGAAACAGAAGAAATGTTACCCTTTATGAACGAAGAAAGAAAATACAAAAAATTCTGGAAAATAAAGGAATACAGCAACTCGTTTAAGAATGGAACCAATAATGAGTGCAGGGAAGCTAAAGCGAGATGTCAGATGGAAAAATGTGAAGAAATCGACGTGGAAATGATCATCGGGAGAACAAATTCAACACAGAGAAAGTCAAACTAGCTATCGGTTAAATTGAAAGCATGGGCATCAAAATTAAGGATGCAAAAGCAGTTCCATGAGTAAGTGCAGAAGAGAGAGTGACTGAATACAGGGAGAACACTGAAGTTCTCCACGAGGGCATGCCGTGATACATGAAGAAATGGGATTTCGAAGACATAGATGATACAGAATAAGAGTTTAACCGAACGTAGGAAGACAGCAGAACAAACAAGGCAGAAGAGGTAGACAACATTCCTTTGGAATTTCTAAAATCATGGGGGAAGAGGCACCCAAACGATGTTCCAATTAAACCACAAAAGACGAAAGCAAAGAAGAGTACCAGAAATCAGATTGACGGTGTAGACGAAGTGAAGAAATTTTTTTACCTCAGAAGCTAAATAATGCATGTCGGACAAAGCAAGAAGGACATGAAAAGCAGACTAGTCTACTAGCATAAACAATCAGCCTGAATATGTGAAAGAAACCACTGATTATATGTACTTTTGATCTTATATAAAATCAGTAAGCGGTACGAAATCATCTGTTCATTCAGTGAGTGACCATACCTACACCTAAACGGAAGATAACAGAGAGAAGCTCAAAATATTAAATTCCGTCTTCCAAAATTGTTTCTCTGCGGAAGATAGTAACACGATCCATCGTTTCAATCACCGTACGAACATCGAAATCGCAGTTATTGAGGTAACCGATCGCGGAATAGAAAAACAACTACTATCGCTTACTTGTTAGTAGTGGAAAGGCATCAAGACAAGATAATATACTTATAATATTCTAGAAAGGTTATGCGAAAGAGCTGTTCTAGCAGCAGTTTATTGTAGATCGTTGGAGCAACAAACGGTACCTAGCGGCTGGAGAAAAGCGCAAGCCATTCCCGTTTACAAGAAGGGCGTCAGGGCAAATGCACACAATTACAGATCTATATCATTGACGCCAGTCTGTTGTAGAATTACGGAACATGTTTTATGCCTAAGAATTATGACGTTTTTGGAGATCGGAAAACCTCCTCTATAGTTATCAATATGGATTCCGCAAACAGAGATCTTGTGAAACTCAGCTAGCTCAATTCCTTCACAAAATTCATAGCACTGTAAATAACGACGCTCAAGTTGATGCCGTATCCATTGACTTCAGGAACGCATTTGACATCGTCCTGCACTGCCAGTTAGTGAAAAAAACGAGCTTATCGAGTATCAGATAAGATTTTCGACTGGATTCAGAGCTTCCTTGGAGATAGAGCTCAAACGTCACTCTTAACGGGACAAAATCGACAGATGTAAAGGTAATTTCCGGAGTACCCCAAGGAAGTGGAGTGTGATATAACCGTTATTGTTTATAATGCACATAAATGATCTTCCAGAAAGCAACGGATGCTCTTTAAGACTTTTCGCAGATGATGCGAACAAAGTAGCAACGCCAAAAGACAGTATAGATTTGCAGAATGACCTGCAGAGGACTGATGAATGGTGCAGGCTCTGGCAGTTGATCCTGACCTCAAATAAATGTGGCATATTGCGCACACGTAGGAAAATAAATCCACTTCTGTACCACTGCAGTGATGATGAGGAACTGCTGAAACAGAATCTACTGTAAAATGTCTAGGAGTAACTATCCACGGCGACCTTAAGTTGAATGACCACATAAAACAAATAACTGGAAAGCGGATTCCAGACTGAGATTCATAAGAAGAATCTTAAGGAAATGTAACACTTGTTTGACCGATTTTTCAGCATTGTTCATCAATATGTGATCCTTATCAGGTACAACTGATAAGAGAAGATCCAAAGAAGAGCCGTGCATTTCGTCGCGGGATCATTTAGTCGGCACGAGGGGGTTACCGAGATGCTCAGCATAGAGATGCGTTGTGCATCACGGAGAGGTTTACACATGAAATTTAGAGAGTGCACTTCCCAGGAAGAGTCTGACAACATATTATTCCTCCTACATACATCTCGCTTAATGACCAACGACGAGAAACTTCTAGAAATTAGAGCGAATACAGAAGCTTTGCGACAGTCATTCTTATCACACGCCTTTTGCGAGTGGGAAAGGTAGGGGGGGAGGGATCTGTTAGTCGTACTACAAGTAACGTTCACTATACATCATTAGGCGGCTTCCGGAATATGATGTAGATGTAGGAGAACATCACTGTATGGAAGTGAATCATGGACTGCCGGAAAGTGAAGTATTTGAGATGTGATGCTTTAGAGCGATGGTGGAAGTTTAGGTCCACTGGCAAGAAGTGAGAAGCTCTCCTCAGAACTGGCGACGAGAGAAGCATTTGGAAAACATTGAGATGAAGGTGGGACAGGAAGACAGAAGATGTGTTAAGACATCGGGGAATAATTTCCATGGAACCTGAGGGAAGTGCAGAGGGTAAAAACTGTAGGGAAAAACAGAGACCGGAATACAGCCAACAAATAATCGAGGATGCTGAAGGCAAGTGCTTCTCTGAGATGAAGAAATTGTCACAGTAGAGGACTTCTTGGTGGGCCACATCAGACCAGTCAAAGATATGTGACGAAAAACGACAAGCGGAGTATTAGACTAACTTTGCGATCGTACTGAAGAGTCCCTAGCCTGCCGAACACAGTGTAAGTTGTACAAGGATTTTCCCTCAAGTCTGTAACCACGTGGTGTGTCAACTGGAAGTGATATTCTATTCTCTTGGTCGTAATATTGTTGTAAGAAAGTGTTTACGAACAATAGTCTACTTCTAATATCTGCAGCAGGGAAATAAAAATAAATAAATAAATAAAAATGCTTCGCGTCAGAATGGCTGCGGTTTCCCTACGTATCGCGTCCTGGTGTAACTTTCTCACAACTATAAAGAGCACCTCCCCCACCGTCTCCCGGCAATGTCAGATGGTCCAGCGGTTACTTCAGCCAGCGTGGTAACAGTAATCTTCCTCGTTGCTGTGCGTTCTGCCGTACTGCCTAAGCTCATGAACGTAAATCTGGAAAATAAATAAATAAAATGTAATCTGAAAGTAAGGGTTACGGTACAAAGTGCGTGAAAAACTAGGGGCCGGGGGAAGGTAAAAGACGAGTTAAATAGGCAAAAATTCAGTTATTTATAGTACATTTTCTCAACAAGAGAAATAAATGCGATGGATTCTTTACAGCATGGAAAATCACCAATCCGCAATGTAAGTTTGTCAGTGATGATAGCCTCTTCTTCACGGGAGAAGTAATTTATATAAAGAAGAATAAAAGTGAATGAACAAGTTCGTTTCAATCCCTTCAGCGTTCTAACTGCAGAAAAGGCGCTTAAAACTACTCAGAGAAAAAGAGGACATACTGAATGATCGGCGAGCGAACGTTTGTACCACCCTCGGGAAGCGAACCCGGGTCTCCTGCTTTCTGGGCAAGTACATTAGCGACTGAGCTACCTTGGTACAGCAGTTCACAACACTGCACGGATTATCCTGATACGGCCCTCTCCTCGATCCACTGTCGCCTCAGTCTACTTTAAATTCTACCTGTACATGAACACAATTGCCGAGGTTGTCCATGTTCTAGAGCAGTACCTCAGCATCAAACGTAATTGGGGGATCCAGCCTGAAACCCAGCTACGGGCACTCACACATATCCCCCATTTACCTTCGATACTGAGGTGCTATTCCAGAACATAGACAACATAGGCAGTTCTGTTGGTGTGTAAGGGGGAACACGAGAATTTGGATCGAGGCGGTAGGCGTGTCAGGGAAATTTGTGCAGTTGTCTGAACTGCTCTGACTAGGTGCATTAGTGCCTAAAGCACCCGTCTAGTAAGCATGAGACCCGGGTTCGATTCCCGGCCTTGGTACCAATTTTCACTCGCCGCTTCAGTCTATACAATAAAGTCATACCTGTATGACAATCTATACAATAAAATCATATCTGTAGGAGAGCAGTAAAGTCTCTGAAATTCTTTCATTTCATTTGTATAAAAACGAGGGGCATTGGTTAGCCATGAGAGTGATCGAGGCTCGCTGCAAAGCGCGGCGTGTGCGGCAAACTTACCAAAACCACCTCAGAATGTTGTTGCAATCGGCACGCAGCGCAGACTGCGGGTGCATATGCTCACGACATCCGCGGTAATAGAGTACATATTTTCGCGACGTGACTGAATTGTTACTGTAATTAATCTCAGTCTGTCTGACTCCGAAGAGATGGAGATCAGAATATGACGGCGGTGTGAATTCCAGGCTGTGAGATTGGGTGTTCTATTTTGGCATCAACTCAAGAGCGCAGAGAAAAACTTGTTCTTCTGCGTGAACACGGTGCAAATTTTAATGATAGGGCTTTTATTTTGTTTTCACAGTCCACTCCGTTTGGTGATGTTTAATAACGTGATTTCCGGGAAACGCAAATTCATTGTGAACTGATCATTATTTATTCTAATCTTATCCTATACTTTACCAACAGATCGGTGCATCTGTAATCTCGGCCAAAATTGATTTAACAGGAAAAATTTACATATTAATTTTTTCAACTCACTTAATATGCTAAAAATCCGTGATGGTGGTCGTTGGAGTAGTAACTTCCCCTTCCGTCTGAATCTGTTACTGAATTTAAAATTAACTGATTAAATCTGTATTATTTCCTGTGCATATCGGACGTAACAGCCACTGGTGCCCATCCAAGTGTTTGAGACACACCGTGGAAAAGTCTGTTGTTTATAAGAACATGTCATTCTTTACAGGGAAAAGTATTCAGACGTAAAAATAGCTTCGTAGCTTCGGGCGTACTCAAATTGAGCGTTAAAGCACTTCACGTATGTACTGTATATCACTTCCAACATCTACTCGTATATTAACAGTAAATATATAAAACCGGTAAATCTGTAAAACCGTCGGGACTGTCTGTCTTTGAACAAGCTAATCTCCAAACCACTAGGCGAAATTTCACTAGGCTCTCGCAGATAACTTGGTCACAGTTTGGGGTACCGTATAGGCTTCAGTGCATCAAAATTGCACCACGGAAGAAAATATGTCTTAAAATTTTAATAAAGTGCCTTTCCGCCTATCTGAACACTCAGTCTATAAAACTACCAGATGAATTTTCATGGGGTTTTCACAAGTAACATGAGTGCAGATTTGGATACAGTAGCCGGCCGCAGTGGCCCAGTGGTTCTAGGCGCTTCAGTCTGGAACCGCGCGACCGCTACGGTCGCAGGTTCGAATCCTGCCTCTGGCATGGATGTGTGTGATGTCCTTAGGTTAGTTAGGTTTAAGTAGTTCTACGTCTAGGGGATTGGTGACCTCAGATGTTAAGTCCCATAGTGCTTAGAGCCATTTGAACCATTTTAAACTTAACGTCCCTCGTACAAAACAAGAGAACTAAGAAATCACATTTTCCGTTTCTTCGGTACGTAATTTGTACAGTTTACCATCATTTCGTTATACTTTTCTATAACTGTGAGGCTGTAACTTACAACACTACTTCGGTGAAGGAGCCTTTGCAAGAATATTAACACAACCGATTCATCAACAATTTTTCGAACTAAATTAGATCTGATATTACCAGTTTAGGTTTGCTTTACAGTGTCAACTAATATTATTTTTAAAAAGTGGACACTGGGTTGAGTTAGCAGAGAAAATGTAAAAATTCCAGTGTCTGTAAAGGAATCTCATTTCACAGCTTAAAATATAGATGGCGAAAATGGATACACATCTTTTTGTTATTCAGACTTCAGGTACTCCGAAAGAAAAGGCCGATGTTTACGTTGACGCCTTACATGGTCAACTGAGAGAATGAGAATTCAAGTGGTATAAATGACATTTCACTAGAAAATGATCTAAGTGCACATTTATTAAGCTAAAGCGTGGATCTACAATCCTGGAAATGGAAAGAAGAACAAATTGACACCGGTGTGTCAGACCCACCATACTTGCTCCGGACACTGCGAGAGGGCTGTACCAGGAACCGCGGTGTTGGCCGTCGAATGGCGCTAGCTGCGCAGCATTTGTGCACCGCCGCCGTCAGTGTCAGCCAGTTTGCCGTGGCATACGGAGCTCCATCGCAGTCTTTAACACTGGTAGCATGCCGCGACAGCGTGGACGTGAACCGTATGTGCAGTTGACGGACTTTGAGCGAGGGCGTATAGTGGGCATGCGGGAGGCCGGGTGGACGTACCGCCGAATTGCTCAACACGTGGGGCGTGAGGTCTCCACAGTACATCGATGTTGTCGCCAGTGGTCGGCGGAAGGTGCACGTGCCCGTCGACCTGGGACCGGACCGCAGCGGCGCACGGATGCACGCCAAGACCGTAGAATCCTACGCAGTGCCGTAGGGGACCGCACCGCCACTTCCCAGCAAATTAGGGACACTGTTGCTCCTGGGGTATCGGCGAGGACCATTCCCAACCGTCTCCATGAAGCTGGGCTACGGTCCCGCACACCGTTAGGCCGTCTTCCGCTCACGCCCCAACATCGTTCAGCCCGCCTCCAGTGGTGTCGCGACAAGCGTGAATGGAGGGACGAATGGAGACGTGTCGTCTTCAGCGATGAGAGTCGCTTCTGCCTTGATGCCAATGATGGTCGTATGCGTGTTTGGCGCCGTGCAGGTGAGCGCCGCAATCAGGACTGCATACGACCGAGGCACACAGGGCCAACACCCGGCATCATGGTGTGGGGAGCGATCTCCTACACTGGCCGTACACCACTGGTGATCGTCGAGGGGACACTGAATAGTGTACGGTACATCCAAACCGTCATCGAACCCATCGTTCTACCATTCCTAGACCGGCAAGGGAACTTGCTGTTCCAACAGGACAATGCACGTCCGCATGTATCCCGTGCCACCCAACGTGCTCTAGAAGGTGTAAGTCAACTACCCTGGCCAGCAAGATCTCCGGATCTGTCCCCCATTGAGCATGTTTGGGACTGGATGAAGGGTCGTCTCACGCGGTCTGCACGTCCAGCACGAACGCTGGTCCAACTGAGGCGCCAGGTGGAAATGGCATGGCAAGCCGTTCCACAGGATTATATCCAGCATCTCTACGATCGTCTCCATGGGAGAATAGCAGCCTGCATTGCTGCGAAAGGTGGATATACACTGTACTAGTGCCGACATTGTGCATGCTCTGTTGCCTGTGTCTATGTGCCTGTGGTTCTGTCAGTGTGATCATGTGATGTATCTGACCCCAGGAATGTGTCAATAAAGTTTCCCCTTCCTGGGACAAAGAATTCACGGTGTTCTTATTTCAATTTCCAGGAGTGTATTTAGATTAACAGAAGTACAAGAGATTTCCCGCATGGTTGTGCACTCTGTGATGATAAAGTTTGGGCTATATATCTAAATATTCAGCAACCAGCTGCATAAAGGAATTGAGGAAATTACATTTATTTTATGCAACTAGTTGCTATATTTCGATATGTACAATTACATTTGCTGAAGCTGCATGAAATACTAAAGTTTAGGCTCTAAGCTAGTGCCTCCACTGCATTTGGAATGTACTTAGTACAGGTGAAATAGCGGACGATCTTTAACAAAGCTTCAGGCATGCATTATTTTAAAGTATTGCAGTAGCCTATTGTGTATGACTTGGAGATAACTTATAGTAATATTTAATGCGTTTGTAAATAAGCCTATTTTGAAATAGTGGATGGATACCTTGAGCCAAAATCAGCGTATGGCCACAACAGATCACAAGTCCCTTGAACCTGGCCATATGTACAAGGAATGTCACATTGCAAAGGAACGTGTTAAATATTCATTTATTTGGTTAAGTAGTTTTAAGTTCTAGGGGACTGATGACCTCAGCTGTTAAGTCCCAAAGTGTTCAGGGCCATTTGAACCATTTGGGCACAGTAAAGGCATTATTTCTTCAAAATCGGATCACGAAAGAAAAGATATTCTTGAATATTATAAAAATATATGTATGTATATTCCACGTCTCACCAAAACTACTGGACCGATTTCAACAAAACTTGGTAGATACATCACTTATTGTCTGGAAAGAATCACTGTGGGGCTACGAACCACCAACCTATCAAATGGACGAAAGGGTATGGGGGGGAGGGGGGAGGTTAAAGAGAAAGTGTAGGAGGCGACGCGCGTCGATAGATTTCTTTTACCCGGTATTTGAGAACGAGAGTGCTTAATGACTTACAAAAATTTTTACACATAATTTACGAAAATTTTTCCTTGCTGACACTCCTCACAAAATGGTGAAAGCAAAAAAACCTTTATTACTTACTACATGTAAGTACTGTTCATTTTCACATGAGGCATTACGTTTTAATTTGTTACTCCCTTACTACTTCCTCTATTTGCGACACATTTTGCAGACAATGTTTACATATAACACTAAATTTACCTGCAAATTTACGTTATTGTTACACTTCAGGATAAATGACGCCATAAATACTGAGTTCCATTACTACTACAGCATGATGGATGACTTTTAAATTTTTTATGACTAACCCACTTAACCAACTTCGATAAAATTTGGTAACGAGGTAGCCTGAACCCTGAGGAAGAACATAGGCTACTTTAGAAAGTGTGTAGTATAAGATACTGATTTGAAGAATATTACTCGATTTAGGGAAAAATATTAACTGTTTGACTTTTGAACTTCATCATACTTGTGAAATTGGTATTATTCATTGAAATGTGCTACGTGATATTATTTGATATATGCCTACAACGCTTATACGGTCTTTCATTCATACTTCCACAACATTTTAATAGCAGAATGCGTAGATGCTCGCTAGTGCCGATGGCCTTCTGTGCGCACTGCTCGGCAGCGATACTGCACATGCACTGGAACAGCTTGTGAGGTCAGAGAGAGGAAACTTATCACGAGCTATGCTTACCGAGGTAGGCAGATGCTTGAAAGTAGCCGATGTTACAGCACGTACAGTAGTTTAATCGCTCACCACCGTTCATCATAACAAAACTACTAGTACACGATCGCAGCAGCAGGTCACAGTTAGTAAACAAATATTACATATTTTACGATTACAAGATTGGAGAGCAATCACTATAAGCAGTCGTATCCGTTAAATATCTAGCAGTACGCGTTTGGTGTCATTTCAAGGTAAGGCATACAGTACAATGTAAGGTATAAAGTACCCAATCAGAAGTATCCGTACACCACTGTGTAACGCGGAATTCATCACGCTTCAAGTATATGGACTGTGCTGTGTCTTGATATGTTAACTTCAACATAGCACCTACATACGTGTTGACAATAGTAGCAGAAGCGTCTGTCTAGAGAGCCCTAACACTTCGAATGAGAAGAAGTCATCCCATGCCCAAGTTGGATGTTGTGGTTTTGAATTGAAACATTCACAGCTAAACCGAGACCAGGAAGACCTCCTCTGCGGAAGGAATCACTCGTGAGTTCCAAAGTGATACGAGCAGTTCGCCTACCACAGTGACCGTGCTTAGGGAACTAAAATGAATGGTATACAATACTCTATGAGGATGAAGATGTTTGGTTTGTGAGGCGCTCAGCTGTGCGGTCATCAGCGACCGTACAAAGTCCCAATTTGTTCACGGTCCAATTTTACCACTGTCACGAATGATGATGATGATGAAATGACGAGGGCAACACAAACAGCCAGTACCCGGGCAGAGAACACAGTGGTGGAGCAGCCCTCATAAGCTACACGATTCTGAATTCAGCGCTAAGCGACGCTGGAAGCGGTGTAAAGGTCAGAGCCACTGGACAGTGAATGACTGGAAACAAGTGATTTGAAATGATGAATCGCGCTGTACCCTGTTGCAATCTGATGGAAGGGTTTTGTCGTGGCGAATGCTTGGAGAATTAAATTGGACTGAAAATCCTAAAAATAGGAATGCAACCATTATCACAGCAATTTTGTAATATAGTTTAAAAATGCAGTGTCAAGACGAACTGTTCTGCCTTTATGCCTGTTATATTTCTTGTTGGCATTAAGGTTTTCATTGATGAAGCTTAAGCTGAAACTGGCGAAGCACGACTGGTACGTCGTGTTGTAGATACATACTGTATGGTATGTGATACACCCTGCTTATCCCGCAGGACAGACAGTATAAATTGTGGAAAGGGGCCAAAATAAGGGACTGTCAGCTACATTCGAGCATACAACTTTACTATTTGGTCAAACACTACAAGATTCCATTTTTTTTTTCAACACACAGCTTTAATGTTTGGGACTTAATTACCAGCTGAAAGCCACTTTAATTTAAAAATGGCTGAAGGCCAATTACTTAAAATGCCAGCACAATCAGAAATTTAAAAGGCAAGCCATATCTTAAAACAGCTCTTTAGTTAGGCTGAAGTAACAAGTTAAATTCAAATCGGCCTAAGGCCTAACACTTAAAACTCCATAACATTAATTTTTTTTACAATACCAGACGCCTTATGTGAAACAGTTCTTTAATTTAGGCTGACGGCCTTAGAAACAACTCAAATTGAAAATCGGCTGAAGGCCCAAGACTTAAAATTCAACAACATTAAATTTTTTAAAGTGCCAAATGCCTTACTTGAAACAGTTCTTTGAACTAGGCAGAAGGCCTTAAGAGCACAACAACTCAAACTGAAATATGGCTGAAGGCCCAGGACTTTAAAAAAATTCAGCAACATTAAAATTTTTAAAATGCGAAAGGACTTACGTGAAACAGTACCTTAAACTAGACTGAACGCCTTAAGAGCAAAATAGCTCTGATTTTTCAGAAAATTGGCTAGAAGCCATACAAGTATAAACAACAAGAATAAATTTTAAAAAATAGGGCAGTACACCCAAAGACACTCAGATGTTCAAGGGTCAGCGTGTAATTAAAACACTAACGCTCGCTTAGGTGAGACAGGCAGTTGGGCCAACCATTGACGATCCGACGACAACCCAACCGACAGACAGTCAATGGACCCACTGACAAGATAACTTCCACTTCACCTGACCAGGCCACAACAGGGAGTTCAACGGAACAACGTAGAAGATATTGGTGCCCACAACCAATCATAAATGGAGCTGAAACTTCCTGGCAGATTAAAACTGTGTGCCCGACCGAGACTCGAACTCGGGACCTTTGCCTTTCGCGGGCAAGTGCTCTACCATCTGAGCTACCGAAGCACGACTCACGCCCGGTCCTCACAGCTTTACTTCTGCCAGTATCTCGTCCCCTACCTTCCTTTCTTTCAGGAGTGCCAGTTCTGCATGGTTCGCAGGAGAGCTTCTGTAAAGTTTGGAAGGTAGGAGACGAGATACTGGCAGAAGTAAAGCTGTGATGACCGGGCGTGAGTCGTGCTTCGGTAGCTCAGATGGTAGAGCACTTGCCCGCGAAAGGCAAAGGTCCCGAGTTCGAGTCTCGGTCGGGCATACAGTTTTAATCTGCCAGGAAGTTTCATATCAGCGCACACTCCGCTGCAGAGTGAAAATCTCATTCTGGAAACATCCCCCAGGCTGTGGCTAAGCCATGTCTCCACAGTATCCTTTCTTTCAGGAGTGCTAGTTCTGCATGGTTCGCAGGAGAGCTTCTGTAAAGTTTGGAAGGTAGGAGACGAGATACTGGCAGAAGTAAAGCTGTGAGTACCGGGCGTGAGTCGTGTTTCGGTAGCTCAGATGGTAGAGCACTTGCCCGCGAAAGGCAAAGGTCCCGAGTTCGAGTCTCGTTCGGGCACACAGTTTTAATCTGCCAGGAAGTTTCATATCAGCGCACACTCCGCTTCAGAGTGAAAATCTCATTCTAGATAAATGGAGCTGTCAAAATACACACTGTGCTGGACAGCAACATCATGATGAAGAAACTACAGTGCCTGAAATTTACTTCAGCAGCCAGGGCAGGTAACCAGAACGTTAATGGCCACAGGCAGAAGATTCTGCTGGTGCACTTCAATTCAAATAGCCAAATACAGTGAAACTCCACCAGAGGGTGGATAGAATTATCGAACTTGAAAACCACGTTGTTGCTCGCGGGAATATCCCAACATCTGACAACGAATTCCAAACGACACAATGTGAACAGTCTAGACTTGCTGGTAGGTTAAATCAAAACTCAACTTTTGCGTCCAGGGTCGGTGAGCTACAGACGTTGTAGCAATGGGAACAGCGCCACATACTCCAACACCCCATAGAGACCGCCAGCGGTCCCGGCCAAACCACGCCCCGCCGAGAGTTCCTCGCTGCTCCACGCCAACCGACCGACTGCTCAGGCCCAGAAACGGTGAAGGTGCAAATATATTTTGGCTGATGAGACGACCAACCTAACGACCAACTAACGGTCTTCCCGCTCCAATCTCCCTCCGTCGGACAGTTTATGTGTGTCGCCAGTGGTCGGCGAGCACTGGCTGTCGGCACCTCAGCAGCGCTCCGTGGCCCGACTTCACTGCTTCTGCGTCCCGACTGCACTGCTGGTCCATCTCCAACTGACTGCCAGACACACGAAGACCCGGAAATACTATCAGTTGCTCCAGAGATGGTACGACAGTGCACTTATCGATACGCGCTGCTGCTGCCGCTCACGGGTAAGTAAGGCAGGAAGTTAGTGACGCGAGTAAATGGAATAAGAAAACGAGGCGGCAGTACCGTAATAGAAGATGACAAACAATAAATGGGAAAAACGCTAGCCGTGCATCGCTCAGTGTGTATCAGAGGTACATGTTTTGTTATTCTTGAATGTTGTTTTATTGTAATGAGCATTATAAGACTCTTGTTTCAAAATGAATATACGGGTTTTAGGGCTTTGTAGGGCATATCACGTTCACCTTACAATTATAAATAACACACCAAATGAAAGAGAAACACGGTTTTTCTTACAATTATTGAGTGTGAACACCGATCACACATCGAGTCGATAGGCGAGTTGTTCCGAAACGTTAATCAATGTGTCAGGAGTAACTGTTGCAATAACACTGTTTATAAAGTCTGATACATCAGCTGGTATCGGAGGCACATACACATGATCGCGTCAGATCGTGTGTGAACGTGGAAGTCATGCATAAAATGCTGTTTCAACCGGCCCCTTGTGCCAAATCCACCGGTCGGATAGAACGTCGTTTAACCAGTCGCTTACTGAGTTATACCAGTGAGGTGGCGCACCATCTTGCTCCCAAAGAAAGATGTGTTGTTCAGCTTCTTCCCATTGAGGCACGTGCCATGACTTTAGCACATCAGGATAAGAAACGTCAGCTACAGTTCATTCAGCGAAAAAGAAATTCCCATAAACTTACCGCGGGGATATTTTTTGGAGCTAAGCGTGAAAAACTCGCACTGGTTCAACACGTTCTTCAGTCACTCTTTGTCGTTCCATACTCTTCCCACTGCACGCAGGTATACAAACAAAACTGTTTGAGTTGCTCTTCCGTTTGGTGTATTATTTACAATTGTAAGTTGAGCGTAATAAATGCTTCAACGCCTTAAAACCGTTATGTTCACTTTGAAACACCCTGTAATCACTGGTAGCCAAATTGAAAACAGCACAACAATAATTAACTCCACATTCTTCTTGTATAAGAATCCACTATAGCTCCGACTCACTACCATGCTCGATCTGCTAACATTCTTAAGCCGCGTGTGAAGTGCAATATAAGTCATAACAACGGTAGCGAGTGAATTTTTTTTTCGTTCAAATGAAAGTAATTTCGTTGATGAATATAGTAATTCTTATAGGAATCATTCTTACTTGCTGTAATGATGACACTTCACGATGGTACCTTGAAAGAACGGTTTGTTCGTAACGTGAAGCAAACTTTACATTAGTGACAAATTATTGTAGCCTTAACATCCTGAACCTTTATACCGCCAAATACAAACATTCTTGTAGTGAGTTACTTTATATGTTCCCCGTCAACTTCAAGCAGCTCTTTCTACGTTGTGAGAGTAATCATATAGCAGCTCAAGCTCATCTGGCCAAGAAAGGGAAGAATCACATTTTTCAAGATGTGTTACCGATAGCACGCTTTATCAAATGGCCCATCCTTATACAGTAACACAATGCGGTGACATCTGATATCTCAACAAGATGGGCGATGACAGGGACTGATTATCAGGAAACTGCGTATGTACAAGAATTGCATGTCAATCATTTATTAACAGGTGGCGATTCTACTTGACATTAACACGTAATAATAATGTCAGTAGAGAGAAATGATTTATTCAGTCCGCTTGGCCATCTTAAGCTCGGGGTCCGTCGACATCATGAAGATCATTAAGGACACAGCACAAGCTCTCACGGACGAGGATATAAATCGGTAGTGACCTTCACAAAGGAACCACATCAGGATTCACCGGAAATGGTTTAGAAATCCTATGGAATACTCTGGTGTCTATACAATGCTGCTAGATACATTTCCAGGAACCAATGCAGTATTTACAGTCCAATTTTACTTCAAAATATGGGTCTAAGAACTGCAGGATGGCGTTTAATCATCGGCACGTCGACATTATGAGTTCTGACGAGTGTTCAGTACTGTTACTAAGAAACGTGTTAACTAATATTCGGATTTGTTGTTCTATCAGACATAGTAGATTGCTAGTATCTGGTACACCTCATTTTTCTTCCTGGCAGTCACTACTTTCATACAGCAGTGCGAAACTGTTTCCACTATAATTTACCGCCGATTTGTTAGGACTAATGCTGCGCCCTTCCCAGAAACCTAATCTCCCGTAGCATCACAATGAATCCAACGAAGAACTCATCTGAACAGCTCTGTTTAAAAAGTAGCTTCGAACGCTTTTAAATGTCAAAGTATTACATTTTGCGAATTTTTCCGAATATTTGAACAGTGACAAGCCGTTATATCACTGTACTCCTTTCCAGGTGTTATAGATTGTGTTTTGGAGTAGGTTGATCTACGAAGATATAGATCTGCAAATATTTTAATAATTTATTCAACAAGTAAAACTAAAGAAAAAAGTTCATGTAAACATAGGTCCGCCAGTGTTTACACGCAGAGCTACGGCTAATAAAGGATTTTGTCTGAAATTTAGCAACTTCGCTAATATGAAGCCATCGCAAAACTATACGAGGTTAAAGTAAAGCACGATTTCCATTTACTTTGTTGTTATTGATCCGATGAATCTAATAAATCACGTCCCGGACGTGTATCTGCAGTAGTTTTCCAGAACATCCAGAGAAGCAAAGATCATTATAAAAGTAAATTTGTTTACTTTCCATTAAGAATGTAGAAACTTGTGAGTTGTTTCAGTCGTTTCCTAACCTTGGAACGAGTTAAGTCTTTAAGTGAAAACACATAGTAACTGTTGTACTTTATTTATGAAAGAGCGATACCTTTCAAATTTACGGCAGAGGAATACTCCGATATGGTGTCTGTTTATGGCAAATGTGGTAATGCTATGGCCTCAGTTATCGAATATTGCGTACGTTATCCAACTAGTAGGATTGTCTTCTGTCGCAGGCCGTTGTGGCCGAATGGTTCTAGGCTCTCAGTCCGCAACCGCGCGACTGCTACGGTCGCAGGTTCGAATCCTGCCTCGGGCATGGATGTGTGTGTTGTCCTTAGGTTAGTTAGATTTAAGTAGTTCTAAGTTCTAGGTGAAATAGAGTGAAGAGTTTGACAGAGCACTGAAAGACCTGAGTCGAAACAAGGCCCCCGGAGTAGACAACATTCCATTAGAACTACTGACAGCCTTGGGAGAGCCAGTCCTGACAAAGCTCTACTATCTGGTGAGCAAGATGTACGAGACAGGCGAAATACCCTCAGACTTCAAGAAGAATATAATAATCCCAATCCCAAAGAAAGCAGGTGTTGACAGATGTGAAAATTACCGAACTATCAGTTTAATAAGTCACAGCTGCAAAATATTAACGCGCTTTCTTTACAGACGAATGGAAAAACTGGTAGAAGCCGACCTCGGGGAAGATCAGTTTGGATTCCGCAGAAATGTTGGAACACGTGAGGCAGTACTGCCCCTACGACTTATCTTAGAAGAAAGATTAAGGAAAGGCAAACCTACGTTTCTAGCATTTGTAGACTTAGAGAAAGCTTTTGACAATGTTGATTGGAATACTCTCTTTCAAATGCTGAAGGTGGCAGGGGTAAAATACAGGGAGCGAAAGGCTATTTACAATTTGTACAGAAATCAGATGGCAGTTATAAGAGTCGAGGGGTATGAAAGGGAAACAGTGGTTGGAAAGGGAGTGAGACAGGGTTGTAGCCTATCCCCGATGTTATTCAATCTGTATATTGAGCAAGCAATAAAGGAAACAAAAGAAAAGATCGGAGTAGGTATTAAAATTCATGGAGAAGAAATAAAAACTTTGAGGTTCGCCGTTGACATTGTAATTCTGTCAGAGACAGCAAAGGACTTGGAAGAGCAGTTGAACGGAATGGACAGTGTCTTGAAAGGAGAGTATAAGATGAACATAAACGAAAGCAAAACGAGGATAATGGAATGTAGCCGAATTAAGTCGGGTGATGCTGAGGGAATTAGATTAGGAAATGAGACACTTAAAGAAATAAAGGAGTTTGCTATTTGGGGAGCAAAATAACTGATGATGGTCGAAGTAGAGAGGATATAAAATGTAGACTGGCAATGGCAAGGAAAACGTTTCTGAAGAAGAAAAATTTGTTAACATCGAGTATAGATTTAAGTGGCAGGAAGTTGTTTCTGAAAGTATTTGTATGGAGTGTAGCCATGTATGGAAGTGAAACGTGGACGATAAACAGTTTAGACAAGAAGAGAATAGAAGCTTTCGAAATGTGGTGCTACAGAAGAATGCTGAAGAATAGATGGGTAGAGCACATAACTAATGAGGAGGTATTGAATATAATTGGGGAGGAGTTTGTGGCACAACTTGACTAGAAGAACGGATCGGTTGGTAGAACATGTTCTGAGACATCGAGGGATCACCAATTTAGTATTGGAGGGCAGCGTGGAGGGTAAAAATCGTAGAGGGAGACCAAGAGATGAATACACTAAGCAGATTCGGAAGGATGTAGGTTGCAGTAGGTACTGGGAGATGAAGAAGCTTGCACAGGATAGAGTAGCATGGAGAGCTGCATCAAACCAGTCTCAGGACTGAAGACCGCAACAACAACAAAGTTCTAGGGGACTGATGACCACAGATGTTAAGTCCCATAGTGCTCAGAGCCATTTTTGTCTTCTGTCTAGCGTTCATCATCAGTAAGAGCGCTCGATACGTGAAGACGGCAATGAAGATATTATGGATGCTGTTCAACGTAGCCCGGGTACCAGTACACTACGTATCTCTCAACGATTAATGATTTCACAATCTAGGGTATGGAGTACAATGAAGTACAATAATCGGTATCCTTACATTAACAAAGAGTGCATCATTTACATCCGAGAGATCCTGCCCATCGCTTTGAGTTGTGCAACTAGTTAAATACTAATCGGCAGTTACACAAATACGTTTTATTTACTGATGAGGCACAGCTTACTCGAGATGGTATAAACAATTTACACAACGAGCACGTATAGTCTGAAGCAAACCCACATGCAACAGTGCAACGCAATTTCCGGCAGCGATTTAGCATAAATGTGTGGTGAACCATAATCAACACATACTTCAGTATACCATTCATTTTCTAAGGACGTCTAACTGGCGAGACGTACTTACAGTTCCTTGAAGAAGAAATGTCCTGCTTGCTGGAAGATGTTCCACTTGCTACGCAATTGAAAATGTATTTTCAATATGACTACGCCCCTCCACATTTCACCAACGCCGTTACTATACGTTAAAATGATCATTTTCTCCAGAAATGGATTGGTCGTAGTGCTACACGTCTGCAGTAACCCAGATCACCCGATTTAACACCAATGGACTTTTGTGTATGGGATGAAAGACGTAGTTTATAAAGTCAAAGTCAATACACATGAGGTATTACTTGCTCGAATTATGAATGCAATAGACGAAATGAAGAACAACCCTATGAAACTAAAACGAGTAACAAAATCGGTTCGTACACGTGTAACTAAATGCATTGAATTCGGTCGAGACATTTTTGAACATTTATTGTGAAATTGAATCTACACTGTACAACATCCTTAAAACCAAGCTATGTTTTTTCCGGTTTAACGTGAATTCACGTGTGCTGCGGTATTAATAAAAAGCAGGTTATCTGACACATTCCTACAGTTTCAGTTAACGTTATTACCATCGTTTTTCCAAAATAAAATTCTCTGTAACTTGTGTTGAAAACTTTGTGTAACTGTCTGGAATTTAAAAAACAAATTGGGCCAAGTAGTTAATAAATTAAAAATTTTACGAAATTACTTCTTTGCTTCTCTGGATGTTCCGGAAAACTACTACAGATACACATCTGGGACATGTTTCATTAGATTCACGAGACCAATAACAATAAAATAAATGGAAATCGTGCTTCACTTTAAATTTGTACAGTTTTGCGATGCCTTCATATTAGCGAAGTTGCTAAGTTTCAGACAAAATCTTTTATTAGCCGTAACTCCGTACCTAAACACTTGCGGACCTATGTTTATATGAACTTTTTGCCTTAGTTTTATTTGTAGAATAACATATTAAAATATTTTCATATCTTCGTGACTCATCCTGTATTTATAGACGCAGTAGCGAACCATAAAATTACTTGATTCAGTCATCACCAAAGGCTACCTAAAACAAAAATCAGTGATAGTTAAAAAAGTACTGCCATCTATCTTGGAAAAACATCCGCCCGTTGCGGCTGAATAAGTGGAGATGAAATCATTAAGCCACAAGGTGTGTAGAGGTTCTCTTACACTGTGTTACAACAGGCCATATTAGACGTTGTCTCTGCAGATTGTTGGCAGGACCAGTTTAACGTTTCAAAATCAGGGCCAGACTAACGCAACGGCAATGAAATTCCTGTACGTGGTGTATTGAGATTGGTCTACGTGCAGTGACGACGCTGGTAGAGCCTACTGCGTACCACAAAACAAATGACGAGGCCTTTACAATCTGGATCCACACTCCAGTATTATGACAGTAGAGCTGGTTGCCGTTTTGTAAGCCCTTCTATTCGCACAGACAACCACATGAGATACAACAGTTTTCGTCTCTGATACTATGTTAGTCCTACAACTGATCAGAAACCATCAGAATAGTTGTACCAAAGTCATAGTTGCAGCAATTGTCAAAATGGCTCTGAGCACTATGGGACTCAACTGCTGAGGTCATAAGTCCCCTAGAACTTAGAACTACTTAAACCTAACTAACCTAAGGACAACACACACATCCATGCCCGAGGCAGGATTCGAACCTGCGACCGTAGCGGTCGCGCGGTTCCAGACTGTAGCGCCAGAACCGCTCGGCCACCAGCGGCCGGCCAGCAATTGTCGATGTTGTGTTTCGCGTGTAGTGAAACTATCGCCACGTCGTGATATTATGGATAAAAGGCCAGTCTGACATATCTGGAAATGAACAAATACATGTCCCAGCAAAGGAATGGTCTCTACGTGGAGCTATTAAAAACGATAAACTCCTTCTCACAGACAGGATATCAATGCTTAGAGAACGTTTATCTTCGGACTGTCAAGAAGAATAGTCGAGCGCTTCTAAAATCAAAGGAAGATTCAAAGAATATCATAGTATAATAAGACTCAAACATCGAGGAGGTTCACGACATTTATAACACGGCTGAAATTTAATCATTGGACGTTCAACCAACATCTCTATCGGCTCAACCAAAGCTCCAGCCACCTATGTGTTTGCGGAGAGGAAGAAGATCCAAAAAATAGGTTCCTACAATGTCCTTGTAACACGAATCACATCAACGCCCTTATACGCAATCTTCGAGCGGTCGGTCATCAGCTCCCAAGCAGCCTACAATTTTTATCATCAAGAGTGCGCTGTGGTCGGCGCAGGTAGTCTTTTCTGCGCACCTATTCATCTAAATCTACATCTACATTTATACTCCGCAAGCCACCCAACGGTGTGTGGTGGAGGGCACTTTACGTGCCACTGTCATTACCTCCCTTTCCTGTTCCAGTCGCCTATGGTTCGCGGGAAGAACGACTGCCGGAAAGCCTCCGTGCGCGCTCGAATCTCTCTAATTTTACATTCGTGATCTCTACGGGAGGTATAAGCAGGGGGAAGTATTATATTCGATACCTCATCCAGAAACGCACCCTCTTGAAACCTGGACAGCAAGCTACACCGCGATGCAGAGCGCCTCTTGTAGAGTCTGCCATTTGAGTTTGCTAAACATCTCCGTAACGCTATCACAATTACCAAATAACCCTGTGACGAAACGAGCTGCTCTTCTTTGGATCTTTTCTATCACCTCCGTCAACCCGATCTGCTACGGATCCCACACTGATGAGCAATACCCAAGTATAGGTCGAACGAGTGTTTTGTAAGCCACCTCCTTTGTTGATGGACTACATTTTCTAAGGGCTCTCCCAATGAATCTCAACCTGGCACCCGCCTTACCAACAATTAATTATACAATAATATATATAATTATATATATAATATTATATATAATGTAATCATACAATAAAGGATCCTTCTTTCTATGTATTCTCAATACATTACATTTGTCTATGTTAAGGGTCAGTTGCCATCCCTGCACCAAGTACCTATCCGCTGCAGATCTTCCTGCATTTCGCTGCAATTTTCTAATGCTGCAACTTCTCTGTATACTACAGCATCATCCGCGAAAAGCCGCATGGAACTTTCGACACTATCTACTAGGTCATTTACATATATTATGAAAAGCAATGGTCCCATAACACTCCCCTGTGGCACGCCAGAGGTTACTTTAACGTCTGTAGACGTCTCTCCATTGAGAACAACATGCTGTGTTCTGTTTGCTAAAAACTCTTCAATCCAGCCACACAGCTGGTCTAATATTCCGTAGGCTCTTACTTTGTTTATCAGGCGACAGTGCGGAACTGTATCGAACGCCTTCCGGAAGTCAAGGAAAATAGCGTCTACCTGGGAGCCTGTATCTAATATTTTCTGGGTCTCATGAACAAATAAAGAGAGTTGGGTCTCACACGATCACTGTTTCCGGAATCCATGTTGATTCCTACAGAGTAGATTCTGGGTTTCCAGAAACGACATGATACGGGAGCAAAAACCATGTTCTAAAATTCTACAACAGATCGACGTCAGAGATATAGGTCTATAGTTTTGCGCATCTGCTCGACGACCCATCTTGAAGACTGGGACTACCTGTGCTCTTTTCCAATCATTTGGAACCTTCCGTTCCTCTAGAGACTTGCGGTACACGGCTATTAGAAGGGGGGCAAGTTCTTTCGCGTACTCTGTGTAGAACTGAATTGGTATCCCGTCAGGTCCAGTGGACTTTCCTCTGTTGAGTGATTCCAGTTGCTTTTTTATTCCTTGCACACTTATTTCGATGTAAGTCATTTTTTCGTTCGTGCGAGGATTTAGGGAAGGAACTGCAGTGTGGTCTTCCTCTGTGAATCAGCTTTGGAAAAAGGTGTTTAGTATTTCAGCTTTACGCGTGTCATCCTCTGTTTCAATGCCATCATCATCCCGGAGTGTCTGGATATGCTGTTTCGAGCCACTTACTGATTTAACGTAAGACCAGAACTTCCTAGGATTTTCTGTCAAGTCAGTACATAGAATTTTACTTCACACATAGCCCTCCTTACGCTAACTTTGACATCGTTTAGCTTCTGTTTGTCTGAGAGGTTTTCGCTGCGTTTAAACTTTCAGTGAAGGTCTCTTTGCTTTCGCAGTACTTTCCTAACTTTGTTGTTGAACCACGGTGGGTTTTACTCGTCCCTCACAGTTTTACTCGGCACGTACCTGTCAAAAACGCATTTTACGATTGCCTTGAACTTTTTCGATAAACACTTAACATTGTCAGTGTCGGAACAGAAATTTTCGTTTTGATCTGTTACGTAGTCTGAAATCTGCCTTCTATTACTCTTGCTAAACAGATAAACCTTCCTCCCTTTTTTCATATTCCTATTTACTTTCATATTCAGGGATGCTGCAATGGCCTTATGATCACTGATTCCCTGTTCTGCGCTTACAGAGTCGAAAAGTTCGGGCCTGTTTGTTATCAGTAGGTCCAAGATGTTATCTCCACGGGTCGGTTCTCTGTTTAATTGCTCGAGGTAATTTTCGGATAGTGCACTCAGTATAATGTCACTCGATGCTCTGTCCCTACCAACCGTCCTAAGCATCTGAGTGTCCCAGTCTATATCTGGTAAATTGAAATCTCCACCTAAGATTATAACACGCTGAGAAAATTTATGTGAAATGTATTCCAGATTTTCTCTGAGTTGTTCTGCCACTAATGCTGCTGAGTCGGGAGGTCGGTAAAAGGAGCCAATTATGAACCTAGATCGGTTGTTGAGTGTAACCTCCACCCATAATAATTCACAGGAACTATCCACTTCTACTTCACTACAGGATAAACTACTACTAACAGCGACGAACACTCCACCACCGGTTGCATGCAATCTATCCTTCCTAAACACCGTCTGTACCTTTGTAAAAATTTCGGCAGAATTTATCTCTGGCTTAAGCCAGCTCTCTGTACCTATAACGATTTCAGCTTCGGTGCTTTCTATCAGCGCTTGAAGTTACGGTACTTTACAAATGCAGCTTCAGTTTGCAATTACAATACCGATTGCCGCTTGGTCCCCGCACGTCCTGACTTTACCCCACACCCTTTGAGGCTGTTGCCCTTTCTGTACTTGCCCGAGGCCATCTAACCTAAAAAAACCGCCCAGTCCACGCCACACAACCCCTGCTACCCGTGTAGCCGCCTGCTGCGTGTAGTAGTGGACTCCTGACCTATCCATCGGAACCCGAACCCCCTCCACCCTACGGCGCAAGTCGAGGAATCTGCAAACCACACGGTCGCAGAACCGTCTCAGCCTCTGATCCAGACCCTCCACTCGGCTGTGTACCAAAGGTCCGCAGTCAGTCCTGTCGACGATGCTGCAGATGGTGAGCTGTGCTTTCATCCCGCTAGCGAGACTGGTAGTCTTTACCAAACCAGATAGCCACCGGAAGCCAGAAGAGGATTTCCTCCGATCCATAGCGACACACATCATTGGTGCCGACATGAGCGACAACCTGCAGATGGATGCACCCTGTACCCTTCATGGCATCTTTCTTTCTTCCCCTCTCTTGCTGCCATGTCCCTAAAGGGCCCCATTACGCGCCTGACGTTGGAGCTCCAAACTACCAGTAAGCCCACCCTCTGCGACCGCCCGGATCTTGCAGACTAAGGGGCAACTTCTGGAACAGGACAAGCAGCCATGTCCGAGCGAAGATCAGTATCAGCCGGAGACAGAGCCTGAAACCGGTTCGTCAGACAAACTGGAGAGGCCTTCCGTTCAGCCCTCCGGAATGTCTTTCTCCCCCTGCCACACCTCGAGACGACCTCCCACTCTACCACGAGTGAGAGGTCAGCCTCAATGTGGGCAGTATCCCGGGCAGTCACAGTCGTAGTCCGATCGGGAGATGCGTGGGACGAGCTGGCCGTCCCCGACAAACCCCCATCCGGACCCCCACAGTAATGCTCACTGGCAACAGCCTCAAACTGTGTGACTGAAGCCAACACTGCCTGAAGCTGGGAGCTAAGGGATACCAACTCAGCTCGCATCAGAACACAGCAGTCGCAGTCCCTATCCATGCTAAAAATTGTTGTGGCTCTGAGCACTATGGGACTCAACTGCTGAGGTCATAAGTCCCCTAGAACTGAGAACTACTTAAACCTAACTAACCTAAGGACAACACACACATCCATGCCCGAGGCAGGATTCGAACCTGCGACCATAGCGGTCGCGCGGTTCCAGACTGTAGCGCCAGAACCGCTCGGCCACCAACGGCCGGCAAAAATTGTTGTGCAAAGAACGTCTGAACTAATCTACAGAGAGCACAAACAATTCGACACAATATTTTAACGGTTATTAAAGTAAATGCAGTAATGCTGCTACTTGCGCACTGCTGACACACTGCTCGGCGGCGGAAGGAGACTACGCGATTTTATACTATTCAGGTACTAAAGCGCGATGCTAGAACTCTCAAATACTATAATACGCCCGAAATTTATGAGTTAAACAATGCAAGTATCCAAAAACACGTAAAGAAATTAAGAATTAAACTATGTAACAAACAAGTGAGCTAAGAGCATACGACTTGGTGCTGGCAGCTGCTTATCCAACGGCGGCAGGGAGCATTCGAATGCCCCTGGTAATTAAAATGCCAGGAGAACACCAAAGCACAATTAACTGTCTGTATTCTCACGTGCTAATCAGCAGGATGTGGAACGTTCAGTTGCTGTGTTCCTCCTCTATGACTGTGTCTGGGTACTACCGCATCTATACTTACGGTTAAATACCATCTGGTGATTGTACTCGTATACTGTTCTCATGTTGTGTCTAGAAGATACTTACAGGCCTGCAGATACATTCACATTTCCACACTCAAATTTTGAAACAGTTCTTACAGGACATACAAAAGATTATTTTATTCTTAATTTAGATACATAATCATTAATATGGATTGAACTGTTTTGTATCCCGCCTGGATAGGTGGTGCTTAGGTCTGCTCCTGTGAACTGCTTCTGTAATATAGGCCGAGAGCGAAAAAGCAAGTAGGAGCAGGAGAGGTGAAGCCCTTCGATACTGCATGTAACTTTAACACAAGTCAAAAACACAAGTAAATATCAAATGCATACATACCTTTGGCTAGGATGAGCACGTAGGTGTGAAGCCGTAATCCCATGTCTAATCCTGTGAAGTTAGGATGACTGTTCTGTATAATCTCAAAACTAACAAATACTCGTTGCTGTCCAAACTTTAACTGAACATAACTAATAGAAAGTCTCAATAGCATGATAGCCCACCCGGTAGAAGAAGCGATATTTCCAGGCCGTTTGCTCTTGATGAAAAGCGAAAATCAAGACCGCACTCCGTCAGCTCCACAGCGTCGGCCAGAGGGCGCTGTGGTCGGCGTAGTTAATCTTCTCTCGGAGTGCCAACTTATGAGAGCGTGCGCCTATATTGTGGCACCGTAACTATCGACACCACAAATTGGGTATATCCCAAACGTGTATTGTCAGCGTTTTATCATGACTTCATATCTGGGTAAGACTTAAACTAATGTATACTCTGCATTGTCTAAAGAAACCGTAAAATCTTATTTCCAATGTTGAGACGGCTGCATGGACATGTAGCGAAAAACAATAAATAAAACAAAAAAATCTAAAGAGGAAATCATATATTTTCGGATGTAAACTGATATCAACTGTTTGAACTTTTTCTAAACTGACGTGGTCTCCTGAAATTTGTGCCCATAGTTTTATTTGTTTCACTTATGAGCCTTCATATAGGGGAGGATAGGGCCACATTGTGAGATTGTTCAGCCTGCCAGTGTGGCCGAGCGGTTCTAGGCACTTCAGTGTGGAACCGCGCTACCGCTACGGTCGCAGGTTCGAATCCTGCCTCGGGCATGGATGTGTGTGATGTCCTTAGGTTAGTTAGGATTAAGTAGTTCTAAGTTCTAGGGGACTGATGACCTCAGAGGTTAAGTCCCATAGAGCTCAGAGCCATTTGAAGAGCTGTGTAAATCGCTTTGTTGCAGAGCGGTACCTTGGGAAATCGCAACTGCCGAAGAAATATGCCATGTCACAAGGATAGGAGTGAATGAAGATGTCGGTAACCACAGTATCGATTTTATAAAGAATCTATACATTGGATGTTAGAAGCTTTTCTACGTCTTTCTTGGCTAAAGAAAACTAGAATGGATGTCTGTGTGACTCTGTGGAAGACTGGACTTGTGAAAGCTCTGTCGTTGCTGCTATTAATAGCGGACATTGGAAGTGCTATTGGCTAACCACATTCCAAACCGTGTGAGCGTCCGGTTGCAGAGGTGTCATCCCATTCCTAATGAATGCTTTCCTCCAGAAATTACCTCGCATTCCTAATGACTGATTCCTTCCAGAAACGGCGACAATCACGGTAGGCATGTGACAGATTTGCGTTACTATGTGTGTTTCAGGTTCACCTCAGCGGCGTACCGCCTGACGTCACAGGGTCCCGTGGCAGGCCGGAGTCTTTTAAACACCATAACTGTTCAAATAAAAACCATGGAACGTTACGTACCACACCCATATTTCAGTGGCAGATTGAGTACAATGAAAGGTATCTGATATTCACTCATAGCATCCATTTTACGTAACATGTATATAAGATACGAGTAATGCAACACATTTTATTCTGGAAGTAGGTTGGTTTATTCAGGATTACAGTACGCGATATTTTTCCCCACTCCTTTGGCTACAAAATCGTATTTTTCAACAAAATTTATGTTCAGTGCGACTGCCTTATACCGTCTTACTGGGAGGACTTGTATCCCCACACGGTACCACTCTACTGGTCGACGTCTGAGCCAGCCTCTTTCTACATCATCCACGTACTGCTTCCCGCGGAGTGCAACCTTCATTGCCCCAAATAGTTGGAAGTCAGAGGGTGCAAGATCCGGGTTGTCGGGTGGATGAAGAATAACAGTCAAATGACGTTCCTTGAGTTCCTCTAGAATGCGCAGATTTGTCTGGTAGTGCAGCGAGGCGTTTGTTTTTGATTCGTTGATCACCTCGAATGAGAGTGTACGCACGTTCCTACATTTCAGGAGTCACAGCTGTGTGCAGGCAGCCGGCACGCGGGAGATCGGACAGGTTTGGGTGACCTTGTTGCGATGATGACAGACGCATAGACCAACGACTTACCGTGCTTTTGTTCACTGCCTAGTCTGTGTAGACATTCCGGAAGCCTCTGTAAACATCCGCGATGCTCTGGTTTCTCGCAAAAACAAAAAAAAACAAAAACAAAAAAACAATTCCGCATTTTTTTCAACCGAAACTGGCAGAGAAAAAAATTTGTTGCATTACATATTGAACGCCCCTCGACGTATGTTCATTCCAGAAAGCAAATACCCTTCCAAAATTAACACACATCTACATATTCGTCAAGAACTGGAAATCTTTTCTCACAAAATATCAACCCAACAAGTTTTTGACCACACTGTAACCGTATAGTTCACAGATACTGGCGAATACCTCTAACACTGCATATCTTGCTAAAACTCAGGAAAACTCCCATAGTATCTCAACGACTTTGAAACAATTTCCCAAAATGTTAATTACAATAGAATGCCAACATGAGTTTAAAACAAGAAGAGTAAAACACTAAGTAAAACTGCAAAAACATTATGTAAGCCTATTCAGTTGCGTTAGTAAAATATAGAACCATTCATTAAAACAATAACAAGGAATACAAAAACTATAGGCTGGCTGGAAGACAATTTCATCTCTCGAGATCACAGGTGCTGAACATTTCTCAACGTCCAATGGGGCTACTGACGTCCACTTTCATTACAATAATAACCAGCTTCATGGTATACTTTAGAACATAATGAAGTCTGTTTCCTGAAACATGCGTACTTTAGGCACAGGCTGACGAAGAGACTAAGAGTAGCGCTTACTACGCAACAATAGTTTTTTTTTATTTCGTCCAGAAAAGTGGCAATTTCAGTCTTTCAAGCTGAAGCGTAATAGCTCCAGTAAATCGTTATATGGTCCAGCGAAACTTGCAAGACCTCGCCTCAAAAACACGTAGTAAAACCTCAACCTTAACAGAAGTCCTATTTTTAATTCAAAAGTTTTACATTAGCCGTGATAGTGCAATTCATAGGCCACAACTTTGCTTGCTGCCTCAGATAGATTAAAAACCAGTAATATTGAATAAGAAAAGTACCACAATATTCTCAAAATCATCTCGGCCGAACCACCGCAATCCTTGCGTATCTTGGAGCAGGCAGAAATAATTGCTATTCAGGTTACCGTTGTAACGGTGGCATTTATCTTGCAGACTAAGATGGAATAGTGTGAGAGTACTCAGAAAATATTAATAGTACGTGACCACAACACACATGAAACAACCTCCAAATCCGGACCCCGTCATCACAACATCACACAGTTCGAAGGTGACCCGTCATGCATCACACAGAGCGCCCACTCGCCTCTTTCCCTGTGCAACACGGCTCGTCGTCGAATGTGGCTGTTACTTCCTTGTGGGCGTACAGACACAGGCACACTCAGCCGTATGCTGTAGTATGTAGTGGAAATGTAAATGAGCGTTTGGCGTCATTCGCCGGGTGGCCCCTTGCGGGGGCGGGTCCGACCGCCTTGGTGTAGGTCTTATTACATTTGACGCCACATTGTGCGACCTGCGCGCCGGATGGGGATGAAATGATGATGAAGAAAGCGCAACACCCAGTCCCTGAGTGGAGAAAAATCCCCAACCCAGTCATGAATCGAACACGGGTCCGTAGGACGGCAATCCGTCACGCTGACCACTCAGCTATCGGGGCGGAATGTAGTAGTATCTATCTGGGAAGACTTGCTCCCCCTCCCTCAGGGAAGCACTTGAACATTACTGCAACACCAACAAACATTAACTAGGAACCCGTTACCATAATGTAGCTAAACACGGTATTGTGCCATTCTTTGTGGGTTAACAGGCATTCCTCGGCACCATTTTCGTCTAAGCGACTCGTTAACACGCTTCTGTTGCTGCAGTCGGAGCCTGCATCTCTGTTGGCTGCCTATCCGTTACTCCGCACTCCTCAGAAACGTGTCGAAGAGATCAGCTGACCCTGCGATGCCTTTGACACGCCGCGGCCGAGTGCGATAGTCCCAACCACCGGCACAAATGTTACAAGTGGGCTATCTTGAATTTCCGTCCGTTTTAAACTTAAGACAACTGGGCTTTGAAAATTCCCCTATTTTAACGTAGCACAGATGCATCAGGTTCCATTATTTTTTTTATTTCCTGCCGAACGGGTTTTCGGCGGTCTAGGTCCACCACTGCGGACTGCGATGTCAAAGGGTTAGTGGAGGAGAGGGGGCAAATCTGAGGTCATTGGAGAAAGTAGGTCACACCTTACAACTTTCATCACTACTGCTACAGATCAGGAAAACATTTTATATTTTGTTGCCTGTTTATTTTCTTTTAAGGTAAAATCCGCTCCTTACCTCTTTTGGCTATTGTTTCGGCTGTTAGCCATCACTTTTTTTTAAAAAAAAAAACTAATAACCTACGGTTGGGTGACTTAACTGGTGTAGTGGTAGTAAATAACATACACAAACCTTCCTGCTGAATCAGTCTATCCATCGGTGAAAACCCAATCAAAATTAGCCTTCACACACAGCGAGAAAAACGTGGCAGAGGACTTTACAATGGGGTGACAAAACTCATGGGCTAGCGATATGAACGTATACAGATGGCGGTAGTTAGCTCACACGAGGTATCAAACAGCAATGCACTGACGGAGCTGTCATTTATACTCAGGTGAAAAAGTTTCCGACGTTGATCATGGCTACATGACGGGAATTAACAGACTTTCAACGCGGAATTGTAGTTGGAGCTACCCACATGGGACATCCCTTTTCGGAAATTGTTAGGGAATTTCAGTATTTCTTGATCCAATGTGTCAAGAATATACCGAGAATACCACATTTCAGGCATCAGCTCTCACCACGGACAAGGCAGAGGCCGACGGCCTTCACTTAACGACCGAGAGCAGCGGCGTTTGCGTAGTGTTGTCAGTGGTAACAGACGAGCAACAATGTGCGAAATAACCGCAGAAATCACTGTGGAACGTACTGTCATGTCCTCACTTAGGTGGGAGAGGGAAAAAGCGGTTACTGGTCAGCCTGCGCTCCCGAGCGGTACAGAGCAGAAGGCAGAAGGACAATTCACAGTGAAGGCATTTGATTGTTTTCTTCTACCTGAGCCAACACTGGTACAGCTATTTACTAGAAATGCAGGTGGTGAGACTCGGTAGGGAACTCGTTGTGGAGACTCTTGGACAAACATGGTTTTGAAATAGCTGTTTATTCCAGACAGGACTAACTAATACACTGGAGGCTAGTTCTAGGGTTAGAAAAAGCATAACACTGTTACAACAGAAGCCAGTCCCAGGAGTGGATGCTAACCACAGTAGCAAACACTAGCAGGATCTTAAGGCAACAACTTACTTGCAAAACAAAACATACTGAACGTGACACTGTTCACTGAGGCACTCCAAGTGAGAGAGCAGACTTACGCGGAGCTGGAACGAGGCTGGAGTCGACGGACGCGGATTCGGCGCCCAGATCGTCTGACTGAGAACTCTGCCAAAATGCGGAAACTAGGGGTTTTAAAGAGTCGAGTGGAGGCACTGTTTTTCCCACTTAAAGCCACCCAGCCAATCCCGCAGGTCTCTTGCAGGAGCCTGCCAATCACGGTTTAGTTAGGTCCCCTCTACTTCTCCTTAGGCGGGGATGTTAATGCAATTGCACTAAGTCCGTATTCGGTATCAACATTGTTCAGCTGAAAGCTAAACATAACTGCTCTACCAAATAAGGCTTGCAACATTATTGTTATACGTCACTTAGCCCCGCCCCTCGGGCTCCGCGGAGTAGGGACTGATAGGTCAACAGTTTTTGGCGTTTTCGCTCTATTTCTAACCCTTATGAGCCGACTGACGTTGCTGTTCTCAGGGCTAGTATCTAGCTGGCTTTATACTCTAGTACGTGCCTGTTGGTTACAAAGTTCTACGGTGGCAACCTACTACAGCGTCTAGACGTCATATGTAGTTACATGTTAATTACTTGAAGAGTAACTAACGCCCTGGAACCGCTTTTCGAGGCGTCTGTATTTTTGCAAGGCTCTCCCCTTATGGTTTACTTCATGTAACAATAGCTCTCCTAGTTTCGTCTGCCGACAGCATCTTCTCTGCTTCCGCGTTTTGGAACGCCTGTCCTCCTTTCTCACAGCTTCAAGATAATACTACAGTAGCAAGGGATCATCAATATATTACAGTATGACGAACGTATCCGTTACGATAGTGTTGCGAAATTAGACATTAATGGACTATGAACTGAACTGAACTCCTTCCGACCATGCCATGAAGGCCCAAAGGTACCGACAGGCCGCCGTGTCATCCTCAGCCCACAGGCGTCACTGGATGCAGATGTGGAGGGGCATGTGGTCAGCACATCGCTCTCCCGGCCGTATGTCAGTTTCCGAGACCGGAACCGCTACTTCTCAATCAAGTAGCTCCTCAGTTTTCCTCACCAGGTCTGAGTGCACCCCGCTTGCCAACAGCGCTCGGCAGACCAGATGGTCACCCATCCAAGTGCTAGCCCAGCCCGACAGCGCTTAACTTCGTTGATCTCACAGCAACCAGTGTTACCATTGCGGGAAGTCCGTTGGCTCATTAATGGACTATGGCAGCAGCTAACAGCACGACATCGCCTGCAGTATTTCTCCTGGGCTCGTGACCATATCTGTTGGACCCCACACGAATGGAAAATCGTGGCCTCGTCAGATGAGTCACGATTTTAGTTGGTAAGAGCTGAAGGTGGGGTGCGAATGTAGTGCAGATGCCACGAAGCCACGAACGCAGGTTGCCAACAAAGCAGTTTGCAAGCTGGTGCTGGCTTCATAATGGTGTGTGTTGTGTATACATGAAACACACTGGATCATCTGGATGTTCGGCCACTTGCAGATCACTTGCAGTCATTCATGAACATCATGTTCTCAAACAACGATGGAATTTTTATCGATGACAGTGCACCGTGTCACCAGCCGACAATCGTTGGTAATTGGTTTGAAGAATGCTCTGGACAGTTGGCGCGAATTGTTTGGTCATACAGATCATCCGACGTGAGTCACATCGAACATTCATCGGACATAACCGAGAGGTCACTTCGTGCACAAAATCCTCCACCGGCAGCAGTTCCGCAATTGTGGACGTCTATGGATGCAGCATGGCTCAGTATTCGTGCAGGAGACTTCCAACGACTTGTTAAGCTGAGTTGCTGCATTACGCCGGCGAAACGGGGTCGGACAAGATACTAGGACGTATCCCATGACTTTTGTCACCTAAGTGTAAGTTATAACGTGCATGTAATACTTACACAATAATCACTTTATCTTCATTACCTAACCTGTCGTTATGTCTATACGTGGTTTTATATAGAAAAATGAAAATTTTTTACATCATGACATTTTCTTTCAATGAATTTAATTGTGGACTACAAGAATTTTATACTTTATACTCCATGAATATAGAGAGTTGGATAGTCAGCACAGGACATAGTCACTGAGATGGCAGAAGGGAGACCCACGCTCTTACCTGTAGTCAGAAACGAAAGTGATTTTTCTCGAATTCTTGTTCTATTTATATCTTATATGTATCTGATGTGCAAAGTACAGAATTTTTTACTCAAGTTTTACCAATCTTTAATTGGGAGAGTTCGCCAAGACTCGATGTTTTTCAACATACGAATGTTTTAGTACTTTCCATAAAGTCAACAAAGCTATCCTCATTTTTCTTTAGTCTTCCTTCAATTATTACAAAACGGAAGATCCAGTTGCTTCTGCCGCGTCTACATCTTTCCAGTTTGAACTGATCACAGTTTTCCTATGTTTTATTATGCCGCTTCATCCAGTAACTAGGAAGTAGACCTGAATTTCAGACCACACGGCATCTCTTTCGTACTATGAGCTGCATGAATAACTGAAGGGTATATCGCATAGGCCGACACCTGATTCTTAAATCGTTGCCTCCAGTTACGTAATGGAGCTAATTTCTTCCTGTATTTCCACCTGATAACAGATTATCAGATGCCTCAGATTTCATACACTTAAAACCCTATCCATGTAACCCATTTCAGTCTTTTGGAAAAATCTCCCTTTGTGACCTGACATTTCATTCATCAGAATGTTCAGCAACAGAAGAAAATTTATGTTGGACTATCAATCGAACCCTTGACATTTGTCTCTCTCTCTGTGGAAACTGACAGAGAGTATTCAAACAGTTTCAATTCCGGAAGGAAATCCGTGGAGGCGTATTTGCGTGGTGCAGATACGGAGATCCCACGCAGGAACATAAAAACGATCTCTTCACAGAGTACCTCACTAGCGCACCGGGCGATTGATTCGCTATGGCTGCGGTGCTGAAGGCGTCGCCTTGCAGCTTCTGCGAATTCATCTCTTCTGGCGGCTCTGTGACTTTATTCTCTCTGTCCAAATGGGATGCAAGAGACTGCCTTCTGATCACATCCGTAATCAACTGATGGGAAAGTAATATGCTATACTGAGCCGCAACGAACAAAAGGGCTATTCATACTAAAACTAGCACAAACAGCGATATCTTGTTCTGCATAAATTTTTTTATTTGAAAAAAAGTCATGAACATCTCCTATTTATCCTGCGTTCAAACACGGCTGCACTCTCGAAGGCCGGTTCCGGCCTTCACATCCAGGACGTTTAGAGTGGATCTGAGAATTGTGCTGTTGTGAAGCAAAATGAAGTGCATTATTCATTGTTTGCACTGAGTGCGAAACTCCTATACGCCTACAGCAACATTTAAATTTTCTGCATTCACTTTTGTCGTCTTTAAGGAATCATTTTTCTGTCCACGTCGGACTTTCCTTATTCCCACTGCACCAAGTGCAAGAACCCTTTGCATCCGGAACATTGGTCATCGGTGGGAATTCCCGAAGCCCTCCTTCTGGACTTGTAACAAACTACTTACGAATAAGTCATTTTCATCATATTTTCTATCAGCATACAATGCATAATTGAAAAAACTGGTGACATGATGAAACAAATGTCATTTTCTTCGCCCACAAAATCGACACAGAAGCGTGCACCGAAAATAGGCTTTCGAAGATATAGCAAAACGACTAAGTACTCTGATAGAGAATTCAGTTTAGAATGGCGGCAGTTTATCGCATTCCGATGAAAATCGTAGGTTCCGTTCTCAGGTTAAAATCCCGACAGTCTGAAAAATATGGTTTCGGGAAAAGCACATTTAATATTTTGGGTTACTATTCAGCGATCCTATATCCAAAACGAGGCTTTAGTTCTAACAACCCTACCACAACAAAAGTAAAAAATTAATTATGATTGTAGTGTTGCTCACGCTGCTAAATACTGAATTTTCGGGCACCAAAAAAGTTATATTATGTGGCAGGTGTCATCAGAGAACAGTTAATAAAGTCATTTCTTGAAATAATGGATAAACTAGGCACACATCTTTTCGTGTTTCCCACGCTGGTCTCGTTCTCAACTCATGGCTCAATCGTCGAAAATCTAGGTAGTGATGATTCCAAGCTCGAATGCAAAGAGGCCTAGGTGTTATTCTGCGATATTCAAAAGTTTTATAGATGTGTTTCATAAACCATACTTGAAGATTAAACTTTTGCAAATTAGGACAATGGTGATGTAAAAAAGTAATCAGCACTCCGAATTTAAGTTACACTTCTTTTCTATTACAGGGTGTTTCAAAAATGACCGGTATATTTGAAACGGCAATAAAAACTAAACGAGCAGCGATAGAAATACACCGTTTGTTGCAATATGCTTGGGACAACAGTACATTTTCAGGCAGACAAACTTTCGAAATTACAGTAGTTACAATTTTCAACAACAGATGGCGCTGCGGTCTGGGAAACTCTATAGTACGATATTTTCCACATATCCACCATGCGTAGCAATAATATGGCGTAGTCTCTGAATGAAATTACCCGAAACCTTTGACAACGTGTCTGGCGGAATGGCTTCACATGCAGATGAGATGTACTGCTTCAGCTGTTCAATTGTTTCTGGATTCTGGCGGTACACCTGGTCTTTCAAGTGTCCCCACAGAAAGAAGTCACAGGGGTTCATGTCTGGCGAATAGGGAGGCCAATCCACGCCGCCTCCTGTATGTTTCGGATAGCCCAAAGCAATCACACGATCATCGAAATATTCATTCAGGAAATTAAAGACGTCGGCCGTGCGATGTGGCCGGGCGCCATCTTGCATAAACCACGAGGTGTTCGCAGTGTCGTCTAAGGCAGTTTGTACCGCCACAAATTCACGAAGAATGTCCAGATAGCGTGATGCAGTAATCGTTTCGGATCTGAAAAATGGGCCAATGAATTCCTTTGGAAGAAATGGCGGCCCAGACCAGTACTTTTTGAGGATGCAGGGACGATGGGACTGCAACATAGGGCTTTTCGGTTCCCCATATGCGCCAGTTCTGTTTATTGACGAAGCCGTCCAGGTAAAAATAAGCTTCGTCAGTAAACCAAATTCTGCCCACATGCATATCGCCGTCATCAATCCTGTGCACTATATCGTTAGCGAATGCCTCTCGTGCAGCAATGGTAGCGGCGCTGAGGGGTTGCCGCGTTTGAATTTTGTATGGATAGAGGTGTAAACTCTGGCGCATGAGACGATACGTGGACGTTGGCGTCATTTGGACCGCAGCTGCAACACGGCGAACGGACACCCGAGGCCGCTGTTGGATCACCTGCTGCACTAGCTGCGCGTTGCCCTCTGTGGTTGCCGTATGCGGTCGCCCTACCTTTCCAGCACGTTCATCCGTCACGTTCCCAGTCCGTTGAAATTTTTCAAACAGATCCTTTATTGTATCGCTTTTCGGTCCTTTGGTTACATTAAACCTCCGTTGAAAACTTCGTCTTGTTGCAACAACACTGTGTTCTAGGCGGTGGAATTCCAACACCAGAAAAATCCTCTGTTCTAAGGAATAAACCATGTTGCCTACAGCACACTTGCACGTTGTGAACAGCATACGCTTACAGCAGAAAGACGACGTACAGAATGGCGCACCCACAGACTGCGTTGTCTTCTGTATCTTTCACATCACTTGCAGCGCCATCTGTTGTTGAAAATTGTAACTACTGTAACTTCGAAAGTTTGTCCGCCTGAAAATGTACTGTTGTCCCAAGCATATTGCAACAAACGGTGTATTTCTATCGCTGCTCGTTTAGTTTTTATTGCCGTTTCAAATATACCGGTCATTTTTGAAACACCCTGTACTTTTGTTGCAATATCACGTAACTCGTTCCAAAACATCACTTCACAATATAAAACATACTTGAAAATATCTTCCTAACTGTTAATGTTCACATTTCATAAACTGACTACAATTTGCGTCTTTTTACATGACAACCAAAGCTTGACTCTCTAATAACCACTTACGCACCCAAAAATCAAAGTTACAAGTACGTCAAAAATCATAGTGACAGAAGAAAGAATGCACATAAGAATAATATCATTGCAATATATAAATATCGAAGTACCTCTACATTAATGAAATCAAATCTGAATGTTGTCACAGAAATATGTTAACTATTTTACATAAACACAGTAGACCATTGCTGGTATCGAGAGGGTGCGGTGAGGTGCCGTAATGGTTACGTAATTCAGGTACCATTACATCTTCCATCTTCATCGTGGCCGTGGATGTCCTGTGAGCATCTTTGGCAGTTCCTGTCATGCGCTGCTCTGCTCGCTCTATACACTTTTCGTCCGCTTTTGTGCAGTAGCTGTAACAGACTGATTCAATCTCAAGATTGAGCAAGGGGTAGCCGGCACGGTAGCTCAGCGTGTTCGGTCAGGGGGTTATCTGCCCTCTGTAATAAAAAAACTGAGTCAATCGACCAACAACGAACATAAAAGGATGTCTTAAGACGTCCGCCCCGAGCAGATGCAACGAACAGAAACGAACAAAATGAGATTTAAAAAAAAAAAAACGGGGGGTAGCGTCTTTGATTCATAATCAAAACGTCTTCGGTCCCGAGTTCGATCCCCGCCACTGCCTAAATTTCCATAAATAATCAGCATTGGCTGCCGAAGACTTCCGGCATAAGAAGTTGTAACCTCCCCACAGAAATTTTAAAACATGAGAATTTGTGAAATGGAGCCAAATGTAACCTCCCAACAAAATAATGTTTAGTAAAAATGTGAAATGGAACTATGCGTAACCTCCCGCAAAATTGATAAATGGAAATTGACCATAAACCACACAATAATATTAATTAAATAATGAACCATGAACCAAATGTAACCTCCTAACAGGAATAATAATATCTGGTAAATTTTATAAGGACAGCAGCGCTGACCTTCGGCCCTGTATTCTGAATAACAAAAGCAAAATTCTTACCTCAATAAAAACTGCAACTATATCTGCTCTTATTTATCGACACAGCTTCGTGCAATGCTGGCATATATATATATATATATATATATATATATATATATATATATATATATATATATATATAATTCTTGGAAGGAATGCATAGGAAAAATTCTTTAAATTGTAATGAATGCTTTTTCTTCAAAAAAGTGGAAAAATTCTTTAAATTGAAATGAATACTTTTCTTTAAAAGAGTTAGTTTATAAAAAAATTATTATTGGGGCATTTTTTTCTGAACAAATTACATTACAATTAACATACATTATTAAATATGAGCAATGCTGCTTCTTTACCTTCTACAACAATACTCATCCTCCAGAGTCCTGACCAGAGTCGCGACCAGAGCACACAGCCGACGCATGCCGACTCCCTACTATTGTATCCGACTGACTACTACTGCAGACTCGCGCAGACTTGCGCAGACTGACTTCTACTGTCGACTCGCGCAGACTAGCGACAAGCAACAACTAACGATAAACTACTCTCTGGTCAGAGATTCTGTCATGCCTCTCCCATCGCCGGCGAAGCATACACCTTACATAACCCTCCACTGGGGGGGTGGGGGGGGGAGGAAATTTGGCAGCGATGGTGAGTCACTTGGACTTGCCATGAGCAACAAATTTTTCTTAATTAATTAACTTTACAATCACAGAATATGTACATATATATATAGGTGCAGAACATGAAATAAAATATAGTGCACATGCACTGAGTACAGAACATATCAGCAAATCACAAAATGCAATTAATACAAATCATGTTAACAAAATGACGAAAGTGCACACACACTAAGTACAGACATATCTGGGAATCACAAAATGTATACGTAATGAATACAAATGGCATAAAGTGCACACACACTGTAAAACTCTCTAATATTTTTTTTAAAACAAATAAACACAATGAGTACAAATGACAAAAGTGCACACGCACTGAAGTTCAGAACATATCAGCAAATCACAAAATGTATAAGCAATGAATACAAATCATCTTAACAAAATGACGAAAGTGCACACGCACTGAAGTTCAGAACATATCTGGGAATCACAAAATGTATACACAATTACTACAAATCATATTAACAAATGGCAAAAATGCACACGCACTGTAAAACTCTCTAATATTTTACAACAAATAAACATATCAAGGAGTGAAATAAAGTGCACATGCACTGTACAAGTCTTTAGTATTTTTAGGACAACTGATCTTGTTAACAAATGAAATGAAGTGCACACGCACAGTATATGTCTTTGTCATTTTACAAGGATTAGGAACGGAATGGGAAGGATTGCGTCATGGTTGTAGCACTTTAGTTTGCACGCAGCTGCACTGAAAGTTCATATCTTTCTACAGAAGCACAACACCAAGTGAGACAATCTGAAGCTCTTTTCCTTGAAGTATTAATCAGTGTAGCCAAGACACTGAAATGTCGTAATAATATTCCATGCTATCATTTTTGTAGTACACTAGGTACACCAAACAGTGGGACCATAATAACATCTCCATCGCTCAAGGTGGTGGGCAGCATGTCGTGTCAACACCATGTTCTTGTAAAGTAGACCAACGTAGAATTAGTGCAAAAACCAAATATAGTGCTCCTTGATCATGAGGATAGACAGGACAAATGGATATTGCAGTAATTTCTGGTAATTAGGTCAGAAGGTGAAGGACATTAAGTCACATAGTAGTCTTCATTGAGAATTACACTAGTCTAACAACTGATTTGAGTAATTGGTGGCACTCATCGCGCAGTTACTGAACATTTCTGTACCATGTGTGTAGTATTACAGAATAATGTTCATAAATCGTTTGTTTACAGAGAACACTGGCACTCATTGCCCAGCTACAAACCATCAGAAGTCATCATTCAAAACAGAAGCTAATTAATAGCATAGTATTAACATAATTCAGTTAATTATAGTAGTCATTGACATTCATTGGCCATCTTATTACAATAATCAGTGGCATTCATTGGCCAGTTACAAAGCATTTTTTTTTTTGTATTCTTCAGAAGTCATTATTCAAAATGAGTTAATTATTGGCATAGCATTTATACATAATTAGTAATCATGGGCATCATAAGTAATCTTATTACAATAAACAGTGGCATTCATTGGCCAGCTACAAAGCATTTTTTTTGTATTATTCAGAAGTCATTACTCAAAATGAGTTAATTATTGGCATAGCATTTATACATAATTAGTAATCATGGGCATCATAAGTAATCTTATTACAATAAACAGTGGCATTCATTGGCCAGTTACAAAGCATTTTTTTTGTATTATTCAGAAGTCATTATTGAAGTGACATACTATTCAGAGATGATCAGTATTATTCAGAATTCTTTTAAACTAGTAGCATTATTTGGAACTGGTAATTACTTTGTTTGCTTTTGAGTTATTGCTGCAAATGAAGATGTGTAACGTCATTCGTCATGAGTCAGCTGTAGCAAGGTTATGAAATAAAGGCAGTATATGTGATCACATTTATAAATGACATAGGTTTAATAAACAACTATTTATACCACATTAATTTCATGAATAATTTCTCCTGCAAAATATACAAAATGGATTATGAAACTGAAAGAAGTAATGCATATTATGCTGAAAAGTAGTGAACTTCGAATTAACAGGTAGTGAAATGTGTATAAAAAATATATGTTCTCTAGCTGTCCTTTCCAAAACCTTCAGTCATCATACCATACGATATAAAACATACTGTCAAAACGAACTGCAACAAATACTTAAATAACTACATAGCATCTCCTCTTGCTGATAATTTTGACGATATTGATAGTTAAAATTTTGTCTGTTATTAAAGTTCTGGTAGTTTTCGTTCTTCAAGCGTCTATTGGCTTTGCTATTGAAATTGCGTGGCTGATCGTAATTTCTGTATGTTTGTTGACCTTGGTTATTATACGAAAAATTTTTGTTTATAAAGGAATAATCCGATTGCTGCACTTCCAAAAGCTGTAACAGATCTCTGAATGCCGAAATATTTTCTTTTTGCTGACCCGTTAAAAGTGACACTCTTAATGATCGTGGCAATTTAGAAATACATAATTGAATAAGTGAAGATTCACTATATGGTTCACTTAAGTACTGGTTTTGTTGGACCATGTGCTCAAAAAATTGCGTGACACTGGGAAAATTTGAGTTCTCATAATTTGGTAAACTAATTAGTTGATCTTTAATTCCGCGCTGTGTCGTCTTCGACCAATACACTGACAGAAAAGCATTCTGAAATTCTTCTACCGAATAGCATTGTCTTGCGATCGGTCTCATACGAGTTGCCGGTTCGCCTTCCAAAAAACTGCAAATAAATTCAAGTTTGTGCGTTACAGGCCAAGTCGGTGGAAAAGCAAAGCTAAATTGTTGTATCCAATCCAACGGGTGAATCTGTGTTCTGTCATTTTTAAATACTTTAAATTTTCTCACTGATAGAAAATGTTTGTAATCAAAATTATCGTCTCTGTTTGAACAGGTTCAGGATTGTATGAGAATCTATTTGCCTGTGACTGTTCGGAATCTAAGTCGCGTACTCTCTGTAAATTACCCAAATTATACTGGCTGTGTGATTGTGAGAAATGTTCGGAATGTGCCGTATGCTGTGACGTGTTATTAACTGAAATATTTTTTATCTCTGTCACTTCTTGTTGTAAAGTTGACAATTTTCTACGCAATGTATTATTAGACGAATCTATCTCACTGATCGTCTGCTGTAAATTTTGGAATTCAGGTGTTTGATTAAACGAAATCGGTGAAGTATCGTCTGATTTGCTGTCATTATTACTTTCAATAACGTCAATATGACTGGCCAATTCATCATATTTTTCAGTCAGTATTTTTACCTGATCATCGTTTTTAGTGTGAGAAGCATTAATTTGTTTTTGTATTTTACGTGTGGTTTCGTTCAGTTTTTTAACTTCAGCTTTGATCTCATCGGATTCCTGTGTTAGTTCTAATTGTTCGAGTCTGTCTGTCACTGTCTGAATATCTACTGTGTGTGTATCTGTTTTTGATTTAAGATCAGAAATTTCTTCACGCAATTCTGTGTTCAACTGCTTGATTGTATTAATTTCGTCCGATACTGTAGCAATATTGTTGTCTACGTATGTTTTTGCTTTCGTAAACAATTTACGTTTATCTTCCTGTCTTTGTGCGGTAATTGTTTCCATAACTTGTCGTTTTACTTTATTCTGCTCCTGTATAAATTTACGGAAACGCGTTTCACTGTTTTGCAGGTGATGATTAAAACGTTCGTCAATTTGACTGTTCTGTTGGTCGAATTTCGCGTCTACTTTTGCATCCAGTGTGCGCGAAAGTTCTGCTGTCATTAGTTTAAACTCGTCGCGTAACTGTGTTGCTTTTTCCGAGCATTGTTTACCGACTGAGCTAATTTCGTCTCTAAGTGATTCTGTTGTAGCTGTTTGCATATCCCTTAATTCTTGAGCAACAGATCTAATTTCTTCACTACTTTTCCTAGCACAAGCCTCAATTTCTTCACGTAATTGTTCTTTAGTATCATGACACTGCGTGGCAACGGCTGTAATCTGTTCGCTAAGCTGTCTGGAATTGTTGTCTAATTTTTCATTCAACTGTTTGGAATTGTTGTCTAATTTTTCATTAAGTTGTGTGTTCTGTTCACTAATTTGTTTGATACTTTCATTAAGTTGTTTGTTCTGTTCACTATTTTGTTTGAAGTTTTCACTATTTTCTTGTCTGAGAACTATTTTCTTGTCTGAGATTCTCGTTAAGTTGTATCATTAATGCTATGACTCGATCCATGTCAAAATTAGCTACTGTATTCTTTGTGCTGTTTAATGGCGTATCTGCAATTGTCACGTTTTCTGTAACCACTCGGTCATTTTGTGATTCTTGAAAATGTTTGACACTAGGATGTGCACTGTTAGTCACTACCTCGGAATCAAATAAATCTGTCCTACTTTGAGTATACCGATCATTTTCGTTGGAAAAATTTGTCTGTTCATCACGTAAATCCTGCAATCCGGGTGTGTCAAGATGGGCAGCGCTCATTGCAACAGAACGTCCCGCGTTATCAATTGTCGTTAAATTAACAGAGGACACAATTGAATTTGTCTGTTCATCACTAGGATCAAAAACAATATTAGTGGTCGGTACACACTGATTGTCTACAAATGGAGGATTGTCATCATTACACTTAGTGTCGCAAGTACTATCGGTCATATTATTTGACTCGGCTATTTCACTCATTATACATCGCGATGTACTGTTAACAGTTTTTCGCGGCATTTTTCAGTAATCAAAATTATTCACAAATGAAACAATCACAATGCAAAATGCAACAAACACTATTACAACAAAGAGCAACAAATTGCCGATGATCTGTGGAAGAAAGAGCGACAAATTAGTAAATGCGTTGCGCCAAATGCTAATTACATTTAAGTAATTAAGAGCAGATATATGACTACTTATCAGAAGATTCCCAAAGAAATACGATCCTGGTCCGGATGTCGCCAAGTGTAACCTCCCCGCAAAAAATTTTAATATATGAGAATTTGTGAAATGGAGCCAAATGTAACCTCCCAACAAAATAATGTTTAGTAAAAATGTGAAATGGAACTATGCGTAACCTCCCGCAAAATTGATAAATGGAAATTGACCATAAACCACAGAATAACATTAATTAAATAATGAACCATGAACAAAATGTAACCTCCTAACAGAAATAATAATATCTGGTAAATTTTATAAGGACAGCAGCGCTGACCTTCGGCCCTGTATTCTGAATAACAAAAGCAAAATTCTTACCTCAATAAAAACTGCAACTGTATCTGCTCTTATTTATCGACACAGCTTCGTGCAATGCTGGTATATATATATATATATATATATATATATATATATATATATATATATATATATATATATATATATATATATATACTCCTGGAAATGGAAAAAAGAACACATTGACACCGGTGTGTCAGACCCACCAGACTTGCTCCGGACACTGCGAGAGGGCTGTACAAGCAATGATCACACGCATGGCACAGCGGACACACCAGGAACCGCGGTGTTGGCCGTCGAATGGCGCTAGCTGCGCAGCATTTGTGCACCGCCGCCGTCAGTGGCAGCCAGTTTGCCGTGGCATACGGAGCTCCATCGCAGTCTTTAACACTGGTAGCATGCCGCGACAGCGTGGACGTGAACCGTATGTGCAGTTGACGGACTTTGAGCGAGGGCGTATAGTGGGCATGCGGGAGGCCGGGTGGACGTACCGCCGAATTGCTCAACACGTGGGGCGTGAGGTCTCCACAGTACATCGATGTTGTCGCCAGTGGTCGGCGGAAGGTGCACGTGCCCGTCGACCTGGGACCGGACCGCAGCGACGCACGGATGCACGCCAAGACCGTAGGATCCTACGCAGTGCCGTAGGGGACCGCACCGCCACTTCCCAGCAAATTAGGGACACTGTTGCTCCTGGGGTATCGGCGAGGACCATTCGCAACCGTCTCCATGAAGCTGGGCTACGGTCCCGCACATCTTTAGGCCGTCTTCCGCTCACGCCCCAACATCGTGCAGCCCGCCTCCAGTGGTGTCGCGACAGGCGTGAATGGAGGGACGAATGGAGACGTGTCGTCTTCAGCGATGAGAGTCGCTTCTGCCTTGGTGCCAATGATGGTCGTATGCGTGTTTGGCGCCGTGCAGGTGAGCGCCACAATCAGGACTGCATACGACCGAGGCACACAGGGCCAACACCCGGCGTCATGGTGTGGGGAGCGATCTCCTACACTGGCCGTACACCACTGGTGATCGTCGAGGGGACACTGAATAATGCACGGTACATCCAAACCGTCATCGAACCCATCGTTCTACCATTCTTAGACCGGCAAGGGAACTTGCTGTTCCAACAGGACAATGCACGTCCGCATGTATCCCGTGCCACCCAACGTGCTCTAGAAGGTGTAAGTCAACTACCCTGTCCAGCAAGATCTCCGGATCTGTCCCCCATTGAGCATGTTTGGGACTGGATGAAGCGTCGTCTCGCGCGGTCTGCACGTCCAGCACGAACGCTGGTCCAGCTGAGGCGCCAGGTGGAAATGGCATGGCAAGCCGTTCCACAGGACTACATCCAGCATCTCTACGATCGTCTCCATGGGAGAATAGCAGCCTGTATTGCTGCGAAAGGTGGATATACACTGTACTAGTGCCGACATTGTGCATGCTCTGTTGCCTGTGTCTATGTGCCTGTGGTTCTGTCAGTGTGATCATGTGATGTATCTGACCCAAGGAATGTGTCAATAAAGTTTCCCCTTCCTGGGACAATGAATTCACGGTGTTCTTATTTCAATTTCCAGGAGTGTATATATATATATATATATATATATATATATATATATATATATATATATATATATATATATATATATATATTCTTGGAGGGAATGCATAGGAAAAATTCTTTAAATTGTAATGAATGCTTTTTCTTCAAAAGAGTGGAAAAATTCTTTAAATTGAAATGAATACTTTTCTTTAAAAGAGTTACTTTATAAAAAAATTATTATTGGGGCATTTTTTCTGAACAAATTAAATTACAATTAACATACATTATTAAATATGCGCAATGCTGCTTCTTTACCTTCTACAACAATACTCATCCTCCAGAGTCCCGACCAGAGGCGTGACCAGAGCACACAGCCGATGCATGCCGACTCCCTACTACCGTATCCGACTGACTACTACTGCAGACTCGCGCAGACTAGCGCAGACTGACTTCTACTGTCGACTCGCGCAGACTAGCGACAAGCAACAACTACCGATAAACTACTCTCTGGTCAGAGATTCTGTCATGCCTCGCCCATCGCCGGCGAAGCATACACCTTACAAAGTCAGCCTCATTCTGCCAACGGCCTTGTCAAAGAGGGCGGAGGAGCGGATAGAGGTTCAGGGCACTCTCTTGTCCTAGGGGTGGGAAATTGCCCCTAAAGGCGGAAGAATCAGCAATTATCAACGACATGAGGATGCAGAAGGCAATGGAAACCACTGCATTAAAGACACGTAACGTGTATCCACAGGACATATGGCCTGTAATTGAAGAAGTGTCATGATGCTCTCTCCATTGGCAAAAGATTCCGGAATAGTCCCCCATTCGGATCTCCGGGAGGGGACTGCCAAGGGGGAGGTTACCATGAGAAAAAGATTGAATAATCAACGAAAGGATAACGTTCTACGAGTCGGGTCATGGAATGTCAGAAGCTTGAACGTGGTAGGGAAACTAGAAAATCTGAAAAGGGAAATGCAAAGGCTCAATCTAGATATAGTAGGGGTCAGTGAAGTGAAGTGGAAGGTAGATAAGGATTTCTGGTCAGATGAGTATCGGGTAATATCAGCAGCAGCAGAAAATGGTATAACAGGTGTAGGATTCGTTATGAATAGGAAGGTAGGGTAGGGGGTGTGTTACTGTGAACAGTTCAGTGACTGGGTTGTTCTAATCAGAATCGACAGCAGACCACCACCGACAACGATAGTTCAGGTATACATGCCGACGTCGCAAGCTGAAGATGAACAGATAGAGAAAGTGTATGAGGATATTCAAAGGGTAATGCAGTATGTAAAGGGGGACGAAAATGTAACAGTCATGGGCGACTGGAATGCCGTTGCAGGGGAAGGAGTAGAAGAAAAGGTTACAGGAGAATATGGGCTTGGGACAAGGAATGAAAGAGGAGAAAGACTAATTGACTTCTGTAACAAGTTTCAGCTAGTAATAGCGAATACCCTGTTCAAGAATCACAAGAGGAGGAGGTATACTTGGAAAAGGCCGGGAGATACGGGAAGATTTCAATTAGATTACATCATGGTCAGACAGAGATTCCGAAATCAGATACTGGGTTGTAAGGCGTACCCAGGAGCAGATATAGACTCAGATCACGATATAGTAGTGATGAAGAGTAGGCTGAAGTTCAAGACATTAGTCAGGAAGAATCAATACGCAAAGAAGTGGGATACGGAAGTACTAAGGAATGACGAGATACGTTTGAACTTCTCTAACGTTACAGATACAGCAATAAGGAATAGCGCAGTAGGCAGTACAGTTGAAGAGGAATGGACATCTCTAAAAAGGGCCATCACAGAAGTTGGGAAGGAAAACATAGGTACAAAGAAGGTAGCTGCGAAGAAACCATGGGTAACAGAAGAAATACTTCAGTTGATTGATGAAAGGAGGAAGTACAAACATGTTCCGGGAAAATCAGGAATACAGAAATACAAGTCGCTGAGGAATGAAATAAATAGGAAGTGCAGGGAAGCTAGGACGAAATGGCTGCAGGAAAAGACATCGAAAAAGATATGATTGTCGGAAGGACAGACTCAGCATACAGGAAAGTGAAAACAACCTTTGGTGACATTAGAAGCAACGGTGGTAACATTAAGAGTGTAACGGGAATTCCACTGTTAAATGCAGAGGAGAGAGCAGATAGGTGGAAAGAATACATTGAAAGCCTCTATGAGGGTGAAGATTTGTCTGATGTGATAGAAGAAGAAACAGGAGTCGATTTAGAAGAGATAGGGGATCCAGTATTAGAATCGGAATTTAAAACAGCTTTGGAGGACTTACGGTCAAATAAGGCAGAAGGGATAGATAACATTCCATCAGAATTTCTAAAATCTTTGGGGGAAGTGGCAACAAAACGACTATTCACATTTGTGTGTAGAATATATGAGTCTGGCGATATACCATCTGACTTTCGGAAAAGCATCATCCACACAATTCCGAAGACGGCAAGAGCTGACAAGGGCGAGAATTATCGCACAATTAGCTTAACAGCTCATGCATCGAAGCTGATTACAAGAATAATATACAGAAGAATGGAAAAGAAAATTGAGAATGCGCTAGGTGACGATCAGTTTGGCTTTAGGAAAAGTAAAGGGACGAGAGAGGCAATTCTGACGTTAGGGCAAATAGTGGAAGCAAGGCTAAAGAAAAATCAAGACACTTTCATAGGATTTGTCGACCTGGAGAAAGCGTTCGACAATATAAAATGGTGCAAGCTGTTCGAGATTCTGAAAAAAGTAGGGATAAGCTATAGGGAGAGACGGGTCATATACAATATGTACAACAACCAAGAGGGAATAATAAGAGTGGACGATCAAGAACGAAGTGCTCGTATTAAGAAGGGTGTAAGACAAGGCTGTAGCCTTTCGCCCCTACTCTTCAATCTGTACATCGAGGAAGCAATGATGGAAATGAAAGAAAGGTTCAGGAATGGAATTAAAATACAAGGTGAAAGGATATCAATGATACGATTCGCTGATGACATTGCTATCCTGAATGAAAGTGAAGAAGAATTAAATGATCTGCTGAACGGAATGAACAGTCTAATGGGTACACAGTATGGTTTGAGAGTAAATCGGAGAAAGACGAAGGTAATGAGAAGTAGTAGAAATGAGAACAGCGAGAAACTTGACATCAGTCAATGAAGTCAATGAAGTTAAGGAATTCTGCTACCTAGGCAGTAAAATAACCAATGACGGACGGAGCAAGGAGGACATCAAAAGCAGACTCGCTATGGCAAAAAAGGCATTTCTGGCCAAGAGAAGTCTACTAATATCAAATACCGGCCTTAATTTGAGGAAGAAATTTCTGAGGATGTACGTCTGGAATACAGCATTGTATGGACTGTGGGAAAACCGGAACAGAAGAGAATCGAAGCATTTGAGATGTGGTGTTATAGACGAATGTTGAAAATTAGGTGGACTGATAAGGTAAGGAATGAGGAGGTTCTGCGCAGAATCGGAGAGGAAAGGAATATGTGGAAAACACTGATAAGGAGAAGGGACAGGATGATAGGACATCTGCTAATGAATTGCTTTCGGAGTCATTTTCTCACAAATCGCCTTTTAACTCAAAAACGGATTTTCTGGCGAACTTGGGACGTCCTCTATAATGAAGTGGAAATACCAGAGAACATTTTATCCAAAAACCAAAAAAAAAGAAAACTATTTTTTTTAAGTTTGAAAGGTCTCTGTTGGATTCCTTTCATGTTAATTTCTTAAATCTGTTGTCATTTACGGCATAAATTCCTCTTCTAAATTTACTGTGGTGTTTATGACTATCTGGGAGGAGACTGAGCAGTGAAACGTGTTACTTTTACACATAAACAAGAACGAGCTGTCACACTACTACACTATAAACACAGTTTATATGTAATTCATCTCACACAGTCTCATACGGAACCTACATCCGCTTTCTTTTATATACTGTATATGATAAGATACTGTCATCCCCCTTCCCTTCTGTGTGAGAGGATGAATGAGCAAATGTATTTCTAGTTGCATGCTTGATGGTAGCAGACAAGCCTGTCTGCTAGGGAACAGTAGGACCAACGTCGGAACAGGTAGCTACGCTTTCTAAAAGCAGAGAGGTTTCCATTCTTAGTATGTTCCTGTCCGTCCCTTGTCATGTTGGCATAGAAAGCTGCCTCTCTGGTCACTTCCGTTTGTATCTGGGAAGCACGCTCGGCAGGAGCGCAGGTCAGTCTGTCCGCAGCGAGCGTCTGAAGTGGTAAGATCTCCGGCTAAGCGCGTGTCTGCTAAGTCCGTAGGACATTGGATTTCTTAAGCTCAGCCTAACTGCAAATTTAATCACCTATATTTCAGGTTTAGCTCTAAAATATCTAATGTTATCTTAAATTGCAACGCAGTGTATTTCGAGTGTGAAGTTCAGAATATCTTCCGCTAGTTGCTTTGTCACTACTTTGTGAGTAAAGTGGAACCACGTATTGATCAGTAACTCTAACTAAGATCATCAATCTTAAATGCGAATGTGCGTGAGATTATAACGTCTCGTCTTGACAATTATTTTCAGTATAGCAACTTTTCTTTATGTTTAACCCACGTGGGCTGTACTTTGTGAGACCAGTAACACGTGCTTATACAATTGTTTGACCCATCAGGTTAATAGTAAGACGATAGTAACCAGTTCGAGGTTTTTCTTTTGTAAATTGCTTTTCGATCTAATTTATTTTAATTATCAAAATTATTGTGGAGTTACACTCTTTGTGTAAACCAAGTTGACCACGTGAAGCATGTGGTGTAAGCACCTAAGTAGCCCTCAGCTATTCTTTTCGGGAAGATTTCACAGAGAGTTAGTATGAATTTAGTATACCAGTGTGTGGTAATTTCATGATGGACAGGATTGCGCTACGAACGTAACTTCTTTGGGTGAAAATTGAATCGGTTGGTTGTGGTTAATTTCCTCTTGCATATGTTTCAACGTTCTTCATGTGTTATTTTATGAATGCAGTGTTCTATGCAGTCTCCCAATCTTGGCTTCATATTTGATGTGTTCCGTAAGATTACTAACTCACATTTTCACAATCGTAAATAAGGCACCAGTTTAGTTATGAATCAAGTTTAATATGCTGAAATTTCAGTGATCAATGTTAAAATAAATTTCCAAATATAAACTGATTTATTTCTTTTTATTTAAATTCTCTTTTTATATACATATATATATCACCGGTTGTCGTATGGCGATTAAAAGATTATAATTAATGTTAGTCTGGTTGGGAATTTGGTAAGCTAGACTTACCTGGTGAAACAGTTGCTCAGTAATGCAAGGTTAACTTCCCCAGACAGCTCACAGCTTTTAACCCGCTTTTATTGAATATCAGCACCGCTTTCAGAACAAAATAAAGTAACAACGTTACACCTTTCCAAACAATAAAGTACTTTTCAACAAGCGGAGCGGTCTTTCATTAACCAGAAAAAATATTACTTGTCTACATATATGTCTGTAGGTGCCCTTTAAAAGCAATAGACTGATCACAGTTGTTACAAACGACCACCACAGATAGCTGATACACCAGTGAGTTTCAGTAATTCTGGAATCAAAAGCTCTGCTATTCACTTGAAAATCCACGTCCACGTTTTATAAGACCAGTGAGATCATCAGTTTGAGTGGAGTTCGGTACGGGCTGGTGGTACCAGTGTGATTCCGTACAGAATGGTAGCGCAACATGCTGATGGATGGCTGTGACAGGCGGCGGCCAAATAACAACGTTTGCTGCAAGCAAAATACGTAGATCGAGATTTAGTCAATTGCACCGTCTGTGGTTGCAGACTATTATTACTACTAGAATTTCTGTCTGCATGACATCATATTTTTGTGCAAACCGACGTTGAGGGAGAATTTCTGTTTACATTCCTAATCGGTTTATTTGGTTCTACATATGCTGGCTGGGATGCAGACTCACAACTACACTCCACATTGTAGATTCAACGAAAGACGTGTTACACGGTGACCACAAGTGAAGACGCTGTAGGTATATACAACTGGTTCGCATTTTTCTGACACTGATTGAAAATTAGCCCAGTATCCGCTACACACTTTTGTGTCTGGGAATGGTAAGACATCATATCTTACGAGGGGTAATTTTCGAGCCTGCACGTTAATCAGTGAAATATTAATAGTCTTGCAAAACAACCAAAACCATTGGAGGAGAATGTACTTCATCGAAACATCACACGCTGAAAGCGTAACGGCTGACCACTGTGGTGCAGATACCTACTGAGTTGATGATGCTGTTAGTAGAACTGTTGTGTCTAGTTCATACAGCATAGACACAATGAGGTAGCTAGGTGCACGCTAAACTAACGCAGACGGGCTTGAAGTTCTGGAACATGAGACTTATTAATGAATAAGAAGAAAAGTACGTAGCGTTTTAATACTTATCTTTAATTCTCTTGTTGGAATACATCTCTCTTGAATATTAGTAAGCTATAAGCACTGATACAAATGGCGCCTTGCTAGGTAGTAGCTATGGACTAAGCTGAAGGCTATTCTATCTGTCTCTCGGCAAATGAGAGGAAGGCGTCGTACTTCTGGTCGCAAGCAATGTCGTCCGTACAACTGGGGCGAGGTCTAGTCCGTGTCTTGTGACCTGCCATGTGGTGGCGCTAGGTTTGCGATTACACAGTGGCGACACGCGGGTCCGACATGTACTACAGGACCGCGGCCGATTTAAGTTACCACCTAGCAAGTGTGGTGTCTAGCGGTGACACCACATTCCTCCCCCGCAAATCGGCGAACGGTCGTGAGATAAGGCTTCCGCCCGCCGTGGGGAGGACCCCATGTTGACGTATGCGATGAGGCGGGGAGCCTAACAACAGGCGAGGCTGTGCCACCCGCACCCGGCCATTCGGTCCGAGGGGAGCTAGGAAACGCCTGCAAACCTAGTCCAGGGTGCACGTCAACATGAGGTGTATGCGCACGTAATGAGACAAGAGGGGCCGAAGGGTCGACCTCCATTGCGTCGGGGAATCCGACGCGCGAAGACGACATCTGGTCCGGAGCGGGCAAGAGGTCCATGGCGGAGGACGGCTGGTCACGGGAAGCGAGCGGCGGCGCGTGACCCAGGGAGGCGCGTGGCGGCCGCAGCGAAGCGTCCCCTGCGGGCGGCGCCGGCGGCGGCTGCGGCGGCGGCGGCGGCGGCGGCGCGACGCCATGAGGCAAAATGGAAGGCAGCGTCGGTAACACCTGGGGATGAGGCGAGCCAGTAGATGGGTCCCCAAGGCGCTGACCGGACGGCTCCGTCGCTGAAAGCAGACGGGGAGCGGCAGAACCCAGGCGACGACAGAGGCGCAGCTGATGGAGATGCCGACGCACCTCACCAGAGGCCCCCAAAACCAAATACATCGCGCGGCCGAGGCAGCGGAGAATGCGCCCTGCGAGCCAACGCTGTGAACCGCGATAGTTGCGATAATAGACAACGTCGCCAGGAGCAAAAGCAGGAGCCTGCCGCTGCACAGGAACCCGATGTGGCGGATGCAGCAAAGACATCAGGGTGCGATGAGATCGACCATGGAGCAATTCAGCCGGCGAGCGACCATCGCGAGGCTGAGAGCGATATGAAGACAAAAAGAGCAACAAAGCGTCCTCCCGAGAATGCGACTCTTTCAATTTCAACATCTGTGACTTGAAAGTCCGGACCAATCGTTCAGCGGCACCGTTTGACTGAGGCGAAAACGGCGCGGACGTCAGATGTTGAATACCATTGGCCTTGCAGAATGACTGAAATTCTGCGGACATGAATTGTGGGCCATTGTCGGAAACAATAGTCTGCGGAAGACCCTCAATGCAAAAGATAGCAGACAAGGCTTGGATTGTGGCAGAAGACGTCGTGGAAGACATCCGGACAACAAAAGGAAAATTACTGAAAGCATCGACCACAACCAACCATCGAGCATTCCAGAATGGACCAGCAAAATCTATGTGCAAGCGTTGCCAAGGGGAAGTGGCTTTCGGCCATGCAAAGAATTTCCGCGGCGGTGCGGATTGTTGTTCGGCACACGCCACGCAAGAGGAGCACATATTTGTAATCGCAGCATCGATTCCGAACCAAGTACAGTGCTGACGAGCAAGTTGTTTCGTACGCACTATACCCCAATGTCCTTGGTGAAGAAGCTTTAAGACAGAGGACTGTAACGAACGTGGGACTACGACTCTGGACTGATCATTATCGGAACGCAACAACAAAACACCACGTCGTACAAAAAGTCTCTCCTTGTGAGCAAAAAAACGGCGAACCAAAGGATCCTCGATCCGTGACTTTGACAAGGGTCATTGCGTAGCAACAAAACGCAAAACAGTAGCAAGGACAGGGTCAGCAGCTGTGGCTGTAGCTACACGACGAAAATCAATCGGAAACGATGCGACCACGTCATCGGTTTCTGAATCAATGAACATGCAAGCAAGTTCGGAAGAATCGAATGCTTTATCCTCAGCAACAGGCAAACGGGACAACGCATCAGCGTTGCCGTGCTTAGCAGTGGACCGATACAAGATATCGTAGCGGTACTGCGAGAGAAAAAGCGACCAGCGAATGAATTTCTGCGCTGTACGTGGAGGTACAGGCTTGTTCGGATGAAAAAGCGATGTCAAAGGTTTGTGGTCCGTGATGATTGTAAAGTGACGACCATACAAGAAATCGTGAAACTTTGTAACACCAAACACGAGAGCTAAAGCTTCTTTCTCTATTTGTGAATAATTTCTTTGCGCAGATGAGAGCAATTTTGACGCAAAGGCAATAGGGCGATCATGCGAGCCATCCTTGTGTGCAAGCACAGCACCGATCCCGAAATCCGATGCATCTACCATCAACAAAAGGGGTTTCTGGGGATCGAATGGCGTAAGGCAAGTATTTGAAAGTAACGCCGATTTCAACTGGCGAAAGGCGCGTTCGCATTCCGTCGTCCAGACGAACGGAACACCTTTACGGCGTAAGCGATGAAGCGGAGCTGAAATGGAAGAAGCATTGCGCACAAACCTGTTTGGAATTAATGCTAAAAGAAAGCAGGTGTGGATGCACACCCGAATGGCAGTCTTTTGAAGCGATACAAGCCAAGATGCGTGTTGACCACCAAGACGCGCTGGGATTCTTCGTCCACAGGTATCTGCAAGTACGCATCTGCTAGGTCCAATTTGGAAAAATATTGTCCCGGGCACAGTTTGTCAAAAAGATCTTCCGGGCGGGGCAAAGGAAAAGTAGCAGTCACTAGTTGTGGATTCACAGTTGCCTTGAAGTCCACACAAAGTCTCAGTTTTCCGGAAGGTTTTGGCAAAATTACTAAGGGTGAGGCCCAGAGAGAAGCCTGCACACGTTCAATTACACCTTGAGATTCTAAATCGTGCAATGTTCTTGCGACCTCATCACGCAATGCGTGGGGAACATTGCGCGCTCTGAAAAATTTCGGTTGCGCGTTGTCTTTCAATTCCAAATGTGCTTCATAGTTCTTAGCGCAACCAAGGCCCGGTGCAAAAATGTCTGCAAATTCTTCACAAAGACTAGAAACACTGGCGGAAGGCACAGTCGGATTCACTGATAGGACCTGATTTACTATAGACAAATTAAACAATTGAAACAAATCTAAACCAAACAAGTTCACTGCACCAGAAGAACGAAGAACGTAGAATGACACAAGTTTCGTTTGTCCCTTGTATGTGGCAAGAAGGCTGCACTGTCCTAACACAGGTATATGCTGTCCTGAGTAACTAGTTAACGTAACATTTGCGGCACGCAATGGCGGTTTGCCCAGTTGTTTGTACGTGTCGTGATTGAGCAATGAAACTGCAGCTCCGGTATCGAGCTGGAATGGTATCACTTTGCCTTCAAAGTCCAGGTCCACAAAAAGTTTATGGTCCTGTTGACGACAAGAGCGACTGTCACTTGCAATTTGAACTGATACAGGTACAGAAGCACTTGCGACTTTACGGGATTTCCGGCGACGTCGACGCACACTTTTGGTGGGACGAACACAGTCACTGTTAGCTAAAGTGTCACTGGACGGGTGGGAATGAACTACATGAATGTCCATGGGCGAAGGTCCACGAGCCCGATTGTCCTGGGTTTTATTCCGGCGCGAAGCAAAAGGCCTGGAATTATTGTGATTGTCTGATCTAAGCTTTTTCTGGCAAACACTTTGAACATGTCCTTTCTTTTGACAGTAAAAGCAAATAGCTTGGCGTGACGGGCAATTTTCACGCGAATGTCTAGTTGCACACCGCGGGCATGATTTCACTGCAGTTGCTGGCTTACGCGGCGCACGTGTTTGCAAGGTAGGCTGCCGCTGCTGCGATGGGCGCGAGGGCCGCTTAGCGTCCCGTGCAGCGGGCCCGGCGGGCCGGTTAATGTGACACACTGCTGGCGAAGTTTCAAAAGATGCCTGAGAGCAAAGTCAAGTGTGTCTTGCCTATCCAATATGTCTATCACTTGTTGAAGGGAGGGATTTACGAGTTTCAAAATCTGTTCCCTTATGCGAACATCAGAAACGTTCTGTGCTATTGCATCACGCACCATTGTATCTGAATAAGGAAGTCCACAGTCACATTCAAATGCACACTCCCGAGTAAGTCCTTGCAAAGTTGCAACCCACTCCCTATTAGTCTGACCGGCCGTACGTTTTGTACGAAAGAACGTATACCGTTTTGCAACTACATTTACTGTTTCTTTGAAATAGGCATCTAAAGCAGACAAAATTTCTTCGTAGGACAGAGTTGCTACGTCGCGTCGGGGAAACAATTTCACAATCACACGGTAGGTAGACACACCGACACAAGAAAGCAAAAACGGCTGCCGCTCATTACCTTGAATTCTGTAGGCTGCTAGATGGAAGGCAAATTGTCGGGACCATTCAGTCCACGACTCTTGAGCTGCGTCAAAACTACGAAACGGAGGTGCAACAGCGTTTGGAGGCAGCGGTAGCGAAGAAGCGGCGGCTGCCGCATCGGTTTGCAGCGCACGGTGACCCTGGACGAGCTGTCCAAGGGCTTCCAATAACGCCTGCGTCTGCTGATTCTGCAAGCGAAAAAATTCGGACAGTACATCTGGAGATTGTGGCGAAGCCATGACACAAACGAATTAATACAAACTCTTTTACTCGTCGCCAAATAATGTTGTGTCTAGTTCATACAGCATAGACACAATGAGGTAGCTAGGTGCACGCTAAACTAACGCAGACGGGCTTGAAGTTCTGGAACATGAGACTTATTAATGAATAAGAAGAAAAGTACGTAGCGTTTTAATACTTATCTTTAATTCTCTTGTTGGAATACATCTCTCTTGAATATTAGTAAGCTATAAGCACTGATACAAATGGCGCCTTGCTAGGTAGTAGCTATGGACTAAGCTGAAGGCTATTCTATCTGTCTCTCGGCAAATGAGAGGAAGGCGTCGTACTTCTGGTCGCAAGCAATGTCGTCCGTACAACTGGGGCGAGGTCTAGTCCGTGTCTTGTGACCTGCCATGTGGTGGCGCTAGGTTTGCGATTACACAGTGGCGACACGCGGGTCCGACATGTACTACAGGACCGCGGCCGATTTAAGTTACCACCTAGCAAGTGTGGTGTCTAGCGGTGACACCACAAGAACAATGTCCCATTCTGTTACACCCTTACGCGTGTTTCTCTGCTGTTTCTGTAGTATAACTGTCTATGGATTTCATGCGATTGTTGTTACTGTTACTCTTGCAGCATAGGTTGCTGCCTCTATTCAGTAGGCTTTGCATCCACAACGTGCTTATAACACACGAGGATTCCAGTTCCTCGTCGCCACTTCTGGGATCGTTAGCAGATACAAATTAGCTGCCCGCATCTCGTGGTCGTGCGGTAGCGTTCTCGCTTCCCACGCCCGGGTTCCCGGGTTCGATTCCCGGCGGGGTCAGGGATTTTCTCTGCCTCGTGATGGCTGTCCTTAGGTTAGTTAGGTTTAAGTAGTTCTAAGTTCTAGGGGACTTATGACCACAGCAGTTGAGTCCCATAGTGCTCAGAGGCATTTGAACCATTTGAACAAATTAGCTAGGTAATGGCCGCGAATAAACTATTTCAAAAAAATGGTTCAAATGGCTCTGAGCACTATGGGAGTTAACTTCTAAGGTCATCAGTGCCCTATAACTTAGAACTACTTAAACCTAACTAACCTAAGGACACCACACACATCCATGCCCGAGGCAGGATTCGAACCTGCGACCATAGCGGTCGCGCGGTTCCAGACTGTAGCGCCTAGAACCGCTTGGAATAAACTAGTGTATGAAAATCAAGATCGACGCTAACATGTAGTAACACGTAGTAAAGAGCACAAATTATGACTAGAATTTGCATGAGCTCAGGCGTTTCCGATAACAAATCTGGGACTATCTTAACTCGTTCACACTGGGATGTACCTCAGGTGGCTCATGACCAACTCTATCCAGTACGCAAACAGCAATACATTGACGTACGATGTATTACGTATCAGCCAGGAGCAATGAATACAATTCTGTGTGACGGTTCAACGAGAGGGCTTTCTGAACAAAGTGGATACTTTGTGATTAATTCACTGTAAAATTATTTTATGTGTTCCCTCGTCGTTATCAAACAATTGACTTCCGTCACTTTCGAAATAAAGTTCCACTATGGTACAATAACAGCTTAGGGGTTTGAAAGCAACCGCTGCCTCACGGCGAGAAACAGGAAAACCGGCGCCGCCACATGGAGGAAAAAATAAATGCACCCGCCGATTCACAGTGACAACCACAGCTCTCAGCGCCAGCGTGAACGTGTTAAAAAGCAAGCAGTCCAGGTTCAGAAGTGAAGCAACGCTCGCGCAAAATAACGTGGCCCCTATGCACTCGATCCTTGTGTTCCGCAGTGGCAGCAGACTTGTTTGGCTATCACTTGCGGACTTGCACATCTACTGTAACACTACCGTCTGCTACTGTTATACTCTAACCTCAAAGCTGGCGGCAGTTCGTATAATGGAATTATTTTTATTCAAGCAATTATAGTATAAAGAAGCAGAGCAGTGTTAACCTCTGAGAGGAATTTTGTTGTACCTAACGGAGGTGGCTTATCAAACAATATTTTACCTATCTACACTGTTCAAATGGTTCAAATGGCTCTGAGCACTATGGGACTTAACATCTATGGTCATCAGTCCCCTAGAACTTAGAACTACTTAAACCTAACTAACCTAAGGACAGCACACTACACCCAGCCATCACGAGGCAGAGAAAATCCCTGACCCCGCCGGGAATCGAACCCGGGAACCCGGGCGTGGGAAGCGACACCGCTACCGCACGACCACGAGATGCGGGCCTATCTACACTGTTCAAAGAATAATGAAAACGGTCGCCAGCCTAATTAGGCAAGAGAATGATTGACATTCTTGTTCAAGTAAATAAGTATGAGTAACTTTAACGGACAAACACAACCTACTCTTTGCCACACGCGAGTGCTATGAACTCTGGCACCTGAATACAGTATGTTCAGGTTACGGTTGGACCTAACAGATAAGAACAAACTATTTGCATAAATATAACCTTATAACACTACACACTATTACTTTCAGGGCTTATTCAAACTGAATGGTCTATATAACATTACTATTAATATTCACTGTAGAATCATAAATTGGACATAGGTTCAGTATTACTTTTCAAACATTTTCCTAGCTGACATAAAATTGTAAATGTAGTTCACTGCAAAATTATGAACTGGTCACAGGTTAAGTCTCTCTCAGCTATATACTTTTCTGTTTAGAATGAAAGCTAAATGGAATTCACTAACAGGTTACTTCTCACTGTCTTTTGAGTAAAGAAATTATTGTTTTCATAGATAGTGGTCTTTCTATTAATTGTTATTTATCATGAGCATAAAGGATAACCTGTGGATCCTATCACACTATTAATATGCACTTTAAATACACAAAAGAAACAAGTGCTTAGCAAGTATGAGTATCTAACTTTACACAATTGCAGTTTTCAACTTTGACTACTGTGAGACACAAAATTGACATATTATTAAGATACTGACTCACCTTTTGCGATTTACAACTGGCATCAATGTGATCATTTACTAAGCAAAACTTTATAAGCCTCAGTTTTACGAACTTTTAATTTTGAAGTTGCCAACGACATGTTAATAAGCAGTTTTAATAGAAACATTATTTTCAGCAAGCATCATTTACTTTAGTTCACTCTCTTGCCACATTAATTTAACTTTCTTTATGCTATGTTCAACAGGCATTAATTAGTTAAAACACTAGGCTTCAATGTTCTTTCAATAAGGACACTCGGTAATCACTTTAGTTCAAACGGAGAGGAACCTGAGAGGTGTTATGATTAGGAAAAAAATCGAGGTAGGTACATAAATTCAGTTATAAATTACCTTATATTTGAGCACACTAACGCATCAAATAAGCTGATCCTTCACTGTACATTACTATAGAGTTCCATTACAGTGATTGCGCAATGTGGTGACGATTGCATGTTGGTAGGTGGATTTGCAGGTAGAATTGCTGGACTCTGTCATTTCTTGGTGGCGATGATAGATACCAATATCAGAATAGTTCCAGCTCTTTATCCATCCATCGGAGGCATTGGAAAGCGTCAGGAAAAGCCTGTCTCGGTACCAGCACAATATACAACTTTTACTTGAGCGGTTGACAGTTTGGTAGCTCGTCCCCGACTGACTCTTGGTTCCACCTTTTCTACCTAGGCCAACCACAATTTGCGCGCGCTACACAGTTCCGTTCCCGAGGGGTACACAACACCTTTTACATCCAAAGTAACTAAGAACCCTAAGTGAGGATCAGCAATTACATAACAACAGTCAAACATATTAATTAAAACAGTACATTTGCACATATTGGTATTTCTACAAAAAATTATTTAAACAAAATTATTCAATCTCAAAGATAACCAAAGACATTAAGTGAGAAAGACAAACATATCATTTGCTCATATCGTACGAATTACATAGGTCAAACTTCCCACATTCCAAAAGACATCAAGTTTATAACAGAGAAAAGAATAAACACTCTCATGGTATGGATTCAATCCAACAACATTTACAGAAACTCAACGATTTAATATTAAATAAAACAAAAAGGCAAAATAAATCAGTAGAGCAGTAGAGCTATGGTGTTACACTACAACGTTCTTACACTTTTACTACATAGTATGAAGCCACAGTCTTCGCACACTTTACAGTCAGGAAAAGTTCGTCATTATCAGACTTGCGTGATTATATGCAAAGCCATTAAACTGAAGTCGGAAGAGGCAAACGAGTAAGCAAATTATTCAAAAGTGTGACTGAGAAGGTTATGGGAACTGACAAGTCTTACACTGGCACCATAGTAAGAATAAAGGAGAGGGGAAAAACAGCTAAAAGTACTTCCCAAGGCTTCATTACTCCAGGAAAGACATGAAAGAAAGAGAAGCAAACTCTATGTTTTGGTAATACTGACGGAACAGGTTGTCAGGTTTCTAGAGGATACACATATAATTTTCCACGGGACACGTTCTTCATTTTAACTTACTTTGTCCGCCACACTACATCTTTACCCTTTTATTTTATTTTGTGAGGCTTCCTTCTTTCGTTAATTCTTTTCTTTATGCGACTATTCCCTTTTGGTTCTCGAACGAGAAGCCGGCAGGTGTGGCCGAGCGGTTCTAGGCGCTTCACTCCGGAACCGCGCGACCGCTACGGTCGCAGGCTCGAAATCTGCCTCGGGCATGGATGTGTGTGATGTCCTTAGGTTAGTTAGGTTAAAGTAGTTCTAGGGGACTGTTGACCTCAGATGTTAAGTCCCATAGTGCTCAGAGACATTAGAGCCATTTTTTTTCTCGAACGAGAAACGCATATTTGTTGTACTGGCGTAACCTGTCAATACAGTCTTTTGCAGACGCGCTAGCTGTAGCTCGCACCTCATGCAACATAAAGCATCTGAGCATAAGCTTCAGCTGGCCAACTGCGCTAGGTCCACAGTGGCCGTCCGAACAGAATGGAGCCCTCCTACCCCCTCCACTCCTCCCACCACCACCTCCTGAGCCCTCCTACCCTCCCCTCCTCCCATCCCCCACCACCCACTACTGCTGTGTCTTTCCTTACCATTCGTCTGTGCACGTACAACCTAAGTTACTTTATGTGCAAACAGCTTTGTTAGCTATTCAGTGTACGGACTGTTCACTAACAACATACGAACTGCAGATCCACCCAACGAGGATATTTGTCTCCTGTAGAGGACTCCGGAGTCGTGGCAACCTAAAACGGAAATATGTGCTACACGAATACTATCGCCGCAGGTCCCCGAGTCCGTTTCCATATTGCTGGATCTTAGGCCTAGGTCCGATTTTTCCCAATAGTGCTCCACGGTTCCAGAAAACGGTTACTCAGAACGGCAGATTAGAAGCGCTCTCTGCTCCACCAGTACTGTTCAACCTATGGAGACGGACGGAGAATGAGGCAACCTCTGGTTTTATACCATACACCTGTGCGCTACTAGGAAATTCGAATAAATACTGAAAAAAGCGAGTAAGAACTGTCTTTTGCCTAAAAAAAATACACGGACATTCTCGAGAAGCGACAAAGATGATCTCGATTAATGGAAGGTCGGAGTTTGCTTGATGCTGTACGAATACGGCAAGACATACAACGAGGTGACTGAATTCATGGAATACCTGCTACTATCGCGTCGAGTCTCCTTTTTCCCGGTGTAGTGCAGCAACTCGATGTGGCATGGACTATACAAGACATTGGAAGTCCCCTGCAGAAATACTGAACCATGCTGCCTCTATAACTGTCCATAATTGTAATAGTATTGCCTGTGCATGATTTTGGCCCTGCGGGGTAGCCGTGCGGTCTGGTAGCCGTGCGGCCTGAGGCGTCTTCTCACGGTCCGCGCGGCTCCCCCCCCCCCCCCCCCTTGGAAGTTCGAGTCCTCCCTCGGGAACGGGTGTGTGTGTTGTCCTTAGGGTAAGTTAGTTTAAGTTAGATTAAGTACTGCATAACCCTAGGGACCGATGACCTCAGCAGTCTGGTCCCATAGTCCTTCCCACAAATTTCCAATTGTTTGCATAATTTTGTGCATGAATTCGCCTCTCGATATGTCCCATTAATGTTCGATGGATTCATATTGGGAGATCTGGATGCCAAATCATTCTCTCAAACCATAAAGAATGTTCTTCAAACCATTCGCGAACAAGTGTCGCAGGCCGGCCGGTGTGGCCGTGCCGTTCTAGGCGCTTCAGTCTGGAACCGCGTGACCGCTACCGTCGCAGGTTCGAATCCCGCCTGGGGCATGGATGTGTCTGATGTCCTTAGGTTAGTTAGGTTTAAGTAGTTCTAAGTTGTAGGGGACTGATGACCACAGATGTTAAGTCCCATAGTGCTCAGAGCCATTTTTCAGCGAACTGTTGCACGGTGGCGTGGCGCATTGTCGTCCATAAAAATTCATCGTTGAATGGCTGCAAATGGTCTCCAGGTAGCCGAAAATAACCATTTCCAGTCAATGATCGGTTCAGTTGGACCAGAGGACTCATTCCATTCCACGTAAATATAGCCCACACCACTAAGGAGTCTCCACCAGCTGGTACAGTGCTTTGTTGACAACTTGGGTAAATGGCTTCGTGAGATGTGTGCCCTACCATCAACTCTTACCAACTGAAATCGGGACTCATCTGACCAGGTCACGGTTTTCCAGTAGTTTAGGGTCCAACTCTTATGAGGCCAGGAAAGGTGCTGCAGGCGATGTCATGCTGTTAGCCCATCAACGCCAAATTTTGCCACACTGTACTAGCGGATACATTTTTTTGTACGTCTCACATTGGTTTCTGTCGTTATTTCACGCAGTGTTGTTTGTCTGTTAGCAGTAACAACTCTGTGCAAACATCGCTTCGCTCGGTTAAGTGAAGGTCGTCGGCCACTACGTAGTCCTTGGTGAGAGGTAATGGCTGGCATGTAACACTATCGAAACCCTCTTGGCACTGTGTATCTCGGAATAGAATTCCCAAACGGTTTCCAAAATGGAATGTCCCATGTACGAGGGCTATCCACATAGGGCATTACGTTTTGGAACTAAAAATAAATGAAGTATTGGAAATTTTTTTTTATTATATACAGATGAAAGCCACACTTAAATACTACTTTTGTACATAGTTTCCATTTAAATTAAGGCACTTATCATAGCGATGGACGAGCTTGGAATTTCCTTCCTCGTAAAATTCGGCCGCCTGCGCCTTCAACCACGTGGTTACCTCTTCATGAAGCTGTGCGTCGTCATCAAAAGGCTGCATAGCCAACCACTTCTTCATTGCTGGGAATAAGTGGAAGTCGCTAGGTGCCAAGTCTGGACTGTACGGCGGATGAGGAAACAACTTCCACTTAAAAGATTTGAGAACTTCACGAGTGGCATTTGCCGTGTGGGCCCCGGCGTTGTCGTGAATCAGCAAGATCTTTGAGCCCAACTTTCCCCTGCGCTTGTTTTGTATTGCTCTTCTGAGGTTGTGCAGAGTTTGGCAATACCTTTGAAAGTTTATTGTAGTGCCTCTTTCCAGGAAATTCACAAAAATCACACCTTTTCTGTCCAAAAAGACAGTCGTTACGTGGTTGAAGGCGTAGGCGGCTGAATTTTACGACGAAGGAATTTCCAAGGTCGTCAATCGCTACGATAAGTGCCTTAATTTAAATGGAAACTATGTAGAAAAGTAGTATTTAAGTGTGGCTTTCATCTGTATATAACAAAAAAATTTCCAATACTTTATTTATTTTTAATTCCAAAACGTAATGTACTTTGTGGATAGCCCTCGTATATAACTCCATTTACCATCCCGCTCTAAAAATCTATTAATTCCCGTCTTTCGGCCATAACCGTTTCGGAAACATTTTCATATGAATCACCTGTGTAGAAATGACAGCTTCGTTAGTGCACCGCCCTTTTACACCTTTGGTACGCGATACTACCGCCACCTGTATGTGAGTATATCGCTATCCCATGACTTTTGTCACCTCAGTCTATATGGAACAAACAGTGCTCATCATCGAAAATCGATGCTAGCGATACACCTGACTGATGTATCGTAACAAGTCTGCGGTTGCACAGCACTCTTTGTCCGAGTCTTATGCTATGGGATGTGGAAGCACCAGGTTTTTAGCACAAACGTCGTAGTGCGAGAGTCGTGTTAGAGAAGCTATTCAAATTCACACCAGCGAAAATCTCATCAATCAGCAAGGCTTGGGAACCATAATTGGGCCTAATTAAGAAGACAGTCAACAAAAAATTTAGCCGGCATCCAGGGCGAACAGAGAGCCAATATTCATGTTGACAGAGTGCCCTCAGACATTGACCAGTGTATGGAGTTGTCCAGGGGAGGGCGGGGCAATAGGGGATACAAGTCGGTGGTTCGTCTCCAGGTGGTCAGGTCGTCTCGCATCTGACGATGGCGACAGTTTCGATCGCCGAAACATTGTTCCCGTTGGGCACTATAAAATGGCAGTGCATCCATGGACTGTTCCATCATTCAGTATTTGTACCTTGTTGTTTATCCCATCCACAAGAGCTGTCCGTTTCAGCCGTTCCCAAGAGTGTTCAGTCGGGCAAACGTCATCAGATACCGCAGATCACTCCATTCCGGTGATTTCACCTCATGAAGGGAAGTGCTCATGTGGTGAGTGCTGTGTAGTGCATTAACGTCGACGAACATATAGCCGAAATGTTGCCTCTTGGGTTGGAGATCGTGTCGCGATTCCGCACAGTCTCGTTGCCGATGAGACGTGTCCGACTACCATACCTGACACTCACAACATTACTGACCATATGCTGGAACCATGGCAATGTATGCTTAAATGTGAACTGGCGTGTGGCTGACCCATAAGCTTATGCGAATATCATCAGGCGACAAATCCTGTACTCTTAAGTCAAAAGAACCCGATTTCATTGATCACGGTCCATTCCAGATGTTTCACAGTCTTCGTGCATCATAACGCAAAGCGTTGTACGGTTGTATGTAATGGACAACTACAAGCCAATTTGATCGCACTGAGGCGGTTCAGTGTTCCCTGTGTCGATACAGTGCTCCCAGTTGGCTACAAAATGACAGTGCTCAGATCTGTTGTCCTCTGAGTCCATAGGAGCTATAAGAGGCTTTAATTTATGGGGAGAGGTCGTCATCTGGTGTTACTGACTGTGTATTCGTGTACGTTAATATTGATATACGGAAGTGTGGATAGATTTAAAGACAAAAACTTGGAAAAATTGCAGTTGAGAAAAGTACTGCAGTGTTGTCGTCGCCACAGCGTGAACCCTTCAGCATAGTGTCGTGGTGCCGCTTAGCCGTACTGAACCCGTGCACGAAGTGCATATCGGCCAAATCTTCATCGGGAAAGCTATCAATGCTGGTGTGTGTTCCTGTCGACTTGCAACTGATACTGCTCGCCAAACAAATCAGAGACCAGACCGAGCAGTGCTGAACTCAAGCTCGAGGATGTTACGGTTGTCAGATTGTACAGTGAGTGAATGGAGCAAATTTGTTTCCAGACAAGACACAGAACACATACCTTCGACATTTGTAGTGCTGTGCAAATATTTTCAGTGCTACATACATCCATTCTCATAAATTAAGGATAATTCTGATACATGGTTAAACAACGCTCTGGTGGGCGGTTTGCGGGTTTAAATCACCTCGGAATATGACCATGCGGTGCATTTGACCTGCGGTCGTCGCACGGTGGCGCTGGCGGCAGTCCACACACGCAGAGGTGTGTTGGCGACTGGAGGCTGGTCAAACACAGCAGGTCGTAGCACGGGTCCTCCGTGTGCCACAAAGTATGATCTCAAGATTATGGCAACGATTCCAGCAGACAGCAAAAGTGTCCAGGCGCTAGAGTACGTGACGTCCACAGTGTACAACACCACAAGAAGACCGATATCTCACCATCAGTACCCGAAGATGGCCACTGAGTACTACAGGAACTTTACCACTGGAACAGTTGTCTCCAGACAAACAGCCTACAGACGACTGAACAGACATGGTTTATTCGGCCGGAGACCTGCAAGGTGCATTCCACTGACCCCTGGTCACAGGAGAGCACGCAAAGCCTGGTGTCAAGAACACAGAACATGGTCATTGGAACAATGGTCCCAGGTTATGTTCACGGACGAGTCCTGGTACAGTCTGAACAGTGATTCTCACTGGGGTTTCATCTGGCGTAAATCAGGAACCAGATACCAAACCCTTAGTGTCCTTGAAAGGTAGCTGTATGGAGGTCGTGGTTTGATGGTGTGGGGTGGGATTATGATTGGTGCACGGACACCCCTGCATGTCTTCGACAGAGGAACTGTAACAGGTCACGTGTATTGGGACGTCATTTTGCACCAGTATGTCTGCCTTTTCAGTGGTGCAGTGGGTCCCACCTTCCTCCTGATGGATGATAACGCACGGCTCCACCGAGCTGCCATCGTGGAGGAGTATCTTGAAACAGAAGATATCAGGCGAATGGAGTGGCCTGACTGTTCTCCAGACCTAAACCCCATCGAGCACGTCTGGGATGCTCTCGGTCGATTTATTGCTGCACGTCTTCAAACCCCTAGGACAGTTCAGGAGCTCCGATAGGCACTGGTGCAAGGATGGGAGACTATACCCCAGCAGCTGCTCGAACACCTGATCCAGAGTATGCCAACCCGTTGTGCGGCCTGTGTACGAGTGCATGGTGATCATATCCCATACTGATGTCGGAGTACATGCGCAGGAAACAGTGGCGTTTCGTAGCACATGTGTTTCGGGACGGTTTCCTCAACTTATCAGCATTACCGTGGACTTACAGATCTGTGTCGTGTGTGTTCCCTATATCACTATGATATTAGCGCCATTTTGTGTAGTGCCACGTTGTTTGGCACGACATTCTACAATTATGTTTAATTTATAAGCATGAACGTAGATACAAAGATAAATGGGATTAATAAACCAAGTTCCGATTAAGGAAATGTAAAGCCAATATAAAAGCTACTAACTTTTTATATTAGCGGGTAAATTCCATTAATGATTCGAAACGAAATTCAAGTACTTTGTAACGAACGACAAGAAACCACGGGTCCCTTATGACAGAACACACAAAAAATGTCGCTGAACAAACTCCGAAATCTTGTCATTGGAGTTCTGTTTCAGCCTGTCTAATATATCTACCATGTACTGTTACAGCTCTTATATTATTCTTGAAGAATTAAGTTTGCCAAGATCGCTAGTTATTCTTTTTATCACTATTACTGGTTGCGTCAGATCTACCTTGTCACCATCGGATTCTAATCCAAGATAGTACTTTCATAAGTTATCCTTAAACCTACTATTATTTTCTCGAGACAGGAAAAAACGAAACACGTGTTTGTTTCTGTGCCAATAGAGGTCGCCAGTTTCCGACGCCAGCCGTGAGGGGCGCCTTGTCGGGCACAGGGCTGTATTTTAAGGCTGCCAGACGGGCGACGACATTTGAATAACGGGAAAAGGACTGTCTTGGAGCAGCACGTTCGCCTGACATCACGAGATGTACGGCTTCGTACCCTGGAATGGGGAAAGCGTGGTATATCTTGTCACAGCCGAGTCTGACGCATACCATTCTCAAGCTGCTATTCCGTTATTAAAATCTGTTTTTCTGACACACAGAGTCAGTCGCACTTCCCGCGGGGCGCGAAAATACGAACTTTGATATTTCTACTCTTATAAATATTAATGTTGTCATAGTTCCTAAAGAAAATATGTATCTTACGTATAAGGTCACGATGCATACGACAAAGAAAATTGAGTCATTTACTTAAACTTTAACGCAAGTCAACTTTGCTCGTGGAGATCCCATATTCCTGTGAACATATCATCGTACAAATAATATTTCGTTTGTTATTATTCTATTATAATAAGACTGTAAATAATACAAAAATGCTGAAATTAAACATGCTGTCTTTACAGAAAACCGAATAGACTTTGCCTCACCGTTGCTTAACCTTCAGAACTTGACCGGTACTTTTCAGACTAGCTACTTCCCGTGAAATGTCGAGCACCAGCTCCAGTTCTCGTCTTATATTCCTTTTCAAGGGAAGAGCATACGTTACTGTGATATCTATGGCTACACAGTACAACAAGCAACATCTCTGGAAACTTTGCGTCCAGAACTCTTGACAATCCGCTGCTGGTTTTCTATTGTTCTATGTACTTCGATAATGTAAAGTTTCAGGACTTCCTTTCTCATCTCTAGGACAATAAATTTAATCCACATATTTTTTCCAGATTTGCTTGTATTTAGCTTTTCAGTTCTTTCTGCAGTCATGTTTTCTTATTTCTTCATACAATTTCTTTTCAGTATTGACACCTGACATGCTCGTCCAGATTGTCCATTTTCAGAGTTCGTAGTTCACATTTTATTTTTCGCTACTGTTCAAGCTGATCAATCTGCTTCCAAAGTATTAATCATTTGTACACCAGACCAATGAACTGGGAATGTTTCCTCTCTTGTGTTAATTTGTTCTGCAAATCCTCTCTATCCATAAGGTCTTCTGATATAAAAGTCCGAGTTCCTTACATTGCTTACATTTTTAACAGTAGTGTTTTCTAATTCCGGGAATATTCCCATTAATTTTACAATATTCCGTCTTCTCAAAAAATTATAAACAAATATTTGTCTAACATTCTTCCATTAGCTTTCGGATCATAAGGGCTATGTCTTCTTCGTCAGAGTCAATGACCATCTACCAGAGTCATTCCTAAAGTTTTAATTATCACCTCGATAAATAAAGCTACGTAATTAATTTTTTTACAGGTACATGTCTACATGATCACCTGTCAGGGACAATCTTAAAATTTTAATTATCACCCCCAAAAATGAAGTTATATAATTAACTTTTTGTTTCTTTACAGACAAACGTCTACATGACCACCTACCAGGGGCAGTCTTAAGATTTTAATAATCACCCCGAAAAATAAAGTAACGTAATTAATTTTTTGTTTGTTCACAGGTACATGTCTTCAGTTCTAGTACACAAAAAAACGTACACTCCACAGTACTACAGAATGTTGCTAAGAGTAGCCAGAATTAAATGATGCACCCCACTGATAAAGCGGAGTGTAGTGGAGTATGGTGCACTAATGGGTTTCCGGGGACAGCGGAAATATGGCAGCTTTACCAGGCCAGTTCAGAGGGCAAAGAAGTCTTCTGGACTAGGCCAATGGAACATTTTCGCTGAGGTGGAACTGCTGCACGAATATTTCGACATGTAGCAGGACTACAAAAAAAGTAATTTTTTCAAGGACGTAATAAATTTGTATAACCAGTTACGTTATTTTGAGTATTAATTTTTTCTGGTTGAACTATAGGCTTATTTCAGCTACACTGCTATAATCAGGTTGTCTGTGAGAGAAGATCTTATAAATTGTGGTACATTTCTTGTATTACCTGTAAGTTACTTATGAATAATGTGATTTTACAACCGTCTTCAACCCTGATTTCCAGGCAATATCGTTTTTCCTGTTACTGAAATAAGCCTATAATTCTAATAAAAAATAATTCTCATAGCAGCATAACTGATTATACAAATTCGTTATGTCCCTGAAAGACAGCCGGCTCAGAGGATTATAAAACAGTAATTTTGTTTCTACGACTTAATAGTTAAAAATTTATCACTACTATTCGTAATTCTGGCACTTACCAAGTTTTGAAACTTAAGTTTTGAATAAGGTTGAAGGTGATGACAAACCACACTCTTGCCTCAAAAGCTTGTTAATTTTTAAAAAAATTGAGATTTGGTTGCTAGTCGTTGCGTAATTTTGTGGTTTACTGCGCAGGTTTTATACATCAGCGGCATTTATCTTTTTTACTCATTTATGTTCTTCTTTTATTACAAGCTGAAACATTTCTTCGGCCCCCGTGCTAAGGATATTTTAGTCATGGTTACTGATATTTTAAATCGTCACTGTAGATCACAGTCAGAGAACTCAACTCTCTAAATGTATTTCTTGCATTCCCATCTCTTGTAACTACCATATTTTCCTCCTCTGTCATATCCTTACAGATTTTATAACTGTGTTACATGCATCACCATCGTCGGACTTCAACATAGACAGTACAGTACATACAGTAAGTGCTATTATCGGCCGGCCGGTGTGGCCGTGCGGTTCTAGGCGCTTCAGTCTGGAACCGCATGACCGCTACGATCGCAGGTTCGAATCCTGCCTCGGGCATGGATGTGTGTGATGTCCTTAGGTTAGTTAGGTTTAAGTAGTTTTAAGTTCTAGGGGGCTGATGACCACAGATGTTAAGTCCCATAGTGCTCAGAGCCATTTGAGCCATTTTTTTGCTATTATCGGAATGCTCTTGACGTCATTACTTATTGTGACTCTCTCTTTCTTTGATTAAATCTTCTCGGGTTGTATGCTGAGTCATAGCGTTGTGTTGTCGGAACATATTGATGATTTTCCTGATCGTTACCTTCAGGCGAAATGTTGGGTTCGCGTTCAGTTCGTTCAGCCACTGGACCGCAGACTCTTCTGCCTAGGCTCCAACGGGTTGACCAGTCGCGTGACCAAGAAGGGTAGAAAAGGGTAGAGTGGACAGGGGTCCCAGGATTCGAGCCCTGTAGCTGACTGTCGGTCACACCCGCCACCTCCACTGCTTTCCCATCAGAGAGTTCCTGACGTGTTTTTGCTTATGCCACGTTCAAGCTGAGATCATTTGCGAACCGCTGTCCCGACTGACCAGATCTTCATGTTTTCATATTTCCACAGCCTCTTTTATGACCGAAACTTAGATCCCGTTGGTACGCCACACCACTTTTGTCTGTCTAAAAACAAAATATGTCCTTTGTTGATGCTGTAGTCTTCCACTGCAAACTTGTCGGACTGGCCGAGGCGAACGCTCCTCACACATTCTGAACAGCGCTGCCAGATACACCGCTGCGTCTGTCCACACACGCAATTGATACTGTAGACTCCAGTTACTCGTAATCCTAGTTGGTCTTTAATTGAAGCAAGCATGTTCTCGATTTTAACCATTGAGCGGAAAAAGGGCTGTATGTTGTGCTTCTCCATTACCTTGGCAATTTTGACTGTTGGCGGCCCTGCGTTAGGAGGGAATACCAAGGAGATGAAAGAAAACGGACAGCTACCGTTTATAGACTTTCCATTAAAAAGAACCGCAGTGGCATGCTGGGTCATTTCTGTTGTAGGAAGAAGACAACCACGAACCTGTGAATAAACGTTAATAGCTGCCATTGTCCACCCCAACGCATATCAGTGCCCGCCACCCCGGTAAACAGAGCGAAAACCATACGCAGCAAGGGAAGTGCGCCTACCGATTTACAGGGACTGCTTGAAACGTTCAGCAAGACACAAATAAGATACGAAATTGCAGCTTGCTGCAGGTGAAAAATAGTTTCGCAATTTGTTTTATAATTGAAGTAAATGGCTGTATCTCCATCATAAGTTGCTTTAAGAAGTATACTTTTTATTTCTTCATGGTGAGTAATATCGGACACATACGTCCATTTTCAAATCATCCGTATTATAAGTGTGTCAATACAGACGAAAGTCTGCCGGGAGAGCGGTGTGCTGACCACATTCCTCTCCGTATCCGGATCCAGTGATGCCTCTGGGCTGAGGTTGACATGGCGGCCGGTCGGTATCGTTTGACCTTCGTCGCCTGTTCGGGTGGAGTTTAATTTCGTTTATGTACAGAAACAGTCCCTGCAGCGATGATCAAAGCACTATTATGGCCGACTCAACAACGCTGAACAGACTACCGCATCATCCTGAGACAATATACTTAAGCCTGCTGTTTGTTACGCTCGAGATCAAAAGTGATAGATCAGCTGTACTATTTAGTCTGGTTTGCTTGTTAACAAGTGAGACACATAGAGCTGAAATTTATGTACTGTTAGCTCCGTTTACTACTTTTACCTGCAATTTACATACTTAAATAACTGAATTGCAGTACATATACAACCCAATCGCAGGGTTAAGTATTATTAATATGATGTTTAAGGGAACTAAGCAGCTTACTTACAACGCAGTTATTAAAGTTAATGTACACAGTATTATCCGATAAGAACTTAATAAAACGCACCTACCTCTTCAGTCATTTAAGAGGTAGTTGCAACTAACAAAAATGGAAGTAACAATGCAAAAGAGAAAAAAATTGTAGACTCTCCCCAGATAACGAGCACTCTAAAAAATGGCGATATGTTGCTAGGAGTTCTAGTACAAGATGAGTCAAATGAAAATGAGGCAGATGGCAAAAAGTAAGTAAATTGTTTGTTATTTTAAAATTTGGAAATTTGCGGTAAGTTCTATAGGACCAAACTACTGAGGTCATTTGTCCCTAGGCTGAAACACTACCTAATTTAACTTAAACTAACTTACGATAAGGACAACACACACACCCACACCCAAGGGAGGACTCGAACCTCCGACGGGGGGGAGCCGCGCGAACCGTGGCAAGGCGCCTTAAGCCGCACGGCTACCCAGCGCGGCTATTATTTTAAAAGTAATCGCCAGCACCCATTTACGCCACTGTGAGACAAAACAGTAATTCCTCCATGAAAAAATGTTTGCGATTGCCTACGGAAACGTGACTGTAGTCAGACGTGCACCTTTCCCTCCAAAGCAAATCGACGCCCACGAAAGTCTTTGTTCAGGGGTCCAAAAATATGTAAATCGCTTGCGGGAAACATCGGGACTGTATGGAGGAAGTATAAAAGCTTCCCAGGGCAACTTTTGTAGCGCAGTCGAAATAATATGCACGCCTGCTCCGGGGAACTCAATATGACCTTTTCTTTGACAGCAAAGGCCTGCTGCTGATTGACTTTCCGGAACACAGCGCCACAATTCACGTACAGCGATTCGTGGACATTCTGCAAAAATTGGAGGCCGCCATCAAGTCCAAATAACCATGAATGTTGACTAACGGCATCACTCGTCCCAGGGTAATGTCCGCCCACATATTTCCAAGGTGGTTTCAAGTACGCTCTCTACGTTCTCTAGGAAGCCTTTACACACCTTCCAAACAGTTTCCATGTCTCTCTATGCCATTTCCCTATTTTTGGAGCCCCGAACAAAGACATTCGTGACCGAAGATTTCCTCCGGAAAAAACAGGTGCACGCCTGGGTACAATCATCGTTCTACATCTATATCTACATCCATACTCCGCAAGCCACCTGACGGTGTGTGGCGGAGGGTACTTTGAGTACCTCTGTCGGTTCTTCCTTTCTATTCCAGTCTCGTATTGTTCGTGGAAAGAAGGATTGTCGGTATGCCTCTGTGTGGGCTCTAATCTCTCTGATTTTATCCTCATGGTCTCTTCGCGAGATATACGTAGGAGAGAGCAATATACTGCTTGACTCCTCGGTGAAGGTATGTTCTCGAAACTTCAACAAAAGCCCTTACCGAACTACTGAGCGTCTCTCCTGCAAAGTCTTCCACTGGAGTTTATCTATCATCTTCGTAACGCTTTCGCGGTTACCAAATGATCCTGTAACGAAGCCCGCCGCTCTCCGTTGGATCTTCTCTATCTCCTCTATCAACCCTATCTGGTACGGATCCCACACTGTTGAGCAATATTCAAGCAGTGGGCGAACAAGTGTACTGTGACCTACTTCCTTTGTTTTCGGATTGCATTTCCTTAGGACTCTTCCAATGAATCTCAGTCTGGCATCTGCTTTGCCGACGATCAACTTTACATAATCATTCCATTTTAAATCACCCCTAATGCCTACTCCCAGATAATTTATGGAATTAACTGCTACCAGTTGCTGACCTGCTATATTGTAGCTAAATGATGAAGGATCTTTCTTTCTATGTATTCGCAGCACATTACACTTTTCTACATTGAGATTCAATTGCCATTCCCTGCACCATGCGTCAATTCGTTGCAGATCCTCCTGCATTTCAGTACATTTTTCCATTGTTACAACCTCTCGATATACCACAGCATCATCCACAAAAAGCCCCAGTGAACTTCCGATGTTATCCACAAGGTCATTTATATATAATGTGAATAGCAACTGTCCTACGACACTCCCCTGCGGCACACCTGAAATCACTCTTACTTCGGAAGACTTCTCTCCATTGAGAATGATATGCTGCGTTCTGTTATCTAGGACTCTTCAATCCAATCACACAATTGGTCTGATAGTCCATACGCTCTTACTTTGTTCATTAGACGACTGTGAGGAACTGTATCGAACGCCTTGCGGAAGTCAAGAAACACCACACTATTGTCTTTTTCGAAACGCATGTTGATTCCTACAGAATAGATTTCTAGTCTCCAGAAAAAGTCATTGTACTCGAACATAATACGTGTTCCAAAATTCTACAAGTGATCGGCTTTAGAGATATAGGTCTATAGTTCTGCACATCTGTTCGACGTCCCTTCTTGAAAACGGGGATGACCTGTGCCCTTTTCCAATCCTTTGGAATGCTACGCTCTTCTAGAGACCTACGGTACACCGCTGCAAGAAGGGGGGCAAGTTCCTTCGCGTACTCTGTGTAAAATCGAACTGGTATCCCATCAGGTCCAGCGGCCTTTTCGCTTTTGAGCGATTTTAATTGTTTCTCTATCGTTCTGTAGGCAACGGGAACGTCTTGTCTCACAGTAGGATTTAACAGTTACGGTGACTACTTTTGAAATTATAAACAGTTTACTTTTTTTTCCATTTGGCTATTACAAACGAAAACGTTGTAACGTATCTTTCTCTTCTAGAACAGCTCACTGGCATTCAGCCTGGTGGCATCATCTAAGAGACGCGATATTTCGGCAAGCCGACTTCTTACCATCTTCAGGCGTTCCTGATGACTGGGTGCTGTGCTGTCCTTATGTCCTCCCTTCCCCCACTCTCCTGCCGCCTCCAGACGTCGCCTCCGGGAGAGGACGTGGTGGGCGCCGATCCAGGGCCTTCAGCAGCGCCGCGGTCGAAGCTCTGCAGTTGTCGTAACGGGGGCGGACCTCCACTTAGACTGCCCTGTGCTCTGTTCATTCTCAAGCCAGGGTTCCAGGCCTTGCTTATCTGAAACCGGTTGCTCCTTTTTATTAGTCCTTCATGTAGTCGGATCTCCACAACTTTGAAAATACAATTGCAGAAGATGTAGGACTTTTGCAGCAACTTGGTGTAGTCATAATTTATAGTCGGATGTGTCGGCTGTACGTTGCATGTGTGGCGTTTATGCTCAGCGCAAGTCTCCTGTAATGTCTGGCTAGACTCGCGTGCCTGCGTGTTCCCACTCTAGCAAGGGATGCGTCAGACCCCCGGTTTCGTAGGTCACTGAATGATTTTATTAGAGATTTCGTTTTGGCTAGTGGGTAGAACACGCACTTGACGGTGTGTTTCCGTAGTATTCTTCCGATTTTTGGAGATTATGATGGGCTCCCGATGTATGAAATAATAGCTGTCACAACCGCTTGGTCTTCGCCTTCAGCAGGCTGTGGCCTTGGCTTCTTCGGCTTTAAGGAATGTTGTATCTGACGGTTGCTGTAAACGTTAACCGCAGTTCATCTGCTAGATTGTCACGGTCCGGGATTTCGCATGCTAATGTGTACTAGTGCGAAGGGGCATGACAACTGGAGGCATGCAAGAGCAGATGTGTATGTGTCGGTTTACGGTACACGCTTTGCTGCAATGTGCAGTCTGGTCTTCGTTTGGCGAGCACATTCAGAAATAGAAGTAGATGGTTTTCGTCTGTCTCCATCAACTTTTGTAGTAATAGAACAGAAGCAGCTGTGACTTTCAAGAATACAGTGATTTATGCCACGTTGGTGCTATAATTCAACGGCAGTTGTGTATAGCAAGTGTTCATATAGAAGTCCTTGGCAAGGTTATCAAAGCGGGAATAAACCGTAATGTAGGATCTGGAATGTTTAATTTAACATGGATTCCTGATCCTAAATTCATTACATTCAAGGGCAGAGATTTTTCTTATTTTCCTAAGACTGCCAAATAAGTGTTAACAGTTTGTGGTTACACAAGGTTATTAACGTTTAGTGTTTCCACGACATTGGCCTCGGTGTTTATATGAATGCAATCAGATTACTACGACGACAGCAATCAGTAATGTTAGGCTTTATAACTTTGTCTCGTGGCTTAAGGTGCGACTGGTTACCTTATTTGAAACATCCTCACCAATATAGCAATGCTGAGAGGGCAGAGAGCTGAACCAGGTCAGCTTGTTAACTGTCCTTTTACCAACTTTAGCTCCTTTCCCAACATTGGTGTGTGAAATGCCTGGGCTATCAGGCCAGAGCGGGTTAGGTTGTGGAAAGGGGCCAAAATGAGGTTGCTGTCAGTTGCACTCAACATACAAACGATTTGTCCACATACAATATTACACAAGAATGAAAAACACTCAAAGTTGTAATGGATCTCCTTTGATTAGATCGGCTTAAGGCCACACTTAAAATCCAAGAGGCAAGGCCTAAGTAAGAAATTGACATAGAAGGTTCTTCTGGAGGTGTCACCCAAATATATTTTCTAAATCTTCAAACTAAACAGGCTGAAGGCCTTAGCAGTTTTAATGGAACTCGGCTGGAGGCCGCATATTAAGCAATAAGAAGTGTTCCAATCCTACGGCAGAAGGCCTAGTCTTAAAACAATTGAAGCAAATTCGTCTGAAGGCCCCATACAAACACATCACAACCGTATGCCTTAAGGGCAAGACAAGAACGCTAATTTAACAGATATTAAAACTCGGCTGAAGGCCACACATCAACCAAATAACTAAAACAGGGAAGTTACTATGTAACAGACTTGGAATGGCGCCCAGAAGTTCCAAGGGTCGGCCTGGAATTGTAACACTAACGCCTGTTTAGGCGAGACAGGCAACCTTACCAACAATCTCTTAATCGGAAGGCAACCCAACCGATAGACAGCTGACCGACCAATCAACCACATCAGTTCCGCTAGACGCAACCAGCAAAACGACCACAAGATTTCAATAGAACGAGACACAGAATTGTTGTGGCGTAACAAGCTAGTCACGCCACACTGAGGAGGAAGCCGAAAGGCACGCGTACACACACGCCGACTGGCGTCAAGTCTGGAACAGGATACGTATTGAATACTATAAAGAAAATACGTATCTTTGGAATATACTTAACTTTTAATCAATCCTTGTGATACATCTCTCTTGACTATACAAATGAGACTCGTAAGATACATGCACTGTGACAATTGGCGCCTTGCTAAGTCGTAGCCATTAACTTAGCTGAAGGCTATTCTAACTGTCTCTCGGCAAATGAGAGCAAAGGCTTCGTCAGTATAGTCGCTAGCAACGTCGCCGTACAACTGGGGCGAGTTCTCGTACGTCTCTCGAGACCTGCCGTGTGGTGGCGCTCGGTCTGCGATCACACAGTGGCGACACGCGGGTCCGACATGTACTAATGGACCGCGGCCGATTTAAGCTACCACCTAGCAAGTGTGGTGTCTGGCAGTGACACCACAAGAATATTTCCGACCACAACGACTAACGGCATCTCAGCTGTCGAACTACACGCCACATTGGACAGCAGCAACGTGACGAGGAAAATACGCTGCCTAAATTTTCGTCAACGACCAGGGCAGGTAACCTAAACATCAATGGCCACAAGGCAGAAGATACCGCTGGTGAACTTCAATAACAGGGAATAAATTAAGTTAAATTCCACAGGAAGCCGGCTGGGATCTTAGCGGACTTAAATACACACACATTGTTGCTCGCCGGAATGTCCCAAAAGCGACAACCAGGATCAAACAAAGAAATGTAAACAGTTGAGGCTCGATAGTAATTTAAGTGAAGACTCAAATTTCATGCCCAAGATCGGTGGGCGACGAACTTCGTAGCACTCGCAAGAAGCACCTCACAGTCCAAACGCATGTGCACGCTGCTTGCTGTTCCACGCTAACCGACCGACTGGACAGCTGGTCCGTCAGCGACTGCTGCTCCGTCGTGACTACGTTGCTGGTGTTTCTTCCACTCACTCACTTCCTTCGGACGGACAACGTCCCGGGACACTTTCTCGGACCCAACCATGCAGCGGGAACACGACCGACGTAAATACGCGTCGTCGATGAGACGACCGACCGAACGACCAACCAACGGTCGTCCCCGCTGGCACTGGCTGTGCAGACCGCACTGGGGCTCCGTGCCCGACTGCACTGGTGCTGCGTCGCGACCACCCTGCTGGTCCTTCTCCAACTGACTGCCAGACACACGACGACCCGGAAATACTATCAGTCGCCCAGAGATAGTACGACAGTGAACTTACCGATACGCGCTGCTGCTGCCGCTCACAGGCAGGCAAGACAGCAATTCAGTGACAGCAGTAATTGGAATTAAAATGACGAAGCGGCGGCACCGTAAAAACAAGATGTTAAATATAGATGGCACGAACATGAGCCACGCATGCCTCAGTATGATTATGTGCATGTGTCGCTGACACCTGGGGTATGTGGACGGCGGCATGAACGTTTCCCCGATTCAGATCACCTACCGAAGAAGAAGTTGCATTGTTATAACATATAAAAAGGGGCTCCACAAACTTTGTATCCATTTTTATGACGAAAGTCTAGAAAGTATCACAATCTAATTATGTGTTCTGGCACTTATTATTAACCGAAATGACAGTGAGTGCAACATCCACAGGCACAATCACGTAAGTGGAAAGTCACTCATTATTCGTTCCCCCGGCAGGAAGCACTTATATAACTTCTTTCGGCTAGATAGGCTCGTTCATTATACAGGGTGTGTCAAAAAGTACTTTAAAAATTTGGAATGATACAGAAATTTATGGAGATAACTTACAGAATCGGTAAACGTGCCATTTTGTAGCAAACAACCTGTAGTTTCACATAAAAATGTCAAGTGTCATTTTGGATGGATGTGACTACCATTTGCGATGTGGCAAACAACCCAACGGTAGCCAATTTTTCCCACACTCGTTGCAGCAAACCGACCGTAACTTGTGCAACTGCAACGTATAATCGAATTTTCAGGTCGATTAAATTGTTGAGTCTTTAATGAAACCCCACAGAAAGAAATCTGGGGAGCGAAATGACCCTGCGATTGGCTTTCACGGCCTATCCACCGACGCAGGAAGCGATTATCGAGGAAACCTCAACTTCCCTTGCAACATAAGTCCTCAATTATTTGCTGGATGCATTCCAATCTCTGTCTTCCCCTACAGATTTTTACCCCTACAGCTTCCTCTAGTACCATGGAAGTCATTCCCTCCTTTCTTAAAAGACATTCAACTTCAGCTTTACCTCAGCCTCGAAACAGGAAAGAGATAACCAGATTTACTGGGATGGCCAATTACTTTCCCTGATTTTGCCCAGATGACCGCTCGCCTGAATAAACTGCGTAGGAAGGGGGAGAAATTTGTCTGGGGTGAGAGCCAAGAGGCGCTATCGCCAACCTGCCAGTCTTAGCCGTCCTGGACTTCGGCAAAAGATTTATCATTCAAACTGCTGTCTCCAATGCCAGTATTGATGCAATGTTGTTAACTTTCGCGTCTAGAAGGTTGTGTCGTCCCAGAGGAATTACTCCGAGTGCGAGACGCTACCTGTGCTTCCCGACTTAGAGAAGTTTCAGTTCTATCTTGAGCATAGGGAGTCTGATCGCTAGAAGAACAATCAGGTTCTAAGTTGGGTGTTGGCTCGACCCAGGAAAACTAGTAGGATTGTCAGGTAGGCGGTCCTCGTCTCCATGTTTCATTTCAAGGTGCGTCACATAGGAGGATCTGACAACCAAGTCGCCGACGCTCTCAGTCGCAAGTTTCAGGAGGAGGGGGCTGTCGAGATAAGGGCGTTAGTAACTCTCACCCGACTGTGTGTACCATTTTAGCTGAAGTTCCCCAGTTTTCTGTGGACCTTAAAACCAAACAGGATCAAGATCTGTTGTGGGGTTCATTAAGAAAGCAACTCTTATCCGGTGGCGAGGTTAGCGACTAGTCCATCAGGAATAGCATACTATGTAAACGCGTTAACGAAGCTGGGGATTTTACTATTTTTTTGCCTCAGGAGCTGGTGCCTCCCATTTTCCATTATTTTCACAATTCTCTAGTAGGAGGAAATCTGAGCCTTGGAAAAGGTTAAGGCTCACCTTACTTGCCCCACGTTGGATAAGGATATCAGGCGATTAGTGGGTGAGTGTGAAGCCTGTACAAAGGCTAAACGCAGTTATAGTCCGCCTAAGGGGTTGTTATAATCCGAGCGGCAGGAGAACCCTATGGACAAACTTTTTATCGATTACGTAGGGCCCCTTCCTCGTACCAAGAAGGGGAACCAATGTATTCTGGTTGTTGTTGAGACGTTTTCCAGATTTGTATGGTTAATTCCTAGTAATGAGGTCACAGCGTCCATTAATACCGCACATCTGACCAACATCTTCAGTTGGTTTGGATCCCCTTAGGCTCCTGTTAGCGATAACGCTCCAGCGTTTGTTTCCGAACAGTTTAAGTAGTTATGCTTTCGTAACGCTGTGAAGCACCTAACCACGACGCTGTATTACCCCCAAGCGTCTTTCGCCAAGAGAGTGAATCGCAAACTTAAGCCAGTTTTGATCATCTACCTTCATAAGTCTCTCAGTAAGTGGGTACCACCTTGCCTTGGCTCAATTTTGCATTTAACACTGCACAGCACGAAGCATCCAAGGCAGTTTCTGCCACACTCTTCTTTGCGTATCCCATCAGTTCCCCTCTATCCAAATTGTGGGATATCAACAACCTAATGCCTTCGTCCGTTACTCCTGAAGATCTTAGGGAAAATTGGCAACGGGCCAGACACGGCGATATAATAGGAATAGATGCACCTTTCAAGGCAAGGTGGGAGATGAGGATTTCGTGAAAAACTGTGCCAGTCACGTGAGGAGTGGTGCCAAGCTCGGGAGGTTAACTATTCATTTCATAGGCCCTTGTTCTACCATAAAAATTCTGGTCCCAGTTAACTTGCTTGTCAGGCATCTAGTAACGTCCCCAGGCTGCAGCTTAATCAATTTAAGCCCGTTAATTAACCTTCTCCTTCTGTAGGCTGGACCGGGGTCATTTGGTTTAAGGGGGAGATGATGAGCCATGGTGGGGTTGCTGGCGTCGCGTTTCGAATTCCTGGCACAACTACACTCCTGGAAATTGAAATAAGAACACCGTGAATTCATTGTCCCAGGAAGGGGAAACTTTATTGACACATTCCTGGGGTCAGATACATCACATGATCACACTGACAGAACCACAGGCACATAGACACAGGCAACAGAGCATGCACAATGTCGGCACTAGTACAGTGTATATCCACCTTTCGCAGCAATGCAGGCTGCTATTCTCCCATGGAGACGATCGTAGAGATGCTGGATGTAGTCCTGTGGAACGGCTTGCCATGCCATTTCCACCTGGCGCCTCAGTTGGACCAGCGTTCGTGCTGGACGTGCAGACCGCGTGAGACGACGCTTCATCCAGTCCCAAACATGCTCAATGGGGGACAGATCCGGAGATCTTGCTGGCCAGGGTAGTTGACTTACACCTTCTAGAGCACGTTGGGTGGCACGGGATACATGCGGACGTGCACTGTCCTGTTGGAACAGCAAGTTCCCTTGCCGGTCTAGGAATGGTAGAACGATGGGTTCGATGACGGTTCGGATGTACCGTGCACTATTCAGTGTCCCCTCGACGATCACCAGTGGTGTACGGCCAGTGTAGGAGATCGCTCCCCACACCATGATGCCGGGTGTTGGCCCTGTGTGCCTCGGTCGTATGCAGTCCTGATTGTGGCGCTCACCTGCACGGCGCCAAACACGCATACGACCATCATTGGCACCAAGGCAGAAGCGACTCTCATCGCTGAAGACGACACGTCTCCATTCGTCCCTCCATTCACGCCTGTCGCGACACCACTGGAGGCGGGCTGCACGATGTTGGGGCGTGAGCGGAAGACGGCCTAACGGTGTGCGGGACCGTAGCCCAGCTTCATGGAGACGGTTGCGAATGGTCCTCGCCGATACCCCAGGAGCAACAGTGTCCCTAATTTGCTGGGAAGTGGCGGTGCGGTCCCCTACGGCACTGCATAGGATCCTACGGTCTTGGCGTGCATCCGTGCGTCGCTGCGGTCCGGTCCCAGGTCGACGGGCACGTGCACCTTCCGCCGACCACTGGCGACAACATCGATGTACTGTGGGAGACCTCACGCCCCACGTGTTGAGCAATTCGGCGGTACGTCCACCCGGCCTCCCGCATGCCCACTATACGCCCTCGCTCAAAGTCCGTCAACTGCACATACGGTTCACGTCCACGCTGTCGCGGCATGCTACCAGTGTTAAAGACTGCGATGGAGCTCCGTATGCCACGGCAAACTGGCTGACACTGACGGCGGCGGTGCACAAATGCTGCGCAGCTAGCGCCATTCGACGGCCAACACCGCGGTTCCTGGTGTGTCCGCTGTGCCGTGCGTGTGATCATTGCTTGTACAGCCCTCTCGCAGTGTCCGGAGCAAGTATGGTGGGTCTGACACACCGGTGTCAATGAGTTCTTTTTTCCATTTCCAGGAGTGTAGCTCGATCTGTAGTGTGATGTCCCTCTGGTTTGGGGCCACGAAGACTTTTGCTCGAGGCTGTTGATGAGGACGCGGCGTGTTGTGGCGTGGTGAGTTGACGAGTGGTAACGGAGCGAGTATGACGGTGTGAGAGGTCCAAAAAAAATGGTTCAAATGGCTCTGAGCACTATGGGACTTAACATCTCAGGTGATCAGTCCCCTAGAACTTAGAGCTACTTAAACCTAACTAACCGAAGGACGTCACACACATCCATGCCCGAGGCAGGATTCGAACCTGCGACCGTAGCAGTCGCGCGGTTCCGGACTGAAGCTCCTAGAACCGCTCGGCCACCGCTGCCGGCGCGTGAGAGGTCCACCCGGCGAGTAAGGCGAGCACTTGCGCAAGCGTCTTGGACACGGAGTCCGGCGAGTGATTGCTGGGCATATTTCTGGGTCGATTTGAATCCGTAGCTGACTTCGAGTGCCGTCTTCGTGCGTAGCCCAGTCACCCCTGGGACTTGGCACACTGATGGGAGGGGCTGTGCTGAATTCTGGGCTCCCTTTGGAAGCGGCAAACTGCGATTCATGAACTTCAGATAAGTTTTAGATTTTGATGTCTTAACTGTTATTTTCTTATTTACACCTATAGGTCTGCTGTGATAATTGCGATTTCTTAGCTGATCTATTTCACCATCAGTTGGTTCCTTGAATTGTGGCTGTTGTTTGCTTTTCCTGACTCGATACTGGGCTTGGTTGTTTGTTATCAGGAATCTTAAACTGCGTGAGCCGAAAGTGTTTCCTGAGCCGGAGCGATGACGTGTTTTTTCTATGCTGTGGCCGACTCACACCCTCCCCCCCCCCCTCCCCATCCCCTCCCAACCATCACCCGTCATCACGCAGCACCTAGATGGTTGAGTTTTAGCCTACCTCCCTGACAAACGTCTTCGAACACCAGATAAGTATCTTTCTCTTGTAATGCGAGAGAGTGCCGATTTCGAGATACTTTAGAACATTGAAGACGTCATCGCTCCGGTAATTATATTGGCTTAGGAGATACCTGGGTCTCAAAATTTGCAATATATATGGCAGCCTAGATTTCTTTCAGGCGTTTCGCCGTCGTTGTAGAGGCGGTATCTTGCAGTGCTGCAGGTATACCTTAGGCTAGTTTTGTTGCTTTCATGTAATTAACCTTGCTGTGTTAATATTTCTTTTGACGGTCTGTGTCCAACCAAAAGTGCCTTGGAACACCGTTATTGGCCTCCTTATTTGGTGTAGTCTTGTGCTCCTTGAATATAAGCCTTCTGGCGCAATCCTTGTGTGGAGACAATTCAAACTCTTGGTTACTGAACCGAAGTTGTTATTTAAGAAGGCCTGTCTGCTTTCTGTTTGGTAATTTTATTTAACTGGAGCTGTTATTATTGAAGTCCTACCTTTTGTTATTTGGTACTTTAAATTAACATAAGCTGTTATCATTGAAGGCCAGCCAGTTTTCTATTTGGTAATTTTGCTTAACTCAGGGTGTTTTATCGAAGGCCTGCCTGTTTTATATTTGGTAATTTTACCACGAAAAAGTGACATGATAATCTCTCCATTGGCATAGGATTCCGGATAGTGCCCCATTGTGATTTCCGGAAAGGGACTGTCAAGGAGGAGATAAACAGGAGAAAAATATTGAATAACCAACGAAAGGCTAACGTTCTGCGAGTCGGGGAGTGGAATGTCAGCAGCTAGAACGTGGTAGGGAAGCTAGTGTTGCCTCTGCAAGGTCTAAGAAATTGGCTCGAATCTCACTAGCTGAAAAAGTTCCTTCATCTGTTGGTTTTAGAACACAGGCCAATATTCCGAATCTGAAAGAAATGGTGTTATTAGAATTTATTACTGTTGGTAAGACATTACTACTACTGAAGAGTCAGAAAAACCAATAAATAGAAGAGTATAGTTGGCCTTGATGTCTGTTGGTATTGAAATTTTTAATGTGGATGAAACTGAGAATTAGCAAACAGTTCATGACTCATGACAGTGAAACGTGTTCTAAATGTAACCCATTCAAATTGTGTGGGTGGCTCATCGGCTAATGGTGAAATGCATATCTTAAAATACTGGAGACAGACACAGGAAAGAAAATAAATGGATTTGGGTACAGATTAGTTTCCTAGAGGATGGTAGACAGGTAGCTTTCAAGCTCCAGGTGCCATGATCGAATAATGCTGGTACAAGACATGTTCTTCGTTAGCTTTTGTTTGCAAGCGTGGGAGAGTTTGTGGTGTTTTGTTTCTAACCACTAGACTATACAGTAACATCCTGCTCTAAATCCCTATGTCTCCATAGTGATTCTCCGTCACTTGGGGCCCGTAATGTCGGAGGATCTCTTGCAGTTAGCCGTCCGGTGTACCCGAGCGGTTCTAGGCGCTACAGTCTGGAACCGCGCGACCGCTACGGTCGCAGGTTCAAATCCTGCCTCGGACATGGATGTGTGTGATGTCCTTAGGTTAGTTCTAAGTTCTAGCGGACTGATGACCTCAGAAGTTCAGTCCCATAATGCTCAGAGCTATTTGAACCTTACAGTTATTCGAGGAGAGCAGGCTGTAAGTTAGCAACACACGAAAAAGAAATCTTGGAAAAAATTACGTGGGCTAATTTTTTATGCTGTAGGGTATGGACGCAGATATTTCATTCATAACTATGTCATCAAAAGTATCCGGACACCGCAAAAACACACGTTTTTCATATTAGGTGACTTGTGCTGCCACCTATTACCAGGTACTGCATATCAGCGGCTTCAATAGTTATTAGACATTGTGAGAGAGCAGAATGGGGCGCTCCGCGGAACTCACGGACTTCGAACGTGATCAGGTGACTGGGTGTCACTTGTGTCATACGTTTGTAAACGAGATTTCCACACTCCTAAACATCCGTAGGTCCACTGTTTCCGATGTGATAGTGAAGTGGAAACGAAGCATCGCGCTTTAGTGTTTACTTCGTAGATTCTTACTTAAATTACGTGTGAGTTTCGTATAGGAGGTGTAATTTCGAGTTTTAGTTACTGTAATCGTAAATTCAGGCAGATTGTAGCGCAGTCGTTAGGCATTTGTACAGGTTAGTTAATACATTCTTTGCGTGTTTTCCCCTTCGCTCACAGCTGCAAGCGGCGCTGACTTCGGTCGCGCAGCTTGAGGCTGTTGCCATGGGCACCACTGTGGGGAGCCGGACTTGGGTAGCACGGGGATGTCAACCTCGTCCTGTCTGTCCCCATATCGGTCTGCCGCTGTGCGTGGTTGCCCCGGTTGCTGCCCGCAGTGGGGCTGAGCCCTCGCCTGTGGTTGATTGGGAGGTCGTTCCAAGGCGTGGCAGGCAGCGAAAGACGTCCCCGGAGGCTGATCAGAAAGCCTCCCCGGTGCGTCTGACAAACAGGTTTCAGGCACTGTCTCTGGCTGAGCCAGATGCAGCTGCCTGCCCTGTTTCAGAGGATGATTCTCAGCCTTCAAGGTCCGGGCAATCACAGAGGGTGGGCTTATTGGCGGTTGGGAACTCCAATGTTAGGCGCGTAATGGGGCCCCTTAGGGATATGGCGGCTAAGGCGGGGAAGAAATCCAGTGTGCACTCCGTGTGCATTCCGGGTGAAGTCATTCCTGATGTGGAAAGGGTCCTTCCGGATGCCATGAAGAGCACAGGGTGCAGCCAGATGCAGGTGGTGGCACATGTCGGCACTAATGACGTGTGTCGCTTTGGATCTGAGGAAATTCTCTCTGGATTCCAGCGGCTATCTGATCTGGTGAAGACTGCCTCTCTTGCTTACGAGATGAAGGCAGAGCTCACCATCTGCAGCATCGTTGACAGAACCAACTGCGGACCTTTGGTGCAGAGCCGGGTGGAGGGTCTGAATCAGAGGCTCAGACGGTTTTGCGACCGTGTTGGCTGCAGATTCCTTGACTTGCGCCATAGGGTGGTGAGGTTTCGGGTTCCCCTGAATAGAACAGGAGTTCACTACACTCAGCTGGCGGCTACACGGGTAGCGGAGGCTGTGTGGCGTGGACTGGGCGGTTTTTTAGGTTAGAAGGCCTCGGGAAAGTACGGGGTGGGCTGCAATCTCAAAGGGTGCATGGCAAATACAGGACGTGCTTGGATCAAGGGACAGTCGGAGTTGTAGTTGTAAATTGTTGTAGTTGTGCTGGGAAAGTCCCTGAGCTTCAAGCGGTAATAGAAAGCACAGAAGCTGAAATCCTTATAGGTACAGAAATCTGGCTAAAGCCTGAAATAAGTTCTGCAGAAATTTTTACGACGTCTCAGACGGTGTTCAGGAAAGATAGATTAGGCAGAATTGGTGGTGGAGTGTTTGTGTCTGTCAGTAGTGGTTTATCTTGTAGTGAAGTCGAAGTAGATACTCCGTGCGAATTGGTATGGGTGGAGGTTATACTTAACAGCCGAACTAAGTTAATAATTGGCTCCTTCTACCGACCCCCCAGACTCCGATGATATAGTTGCTGAACAGTTCAGAGAAAATTTTGAGTCTCGTAACAAATAAATACCCCACTCATACGGTTATATTTGGTGAGGACTTCAACCTTCCCTCGATATGTTGGCAAAAATACTTGTTCGGAACCGGTGGTAGGAAGAAAACATCTTCCGAGATTGTCCTAAATGCCTTCTCCGAAAATTATTTCGAGCAGTTAGTCCACGAACCCACGCGAATTGTAAATGGTTGCGAAAACACACTTGACCTCTTAGCCACAAACAATCCAGAGCTAATAAAGAGCATCATGACTGATACAGGGATTAGTGATCACAAGGTCGTTGTAGCTAGGCTCAATACCGTTTCTTCTAAATCCATCAGAAACAAACGCAAAATAATTTTATTTAAAAAAGCGGATAAAGTGTCACTACAAGCCTTCCTAAGAGACAATCTCCATTCCTTCCGAACTATGCAAATGTAGATGAGATGTGGCTCAAATTCAAAGATATAGTAGCAACAGCAATTGAGAGATTCATACCTCATAAATTGGTAAGAGATGGAACTGATCCCCCGTGGTACACAAAACAGGTCCGAACGCTGTTCAGAAGAACGCGAAATCCCAAAGATTGGCTAAAATTTACAGACGCGCGAAATTTGGCACGGACTTCAATGCGAGATGCCTTTAATAGGTTCCACAACGAAACATTGTCTCGAAATTTGGTAGAAAATCCGAAGAAATTCTGGTCGTATGTAAAGTACACAAGCGGCAAGACGCAGTCAATACCTTCGCTGCGCAGTGCCGATGGTACTGTTACCGACGACTGTGCCGCTAAAGCGGAGTTATTGAACGCAGTTTTCCGAAATTCCTTTACCAGGAAAGACGAATGGAATATTCCAGAATTTGAAACACGAACAGCTGCTAGCATGAGTTTCTTAGAAGTAGATACCTTACGGGTTGCGAAGCAACTCAAATCGCTTGATACGGGCAAGTCTTCAGGTCCTGATTGTATACCGATTAGGTTCCTTTCCGATTACGCTGATACAATAGCTCCCTACTTAGCAATCATATACAACCGCTCGCTAACCGATAGATCTGTACCTACAGATTGGAAAATTGCGCAGGTCGCACCAGTGTTTAAGAAGGGTAGTAGGAGTAATCCATCGAACTACAGACCTATATCATTGACGTCGGTTTGCAGTAGGGTTTTGGAGCATATACTGTATTCAAACATTATGGTGGTGGTGGTTAGTGTTTAACGTCCCGTCGACAACGAGGTCATTAGAGACGGAGCGCAAGTTCGGGTTAGGGAAGGATTGGGAAGGAAATCGGCCGTGCCCTTTCAAAGGAACCATCCCGGCATTTGCCTGAAACGATTTAGGGAAATCACGGAAAACCTAAATCAGGATGGCCAGAGACGGGATTGAACCGTCGTCCTCTCGAATAAACATTATGAATCACCTCGAAGGGAACGATCTATTGATACGTAATCAGCATGGTTTCAGAAAACATCGTTCTTGTGCAACGCAGCTAGCTCTTTATTCGCACGAAGTAATGGCCGCTACCGACAGGGGATCTCAAGTTGATTCCGTATTTCTAGATTTCCGGAAAGCTTTTGACACCGTTCCTGCGGGCCTATGGGGTATCGTCCCAGTTGTGCGACTAGATTCGTGATTTCCTGTCAGGAAGGTCGCAGTTCGTAGTAATAGACGGCAAATCATCGAGTAAAATTGAAGTGATATCAGGTGTTCCCCAGGGAAGCGTCCTGGGACCTCTGCTGTTCCTGATCTATATAAATGACCTGGGTGACAATCTGAGCAGTTCTCTTAGGTTGTTCGCAGATGATGCTGTAATTTACCGTCTAGTAAGGACATCCGAAGTCCAGTATCAGTTGCAAAGCGATTTAGAAATGATTGCTGTATGGTGTGGCAGGTGGCAGTTGACGCTAAATAACGAAAAGTGTGAGGTGATCCACATGAGTTCCAAAAGAAATCCGTTGGAATTCGATTACTCGATAAATAGTACAATTCTCAAGGCTGTCAATTCAACTAAGTACCTGGGTGTTAAAATTACGAACAACTTCAGTTGGAAAGACCACATAGATAATATTGTGGGGAAGGCGAGCCAAAGGTTGCGTTTCATTGGCAGGACACTTAGAAGATGCAACAAGTCCACTAAAGAGACAGCTTACACTACACTCGTTCGTCCTCTGTTAGAATATTGCTGCACGGTGTGGGATCCTTACCAGGTGGGATTGACGGAGGACATCGAAAGGGTGCAAAAAAGGGCAGCTCGTTTTGTATTATCACGTAATAGGGGAGAGAGTGTGGCAGATATGATACGCGAATTGGGATGGTAGTCATTAAAGCAAAGACGTTTTTCGTCGCGGCGAGATCTATTTACGAAATTTCAGTCACCAACTTTCTCTTCCGAATGCGAAAATATTTTGATGAGCCCAACCTACAAAGGTAGGAATGATCATCAAAATAAAATAAGAGAAATCAGAGCTCGAACGGAAAGGTTTAGGTGTTCGTTTTTCCCGCGCGCTGCTCGGGAGTGGAATGGTAGAGAGAATGATTGTGGTTCGATGAACCCTCTGCCAAGCATTTAAATGTGAATTGCAGAGTAGTCATGTAGATGTAGATGAAGGGCCCCGTACAGCACAAAAGCGGACAGGCCAACCTCATTTGTTGACTGACAGAGACCGCCGACAGTTGAAGAGGGTCGTAATGTGTAATAGGCAAACATCTATCTGGACCATCACACAGGAATTCCAAACTGCATCAGGATTCACTGCAAGTACTATGACCATTAGGTGGGAGGGGAGAAAACTTAGATTTCATTTCGAACGGCTGCTCATAAGCGACACATCACGCCGGTAAATGCCAAATGACGCCTCGCTAGGTGTATGGACGACTGAATAGTGGACAAACCTTGTGTGGAGTCACGAATCACGGTACACAATGTGGCGATCCGATAGCATGGTGTGGGTATGGCGAATGCAGCGTGTGTAGTGCCAACAGTAAAATTCGGAGGCGGTGGTGTTATGGTGTGGTCGTGTTTTCCATGGAAGCGGCTTGCACCCCTCATTGTTTTGTGTGGCACTATCACAGCACAAGCCTACATTGATGTTTTAAGCACCTTCTTGCGTCCCACTGTTGAAGAGCAATTCGGGGATGGCGACAGTATCTTTCAACAAGATCGAGCCCCTGTTCATAATGCACGGCCTATGACGGAGTGGTTACACGACAATAACATCCCTGTAATGGACTGACCTGCACAGTCCTGACCTGAATCCTATAGAACACCTTTTGGGCTGTTTTGGAACGCCGACTTCGTGCCAGGCCTCACAGACCTATACCTCTCCTCAGTGGAGCACTCCGTGAAGAATGGGCAGCCATTCCCTAAGAAACCTTCCAGCACCTGACTGAACGTTGCCTGCGAGAGTGGAAGGTATCATCAAGGGTAAGGGTGGGCCCCTTATTGAATTCCAGCATTACCGATGGAGGGAGCCACGAACTTGTAAGTCATTTTCAGCCAGGTGTCCGGATACTTTTGATCACATAGTTTATATTGGTAATCCACGTTCTTCGTTTTATGACAGTTTTTCACCGTTTTGATCACAGACGTTCTTTTTATTTATTACGATTGGCTTCGGTTCTCCTCGAAAACCATATTCAGATCTATGCAAGTCCATCTCCATACTGAATGGCTGCGGGACCCCAGCTGTTCAGTATAAAATGTCAAATCAAAACACCTACAGCCGTTCAAATTTCCAATTTTATCATCAGATATATTAAAACATAAAGACAAATGCAAACTTGTCTCGTGATAGAGAATTTTGACATGATCCAATGTACCTAATGAACAATTTTATGTGACTGACATGACACTGCATTTGAAAATGACGGAAAGTCGACACGGGTAAGGTTGTTGGAAAAATAAGTGTGGCCAACACACAAGAAAAGTTATTAAAAGTGCATCCAAATGGCCGTGTCGTCTCACATCATTTTCGTGCAAACTGCATCTTCAGACCTTGTTTCTCTTGACAAGCCTCGGTGACACATTATTGGCATTTTTCCAGAAACTACATAGTTTCTTGAAACATGAAGCTGTAAATAATTACAAGTGCATATGAAATTAATTATCGTTGTTGTGTTTATCACATGTTTGTTTACTCTGCAAAACCTTTGTAAATAAAACTGTAGTTAGAAACGACTAGAAACAGAGCCGCTAGCAACTGTGGGGTAGTTATTGTATTTAGGCTAGAACTTTCCTAAACAGACGCAGTGACCTAGTTTTAGTTACCGCTTTGCCGGCAGCATTGACTGTGATCATCATTGTATGACAACGTGAAACCTGCGCCTCCGCACAATAAGACCTTGTAGTGCAGTTTACTGTGATATAATAGCCAGTTGCGCACAAAGAGCATCATTCGATTTGTGGTTTTGCAATTTCTTGAAAGTATACACAGAACGTAACATTTAACAAAAATGTTTCGCGTCGCACAGACAAAAAAGCAGAGTGATTTCAGTTCCATTTCTCCAGTGCCCCTTTTCGCAGAAGGTGGTCAATAGGTCCACCCCACCTTAGAGTTGGTTACAGTCAACAACAGCTGCGGGTTTCATTTTTCTTTTTTTTTCTTTTTTTTTATTTTGCTGATGTTTTTGTTGTGACATTTTGCATTGCAGCGTGTGTCTTGTGCTGAGAATCCAAATATATCTCTTATCCTTCCAGCACAAGGCGAGGACAATCCCTTATCGGTATAAGACCTGTTTTCATTTTTTTTTATCTTTGTGTTCTTCAGCACTTTTGGCAGTCCTTTTCTGTTCTTAATTAATGTCCCAACAAGACCTAATTGTACACTTCTGTAGAAACGGTCAACATACGTAGTGTCTCCTTTACACAACAGCTTACTGGTCAAAAGCACCGCAACACTAGAAAGCACTGTTGCCTATTGCCTCATCTCTTCCACGGAACACTTCGAAATTCCATATAAATTCTGTTCTGGATTCAACCAAGGTATATAGTTTCATGCCATATTTACTTGGTTTATTGGTCATATAAACCTTGAAGCATACGTTTCCCCTGAAGGGGCAAATTCCTGCCTATACTGTTACAGCTTCTTCTACATTTTTCTGTTACTGAATTGAGCAGTGGTGTAACTTAATAAAGACCATCAAATCCTTGCTCACCTTTCTTTTTTGCCTTTGTGTTATCGTCCAGGTGAAACATGGATATGTGTCTGCAAATCTATTCATTGAAAAAACACTCGTACAAACATTACAACTCACAACAACATCAGTACACCAGTGACTCTTCATATCTAAACTCTCACTTATTCACATATGCAGCAAAACAGCAATGAATTTTTTCATTTCTGCTGATGTTTGGTGTTCCCTTGTCTTAACCCAGGAGTCGGCAGAAGCATGTTGTCAGACCTTAGCTTGTCAAGATTTGCATTAAATAGCAATCCGTCTTCTCCTTCATGGCTGTTACTTGAGCACTTGCAATGACATAAAAGAATGGACCACTTTATGAAGCATGTGACAATTTAGATATATTCTATTTCAACCCATGAGGACCTGTGTACACAGTTGCGTCATGTATTTCTTACCCATCGGTACAGCTGCCGTCAAAACCACTTCTGCGTCATTTTTCTACCTTGAATGGGCGTAGATGTAGGAGGTGAAACATAATCGGGTTCATTACCTCGTTTACCTGCAGAAGAAACATTGACAGCAACGCAATCCGTGAAAATAACACGATAAACATATGCAGCGACTCATGTTAAAACAAATCTTGACATACGACTATTGTCAGAAGATGTACCGGTATAATCTGAATCGACGTCGAACACTGGGTTTTCATCAGCTGAAGACTCGGACATCGTAAATCATTTCCTCAATGCACATGTCGACCAGAAAATCAAAAACAAACCACACAAAATTCACGAAACAAAGAGAACTAGAACGCGAGGTAAAGCCTACAAAGCAAGTGACAATACAAAGGTCTCAGCACTCACGAATATTTCTACTGAAGTTGCTGGTGCCATCTAGCCGTCACAGAGACTACGAAACCCACATACCACACAAACTTAGCGGGGATCGTAAATATGTGTTCGGTGCCACAGAATACCATCGCAATGGGCACGACGTAATATTGCGTACAACACACGTTCTTATTTCCTGCCTTCAGCGTAATATTACATCAGCCGTACGCAAAGTGTTAAAACTTAGCTCAATGTTCACTGTCATCACAAGAGAAAGTTTCATGTTGTAGCTCCATAGAACGCTTTTTTTTTTTGGTCATCAGTCTACTGACTGGTTTGATGCGGCCCGCCACGAATTCCTTTCCTGTACTAACCTCTTCATCTCAGAGTAGCACTTGCAACCTACGTCCTCAATTATTTGCTTGACGTATTCCAATCTCTGTCTTCCTCTACAGTTTTTGCCCTCTACAGCTCCCTCTAGCACCATTGAAGTCATTCCCTCATGTCTTAGCAGATGTCCTATCATCCTGTCTCTTCTCCTTATCAGTGTTTTCCACATATTCCTTTCCTCTCCGATTCTGCATAGAACCTCCTCATTCCTTACCTTATCAGTCCACCTAATTTTCAACATTCGTCTGTAGCACCACATCTCAAATGCTTCGATTCTCTTCTGTTCCGGTTTTCCCACAGTCCATGTTTCACTACCATACAATGCTGTACTCCAGACGTACATCATCAGAAATTTCTTCCTGAAATTAAGGCCGGTATTAGTTATTAGTAGACTTCTCTTGGCCAGAAATGCCTTTTTTGCCATAGCGACTCAGCTTTTGATGTCCTCCTTGCTCCGTCCGTCATTGGTTATTTTACTGCCTAGGTAGCAGAATTCCTTAACTTCATTGACTTCGTGACCATCAATTCTGATGTTAAGTTTCTCGCTGTTCTCATTTCTACTACTTCTCATTACCTTCGTCTTTCTCCGATTTACTCTCAAACCATACTGTGTACTCATTAGACTGTTCATTCCGTTCAGCAGATCATTTAATTCTTCTTCACTTTCACTGAGGATAGCAATGTCATCAGCGAATCGTATCATTGATATCCTTTCACCTTGTATTTTTATTCCACTCCTGAACCTTTCTTTTATTTCCATCATTGCTTCCTCGATGTTACAGATTGAAGAGTAGGAGCGAAAGGCTTGTCTTACACCCTTCTTAATACGAGCACTTCGTTCTTGGTCGACCACTCTTATTATTCCCTCTTGGTTGTTGTACATATTGTATATGACCCGTCTCTCCCTATAGCTTACCCCTACTTTTTCCAGAATCTCGAATAGCTTGCACCATTTTATATTGTCGAACGCTTTTTCCAGGTCGGCAAATCCTATGAAAGTGTCTTGATTTTTCTTTAGCCTTGCTTCCATTATTAGCCGTAACGTCAGAATTGCCTCTCTCGTCCCTTTACTTTTCCTAAAGCCAAACTGATCGTCACCTAGCGCATTCTCAGTTTTCTTTTCCATTCTTCTGTATATTATTCTCGTAATTAGCTTCGATGCATGAGCTGTTAAGCTGATTGTGCGATAATTCTCGCACTTGTCAGCTCTTGCAGTCTTCGGAATTGTGTGGATGATGCTTTTCCGAAAGTCAGATGGTACGTCACCAGACTCATATATTCTACACACCAACGTGAATAGTCGTTTTGTTGCCACTTCCCCCAATGATTTTAGAAATTCTGATGGAATGTTATCTATCCTTTCTGCCTTATTTGACCGTAAGTCCTCCAAAGCTCTTTTAAATTCCGATTCTAATACTGGATCCCCTATCTCTTCTAAATCGACTCCTGTTTCTTCTTCTATCACATCAGACAAATCTTCACCCTCATAGAGGCTTTCAATGTATTCTTTCCACCTATCTGCTCTCTCCTCTGCATTTAACAGTGGAATTCCCGTTGCACTTTTAATGTTACCACCGTTGCTTTTAATGTCACCAAGGTTGTTTTGACTTTCCTGTATGCTGAGTCTGTCCTTCCGACAATCATATCTTTTTCGATGTCTTCACATTTTTCCTGCAGCCATTTCGTCTTAGCTTCCCTGCACTTCTTATTTATTTCATTCCTCAGCGACTTGTACACTCCTGGAAATTGAAATAAGAACACCGTGAATTCATTGTCCCAGGAAGGGGAAACTTTATTGACACATTCCTGGGGTCAGATACATCACATGATCACACTGACAGAACCACAGGCACATAGACACAGGCAACAGAGCATGCACAATGTCGGCACTAGTACAGTGTATATCCACCTTTCGCAGCAATGCAGGCTGCTATTCTCCTATGGAGGCGATCGTAGAGATGCTGGATGTAGTCCTGTGGAACGGCTTGCCATGCCATTTCCACCTGGCGCCTCAGTTGGACCAGCGTTCGTGCTGCACGTGCAGACCGCATGAGACGACGCTTCATCCAGTCCCAAACATGCTCAATGGGGGACAGATCCGGAGATCTTGCTGGCCAGGGTAGTTGACTTACACCTTCTAGAGCTCGTTGGGTCGCACGGGATACATGCGGACGTGCATTGTCCTGTTGGAACAGCAAGTTCCCTTGCCGGTCTAGGAATGGTAGAACGATGGGTTCGATGACGGTTTGGATGTACCGTGTACTATTCAGTGTCCCCTCGACGATCACCAGTGGTGTACAGCCAGTGTAGGAGATCGCTCCCCACACCATGATGCCGGGTGTTGGCCCTGTGTGCCTCGGTCGTATGCAGTCCTGGTTGTGGCGTCACCTGCACGGCGCCAAACACGCATACGACCATCATTGGCACCAAGGCAGAAGCGACTCTCATCGCTGAAGACGACACGTCTCCATTCGTCCCTCCATTCACGCCTGTCGCGACACCACTGGAGGCGGGCTGCACGATGTTGGGGCGTGAGCGGAAGACGGCCTAACGGTGTGCGGGACCGTAGCCCAGCTTCATGGAGACGGTTGCGAATGGTCCTCGCCGATACCCCAGGAGCAACAGTGTCCCTAATTTGCTGGGAAGTGGCGGTGCGGTCCCCTACGGCACTGCGTAGGATCCTACGGTCTTGGCGTGCATCCGTGCGTCGCTGCGGTCCGGTCCCAGGTCGACGGGCACGTGCACCTTCCGCCGACCACTGGCGACAACATCGATGTACTGTGGAGACCTCACGCCCCACGTGTTGAGCAATTCGGCGGTACGTCCACCCGGCCTCCCGCATGCCCACTATACGCCCCTCGCTCAAAGTCCGTCAACTGCACATACGGTTCACGTCCACGCTGTCGCGGCATGCTACCAGTGTTAAAGACTGCGATGGAGCTCCGTATGCCACGGCAAACTGGCTGACACTGACGGCGGCGGTGCACAAATGCTGCGCAGCTAGCGCCATTCGACGGCCAACACCGCGGTTCCTGGTGTGTCCGCTGTGCCGTGCGTGTGATCATTGCTTGTACAGCCCTCTCGCAGTGTCCGGAGCAAGTATGGTGGGTCTGACACACCGGTGTCAATGTGTTCTTTTTTCCATTTCCAGGAGTGTATTTCTGTATTCCTGATTTTCCCGGAACATGTTTGTACTTCCTCCTTTCATCAATCAACTGAAGTATTTCTTCTGTTACCCATGGTTTCTTCGCAGCTACCTTCTTTGTACCTATGTTTTCCTTCCCAACTTCTGTGATGGCCCTTTTTAGAGATGTCCATTCCTCTTCAACTGTACTGCCTACTGCGCTATTCCTTACTGCTGTATCTACAGCGTTAGAGAACTTCAAACGTATCTCGTCATTCCTTAGTACTTCCGTATCCCACTTCTTTGCGTATTGATTCTTCCTGACTAATGTCTTTAACTTCAGCCTACTCGAACGCTTCTAATGTTACAAATACATTCTCAATTGCTGTGCAAGTAAGCTCTCAAAAGCCTCCATATACCTTCGATATGTAACTATCTTGTAAGTCTTCCATTCCCGCGTATTTCCTACAACTCCTTCCGATAAATATTCTCAAACTAAGCGACAATTTATATTCTCGCACGTAGTTCTCGCATAGAAAGTTGTTGTTTCACTTGCCGCGTCAAATTCCAATAAAATGCTAAGCTTTCGACCATTGCATCCATCATCCTCGTCAGGGGTTAAGAATGACTGTCGTGAACTTTTTGTTTCTTATTGTTATTTCAGTTCCCCACAACTGCCGCATGCAGGTAGCGGATAAAAACCACTCGTCAACCAAAGGTTGTATTTAAAGATGCTTAAAATATAAGGTGAAAATAACCGACGATTTTGTAAAACATATATCGGTATGCGATAATAACAATTTTTACATAAAAATAACTCACAATAAACGAGTATTTTATAAAATACATATACATGGAGAATGCTGGTGGTTTTTAAAACTCTTTTGGCGATTTTATGTTACAGTTAAAATACAGCCACTGATGAGTGAGCCGCTCACTATGGCCGAGCTGTCCTAGGCGTTTCAGTCTGGAACCGCGCGGCTGCACAAACCTCCTGATACCTTCTCCTACCAGTCCATCTGCCTCACAGCAGTGCTTCAGCAAGACCTTCGAATCCTTCCCACATACCAATGTGCCTTCCAGCCCACCTCCTCCTCTTATGACCAGCTGTCTTCGTCTCTCTCGACTTCGAGAAAGCCTGTGACCGTTTGTGGCATTCTGGTTTCCTCTAAAAACTCCACATCCACACGCTTCCAATAAAATGTGTCCGCTTTACTGCATGCTTCCTCCAAATCACCCATCCTCTGCCACCATTAAATACGACAATTCCTGTACCTTCCATCCCATTGCAGATGTGCCCCAAGGCACTGGCCTCTCTCCTCTACACTGCTGATATGCCCAATCCACCCCCACCAGTCTAATACCTTCAGTATGCTAATGTCACTGATTTCCTCGGGCTTTATCCTCCACTCCAGAAATCCTAACGGTCCCTCCAAATCAACCTCCTTCAGTTTATCTCCTGGTGTAATCCATGGCTCCTGAAGATCAGGCGTTCCAAACCTCAGGCAATAATTATAGGATGCTTCACCCACATCTTCCATCTCCATGACGTCAAATTTATCATTTACAATCGTCCTAATCACTTAATTAATGCAGTAAAATATCTTGGACTAACCATCGACTGGCAACTAACAAGGACATCTCACCTACTAACCATCCAACAGAAAGTCCACGATAGACTGAAACCACTAAAACTGCTAACTGGCGGAACTTGGGGATTGCACCTACAAAACCTTCGTCTCACTCATCCTTTGCCAAGCAAATGTTGCATGGATATGCATCACCCCCCTAAGTTGTACAAGTCGCTTGCTGGGTCAGTTACATGTTTAATTGATGAAGCATCAACAAAAATTGAGCAGTTACATGCAGACATAAACCCGAAACACAAGAAGATAAGTGACAACCTAATAAAATTCTTATCCATAACAATTAAAAAATAAAACGACAAGGGTAACTCTGAAATTTACATAAACCTAAAACAGTTGACACAGTCGTACATTATATATCAAATCACCACTCACAGAAACAAGCAGTGTTCAGATACAGGCTTAATAGATTCAACGCATTACCACTCAGCACAGAAAACTAGCTGAAAGAACTACACATAATCAGACAAATAGTAACAAACAACGTGTAAAATCGTAATCTAGTCACAAAATTAATCAAAATTAAACAATTAATTCAGACAATTAACACAATACACACACAGCCACAAAGAACACAACTTCACACAAACAACCACACACCAGACACCAAGGAATAACATTCACGCAGCCACACAGTGACATACAAGCACAAACTCACACATATTTTCAAAAGGCAAGGCATGAAGGTAGCCTCCAAAACAGATAATTCAGTCCAAAAGTGCATTCAAGAAGTAAAAAATGACGCAGACATTTACCAGAAGGCATAAATACACCAATTACGATGCAAAACATGTATATGGAAGGTATGTAGGACAAACTGGCAGAACATTCGACACGCGATGCAAAGAACACTGCATGGTTTTCCAAAACCGAACTAAACGCTTCATTGTACCTTTCAATTTCGTTTTAAAAAGCTTTCATGAACTGTTTTTAAATCTATAACTCTTACGTGAGAACCAAAAAATTATGTATTATTCCAGGACACCCTACGTAGATGACTCGTTAAAAAGGCGAAACGCGTCAGGGTGCATAAGCAAGATTTAAAAAAGTAATGTGTAGCATACAAAGAGCTATATTTTTTTGTTAGCTACTGCTAATTAACATTTTATCATGCTGGACGCGAAAGGCAACGATGTGGCGTCACATGAAAAGAGTATCATTAGGCGGTCGAACAACCCCATATGGGATCTCGCGGCCAATAATGCGATGTGGTCTTTTTCATTTTTTCATAGCTGCTGTGAATAATGGCCATGACAATCAAATTTATGTTTTCATATGACCAGTTTGAACTGTATGAAACAGTAACCTTCTGCTCCCCAAGCTGCATTGCCGTCCTAGTCCCGGAGAGTCTTGTCGCAATTTCAGACTGGCTTTGATCAGCGGCGATGCTAAGTGTGGAAATGATTGCTTAAGAATGAGACAGGACGCCCAAACTAGTAGGAAAGAGTGAAAGATAAATAAATACAATAAAATGACACGTGGAAGTTGAACTTCTATTTCCAAAAGAAATACCTGTTTATTGCAAAACAGAATTAAAGGATCACTTATTCTTAACAAATTTTTCCACTGCTATCCCCTTGGCATTTCAACTCTACTCTGCTGTCATTTCTGGACTGTGACACTAGTGAAATTGAGCACTTCCCTTCTGAGTGTAGCATGACAGAAATTTTTACGGTACCACGCAGAGTAGAACCACCAGGAACCGTTCAGAACAGTTTGAAGAAATGTGAACGTGCTCCGTGTTGTGTTGGCAGAAGAGCCAACACCGTGTTGCTAGAGGAGGCCGAAATACACACGTTTAAAGCTCACGCAGACTGGCGTGAGGTCTGGAACAATTAAAGGAGTTGAGTCTAATAAGAAAAGAACGTAGTTCTTGGAATACTTAACTTTAATCCATAATTGGTGTACATCGCTCTTGACGGTACATGTTTTATAATTTCAATATTAACTGGTAATGGCGCCTTGCTAGGTCGTAGCAAATGACGTAGCTGAAGGCTATGCTAACTATCGTCTCGGCAAATGAGAGCGTAATTGTCAGTGAACCATTCCTAGCAACGTCGGCTGTACAACTGGGGCGACTCCTAGGAAGTCTCTTTAGACCTGCCGTGTGGTGGCGCTCGGTCTGCAATCACTGACAGTGGCGACACGCGGGTCCGACGTATACTAATGGACCGCGGCCGATTTAAAGGCTACCACCTAGCAAGTGTGGTGTCTGGCGGTAACACCACATTTCTCCCCCGCAAATCGGCGAACGGTTGTGTTATAAGGCTTCCGCCCCCCGTGGGGAGGACCCCATGTTGACGTATGCGACGAGGTGGGGAGCCTAACAACAGGCGAGGCTGTGCCACCCGCACCCGGCCATTCGGTCCGAGGGGAGCTAGGAAACGCCTGAAAACCTAGTCCAGGGTGCACGCCAACATGCGGTGTATGCGCCCTTAGAGATACTGGAGGGGCCGAAGAGTCGACCTCCATCGGGGCGGTGCACCCGACGGGCGAAGACGACATCTGTCGGAGGACAGCTGGGCACGGGAAGCGATCGGCGACGCGTGACCCAGGGAGGCGCCCGGCGCTTGCAGCGACGCGTCCACTGCGGGCGTCGCCGGCGGGAGAACAGGCGGCGGCGGCGGCGCGTTGCCATGGGGCAAAATGGAAGGCAGCGTCGGTAACACCTGGGGATGAGGCGAGCCAGTAGATGGGTCCCCAGGGCGCTGACACGATGGCACCGTCGCTGAAAGCAGACGGGGAGCGGCAGAACCCGTGCGACGACAGAGGCGCAGCTGATTGAGATGCCGACGCACCTCACCAGAGGCCCACATAAACCAAATACATAGCGCGGCCGAGGCAGCGAGGAATGCGCCCTGCGAGCCAACGCCGTGAACCTCGATAGTTGCGATAGTATACAACGTCGCCTGGAGCAAAAGTAGGCGTCTGCCGCTGCACAGGAACCTGATGCGGCGGATGTAGCAAGGACACCAAGGTTCGATGAGGACGACCGTGGAGCAACTCAGCCGGCGAGCGACCAGTTCGGGGCTGAGAGCGATATGAGGACAAGAAGAGCAATAACGCGTCCTCCCGAGAATGCGACTCTTTCAGCTTCAACATCTGTGACTTGAAAGTCCGGACCAGTCGTTCAGCGGCACCGTTTGACTGAGGCGAAAACGGCGCGGATGTCAGATGTTGAATACCATTGGCCTTGCAGAATGACTGAAATTCTGTGGACATGAATTGTGGGCCATTGTCGGAAACAATAGTCTTTGGAAGACCTTCAATACAAAATATAGCGGATAACGCTTGGATGGTGGCAGATGACGTCGTGGAAGACATCCGTACAACAAAAGGAAAATTACTGAATGAATCTACCACAACCAACCATCGAGCATTCAAGAATGGACCAGCAAAATCGATGTGTAAACGTTGCCAAGGGGAAGTGGCTTTCGGCCATGCAAAGAATTTCCGCGGTGGTGCGGAATGTTGGTCGGCACACGCCATGCAAGAAGAGCACATATTCGTAATCGCAGCATCGATTCCGAACCAAGTACAGTGCTGACGAGCAAGTTGTTTCGTTCTCACTATACCCCAATGTCCTTGGTGGAGAAGCCGTAAGACAGAGGACTGTAACGAACGTGGGACCACGACCCTGGACTGATCATTATCAGAACGCAACAGCAAAACACCACGTCGAACAAAAAGTCTCTCCTTGTGAGCAAAAAATCGGCGAACCAACGGATCCTCGATCCGTGACTTTGACAAGGGCCATTGCATAGCAACAAAACGCAAAACGGTAGCAAGGACAGGGTCAGCAGCTGTGGCTGTAGCTACACGACGAAAATTAATCGGAAACTATTCGACCACGTCATCGGTTTCCGAATCAATGAACATGCAAGCAAGTTCGGAAGAATCGAACGCCCTATCCTCAGCAACAGGCAAACGGGACAACGCATCGGCGTTTCCGTGCGTAGCAGTGGACCGATACAAGACATCGTAGCGGTACTGCGAGAGGAAAATAGACCATCGAATGAATTTCTGCGCTGTACGTGGAGGTACAGGCTTGTTCGGATGAAAAAGCGATGTAAAAGGTTTGTGGTCTGTGATGATGGTAAAGTGACGACCATACAAGAAATCATGAAACTTTGTAACACCAAATACGAGAGCCAAAGCTTTTTTCTCAATCTGTGAATAATGTCTTTGCGCAGACGAGAGCAATTTGGACGCGAAGGCAATAGGGCGATCATGCGATCCATCTTTGTGCGCAAGCACAGCACCGATCCCGATATCCGATGCATCTACCATCAACAAAAGGGGTTTCTGGGGATCGAATGGCGTAAGGCAAGTATTTGAAAGCAACGCCGATTTCAACTGGCGAAAGGCGCGTTCGCATTCCGTCGTCCAGACAAACGGAACACCTTTACGGCGTAAGCGATGAAGCGGAGCTGAAATGGAAGAGGCATGCGGTACATATCTGTGGTAATAATTAATTTTTCCCAGCACACTCTGTAGCTGCTTCAAATTCTGCGTCGAAGGCAAGTCTTGTATGGCACGGAGGTGCTCTGGACTGGGATGTATGCCTTGGGCATTGATTACATGTCCCAGATAGGGTAAGTCACGAGCAAAAAACACACATTTGTCCTTCCGCAAGCGAAGACCATTTTGTCGCAAGACCTGAAATAATGTTCTGAGATTGGCTAAATGTTCTTCTTCTGTCTTTCCGGAGATCACAATATCGTCCAGATAGTTTGCTGCAGTAGGGACCGACGCACAAACAGTTTGCAGATATTGCTGAAACAATGCAGGGGCGGATGCACACCCGAATGGCAGTCTTTTGAATCGATACAAACCAAGATGCGTGTTAACCACCAAGACGCGCCGGGATTCGTCGTCCACTGGTATTTGCAAGTACGCATCTGCGAGGTCCAACTTCGAAAACTAATTACCCGGGCACAGTTTGTCAAAAAGATCTTCCGGGCGGGGTAAAGGAAAAGTTGCAATAACTAGTTGTGGATTCACTGTAGCCTTGAAGTCCACACAGTCTCAATTTTCCGGAATGTTTTGCCAATATTACTAAGGGTGAGGCCCAGAGAGAAGCCTACACACGTTCAATCACACCTTGTGATTCCAAATCGTGTAAGGTTCTTGCGACCTCATCACGCAATGCGTGGGGAACATTGCGCGCCCGGAAAAATTTCGGTTGCGCGTTTACTTTCAGTTCCAAATGGGCTTCATAGTTCTTAGCGCAACCAAGGCCCGGTGCAAAAATGTCTGCAAATTCTTCACATAGACGGGAAACACTGTCCGAAGGCACAGTCTGGTTCACTGAGAGGACCTGATTGACTATAGACAAGTTAAACAACTGAAATAAATCTAAACCAAACAAGTTCACTGCAGAAGAAGAACGAAGTACGTAAAATGACACAAGTTTTGTTTGTCCCTTGTATGTTGCAAGAAGGCTGCACTGTCCTAACACAGGGATATTCTGACCGGAATAGCTAGTTAACTTAACACTTGCGGCACGCAACGGAGGTGTGCCCAGTTGTTTGTACGTGTCTTTATTGATCAATGAAACTGCAGCTCTGGTATCGAGCTGGAATGGTATTCCATGGCCATGAATGTCCAAGTCTACAAAAAGTTTATTGTCCTGCTGACGACAAGAGCGACTGTCTCGTGCAACGTGAACAGACACTGGTACAGAATCACTTGCTAATTGACGTGATTTCCGGCGACGTCGACGCACACTATTTGTGGGACGAACACAGTCACTGTTAGAGAGAGTGGCACTGGGCGGAGTGGAATTAACTACTTGAATTTCCTTGGGCGAAGGTTCACGAGCCTGAGTATTCTTGGTTCGATTCCGATTCCGGCGCGAAGCAAAGGGCTTGGAATGGTTGTTAGTGTCCGATTTAAGCTTTTTCTGGCAAACACTTTGAACATGTCCTTTTTTATTACAGAAAAAGCAAATAGCTTGGCGTGACGGGCAATTCTCACGCGAATGTCTAGTAGCACACCGCGGGCATGACTTTAGCACTGCATTTGCTTGCTGGCGCGGCAAACGTAGCGGAGAGCTTGGCAGCAGCTGCGCGGACGAGCGCGAGGGCTGTTTACTGTTCCGTGCAGCTCGCCCGGCGGGCCGGTTAATGTGACACACAGCTGGCAAAGTTTCAAATGATTCCTGAGCAAAGTCAAGTGTGTCTTGCCGATCCAATATGTCCATCACTTGTTGAAGGGAGGGATTGACTAGTTTCAAAATCTGTTCCCTTATACGAACATCAGAAACTTTCTGTGCAATTGCATCACGTACCATAGTATCTGAATTAGGGAGTCCACATTCACACTCAAAAGCACAATCCCTAGTAAGGCCTTGCAAAGTTGCAACCCACTCCCGATTAGTTTGACCGGCCATACGTTTTGTACGAAAGAACGTATACCTTTTTGCAACTTCATTGACTGATTCCTTGAAATATGCATCTAATGCAGACAAAATTTCGTCGTAGGACAGAGTTGCTACGTCGCGTCGTGGAAACAATTTCACTATCACTCGGTACGTCTGGACGCCTACACACAAAAGCAAAAAAGGCTGCCGCTCGTTAGCTTGAATTCTGTAGGCGGCGAGATGGAATCCAAATTGGCGGGACCACTCCGTCCAGCTTTCGAGTGCCGCATCAAAAGGACGAAAAGGTGGTGCAACTGCGTGTTGTGGCTGCGGTAGCGGTGAAGCGGCGGCTGCCGCATCATTTTGCAGTGCACGTTGACCCTGGACGAGCTGTCCAAGGGCATCCAATAAGGCCTGCGTCTGCTGATTCTGCAAGCGATAAAATTCGGACAGTACATCTGGAGATTGTGGCGAAGCCATGACAAGTAAATTAGGGCAATACGAACGCTAAATCCTCGTTGCCAATGTAGTGGTGGCAGAAGAGCCAACACCGTGTTGCTAGAGGAGGCCGAAATACACACGTTTAAAGCTCACGCAGACTGGCGTGAGGTCTGGAACAATTAAAGGAGTTGAGTCTAATAAGAAAAGAACGTAGTTCTTGGAATACTTAACTTTAATCCATAATTGGTGTACATCGCTCTTGACGGTACATGTTTTATAATTTCAATATTAACTGGTAATGGCGCCTTGCTAGGTCGTAGCAAATGACGTAGCTGAAGGCTATGCTAACTATCGTCTCGGCAAATGAGAGCGTAATTGTCAGTGAACCATTCCTAGCAACGTCGGCTGTACAACTGGGGCGACTCCTAGGAAGTCTCTTTAGACCTGCCGTGTGGTGGCGCTCGGTCTGCAATCACTGACAGTGGCGACACGCGGGTCCGACGTATACTAATGGACCGCGGCCGATTTAAAGGCTACCACCTAGCAAGTGTGGTGTCTGGCGGTGACACCACACTCCGAAGCAGGAACGTGTCTAAGCCGTGGCGACTGGCGGTAGGGTATTCTACTTGCATCGCAGATATCGATATTCGGTTGTCTTGCTATCTTTGACTGCTCCCCCCGGCGGTTTTCCGGGTGAACGTGTGACGAGTGAGTCTCCGGTCGGCGTTCAATGAGCCAACTTGTGATGAAAACAGGCGTGCTCGTCGCCCTTGTCTTTTGTCGCGCCGGATGTACGGTGCCGATCACTGGGCGCCTTGACGTGCAAAATTGTGGTGGGTTCGTCGTCTCACGCTGAAAAGCTTCCCAGCTTGTAATTTGCAAGCTCCAGGTTACGTATGACTTTTTTCCGCGCTTAACTAAGATGATTGTTGAAACTTATTGTGGCATGGGTAGCTGCTGGAGATGGTTCTGAACTTGGTTCCACAGTGGCTATTTTAAGGCGACTGATGTTCCTCATTTCGTTTCTCAACATCTGTGGTGTGTGTGTTTTAAGTGGTTTTTCATGCAAATTTTAACTTGTTTTAGGACATACTGACCGCTTTGGGACTGGTTGCGGTTGTGTACGCGCCCGGCACCCGTAGAGTTAATGGTTTAATCATTTGCCACGGCAGAATTTGGTACGTTTATTTAATGTTCAAAGTGTCTTAAGGCAACTGGAAATGATCTTTAAGTTTCCTGCTAATTTACTTGGAGACGGGTAATGTTAGAGTATTGATCCATATGAATTTGGGGGCATGCTTATTATATATTCCAGTGTGGCTGTGATTTGACCTCGTTTTCGTTGCAATCCAATTGTGCTGCAGGCCATTTGTTAAGTCTGCTCGTTTCCTGGCGTCGGTGCGGTTATGGATTCATGTCAGGACCGCTCATTGTGAGGCCGGTTGGACTAAACATAAATACATACCGCCTGCTAGTGAGCCTGTGCCCAAGCCGTGGGAAGTGAACGCTCGTAATGCCTGCCGGCCGTGGCGTTATTCCTTCCGAATACTGCTGTGAGCCTTAACGCTGTTCTCCAAAGTCCGTTAGTTAACTGAGGCCACTTTATTAATATTAGCGTTTCTGTGAGTCATTTTACTGGTTGAATTATTACCAGCCATTCTTATTTAACACTTAGGTTAATCATTTGTGTATCTTTAATGAATGTCCAACTTGTTATCCTTCCCGAGAGCCAGATTTGCGACCTTGGTTGGCCAACTTTGCATTTTTAGTATAAGCAAGTTTCACTGTGGACCTTTATGTGTTCAGTTTTATTAAGCTTTAACATCTTTGGTTTTTAATGAAGTTGTGGTATTATGTGGCTGTGTAACTTTGGGTTGAAAGTGTATAGTGTTACTAGTCTTTTGAGACATGGTTAAACAGGAACGATTGTTTATGATTATTTCACCGTGCCTACTATCTATGATTTTGGTTGCGGACGCAAAATATTATTCTTATTCGTGATTGTGTAATTCAGTTAAAGTGAAGATTTGTATATTGCATCAGTAAGAGGGCAAATGTCCAATTTGAAGCTTATAATAAAGTCTGTTTTGAGTCAAATTAAAATTGTAAAACAATCATAAGCTTGTCCATCACTAGTGATGGACTTCCTATTTCCTTTAAATAACTGTGGTGAGATTGTAATTTTGATTTTCTAAAGAACTGAGTACTACCACGGTTCAGTGTCTTTGCGCTTTTTCGTCCCTTCTTTTTCGCATCTTCATGTGGCGTGAACACGGAAGAGTTCGACATTGACATTGACATTGACATTGACAAGGTGTCCCTCTAAGACCATCCAGTTCGCCAACAATTGCGGTGCCAACGATGTACCTTTGTTAAAATATACCTGTCAGAAACTTACACCAATTCAGCCTTGCGGCTTCTTACCACCTGAAGGTAAGCACTCATGATGAGTCTAGCTCCTAACCCTTAGGCTCTAGAGCAGCCTAGCGACTGAATTGGTGTCAAAGCTTCTCACAGGTACGTTTTCAGCCTTTCAAGTTTCGCAGGAGAGCTCCTGCGAAGTTTGGAAGGTAGGAGACGAGGTACTGGCGGAAGAAAGGCTGTGAGGACGGCCGTGACTCGTACGTGGGTACCTCACTCGGTAGAGCACTTGCCCTCGAAAGACGAAGTTCCCGTGTTCGTGTCTCCGTCAGGCCCACAGTTTTAATCTGCCAAGAAGTTTCATACCAGCGCACACTGAGCTGCAGAGTGAAAATTTCGTTTTGGAAACATTTCATATGTGCTTAAGAAAGGTGCCAGGGTGGCACCGTCAGTGTTGCAAAACTGGATGGTCTCAGGGGGACTCTTTGCCACTTTACGCACTCACGTATCAATGTTGAACCCTCCAGTGATCACGCCACAGGAGGTCGCGAAAAAACGACGAATGAAAATGTGTAACTACAAGTTACTGCGTCGGATCACACTCAGATTTCGGCGAATAGTGTTGTAAGGTCCATAGAGACTGTACCCTGTGTGGCACAGCAAAACTTGCTGTCACGATACACTCCAAAGTGGTGAGATAACGTTCAGTGGAGTGGCAGCCCCACGATGTCCTTAGAGTAGGGCTGAGACGCCCAGGGGGTAACATGAGTGGCGAAATTTGTCAATAACATCGTCCTGTTGCTAATCGCAGTGTGAATAATCGTTTTCGTCCGCGAAATTTGGGGGAATGAAAGCGCCAAGGGGAAGGGTGCTTTCACTGACTGCCTTTATGCCACTCCCTAAGGACTTTTCTTGTTAGTTACGAGCGGTGGAGTGTCTGAAATGTTTCCCTCGGCTATCTACACGAAAATCGTATGATTTCAGCGCTGTGTGTCGCAGTTCTGACCGCCATCGCAGAGGCGTCAGAAAAGGGGATGAAACGAAATTCAGTGCCAATGTAACAGCATCAACTCACCTTATAACTCACATGAACTGCTGAGCTGTGGTCCTTTTTTCGCAAGTTTCGACGACTTGCCGTTCGAAAATTCGCCAAGCCCAAGAACCACGTCGCGGGATGTTACACTTTCGCACCGTTACAGAGCAAGGTTGCGCGCAACTTGGAGAACCAAAACTCAGATTTGTACGTTATAATAGTAGACAATTGGGGATTTAGAAAAAAGTTTAATTTTTTTGTGCAGTGTACTTTAAAGAGCTACTGACCCTCCTAAAGTAAGGGAGAACATCGTGAAGTAAATAAACCCTTGTAACCCTCCCTGCCGTTCACGCACTGCACTTTACTATTTTCATAGTTCATTTTTGACATAGTCCAATACACTATGAAGCGTCACTGCTGTCCACGGAAGACTTCGTGTCATGTCTTTAACTGTGACGTCTAGTGATTAATTAACCTTTTTCACTACATGAAGTTCCCCTCTATAGCACAACAACCATTTTTAATTCTACTTAACTAGTGTTTCATTATACTGCACACTATCTCGGCTCCCTAAATTTTTAACAATTATGTGACTTAAAGGACGTTCGACTGTAACTAAGAGCCGGCCGCTGTGGCCGCGCGGTTCTAGACTCTTCAGTCCGGAGCCACGCTGCTGCTACGGTCGCAGGTTCGAATCCTGCTTCGGGCATGGATGTGTGTGATGTTTTTAGCTTAGTTAGGTTTAAGTAGTTCTAAGTTTAGGGGACTGATGACCTCAGACGTCAAGCCCCATGCTTAGAGCTTAGAGCCATTTGAACCATTTGACTGTATCTAAAGTATGTCATATACTCTATAAGTCCTGACTGTCTCCTGGCGTATACAACTTTCAAGTGCGGTCGCTGAAAGTGTTACCTGGATGAATTCCCGGAAGTTATTTGAAATACTCTATAAGTCGTCTTTTATTCTTGCAGCTAAACAACTAATGATTGTTTTATTTTTTGTATTTTGACTGTGATGCACCTAAAACGTAGCTCATACAACACTTTTTAAATGTTTTGTAACAAGGTGGAAGTAGACGGCATACTTCCGAAGCCATCTCTAACGGATTTCTACAGTTGCTTAATGTGGGTCGGGATTCTTTGCCGAAGAAGAATGGGTGGTGGAGCCGAAGAGGGTTGTTTGCAGTCATTGGTTGGCGGCACGAAGAATATCGCGGCGTTTCCCCAGTGTGACGGTCTTCGGTTTCTGATGGCGTGTCCTGCCACTGCTGCTGCCGCCACGTCGCCAACCTGCCGTATTTCACTCGTAGTATGTGTTTACTCATTGCAGCTATTCACAAGTGATCTAGGGCAGCTGGTTAGATAGTTCAGCGTGTTCGGTAAGAGGGCTGGGTTCAAATGGTTCAGATGGTTCTGAGCACAATGGGACTTAACATCTGAGGTCATCAGTCCCCTAGAACTTAGGACTACTTAAACCTAACTAACCTAAGGACGTCACACACATCCATGCACGAGGCAGGATTCGAACCTGCGACTGTAACAGTCGCGCAGTTCCGGACTGAAGCAGGGCTGCGTGTTCTCTGTAAAAACTGAGCGATGTATTCCGAGATGAACTCGAAGGGGCATCATGTGAAGTCCGCCCAGACCAAATAACCAGAACAACGATAATAAACAAAATGAAAAACAAGGTGTGAATTCTTTTATTAGTAATCACGATGTCCTGAGTCACGGGTTTGAACCGCGTTACTGCTTAAATTGTGAACAAAAATCGTTAGCATTGGTTGCCGGAGACTTCCTACGTAAGAAATTACTCTCGTTCTGACAACGGATTTGTCAAAGGCGGTGGAGGAGCGTACAGTGGTTCAGGGCACTCTCTTAACCTTGGGGTGGAAAAATGCCCTAAAAAGCGGAAGAAACAGCAACGATCAACGGCGTAAGGATACAGAAGGTAAAGGAAACTATTACATTAAAGACACATAATGTGTCGTTAGCATTGGTTGCCGGAGACTTCCTACGTAAGAAATTACTCTCGTTCTGACAACGGATTTGTCAAAGGCGGTGGAGGAGCGTACAGTGGTTCAGGGCACTCTCTTAACCTTGGGGTGGAAAAATGCCCTAAAAAGCGGAAGAAACAGCAACGATCAACGGCGTAAGGATACAGAAGGTAAAGGAAACTATTACATTAAAGACACATAATGTGTCTTCAGAGAAATTGTAGCCTCTAACTCATAAAGTATCATGACAATCTCATCATTGGCAAAAGATTCCGGACTAGTCCCCCATTCGCACCTTCGAGAGGAGACTGTCAAAGTGGAGGTGACCATGAGAAAAAGTTGGAATAACTAAAGATAGGATAACGTTCTACGAATCGGCGCGTGGAACGTCAGATACTTGAAAGTGGTAGGGTAGCTAGAAAATCTAAAAAGGGAAATGCTTGGGCAAAATATGAATATAGTCAGCATCAGTGGAATGAAATGGGAAGAAGACAAGGATTTCTGGTCAGATGAATACCAGGACTATGTCAACAGCAGCAGAAAGTGGTAAAACGGTAATAGAATTCGTTATAAATAGGAAATAGGGCAGAGAGTGAGTAACATTGAACAGTTTAGTGAGACGGTCGTTCTCATCAGAGTCGGCAGAAAAACAGTACCAACAAAGACAGTTCAGGTATGTAAGCCGACGTCACAAGTAAAAAATGAAGACGTGAGATATATGAGGATAATGAACGGATAAGCCAGTACATAAAGGGAGATGCAAATCTAATATTCATGGGGCTTGGAATGCGGTTGTAGGGAAAGGACTGGAAGAAACGGTTACGGGAGAATATGGGGTTGGTAGCAGGAATGAGAGAGAAAAAATTCTAATAGCTTTCTGTAATAAATTTCAGCTAGTAATAGCGAATACTCTGTTCAAGAATCACAAGAATAGGAGGTATATTGAAAAAAGACCAGGGGATACGAGAAGATTCCAGTTATATTACATCATGGTCAGGCAGAGATTCGGAAATCAGATAATGGATGTCATACCCAGGAGCACATACAGATTCATATCACAATTCAGTAGTGATGATGGAGTAGGCTGAAATTTAAGCTACTAGTCAGGAAGAATCAATGCGCAAAAATTGGGACACGGAATGAAGAGATATGCTTGAAGGCCTTTGAGGCAATAGACACTGCAGTAAGGAATAGCTTAGTAGGCAGTTCAGCTGAAAAGGAGTGAACGTACCTAAAAAGAGCAATCACAGAGGTTGGAAAGAGTAACGTAAGTACAAAGAAGGCAAGAAGATGGAAAGAGTAACGTAGGTAGAAAGAAGGTAACTGCGAAGAAACCATTGGTAACAGATAAAATACTTCAGCTGATCGACGAAAGAAGGAAGAACAAAATTGTTCAAAAAATGCAGTAATATCGAAATACATATCACTTATAAATGAAGTAAATAGGAAGCGCAGGGAATTTAAAAGAGCTCTGGACGACTTAACATCAAATAAGGCAGAAACAATAGCTATTGCATCGGAATTTGTAAAATCCTTGGGGGAATCGGCAACAAAACAACTTTTCGCGTTGGTGTGTAGAATGTATGAGACTGTCGAGCAACAGACTTTCAGGAAAACATCATCCCCACAATTCCGAAGATAGCAAGCGCTGACAAATGCGAGAATTATCGCACAAGCAGCTTAACAGCTCATGCGTCCAAGATGCTGACAAGAATAGTATTCAGACGAATAGGAAAGGAAGTTGAGAATGTATTCCAAGACGGTTTGTTTGGCGTTAGGAAATGTAAAGGCACCAAAGAGGCAATTCTGACGCTGCGGTTGTTAATGGAAGCAAGATCGAAGAAAAATACATTTATCCACCTGAAAAAACGTTCGACAATGTCAAATGGTGCAAGACGCACGAAGTTTTGAGAAAAATAGGGGTACGCTATAGGGAGAAATAGGTAATATACGATATGTACAGATAGAGAAAGTGTATGAGGATATTTAAAGGGTAATGCAGTATGTAAAGGGGGACGAAAATCTAATAGTCATGGGCGACTGGAATGCAGTTGTAGGGGAAGGAGTAGAAGAAAAGGTTACAGGAGAATGTTACAGGAGAATATGGGCTTGGGACAAGGAACGAAAGAGGAGAAAGACTAATTGACTTCTGTAACAAGTTTCAGCTAGTAATAGCGAATACCCTGTTCAAGAATCACAAGAGGAGGAGGTATACTTGGAAAAGGCCGGGAGATACGGGAATATTTCAATTAGATTATATCATGGTCAGACAGAGATTCCGAAATCAGATACTGGACTGTAAGGCGTACCCAGGAGCAGATATAGACTCTGATCACAATATAGTAGTGATGAAGAGTAGGCTGAAGTTCAAGACATTAGTCAGGAAGAATCAATACGCAAAGAAGTGGGATACGGAAGTACTAAGGAATGACGAGATACGTTTGAAGTTCTCTAACGCTATAGATACAGCAATAAGGAATAGCGCAGTAGGCAGTACAGTTGAAGAGGAATGGACATCTCTAAAAAGGGCCATCATAGAAGTTGGGAAGGAAAACATAGGTACAAAGAAGGTAGCTGCGAAGAAACCATGGGTAACAGAAGAAATACTTCAGTTGATTGATGAAAGGAGGAAGTACAATCATGTTCCGGGAAAATCAGGAATACAAAAATACAAGTCGCTGAGGAATGAAATAAATAGGAAGTGCAGGGAAGCTAAGACGAAATGGCTGCAGGAAAAATGTGAAGACATCGAAAAAGATATGATTGTCGGAAGGACAGACTCAGCAAAAAGGAAGTCAAAACAACCTTTGGTGACATTAAAAGCAACGGTGGTAACATTAAGAGTGCAACGGGAATTCCACTGTTAAATGCAAAGGAGAGAGCAGATAGGTGGAAAGAATACATTGAAAGCCTCTATGAGGGTGAAGATTTGTCTGATGTGATAGAAGAAGAAACAGGAGTCTATTTAGAAGAGATAGGGGATCAAGTAGTAGAATCGGAATTTAAAAGAGCTTTGGAGGACTTACGGTCAAATAAGGCAGAAGGGATAGATAACATTCCATCAGAATTTCTAAAATCATTGGGAGAAGTGGCAACAAAACGACTATTCACGTTGGTGTGTAGAATATATGAGTCTGGCGACATACCATCTGACTTTCGGAAAAGCATCATCCACACAATTCCGAAGACGGCAAGAGCTGACAAGTGCGAGAATTATCGCACAATCAGCTTAACAGCTCATGCATCGAAGCTGATTACAAGAATAATATACAGAAGAATGGAAAAGAAAATTAAGAATGCGCTAGGTGACGATCAGTTTGGCTTTAGGAAAAGTAAACGGACGAGAGAGGCAATCCTGACGTTACGGCTAATAATGGAAGCAAGGCTAAAGAAAAATCAAGACACTTTCATAGGATTTGTCGACCTGGAGAAAGCGTTCGACAATATAAAATGGTGCAAGCTGTTCGAGATTCTGAAAACAGTAGGGGTAAGCTATAGGTAGAGACGGGTCATATACAATATGTACAACAACCAAGAGGGAATAATAAGAGTGGACGATCAAGAACGAAGTGCTCGTATTAAGAAGTATGTAAGACAAGGCTGTAGCCTTTCGCCCCTACTCTTCAAACTGTACATCGAGGAAGTAATGATGGAAATAAAAGAAAGGTTCAGGAGTGGAATAAAAATAAAAGGTGAAAGGATATCAATGATACGATTCGCTGATGATATTGCTATCCTGAGTGAAAGTGAAGAAGAATTAAATGATCTGCTGAACGGAATGAACAGTCTAATGAGTACACAGTATGGTTTGAGAGCAAATCGGAGATAGACGAAGGTAATGAGTAGTAGTAGAAATGAGAACAGCGAGAAACTTAACATCAGAATTGATGGTCACGAACTCAATGAAGTTATGGAATTCTGCTACCTAGGCAGTAAAATAACCAATGACGGACGGAGCAAGGAGGACATCAAAAGCTGAGTTGCTATGGCAAAAAAGGCATTTCTGGCCAAGAGAAGTCTACTAATATCAAATACCGGCCTTAATTTGAGGAAGAAATTTCTGAGGATGTACCTCTGGAGTACAGCATTGTATGGTAGTGAAACATGGACTGTGGGAAAACCGGAACAGAAGAGAATCGAAGCATTGGAGATGTGGTGCTATAGACGAATGTTGAAAATTAGGTGGACTGATAAGGTAAGGAATGAGGAGGTTCTATGCAGAATCGGAGAGGAAAGGAATATGTGGAAAACACTGATAAGGAGAAGACACAGGATGATAGGACATCTGCTAAGACATGAGGGAATGACTTCAATGGTACTAGAGGGAGCTGTAGAGGGCAAAAACTGTGGAGGAAGACAGAGATTTGAATATATCAAGCAAATAATTGAGGACGTAGGTTGCAAGTGCTACTCTGAGATGTAGAGGTTAGCACAGGAAAGGAATTCGTGGCGGGCCGCATCAAATCAGTCAGTAGACTGATGACCAAAAACAAAAGAAAAAAAAACAAGATCCAAGAGGGAATAATAAGAGTGGACGACCGAGAACGAAGTGCTCGTATTAAAAATGGTGTAAGACAGGGATATAGTCTTTCACTCCTACTGTTCAATCTGTACAACAAGCAATGAAGGAAACAAAAGAAAAGTTCAGGAGTGGAACTAAAATTCAAGGTGAAAGGATATGAATGAAATGATTCGCTGATACAATTGCTACCCTGAGTGAAAGTGGAGAAGAATTACATGATCTGCTGAACGGAAGAAACAATCTAATGAGTACAGAATAAAGATTGAGGATAAGTCGAAGAGAGACCAAGATATGAGAAGTTGCAGAAAAGAGAACAGTGAGAAAGTAACATCAGGATTAATGGTCACGAAGTAGATGAAGTTAAAGAATTCTATTAGCTAGGTTGCAAAATAACGAATGACGAACGGAGCAAGCAGGACATCAAAAGCAGACTAGCACTGGCAAATGGGGCAAGGGCCTTTGTTACACGGCTGTTACGAAGCCGCTGACGGAGCAGTCCACTGTCCACTGGTGATCACTGACCGACATTGGCAGTGGCCTGATTTCATCTTCATCTTTTACTTGTAACTCTACATTGCCTCCATTCTTCTACAAAGAAAAATCGCCCTCATATTTTACTGAAGCTCAGTTTTCACACGCCACCAGTACCTCTATTGTACCGGCCACCCGGACACTTCAATCGTTGCTTTTACGATTTCTTCACGTTTTTCATGCAGCCATTTCATCTTAGCTTCCCTACACTTCCCATTTGTTTCATTCCTCAGGGACTTGCGTTTCTATATCCCTGAATTTCCCTGAACGTTCTTGTACTTCCTTCTTTGATCGATCAATGATTACGGTTTCCGAAAACCGGCTGATTTATTCACGAGAAAGAACAAATTGAGCATGAGCCGTGCCGGCTCGTTCGTATTTGAATCGTCCGTCTCGTCATCCCGATTTGGAGGCTTCACGTTGAGTTTCATAGAGGACGCTGCCAGGTTACGAGGGAGCCGGGGAGTGATGTGCCAGGAACGCCGAGTTTTGGCTGGAGGCGTGCTGAGGTCCGGGCGGGAAGCGGAGACGTGATCTCGAAGCATCTTGGAGCGTATTTTTTACCGATGCCGGACGCGGGTTAGTGTATGTGCGCTTGAGCTTACGATGTTCTCTTAGCGACTGAGTTACTAGTTTGCCTGACGGTCGTTTCTGGCTCGGAAACAAACATGTAAGCACGCAGTGTGAGACCCCCGACCAATTCGGATTGTTTATTCGGAACCATTCGTTTCGTAGAAGCGTTGGCTGATTTCTCCTAGAAGCGGAAATTGCCTTGTTCGATCTTAGTGTGTGGCCTTATCGCATACCCGCCCTTCTTGTTCAAAATGTGTGTGAAATATTATGGGACTTAACTGCTAACGTCATCAGTCCCTAAGCTTACACACTACTTAATCTAAAGTATCCTAAGGACAAACACACACACCCATGCCCGAGGGAGGACTCGAACCTCCGCCCTTCTTGTCCCCCAAACTTCGTTTTCTGACAATTTTGGATGAATACGTTGGTGAACTGATCCCCACCTTTCGACCTTTGCTCAGCAGTGTTCATGGAATGTTATTGAGCCTGTGTTTTTCTCTGGCATTTTCTTTATCATTATACATTACACTACGCTTTTCACCTGTAGTTTTAGTCTGCTTATCTTACTGTGGGTTAAATGAGTGCGTCAGTGTGGTACCGGCAAACAGTTGTTACGAACTTAGACGCGCTTTTAGTGCATTTCACTGTCACTAATGTGGCGGCTAATTTGCTTGTTTTAGTCTTATTGCAGCCAACAGCCGACTCCCAACTTGGCGCGTTTTGTTTTTGTTTGGACACCGATAGGCCGCAACCCCCCCCCCCCCCCCCCTCACAGATCAGCTGTATGGTTCCGAAAGCTATGTGCTTTTAAGGTATAATTAGTGTCTACTGTTTTCTGGTAGCCGTGAAGCTTACGTTGAGTAAGGTTACTTGCTTAAAAGCAAGTAAGGTTATTTGCTTAAAACTTCCCAGAGTGTGACTAGAAAATTAATACTGTTGCTCCGTTTGTAATTTAACAGTATGTATTGAGGCTTTAAATCTGTTCATTTGTTTCTTTAAGTGGCTCTTAGAAGAGCCAGCTTGCTTTAACTAAACGGTCACCATGCCAATTTAATCTAAAAATTGGAACTGTTGCTCTATTTACAATTTAAGTTTGGCATGTAGTGAGGCTTTAGTACTTTTCACTTGTTTTCTTAAGCGGCTCTTAATAGAGTCCAGCTGCTTAACTAAACGACCACTGTGCTGATTTAATCTAAATATTAGAACTGTTAGTCTATTTTTAGTTTAAGTGCGGCATGCCTTGAGCCCTTAGCAGATTGTACTTGTTTCTGTTCTCGTTTGACTCAGTTAGTCGACCCCTGGGTCGAATTTACTTTAAATCTTGTGCTACCACTCTGTTCAAAATATAAATGTGTTAATGTTCTCAGTATCTAAGACCAATGTGCCGTACCCTTTGAAATATTGCCATTTAAAGTCTATAGCCGATCTACAGTCAGAAGATTGGCATTTCTCTTCCTGTCCTTTTGTAAAAAATAAATAAAAAGAAAAAGAAAAGTAAAAAATTAATTACCTTAAAATTACATTGAATCCGCCACTGGGCGAGTTTAATTGTAAATCGAAATACTTTTTTTCGTAAATGTTTAGAAGCCCATGGTGATATAGCTTTTTTAAAAGTTTCTACATTGTTGTTACCTTTTAAATTATTTGTGAATTTTTTAACCAATCGGCCACCGAGTAGAATGTAAGCTTAAATCTCAATGCAGCATTTGGTCGTAATTTATAGGGACACTACACGGTACTTTTCCAAGCGTTATTACTTAAAACCACCTGCTAGGTTTGGTCAGAGATTTCGTATTTCTCTAACGATTATTTTATTTAATTTTTTTAAGGGCCCATGCCATCGGAAACTTTATTATTTAAAAAAGTCGTGATACCGATTGCTTTGAGTCCTGAATTACTGGCTCTAGATAACTGAATGGTCTTAAGTCGATACTTGTAAGATGTAAGAGTTCATCTAACAGAGTCTGCACCGTTTCCTTTTATTCTTAATATTAGGCTTTAATTAAGAGTCACTGAACATTCAGTTTCTCTTTGGGATTTGTCATATATATATGAGACATTCTAAAACGTATACTTATATTAATAATATTAGTTTACGTTATCATCAACACAAACTTATGGTTTTTAAATGGAGACCCCGTTTTATTTCAATAACCTGAAAAATCACAAAAAGAATGGCGTTGGTTGCATCGCAATACATCAATTACATGCCGGGAAATTGCAAAGCGAAGTTGACGCTTCAAATGAGCGAAACACACCCCTACTGCATATCCCGAGACGCAAACGTGAACCCCACGTTCCCCATAATCACGATGTGGTTGGGATACTATGATGTGACAAATCCTGTACTTCATGCTATTTACTAGATACAATGCAGTCACACACAATGAAAAATAAGAAAAATGTTTACTCGCTCGTGCTTTATTGATCCTTGTATTGTATTATATTGTATTGTATGTTAATCTGGGGCCTAGAAACGATGGAGAGGCTCCGTCCCCGCCGCAGCCGCAGTGGTCCGCAACCCCACGACGACTACCGCAGTCCACTTCACCCCTCCGCCACCCCACACCGAACCCAGTGTTATTGCGCGGTTGGGCCCAGGGTGGACCTCCCTCCGGGGAACGTCTCACACCAGACAAGTGTAGCCCCTATGTTTGCCTGGTAGAGTAATGGTGGTGTACGCGCACATGTAGAACTTCTTTGCACAGCAATTGCCGACATAGTGTAGCTGAGGCGGAATAAGGGGGACCAGTCCGCATTCGCCGAGGCAGATGGAAAATCGCCTAAAAACCATCCACAAACTGGCCGGCTCACCGGACCTCGACACGAGTCCGCCGGGCGGATTCGTGCCGGGGACCAGGCGCTCCTTCCCAATCCGGAAAGCCGTGAGTCAGACCGCACGGCTAACCGGGAGGGCTTTATTGATCTTTACTACACTACTAGACTGGACATTACAGTAACGAAATACCGAATATCACCGGTCAGGGTAATTAAGGATTTAACAGAGGGGTAACCTCAATTACATAATGGTACATGACATGTACTGGTCATGTCACTGAACATTTTCAATGATTACGTCACAACTGAATTTATTCACATGATGAAACGACTAGACAAATGTATAACAGTAGCTACGAAACAAACATACGTTTTCTCTGAAACACGCAAAATGTACGTCGATATGCAATCACAAATCTCACAGCAGAGACGCTACAACATATGATTGAAGAGATCGCCATTTACAGAGCAGCATCGCTGTGCACGCTCCAAAACTCATCGACTCACTGCTGTCAATGTTTTTCGTATTATTGCTGTTGGAAACTTCTGATACACATTTTTTACATCTTCTCAGACAAAGATGTTCATAGGAATGTGGTCCGGAGACCGCGCTAGAAATCTCTGAACAGGACTGCCCAGTCATATTCATGGATTTGAGAATTGATTTAGTATACTGACCGATACTGTTCTGTAGTTTGTGCGTAGATAAATAGTATTAGCAAGAGGGAAACCGTTATGTGGATATTCAGTGCTCATGGCAGGCAAACCTATGATTACTTTCGACGCTCGTGATAACAGGAAGTTAAACGCTAATTTCCCTTTCGACCTCCTCCTTTTCCTCCTCCTCATGACAACAGTAAAAGTAAGATTACGTACATCAGTCACATCGCGATTATGAGCATTGTGGGGTTCATGTTTGAATTCACGATGGGCAATGGAGGCGCGTTTCGTTTATTTCAAGAGTCAGTTAAGTTTTGCAATTTCTAAGGAAGTTACTGCATTATTTCGATGCAACTAACGCCATTCTTTTTGTAGTTTTTCATATTATTAATTGCGTAAGAAATAATATGGGTTATCCATTTTAAAAAAGTTAGTTTTTGTTGAAATGACATTTGATTACACTTTAGAATGTTTCATAGCGTTTACTTTCATAAGCTCCTGCCTTACACTCATAGCCGCGAAAGTCGTTTTCAGTGTCTATTGTTGATCCAGAAATATTAGCAATGAAACATTCAAGTGGACCACCCAATAAAAGTGAGACTACTTTGAGAGGTAGTAGTACTCTTAGAAACAAGAAAACAAAGTCAAAGTAAACATGGGTCCAGAAGCGCATCCGTTCTGAGATAATCCCAATAAATATGGGTCCGGAAACGCATGCTTTCTGCAATAAACACGTGTTCACAGGAAGTGTTTAACGTGGCATCTAAATCACGACAATGCACCCCTCTGCTCTCCAGCGTAAGAAATGCCACACGTTTTGAAATACCCCTGCTGTTGTTGTACTTGCTGGTGTGCATTGAAGACACAACCCTGTAGTGTGTGTACATCGTTGATTGGCGTGGATTAGATCAGTTCCTTCAAGTTTCCCCTCACCAAAAGTCTATGGGATTGAGGTCTGGATAACGAGCAGGCCAGGGTGCGGGATCCCCACGACCAATCTAACTGTCCTGAAATGTCTGCATCAGAAGTTTGCGCATATTGTGACGAAATTGTGCTGGTGCGCCATCACGCATGAATCATATTTTTATTCGTTACTGCACTGACACATCCTCCAGCAAGGTAGGCTATACATTAATGAGAAAATCCAGATAATGCGCCCCAGTTAACCTTTGTGGTAGCACGTTTTTATATGTAGCCAAGTACGCCTGGTCACACAGTGACTCCTGAATGTCTTGTGGATTTACATCTGCCCACATACACTGAAGCGCCAAAGAAACTGTTATAAGCGTGCTTATTCAAATACAGAGATATGTAAACAGGCAGAATACGGTGCTGAGGTCGGCAATGCCTATATAACACAACAAGTGTCTGGCGCAGAGCGGTTACTGTTGCTACAACGGCAGGTTATCAAGATTCAAGTGACTTTAAACGTGGATTTATAGTCAGCGCACGTGCGATGGGACACAGCATCTCCGAGGTAGTGATGAAGTAGGGATTTTAATGCTGCGCCATCAACAAGTATCATTGAGCGAACCATTCCAAGAAACATCATCGATATGGCTTTCGTAGCCGAAGACCTTCGTGTAGTCTTGATAACTGCACGACACAAAGCTTTATGCATCGCCTCGACCCGTGAACACCGACATTGGACTTTTGATGATTAGAAACACGTTGCCTGATCGGGCGTGTCCTGTTTCAAATTGTATCCAGCAGATGGACGTGTAGGGATATATAGACAACCTCATGAATCTCTGTACCCTGCATGTCAGCAGGGTACTGCTCAAGCTGGTGAAAGCTGTGTAATGGTGTGGGGCGCGTCCATTTGGAGCGATATTGTCAGGTGACACGTGCTTTAGCATCCTGTCTGATCACTTACATCCATTCGTGTCCATTGCGCATTCCGACGGACTTGGGAAACTACAGCAGGGCGATGCGACACCCCACATGTCCGGAATTGCTACAGGGTGGCTCCAGGAACACTCTTCTGAGTTTAAACACTTCTGCTGGCCACCAAACACCACAGACATGAACAATATTGATCATATCTGGGATGCCTTGCAACGTGCCGTTCAGAATAGATCTCCACCACCTCGTACTCTTACGGATGGACTGCCCAGCAGGATTCACGGTGTCAGTTCCCTCCAGCACTACTTCAGAGAATAGTCGAGTATACACCACATCGAGTTGCGGCACTTATACGTGCTCACGATATTAGGCATGATTACCAGTTTTTTTGGCTCTTCAGTATATATTGGTTACGGAAAATCACAACACCGTCTCTTGTGACCCCTGCCTCATCGGTAAATAATATGTGAACAGTGGATCGGCGGCATACTTATGCAACAGCCATTGATAGAACAACAGTCTGCCACTATGATCCTGTGACCCTGGGGCCTGAATGTGCAGTAGATGGTATGAAATCTTTCCAGATAAGAGAATGAGACACACCTCCTGTTGCTGCTAATCGTCGCACACTGGTCCCAGGGGTTTCTTCCAGCAAACGTAACACACGCTGCTCCTTGTCAGGCATGCGGACTGTGTAGACCCTTTCACTGCCAATTTTCCCAGGTGTAACGGTACCTGTGTCCCTCAAATGCTGAAAAAGTCTGCCAAATAGCTCTGCGCTGTAAATATTTTTCAGCATAGAGGGCACGGCCCTGCTGGCGACGTCCTTTTGCTAAACCGTAGCACTTGTCGAATAGTATATTTTCATCGCTAACAGGTAGTGAAAGAAGGAAAATTTAAATGTAGTATACAGTTTGTCCGCACAAACAGCGCAATAACAGTAAACACGTAAGTGAATGCGCGTTTGGAAGAAAATGAAACACCATGATATGTACTCAGGCTAGTTGGTTGGTTTGTGGGAGGAAAGAGACCAGACTGCTACGGTCATCTGTCTATGTACTCAGGGTTGACACTACTGTGTAATAAGGAACACAAACACGACAGAAATTAAAGTACCCTACAACACCAATCCAACCACACATTTGACTGCAGACCATTAGTGGTGGGTAGAGTACTGTAAGACATCATAATACCCTGCCGACACATTTTACGAAGCACCAATGCAACGACCGTGCTAATGTCCGCAACTAAGCGTCGGGCATCTTTCCTAGAAACACGTGTAAATCTCTGGAAGCACTTGCTTCCGGACTCATGCTTATTGAACTCATTTTTCTTGTTTAGAGAACTACTACCACCTGTCAATGTATTCGATAGTATTTTTAACACCCTGTAACGCTGATTAAAAGAGTTGGTGGATGTCCTCCTGAGGGATATCATGCCAAATTTTGTGCAGTTTGGCGCGTTGGATCTTCAAAATCCCGAGCTGCTGGGAAAGACCTGTTCATAATGCTCCATACGTTCTCAATTTGGGAGACATCTGGCGACCTTCCTGGCCAAGGTAGGGTTTGACAAGCATGAGGACAACCAGCAAAAACTCTCGCCCAGTTGTCTTGCTAAAATGTAATCCCAGGATAGCTTGCGATGAAGGGCAACAAAACGGGGCGTAGAATATCGTCAACTTACTGCTGTGCTGTAACGGTTCCGCGGAGGAATTTTCATATGAAAAGAAATGACACCCCATACCATCACTCCTGGTTATCAGACCGAATGGCGATCTACAGACAGACTGGTATCTCACTGCTGCCAGGGCACCTCCACACACATTAAGGCCTGGATCTCGTTGACTGGAGTATAATTGTCTTCAGTGATGAGCCCCGTTTCGTTTTGAGAAAGATGACCTTTGGTTGTCATCCCGATGCACTCTTGCAGCACAGCGGTACATCGATGTTATCCTGGGTATGCATTTCCGCAGGATTATAGCCATCTGCACACGGTGAGAGTTTCTACTGCTTGTCTTCGTGCTTGCCAAACCCTACCTTGGCCGACAAGGTTGTAGGATATCTCCCAAAGTCAGAACATTTAGAGCATTATGTGCAAGATTCTCCTAAAAAGTCGAGGTTTTGGCAATCTAACGCGCCTAATTAGACAGAATTTGGAACGATACCCCTCAAAAGGACATCCAGTAATCCTGTTAATCAATGTCAAGCCGAATAATTGCTTGCATAAGGGCCAGAGGTGAGCCAACACGTTTCTCTTGGCTAAATCATCCAATTTTTCTGAAATTGTTTCTTTGCACGTACACATCACGTCTTCCAATTTCCGCCACATTCGGATAATTCCTTCGAGCTGCGATCGATGACTTATCTTTTATTTTTATTTTTTGTTATTATTGTATTAAAGTGTTTTTACATTTCTCATATACACCTCCATTCACTTTGTCCTTTGGCACTGTTTGCATTATCTGTCGCTAGCACCTAGCTCCACACATACACTATGTGATCAAAAGCATCCAGACACCCCCTGAAACATACGTATTTCATATTAGGTGCATTCTGCTGCCACCTACTGACATGTACTCCAGCGATCTCAGTAGTCATTAGACACAGTCAGAGAGCGGAATGGGGCGCACCGCGAAATTCACGGGCTTCGAACGTGGTCAGGTGATTGGGTGTCACTTGTGTCATACCTGTGTACGCGAGATTCCACACTCCTAAACATTCCTAGGTCCATTGTTTCCGAAGGGACACGTACAGCACAAAAACGTACAGGCCGACCTCGTCTATTGACTGACAGAGACCGCCGACAGTTGAAGAGGGTCGTAATGTCTAACAGGCAGACATCTATCTAGACCATCACACAGCAATTCCAAACTGCTTCAGGATCTACCCAAGTACTATGATAGTTAGGCGGGGGTGAGAAAACTTGGATTTAATGGCCGAGCGGCTGCTCAGGAGCCACACATCACGCCGGTAAATGTCAAACGACGCCTCGCTTGGTGTAAGGAGTGTAAACATTGGGCGATTGAACACTGGAAAGACGTTGTGTGGAGTGACGAATCAAGGTACACAATGTGGCGATCCGATGGGAATGTGTGGGTATGGTGAATGCCCGGTGAACGTCATCTGTCAGCGTGTGTGTAAGGCCAACAGTAACATTCGTAGGGGGTGGTATTTTGGTGTGGTCGTGTTTTTCAAGGAGGGGCTTACACCCCTTATTGTTTTGCGTGGCACTATTACAGCACAGGCCTACATTGATGTTTTAAGAACCTTCTTGTCCACTGTTGAAGAGCAATTCGGAGATGGCGATTGCATCTTTCAACACGGTCGAGCACCTGTTCGTAATGTACGGCCTAAGGCGGAGTTGTTACACGACAGTAACATCCCCGTAATGGACTGACCTGAATCTATAGAACACCTTTGGGATGTTTTGGAACGCCGACTTCGTGCCAGGCCTCACCGACCGACATCGATATCTCTCCTCAATGCAGCACTCCGTGAAGAATGGGCTGCCATTCCCCAACTAACCTTCCAATACCTGATTGAACATATGCCTGCGAGGGTGGAAGCTATCATCAAGGCAAAGGGTGGACCAACACCATATTGAATTCTAGAATTACGGATGGAGGGCGCCACGAACTTGTAAGTAATTATCAGCCAAATGTCCGGATACTACTGGTCACATAGTGTAGGTCTTAGTTCAGGGTTCACTTTCTTGTTTGTCAGACTCCTTCTGGTTGGAACATTTGCGACTAGTTTGAAAATAGTAAGTTAAAGCTTGGCAAGGATGGGTTATTGGCTACTTTTCGCTTTAAATTGTAGTATAAAGTTTCCTTTACTGCGAAAATCATACAGGTAATTAAGTTTGAGGATCCTATAAGCGAAGATCTAATATTCTAAATCTGCTAAGGAACAAAAGTAATGTTTTTTGACGGAACAAAATTACAGTGTACGAATTATGAATTAGCGCTCACGTTTTTATAGAACTATACTCCGCCTGAACAGGACATGAAGGCCCAACGGTAACGACCGGCCGCCGTATCATCCACAGCACACAGATGTCACTGGATGCGAATATGGAGGGGCGAGTGGTCAGCACACCGCTCTCCCGACAATATGTCAATTTACGAGACCGCACGTTTATAAAGATTAAACATTTATTATCACTCAGTAACTACAAGCTATACTACAAGATGAGAGAAAATTGCATTGAATTGTCCAGAAAAAGAAAATTAAAAAGTAGAGAGCAGAAGGTGTCTTACTCATTAATTTATTCAGAGTAAATTGTCTGTGTCCCATAGAGACAAAATATTACAATGGCTGCGAAACATACCAGAATATAGATATTTTAAGACATGTAATCAGTACGAAACAAAGATCTTAAATTTGCGGTATCATTACACAAACTAGTAAAAACTTCCAATGGTGATGTAGCATTTAGCAAGCAAGTTCTCCTTTTTTCAGCAAAGAATCATGAAATATTTTTACATTACTAAAGGTTGTGTATAAAATCGCCAACAGTTTTGCCTTCCTTTAGCATATTTACAAGTTCTCTCTGTTTAGTGTCACTGAATGTCGTGTTGAAATGCATTTTCCCACGCGAGATAGTTTTGATTGGTGCTGCAAAACCGATGTTAAGCTTTGTTGTGTTGATGACTTTATCAGTAGCAGTCTGGATGTCAATAATGTCATTTTCCTCCATTCTGAGTGTATTGGATGAGAAGGAAGAGTGTGCTGAAGTACTTATTATAAAGCATCAAGGACATAACGCTTAAGTATATTCTTGCGCTTTTATATTAAGGCAAAATTTCCATCAGACTATAGGAAACTATGGTCTGAAAACAAATACTTATATTCAATTAAATAAGCCAAAATACATTACTAATAGTATATATGTATAAGTACACGATTTTTGACTTGTCTACAGCACTTGTCACTCCAAATCACAATTTTCATTTTCTTACCAGTTACATTGACGGTATTTTTAGTGGAATTCGCAATATGGAATAGCCATGATGCTATATTGTTAGCTCCATGAGACGCTTTACCCTCATGCCACAATTATATTATTGTCTCACTGTTATGAGCATGAACCTCCTTCGCGTTCATTTTCCTGCAAATTGAACAATCTACTTTCGAGTTTATATTATAGTAACAGATCAGTTAATATTCTCTACAGTCAGCAAAACAGACGCTAAATACACCAGCTTAAGCCTGTAGGGGCAGCAGTGGGAGACAAACAAACGCATCTCAATGATAGCACAGGAGGTGAGCACCCCCAAATGCAGTAGAACAGCAAACAACTTTTAGCGAAGTGCATACATGAAATTAGCTGGCTAGCTGTTTTACAAAGACATAAGATGTCTCTGTCTAGTGGTGTGTAAGGGATGAAACTAAACCGAGGTGCCTCTTGTTCCCTTTTTTAATTTATTTGTGAACTTAGTTTCACTCGAAGGCACACAGTACAGAACACCAACACCCGCTTCTGGGCTCCCTCTTGAATTCAGTATAACAATAATGAAATGCCCATTAGCTCCCCTCCAACATACAAACTACATTAATCCTAGGATCATTACATCAAGAAAATACATGCACCAATGAGTGGGACAAGGTTCTCGAACAAAAGAAACATAAACGACAAGAAAGTTTTATAGGAATTACGCAATATAAAAAAGTAGAACTTTTACATATACTAACAGGGCGTACCAGTCAGCAGAATGACAACATGGTCATTGTCAATGCCAACACTGCCAGTATTAAATTTAATGAAGATCCCACGTTTGCCACAAGTCATGAAATATGCACTAAACGATTAGAGACAGCCCAGACAGAAACAAGGAGCGCACATATGCCCCACAGTATATCAGCTAGCCACAGGAAAATCACTTGTAAACTAGAAAATTAACCAGGATACCCGGGGCGAAAACACTTGTTACTTGGGTCCAAAATTTCCCTCCATAGCAGGAAATGGGTGCTTACCATGAAATTCACAGCAGTGACACAAAATGGAATTCCAATAAGTATCTTGGCGCTAACAACATGCACCTCAACCAGTCTGTCGACTTCAAGTGATGTTCAACCCACAAGGGTGTCAACACGTCCATGGCAACAGTAGACCCTAACTATACACAGTTCTCCCGACAAGACTACCCTAGAATGTCACACATGTGCGTATACTTACACTCAGTGCTGCCTCCCTCTCCCTAGGGGTGGGGGGAGGCATCTTTTGGTTACCCAACAACTGGTCAGATACATTTGCTGTGAATGGCTACTATCAATATAAGGGCGTGGTCCCAAAGTGGAATGTGCGCAGCTCACTTTCTCAGTTGTCAGATAATTCTCTTCTGCCCCATTACGCTGCATGGATGTATACCAAGTTGAGTGTTCCTGTTCATTAATTACCTGACTCGAAAAGCATACTAATGCGAAATTTCTGGGACTATATGACAGTATAAACGTTTTCGGTAATCTAGAAAGGTAAGAACTGGACTGGACTTCAATAAATCTTTTAGTTTTACAAATGCTGCTTAGCAATTTAATGATTAATGAATCTTTATCTCTTTCATTAAGAACGGCATGAAGGGTCTTGCAATTTCAGCGAATTTTGGAACGAATTTTCAAAAAAAAAAGTATGTGAGGCTTAAATATTACTACGATTGTACTGCATGTTGGAAAATTTTTGATGGCTTCAACAAGTCACAGATCAGTGCGAACCCATTTTGGCCGATAAAATGGCCGAAGTAATGGACTTCATGTAGAACGAAATGGTACCTTTCAAGGCTAAGGGTCAACCACATTGCATATAGACCATCAAAAACTTCGTTTAATCGCGCTGTATGCTCTTGGGTATCTTTGGAGAACACAAGCATATCATCTAAATAGACAATGCACTTTAGTTTTCATCAGTGCAGTTTGCAATATACTATCTAATAATTGCTTGGAAGTATCGATGTTGATAATTACCAGATGGCGTTAAGAATGATGTCTTCAGATGGTATTCAGATTCTACGTCTATCTGATGGCAGCCACTTTGCAGGCCCATAATTGTGAAATATCACCACTGGCCTAGTTTATGCAAGGTGTCCGTTCCATACGGCATTAGGGAGGCTTCTGCCACTGTTTCCTGATTTAAATAACTGTACTCACAGTAGAACCGGTATGCTTTGCTGGCATCTGGCGATTTTTTGATACAGTGACTACAACTGCTGACCAAGCGCTGTTCCTTGTTTCTATGATCTCATCCTTCAACAGAAGCTGTAGGTATTGAGGAACACATTGTGGTTTCTTATAAACAGGAACTTTATTTTCAGTGTTGAATTAGTGGTGTGCCAGGCAATGGGCCAGGAGGATCAAACAAACTTATGTATTCTTCCGAAAGGCTTTCCATATCCTCTTTTGCCCTGCTCTTCTAGACGTGTTACTTTTATTTCTTAGTGCGACCAAACAAACGGACTATCCTGGTTTTGTTTAATTGAGCGGAAAATCCCTCTCCAGTTCATCTTCATCTAGTATTTCTAAATTAGCTGTCAGGGCACCACGTAATAGTTGTACTTCCTCAGAGCTCAAGTCATCAGTAGTATCAGGCACTACCTCGCATCCTTCAGTTTCCCACACATAATATTAACTATGCAGTGCAAAGATTTCACTTTATCCAGTACTTCTTTTTCAAAGAAAGTTTCGGAAGTACAAAACAGGACTCATCACCAGATTGGTTCCTACATCAACTCAAATTATTTTTTCAGTTTAAATTTCTGTTACTATACGTCTATGCTCACAAAGTTTTTTGTCATCAGACTATCGGTTTCGGTCTGTAATAACTATCTTCAGATCTGTTTTATAAACAGCTTTTCAGTATGTTTCGGAATGATATCCCATGAGCTGACTTTAAGGGACCTTGCGCACAGTTTAGACAGCTGACCTAGAGGTGAACGTTATGACACTAATGATTTTCCGACCATAAACCAAGATGAAATGGTGCTTCATACATTCTTCTATACACTGTTCCAGGTCTGCTTTGACGTAACGTGCAAGCTAGAAATCTAACTCAAGAATGAATGATTTCGTAGCCACTGTCGACCATGAAAAGAATTTCTACGGCAGCCATGCAGTTACCTTCCCCCACATGGTAACTTACTACCTTTGATTCGACTGAATATACATCACCCCCACCATTGCCACTTAAAGCCCAACAATGCAACTGTGTTCTGCCGTATCAGGTGTAGCCTTACTTGCCACAGACACCTGAGACAAGGTTCAGAAAATTTTCTGCCTCTGATTTTACACTTGTGCCTGCTCTTACTTGGAGCGTTGTACAGAAGACACTGTGCCCCTGCTAGTTTAAATATGTGGTGCGAGGGCTGCCCTGGGACTGTCTTCTACGCCTCGGCAAATTTCTGTCATTACAATTTTGCTCAGAATGTCCGAAACGTCTGCATGTCCAACACTGCTGTTATCTGCAAATATGTTTCATACGACCTGTCCGACCACATCTAAAACGTTTAACATCCGCATCAAATGTTTCCTTCTTTTCCTGTGATTTGGCAGTCTCATCAATTGCAACTGGCAATACCGCAGTTTCTGCTACTTCTTTGAGTCTTTGGGAATTCCATTCGAGCTGTTCGTGACATTTCTGCCTGTAACAACCGTAGAAACGTGTCAGGTGCTCTCTGCTCTGCTTCCTATAATATGGCTTTGTTGGATCATCATTCTCCGTGAGCGCATATGTTTTCACATTGACTTTCCGAACAGAGTCTACAAAACTCTCTAGTAATCCCCCAACTTGTGAAACATATCGTTCAGATGCTCACGATAGTATCTCTACAAATTCTTTCCCCTGTGTCTGTTCAACAACCCGTCGTTGACGTCATCGAGCTCCTTTGCTTCCATCGACTTTTCGTTTGATGTACAGGGCAGGAAATGGAAAGCATTGATATGACTACAGCGTGAACAATTCTTGTACCACACAGTGTGCTTCAGGGTGTTAGTGAAGGCCTTATCCCTTAAGCTGGGGCACACATTGCTTATAGACTGTTACCTCGCGCTGCTGCGGGTTTCACGGTCGCCTGGCGACACAACAGTCCCTTGGGCGCCCTTAGCCTGCTACATGCCGATAGCCCCTGCCATCGGCAGTGAACAGCTAAGGAAAGTGTAAGGCGGAGAAGGAATTATTCCATAAAGGAAGAGGGCAGTACCGACCTGATGGAAGTTTCCACAGCGAACTCCTAGCAAAATTTCAGTATTAAGATTATATGAATGAAAACACGAATGGTATATGTTCTGAACCATTGTTTTCTTAACTGTCAGAATCTAGCACATACAGTCGCCACAATCATGTTCTTTTTTCCCCTTAGAAATAGCAGTAAGCCAACCGACAAGAGAGCGAAAAGGTCGACTAAGGCATATGGTTTATATATTTGGATATTGTAATCGGGAGTGGCCTAGCGGAATATATGCTAAGAAGATCAAAAAGATGATGATGATGATATTTGGTTTGTGGGGCACTCAACTGCGTATTATTAGCGCCCGTACAAATTCCCAACCTTTGCTCGGTCCAGTCTTGCAACTTTCATGAAAGATGAGGAAATGATGAAGACAACACAAATACCCAATCATCTCGAGGATGAAAAAGATGAATCCATACTGGGAATTTTTATGGTTCCAAAGGACACCTAGATGTCACTAGGTAAATAATAATTAGCAGAAAAAGCTGATTAACAACACTGACTTTAGCAAACAGCGGCGCATTTCTGTCCATTTGCTTGCAAAAACTTTAATTTCCGTTTGGTATGACATCTGCAACTAGTCAAATTTACCAGTGGATCCACTTGCCTTATCCTTTGAGAACCAGTCGTTTCTGCTTCAAACCACCTTTTTATTAACTTTTTCTTCTTAATGTTTCAGTATCTTTACCACGAAACCATCTGTGCTGTTGCAGATATTACTAGTGCATTATCGCAATCACTTACAGCCTTGGAAACAATAGACGGCGCGGAGAGTGTGCCACATGTTTGTATGAGATTCTAACACATGGATTTTTGTACTGTCCACAATGAATAGATCACTGGCAGTGAAAGTAAATATATCTGAAGTTACTGTAACGCAAATTTAAGTTTGTACTAAGCTTTTATGAATGGTGCCGAAAAGAAACCTATGAGGCACTATGTAGTTTTACTATAGAATTTATTAAATTTTAGGCTCATTTTTGCTGGTTATTTAGGACTAAAATTTGTTTTAGGCATTGTGAGTTCATGGAAGTTACAAGTTGTTCGACTGAGTGCTTTCAAACATATCACATGAAACGATGGGTGGTCGAAAATTATATGCCCTAGTGATTCCAAAGTGAAACCATCTCCTTCAAACAATTGATTGTTTACTTTTTGGCAATTTGTTCTTGTATTCGTTGCTCTTATGATGATAAAGGCTAGTTCTGTAAAAATGTTGAAAATTACATTCCAATTTGAGATCACCTCCCTAAAACAGTTGAGGGTTTACTTTTTATCAGTTTCTTAGTGTGTTCGATGCTTATACTACGATAATAAACTTTACTTGTGTCAAAAATTTTAAAGTATTTTTTTCTTTTCATTTTGCCGGGACTCAAGAATATACGAGGGCTGTTCAATACAGAATGGTCATATTTTTTTAACAATATACCTTTAATCGTCCTCATAATTTTGATGGTCCTTCTCAAAGCAGTCTCCCATGAATGCAATGCACTTGTCCCAGCGTTTCTGCCAGTCTTCACATACATGCTGGAAACCATTTTTTGAGAGGTCCTTCAAAATCACCTCCGCAGCCTCAACTACTGCTTCTAATGATTGATAATGCCTCCCACGAAGGCGTTTCTTCATTTTAGGGATTAGAAAACAGTCACATGGGGCTAAATCCAGACTATAGGGAGGGTGAGGGATGCACTTCACTTTGATTTTTGCAAGATATTCAGCAACAACATTGGCAATATGGGGCCGCTCATTATCGTGGCCCAGCATTGAGCCTGCTTCAGGGAAATGTGGTCTTTTGCCCCTGATTCGATGTTTTCAGGACATCCCTGTAGTATTGTCCATTTACTGATGTATGTGCAGGTACAACACGCTTATAAACTATTCCATGAATGTCAAAGAATGCGATGGCCATAACTTTCCAAGCAGAAGCAGCCATTTTGCGTTTTCGGGGGTTGGTGATGAAGGAGATTTCCACACTGAGCTTTGTTGTTTGCCCTCAGGATCAAAATGATCTAGCCAAGTTTCATCGGCAGCGATTACATTTGAAAGAAACTCCGGATCTTCCTCTTTCATCAACTTTAACTGCACGCAGACCTGCACGCGAATGTCCTTTTTTTCGGAAATCAACAGTCTTGGAACCTATCGCGCACAAACAAGTATCATGTGTAATTTTTCTATCTCCAACGTGTGGGTGGCACCCGATGAAGTGTTCGGTATTTCACAAAGTGATCTTAAGATAATTCGTCGATCCTCTCTCACAATGACAGCAGCAGTGTTGATGTTGTCTTACGTAAGAGCAGTAACTGGAGCACCAGGTCCACCTCCCTTTGAAACTGATTGTCTCCCCTCTTTAAACATTTTAAACCATCTTCGATCTGTGCTGTAGGGAAGAACAGACTCTCCATAGGCCTCCTGTAACATTGTGTAGGCCTCAGCTGAAGATTTGTTGAGACGAAAGCAGAATTTCAAAGCCTCATATTGTTCCTTGAATGTTACGTCCATTGCAGCGGTAGTCAATGCTGAACGTGACTGACCTTGCCTGCCTCTCACAGGCGGTAATCAGGACTCCCAATGAAACTACTGCGGCGTGTTTGTTGAACATTAAGCTAACAGAACATCATTAAATTTTAGCGCGAGAAATTACGACCATAAAAAATTATGATCATTTTTTATTGAACAGCACTCGTAACAACATAAACATTGATTACTGAAGTTCCTTTGCTCTTTGGCTAATCATTTGGCATGATTTGTGTATTTCTTTCTCTCTAATATTGGATGTTCTTCAGTTACAGACTTGATCTTATTTTGACCTGACCCCATTCTTCCAATCACTGACGACCAACGAGTGAAGTAAATTCTTACTCGCAGTTTTCTATTTGAATTATTTTCGTTTATTATTGAAAAACATTTCATGTTACTTGTCTTTAACTGGCGTTCAGCTTTCTTCGCATTTTTGTCTATTGTCCCCCAAAACTAATTTCTACAATGCACTCTGTGTTGGAAATCGAAATGCTTTTGCTAAAGCAACCGACTATGGCCCGACCTATATCTGTTATATGCTGTTTGGCTCAACAGTTTCAACTGATGACATTTTGTTGCCTGCAACCTTCTGTAACAGATTAATTCCCTGAGAATAATTGACATAATATGCATATTTAAGTGAGCTGTAATGTGTGTTTGTATTGTGTATTATACCGGGGACATAGAAACGACGGAGAGGCTTCGTTCCGCCGAGCCCTCAGTGGTTCACAACCCCACAACAGGCCACCGCAGTCCACCCACCGCACCGTCGCCCCACGCGGAAGCCAAGTTATTGTGCGGTTCGGCCCCCGGTGGATCCCACAGGGGAACGTCTCATACCAAACGAGTATAGCCCCAAATGCTTGCGTGGTAGAGTAATTATGGTGTACGCGTACCTGGAGACAGTATTTGCGCAGCAATCGCCGACATAGTGTTACTGAGGCGGAATAAGGGAGAACCAGCCCGCATTCGCCGAGGTAGATGGAAAACCGCCTAAAAACCATCCATAGACTGGCCGGCACACCGGACCTCGACACTAATCCGCCGGGCGGTTTCGTGCCAGCGACTACGCCTTCCCGCTCTGGAGAACTGTAATGTAGTCATTGTATTATAACAATGTTTGCAAAATAGGTCTAGCATTAATTTAAAGTACCTCAAACCGCTCAGAGAAATAATAAACGAGAAAGTGGTATTTCTGAAAACCGGTGGTATGATAAGCGGTGTGTCGCTTCCTTTACACGTTGAATTACAGGGCCGTATTTCCTACGCGTTATTGAGTGTGTTTATATTCTCTTGTTTCCAGGCGGATAAGCAGCAGTTGCATTAATTTAACAGGTATTTCCTCATGAATTCGTTCTAACTTACGTCATTTCTTTCAGGAGTTTTAACTATATATATTCCTATTCATGTCAGTTAGAGCAATGCCTCTAAGTCAGATATATAATAGCTGCTTAGTAACTTATCCAGAAATGGGATGAAAAACTAACACTATTATTGCGGTGTGTATGATGGGCGTCTGTCTCACCACTTGGAGCACAAATGTCACTCCACCAGTAAAAAGTTTAATGACTTCCGAAGGAGGATGTGACACGACTCCCTGATCTAGACTGTGATATAATTGACTATTTGACTATCGTCATCAAAAGCCGAGTGATGAGGCAAAGTTACACTCACATTCGGGAAGAGCTCGGGTTGAAATATCTCTCAACCTCCTGCGTTTAGTTGTTACATGCTTTCCGTAAATCAGTTCAGGCAATGCCGAGATGGCTCTCATCCTTGACCTGTCCGAGGTTCGTTTCTAATTTCCCATCTAGTGACCCATCGACAAGTGTTGTATGTTCGTCATCAAATACTGTACCTCCCTGATGAAAAGTTTTGGACAGAAGTGTTAGGAAAAATAACAACGTATCAGGTATATTTGGGAACCCAAATGAGATATTACACAAAATATAAAAAATACTGAATAAATTTTGCGGCTGAAAGGACGATAGAGGATCGTAGAGCGACCCAAATTTGATTTGAGGCTTTAATTGTACTCAAACTGCCTTCCATCATAGCGTAAAAGCAATGTGACGGGTTACATGAGTAAAATTGAAGGATTAATCAAATAGAATGAAACTGCAGACTTTTTTATTTATAATTTTAGTTAAAGTAATTCAAAAATAAGCGAATAGCGTAGAACAGACAGTGTAGGAAGTGTGGAGGGATAACTGGCTAGATTACATGAGGTTTAATAGAAGCATATATTCCTAGCAAATGTAGATTAAGAATTGTTCAGTCTCCAGGTACGCTCACCTTCTACCAATCAAACTGAAACAGCTCTGCGTGGGTAACCTATATAACATATTAAAGGCAAATAGTTACACAAAATCTACCACGCTACTAAGTGTTTGTGGGTCTTCCGGTTTAAAAATGGTGGATTGTAAAGTTTCTCATATAATTTCTACTTTATAGTTGCCACATTAAAACGATACAGTAGTGGAGGAAATGAAAGAGTTCTCTTTTTATGCGTGCTTTCCGAGTACGTTGCGCCCATATCGTTGGTCAGAGGGTGTACCTCCGACAATGACCTCTTTGTCTTGGTCGGGAGCTGTGGGGGAGTTCTGGAAAGAGTCTGCAGAGGGAGCCGGTGGACAGCCGGTTTGCGACCAACACAGAGAAGGGAGCGCTGGCTGACGATGTAACGGCTGTGTGTGTGCAAGAGCTGAATGTTACTGTTTGGAAGTTGTTCTTCGTTTTTCACCGTTAATGGTTATTCCTAAAGATCCCCAACCGGCAGTGTGCGTCATTCCTACACTACGTCAGCATAGATGTTATTTGATTTGGTTTGGTTGTGCCGTCCTTCTTAGTCCCCTCCCCCCCTCTCCAATGCTAATTGGTTGTTGGTACCGTAATTCTTGAATTTCTGTCCCCGATCTGAGGGGAGATCTAGAAAATAAAGTGCTCGCTGTTTCAGAGTGGGTCAGTGAAATCTGGTTTGTTGAAGGTCTCCAAAATTTTCTCCCTTTCAAGACTGCTTTGTGCAAACTGATTTGTGTACGTTTATTGAAAGGTATAAGACTCTTTCGAAAGCTGACTAATCTTGAGAAATTGTTTATAAATTCGCTTTTAGAGGCACATAAAGATATATTTTTTCCTATTTTAATCCACCCTTTAAAGGTGGCTGGGCGTAACTTTTACCCTGATCCTGTATAGTATTCTTATGCGCCTTTTGAAAGAACGTCAGTCTGAATTGGTACTCTCTTTGATAATTAGTTGCATCAAACCTTAGTATTCTTCTTGTGTTTTTGTTACTGGCTGCGATAAGTTTAAGTCTCGATCAGTTGCTACCATCTAACTTGTTAATTAGTAGAATTGCCTATATTATGACCTGTTTAGTTGGTGTAGATGGAATCAACCTGTTTACGAAACATTAGTGGAGTTACTTCATGCGTACCCCAGTCCCTAGATCTATTAAGGGGACAAGTACATGATCAACAAGTGATATATTGTTCTAAACATGGTGAGGACATTTCCTTCCGTCTGTATTTCAGTACAGTTATGGAGTTATGTCTATGTAATTTTCAACTATTTGAATTTTTCCCAGCTTTATTGCAAGGAAAATTTTTAGTTAAATTTCATTTTAATTAACCTATGTATAAACATTGGATTGGAGTCTGTTTTGCTACTGAGATTGCTGAGCCTGCTTGTACTATAATGTTTCAAGTTAAATGTTGCTTTAACTGGCCCTCAGTCTAAACTGTGGACTTGAGTCTTTTTTGCTATTCATATTGCTGCGCATACTTGTAAAAACTTTTGCTTAATTAGTTCGAGTTAAATTCCGATTTGTTAAGCCTCTGTTTAAACATTGGAATTGAACCTGTTTACTATTTATATTGAAGAGCCTCCCTGTAAAATCGAATTATGCTTAATTGTTTCGAATAGTTTTTTTCTTTAATTAATATCTGTCTAAATATTCGTTTTAGTTGTTTAGCTTGCTAAGAGGGTCTGTAAGATCACAAGTCGCCTAATTGTTCTTTGCACGCTACCAGTGTAAAGTCTCCCAAGTGTCTCAGTAAATAACAAACATTATGTTTTCGATGTACCCTCAGTTAGGTCATAGTCGTTCTATTCCAGCAGCCTGTGTCCTGCAATCCAACCGTATCATCTTTCAACGAAGTTACGCACCATAGTTGAAACAAAGACGATTTCAGAAATAGATTGGCACAGGTACAGAAAGAGTTATTAAGTAGAAGAACGCTACTGATATCGGGTGTTGACACACAGATGTCGAAGGAGTTCCTGAGGAAGGACTCCCTGAAAGTGTGTTACTGCAAAATAAGTGCGATGTATACCTCTAGTAATCCAGAGAAGTAGAAAGTGGAAATGTTTTAGATATCGAAGTATCGAAGAATGTCAAATATTTATGATTATGGATTATTTTAAGCCATGTATCGATTACTGCAACGCTGACTGAAATGGGTTACATATCGGATACTAAAATACTGTTTACAACGCATCAGGTACTACAGTACAAGACTGCACGCTCAAATGTCGACAAATAAAACCCGTAAATTAAGAAACTCACATCAGTTAACCTTGATATTTATGCACATATAATTTTATGAAGTTCAGATTTTATTCTAGAAGATTAATGAAGGAAAAAAAGGTTTCTGACGAATAGTAGACAATGCGTATCATAGTGCAGCAACTCGATGTGGCAACAAGTCGTTGGAAGTTCCCAGCAGAAATATTGAGCCATGCTGCCTCTATAGCCGTCCACAATTGCGAAAGCGTTGCCGGTGCAGGATCTTGTTCACGAACTGATCTCTTGATTATCTTCCGTAAATGTTCGACAGGATTCATACCGGGCGATCTGAGTGGCCAAAACATTTGCTCGAATTCTCCAGAATGTTCTTCAAACCAATCGCGAGTAACTGTGGCTCGATGACATGGCGCATTGTCATCCATAACATGAAGGCCATGAATGGATGCAAACATACTTGCTTCGATTAATTTTACTATATATGACGAGGGCAATACATTTTTGCTGATGGCCTAATGGGGACATCCAAAACCCACTTACCAACACTACGCTAGTCGATCTGAAGATGCCTTCTATTAGGCAAAATGATAACTAAAGCAATAAAATTAATTCTCCAGCCAAGACTGTTGTTTTTATCACATCCTCCATACTGGTTGCTATACCACCATGCCCTGAAGTGGAAATCCTTTTAGTTTACAAAGCGTTTATTCGCTATTTGCTGATAATCAATTTTTTTACAGTCTGATTGGTACATCGCTTGATTTTTTTTTCTGTGCAAGACTTTCCTGGTAATTGGCAATGAAAGCTAATTACAGTGTAGTATCAGTGATTAAGAATCTTACTGCCTCTGCAATACAAATATTACTTTCCTGTTATATCATGAATCCTGCCTCAAGACGTTGGGTAAGAGCCTGACGTGGATGTAAGTCACCAGGTCACAGACAGCTCCAATAAGACGAGTTGCTTATACAAGCAGTATATTTAATTTTCTATCGGAGGCATGACTGCCCAGTGTAAATAACTGATAGCAGTGACTAATGGCGTAATTGTACAGTTATCTCTAAGTGACTTCTGTATGTAACGCAGTCGAACACAATCCATAGACTATACGGGGTTGAAAATAACATTGTTGCAGATTCATTTTCAGGAATTACGAGTATTTTCTGATTAAACTCTGAAGCGTAAGATATAGTTAAACTGAATCCTCTTAGATGTAACAATATGATACAGATATTCCAAACGCCATATGATGTTGTAAAAATAAAACGAAAGATAAACGTGAGAGAGAAATGTCCCGTATACATGAAGGGCATTAGAAATGTAGAAATAAGCCATATGGTTTATGATATGGAGACAATATGCTGGGATCTGTTGAGTAACTACTTTGGTTTTTGTCTGGTATAGTAGAAGTAAGCGAACATTCACCTCTTGACAAAATATTTTTACAAATTCGTAGCATAGTTTGTCGCGATACAAGCCAGCTATTAGGATAGATTTCATTGCCGAGTGCTGAGATGGCAGTATTAGCACATTCATATCGCAATTTCAATCAATGCTGAATGTGAAGCTTCGCGCATTGTTACAAACACAGAGACTCTACAATCCTTGTACATCGATGATGTCTAGGGTGCATTATTTCCATAACAGGACCAAACGCTTTTCAATGATGTTATGTCTTCAGTAGAGCAGGCACAGTCTCTTGCTGCCTGCCTTGCTACTTGAATTTAGAAAACTGCGTAGCTATTTTTGCAAAAAATTTCCTGCAACGCCTAACAAATATATCACTAAATTCATCTTTTCATAAGGTTCGAATGCCCTTAAAAATATATTGCCTCTTTACAAAACCACAACAAGAAAAAGATACAACACAGCAATACAGCAAAATAAAATAAAAAGATACAACTCAGCAATACAGCAAACTACTTGTCCATTTGCGTAGTAGTTCTTTTCTAGAAACGTTGTTTTTACACCTAAACTCGTTTCCGAAATAATCGAGGTATCCAACTTACGTGACCTCCCTCTGCATTATATTCTCATTTTAATAACGAAGAACCACGAACTTTCTTTTGTACGTCGGAATTTAATAAAAAATGTAATAATAAAATTTCTTAATCAGCATCACTTGCTTAAATGAAACACAAGTTTCGACGCATTGCGATGAAAACCAAATTGGCATTTGCATCGACTAGTGGAGACAGAAAAAAGACATCACAAATCGAATGTAGGTAGGACGAGCTGTAAGTAAGCAAAAATTGTAAATCGTCTTCAAACATTTTTAAATGGCTCTGAGCACTATGGGACTTAACATCTTAGGTCATCAGTCCCCTAGACTTAGTGAGAGGTGGCATGAGCCCCCTCTCATATTTCTATCTTACGATTCTCCTCTCTAGTTGCATGCGGTGGAGGGTTGCTTTTCCTTAACACGCGTACTTCCCACGCAGCGTCTCTCGTCACCCGGGTGGGCCGGTGACAGGCGGGCTCTGTGGAACTGGAGAGAGTTAAGCCGACGTGTGTGAGGCAGTCGAGTGAATGCTTTTCAGACGCCGACATTGTCAAGAGACACGCCCGCTGGGGTGTGAAGTAGCGGCTGGGCTAGAGGTTCCGTTACTTCAGAGAAACTTTGCGAAAACACTTTCTGGCGGGCTACCAGCGAGGCGTGGGAATGACTTGTGTACCCACGCAGTTGCGGCGGGAAAATTCCCGCACTTTCTGCAAAATCAGCACAGAAATTGGCGCCAAGTATCTCCATTGGTGGAAAGGTAGTGCTCCGGCAATGGAGTGGAATTTCCGCCGGTTTTCGAGTTGCTGATTGGAACGTAACCACGGCCACTGTCGTGGGGGCGGGAATGTTCGGTGTTCGGCCTGTGCGGGTGCTCTGGGTAGTCGGCAGTCGCCTTTCGGTCGAGGACGTCGGAGCAACCAGCCCTCGCCTGCGGTACGCCAGATCGTGTTCTGGGAGATAAGAAGACTGTTGGTAATGTACGTCCGCAGCACCGGCAGATAGGGATTTTCCTAGGTGATAATCAGAGCTCAGCAGAGCGCGCCTGTTCATCCTTTTCTAACTTTGTTCAGTTTCGAGTAGCAGCAATTACTATTGGGTTAGCTGTGTGTCTCTCTTGAGATTTGAGTGGAAAGGAATTGGCTCCACATACCACTTCGTCTTAAACCTCACGATCTAAGTTAGGGACAACTTCACCTTTACTGTGTTTGTATGAATCTACAATTTTAGCCAATTTGATGTTTTATATTTCCTGTGTCTCTTTTACTATTCTGCGTTTAATCTTAATAAATCATATTGTTATTTTGGACAGAACTTTCTTTCTGTTAATCAATAGAGCAACCCTATCATTCCTCACTATGCTAATGAAACCTTTGTTTATTTAACTTATTTATCAAATTAAATTATTGCAGGTGCCAAACTCTCTTCTACTCCACTAGCAGGGTTGATTAGAGTCAGTTCGCGTATTTGTTTTATCCTTGTGCAACAGCAAAAGTCGGAGTTAGAATAGGGGGGGCTTAGAGCATGATTTACACATGTGGATTCTAGTAGAATTTAGTGATAAATACACTACTAGCCCCGGCACCTCGCATAATATGGCGACCCTTGGCCTCGGATCTTTCCTGTGAATCTCTGATAAACAAACAGGATTCTTAGTAGGAACATTCAATTTTTTTTCTCTCTATTTTTTTTAATGATTAATACCCAAGTTTTTTTTGGTAGTTCCGCGTTTAGTTTTAAGTAGCGGCGCATGACTACAGTTTTTGTTTTCAGTGTATATATTTTTTGTTCATTGTTTTTTTTGTGTTTCGCTGATGTGGTGTCTGTACCGCATCGCACTTTGTCGGATTTGTGTGCGGTTTCTGTACCACATCAAATTGTGTTTGTGATTACAGCGTTGGAACAGCGTTGTTGAAATTTTATGTTTATGTGTAAAAAAATATATGGAGTAGATTAATTTTATTGTGCATTTTAGATGAATTTGTTTTTATGAATGATAACGAGAAGTAAGGCACGACTATTATCGGGCGAAGCTAAAACAAAAGAGGATAGCATAATGGATAAGGGGCAGTTTACTGACGGGAATAGGTTCGGAGATGAGATGGGCACATTTTTAGCAGGACAGGACGCCAGGGGCATTGATGAGGAAGGTGATTTGGACGCGATCTCAGAGCAGCGTTGCGGCCGTGATTATGATAGTGAAGTAGAGGATGAAACAGAGACAGGCACACAGGTCGAGACGGTAGCAGAAGTTTATAGTCAAACGAACGAGTGCAGACAGAGGCCAGCTCGGTCACGTCAGAGCTCTAGCGCCCAGGTGTCCAGAGTTACATCGCCCATGTTTGAAGAGGATCAAGAAGATGACGTAAACCCAATACTGAGCTTCCTACGATCAATGAAAGAAGAAGCTGACGAACAGCGTAAGAAGCAGGAAGAAGCTGACGAACAGCGTAAGAGGGAGAAGGAAGAAGAGGAGAAACAACGTAAGAAGGAGAAGGAAGAAGCTGACGAACAGCGTAAGAGGGAGAAGGAAGAAGAGGAGAAACAACGTAAGAAGGAGAAGGAAGAAGCTGACGAACAGCGTAAGAAGGAGAAGGAAGAAGAGGAGAAACAACGTAAGAAGGAGAAGGAAGAAGAGGAGAAACAACGTAAGAAGGAGAAGGAAGAAGCTGACGAACAGCGTAAGAGGGACACTGAGGCAATAATCTCGCATATAGGGGCAATTCGTGGGGAATTATTAACAATAAAGAAAGAATGTGGAGAAGCAAAACAAATGTCAATGGTAGCACAAAAAGTAGCAGGCCTAGCCAAAACTGCAGCAACAGGGGCAATGAAAATCGCAAGAGTAACTTCTAAACTCGCAGGGCGCTTGCGACGTGCGACACAAGTCCACTCGAAATCCCTAGCGGCCTTAAAGACTCAAGGTAATATTGCGGTTACGAACATCACGAAACGAATGAAAGAAGTAGAGAGTCGGATAGCAAAACTAGAGCGAAATGGGCACACGAGCACTGCGCGTTCGGATACCAATGATGGAGCACACAGGATTGTGTCTCCGAGGAAAAGCCCGCCGTGCTCTAGCCCAGTGACAGCGTGCGGAACAAACAATGCACACGCAGAAACAGCGAGTAATAGCTCCAATAATTGCAGCCCACTTAGAAGAGTGAATGCTGAATGCCACTTCCACTGTGATACAGACGTAGCACATCACAGTTATCAGCAAGATAGATCAGGACACTCCGCAGACGTGCAAGTATCGGAAACGAGTGACAACACCAGTGCGAGGATCAGACAGGATTTTGATCACAATCACTTCCTGTCGATACTGAAATTCCAGAAGTTCAAAGAAAATGGAGGGTCGATGCATCCGAAGAGCTGGGTGATGCAGTTTACAAATTCATTACCGGCATCATGGCCAACCCAGGCAAAATTAGAATTCATGTGTGGACACATCGAAGGCCAAGCCGCGGAAAAGATGCGGGGTGTGGCAGTGACGTGTCGGACTTATCAGGAATTTGTTGGTGCATTCCTGCGGACCTACTGGTCAAAGGAAACGCAAGATAGGATTAAAGAGGAAATAATATTTTGTCCTGAACTGGAAGTGTCCGGGCATAGGAGCGCAACCAAATTTCTTGATGATTTACTCAAGAAGAATCAATTTTTAGATAGTCCATATAGTAACGGAGAAATCATTAAATTTTGCTTTTCCAAATTGCCAGTTAGGTACCAACAGACACTTGTCGGCAAGTGTGGAGCTGACATAGAAGCATTCAAGATTCTATTGCGCGAACTCGAAGTAGTCTTTGATAAACAAGACGCAAAGGACAGGAAGAAGGGGCAAAGTAACAAATACCACCGGCCAGGAACAGAAGACGACAGCAGATTGCATAATCGCACTGGTCAGTTAGGAAACCAGGGTTACGGAAGTCAAGGTTACGCTATTCAAGGTTATGGAAACCAAAGACACGGAAACCAGAACGTCAGGGAGCAGGGTCAATCTAGACAAGGAATCTGGGATAGAAGGAATAACGAACGGCAAAGCGACCGTAATTGGAGAGAGCGAAACCAAGGACAACGGTGGAACCAGGAGATTGAAACCAGACCCGCAAATCCTAATGCACGTCAGAGGAGGGGGAGCCTAACTAGGGATTGACGCCAGACTAGTGCGAACACAGGCCGCCGGAATTTCGCACGTAATCTCGGACCTGGCCAACTACGGATGATACATTACGAAGATTTATCAGAAATCCTGCTGGAGGAACATAAAGCAACTCCTCGACATGATCGGCAGCCTCTTATCACAGTAGCAATAGCTGAAAAGAGTCTGAATGCGATAATAGATAGTGGAAGCTACATAACAGCAATATCTGAGGCAGCATACAAGAGGTGCTCTCAGGAGATGGACTGGCCTGTCCTATCGGTTAAGAAAACCAAAATAAAAGGGGCATTAGCGGGTAAATGTACGGAGGTCACCCAACAAACAAGACTGGAATTCTCCTGCCAAGGACACAAAATAGAGTCTAACTTCTGGATCGTGCCAAATCTGGCGATCGACATGATAATAGGAACGGACTTCCTAAATGAACATGAAGCGATAGTTGATCTAGGACGAGGTGAAGTGGTTTTGAGGAAAGGGAATCCCGTCCACATTAAGTTCGACGATCAGCTGATCCCAGCTCAACTACCGTCTAACTGTGTTCGGATAAACTATGCGTGTCTGAAAGACAGAAAGGAAGAACAGGACGACGTTGCGGATAGGGCAGAGGACACGGATGAGAATGAAGTCGGAATAATGGGAGAAATAAAGGAGAAAATAGGAGAAAAAGTGGAAGCAATAAAGAATATAAGGGGCGAACACCGCAAAGAACTTCATAAATTACTAGTAGAACATGCGGAGGTCTTCCTTCCCAAGACAGGATCAATAAAGAACTTCCAATATGAATTTCGTGTACGTCCGCACAACCAGTTTCGTGTGCCACCCTATCCAATCCCCTTGGCATATCGACAGAAAGTAGCAGCTGAAATTACGCGAATGCTGAGTGAAGGAATAATAGAACCTACGGCTTCAGCCTATAATAACCCGTTAAGAGTAGTCGAGAAGGCAGATGGTAGTATTCGTTTAGTCTTGGACTCGCGACAAATTAATACCATAATAGAACCCGAAACAGACAGACCGGAACGATTAGAGGAACTCTTACAAAACTTCCATGGAATATCAATCTTCTCATCAGTTGATCTAAAATCGAGTTTCTGGCAGATCGAGCTCCATCCAAATTGCAGACAGTACACAGCCTTTTTAGCATTTGGAAGATGTTACCGGTTTCGTCGTCTACCATTTGGTTTGAACGTTTCATCTGCCGCATTCATTCGGGGGCTGGACGGCATACTAAGCGATAATTTGAAACGTCATGTCACCAGCTATGTGGACGATTTGCTGATCGCGGAGAAATCTTGGGGAGAGCACAATGCGGTCCTCGGTGAACTCCTAGCGACATTCAAGGAATACGGTGTGACTATCAATATCGAAAAATCGAATTTTGGGACGTCCTCTGTGAAATTTCTAGGACATATCATCACGGGTGAGGGCATTGCGCCAAATCCCGAAAAGATCGAAGCGATTGAAAAGTTTCCCATTCCTACGACAAAGAAGCAGTTAAGGGGGTTCTTGGGGATCATAAATTTTTACAACCGCTTTATACATGTCAAAACTCAGAGCAGTCCTCGGTTGCATCAACTTACAGGAAAGAAGATTCCTTGGGAATGGGATGAGGCGGCCGAATCCGAATGGAAAACATTAAAATTCGCATTATTACAAGCACCCATCCTATCACACCCTAATTTAGCTGAAGAGCTTTGCATAGTAACGGACAGTTCATACTCCGGTCTGGGTGTCATGGTGTTCCAAGACTATGTACATGAAGGAAACAGGGTGTGGATGACAATTGCGTTTGCTAGCAGAGTACTAGCCAAGAGTGAGAGGAATTACTCAGTAACCGAGTTAGAGGCGCTGGCTATTGTATGGGCGTTTGAAAAATTCAGATACCTTCTGTTTGGTCGCCAGACGAAAGTCTACACAGACCACAAGGCACTCGAGTTCTTGATGACTGCAAAGCTTAATCACAGGCGGCTCATTAGGTGGGCATCATATCTACAGCAGTACAACTTTTCGATAGAATATATCCCCGGCAGTCAGAACATTATTGCAGACGCCTTATCACGGTCACCGATCGGATTTGAGCACAACATGGAAGAAGATCTAGAGGAAAATCACTACTGCCTTTACTATATGCAGAAAGTAGCCTTTGAGAATTTTATTACCTGTAGTATGCAGGACATCAAGAAGGAGCAAGACAAGGACCCTGCCCTAGTGTTATTGAAGCAGAAATGGATAGACAGAAGACACGCCACCATCAGGCAGTTCTACCTCTTGCGTAAAGGCATAATTTTCCACCGAAATTATACCAATGACACTGAATGGGGGGTATGCATCCCTGAACACCTAATAAACAAGGTTATATGGCATACTCACCTTAGCTATGGACACTTTGGACCACGCAAGTGCAATCTCAAGCTAAGGACCATGTGTTACTTTCGAAACATGGAGCGTCGAATTCGGAGGGTACTGTCGGTGTGTAAAGACTGCCAAAAGGCTAAGCACACCACTGTGAGCATGCAGGCACCATTATACCCAATCGTACCGACCAAATTAAGACAATTAGCAGCAACAGATTTGATGGGACCTTTGCCAAGAACAAGAAGAGGATATACTTACGTATTAGTGTTTGTTGAACTAACGTCCAAATACGTTACCTTTACGCCACTGAAGAGGGCGACAGGACGAACTGTATCACGAGCCCTCATCCGGGATTTCCTACCACAGGTTGGTCATGTGAGTAGAATCATTTCTGATAACGGGCCACAGTTTAAGTCAAAAACATGGAAGGAGACGTTGCGTCGATGTAAAATTGATCCCATTTTTATATCTTCACACCATCCGAGCTCGAATGCTGCAGAACGGGTTATTAAAGAACTCGGAAACTTGTGCCGGTTGTACTGTAACAAACAGCACACGACATGGGACGTTTTCCTTAAAGACTTCCAGGAGGTGATCAATGAGGCACCCCATGGGATAACAAAATTGGCACCCATTACAGTACTAAAAAACTGGATTCCTAAGGACTTGATAACCAAGGTCGTAAACTTCCCACCAAGGGCGCGAACGCAGCACCAAGCCATAGTGGATTTGGCTCTCAAGAGGATACGGGCTGCAGCAGAGGTCAGGAAGAGACGTGCCGACAGGGGAGCTCGTCTACGACACTTCCAAGTTGGACAAAAGGTGCTCGTTAAGTCTTTCCGACTTTCGAACAAACAAAAAATGAAATGCCAAAAATTCTATTCTGTTTACAACGGCCCGTACCGTATAAGGAGAGCAGCTCACCACAATGCTTATGAATTGGAGACGCTGAAAGGAAAGAAGTCCATAGGACTCCACCACATATCTCACATAAAGGAGTTCGTAGAATAGTAGTAGTGTAAGAAATGTACATAGTAGAATAGGCAAATATATGAACCTTTGTTCGGGGAACAATAATCGTTACATTAATAGATTAAGACTGCTAAAGTATTAACACGCTGCGTTGTCTTGCATAAGAATTTACTGCTGCTATCCTCTTTTTGTTTATGTTTGCGATCTCCAATGTCGGTGGAGTAGGAGACACTACCTTTTCATGAGCAATGTTTTTGTCCTTTCCTATCTGGTGTCCATGTTAAGGGATAAGGATGAGTGACGAGACGTCGCACAAACGGGCGCATACAAGAACGTGCTCTTAGAAGTGTTCTGAGAGGTCGTGATACGCTCCATAGCGGCCACAACCAGTTCGTGAGACGTTCATACCAATGCTTGCAGGCACGCGTCAGTGCACTGCACGATTGTGGTATATTGCGCGATTTCGAGGGTGAATATGGGCAGTATAGTTTTTGCAGAGCTGCGCCGGTATCGTTGTCTTGCAAGTCGGGGTGAACCTGTGAGCATTTGACTCTAATGGTGCCCTAGACGAGAGAAATGAGGGCATAAAAGCCTACCATGCTAATGTGCTGGTTGGGGATTTAGCGTGCTGCTCGTTTTTGTCACAGATGAATCACCAAGGAATTGTACTTGGATATTCGTGACATACTGTGTAGCTGGCGTGTGTTGGGTGTCTGAATCCTCAACAGGAACCAGTCCTGGCTTGGTCATATTACATTGCTTCTGGAAAGGTGTACTTCGATCGCGAAAACCGATTCACATAGAGAAGGAAGTTGCAACTATAAATTTATTGTCGTGTATAGCCATGGCTAACCCAGTCTCTGGAGTTTCAGTGAGGCGTAATGAAAACTCGGAGGTCATGTCGTACGGCGCGCACATCACTGTCGTCAATAGCGGCGAGCAGCAAGACATCTCAGCGTAACAGGAACTATGTAAGGGTATTGTATAAGGTAAAAAAAAAAAAAATAAATAAATAAATAAATAAATAAATAAAATAAATAAATAAATAAATAAAAGGGAAAGTACGATACTAGGATAAGTTAAACTGTAGGATTTAACAATAACTAGATTAATATTGTGGGGGTTTTCTACCACAAGTGTGGCGCGCGCCTGTTGAGTTGCTATTTTTCAGGTCACCAAACCACAGACCCGAGATGGAGGGACGACGGGCGAGCGAAAGTAGCGTAGTTGCATGTTCTTTATAGCACAGTAAAACTTAGACCTGCATAACAACATAATTTAATTAAAAGACGTAGAATGTAGATCGTTGGGATATGGTAGTTAATTCTTGAAGCATGTCTACTGTCGATCTATATAATTAATAGTAATATTAGTGCGGGCCCGCACATTTAGTTGTTCATCCATTACAAAGCATCAGTTATCACACACCATGTACTTACTGAGATCGGTCTCTACACGTATATCAAAATAAATTATTTCCATGTCTAGATTAGATGTTATAATGATTGCCATAGATTAATAACTATAAAAGTAAAATAAGAGTGTCTGAAATGACAGACCATCAATGTTTCATTAGGTAAATTTATTATAACATAGAAGGTCATGGGAAAAAGTTAGGCATAAGACTTTTGTAAGAATTGTACAGATGACGAGGAACGTGGCAATGCAGAGGCCAGCCAGCGCAAAAACAAGAGGTCTTCGGCTACCTGCTAGAGGGCGAGCGTCCCGTCCTACACGCTGACAGTCACCCGGCTGCCTACCTGAGGGATTACACGGGACCCTTGCCCCGCCACAAGCGAAAGTGGGGCTGGCCGTTGACCCTGACACGCGACAGCCTGCTAGCTCTCCGGACGCGGCAGCCGCTTGGAGGGATTCCCTGCGGCAGACCACGTTGTCGTGAGTACACGAAGAAGATCACATATCGTGTCAGAACCTGCGCCTCATGTGCCTCAGGACAGAAAGGGACGCTCTATACTCACCTGTTTGGGTTTTTACAACTCACTAGCATTGGCCGATCTGCATACACAAAGCAGTATCGTGCCACACTAACAAATGTATGGTCTCATGTCTTACTTCTCCTCTCTATTAGAGAGCAGTTTTTAACAATAGTCGCTCCTAGTTCGATCCTGTATGGATGACCTCACACACTTGTGGAGTCACTCCACGTGCCATCATCCCTCGTCGAACTGCAATATTGGGAAACATAAAGTTCTGTCCAGCGAGAGAAGAGACCTAGACTAGTGATGTATCCCAACGAGTAGACCTCAGAGACAATTAATCGACGTGAGGAGAGCCTATCACTGTGTCTTCCTACCGTACTGCCGTGATCATATGTGTGGGTCTGACTACAATCTCAACAGCGTACTGCAGACACTCCAGAACTCCCTATTGCTGTTGCCACAACGTAGCAACAACACCCGACGTTTAGCCTTATGTGATGTCAGTACTGTAGAATTTGTGAAGTGCTACGGATATTTCAAACAATGTGATTTAGTGCCTCATTCTCAGCACAGTCGTGAACTTTGTGCAATGTGCACGCACAATTTGATGCCCCATGAACCTTGTTTTTTTTCTTAAATTTCTTTTTCTTATGTTGTTTTTGTAATGTATGTTATACCTTGTATGCGTTTGTGTTTTACACTGTAATTCTTATTACAGATTACTGTATTGTTCTCCACACCATGTTTTTTTTGTATTTTGTGTTTATTGTTGTGTGTATGCAAACAGTGTGCCTGAAGTCCCCATAAACTGAAGCAGATACCACCACTGTCATTGTGAATGGACCATCAGTTCAGGGAACATTTTGTAAAGGTTATTCTTGCTGCAGGGAGACAGAATGAATCGGAGGTTGTAATTAGATTCTGAAAGCTCACAAAGAGATTGTTAACTTATATAGTATCATGTGTGAGTGAGTTCAGGTTAGTTTAATGTTTAAAATTGTTGTAACATCTTGGGCATTTAATTGCGGAGCACTCCAACTCTGATTGTAAAGAATAAACTGCTCCATATTTGGCTCAGATGCCCGGGCCATATTTAGAGAGTGAATGTCTGCGTGAATCGGTGTTTGGGAAGGGGCTCCCTGGGTATGGATGTGTGATGTGAGTGTTAGTGTTCAATATTAAGAAGGTGAAGTTGGCTACATCATAAATAATCCTCCCTCTATGAGTTGCATTTTTCAGTTGCAATGATCTTTTTTATAGAGTGCGGTATGTGGAGTCACTTTGTAAGATTGTTCTTGGGCGATTGACTCACTACCTTGCTCCTAAGTGAGCCAACCGCTCACCAATTACAATCTAAAATGGCGTAGGGGCAATGAGAGGTGGCATGAGCCCCCTCTCATATTTCTATCTTACGATTCTTCTCTCTAGTTGCATGCGGTGGAGGGTTGCTTTTCCTTAACACGCGTACTTCCCACGCAGCGTCTCTCGTCACCCGGGTGGGCCGGTGACAGGCGGGCTCTGTGGAACTGGAGAGAGTTAAGCCGACGTGTGTGAGGCAGTCGAGTGAATGCTTTTCAGACGCCGACATTGTCAAGAGACACGCCCGCTGGGGTGTGAAGTAGCGGCTGGGCTAGAGGTTCCGTTACTTCAGAGAAACTTTGCGAAAACACTTTCTGGCGGGCTACCAGCGAGGCGTGGGAATGACTTGTGTACCCACGCAGTTGCGGCGGGAAAATTCCCGCACTTTCTGCAAAATCAGCACAGAAATTGGCGCCAAGTATCTCCATTGGTGGAAAGGTAGTGCTCCGGCAATGGAGTGGAATTTCCGCCGGTTTTCGAGTTGCTGATTGGAACGTAACCACGGCCACTGTCGTGGGGGCGGGAATGTTCGGTGTTCGGCCTGTGCGGGTGCTCTGGGTAGTCGGCAGTCGCCTTTCGGTCGAGGACGTCGGAGCAACCAGCCCTCGCCTGCGGTACGCCAGATCGTGTTCTGGGAGATAAGAAGACTGTTGGTAATGTACGTCCGCAGCACCGGCAGATAGGGATTTTCCTAGGTGATAATCAGAGCTCAGCAGAGCGCGCCTGTTCATCCTTTTCTAACTTTGTTCAGTTTCGAGTAGCAGCAATTACTATTGGGTTAGCTGTGTGTCTCTCTTGAGATTTGAGTGGAAAGGAATTGGCTCCACATACCACTTCGTCTTAAACCTCACGATCTAAGTTAGGGACAACTTCACCTTTACTGTGTTTGTATGAATCTACAATTTTAGCCAATTTGATGTTTTATATTTCCTGTGTCTCTTTTACTATTCTGCGTTTAATCTTAATAAATCATATTGTTATTTTGGACAGAACTTTCTTTCTGTTAATCAATAGAGCAACCCTATCATTCCTCACTATGCTAATGAAACCTTTGTTTATTTAACTTATTTATCAAATTAAATTATTGCAGGTGCCAAACTCTCTTCTACTCCACTAGCAGGGTTGATTAGAGTCAGTTCGCGTATTTGTTTTATCCTTGTGCAACAGCAAAAGTCGGAGTTAGAATAGGGGGGGCTTAGAGCATGATTTACACATGTGGATTCTAGTAGAATTTAGTGATAAATACACTACTAGCCCCGGCACCTCGCATTAGAACTACTTAAACCTAACTAACCTAAGGACATCACACACATCCATGCCCGAGGCAGGATTCGAACCTGCGACCGTAGCAGTCCCGCGGTTCCGGACTGCAGCGCCTAGAACCGCACGGCCACCGCAGCCGGCTAACATTTTTAAAACATCATTACATATGACATAGGCGAAAGATTTACGTGCAGTTGTATCCACTGAGGACCAAAATTCTGGGTCTCATACAAGGTGAAATAAGTATCCTGAACGAGGTCTGTCATCAGTGGAGAAACTAATGTAGCTTTTCGAGCGTCCTGACTGTCCGCAATAATAAATTTTTTGCACCGTTTACCAAATATGAGTAACTATTGTGGATAAGGGCCATGGACAATTATTAGATATACCGTGCCCTGTCTTGGAACAGGGTTATTCATTTGTCTGTCCTTGATATCTTGGAATAAAGCATGCACTATCCTAAGTGTAATTCTTTCGTCGAATTTTCCAAAGTTGCAGATTGTCTTTAACTGTGATTGAGGAACCTATGATTTCATCGAGCCTGATAAGGTCTTTCATTCACCTATCTCACATAGAATCCAAGAATCAAAAAACAGGTCTTCAGCTGGTGAAGTCTTGAAAGCTCTGGAGCGTCTTAGGAATACTGTCTGTTACACTCTCAGTACGGGCAGGTACAGTGAGATAAAGTAAAACTGTCCCAGGAAAGTATTACGATATGAGAATTAATGGTGACACCTTCAGCCTTGTGTTGAAACCCATCTTTCAAATGTGACCAGTTTCGGTGAGACACTGCTTCATCACCAGGCCCCTCCATGATCGCATATCAATAACGAGATTTAAGCAGACGACTGAAGGAGTTACCTCCAATTCTCATAAACTGACCAGCCGTTCTCCCACTCTCAATCCGCGATAAAAATAGATATACGGTAAGACTGAAGCAAGATTGACCCTTGTTAATAAACACCACAGAATATACTGGAAATGGCTCCCGTTGAATTCGACGGAGCGCTGAGCTCCATTTATCAAACTGTGATACACGTCTAGCAGCTCTGTCTAGGGATAGCAGCAACAGCGTTCTCGGTGGTCTACTGTAGCTCTTTCTATGTGTGACCATTATTTGAGTGCTCTTGACTCTCCAACTTGCCCCACAGATAAAAATGGCAGGGAGAGAGATCAGACGTTCGAGGTGATTGGGAGACTGCACTGACTCTGCTGATTGTCCTCTTCTAACTGAGCACCTTGTGCAATCATGACAGGATTGTCAAGGCGCTGTTGCTGCATCTTGCTGAAAATATCCACACATTCATTCATCTGTGAGTTGATCCATACAATAATATGTCAAAACATTATGACCACTGCCCACCGCTCCATTGGACACCGCCTGGTGGCGTTGCAGGAACCTGACGCTGTAAGGGAAGTACGAATAATTGGAGCAGAGACGGCTGGGGAATCATTCTAGCGAAGAAAGGGGTCGCAAATGAGGAAATCGTGTGATACAAGCGGCTTTGACAAAGGGAAGATTATTACGCAGAGCTTGTGAAAAGGTATCCAGAAAACGCCATAGCTGGTCGAATGTTAACGTGCTACAATCGTGAGCATCTATGAAAAGTAGAAGGTTAGTGAAACTAGAGCTAGGTGATAAATTGTTGGACGTCCATGACTTCACATACAGAACGTGGGGCTCCCAACGACATGGTCAGTTACTACTGCAGTGGCCACGGGCAGCGGGTTGGATCGTGTGTCAATGGAAACCTGTCAGCTGGACGGATGGATCACGTTTCTGGCTACACTAGATTGATGGTCGTCTCCACAAATGCCGTCATCTAGGCGACAGGTGGCTCGAAACGTGCGACGTGCCACGGACGTTGACTGGTGAGAGCAGTATTGTGCTATGATAGATATTCTCTTGCGCTTGAGTGGAACCTACGATGGTAATCGAAGACACCATACTACTTGAGGACCACCTGCATACCATCATGCTTGATGTCTTCCCCGACGGCGATGTCATCTTCCAGCAGTATAATCCTCCGCGTCTCGGAGCCAGAACGATGCTACAGTCGTTTGAGGAGCATTATAGTGAACTCACATTGATGTTTTGTCCACCAAATTCGCCTGACGTAAATCGTATGGAGCCCATGTAGATGCTGTCGGGCGCCATCACTGCGTGCGCAAATCATCGGCCCGTTATTTACACGAATTACGTGACATGCACGTAGACATCTAATGCCACATACCTCCATAAACCTATCAACAAACTGTCCGATGCCACATACCTCCATAAACCTATCAACAAACTGTCCGATCCGGATCAGTGATTTATTTCGTTCGAAAGAGGACAAACAAGCTACTAAGCTGGTAGTCCTATCAGTGTATATGGCTTAAGCGGTTTCCGGACTTACTGGTTAGCATTAACAGTTTGGTGAAAAAATCATTTTATGATGTGGCCACCTCATATCGCCCACCAAACATCATTCTTACGATTATGCAACGACTCTTCCAAGTTCTGACTCGGCGTTCCTGGTCCACAAGCGCTTACGTTCTGTGGGTTACATACCTTGACAGACTGAACTAGGCCTCACTTACAGAAAGGGAAACCGAGGATCCAAAATTCGTGATACATCTTGTTTAGCTCCCTACACGAAAGACATGCTTCGTTGTGCTGCATATTTTACGTCGTTTTTGTGACATTTACTGACTCGGCAGTGTTCATAGTCCGCACGCTAGTGCAAAAGATAACACAAAACAAGCTAAACGAAAAATCTTAGAAATTCGCCCGCTTATATATATAACTCGACTTCCAGTATTTATTTCACGTACGAGTAAAATCTCGTGTGCCAGATACGTTCGATCGAAAACACAGTTAGAAAAATTTATATATATAACTCGACTTCCAGTATTTATTTCGCGTACGAGTAAAATCTCGTGTGCCAGATACGTTCGATCGAAAACACAGTTAGAAATATTTGACATAAAATTTAAACGTATGTTACATTTACATCATTTGCCATTTGCGACGTATAACGTATTTTATGCTATACTATCAACTGTAATCAACATTTACGTGCCGGCCGCGGTTCTAGGCGCTGCAGTCCGGAATCGCGGGACTGCTACGGTCGCAGGTTCGAATCGTGCCTCGGGCATGGATGTGTGTGATGTCCTTAGGTTAGTTAGGTTTAACTAGTTCTAAGTTCTAGGCGACTGATGACCTAAGATGGTAAGTCCCATAGTGCTCAGAGCCATCTGAACCATTTTTGAACATTTAGGTTTTATGCAGTTTTAGCATTATTATCCTCAATTAAATAATCGGTCATGCCGAATTTCAATATACGTCAATGTGAATAAAAGCACATTTTTAGAATTTCGGAATTTATGAGTGTTGTTTATAACATATTTCGTTGCGAACAGGCATTATTGAGTAGTTACTGTACCACATATTTTAATTAACAGCTGCATATTGTCTGCATTTATCGCAAATTAACGATATTTTCCAGTTTTTTATCATCTATAAGCTCAAAAAACGTTTGAGAAAATTAATAAGCTTTATTTCAGGTTTGTCTGTTGCCCTAAGAAAAATGGTTCAGATGGCTCTGAGCACTATGGGACTTAACATCTGAGGTCATCAGTCCCCTAGAACTTAGAACTACTTAAACAAACTAACCTAAGGACATCACACACATCCATGATGTCCAAGGCAGGATTCGAACCTGCGGTCGTAGCGGTCGAGCGGTTCCAGACTGAAGCGCCTAGAACCGCTCGGCCTGATGCCTTAAGAGAAATCCCCTTTTGCATACATATTGCTCCAGTTCTGAATGGCAATAAGTAAGAAAATGAGCTTATTACATCAAAAATTAAAAGAGAATCAACAAGCTAATTTTAAAGTTACTTGTTTACTGTTTTGTAAAACATTGCGCCAGCCGCAATGCGACCCCAACTCCGTCCTAGTGCCAGTATCCAACACAACTGCTGGCTGTACTCGTACCAAGCACAGTTGACGAAGTGAAACATTGTACTTATCACTTTCCAACATGTACCTTTCAACGTTTTAACAGGCGATTAAGTGTTTTAAATTATGACTCCGGCTCAACGCAGCCACCTTGTATTATTTTAGAAGACTGTTGGTGAATATTCACTGTGAAGATCCATATCCAAAATTATATCCGAACTGTAGCAGCATTTAGCTTAATCTTTGCTTTGCTGAACAGTAGGTACGCTGAGAAAGTTCATATAGAATGAAACCGGTCATTACTTAATACATGCCGCGCGGGGTAGCCGGGCGGTCTTGGGCGTCTTGTGACGGTTCGCGCGGCTCCCCACGTCTGAGGTTCGAGTCCTCCTTCGGGCACTGGTGTATGTGTTGTCCTTAGCGTAAATTAGTTTAAGTTAGATTAAGTAGTGCGTAAGCCTAGGGACCGATGACCTCAGCAGTTTGGTCCCATAGGTATTTACCACAAATTTCCAAAAAAATAAAAATAAAAGTAAAAAATTTATTACCTTCAAATTACATTGAATCCGCCATTGGGCGAGTTTAGTTTTAAATCCAAATACGTTTTTTTCGTTAATGTTTAGCAGTCCATGGTGCTATAGCTTTTTTAAACGTTTCTATATTGCTGTTACCTTTTAAATTATTTCTGCATTTTTGAACCAATCGGCCACCGAGTAGAATGTAAGCTTAAATCTCAATGCAGAATTTGGTTCTACATCTACATCTACATCTACATTTATATTCCGCAAGCCACCCAACGGTGTTTAGCGGAGGGCACTTTACGTGCCACTGTCGTTACCTCCCTTTCCTGTTCCACTCGCGTATGGTTCGCGGGAAGAACGACTGCCGGAAAGCCTGCGTGCGCGCTCGAATCTCTCTAATTTTACATTCGTGATCTCCTCGGGAGGTATAAGTAGGGGGAAGCAATATATTCGATACCTCATCCAGAAACGCACCCTCTCGAAACCTGGACAGCAAGCTACACTGCGATGCAGAGCGCCTCTCTTGCAGAGTCTGCCACTTGAGTTTATTAAACATCTCCGTAACGCTATCACGCTTACCAAATAACCCTGTGACGAAAGGCGCCGCTCTTCTCTGGATCTTCTCTATCTCCTCCGTCAACCCGATCTGGTACGGAGCCCACACTGATGAGCAATACTCAAGTATACGTCGAACGAGTGTTTTGCAAGCCACCTCCTTTGTTGATGGACTACATTTTCTAAGGACTCTCCCAATGAATCTCAACGTGGTACCCGCCTTACGAACAATTAATTTTTTATGATCATTCCGCTACAAGATTCTTAAAAGCCAACGTGGCTTCCTTCTATGCAAATGACTTGCCGATGGAATTATTCTTGTATCATTCTTAATACTGGCGAGGGTAATCATGTTTGAGGAACGTTGCTATGCTGAAAGTCATTTATAGGTGACGTTGCGACCAACCAAGCCTCTTACTGACTACTATAATACCAATTCTGCGCCGCAAAACGCTGGAAGATGTGTCATTTTACCTGTACTGTGGGTCGAGTCGACGATGCTCTCGGCTTCCTCTTTATGAGTAATCAGGCACCGGTGGTAGATGACAGCGGCTGTCGCATCTCCTAATACTTCAGTCTAAACAATGGAGGTAGTATAGAGAGTAGAGAAATGTCGTAGAAGTTGATATAGTATGTGATCATTCGTTTCACGTGACTAACCTTCCATCAGTTCTCACAATGTCTTTTTAAGTGTGCTGGTCTAGCGAACGTACAGGTTGTGGGCAGTCAAATGTTACCGAAAACAGAGCACACATCGCCGTATAAGAGCCAAAAAATGGAAACACCGTGAGAAATGCGGCTGACCATACGAGGACATACTCCAAATTATTGCTGCCTCCTAATTTTTAGTGTGAAGACTCTTATTAACATTATGCACCTTTCTTCTTCATGTCTACATATTTATTTCGAAACATTGTCACCCTGACGACGAACACATTTGTCCCAAAGATAGACCAGTTTGTTGATACAGTCGCTGAAGGATTTTTGACTTTGTTGAGGGAGCTACAACCTCACCTCTGCTTGCACAACTCCACACTATCAAAGTGAAGTCCTCGAAGGTGTTTAAGTTTTGGAAACATGAAGATGTCGCAGTGCTCGTGTATGATCTGGCATTGTCATGTTGAAGAAGGAAGAGGGTGCTCCAAGCAGTTCTCTGTGGTTAGAAACTCGATTACAGTACACTGCTTCTCACGCACTGACACAGTTACATTACACTCTGCCACGGTACACGCTTCAATTTTGAATTGTTACTTGATCTGGTTATTTAATTTGCGACCTAAGGTTGCACAGGTCGCCTGCGACCATTATACGATTAAGATAGCACACCTTCAATACCGCTTCAAGTTACTAAATAACAAAAATTCACCTTTTTTAAAAAAATATTATTGGCGCTTTATAGGCATGGCCCATCGTCATATATCAGAAACAAACTTGATATAAAGTATCGTGCCAAGCGATAACCCTACTGACATGCACACATTCGCTTAAGGTGCATCCATAATACAGTCTCCCCATTGTAATTAGGTAACAGTTTATTTTTCATTTTCGTTGCCACAGCCACAAATTTATTGAAGGACAATTGCATTTTTCGCCCTGGCTGTTATAAAGTCACTGTTACTTAAATCATGAACAGCTGATACCGGCTACTAGCCATTTTCAAATAAGTACTGCAACACTCGTAACATTACGCCGTCGTACTGTGTGTGTGTGTACAAATTTGCTTCTCTCGTTGTTATATGTAACTAATGTCGTAGTAAAAACGTGTGAGAACAACGCTATATATTAGTCACCGCTTTAAAATGGCATTACTAGTGCCATACGCACATAAAATCTTATAATACATTGCACAGAACATTATCCTCCCGGTTTCATTCAACCCGGGTGGTACAATGCAAAATATTATAATTTTGTTTTATGTACGTATGCTAGCACAGAATTAACGTTATTTTAAAGCGTTGACGAATAGAGAACGTTGTTCTTACTCGTGTTTACTACACACTTGATAATAACTGTTACCGGAAGTCATTTGATTGTGGTGTAAATAACGGTGATTTTATAACGGCGACGGTGGAAAATCGAATTGTTCTTCAATGTAATTATTTAGTTAAGCATGGCACGGTTGCACACGTTGAATGATCGAATGGTATATTGCAATGTGGCTGTTCAGAATCATTCATACAGTGCTTGGCATGGTAGTTAAGTTTAGCAATAGTAATTTTAGTTGATCGAGAGGTACGTAATGGATTCTTCAGTTACTGGCCATTAAATGCCTAGAACCTCCACATTTCTAAATAGAATCCTTCAGTTTAAGTCATGTCTGATGAGACCTAATCTCTCGTCCACACTGTAAGCATCTCATAGATGAGCAGAACACTTTAGGCGAGGTTACAGGCACGTATCTAGTGGTGAAATTCCTTCAAAGTGGGGTTTCTACTATCTGTATAGTAGCAGTTATTCACCATACGGCGAACGATTTGATCATTAACATTGTCTGATCTGGTTTTCCGCCGGCCGCAGTGGCCGAGCGGTTCTAGGCCCTTCAGTCTGGCACCGCGTGACCGTTACGGTCGCGGGTTCGAATCCTGCCTCGGGCATGGATGAGTGTGATGTCCTTAGGTTAGTTAGGATTAAGCAGTTCTAAGTTGAAGTGGACTGATGATCTCAGACGTTAAGTCCCATAGTGCTCAGAGCCGTTTGAACCATTTTTTTGTTTTGTTTTTTTTTTTTTTGTTTTCCAAGATCTTCTGAGGGGTTCCTTACGAGGTGTTGAAAATGTCGAGGATTCACCTGCCGTGACTCTTTCAAGCTCTCTTTTAATTCACCGAACGGAAGTAAAAATGGTTCAAATGCCTCTGAGCACTATGGGAATTAACTGCTGAGGTCATCAATCCCCGAGAACTTAGAACTACTTAAACCTAACTAACCTAAGGGCATCACACACATCCATGCCCGAGGCAGGATTCGAACCTGCGACCGTAGCGGTCGCGCGGTTCCAGACTGTAGTGCCTAGAACCACTCGGTCACAACGGTCGGCGAACGGAAGTAAACGAAACACCATTTGCTTTGGAGTCTGGGCACTCGTTTCAATGTTGATTTTAGCATCAATGGAGCACCTAGCATAGCTTCTTTCCTTACAAACTGGTAGGCATTTGCAAGAACTTTACTCTTGAACTTGCCTTGTACTTGTGGCATCTTCGAGTGTGTTCTCCCAGTGTCTTTTCTAGTGGAGCGCTGCACCTGATTCGGAAAGCCCAACAACACTGGCGATCGATTGAGCAAGGACTATGGCGCATAGTGTTTACGGTGTTCAGGTCTGTCTGCGTGAACTGTAGTGGCCACATATCTTTACACTATGTGCATTTTAAATGTGTTTCTTGATCGTTGTAATGGTTACCAACTGTAATACTTTTCTCGTATGCCTTGATGATCTCTGAGATGAGATAATACAAATACTGATGATATTGTGTCAATTACTAAGATTCAATGGCATAACGCCTTAGGTAAGTCGATATCTTCTACATGTATTCATTCTAGTGGACAGTTTTTACACATTTAAATATGTTTTCTCTTTGCGCTTTAGGTACGCCGATATCTTATACATGTATTTATTCTACTGGTTAGTTTTGACTTACGTAAATGTTTTCTCGTTTTCACTGCCTCTTCCTTATCTTAACGTACATTTTTCGCTTTTTGTGACCTTCGTTACGCTTAACTGGTTATACTTTCTATACGGATGTTGTCTTCCTTTAAAAAGAAGATTATAATGATATGTTGAACCGTTATGACAGTTACTCATATCAAGAATGTTTATATAAAATGTATCCTGCAATTGCGTTTTTCTCATATATTTTTGAACATTGCTACAATTTTATGCGCAGTTTTATATTTTGAAGCTATGTTTTTGATTCCTATAAGCTGTTGAACATTGCTGTTTTCTTGAGCACAATTTTTTATGTTAGATCTGAAGATGGCTCGTATGTAATAGCTGAAACGAGTAAAAGAAACTGATATCTTGACTTCCTGGCTTTTCAATCCGTAATATAAAAATTACGACAGATCGGTTGTTTCTAACGTTGACAATGTCAATAAATGTGACTTGGCGCTTTTATTTGTTCGTACCGACGTTTCCGCCCATACTATACGCAGCGTTCACCATATCCATTTTCTGACAAGGCACAGTGGTCAAGTATTGGCTGGGGTCAGTTATCGGTTCCTGGTTTCCGCAGGTTGCAGAATCTGTACGCACTAGCACAATACAAGAACTCTTTTCAAACCTCTAATGCCTCAGGCAACGTAATACCATCCCAACCTTGCTGCTGATGGTGAGCAGCAAGAGCTTTTTGATGATCGGAGTTCATCGGATCTATCCCTACTGTGGAAAACTGTAAGATTTGCGTTTCTTGTCGCTTCGATGATGAGGTGATTAGAATAGCAAGTAGAGCTCAAAGTCTCGTCGACAACGAGTTTTTTTAGAACGCAGAAGGGAATCTGCCGTCCCCTATGAAAGAAATCATCCCACTAATTGCATTTAGCAATTAGGGAAATCACAGAAAAATTAAATCTGGATGGCTGGACAGCTATTTAAATCACCGCCCTCATGGATATGAGTGCCGTACCTTAAACACTGCGCCACCACGACGCGTCAGGCGATCACGGGACTCAAACTCAGATTGATACGGTTGGGCAAGTAAATAGGCTGTAGGCCCGCAATTCGGTTGATTTGAGGAAAACGCCGAGAACTTAAGTGTGATCGGACGGGTGAGGCAGTGAACACCACTCCTCCCGAGAGAGAGTTCAGAGTCGTAGGCACTGCACGAAATGGTCGTTGTGGAAACAATGGAAAACTAGCAATATCAGACGGTATGTATAGTCGATATTCCCGCAGAAACTAAGAGATTTGGCTTGTTACATTAACGTCTTCATACTGAATCATCTACAGAGTGCGCATGTTTTACTCCTCAGATATTTTAAAGAATTTTTGGTAAAACTTTTGGGAAACAGCGATCTTGTAAGCTATATAAAATCAGTGAAAATGTCTTGATGGCGATGGTCATTTTATTAAAATGACCGGTTTCTGCCTTGTCTTAGACCATCTTTAGAATAGCATCAGCAACTAAAGCTGACTGTTCTAGACTGAGTAGTTTCAGCGACTGAGGTCAACTGGCTGTTCTAGATGTCAGCTTCATCTGATGGTGCTGTTCTGAAGATGGCCTAAGACTAGGCCGAAACCGGTCATTTTAATAAAATAACCATCGCGATATAGACTATTTTTTCACTAATTTTACGTTTTAAAGAAGCCGGTTATTTTTTGTGAGGTGATTGTGGGATTCCATCAATGATCAGCTGAATTGAGGAAATTTTTTTGAAAATTTGTGACAGGGTCTCATGGGACCAGACTGCTGAGGTTATCGGTCCCTAGGCTTACACACTACTTAACCTAACTTAAACTAACTTACGCTAAGGACAAAAAAAAAAAAAAACACCCATACCCGAGGGAGGACTCGAACCTCTGACGGGGGTAGCCACCCGGGCCGTGACTAGGCGCCCTAGACCGCGCGGCTACCCCACGCGGCAGCTGTATTGAGGACAACGGCTACTCTGGAGAGAAAATTATCACATCGCTATAGCTAAAGGCATGGCAAGTTAAACTGGGAGAAAGCATAAACACACTTCATAAAAGTTCTTCACATTCCAGGATCTAGTTGGAAGAAGACGGCGAAAATTGCGAAGTGCTCCAGGAACAAAGCAGTATCAAGGCGAAAGGAATTGTTTACTTAAAAAGTATCTGAGAGTACAGCCGTGAGTGTGGCACAGTTCTCTGTATGGACAAAACATATGTTCACACTTGCCATACAGCATCGTACGGATGAAGTGACAATTCACTACAGGGTCTGTCGAATCCTGTTTCGAAAGGAATCAGAATTATCATCATTAGCTGACGGGGTTGATGGTTTTGTACCGAAGCCTTAATAACGTTTAAGACAACAATAGAAAACAGGGGATTATCAAAACGATATGGACTTCTCAAATTATGAATAGTGGCTCAGAAAAAGATTAATGCCTAGTCTACAACCTCACGCTCTCCTTTTTACAGATAATACCCCTTACCACAATAAGCAACTGTCTTGTGCTCCAGCGTCAAATTCCACGAGAAGAGGAATTACGTTCTGGTTAACGGAAAAGCGAATTCCTTACCAAGTTGCATTCATTAATCGAAATGGAAAAACCAGGCTACTTCGCTTATAAAATAGACAGTGTTCTAACCGAACATTGTCATACAGCATTACGGCTTCCTCCATACCACCCAGAATTAAATACTACATAGCTGATGTGGTCGAGAGTCAACAATGGCGTTTCTGACGTAATGCGATATTCAGAATGGGCACATGATTAAAACTTATAAATGAACAAATTGCTTCCGTAACACAAGAAGACTGGAAGAAACACGGTGAGAACGTAAATAAATTTGAAGAGCAGTGTATTTCAACTGAAGTTTTACTGCAACAGATGCTGGGGATGACCATAAATTGGGTGGGTTGTACACATTCGAATAGTGATAATTTTAGTATGGAAGCAATACTGATTCCCAAAGTCAAGACGACAGTTAATCAATTAACACTGGAAGTGAAAGAGATATGGCTACTGAAATGAAGAAACGTAAGGTGAAGCATTTTCTAAACATGTTGTGTGTGTGTGTGTGTGTGTGTGTGTGTGTGCGCAACCGCGCGCGCGCGCGCGCGCGGAAATCGTGACAGTGAAAGATCCATAGCATTATGTCAGAGTGTCGAACGCTGGACTGTATTATTTGTAATGAGCAGTCGTGTATGCGATTACTCTAAAGATCTGTGGACGTCGTCTTAGCAGTGAAGCTATGTTTATGATCAAATCGTACGTTTCACATGGCTGTGCTTATAAAATAAACCCACTTACATTTTCTTATGCACGCTTGTGCCTCATCTAAGCCCGTTGCTTGTCCGCTACACTGCAACACCCCTTCCCACGTTTGGCTTGTAACTTTCGACTTGATCGTTTCCGGACCAAAGTCCCTTACCTCAAATTGATACATTTACCCTTATCCAACATCCCTGAAACTTTATAACATCATCACAGAACCACACTGTATTAATTACTTTTTATAGTAAACAGGGCCAATTTAAATGCAGGAGCTGCTTTTCTTTCTCAGCGGATTCCAGTATTTTTAAAGTGAGCAAAGCCGGAAAGACCATTGCCTTGTACACTGCGAGCGGTCAACGGCTTTTTAGCTGGTGCCAATCTTTCGCTGGAATTCGCTAAGTAGCAGTCCATTCACTGTTTTACAGATGGCTATTCTATCTCTCAAAGCCCCCCGCCACGCCTGTCTGGCTGACTGCTTTTCATCCTGGCAGCAGCTCCCATACAAATGCTCCATCACAACCACAGTAGCTGATAGTAAACTAACTGTCTCCTTATTTACTTTCTCCGTTCCATTAAAGGGTAACTGATCTAAATGAATCGAATTTAATGTGGTATTAAAGTTTGTACGAGGTGTGGCTAGAAAAAAACCGGACTAGTACTGGTGAAACAATAAAACGAATGCAATAAGGCTGAAAGTCGCGTGGCCTGTCACGTGACTCTCGCTCCGCCTACTGCTCGAGTTTCATCTGCCTCCTGCACTCAGTCTGCCCGTGGCGTCTGTTTTACGTAGTTGACGTTTTGTCTGTGCGTCGGAAAATGTTGAGTATACAGAAAGAACAGCGTGTTAACATCAAATTTTGTTTCAAACTAGGAAAATCTGCAAGTGAAACGTTTGTAATCTTACAACAAGTGTACGGCGATGATTGTTTATCGCGAACACAAGTGTTTGAGTGGTTTAAACGATTTAAAGATGGCCGCGAAGACACCAGTGATGACACTCGCACTGGCAGACCATTGTCAGCAAAAACTGATGCAAACATTGAAAAAATCGGTAAACTTGTTCGACAAGATCGCCGTTTAACAATCAGAGCAGTGTCTGAGTTAACAGGAGTTGACAAGGAAAGTGTTAGGCAGATCCTTCATGAAAGTTTCAACATGAACAAAGTGTGTTCAAAAATGGTTCCAAAGTGTCTCACAATTGAACAGAAGGAACGCCGAAGAATGATTTGTTCTGACATCCTGGAAACTCCTGTTAACTCAGACACTGCTCTGATTGTTAAACGGCGATCTTGTCGAACAAGTTTACCGATTTTTTCAATGTTTGCATCAGTTTTTGCTGACAATGGTCTGCCAGTGCGAGTGTCATCACTGGTGTCTTCGCGGCCATCTTTAAATCGTTTAAACCACTCAAACACTTGTGTTCGCGATAAACAATCATCGCCGTACACTTGTTGTAAGATTACAAACGTTTCACTTGCAGATTTTCCTAGTTTGAAACAAAATTTGATGTTAACACGCTGTTCTTTCTGTACACTCAACATTTTCCGACGCACAGACAAAACGTCAACTACGTAAAACAGACGCCACGGGCTGACTGAGTGCAGGAGGCAGATGAAACTCGAGCAGTAGGCGGAGCGAGAGTCACGTGACAGGCCACGCGACTTTCAGCCTTATTGCATTCGTTTTATTGTTTCACCAGTACTAGTCCGGTTTTTTTCTAGCCACACCTCGTATGTACCTGCCTTCGTAGCAAACATTTACTGGTTCAATATTGCTTTTTGTTGTTTCCAATATTTTTTATGCTCTTTTTCAAGAAAAATTGCTGTCGGTTGCTTTCTCTGTGAAAGTATTTTTTTTTTCATGCTGTCTTCCAGAGTAGTAATTTATTATAACTTTTCATCTTGTCACACGATGACGTTTATTAAGTTTTGAAGTATATATTTATTTACTTTTGCTCCCATGAAGAGTTTATTTCATTCGTTTACATGACGTAGTTATTTATGTGTTTTTTAATAAGACTAATTTTGCATCAAGACGAGATTTTAGATTTCGGAAGAGTTTAGACGCTTCAGGACAAATTGCGTGAGAAAAATATCGTCCCGAGCTATAAGCTTGAGCCCACTGAGGCGTCTCGTGTAACGAGCGTAAGGTAATGTCATAGGGGTGGAAGATGTACCTAAAAAACTGTAGCTGAGTTGCCAGAGCATCTGACAGCTATACAAAGGGGTTCAGTTCCCGGTACTGACAGAGGTTTTGCCTTTTTGAGACAGCTGGAACGGTTTCTACTCAGCCTCATGAAGCCAGCCGAGGGTAAAACACTGCTTCCTTTTTCTACCCTCTGTTAAATTAAGTTCCACTTACACAAAAATTAGATGGTTATTGTAAACTCAGCTTTATTTTCCACCTGTTGTTCAACGTAACGATATCCACATAACAAACCTTATTTTCCATTTTTAGTTAAAACAAGTACTCCTTTGTTACGTAAAAATGTAATACCTCCCTTTATAAACACTCCATATCTCATCAACAGTTTTCAAATCCTCTGTCGGTATGAGTAACATCTGTGTGAATCGTACGTCATTTTATCTGCGTTTATGACATTCAGTTGTCAGTTGACGATGACCCAAGAAGCCGAAAGGGTGAGCAAATAAGTAATACTTTACGTAACATCACAAAAATTTTTGCTATTTAATAAAGTTGTGAATGTCTACCAGGGAGGTATAAGGTGAGTTGGCATGTTTTCACAAAATTGAAGCCGACGTCCATTATATTACGAGGGCTATTCGGTAAGTACAGTCCGATCTGGCGCGAAACTGAAAACCCAGTGAAAATCCGATGAAGCTTTGCACAGAAGTATTGTGCAGCGTCTCTAGCATCCCCATCGATGGCTTTACGTCGCTCTTTTCAGTTCTGAGCTCAGAGTGAGCACGTAAAGATGCCTAGATAATAGCGTCTCCCAACAAAATATGAGAATCTGGTGAGAGATTTTTATGCAGCTCATATAACATGACTTCATGAAAATTCTCGTCTCCAACCTGCAAAGGGGTGAAGATTGTCCTGAAGCGTTTACGATGGAAAGTGTTGGTCACCCACAATACAGCCTGTAATTGGCGCCCAATGAGTTCCGTATCTGCTCATATGAACCGGTGGCTATGAAGACAACATTTTGGCACAGACAACCAGCTGTAGACGGGCGGAAAGCATAGGCGGCTGCCTTCTTTGAAGAGGATATGGGAAAGTTGGCACAACGCTACGACAAACATGCAAATGGGAGAGGCGGCTGTGGAGAGAAGTAGCTGGAAGGAGTAGCTAACTGTTACAAAGAAAATATTTAGGATTTTCACAGTGGTTTCCAATTCGCGACCGATTGGGCCTTACTTTCCGTACAGCCATATTTTTGATTTTCACTGTCGTTTCCAACTCGCGACCGATTGGACCTTACTTTCCGTACAGCCCTCGTTGTTCCCCGAAATATTAGCTTGCGTGGAAGCACTTTCATAAAAAACGCAAGCTTGCGTTATTTGCAGGTGTACTAATGATTATGATTACAGCCTAAAGCTTAAAGGAATCACATTTCATTCGTAAGTGCACTCGCTCAAGCCATATTTTCTTTTACGCACATGAATTTTGGTTGTGCTCTTTACTGTTACTGTAGTGGTTTTATTTCTCTCATCTAATTTTACATTTCCTATCACTCCAACTCTAAAGGTTCACTGAGTGAACGCTGTGAGAAGGAGAGATTGGAAATCGACCAAACATAGTGAAACATGTTCTCAGAATTTTCGGGAAGAGATCACACACCGAACATCAGTTTCGCCAGTCGTTATTAGGAAAATGCTAGATTACAAAAGCAGGCCTCTTGTATTACATACTTCTCTCTTGGTTACTCGAGACATAATAAAACCAAAATTACGTTAACAAGGCGAACTGTATAATATTACTGGGTCAAATATGCATTTAAAATCAAGAGAATGCCTGAAAATGCCTTCCTGACGCCATGTTACTCAAGAACGCACTTTAATGTTTTCTGTGTGAAACAAGTGTACGGTGCACAAGAAAGAAATTAAGAACAAGAATCAGTCGTCAAAAGTAGTCTGCTAATGTTTGGGGATATACAACGTGGAGGAGAAAGCTTGGAAGCAACGTATAGCGTACGGAAGTAGCGCCACCTCCACTTACGACAACTGCATGATGTCTGCGTTGCTTTTGCTATCGTTGTGAATAAATGCTTCAAGAAAGAAAATTAAATACCTGTGTGCCCTACGAATTATTTTCACATCGTCACATGTATTTCATTTTTCCGAGTATTCACTATATCAGCCACCTCCCCTTGTTATTGCTCCCTTTCTTATACTTCCATCATGTTTGCATTGCTTTTGATATCGTTATCAATAAATAATTCGCGAAAAGATATGAAATATTTGAGTTTAATTGTAGATGACGTGCAGCAACCACCCACAAATTAGTTTTAGGTTACTTTATTCAAAAAGTGTCGTTACCGATTTCGAATTTTGCTCAGTTCATCGCCAGACGGCTTTTCCATGCTTTCACCAAAACAAATTATACATTTATTTCCTATGAGCTACCTTAGGATAGACAATAATTAACCATTACAAACACGTAACCAAAATGGTTGCGCTACATATTTGTGTTGTAATACAACTTGTGTTAAATGTCCATCTGGCGCATTTGTTTTAGCAGTTTTCTTGCGGTAAAACACACTATCAAGGACGTTTAATTTTCACAGTCACAAACGTTGGACTGCATTGTAGACCACTTTCTGATGCTCACAAAATGAACTTTCAATGTGCACTACATGTTTCGATTTACGAAATACGGAAACAAATACACAGTTTACGAAGTACATGATCGTCAAAGATGGTGAAATGCAATCATACAATGGTGTGTATTTTTTTAAGAAAAGAAGCGTAAATTACAGTAATGTTGGATTGAGAAAGTGTTTTACAGAACATCAAGGGCATTAAACGCGGACAGGAACAATATATCGTTTCTGTCCGCGTTTAATGCCCTTGATGTAGTGTAAAACACTTTTTCAGTATAACTTAACAGTAATTTACGCTTCTTTTTCTAAAAAAAATACATATCTTTGTATCATTGCATTCCACCATCTTTGACGATCATGTACTTCGTAAACTGTGTATTTGTTTCCGTATTTTGACAATCAAAATATGTGGTACATATTGAAAATTCGTTTTGTGACCAGAAGAATGTGGTCTACGATGAAATCCAACGTTTGTGACTGTAAAAATATAAACGTCCTTGATAATGTGTTTTATTGGAAGAAAACTGCAAAAACAAATGCGCCAGATGGACATTTCACATAAGTTGTAATCCAACCCAAATATGTAGTGCAATCATTTTAGTTATATATTTGTAACCGTCAATTATTCTTTATCATAGAGCAACTCACTGTAAAACAATTATAATTTGTTTTGAACAAAACATAAAAAACTATCTCATGACGACGGTACTTTTTGAAGTAACCTAAAACTTATTTGTGGGTGTCTGCTGTACACCATCAATAATCTATTTCATAAAATAGCCACAGTCTCCAGGAATGGCATTATTTGAGGAAATTGCAAATATTTGAATGCCTTAACTGTTACTTTCACATCATCAAACGTATTTGATATTCCCGAGTATTCCTTACATCAGACACCTACCCTACTATACTAACCCTTACTCTCCATGAGATCTACATTGCTTTCGTTCGCGTTATGACGAGTTTTCATGTTATTTACGCATCATCAAATGTATTTGACTTTTTTGAGTGTTCATAACAACAGTTTCCACCAAATATACAAATTTACAACTTTGCAGGAGTAGATAGCCTCAATTGCCTTTCATGTAAAGGTAGAGCAAAGTTCTCTCTTGACTGCTATAATTCGTCTTACAATTCCTCCAGTATGTTTCAGTATTGTATATTAAATTTCCCAAACCATCCATTATAAAATACTACTGAGATAATGTCTTTCTCGAATGGGGACTATAATGTGGTGTCAGTATTGATGATTTCCAAACTGTATTTCATTAACGTATTAATGCATTTACATACAACACCCCCCCCCCCCCCCGCCCAATTAATCTGCCATAGCTACTCGCATTAACGACACAGAACATGTTGTTGACAACACAAATAAGAATCTAATAATACTTCGAAATTAATTCGGCTACTGCGAATTCTTTGACATCAGCTTATTAGGTAGAGATTCACTACCTTACAGTGATATATGAAGATCTGTATCCGACTGGGGCTCAAACCCGACTTATCGCGAGCGATTCCCCTAATCTCTTCGGCAATTCGTGCACGCTCCCCGGACCGACTCAAACTTTTATACGTCACACATTGTACATCCTTACATCGTAATCCACTAAATTGATAACCTAATGTTAACAACATTTGGCGGACTCCGGCAACAAGGAGAATGAGAGAACAAGCACTCGAGACCAATGTAGTTATCGTCGTGTGCCCACCTGGGCTTGAAATACTGACATGTATGTCTGAAAGAACAGATACTGTTGACGATTCACAGCTGTACGAAATACTTACACATTTGCGAATTTCTTGACATCAGCTCTATTAAGTATAGATTTACCACTCAATAGTGAGATACAAAAATTTGTGCCAAATCGTGATACGAACCTATATTAAGAGTTAAGTGGCTCGCGATAAGATGAAAATCCGAGTTCGGGACCTGGTCTGGCACAATTTTCGTATGTCGGTCCTGGGTCGTAAATCTATACTTAATACAGATGATTTCAAGGGAAATCGCAGTCATCGAATTAATTTCTAAGTATTTCGCACAGCTGTAGATCGTCAATAGCGTCTGTTCTTTCAGATATGCATCTAAGTAATATAATAATACTTCACAAACTAAACAAGGCACACATATTAAACTTCTCTGAAGAAGTTGAAAGATTTATCCTCTACAGAAAACATGGGCAGAACACACTCATTGGCAAACCGAGACAACAGCATAGAACTTTTTGAGGAAATAGTGACCTAAATCATGTTAACAACTCGCTAATCACCAAACCGATACGTTACACATAAATGAAATATAAGGTTATAATAGTCTTTCTTTGATTTATTTTTATTTTTTTATTTTTTGCAATGATGATAGTCTTAAGTGAAGAGGTTGTTAAGAATTTAACACTTGTTCATTTATTATCTGTATCTTTGGTGCACATTGTAAGCTGGTAATGAAATATCTTCGTTTTACGAGGCACTAAATAGCTTCATCTGTACCATCTTTGGATCTTTTATGTTATTATTTCGTGTCTGTGTGGCATCTGAAGATGAAAATGTATATCTGTGATGGCTCTGAGGGTTCTTTCTGCTGGAAGATACTATTAGTAGCTTTAACAATGTTTAAATTTTGTAATTTCGATCCCATATTACGTTAACAAGTGTGAATACTTTATTTATAGCGAAAAGAAACTCAAAAGAGACACCTGGCTACATCCAGCAAACAAAACTGTAATGTAATCCACTGGTTCACCTGAAAATAAAGATGTAAGCCCTCGAAACGAGTCGTGAGAAAAAAAAGTTACGGACACAGATAGTAACCGTTCTAATTTATCTTTTACTGTACGTCCATTCTCTCGGTTTTAGTCGTGAAGCTGTGAAACACGTTTAGCACTTCTCCTTCAGCACTCGAAAAAAACTGCAGTAGAGTACTGGACGACCCCTAAGCGCAAATGTCAATCTCAAGAGTAAAGAGGGAAAGGGGTAAGAAAAGGAAGGGCTGAAAACGGGCGAAACGAGGAAAGAGAGGAAAAAGACGCACCGGAACTAATTAAAGTCCTAAAAGTCGGTTATCAAAAATGCTATATGTATTCATTAGCGGCTAAGTGTCTGGAAATTTTTGTGTTTGATTTAGATGCTAGTGCGGGACCCGGTGATTCCAGAAACGCTAACGATGTCCATGTATAACGAGCTGTTAATGAGACCCTGTCTAAGTTTTCTTCGTCGTTAATTACACGTGAAGATTAATTGCCCTCTTTTCGTTAGCTTGCTAACTGTATAAACGAAAATATTTCCTGTGGAGTTATTCACGTTCACAGCTCACAGCTGGTGTTCTTCAAGAACAGACTTTTCATGCGGTTTGAAGGATCTATCATTCAGATCCCTTGTGTTACACTCCTGTACACAATTTCACAGAAATTAAGGTTAAGATTATGCATGTTCGAACTGACCTGACAACATCTGCGCAAAAATGTACAAAATATAGAAAAATTTTATTTACATTTATAGGAGGGACATATTTTTGTTCAGTTTTGGTTATCACAAATAATTCCTTCCACTTTCAAGGTAATGCACTTGAAAGATATAGCAGTGGAGTTCATGGCTGTGTCCACAAAACTAAATAGCTTTTCTATAATATTATGCCAATGATGAACGTATTTTACATACATTGACGGAAAAAACCGCAACACCAAGAATGAGTTGTGAGACAGAAATGAAAGTTGGTAGCCGTGTTTCTGCATCTGAAATATATCCATTGAAATTTCGCGCCAGTCGCATAAGAGTGGCCCTGTTGGCATCACTATGAGGATGCAAATCAGGTTTGCCTGATACACACGCTGTAACCATCATGAGCGTTAGTTAGCTTAGAGACTGAACGTGGTGAGTTGATGTTAGTCAAGAATGCCTTTAAGGCGTCAAAGATGCCATTATTAGCGCCTCACGGAGCTTGAACGAGGTCGTGTAATAGGGCTACGAGGAGGTGGATGTTCGCACTGCAATACTGCAGGAAGACTCGGCAGGAATATTGCCACAGTACGTGACTGCCGGCAGCAGCGGGTGCGCTTGCAAGAAGAAAAAAATGGTTCAGATGGCTCTGAGCACTATGGGACTTAACTTGTGAGGTCATCAGTCCCCTAGAACTTAGAAACCTAAGGACATCACACACATCCATGCCCGAGGCAGGGTTCGAACCTGCGACCGTAGCGGTCGCGCGGTTCCAGACTGTAGCGCCTAGAACCGCTCGGCCACTCTGGCCGGCTTGCAAGAAGACCGGGCTCTGGATGGCCACATGGCACTACCGAGCAGGAAGATCATCGTGTTCGGTGTGTAGCTCTGGTGCATAGTACTGCACCTGCATTATCGGTCTGAGATTGCAAATCTATTATTTCAAGGATAGCTCCGAGCCAGACGTCCTGTATCGTGCATTCCACTGGCCTCAAGCAACCGGCATTCGTTATTTCAGTGGTATCCAGCGAGAGCTCATTGGAGGTCAGGATGAAAATTTGTTGTGTTTTCTAGTGAAAGTTGTTTCTTCCTCGGTACCAGAGATGGCTGTCTGTTGGTTAGAAGGAGGACAGTTGAGAGCCTGCAAACATCCGGTCTACGTGCAGTCACTCTAAGCCTACACCGGGAGTTATAACTTGCGGTGTGATTTCGTATGACAGCAGGAGCACTCTAGTGATAATCCCACGCACCCTACCTGCCATTTTGTACGCCAGTCTGGTATTTGGACCTGTTGTGCTGCCGTTCATGAACAGCATTCCAGGAGGTGTTTTCCAAAAGGATAACGTTCGCCCACATACCGCTGTTGAAATCTAACGTGCTCCACAGAGTGTCAGCCTGTTGCATTGGCCTGCTCGATCATCACATCTGTCTACAGTCGAGCACGAGCACATAGGAACGTCATCTGACAATAACAACGCCGTCATCTTCAAACAGCATTAACCGTCCCTGTATTGACCGGACAAGTGAAATAGACATGGTACAGCATTAACCGTCCCTGTATTGACCGAACAAGCGAAATAGACATGATACTCCAGCTCACAACTAGCATCAAACACAACATAATGCACGGACCTTTGCATGCTTCCATTCACCATTCTGATAATTACATCGGTTTTAATGTACCAGCACTTCACATTTGCAATGGCTAAACTCGCCCTGCTCTGAGATCCAACTGGCACTCTGAGACGAAAAATGTTGACACAGGAGAGGAATTCGTGGTGGGCCGTATTAAAACAGAAGATTGATGACTCAAAAAAAAAAAAAAAGATCTTGAGCTTTTATTAACCTAAGCTCTTGCAATCTTAATCATTTAAACCTGTTACCTAGAAAAACGTATTCCCGAATATTAACTGGTTTTTCGTCAGTGTATGTGTGTTTTTCGTCAGTGTATGTGTGTAAACATTTACGAGAAAAAATTGTCATTCGTAGATTTTGTGATTATTTGATAGAACGTTTTTCGGGAACTCATCATAGTGTAGTTTTAAGTCTTTTTCGGGGGATAGACAGCCGACAATAATTTTATCGAGAGAATTAAACTGGTTTGAATGATGGTACACTTTGTGGCCCTATAGAAATAAACGAAACAATGGTTTTCATTGCACCATGTAAAAATTCAGAGCATTTTCCTCCAAGATGGTAGAGCTTCCCTGCAATTTCTTTTGACAAAATTTCTTCGAATATAGCTAAAAGGAGTCTTGCCTTACGGTAGAGAACCACATTTATGATTCTCCGGGAAATTAAAAAGAAGCACCTGTTCGTGAAGTCGAAGTTTTTATCCCTAGGTTTTGTGTCAGTCCCTCCATGTTTCTAAGACCTTTTCTGTTTTCTATATACATTCCTGGAAATTGAAATAAGAACACCGTGAATTCATTGTCCCAGGAAGGGGAAACTTTATTGACACATTCCTGGGGTCAGATACATCACATGATCACACTGACAGAACCACAGGCACATAGACACAGGCAACAGAGCATGCACAATGTCGGCACTAGTACAGTGTATATCCACCTTTCGCAGCAATGCAGGCTGCTATTCTCCCATGGAGACGATCGTAGAGATGCTGGATGTAGTCCTGTGGAACGGCTTGCCATGCCATTTCCACCTGGCGCCTCAGTTGGACCAGCGTTCGTGCTGGACGTGCAGACCGCGTGAGACGACGCTTCATCCAGTCCCAAACATGCTCAATGGGGGACAGATCCGGAGATCTTGCTGGCCAGGGTAGTTGACTTACACCTTCTAGAGCACGTTGGGTGGCACGGGATACATGCGGACGTGCATTGTCCTGTTGGAACAGCAAGTTCCCTTGCCGGTCTAGGAATGGTAGAACGATGGGTTCGATGACGGTTTGGATGTACCGTGCACTATTCAGTGTCCCCTCGACGATCACCAGTGGTGTACGGCCAGTGTAGGAGATCGCTCCCCACACCATGATGCCGGGTGTTGGCCCTGTGTGCCTCGGTCGTATGCAGTCCTGATTGTGGCGCTCACCTGCACGGCGCCAAACACGCATACGACCATCATTGGCACCAAGGCAGAAGCGACTCTCATCGCTGAAGACGACACGTCTCCATTCGTCCCTCCATTCACGCCTGTCGCGACACCACTGGAGGCGGGCTGCACGATGTTGGGGCGTGAGCGGAAGACGGCCTAACGGTGTGCGGGACCGTAGCGCAGCTTCATGGAGACGGTTGCGAATGGTCCTCGCCGATACCCCAGGAGCAACAGTGTCCCTAATTTGCTGGGAAGTGGCGGTGCGGTCCCCTACGGCACTGCGTAGGATCCTACGGTCTTGGCGTGCATCCGTGCGTCACTGCGGTCCGGTCCCAGGTCGACGGGCACGTGCACCTTCCGCCGACCACTGGCGACAACATCGATGTACTGTGGAGACCTCACGCCCCACGTGTTGAGCAATTCGGCGGTACGTCCACCCGGCCTCCCGCATGCCCACTATACGCCCTCGCTCAAAGTCCGTCAACTGCACATACGGTTCACGTCCACGCTGTCGCGGCATGCTACCAGTGTTAAAGACTGCGATGGAGCTCCGTATGCCACGGCAAACTGGCTGACACTGACGGCGGCGGTGCACAAATGCTGCGCAGCTAGCGCCATTCGACGGCCAACACCGCGGGTCCTGGTGTGTCCGCTGTGCCGTGCGTGTGATCATTGCTTGTACAGCCCTCTCGCAGTGTCCGGAGCAAGTATGGTGGGTCTGACACACCGGTGTCAATGTGTTCTTTTTTCCATTTCCAGGAGTGTATGTTACACGACGAAGCCGTCAAACTTTGCAATGCTTCTCGCATCACGCAAACACACCCGTATATTTATAGTATGTGATCTGTATTAATGTTGAGTCCATAGTTTTTGAAATCGGTATTATGATTGGTATACAATCGAGAAGAAATATCCATTGAACTATTACTAGTCGGCACGTTTTAAGAAAGAATATACGGTAATTTTTTCTATAAAAAGTAAAGGCAGTTCCCTTAATACTTTTCCTGCATTGATATGTTTATATTTTTTATTTATTAGCTATCGATTTGCAGGAGTAGAGTATCCAGATGTACATTCGCTGGTGCATCATATCGCTGCACTGCTACAGTTCGGAAGATGAAGCCGTAAGTGGTTCGAAGCCGACTCCAAATACATTGACCAAAAAAAAAAAAGACACGCGTATACGCCTGTGGGGCGCATATGTAAATGATTAGCGCTGCAACTCTGTATGATAGGGAGAACGGCTAGTGGTGTTCGTGTTTAGTGTTGTTATCAAGTCTGGCAGGATACGTTAAGTGGCGTGAACAGCGTCGGATGTAGAGTAATCAGTGTGAAACACACGGAAATGCCACGTACCCGTGTGAGACAGCGGTATCAGCAAGCGGTGGAGTTTGAAAGTGACTTCGTTGTGGCTCCATTTGTCGTACTGTGCAATATCCAGATTTATGTGACATTCGGATGTGACAGTTGCGCGATGTTGGAGCGCTTGGCAACATTTGGGCAGGCATTCTACTCGTCTCTCCTCCACTCGGCCACCACAAGGGAGAATAGTCGTATTCGACATAAAAGTTTTCTGGGTATGGTACCGCGTCATAATGTAAAAACTACTACTGCTGGAGAAAAACCAACGTTTCGGCCACGATTGCAGCGCCCTTCTTCTGGGTCACCATCATTTTTACATTATGACGCGGTACCATACCCAGAAAACTTTTATGTCGACTGACTCTGGCCGCGGAAGTCTACGCAATTATAATAGTCGTACTGTGCACCAACTACACTCTAAATCTCTTCATAACTGCACCTACCATCCGACAACAAGAGAATAAGTAATGGACTCCCTGAAACATTTTGTATCATCCCGCACCATTGGTCGGAGACTGAAATTACCAGGCCATTTGTGAGTTGTCAACACCAAATCACAAACTCCACGGACATCGATGAGATATCAACCTGACTGTTGCCCGCCATAAGCCCCGACAGCCAGGAGTGATGGTCTGCGGTGTCATCTCACTTCATAGCTGGCCCTTCTGGTTACAGCACAGTGGTATGTTGATGATATTCTACGCCCAGTTTTGTTGCCCCTCATGGCAAGCCATTCTGGGCTTACATTTCAGCAAAATAATACCCGTCTTAACAAGGCGAATTTCTACTTCTTGTCTTAGTGCTTGCCAAACCCTATCTTTGTCAGCAACGACGCAGGATCTCACACTAACTGAAAACGTTTGGAACATTAAAGGCAGGACCCTCCAACCACCCCCCGGTTTTTACGATCTGGTGGGTCACTTGGGCAGAATTTGGCACGATAATCCTTAGGAGGACATCTAACAACTATATCAATCAATGTCAAGGTGAATAACTGCTAGCATAAGGGTGTGAGATGGCCCGACGCATTATAAACCTGCTTAATTTGTGAACCTTCTTTACTCAAATAAATCGTGCACTTTTTTCTGAAAGTGTAATCAATCTTTTGTCTTTATACATCTATCAATTTTCGTACCTTTCGGATAATTGATTCCTAGTAATGCGTCTATCTATGCCTGTCGTAATTATAAGACGTTATCGTGTCCAACCTTTATTAAATCCATTATTGCTCTACAGAAAAATTTGCAATGTACATCTCGGTGCAGCTCTTTCTTTTTGTCTAACACATCATAATTCTGGCACCGACTCGTAGTTTTAGCATATTTATTTATCCAACATTTTCAACTATACATGATAGTGTTGTCAGTTTCGTAGTGTTTGCTGCTACATCTGAGTTGATTCGCCAACAAGCTAACTCGAAATCGCTGTCTATAGTGTCTGCTTGGCAGTATGACTGGAGTGAAAAAATATATCGCAAGAATATTCCACTTCATTAGCCTTTTAATACAAGGGGCTTTCAAGAAGTAAGCCAACACATTTTTTTTTCACTGCCAGTTCCGACTGAAGAAATTCGAAATTTATTGTGGAACATTGTGGAATATTCCCTCTTCAGCCCCAACAGTTTTATGGCGTTCAGATAGGTGGTGGCGTTACATGTGGCCTTCGAAACGGCGGTAACGAATATTCGTTCCAAACAGAAAGCCGTCATTGAGTTTCTTCTGCGGAAAACATAGAATGTCTTCGGAGACCTGCCAGTCAGCACAGCAAGTATTTGGGCGAGGTGATTGCCATCATCGCAGCAAGTTCGCGCGGACCTGTCCAATCTCCCGTGTGCAGATCGACCGCAAACAGCTGTGACACCTGCAGAGTTGGAACGTGCGGACACTCTCATCTGAGGTGATCGACGGATCACAGTGAAAAATCTCGCTCCTCAGCAAGACGTCTCTGATGGCAGTGCTGAGACACCCGTCCAGCAATTGGAGTGCTTAGAGGTGTGTGCCCACTGGATTTCTCGCCAACCAGAAGGCCATAAAGAGCAACGAAGAGCCAGCTGTTTGGCCCAATGAAGGATGCACTCCGCGGGAAGCTGCACATGGACGATGGGAAGGTTATTGAGGTGGCAAGACGTTGGCTCCGACGTCGACCATGGTATCATGCATAGTATCATGCAGGCATACAGCCCCCCCCCCCCTCCCCCCGTAAGGCGGCGTAGAGCTGTCCTTTGAATAGAGATTACGCTGAAAAATACGCTTTTGTAGCCAAAAGAGTGGAGAATCATATTGTGTACTGAAGTCCTGTGAAACCAACCTGCTATTATAAAAGAAATGTGTTGTAGTACTTATTGAGCGCTCATCGTACTCTTCCTTACTTGCAGCGCTTTTCCATAAATTTCTATTATAATCTGATAGAATTCGTGCCTAATATTTTTGGTGGAAGTATAGGCGCTTGTGAAAGGTTCCACGAAGAAAACATCATTTAGATTATTTGACTCTGTTATATCCTATGGGTTAACGTTAGGTATTTGTAAACCCTTATGCAATAAAAGATACACTAGAACGACTTGCCATGATCTGTCGTGAACTTAATATAAGTAGGTGCTTATCAACAAAGAATAACATAGTCTCGTCATTTGTTTAACTCAATGCTGCGAAACGGTATAGGCGATGAACACTGATGTCGGCATGGAAATCATGCTATGTTTGCATTAATCGACATGATTTTAAAAGTAAGTACAAACAACGCTAGTAAATTTATTGAAAGGCCACAACATTATCACCATCCGCTTGCATCTTTTAGTACCAGTGTTTTCTGCCTGAAACCATGATTTTACTAATTTTTTTGAAGTACCAGAGTCTTTTGCATAACACCACAGCTGCTGCTGCAACCGATAGACATCTAGCAGCACAATGAGATACTTCTATAAACGTAGTGCTTTGTAGCAGTCACTTATAGTGTTAAAAGCAAGAGCCGATGTGGAGGTTGTGCTACGTTATTGTAGGAGATTTTGACATGTGTCCAAATCCAGGACATCATTAGCAGCGAAAGCAAGTGCCTCTAATGTTATTGTAAAGCCAATTTGTGTTTGTACTCCTGTTTTATGAGTGGCTCAGAAATGAAACCACTGACGCAGCATGCAGTTTTGATACAAAATTTATTTCATTTTAGGCCCATTTTTGTTTGTTACTGGCCGGCCGCTGTGGCCGAACGCATCTAGGCGCTTCAGTCCGGAACCGCGCTGCCGCTACGGTCGCAGTTTCGAATCCTACCTCGGGCATAAATGTGTTTGATGTCCTTAGCTTGGTTAGCTTTAAGTAGTTCTAAGTCTAATGGACTGATGACCTCAGATGTTAAGTCCCATAGTGCTTAGAGCCATTTGCTTAGACGCCGGCCGCAGTGGCCATGCGGTTCTAGGCGCTACAATCTGGAACCGCGCGACCGCTACGGTCGCAGGATCGAATCCTGCCTCGGGCATGGATGTGTGTTATGTCCTTAGGTTAGTTAGGTTTAAGTAGTTCTAAGTTCTCGGGGACTGATGACCAAAGAAGTTAAGTCCCATAGTGCTCAGAGCCATTTTGAACCATTTTCTTAGAGCCATTTCCTACATCTACATCCATACTCCGCAAGCCACCTGACGGTGAGTGGCGGAGGGTACCTTGAGTACCTATATCGGTTCTCCCTTCTATTCCAGTCTCGTATTGTTCGTGGAAAGAAGGATTGTCGGTATGCTTCTGTGTGGGCTCTAATCTCTCTGATTTTATCCTCTTGGTCTCTTCACGAGATATACGTAGGAGGGAGCAATATACTGCTTGACTCTTCCGTGAAGGTATGTTCTCGAAACTTTAACAAAAGCCCGTACCGAGCTACTGAGCGTCTCTCCTGCAGAGTCTTCCACTGGAGTTTATCTATCATCTCCGTAACGCTTTCGCGATTACTAAATGATCCTGTAACGAAGCGCGCTGCTCTCCGTTGGATCTTCTCCATCTCTTCTATCAACCCTATCTGGTACGGATCCCACACTGCTGAGCAGTATTCAAGCAGTGCGCGAACAAGCGTACTGTAACCTACTTCCTTTGTTTTCGGATTGCGTTTCCTTAGGATTCTCCCAATGAATCTCAGTCTGGCATCTGCTTTACCGACGATCAACTTTATATGATCATTCCATTTTAAATCACTCCTAATGCGTACTCCCAGATAATTTATAGAATTAACTGCTTCCAGTTGCTGACCTGCTATTTTGTAGCTAAATGTGTTTGTTACGTAGGACTATAATCTATTTATGCATTCTGAGTTGATTCAAACTTCAAGGACTGTGACTGTGGCGAGGAAAAACGTAAATTTGTTTTGAAATATATCACGAAATGAAGGCTGACTGAAAACTGTGCGCCCTGACGGTTCCAAAGTGAAACAACCTACTTAAAACCATTGATTGTCTACTTCTTGCCACATTCTTCTTGTGTTCATTACTTACTATGGCTGTAAAGGTGAGTTTTGTGAAAAACTTTAAAATTGTATTCCAGGGTGAAACCACCTCCTTAAAGCAATTTAGGGTTTACTTTTTGCCAGTTGTTTCTTGTATTCGTTGCTTATTGTGATAATAAAGTGTAATTCTGTGAAAATTTTAAAAAGATTTTTTAAAACATTGTTGGGTCTCAAGGAGTTATTGGCGTGTTGGCCCACCTTTTGAACGCAGTACAGGAGTGGTTATACGTTTCATGGTATCGACGAGACCTTATGAGGTTTCTGGAGTTATGTAGCACCAGATGCCTATGCAGAGGTAAAGCAATTACCATACGCGTCGGTGGTTTGTCGGCTCAGAGCTGACGTCCGAGGCGCCTCAGATGTGTTTCATTGGCTTCATATCAGGCTTCAGATTGGCCATTAGATCTTGCTCCTCAAACCACTGTAGCACGTTTCCGAATTTGTGACACAGACATTCCTCCCGTGGCAGAGACCACCGCCATCGGACAAGACATTAAACGTGAAGCGATGCAGGCAGTCCGATATAATTTTTACTTAGTCCGCAAGTGTCATAGAGCATTCGTTTACTGCCGCAGGTCCCATGAAGGACCAGGTGAATGCCACCCATAGCAAAGTACTGACCACATCGGTGTGCGTCTGTGGTGTGATCCACGTTTAGAGCAGCCATTCCAATGGATGAAGGGCGTATCTGCACACGACCATTGATCTGGTGTAAATTTATACGACCAGACGATGTGTCTCCATCGATTCACCGTCCAGTTACGATGACGTCGTGCCCACTGCAGTCGCAACTGGCAATGTCGCTGGGTCAACGTTACAACATGCGGGGATGTCTGCAGTGGAGCCTCACGTTTAATAACGTGCACTGGATTATGTTCTCCAAAACACTTGCGACTGCGCCAGAATTGTACCCCGCCGTCAGATCGGCCTCCGACCTCCACGTTATTTGATGCGATGGCGCCAAACACTTTGTCCCCTACTCGTGGTTTCACTGTTTTTGAACCATTTTTCTTAGACCCTCTCGACAGTAACATGCGAACAGCCGTTAAGCTTCGCCTGTTCCCAATTGCTCGTTCCCAGGCACCCGGCCGTAGCAATCTGCCCCATATCAAAGTCGCTTCTATCAGTGAATTTTCCCGTATGTTACCCTTATCATCGCTACAATGTTTCCCCGTTTGTTTCTGGTCCGCTTCTATATACAATCGGACTTCTTCTTAACTATTTCGCCCAGTATAGTCCTAAAGATGAAAACACTGATGAAAATGAGTGTTGCACTACGAAGCACCACTCCACATTTATCAAACATTGTTATATGTTCACGATGAACGTGTATGAAATGAAGCAGTAGAAGGGGTGGAGGAAACTGTGTGAAAGTTCACGCCTTGAAAGTGGATGTGATGTTATGGCAGTGATTACAAAATCGAGTCGAATAGACAGTTCTGGACACAGGAGTACCTCAGTATCACGCAGACAGGTCATAGAGACACATGCAATTTGTGGACGAGTATTGTCTGTTGAAAAATGGAGAACGCTACTGTCGTGTGAGAGGTAACATATGAGGACGTCCGTCACGTACCGTAGTGACAGAATTCCCTCAGTCACTAATAGCCGTGACGTGAAGTTACAGTTCATGGTTCCCCGTACCATTAACCTATAAATAACAGAACTGGGCCTCTCCAAACCACTGAAAGAATGAAACCTGTTCCCAGTTCACAGTCATACCCCCTAACGATGGCCATCGGGGGTAGTGTATAACCGTGATTCACCACTGAGCACAATCACAAACCATTTGTCAGTAGTCCATGCTTCCTATGGCACCATTCCAGACGTAACCGGTTATTATGCTCAGTTTTCCGTAAGCCTTAGAATGATCCTACGCTGTGCTTTCATTTTTTTTGGAGAGGGGGGCGGGGGGGGGAGGGGGATGTCGTCAGTTTTCTGACTGGTTTGACGCGGCCCGCCAAGTATTCCTCTCCTGTGCCAACCTCTTCATCTCAGAGTAACACTTGCAGTCTACATCCTCAATTATTTGCTGGATGTATTCCAACCTCTGTCTTACTCTACAGCTTTGCCCTCTACAGTTCACTCTAGTTCCATGACAGGCATTCTCTGATGTCTTAATAGATACCTCTATCATGCTGTCCCTTCTCTTTGCCAGTGTTTCCCATATATTCCTTTTCTCTTCGATTGTGCAGAGAATCTCCTCATTCTTTACCTTATCAGTCCACCTACTTTTCAACATTCACCTGTAGGACCACATCTCAAATGCTGCGATTCTCTTCTGTTCCGGATTCCCCACACTCCATGTTTCACTACCATACAATGCTGTGCTCCAGACGTACATTCTCAGAAATTTCTTCCTCAAATTAAGGCCTATGTTTGATACTAGTAGATGCTTTGACTGCATTAATCACATTGGTTGCTTGCTTCAATTAATCACAAGTGCAACAGAAGTACCTAGTGCAAAGAGCAAACAACTGAATAGAAACCAAGAATTAATCAAAAAAGGCTCGCAGAAATAAAGGTTCGGTAGTGTTGGGATCTTAACCAGACCACCCAGAGAAAATGAACATTGAAATCGAAAATTTATTGCCTGAGTCATTCACAAAACTAATTAAAATGGAATGTTATGAATTTAAATCATTAGAACGTTGCTGCAGCTAATAATTGTAATTGCGGAAGCAACCAGCTACAGGCCGTCGCTGAACGCCAACACACGTGATATATCTCAATAAACTGAGTTAAAATAAAATTCCCTTTAAAAGAAAACCTACCCGAGCTCGGTAAATAACTAACATCACTTAAATTTGATGAGACATATAGATTGCTGAAACTTGTAGATATTAGCACGATATTAAAAGTTTTCTTTAGAAACAAATGAAACTTCAAACCAAAACCGGCGAGTACAACAATTACAACTAACACGTCAGATCTAAAATTTTAAACAGCTACACTAACTTTTAGCCGCTCTATTCTCAAACAAATTACTATTAGTCACAGTTATAAATTAAATCAATCGGGATATGCATAAAACAAGAAACAGACAAATAAAGCTGCATGCACATAGACAAGGTTACTTTATGATTTAGAAAATAACAATAAAACATTTCAAAATCAGTAACGCTGCGCAAGTGGTCCCGTAACGTTGCACGGAAGCTAGTGCCTAACAGCTCATTAAAACTGAAGCGTAGCACTGACGACATTAAGAGAGAGAGCATCACTTTCAACCACCTATCTCACGGCGGAGTCAAAAAATCATTTACATGTAATCTAGTCAAAGATTACCATTTTCAAAACGTAGCTCTGTAGCCTGCACAGATTTGTTCCATGAGCCAGTTATCCAGCCACTATGAGTGCTCGACGGCTGTGAAGTCAGTATTTGGCAGATGCCGCCATTTATCCAAACTGAATACATCAAATTCCTTTGGACCGCGAACGCCACAGCACACAGTGGCTATAATGGCCGGCCCCATCTGAAGTTCATTGTGGCAAAGGATACACAGCACACCGTGCCCCAGTAGAGATCCTAAGCACAACGGACCTGGTACGAGTCCATCAACGGAAACAAAAGGGAAAAAAAATTGTTCCATTTCATACTGGGCGCCTGGTGCAGCAACCGGTTATGCATTTCTTGAAATAAGACAGTCTCTGTTGCAAAATCTTTTTCATTTACGGGAAATGACGCGTTACGCCCCTTTAGGGAATCATCAGACAGGCGTAAAAATTAATGTGGACGAATGCTGGTTTTCCACATTAATATATTGTATGCATTATATATATTTACATTTAACTGGCTACTTGAATAGTCGAATATCCAGATTTGTGGGGCCATCGGGTGTGACTTGGGTGAAGTATTATTCAGCCCCGAATGCTTTCGTTTCCTTGAAATAAGGCCGTCTCGGTTGAAAATCTTGTGTATTTCCTGGAAATAACACGTTTCACCCTTTTGGGATATCATCAGCTTCGCGTAAAAATTAATGTGGAAGAATGTTGTGAAACCCCTGGGATAGCCGGACAGGGCGGATGCTGTTACATTTGTGGAAAGGTGCCAAAATAAGTTACTGTCAGTTGCACTCAACGTATAAACTTTATTTCTTAAAGCACACAATCACACAAGCAAGAATCAAAAACTCTCAGGGTTTTAACGAAAGACCTCCTTTGATTTAATTTAGATCGGCAGAAGGGCTCACATTAATGAAGAACAGTGTTCCGGCTTAAGGCTGAGACAAAGATTTGCAATGTTTAATCTAAATAGGCTGAAAACTCGGCTGAAGGCCACATATCAACAAAATAATTTAACGGCTTAAGGCCTAGAAAGAAGAGCTTTCAATTTTAAAAGGCTGAAAGTCTTATCTTAAAATATTTCGCGTGCAAAACTCATCTGAAGGCCTTATACGAGTACTAAAGAATAACAATCTTATGACTTAAGGGTGAGACAAGGATTCTGAATTTTTTTTATTTAAGAGTGATTAAAGCTCGGCTGCAGGCCGCACACCATGCAGAAAACAATTTTATTTCCTAACGGAAAGAGCTTCTAAATTTCAATTAAAATAGGCTAAAGGCTTTATTCTAAAACGTTTCACATAAAACTCGGCTGAAGGCCACATATGAAACAAAAACTATCTCACGGGTTAAGGCGCAGACAAAGTAATTTCCAATTTATAATTTAAGCTAAAACTCGGTTGAAGGCCACACAGAGTACTTAAGACTAAAAGGAAAATCATTATGTAAAACACAGGTCACTGGAACATCAACGGCCACAAAGCAGAAGATACCGCTGGTACACTTCATTACTGAAGGAATGAATTAAATTAGGGTAAACACCACACAGGAAGACGGCTGCAATTCTAGCCGACTTCAATGCAACTTCTTAACCCTTGCAAGAAGCGCCTCACAACTCCAACCGCGCGTGCACGCCGCCAGTGGCTCCGGCCTGACAATGGCGCCACGGAGACTTCCTCCTTGGTCTGTCACAACCGACCGACTGCCTCACACACGGAAACGTTCAAACGACCAAATACACGTCGGCCGATGAGACGACCGACCGTACGACCAACCAACGGCCGTTCCCGCTCCAGTCTCCTTCCGCCGGACAGTGCATGTGTGTCCCCAGCGGTCGGCAAGCACTGTCTGTCAACACCTCACTGGTGCTCCGTCCCCGACGCTGCTCCGTGCCCTACTGCGCTCCTGGTCCGTCTCCAACTCACTTCCAGACACACGACGACCCGTAAATACTATCGGTCGCTCCAGATATGTTATGACAGTGCACGTATCGATAAGCGCTACTGCTGCCACTCACGGGCAAGTAAGGCAGAAGTTAGTGACGCCAGTAAATGGAATAAGAAATCGAGGCGGCAGTACCGTAAAAGAAGATGACAAACAATCAATGGCATGAACACGAGCCGCACACGGCTAATGTTGATTTTGCACATTAATTTTTTGGCCAATCAGATGATTTCCTGTACATAAACAAGATTTTGCCATCGAGACGGTCTTATTTCAAGGGAGCGAAAGCATCCGAGGCTGAATAACACTTCAGCAAAGTCACATCCGAAAACCCCCACAAATCTGGATATTCGACTATTCGACCAGCCAGTTAAATGTAGGCCCCCAGTGATGTTCCTTTCGAACTCTGTCAAGTGCAGACGACTCTGTCTCTTACGAGCACTCAGCATCTCCGCATCTTTCAAAGTAATGTTCAAATGTGAGTGAAATCTTATGGGACTTAACTGCTAAGGTCATCAGTCCCTAAGCTTATACACTACTTAACCTGTCCGCAGCTCGTGGTTGTGCGGTAGCGTTCTCGCTTCCCGCGCCCGGGTTCCCGGGTTCGATTCCCGGCGGGGTCAGGGATTTTCTCTGCCTCGTGACGACTGGGTGTTGTGTGATGTCCTTAGGTGAGTTAGGTTTAAGTAGTTCTAAGTTCTAGGGGACTGATGACCATAGATGTTAAGTCCCATAGTGCTCAGAGCCACTACTTAAATTATTCTAAGGACAAACACACACACCCATGCCCGAGGGAGGACTCGAACCTCCGCTGAGATCAGCCGCACAGTCCATGACAGCAGCGCCCAAGACCGCTCGGCTAAATCCGCGCGGCTTCATTATAATCATTCAACATTTGATACTGTCCAAGCTCCTTACCTACCCTACGAGGTCGGGTAGATAATAACAGCACTAATGATATCTGGTGGCGGGGGGGGGGGGGGGGGGGGGGGAAGGTTACAAGCTGTATGGCTTGCCTCCTTCCATTTGTACTAAATTTATCGGCGCCTTGTCACGACTGCCGATAGGCAGGACGCTTTAGTTGCATATACTTAAAGTCTCATTACGTTGATTCGTTGCGAAGAAACGTATTTTATGAAATTTCGCTCTTCGTCGGTAAAGGGGCTAATATTTCCAGTCTGTGAATACTGAACAATTGACAGCCCACGCCCTGCTTCAAATGCAGCAGGTGTGCAATGGACACTTAAAGCTTTGTGGTGGCTTGCACGTGTCAACTGACCACCGACAGTAGCTCACGGAACGTACTGGTCATTTTCACTAAGTCGTGGTTAGCGGCCTGCGCCAAGACTCGCCTCTTGAAATGGCCGCGGGCAGCAGTTTGAAGTGCTTGTTGAAACACCACAATTTGTGGCGGAAAAGTACAAGTTTGGGAATGTGGTTTGGTCTCGGATAACTCAGAAGTGTTAAACTACGGACTGATTCACCCGTCGCCTGCTAACACCAGACAGAAATTTCTTGGACAAATTATGGAGTAAGATGTCTTCTGATTGGCCCGTGACTGACGCCATTCTAGGGTGGGAATTTGTTGAACGTGGCATTGACACGCTATCGGCGGACAAGAGTAACATTTTTCCTGATTGGCGTTTGCTGTCAGGTTGGCGCGAAATGCAGAGTCGGAAGTTGGTGTTTGGGACACACTTGGTTTAATGGTGGATGGGGTCAGGTCGCTGGTTCGAGACCTCGTGGCGCATGGAGATGTCCCAACCTGACGAGCGAGATTCTGATTCTCCACTACGACCACGGTTCTCCGCCACAGCCACAGTAGACTGATGGAAATGGAAATGCCGTGTGGCTAGGGCCTCCCGTCGGGTAGACCGTTCGCCTGGTGCAAGTCTTTCGAGTTGACGCCACTTCGGCGACTTGCGTGTCGATGGGGATGAAATGATGGTGAAAGACACACAACACCCAGTCATCATGAGGCAGAGAAAATCCCTGGCCCCGTCGGGAATCGAACCCGGGACCCCGTGCGCGGGAAGCGAGAACGCTACCGCAAGACCACGAGCTGCGGACAGTAGACTGATAAGAGTATAAAGCTGAACGGCTCACTTGACGGCAGTTAATGTTTGGACAGGAAGCGTACAGTTGCCGCAGCACCGCTAGATCTGATGCATGTCTTTGTATCGTTTGATGTGGTAGTCAGTCGACCACTGGAATTTCTAACTTCAACTTTGGGCTGTATTGGATTAATGATTTAATCTGCAGCTAGGATGCGGTAACCATTGCTCTGCTTGCCTGTCTTGTTAGTTGTCAGCAACTAACTTTGTTTTTCGTACAATGATGATCCCAGTGCTTTCTAATTCGTTAATGTAATAGATAATCAGTTTATGTTTCATTTGCGTTTTTATTTGAAGGATCACATTCCCTTCATATCATTTTTCCTGTTGATTGAATGCATAGTTATATAGTAGGACTAATGCAGTTTCCCATCTTACGATTCTGTGCTATGGAATTTCAAGATAGCGATTCCGTTGCATAAGTCACCGTTAACAGTAGTACATAAATCAGATTTCTGGCCCAAAGAGCACATTGATTCAGAATTCCCGGATATAAACCATGATTTCAGTTTCGCCATATCCCCAACCAAAAATGTATCTGCACCCACAAAACAAAATTCCCATTTCATTGTACAATTAAAATTTAATTCTCAAAAATTAAATTAAAAAAATTAAAAGCCCCGATTTGGTACAATTAAAAAGAAATGAAAAAATCTAAATTTCATTCAAATTCAATAAAATGAATCTGACGATACTTATTTGTTTTTTTGCCTCGATAAATAAAAATGTAATCCAATAATTTTCTCAAATTTTTCATCGTTTTCTGGAAATATTTTAGAATAACGATTTGCAGGAGTAATTTTAAATTTATCATTTAAAGTAACAAACCATTTTCACCATATTTAGCTGACAAAATTTCAGCTTTTGAAACATTGTAACATTTATGTTTTTTCAGCCCTGATAATTTAGTGAACACTTCCGATCAGCCATTGCTATAACTGTTAAGTTCACTTACTAGATTTTCAATGCTATTATTCATGTTCATTTTGTGTTTTGGTTTTATTTATATAGAAAAAAATTAAGTTTTCATTTAGGTAAAAAAGTCACATCGCAATGCTTTCAGCTACCCCCGTTTCGGCTACTTTTTAATTTTTTGTATTTCTTACCCTTTTTAAAACGGCGATTGAAAGGGCAACAAAAATGGACAGCATATTTGAAAGAAAGTAAATAACTGAAAAATGGAAGTAAATGGAGATTGATTAAAAGTAATAGCAACAAAAAATGGACGACGTATGTGAAAGAAAGTGAACGAATGAAAAATGGAATTAAATGGAGATTGATGAAAAATGAGGCCAACAACAATGGACAAAGATTTACATTTTTTTCTGTATTAAATGGACAACATAGACCATACAGTAAAGAAATGTACTAAATGTTGTGTACTGAAAGACATTACTGAATATGGGATGAAGTTAGATAAACCTAGATTGATTTGTAAAAAGTGTATAAATGAGGATCGTCTTCGTAGATATTATTCAAACAAAAACAAAAACAATAACATATTGAATAGCATCGATGGTATGGGGCAGGTACTAAAAATTGCACTAAATGTGTCACAGTAAAAACTGTAACACAATATGGGAACGAATTAGGTAAACCTAAATCAATTTGCAAAAAAATGTTTAAATTTATGATCACATAACTAGCGTTTATATTGAAGTGACTAGCATCCAGAACAACACTGAAAACATGCAGAAGGATATAGACAACAAGCAGGATAATAATAACACACAGAATAGTATGGACAACAGCAGTAGTAGTGAAAGGTCGATAATATGTAATTCATGTAACATTCTAAAGAATTTAGACTGTTTTGCAAAAAATCAATGGAAAGATACTGTCAATTTGTAGCGGCTGTAGAAAATTAAGAAGATCGGAAAATAAAAATAATATTACTCCAACCGATTGTATAACTTACTAAAAATCTGTATTAACGAATGGAAGAAAACAGGAACGCTAAAATTATAGATTTATTTTACAAGAATACAGTGGGTTACCAAAATATAAGAGAAAAATTAAATAGTTTATTGGACGAAGAATACCAAGCAGAATTCTTGGATTTAATTTTACTTAAAAATGGCTGTGTAAAAATGACTGTTTACGATAAAGAAAAAGACGCATTTATAGAATTAAGACTTTAAAAAATGTAGTAGAAAAAATATATAAAAGAGGTTCTTAAGGCAGTGGAAGAAAACGATTCGGTTTCTAGGGAAGAAAGCGAAACAGATAGTGATAAATATTACAAAGAGCCATACACATTCACGAGAAGAAGCTGAAAAAGACCACAATGGTGGACGAATTTACAGAAGAAGGACTTAATTTTTGTTTGCTGTTAATTTTATTTATTCTTTTGTTTATTTAATATCTGCAGAGTTTAAATTTTTAACCTCTAGAATTCCTTAATGACTTTCCTTAATAAAAAGGAAGAATTCGATTTTTTAATGCATTGTTAAGCTTGTTAGATGGTAAATATGATCAATTTGACGATCAACGCATGTTGATAGGTTTCACAGTCTAACACACTGCAGGATATTGCAAGTGGTCTTTGGGCTGCACCACTTCAGCCAACTCCATACAGTGATTTCAATTACGACGATACGAACATAAGAACAACACAACACCCAGTCGCCGAGCACATATAACTTCCGACTCGGGCCGAAGTCAAACCCAGGCACCTTCGTTTAGCAGTCCGCTTCGTTGACCGCTCAGCTACTGAGCCGCTCAACACTATCCATTTACATACAGGCCGATGGTATATACGTGTGCGAAGCTAGACTGAGGTCCAACTTCAGTTATTTTTGGTCATGCAGTGTATTTTTCTTACCGCGTCACGTGTCTTCATCCCCAACACACGGCAATCCCCCCAGTGATGGGTTGTGCTCACAATATTTTAACTCATTAGCGTGCCGAGTGGTTTGAGGCGCCATGTCACGGATTGCGCGGCCCCTCCCGGCGGAGGTTCGAGTCCTTTCTCGGGTATGGATGTGTGTGTTGTTCTTAGAGTAAGACAGTTTAAATTAGTTTAAGTAATGTGTCAGTCGAGGGACCGATGACCTCAGCAGTTTGGTCCGTTAGCACTTCACACACACTTGAACATTTTGAACTCATTAGCGTATATCGAACAGCTGTTTTCAGAAAGTTATGGTGAACAGTGTGGGGAAATAATAAACGGAACAAAGCTTCAGGATCCTTGTTATTTGATTTGTAATATGTGATACTTGAGGTTCGCTGGTCAAACGATGGGACCCTCAGATATTCACTGACCTTGAGGAAACACGTTAGAGGTTTAACACGTCTCTCGTCTTTATAGTCTAAACAAAGTGTTCGTGTTGAGAATAGTGCCGAGCGACGCTTTACACTTATAGCGTGATGCTACTAGGACATTGACAATCTAAAGATGTTGACATCTGACTAGAGTAACCGCTTAAATAAATCAAACAGCAAGCAACCTTTGGCTGTGTTCTGCCGATCAATTGCATCTGATGCTGTGTCCCCTGTTGGCAAACTTCTGACCTTTAAGTGTGTATTCGTGCCCGTGGGGGATCACAACTCAAACTGATGCTGAGGATGGACAAAAAATTCCGAATGAAATGAAAGTTTAATCGTTTAATACCTGTCCGTGATCACCACAAAATTTGGTAAACATGGGATTTTGGGCAGTGTTTCCAGTTTTACGGTCAAACTTCACAAAGTAGTCAAACAGAAATCCGATCGTTGTATTCTCTGTAACAGGTTTTTCCGGTCTTCGTGCTTTTTCCTCCCCACCGGACGGGCAGTGTAAGGTCGTCACACGGTGCGTGGGCGGCAGGGAGCAGAGACCGCGTGTGGTGTGGCGTCGAGTGGAGCGCGGTGCAGGTGCGTGGGCGGTAGCGGAGGCGGAGGGGGCGGTGGGCGGCCGGGGACGTAGGGACGGGGTGGGGTGGCGGGTGCGGCGGAGGTGGAAAGGGCGGTGGGGGCGGCTGTCAGAGCGGCGCCTGCTGAGCGCTGGTGGGCGTCGCGGTGCCTCAGCTAACACGATGCGTGACACAGCACGCCCACGTGCTGTGCATGAGTGGAGCACCATAGCGAGATGCTCGTAGGGTGTCAGACGAGATTTTCTCTTGTTTTTACACGAAGAAAATACCGATCGTAATGTTTCCTTTACAAGAACGTTAGACGGGCGTTGATCAGGAAGGAGCAATATATTATCGATGAGCGAAACATTTTCTGGCCGTCGTCAGTTTCTGTAACACTTGTCTGCGTACGTGATCGAGTCGTGTTATAAAATGCACCAACATTTCAGCCATCACGAGTGGCCCTCGTCTACAGGTGATGTATCTTACTGGCAATGTACTAATATTATTCTCTGCCCCATATCCCCACAACCAGTCCACAACAACTCGCACCTGTCGTACCGTAAGCTAATAGCAGCAGGAATATACACACATCAAAAAAGGTTTTGTATCACCCCAGTTCCCAGAACTCCTAAAGATAGACGTTGACTGTGGATATTGTATCACAGACACAATCCCTTTCACTGTTCAGAGATGTCGCTAAAGCCGCCCAAAGATGTAAACAACCATGCATGAGCAGCAGCTATTAGACGGAAGGGGTCCGACAGCCGATCATTTACAGTCATTCCACCAGGAAGGGGGTACACGGCTCGTGTTGTCTGTAGTTCAACAATTCCCAGACGGTCAATATTGCGGTTCGATCGCGTCCGCATTGTTACTTTCTGCCAGGAAGGGCTCTCAACAAGGAAGTGTCCAGACGTCTAGGCGATGTAGTTCGGACACGGGAGGGATACAAAACGACAGGAACCGTCCTGACATGCCACGATCAGGCCGCCCAAAGGCTACCACAACAGTGGATGACCGCTATCTACGGATTATGGCTCGGAGGAAACCTGACAGCAACGTCACCATGTTGAATAATGGTTTTCGTGCAGCACAGAATGTCGTGTTAAGACTCAAATTGTACGGAATAGGCTGCATGATGCGCAACTTCACTCCCGACGTCCATGGCGAGGTCCATCTTTGCAACCACGACACCTTGCAGTGCGGTACAGATGGACCGAGCAACATGCCGAATGGACCGCTCAGGACTGGCATCACGTTCTGTTCACCGATGAGTGTTGCATATGCCTTCAACCAGACAATCGTCGGAGACGTGTCTGGAAGCAATGCAGTCAGGCTGAACGCCATAGACACACTGTCTAGCGAGTGCAGCAAGATGGAGGTTCCCTGCTGTTTTGGGGTGGCATTATATGGAGCCGATATACGCCGCTCGTGGTCATGGAAGGCGCCTTAACGGCTGTACGATACGTGAATGCCATCCTCCGACCGATAGTGCAACCATATTGGCAGTATATTGGTGAGGCATTTGTCTTCATGGACGACAATTCACGCCCCCATCGTGTACATCTTGTGAATGACTTCCTTCAGGATAACGACATCGCTCTACTAGAGTGGCAAGCATGTTCTCCAGACGTGAACACTATCGAAGATGCCTGGGAAAGACTGAAATCTACATCTACATGTACATTTATACCCCGCAAGCCACCCAACGGTGTGTGGCGAAGGGCACTTTACGTGCCACTGTCATTACCTCCCTTTTCTGTTCCAGTCGCGTATGGTTCGCGGGAAGAACGACTGTCTGAAAGCCTCCGTACGCGCTCGAATCTCTCTAATTTTACATTCGCGATCTCCTCGGGAGGTATAAGTAGGGGGAAGCAATATATTCGATACCTCATCCAGAAACACACCCTCTCGAAACCTGGCGAGCAAGCTACACCGCGATGCAGAGCGCCTCTCTTGCAGAGTCTGCCACTTGAGTTTGCTAAACATCTCCGTAACGCTATCACGGTTACCAAATAACCCTGTGACGAAACGCGCCGCTCTTCTTTGGATCTTCTCTATCTCCTCCGTCAACCCGATCTGGTACGGATCCCACGCTGATGAGCAATACTCAAGTATACGTCGAACGAGTGTTTTGCAAGCCACCTCCTTTGTTGATGGACTACATTTTCTAAGGACTCTCCCAATGAATCTCAACCTGGTACCCGCCTTACCAACAATTAATTTTATATGATCATGCCACCTCAAATCGTTCCGTACGCATACTCCCAGATATTTTACAGAAGTAATTGCTACCAGTGTTTGTTCCGCTATCATATAATCATACAATAAAGGATCCTTCTTTCTGTGTATTCGCAATACATTACATTTGTCTATGTTAAGGGACAGTTACCACTCCCTGCACCAATTGCCTATCCGCTGCAGATCTTCCTGCATTTCGCAACAATTTTCTAATGCTGCAACTTCTCTGTATACTGCAGCATCATCCGCGAAAAGCCGCATGGAACTTCCGACACTATCTACTAGGTCATTTATATATACTGTGAAAAGCAATGGTCCCATAACACTCCCCTGTGGCACGCCAGAGGTTACTTTAACGTCTGTAGACGTCTCTCCATTGATAACAACAAGCTGTGTTCTGTTTGCTAAAAACTCTTCAATCCAGCCACACAGGCTGGTCTTATATTCCGTAGGCTGTTTATGGACGACGTGACCCACCAACCACTCTGATTGACCTACGCCGAATCGCCATTGAGGAGTGGGACAATCTGGACCAACAGTGCCTCGATGAACTTGTGGCTAGTTTGCCACGACGACTACAGTCATGCATCAGTGCAAGAGGGCGTGCTACTGGTTATTAGAGGTACTGGAGTGTACAGCAATCTGGGCCAGCACCTCTGAAGGTCTCGCTGTGTGGTTTTCATGAGCAAGAAAAAGGGCGGAAATGATGTTTATGTTGATCTCTATTCCAATTTTCTGTACAGATTCCGGAACTCTCGGAACCAAAACTTTTTTTTTTATGTGTATGTAAATTTCGATGTAAAATAAGTTCAAACACCGGATCTTTTCCAAATCTCTCTCTTCACGGTTTACACGCAGCGGAGACAATCATTTCGGACCTGTGTGCTCTACAGGAGCCCAAGGCATGGTCAATGTTTCGATTACTGGTCGTCGGATTAATTCCTCCGTGATGAAAGACGTCCTCATAAGAGTGTGTGGTGCGTCCGTGGAGAACTACTTGCAAACGTAGCGTTTTCTCGCAGCCTTTGTTGTGGTCGTGCGAAAATGTGATGTCATAATTATCACAGGGACCGGCGGTGCCTCCCACTTCCTGTTTTTTATTTTATGTCAAACGGTACATTTCTGGACATGGGTTCCTTAGCAAAACTTTACCTACTGTAAACCTCTAAGAACCTAAGAAAGCTTTGATAGTAATTGCGAAACATCCTTTCTACACTGAAGCGTCAAAGAAACTTGTATAGGCAAGCGTATTCAGATACAGAGTTATCTAAACAGGAAAAATATGGCGCTGCGGTCGGCTACGCCTATATAAGACAACAAGTGTTTGGAGCAGTTGTTAAACCGGTTACTGCTGCTACAATGGCAGGTTATTAAGATTAAAGTGAGTTTGAACGTGGTGTTATAGAAGGCGCACGAGCGATAGGACACAGCATCTCCTAAGTAGCGATGAAGGGATTTTCCTGTCCGACCATTTCACGAGTATACCGTGAATATCAGGAATCCGGTAAAACATCAACTCTCCGAAATCGCTGCGTCGGATAAAAGACCCTGAAAGACCTGTACACAATGTTTCGAACACCAGAATATCACAGCAATGCATGTTCCTATCAGCGTCTAAATTCTGAATCAAAAGTCGTGTTTTGGACTTTTTTACGTCACGTGGTGTTTTAAGAATACAATTTACGTTATTTCTACTTATTCCAGCCTCATGCCTTTGTTGTTTGTCACACGTCTCGAGCTCCAACGTATTCGAACATCATAAGCAAAGTAGATGAACACGCTTCTGACAAAGGTCTCCAAGATCGCCCCATGTGTATGCGTCACACATGTAGTAGCACGTAGTAGAACGATTTTCAGTCGTACCAGATATGCATGAAACTAATAGTTTCAGTTACTCAAGTACCTACTGTCGTTAAACTTTGACATCCTTTTACGCTACTATTTTGAAATCGTGTTTCGTCGTTCAAACTAATGTCGCAGCTTCAAATGGCTCTGAGCACTATGGGACTTAACATCTGAGGTCATCAGTTCCCTAGAACTTACAACTACTTAAACCTAACTAACCTAAGGACATCACACACATCCATGCCCGAGGCAGGGTCGCGCAGTTCCAGACTGAAGCGCCTAGAACCGCTCGGCCACACCGGGCGGCAAAGTCGCAGCTTCGCTTTGTTTATTGATTCAGCAGACGTACGACAGCATTGTCCCTTAAGAGAACATCCTACGACGAAGTAATGTAATTCTCTCCTACTTCCAAAGATACAAAGTAGAAATCCTTGTGTGTTATTTATTTGTTGTTGTGGTCTTCAGTCCTGAGACTGGTTTATGCAGCTCTCCATGCTACTCTATCCTGTGCAAGCTTCTTCATCTCCCAGTACTTACTGCAACCTATATCCTTCCGAATCTGCTTAGTGTATTCATCTCTTGGTCTCCCTCTACGATTTTTACCCTCCAAGCTGCCCTCCAATACTAAATTGGTGATCCCTTGATGCCTCAGAACATGTCCTACCAACCGATCCCTTCTTCTAGTCAAGTTGTGCCACAAACTCCTCTTCCCCCAATTCTGTTCAATACCTCCTCATTAGTTATGTGATCTACCCATCTAATCTTCAGCATTCTTCAGTAGCACCACATTTCAAAAGCTTCTATTCTCTTCTTGTCCAAACTATTTATCGTCCATGTTTCACTTCCATACATGGCTACCCTCCATACAAATACTTTCAGAAATGACTTCCTGACACTTAAATCTATACTCGATGTTAACAAATTTCTCTTCTTCAGAAACGCTTTCCTTCCCATTGCCAGTCTACATTTTATATCCTCTCTACTTCGACCATCATCAGTTATTTAGCTCCCCAAATAGCAAAATTCCTTTATTATTTATTTATATGCGATGTTTTCAAATGTTGCATTACAAAGGAAAACCTAGAAGATTTGCCCCAATTTAATCCTCGAACCACTGAAAAGATAAATGAAATCAGTATTAGAGTCAGGGACTCTGGGAAACAACTGAAATCATTAAAACTGAATGAAGCTCCGGTGCCCGATGCAATACCTATCAGTTTGTATATTGAATTTACGGCTGAGTTGTGACTTCTAACTACAGCCTATCGTAGCTCCCTCGACCAAAAATGCACGCCCAGTAGCCGGAAGAAATCACAGGTAACACCTGTGAACAAGAAGAGTAATACAATTGAACCACAAAACCACCGCCCATCTTCGCTAGTGTGAAAAGCATCTCCTCTAATAAAGAAGTGCTCATAGCTCCTAAGGTACGCATTATAGATCCCCTGTATACGATATTTTTTCTTCTTTCGGTCCACACTACCACCTCTGAAAGTTGCCTAGCCTGCAATCTTACGAACAACAGTAACGATGCATGTACTCCGCTGTCAGGAATATCAGAATGGATTCGCTTATAACGTTCGACTGGTTAGTTTCCAGTAAAAGGACTCTTACCACAAATTGATTCATCATCCTTCAAAGTTTGTAACATCACCACGGAATTGCCCTGTATTTACATCCATTTACAGGTGCTGATCTACAATTTTGACGCTCTGTAGCGTCGTTGGATGACGTTTGCGGACATGGATTCCTAGTCAAAATATTAAGTACTCACTGCCCTCTACAAGTCATAGAAGTTGGTAACGGGAATTTCCGAAAACTATATATTAATGACCTTGCGTCCAATATTAATAGTAACCTCAGACTTTTTGCAGATGATGCAGTTAAACAGATGATGCAGTTATCTGTAATGAAGTACTGTCTGAAAGAAGCCCCGTAAGTACTCTGTCAGATCTTGATAGGATTTGAAATTGGTGCAAAGCTTGGCAACCTGCTTTAAATGTTCAGAAATGTAAAACTGTGCACTTCACGAAACGAAAAGATATAGTATCCTATGATTATAAAGTGAATAAGTCACGATTTGAATAGGCCAACTCTTACAAATACCTGGGTGTAATACTTCGTAGGGATGGGAAATGAAATGATCACATGACTCAGTTGTGGGTAAAGCAGGTGGTAGCTTTGGTTTATTTGTAGAATACTAGGGACATGCAATCAGTTTACAAAGGTGATTGCTCAAAGATCACTAATGCGACCAACTCTAGAAAATTGCTCAAGTGTGTGGAACCTGTACCAAATAGGACCTATAGGCAATATTGTGCGTATACAGAAAGGACAGCACGAATGGTTACAGGTTTGTTTGACCCCTGCGAGAGAGTTACAGTGATGCTGAAGAAACTTAACAGACAGACTCTTGAAGGTAGACGTAAATTACCCCTATAAATCTACAAACAAAATTTCAAGGACTGGCTTTAAATGAAGACCCTAGGTATATACTACAACCTCATGTGTATCGTTCACATAGGGATGGTGAGGAGAAGATCAGAATAATTACATCATACACAGAAGCATTCAGTCATTCTTCCCGTGCTCTGTATGTGAATGGAACAGAAAGAAACCCTAGTACTGGTACAATAGGACGTGTACTCTGCCATTCATTTCGCTGTGGTTTGCAGAGTGCAGATGAAAATAGACATAGCCATACCACACAGTGTAACTGCCCAGTTACATATGTCTTTTTATTCCCCAGTAAAACATTAATTGGAAATATACCGTATATTAGGAAAATATTATTTCAGGTTGATCTGAGTGACGGGAGAAGAGCGACAAGTGAGGAGGAATCTTTTTATTAACGACTTCAAAAATTTGTTACATACCGTAGGCAAATACCTTTCGAGAGGCTACCCAGCTTTGAGTTATGGGGAGTTCAGTACCTGGAGAAGTGGTATGTGTGAGGCTGAGGCGCGGGTCAGTCATCTAAGAGGCACGGAATGCCCAATATGCCTTTGCCACGAAGAAAAGAAGACTAAATCAACTATGTAATAGTCGGTCTTAGTAGTCTACCCATTTAGGACTGACGTGTTTATGTTTGCCCCATGCTAGGGGCTATTGTATTTGACGTTCATCTTTTGAGATAATTAGGAAGTGCCGCTGATATTGTTGCAAGAGTATATTAATCTCAGCAGTTCGTCCTTTTCCTTACAAAATGGAATAAAGTAAAAGAGATACACTTCTGGCCATTAAAATTGCTACACCACTAAGATGACGTGGTACAGATGCGAAATTTAACCGACAGGAAGAAGATGCTGTCATATGCAAATGATTAGCTTTTCAGAGCATTCACACAAGGTTGGCGCCGGTGGCGACACCTACAACGTGTTGACGTGAGGAAAGTTTCCAAACGACGTCTCATACACAAACAGCAGTTGACCGCCGTTGCCTGGTGAAACGTTGTTGTGATGCCTCGTGTAAGGAGGAGAGATGCGTAAGCTAACATCACGTTTCCGACTTTGATAAAGGTCGGATTGTAGCCTATCGCGATTGCAGTTTATCGTATCGCGACATTGCTGCTCGCGTTAGTCGAGATCCAATGACTGTTAGTAGAGTATGGAATCAGTGGGTTCAGGAGGGTAATACGGTACGCCGTGCTGGATCCCAACGGCCTCGTATCACTAGCAGTCGAGATGACAGGCATCTTATCCACATGGCTGTAACGGATCGTGCAGCCACGTTTCGATCCCTGATTCAACAGATGGGGACGTTTGCAAGACAACAACCATCTGCACGAACAGTTCGACGACGTTTGCAGCAGCATGGACCGTCAGCTCGGAGACCATGGCTGCGGCTACCCTTGACGCTGCATCACAGACAGGAGCGCTTGCGATGGTGTACTCGAAGACGAGCCTGGGTGCACGAATGACAAAACGTCATTTTTTCGGATGAATCCAGTTTGTGTTTACATATCATGATGGTCGCATAAGTGTTTGACTACATCGCGGTGAACGCACATTGGAAGCGTGTATTCGTCATCGCCATATTGGCGTATCACCCGGCGTGATGGTATGGGGTGCCATTGGTTACACGTCTCGGTCACCTCTTGTTCGAACTGACGGCACTTTGAACAGTGGATCCCTTCGAAACCCTATATTTCAACAGGATAATGCACGAGCGCACGTTGCAGGTCCTGTACGGGCATTTCTGGATACAGAAAATGTTCGACTGCTGCCCTGGCGGACAAATTCTCCAGATCTCTCACCAACTGAAAACGTCTGGTCAATGGTGGCCGAGCAACTGGCTCGTCACAGTACGCCAGTCCCTACTCTTGATGACCTGTGGTATCGTGCTGAAGTTGCATGGGCAGCTGTAGCTGTACATGCCATCCAAGCTCTGTCTGACTCAATGCCCAGGCGTATCAAGGCCGTTATTACTTCCAGAAGTGGTTGTTCTGGGTACTGATTTCTCAAGATCTATGCACCCAAATTGCGTGAAAATGTAATCACATGTAGTTCTAGTATAATATATTTGTCCAATGAATACCCGTTTATCATCTGTATTTCTTCTTGGTGTAGCAATTTTAATGGCCGGTAGTGTATTACTTTATTTTCAATCTCTCTGCAGAGTATACAACTCCAGCTTTAATTTCAGTGTGAACCTGATACATTTATTTTTTGCTTATCTTATCACCTAGTATTCTTTGGAGATTAGCGGCAGAATAGTATTAACACACATCAGATGTGTGTTCTAGGATCCCAGTTACGTTACTTATATCAGTAAATAACACTACTTGGGGATTTTCATTTTCGACCCCATTTAGCGGTGGCTCACCCGAGATATGCTATAAGAACCTGAAGTTTAGAGCTCGAAATACAATCCTCATTCAGTTTGGAAAATGGATCCTCCAGAACAGACGATACTACTTAACTGTATCACCTATTAGATCGGCATTTCATTTCTTGGTATCGTCGAAGTAATTTACGTTAACAATCATTCTCAATTTTTTCTATAAAATACACTCTAAGACAAAAAAACGAAGTATCACGAAGGAATTATCCGAATGGGACGGGAATCGGTAGATGTTATGCACATGTACATACATAAAAATGTTTACAATTTCAAATTAAAAAAAATGGATTATTTATTCAAGAGAAAAAGCTTCACAAACTGAGCGAGTCAGTAACGTGTTGGTCCACCTCAGGCCCTCATGCAAGCAGTTATTCGGCTTGACACTTATACCATTTCTAGATGTTCTAATTCTCTCCAACTACCGCTTTATATCGTCAAAATTCCGAGCTGTTTGAAGGACCCTGCCCGTAATGCTACAAACGATCTCAAATGGGTAGAGATCTGGTGAAGTTTTTGGCCAAGATAGCTTTGGCAAGGACGAAGACAAGCAGTAGAAACTTTCGTTGTGTGCAGTTGGGCATTATTTTGCTGAAATGTAGCCCATGATGGCTTGACACGTCCAGCATCATGTTTCCGCTCTTCATTTGAAGAGAAAACTAAAATTTGAGAAACCCAATAAACGTTTCATACTTTTGAGAGAGTAGTTACCACAAGTACCGTGGGCCAGCGCTAAAGTAAACATTACTCATACTGTTTCGTGGGTCTTCATGGTAAGAGGATTGTGTGGCGAGGTTCGACCTTAAAGTGCGGCGCCTTTGATGGTTTATCTGGTACAAGTTAAATACCGGTCAGCATGTTATGACAGTGAACACTGTTCGCTTATCACTTTTCCCTGGTTGATGAAGTTAGCAAGAATTTTTTTGAGAGAAAAATCTCTGCTCGCATATTTCCTTGTGACACAGAGGCCGTATCTCGAAAAAAAGTTACGTTTATATTTTATTTATAAGTGGTCAAAGATCACGACGCACATACAGAAGCACACGCTGTTAATTATATCTTTAACACTGCGGCTTACTGTTCCGTAACAGCCGCGAGAGGCACTTCCATGTGTCATACTGGTGAACAAACACAAAAATTAGTCGTTGCTACGTCTGCCACAAATACACAAACAAACAAATCGCGTAAAACAAACTGAAAGAGGTCTCGAAACCTCTCTCGTGAAATACCCTGTATGAAAACTAATCATCTGCTTGAGTCTATTATGATTTTTACACTGTAAACAAGAATGAAATTAATTATATCGTTGCGATACAGGTATATGCTAACTTGTGCCTTTTCTGTATAAAAATTAAGAGAAACGTGGATTATTTACATGAAAAATGAAAGTAAACGAGTTCAGTACTTGTATTTATTTACGGCTTTTCAGCCGTCCTAATTTTTTACGTCACTAAAACTAACGTTTATCACGCATAGATTATCCAGCAGATATTTAATAATCGATTCCATCACCGTAGCAGTTTCCTTCCACATGAAGTCGGAGTGGCCACAGTGTGTGGAAAAACAATCTGGAGAAGCCGCGAAATGTCGCACAACAACGCATTGTTCATTTAGCCGTACCACTCGTAGTCTGTGGCTGCTCAGGACCAGCACAGGGAGAATACAATCAGACTCTATTGCTTTGCGCGCCCCTTCAAAATTTATGAACTACCTTATCGTAGGAGTTCCGTTGTCCATTTCTCGGCCTAGAGCGGCTATTAAAAATTCTTATTTTTGTGGTGTTTTGTCACGAAACGGGTACCTGTGTGTTTAAATTAGCCCATGTCAGTTCATGTGGAACCCAGACAATCAATCGAAAGAAGTATTATATTATTCCATTACTTTCAGACGGTTTTAAGCTCTTCCGTGTGGCATATTACCACTAATGACTCTCCATTTTATCAGCTTTATAACATCTATGTACTACTCTGCAACTCACTTAAGTGCCAGTCAGAGGATTCATCGGATTGCTTTCAAGCTATTTCTCTACCGTTCCACTCCACAGCAGGGCGCGGCAAAAACGAACACAAATCTTTCCATGGAAACTCTGATTTCTCTTGTTTTATTGCAATGATCACTTCTCCCTATGTAGATGGGTGTCAACAAAATATTCGGACGAGAAAGTTGCAGAAAAAGATGTCGCCGCAACGAAAAACGCATTTGTTTTAATGATTGCCACCCCAAGTCGCATATCATATCCGTGACACTCTCTCCATTAGTTCGCCATAATGCAAAAACAGCTGATCTCTGAATTTTCTCCACGCGTTCCTTCAGTTCTATACAGTAAGGATCCCATACCACACAGTAATACTCTAGTAGATTACCGACAAGCGGGGCGCAGGCAATCTCTTCAGTGCATTTGTTGCACGAACACTACATTTGAGACTTTCTCTGTCTCTGTCTCCTACATCATAGTTGTTGTTGTTGTTGTGGTCTTCAGTCCTGAGACTCGTTTGATGCAGCTCTCCATGCTACTCTATCCTGTGCAAGCTTCTTCATCTCCCAGTACCTACTGCAGCCTACATCCTTCTGAATCTGCTTAGTGTATTCATCTCTTGGTCTCCCTCTACGATTTTTACCCTCCAAGCTGCCCTCCAATACTAAATTGGTGATCCCTTGATGCCTCAGAACATGTCCTACCAACCGATCCCTTCTTCTAGTCAAGTTGTGCCACAAACTCCTCTTCCCCCCAATTCTGTTCAATACCTCCTCATTAGTTACGTGATCTACCCATCTAATCTTCAGCATTCTTCTGTAGCACCACATTTCAAAAGCTTCTATTCTCTTCTTCTCCAAACTATTTATCGTCCACGTTTCGCTTCCATACATGGCTACACTCCATACAAATACTTTCAGAAACGACTTCCTGAAATTTAAATCTATACTCGATGTTAACAAATTTTTCTTCTTCAGAAACGCTTTCCTTCCCATTGCCAGTCTACATTTTATATCCTCTCTACTTCGGCCATCATCAGTTATTTTGCTCCCCAAATAGCAAAACTCCTTTACTACTTTAAGTGTCTCATTTCCTAATCTAATTTCCTCAGCATCGCCCGACTTAATTCGACTACATTCCATTATCCTCGTTTTGCTTTTGTTGATGTTCATCTTATACCCTCTTTTCAAGACACTGTCCATTCCGTTCAACTGCTCTTCCAAGTACTTTGCTGTCTCTGACAGAATTACAATGTCATCGGCGAACCTCAAAGTTTTTATTTCTTCTCCATGGATTTTAATACCTACTCCGAACTTTTCTTTTGTTTCCTTTATTGCTTGCTCAATATACAGATTGAATAACATCGGGGATAGGCTACAACCCTGTCTCACTCCCTTCCCAACCACTGCTTCCCTTTCATACCCCTCGACTCTCATAACTGCCATCTGCTTGCTGTACAAATTGTAAATAGCCTTTCGCTCCCTGTATTTTACCCCTGCCACCTTCAGAATTTGAAAGAGAGTATTCCAATCAACATTGTCAAAAGCTTTCTCTAAGTCTACAAATGCTAGAAACGTAGGTTTGTCTTTCCTTAATCTTTCTTCTAAGATACGTCGTAGGGTCAGTATTGCCTCACGTGTTCCAACATTTCTACGGAATCCAAATTGATCTTCCCCGAGGTTGGCTTCTATCAGTTTTTCCATTCGTCTGTAAAGAATTCGCGTTAGTATTTTGCAGCTGTGAACACGGATTTGTTGCGAAATCGTTCATTTGTCTGTGCAGAACACTGTTATTAACTCGCAGTTTAATTTTTCTTCCTTTGCATACTCGGTTTATTAAATAATTCACTTCGATGCATTTCAGTTTATGCGCCAACGTTTTCTGAAAGTAACAACCAGTGCCATCTGTTAGTGACGTGTGAAACAATTTCGAATCTTGCATCGTCTGTGTAACGTTTTAATCTTTTACTTGGCTCTGTAATATACTGACAAAAAAATATCAACAGTAGAAGATATTTAATGTAGAATAATGAAATTTCGGGAATACGTTTGTCTAGGTGAAATGTCAGTGAGCCGGCCGCTGTGGCAGAGCGGTTTTAGGCCCTTCAGTCAGTAACCGCGCGACTGCTACGGTCGCAGGTTCGAGTCCTGACTCGGGCATGGATGTGTGCGATGTCCTTAGCTTAGTTAGGTTTAAGTAGTTCTAAGTTCTAGGTCATTGATGACCTCAGATGTTACGTCCCATAGTGCTCAGAGCCATTTGAACCAAATTTCAGTGATTAACATTAGAAGATCACAGAATGAAGGCTTTCACGGCAGGTGTTGTCCTGTCAGGAAGGTCGCAGTTCGTAGTAATAGACGGCAAATCATCGAGTAAAACTAAAGTGATATCAGGTGTTCCCCAGGGAAGCGTCCTGGGACCTCTGCTGTTCCTGATCTATATAAATGACCTGGGTGACAATCTGAGCAGTTCTCTTAGGTTGTTCGCAGATGATGCTGTAATTTACCGTCTAGTAAGGTCATCCGAAGACCAGTATCAGTTGCAAAGCGATTTAGAAAAGATTGCTGTATGGTGTGGCAGGTGGCAGTTGACGCTAAATAACGAAAAGTGTGAGGTGATCCACATGAGTTCCAAAAGAAATCCGTTGAAATTCGATTACCCGATAAATAGTACAATTCTCAAGGCTGTCAATTCAACTAAACACCTGGGTGTAAAAATTACGAACAAACTTCAGTTGGAAAGACCACATAGATAATATAGTGGGGAAGGCGAGCCAAAGGTTGCGTTTCATTGGCAGGACACTTAGAAGATGCAACAAGTCCACTAAAGAGACAGCTTACACTACACTCGTTCGTACTCTGTTAGAATATTGCTGCGCTGTGTGGGATCCTTACCAGGTGGGATTGACGGAGGACATCGAAAGGGTGCAAAAAATGGCAGCTCGTTTTGTATTATCACGTAATAGGGGAGAGAGTGTGGCAGACATGATACGCGAGTTGGGATGGAAGTCATTAAAGCAAAGACGTTTTTCGTCGCGGCGAGATCTATTTACGAAATTTCAGTCACCAACTTTCTCTTCCGAGTGCGAAAATATTTTGTTGAGCCCAGCCTACATAGGTAGAAATGATCATCAAAATAAAATAAGAGAAATCAGAGCTCGAACAGAAAGGTTTAGGTTTACGTTTTTCCCGCGCGCTGTTCGGGAGTGGAATGGTAGAGAGATAGTATGATTGTGGTTCGATGAACCCTCTGCCAAGCACTTAAATGTGAATTGCAGAGTAATTACTTAGATGTAGATGTAGATGTTGTCATCATTTAACACTTCCGAGCGGAGATGCCGTGGTCCATACATAACTCTCCCCTGACGTTTCGCCTTTGACTGCGAAAGGCATCCTCCGAGGACAATGGGCGAACTGCCGTTGTCCTCGGAGGATGCCTTCCTCAGTCGAAGGCGAAACGTCAGGGGAGAGTTTTATGTATGGACTACAGCATCTCAGCCCAGAAGTGTTAAATGATGATTAGAAGATCACAGTTTACTGTAGGCAAGCGCAGGATAAGGCACTGCAAATATGACACGGTGATCATTAATAACCGGTGTAACCGTCAGAATGTCGAATGCAAGCACGCAAACATGCAAGCATTGAGTTGTACATGAGCCGAATATCAGTTTGTGGGATAGAGTACCATGCATGCCGCACTTGATCGGTCAATACAGCGACTGTTAATGCTGGTTGTGGGTGACTCTGGAGTTTTCGTCCGATGACATCTCTTATGTGCTCGACTAGAGACAGATCTGTTGATCGAGCAGCCCAAGGCAATATATTGATACTCCGTACAACATGTTGGTTTACATAACCGGTATGTGGGCGAGCGTTATCCTGTTGGAAAACACCCCCTGGGATGCTGTTCATGAATGGCAGCATATCGGGCCGAATCACCAGATTGATGTACAAATTTACAGTCATGGTGCGTGGGATAACCACGAGAGGGCTCCTGTTGTCATACGAAATCGCAGCGCAGATCATAACTCCAGGTGTAGGTCCAGTGTGTCTAGCACGCAGACAGGTTGGTTGCAGGCCCTCAACTGACCTCCTAACCAACACACGGCCATCACTATCACTGAGGCACAGAATGTATTTAAAGCTAACCTGTTGCGCATCCTTACAGTCGCACTATTAGCGCCACTCTTGTACGACTGACGCGAAATTTGAATAGAAATCAGCATCTTTCAGATGTAGCTCACGCCTACCAACTTTCGTTGCCGCCCAACTCCTTACTATTGGTATTTTTTCCGTCAGCGTACATTTTCAATTATTTTATTAGTGGTTTAAATAATGACATTTTTGGGAAAGGGTCTAATATTCTGTACAATGATTTGTCTAAAAGTAAGAGACAAAATAGATTAGAGGTGCGTTTAATGTGTCTGTGAATGATGCACTAAATGAGACTACAAGGTCTACATAACCCACCAGACAACTATTCCCTAGAATTTAAAAAACTAAGATTATAATTTAAAAACTGAAATTTAAATTCTCAACCAGTACCTCATTTGCTCTCATTTATTTCGAGCATGAAATGTTTCACTACTTTGTTCTACTTCATACTTCTAGACGAATCATTTCGAAAAACAACTGACCGTTTATTTTCAAAAAACAAAAAAATTATATTGTTTTATTGGCTGTTAAACATCACACTCAGATTTTAGCTAGGCCTTGAAGAGATGAACTTTTGACACTTCATTTACATAGTCAACAACAGCTGTTCGTGAAAGATTTCGGTTCTCCCTCAAATCACTAATTACGTTTTTCTTAATTACACACATTACTTTCAAGCAATTAACCGTTTTTTCCTTATTTGTCCTCTTCCCCTTCTCGTTCGGCTGTGCGAATCCGGACAAAAATCCATTGTGTAATTTCTAGGGAGACTTTGTTTTCGCTCCGCCAAGACAACCGAGCAAGGTGGCGCCGTGGTTAGGACAGTGGACCCGCATTCGTGAGGTCGATGGTTCAAATCCACGTCCAGCCATACACATCTCTATAAATCGTCCCAGGCGAGAGCCGAGATGGTTTCCTACCCACTGCTTGAAACGTTCCGAGATTGTGTTCCGTCTCTAATGACCACGATGTCGACGCGACATTTAATCATAATTTACCTTCCTTCCTTCGGCTGAAACATAGGAATTATCATAATATACCTTCCTTCCTTCGGCCGAGACATAGGAATAGTAGAAAGAGTAGTGTAAAAGGCACTACTGGTTTAATAACACTTTACGTGTATCGAGACGTAAAAGCGATATTATGCGGGAATAAGTCATTAGTTGAACAAGAGTTACTATGCACCAACTGCGCAGGTAACACTACCCCCCTGCTAGTAATAATGTTTGTGAGATATGGTAGTACTCAACATGATAATAGATGCCATTTAATTTCAAGGTATACCAATAGGTACAGAGTTATAGAGGCTGCGAGAGAAGTAACGGTACTCTAGCACAAACTCCATTGTGCATGTCGACGATGCACTGAACTGCTCTGCTCTACAGAAAAAAACATTTTGTAGAGTTAATTCGACCTCGGAATTTAGATTTACGTACAAATGAATAAATTACTAAATCACAACTACCTGCATCAAATTCATTTCAAAAAATTATTGTTTCATAAAACGTAATAAATATATCAAACTGAACCTGAAGGCCTCTATATTTGTTGATTAGCACTACATCAGCTACAAAATACCTTCGTTATTGTATATCGTCTGAATTTTTTCACTTTTATATCTTTTGTGTATGTGTTTGAGCGTGATTTCATAATACTGCCATTTGTTTGTTATGTAACGTATTGAAAAGCGCCCGTTAATTGACTCATTTCCTCAGCACCTACTTTTACCTTTTTCAAGATATATAATGTTAATTTTACTTTTTCCTTTGAATACTTTGTTAACCAGTTTCAACATGTATCAACTGAGATACTTTCGCAACCTTTCTGCTAGTCACTGTTATCGGCAGTAAATCTTTGGAGTTTGGAGAGATGTCTGGCTGCCAGCCCACTGCCGACCCTCGGCGGTTTAGAATGCTATGTGGGTCCTTGTACGAAGGAAGTCAGCCATTACATTGCTAAGGTGAATCGGATTTATATATACCACTAGAAACAATTTACAGTGTGATGAGGTTAGCCGAGTTGTTCATTTGTAGTGGTCCTCGCGGCGATATTCTTCCGTACTTGGATCCTAGTGAACAGCTCCTTTTAAATTCATTTTATTCTGGAATGGCTCTAATTTTAAAGCTGTAAATGTTCAAAGAGTGTAAGTTTAGTCCTGAATGAATGATTTCGGATTACATTTGCAGCGACAGAATCTTAGTTTTTGTATTATGTGGACAGAATTATCACCACGAGGTACTGAGCTGTGTACATGTTCTTAACTATGAATACATCAGCTGTCTCGATTACCAGAAGCATACTTCTCTCTTTTCATGTTTTACATAAGTGGTAGACTTACACTATGTGATCAAAAGTATCCAGACAGCCCAAAACCATACGTTTTTCATATTAGGTGCATTGTGCAGCCACCTACTGCCAGGTACTCCATATCAGCGACCTCAGTAATCATTAGACATCGCAGAATGGGGCGCTCCGCGAAACTCACGGTCTTCGAACGTGGTCAGGGGATTGGGTGTCACTTGTCTCATACGTCTGTACGCGAGGTTTCCGCACTCCTAAGCATCCCTAGATCCACTGTTTACGATGTGACAGTAAAGTGGAAACGTGAAGGGAAACGTGTAGCACAAAAGCGTACAGGCCGACCTCGTCTGTTGACTGACAGAGACCGCCGACAGTTGAAGAAGGTCGTAATGTGTAATAAGCAGACATCTATCCAGACCATCACACACGAATTCAAAACTGCATCAGGATCCGCTGCAAGTACTACGACAGTTAGGAGGTAGCTGAGAAAACTTGGATTTCATGATCGAGCGGCTGCTAATAAGCCACACATCACACCGGTAAATGCCAAACGACGCCTCGCTTGGTGTAAGGAGCGTAAACATTGGACGACTGAACAGTGGAAAAACGTTGTGTGGAGTGACGAATCACGGTACATAATGTGGCGATCCAATGGCAGGGTGTGAGTACGGCGAATGCCAGGTGAACTTCATCTACCAGCGTGTGTAGTGCCAACAGTAAAATTCGGAGGCGGTGGTGTTATGCTGTGGTCGTGTTTTTCATGGAGGGGGGATTTCACCCCTTGTTGTTTTGCGTGGCACTACCACAGCACAGACCTACATGTATGTTTTAAGCACTTTCTTGCTTCCCACTGTTGAAGATCAATTCGGGGATGGCGTTTGCATCTTTCAATACGATCGAGCACCTGTTCATAATGCATGGCCTGTGGCGGAGTGGTTACACGACAATAACATGCCTGTAACGGACTGGCCTGCACAGAGTCTTGACCTGAATCATATAGAACACCTTTGGGATGTTTTGGAACGCCGACTACGTGTCAGGCCTCACCGACCGAGACCGATATCTCTCCTCAGTGTAGCACTCCTTGAAGAATGGGCTGTCATTCCCCAAGAAACTTTCCAGCACCTGATTGAACGTATGCCTGCGAGAGTGGAAGCTGACATCAAGGCTAAGGGTGGGCCAACACCATATTGAATTGCAGCATTACCGAAGTAGGGCGCCATGAACTTGTAAGTCATTTTCAGCCATGTGTCCGGATACTTTTGATTACATAGTGTACTCGAATATTTCATACCTGTAAGGTTTGGAAGGTAGGAGACGAGGTAGTGGCAGAAGTAAAGCTGTGAGGACGGGGCGTGAGTCGTGCTTGGGTAGCTCAGTTGCCCGCGAAAGCCAAAGGTCCCGAGTTCGAGTCTCGGCCCCAAACAGTTTTAATCTGCCAGGAAGTTTCATTTCATAAAATCTTTTTTTACGCTGTCTGGGTTGTCTACTTTATTGTATTACTCGTCATAGGTTCGCCAGAAACTCCGTTATTGAGTTACAGTGAGATTTGTGAGAAAGTGTCTCCGAAGACCATTTACAGTGGCAAAAAAATAGTCGACGTTACGGTCAGTGTGCCAGCATGTAATTGCAGCCATCACCTAACAGACATTCTGGAAATTGTGGACGTGCTCGCACTTAAGATCGGACCAGCCTATTACAGCTTATGCACAAAAGTTGACGATAAGCGTATCGAGCGAGCAGAGCAGCGGATGACAGGAACTGCCTAAGAGGACTGAAGTATCACCCCAGCCACGAAGAACATGAATGTGCAACTCCTTTTGAATCTGGAACTGCTGTATGGTCCAGAGATCGCTGACTCAAAGTGTGTTTAACTTTTCAAAAACTTTAACCCAAAACTTTAAACACGTTTTCCTTGAAGCTGTAATTTTCGAAATTGGCGGGAAAGGTAACTTCAGAATGGTACGATTTTGATCGGAATTTTATGCCGGTATTCTAAATTAAATTCTCTGTCAGAGTAAGTAGCCGTTTTGCGATATCTTCAAAAAGTCCATTTTTGATACACGCTTTTGTCTTGATGTTTTGGGCGAAGAAAATGACATTTGTTCCAGCAAGTCACAATTTTCTTACAACTTAAAATTTTTCAATCACCCTATGAATGCTGATAAAACATATATATTGAAAACGACTTATTTAAAATTATTTTGTTACAGGTGCAGTATGAGGGCTTCGAGAATTTCCTCCGATGACCAATGTTCAGGCAACAAGGGGTCTACCGCCTGGTTCAGCGGTTACAGGAAGCGTCCAATGTGGACACAAAAATGATTTCTTTAAGACAAAAGTGTCAGGAATATCACCCGATTTAGCATTACTTTCTATTTTACTTGAAAAACATAGTCACGATTCTTACCTATTTTTATGTGTTCAAAGAGGGCTAACCCCTTAGATGTTAAGGTATACCTATTCGTCTACGAACTTCTCGGTATCTGTCCAAAGTGTATATAGTGTGAAATTTTGAAACGCGATGATACAGAAGTGCCTGCAGCGAGTTGGCTATGTACACTCTAGAACATGGGATAGCATTACAGACTTAAAAGATTTTCTTTAGACTACTTGTAGATAAAGGAAAAGTTGTAATTTATGGAATTACGTCCGATGGTGGACGACAATCTGCTCATTGTATTAAAGGATACTAAAGTTGTGAACTGTGGAAATTCTGAAAATATATACGTAGCTACATTAATCAAGGTTTATAATTGAATTCCTCTATAGTTATTGACTCCTATTTCGTGTACCAGGCACTTTCTCGACGTAAGGTACAAGGCATTGGACGAGCGTTGTCCACTCCGTGCAAGGATTTTAGCTGTATTCCTGTGGCGGTGTAATGGCTAGCATAGATACCTCTCTAAACACAGAGACCTGGGTTCAAATGCCAGCCATGGCGCAATTTTTTAAATTCATTTCTTCAGCTTCCATCGTTATCGTAGATAAAGACGAGACTCAGAAGTCTCGAGGAAAATTTAATTATATCTTTTCTGATAGTTAACTAACTTCTACACTCTGAACTGGTGACTACACGACAGGGGAAACTATCCTACTGCACAGCTCAGCGCTATAAACGAGAATCTAATACATGATAGAACAACGTGTTGCTATTTCGAATCTATTTTATTGTATGTACGCAGGCCCTTATCTCTTCCATTGCGTCAGATCATATGAAAGTGCGTGATGCATAATTACGTCATAGATATTTTTCGAGTCAGATAACGTTAGAAACGTATTTCTTGGAGATTACACATTTAATTCTGCGTATCACAAGAGTATCAGGACTTGTACATCACCACCAATGAGAGAAGCTGAAGCAGTTTCACACATATTAAGCAAAGGAAGTGTCGTTAGGCCTCACTGAAGTCGCTTATCTCACCAACGTCAACCTCGAGTACATCACAGATTTTAATTTTAACTATTTCTTTTAAAACACATGTTAAAGCATATTGTTCTTACTTCGCGTGATTGCATTTATATTCGATCCAACAGGGCACTGAACGACCTATCGGTCTCCAATCCAAATTGCGAAGCAGGAAAGGTATTCACATTATAGAACCGACGGCCACGTTACAGATTTTTGCAGCTGGTCTGTACACAAGCAATGGTGAAACCAACTGTACGTTCACCGAAAAGACACATAGTCGGATAGTGAAAGAATGCTAAGAAAAACGAGGGGGAATCAGAGTAAACCTACAGTGAATAATAAACGGAAATTCTTCTGTAGATGAAAACAAGCGTATATAACTTTGCCTCAGTTGGGATCCATTTCCTTTCGTTAGTATTTCAACGCTGGGGAAAATCGGAACTTTATATGCTGCGGGAGCAATCTCTTAGGCGACACCAGAGGATAATAAAGAGAGAAGCGATATGAGTGTTCAGCACGAAGCACTATCCAGAGGGGGTCGTAGAAGGTACTGCAGCGTGAAAATTTTGCAGCGGATATAAAGTAGTCATTATATCAGGAACAAAATAATGAACAGATCGAGTGCTTTGTACTTAATCATTTACCTATCTTTTATCTAAATTATATGCAATGGCAATTTTGCATGATGTTAAAATCATATCTGGGAACAAATGTTAGATGCAAAATAATAAGCATAAATTACAGACCTTCGGCATTGCTGGCTGACAGACCCCCGATGAGTCAATTCAAATGGCTTTAAGCACTATGGGACTTAACATCTGAGGTCATCAGCCCCCTAGACTTAAAACTACTTAAACCTAACTAACCTAAGGACATCTCACACATCCATGCAGCTAATCAGAATGTGTTTCAATAGTTAAAACAAAGGAGGTCAGCTTTGACAAAGTTCCTTCCTGTATTCAAAAAGGTTTAGAGGACATTGCTGGCACTTAAAAATCAGTCAAGTGATTGTACAGTGCGCCACTGTAGCACTGTTGCTTGAAAATTCTGATTTCCAGCAAGCGATGAATCTCTGGAAAGCTAAATGCCTTGGGCAATAAGCAATAGAACCGGAGCTACACGCCGTGGACTACAGCAACGGTGTTTTGTCCTCTACAGATCTTGCTGATATTCCCAGGATGAACTGAAAGACGAGTGGGCTCACGAAGGTATCGTTGATGTTAAAAATGTCATCAAACAAGTGCATGGGGATCTGGTAAAATCCGACTCCTTTATCCTTACCTTCAATTGCACTAAACTCCCAGAGCATATCAAGGCCAGTAAGGCCGCACAAGAAGGACCCTCTTGTTCATGTTCTTCAAAGTGTGCCAACTGCTCTTGGGATCACCATGTCAGGAGTAGGAACTGCAGTGTCTTCCTTGAAGAGAAGAAGGACATTAAAATAACGATGTACACTGTGTATGGTGAGCCCAAAAATATCTGTAAACCAACAAACGAGGTTGCTAGTGTCGGCGCTACTACCTGTGTTCGACAGTGCAGATGTTTAGCTACAGGTATTTCAGAGCACCTGAACCTCCGCCTGCGTGAGCTACCCACCCTGGCAGAGAGAGAAGGTGAAAGTGCCACCCTCTTGAAAATAGCTCCCATATATCAGTTGAACGTGAATGAGTTCAGGACACATGTGGAGGAACTGAAACTCATAGCACAGGCACAATCCCTTTGCTTGTGTTTACAAGAAACACATTTTAAAGCCACTGACGACCCTGTGCTACACGCCTATACCCTCCATTGAAAGGATGACTTGACTGGAGAAAGGGCCAAGGGTGAGGTTGCTGTGATTGTCAATAACATTCATCATTTCTCTGCTCTCTCCTTGGTTAATGGCCTGCAAGCAGTAGCCCTTGAAGATCATGTGGGAAAGATGATCACAATTTACTGTATTTACCTCCACAGGATGCGATAGCGTCTGAGGCTCTTCCAGGCCTACTGTAACAACTCCCCCCCCCCCTCCCCCAATCACTTCTCCTACTGGGTGATTTCAATGCCCATAATGTACTATGGGAGTCGAACTGTACTTGCTCTTGGAGTCGAGTTTTGGAAAGCTTCATCATATCTCAGGAGCTGTGCATCCCCAACACAGGCACTCCCAGTCATTTCTCAGCTGCCACTGACTCCTCCTCAGTCATTGACCTCCCTTTCTGTTCCCCTTGCAGGCTCTGCTAAGTTGGAAGCAAGTGATGACCTCCATTCTAGTGGACACTTCCCACTGTAGATCCACCTACTGAATAGGGCATTACTTGAAAGGAAGCCGTCGAAGTAGAAGGTCAGCAGTTCTAACTGGAAGCTGTTCATCCAGCTGGCTGTGTCAGAACACCTTAAAGCGCCCAGGAATGGGTGGGGCACATCACCTCAGTGCTCCATAGTGCCACTGACTTATCCATCCTAAGGCGTTCAGGTCGTCTTAGAAGGCACTCTTTAACTTGGTGGAACGATGTGTGTCACTCAGCAATCAGGGTCAGACGTGCGGCTCTCCGATGTTTTAAATGCCGACCAGCTGCAGTCAACTTCTTAGCCTTTCGAATCGCGAGAGCCAAGGTTCGACGAGTAATTAAGGAGAGCAATAAAAGGTGACGGGAAGCATTCTTGGACTGTTCCATTTGCTCTATAAAAGTATGGTAACCAATTATGGAGATTTCCGGTAAATACGGTCATTTACCAATAACAGCAGTGCTGAAACAGGGATGTCTCCGAACAACGCTCGGCGACGTCGCTCAGACGATGGCAGAGCATTTTTCAAAGGCTACCGCCAATGCCAGCCTGCACCAGGCGTTTCAGCGCTATCGGGCGCCTGTAGGCAGGGGCGAGTTATACAGGGTGGTCCATTGACAGTGACAGGGCCAAATATCTTACGAAATAAGCATCAAACGAAAGAACTACAAAGAACGAAACTCGTCTAGCTTGAAGGGGGAAACCAGATGGCGTTAGGGATGGCCTGCTAGATGGCGCTGCCATACGTCAAACGGATATCAACTGCGTTTTTTTTTAAATAGGGACCACCATTTTTTATTACATATTCGTGTAGTACGTAAAGAAATACGAATGTTTTAGTTGGACCACTATTTTCGCTTTGTGATAGATGGCGCTGGAATAGTCACAAACGTATAAGTACGTGGTATCACGTAACATTCCGCCAGTGCGGACGGTATTTGCTTCGTGATACATTACCCGTGTTAAAATGGACCGTTTGCCAATTGCGGAAAAGGTCGATATCGTGTTGATGTATGGCTATTGTGATCAAAATGCCCAACGGGCACATCAGTAGCAGACAAATTGTTCGAGAATCGGAAATCTCAAAAACGTCGGTGTTGAGAATTCTACATCGACATCGATTGCACCCGTACCATATTTCTAAGCACCGGGAATTGCATGGCGACGACTTTGATCGTCGTGTACAGTTCTGCCACTGGTCACAAGAGAAATTACAGGACGATGACAGATTTTTTGCACGCTTCCTTTTTAGCGTCGAAGCGTCATTCACCAACAGCAGTAACGTAAACCGGCATAATATGCTACTGGGCAACGGAAAATCCACGATGGTTGCGACAAGTGGAACATCAGCGACCTTGGCGGGTTAATGTACGGTGCGGCATTATGGGAGGAAGGATAATTGGCCCCCATTTTATCGGTGACACTCTAAATGGTGCAATGTATGCTGATTTCCTACGTAATGTTCTACCGATATTACTACAAAATGTTCCACTGCATGACAGAATGGCGATGTACTTCCAATATGATGGATGTCCGGCGCATAGCTCGCGTGCGGTTGAAGCGGTATTGAATAGCATATTTCATGAACCGTAGATTGGTCGTCGAAGCACCATACCATGGCCCGCACGTTCACCGGATCTGACGTCCCCGGATTTCTTTCTGTGGGGAAAGTTGAAGGATAGTTGCTATCGTGAACCACCGACAACGCCTGACAATATGCGTTAGCGCATTGTCAATGCATGTGTGAACATTACGGAAGGCGAACTACTCGCTGTTGAGAGTAATGTCGTTACACTTATTGCCAAATGCATTGAGGTTGACGGACATCATTTTGAGCATTTATTGCATTAATGTGATATTTACAGGTAATCACGCTGTAACAGCATGCGTTCTCAGAAATGATAAGTTCACAAAGGTACATGTATCACATTGGAACAACCGAAGTAAAATGTTCAAACGTACCTACTTTCTGTATTTTAATTTTAAAAAACCTGCCTGTTACCAACTGTTCGTCTAAAATTGTGAGCCATATGTTTGTGACTGCCGGCGGGCGTGGCCGAAGCGGTTCTAGGCGCTACATCCTGGAACCGCGCGACCGCTACGGTCGCAGGTTCGAATCCTGCCTCGGACATGGATGTGTGTGATGTCCTTAAGTTAGTTAGGTTTAAGTAGTTCTAAGTTCTAGGGGACTGATGACCTCAGATGTTAAGTCCCATAGTGCTCAGAGCCATTTGAACCATTTTGTTTGTGACTATTACATCGCCTTCTATCACAAAGCGAAAAAAGTGGTCCAACTAAAACAATCATATTTCTTTACGTACTACACGAATATATAATAAAATGGGGGTTCCTATTTTAAAAAAACGCAGTTGATGTCCGTTTGACCTATGCCAGCGCCATATATCGGGCCAACCATAGAGCTATCTGGTTTCCCCCTTCAAGCTAGACAAGTTTCGTTCTTTGTAGTTTTTTCGTTTGACATTTATTTCGTGAGATATTTGGCCCGGTCACGATCAATGGACCACCCTGTATTTCAGATCCAGTCCGCCCCAATAACTGAGTGGTCAGCGCGAAGGAATGTCATGCCAATGGACCCAGATTCGATTCCCGGCTGGGTCGGAGCTCTTCTCCGCTCAGGGAGTGGATGTTGTGTTGTCTCTATCATCACCATCTCATCCCCTTCGACACGCAAGTCGCCGAAGTGGCGTCAACTCAAAAGACTGGCACCAGGCGACAGAACCACCTGACGGGAGGCCCTAACTACACGACATTTCCATTTCCATTTCAGATAAAACAATTCTCTTGCCACTGCGCTTTCTCCATGTGGGAGTTTGGCTCGGCACTTATTAAGACTCGTGATAATGCACCCAGTCTCGACCAAATCCGGTACACCATGCTCAGAAATTTGCCATATCTATCAAAGGAAATCCTTCTTGAATATTTTAATTTGATATTGGTAGAGCTTCCTTAGAATTAGAGTACTGACTCTTCAAGTAGAGTCTTACACCTTAATATTGTCAAAGTGATGTTTACGTACGAAACAGTAGACCGAAATCCCTGAAAAGTAGCCGGGTCTCTAAAAACCAGACCAACTGACGATTAACCATTTCTTAAACAGGTCATTAAGACAACACCCCGGTAACTAATGGAAGATGTTCGGTTCTTTCCTAGTTTGAGAAGAGGTATCAAAATTGACTGTTTCCACGAGATGGGAAAGGACATTATTATCCTTAAAATCGCCTTGCGTGCATTTTTCATATCTTCTAACTCATCTGTTGAGATAAGGGATGACACATTCGTACCTTGTTTCGTAGTTCCCAGAGCAGTCATAGGCGAAAGGTAAAGTTTATGTTTTTCATGAACTCTGAAACGTTCAGCAGCCTTTTGCCACTGGGAAAATCCATTTCGAACAAACGCATTTCACGAATTCCTGTCTGCAGAAGTAGAAGTTGGCGACGGAAGCACTATACTGGAGTGAAAAGCGTTTTTACACACACTTCACAACACTTTGTCTAATTCTTTGTCGTAATAAATCCAAGGAAATGTGTTTTTCCATCCTTCATGGTATGACCAGCGTGATTTTTTCTTGACCCTTCTTGCTTTGACTGAACATATGTCGGTGTTAGTAATATCCACCTGTGATGATGACGGCGAACGTATGACGAATTTATCCACAGATACTAGGAAAATGTTCTAATTCGAAGATATGTGTAGAAACAGTACTCAGTACTACGTTTAAGCATTTCCAAATGCTTCCAGTAATAGCGTGACGTTCGAAAACTGCGAAATGTTATGTCCGGCGAAGAGCTTTTGTTTCATGCATGCTGTCAGTAGGTTCCCTTCTTAAGGGGAGGTTTATTATCTTTTGGTTCAAAAAATCGATTTTTTAAAATTGCATTTTTGGATCCATAAAAGAATCTATCCCTCAAACGGTTTTTCCGAATACGGAACGGAAATGTTTGGCCATCTCCCCATCTTCACACGGTCCTTCCTGTTTAAGCGGTTTTATAGGTCCTGAGTTGGTAACGTTCAGTAAGATCGTTCTGAGCGGGAGAATAGTGTTTTTAATTTACCTGGCTTCAATATGAAATACAATGTTCTAGGTTTTAAAGATTCGGTGAGGTTTTTGGGCCTCATTTTTTACTCCAAACTATCGTGGTTACCACACCTCAAGGACATGAAAGCCATAACCCACAGGGCACTGAACTTCTGAAAATGCCTTTGCCACAGTTTTCGGGGAGAGAATAGGGCATGTCTGCTTCAGTTTTATACAGCCTTCGTGCGATAGCGGGTAGAATATGGATACAAATTGTACGGCTCGGTAAGAGATCATTGACGCTATCCACCGTGAGGGGATTAGGCTGGCCACCGATGCTTACCACACCAGTCCCATACTCAGTCTCTGCGCCAAAACTGGAGAACCGCCACTCACCGCCCAGCAGCAGCTCCTCGTGTTGCGTCATGCATGTGAATTCCCCGCAGCTCCGACTTCACCTGCATACCATACCCCAATGCCTGTTCTCCGATCGTCCACGAGCAATAAGGCCGTTTGGGATCCATGCGCAGCGCGTACTGAAGTCATTTGGCGCGGAGTAATTACAACTCAAGTTCAAGGTTTGAACCTCCTTCCACGCTGGTTACTGCAGAGGCCCAGAGTAATTTTAGATTTAGCGCAATACGAGAGATGATACCACCACTGAATGTGTCTTAAAAGATTATTTTGTGATATTTGAACTGAGCACCACAATTCTAGCTGTCAAATAAGGGGGACTTCGTTTCTAATCGCTTGCCACCCTGGTTACTGCAGAGCCCAGAATAATTTAAGATTTAGTGCAATACAAGAGAGGTTTCATACCAAAATCTGTTTTAATACCTTATTTTATGACATTTTAAATGAGCACCACAATTCTAGCTGTATTTGAGGATGTGTCTAAACAGGGAGACTCCGTTGGTTGCTCTGTTTTCTCTGACAGAGTCATCAAGATCCAACTGTATCAATACTTTATTGTCTTCGACGCGGTAATATATACAATTTTGCGGACTGTAGCAAAGGAAACTTGTTTAGGTTACTAAATGCCTTGTCTCTTCCGATTCCCTGAGTGCCTTCCATGAGTGCCCATCACTCTCTTCAACGCTTGTACCCAGCAGATAAAGTAATCCAGAATCCAAACTATACCTGGACTCCCTCCTCCAGCTACAAAGACTTGGAAAGGAAGTGTCTTTCTGCTGAGTACCGGGGCACACGGGTACTGCAGTAAACGAAAGGGCGGATGTAGCAGAAACTAAGAAGGCGTGACGCGATCCTCAGATACTTCAGTGTGCCATCACCCTGCAGGCTATCACCTCACAGATGAGGGACAGAGTCATGAGTCGATAGGAAGACAGTGACAGACAGTAAGCTGCGTCTAGTAAAGCCCTCAACGAGGCCGTGGCCTATCTCCTCCCAGCCTCGCAGATAGGATGAGATCCTCCTTACTCGTCTTCTCATAAGCTGCAGCCCTATGACGCATGGGTTCTTGCTCCAGCGAGACGACCCAGCGATGGGTATTGCTTGTGGCGTACAGATCACTGTGCGCCACATGTCAATAGACTGTGTTTTATTTTCAGACCAGGGGCAACGGCAGATCTGCCGACAGTTCTGCGCTCTATTTTAAGTGGCATTCGAACGAATTTGGTCAGAGTTTTAAGTTTCGTAATATGTCCTACCTGCTTCCTAAGAACTTACGGAGATGTTGTTAATGTGCTAACGGGGTTACCGGCTGACACAAATTTCTGCAAGTGGTCAGCCGGGCATATCTCCCTGTTATTTTAGCTCCTCTGTCGTTTCCTTTACGTTTTAACCCCACGCATAGCACCTTTTATCCTGTCTCGTTTGACTTACGACGTGTGAGATGGAGTAATTGTCTGGATCACTGGGAATGAGGTGACAGTGAGTGAGTGTCATTTTGTTCCCCCACGCTGTGACAGTATTTTAACCATTTTAACCACATTTATTTCTTTTAATACTTTTAAGGGCGGGGATAAACTCGCCGTTTAATGCCCGTAAACCTTTAACACACAAAAACAAACACACACACACGCACACGCACGCACGCATGCACACACATGCACACACACACACACACACACACACACACACACACACCTCCTGCGAGTCGAAGCCTATAGTGTCTGAATGTGGTAGGGAAGCTAGAAATTATGAAAGGGGAAATGGAAAGGCTCAGTCTAGATATAATCGATGTCAGTGCAGTGGAATGGGAAAGGGTAAGGAATTTTGGTCTGAAGAATGTAGGGTAATATCTACAGCAACAAAAAATGGTACAGCAGGATTAGGACTCGTGGTATGACAAAGAGTGGGCTACTGTGAACAGTTCAGTGACACGATTATTCTCATTAGATTGAACAGCAAACGAACGCCAACAATAATAGTTCAGGTATAAATGCCGGCATCGCAAGCAGCAGATGAAGACAATGAAAATATATCCGAATATCAAACGTATAATTAAGTACGAAAACAGAGACGAAGATCTAGTAATCACGGGTGACTGAATCTCTATGATAGTGAAAGAAATGGAAGATAGAGTTACCGAAGAATACATGCTCGTTAGTATAAATGAGACATGAGAAATATTAACTGATTTCTGCAATAAATTTCAGTTAGTAATAGCGAATACATTGCTCAGAAATCACAAAAGAAGGAGGTATACTTGGAAAAGACCTGTGAGCACGGTAAGGTTTCAATTGCATTACATCGTGGTCAAAGATTCAGATATTGTACTGTAAAGCGTATCCAGGAGGAGATATAGATCTGGACTACAATCTAGTAATAATGAAGAGTTTAAAAGACTAGTCCGGAAGAATGAATGTGGAAAGGACTGGGATACTGAAGTAGTGAGGAATGATTAGAGGCATTTGAAGCTCTCTTCGGCTGTAGGTAACGCGATAGTGAAAGTAAGCAGTCATTTCAAAAGTGGACGGTCACAGTTGGACAGAAAAACGTAGATACAAGGAAATTAACTGGAAAGAAACCTTGTGTAAGAGAAGAACTACTTCTTCTGACAAAGGAAAGAAGGAAGTACAAGAATGTTCAGGGAAATTTAAGAACAAAAAAATCTTAGTAATTTACGTACGATACAAATAGGAGCCGCATGGAAGACAAGGCGAAATGCCTACAGGATAAATGCAAAGAGATCGAAAAAGGTATGGATGTGGTAAGGTCTGAGTATAGTTGTAAAAAAAATCGAAACAACCTTCAGTGAGACTAGGAGCAGATGCATCTAAAGTGCAATAGGAATTCCTTTGTTAAACGCAGAGGAGAGAGCGGTTACCTGGGTAGAGATCACTGAAGGTCTCTAGGAGGGGTAAAAACTCTCTGATGATGTGAAAGGAGAAAGAAAGCTGATACGGAGGAGTTAGGTGATCCTGTATCCCAGTCGGAGTTAACAGTCCTTTGGTAGCCTTGCTATCAAGTAACATGGAAGGCATAGGTAGTATTCCTTCGGAATTTTTAAATTCACTGGGGGATGTGGCAAACAAACAACCATTCAAGTTGCTTAGTAGAATTATGCCAATCAGTTTCAGAGCTCGTGCATCCAAACTGCTGACAAGAATAATACACAATAATGGGAAAGAAAATTAAGGACCTGTTGAACGACGATTAGTTGGGGTTTAGGGCAAGTAATGTCACACGATAGGTAGCTCTGAACTGCGCATTACAATGCAAACAAGACTTAGGAAAAATCTGGATAACTGAATGCTATTTGCTGACCGAGGAAAAGCGTTCGAAAATGTAAACTAGCGAATGATGTTCGAAATTCTGAGGAAAATATGTGCAACCTAGGGAAAAAATGGTAATACATAAAATGTACAACTATGAAGGAACAATAGGAACGAAAACTTAAGAACGAAGTGCTCGGATTAAAAAAATTGTGAGACAAGGTTGCATACTTGCTTCCATACTGTTCTGCCTAAACGTCGAAGAAGCAATGACAGAAATAAAAGATAGGATTAGGAAAAATATACAACTTTTAATACGGACAGCCACAGCCATTATAATTCATGGTGAACAAAACCTGAATAAACCAAAAGTAAGTGTTATATAATGATCGATTAACGACCGGTTTCACTGTGTTGAAACAGCATCTCCACGTTGTTAGTAGTGTCACACAGGTAAGAACACGGAACGGCCCTCACCGGTTGTTGTCACATAATCCAACCCTGTTAAGAAGGGGTTCAAATGGTTCAAATGGCTCTGAGCACTATGGGACTCAACATCTGTGGTCATAAGTCCCCTAGAACTTAGAACTACTTAAACCTAACGACATCACACACATCCTTGCCCGAGGCAGGATTCGAACCTGCGACCGTAGCGGTCACGCGGTTCCAGACTGAAGCGCCTTTAACCGCACGGCCACACCGGCCGGCGTTAAGAAGGGGAAGTCGTAAACAAGTTATAAGTGTCATATCATTGCGGCGAATAGTGCAGGGGATGAAGCACCTGCAGTTAGTTACAGTACATCAAGGCTAAAGTAGTGGACGCGGTCGGCTGTCAACAGCTTAAATGTTAACATGTTAATTATCGTAAGAGATGTAATAGGCAGTAGTTCAATTCCTCTTTCTTCTACACGCTGTGCTTTTTCCCTTCCTTTTCCTTCCTTGCAGGTCTCGTTTGCTTCAGTGGACCTTTTCCTCTTTTTTGCTCTGCTTATTGGTTTTTACTGACGGAATGACACTGACGTCGTATACGGTCATCTGTGATTCTTACTGCTTAGTTTATAAAATTTTCTCCTTTCTTCTGTTTTGATTACTGATGTCTAACTCTGATGTTCTTCAGCTAAACAATATCGTCATTAAGTCACTAAGGGAGGTGTCACGCTGAGTTAAGGTATATGACGAGCTGATATCCTTACCTATTTTTCCTCCACCGCGAGTTTGTGCTCTACTCCCTAATGAACTTGATGTTAATGAGTTCTTAGCCCTAGTATTGCTTCCTTTTTCTTTCAAAGTACTTTTTCTGCAAAAAATGGTTCAAATGGCTCTGAGCACTATGGGACTCAACTGCTGAGGCCATTAGTCCCCTAGAACTTAGAACTAGTTAAACCTAACTAACCTAAGGACATCACAAACATCCATGCCCGAGGCAGGATTCGAACCTGCGACCGTAGCGGTCTTGCGGTTCCAGACTGCAGCGCCTTTAACCGCACGGCCACTTCGGCCGGCCAACTTTTTCTGCAGTCTCGCTTCTTTATTCTTCTGTGTTGCTCTTCTTCACATCTGTCACTGCCATGTATCAGGCATGTCTTATAAATTTTCATTCAAAACTAGCTGTAGCCACACTTCTGTGGCTCAGTCCAGTTAAATTGAAACGAAAAATATGAAAGCATACACTTTTAATATGTATGGGAATTGGATAAACGTCCTAATCTCCTTCGCCCCCTACCCCCGCCGTCTCCGTCCTTCTTATCCTCCCTCTCCCTTTACCCATCTCCTCTTTCCTCCTCTGTCCATCACCTCCTTCCCTCTCTCACTCTATCCGTCTTCTGCTCTGCCCTCTCTCTCCATGTCCTCCTGCCCACTCACTCTGTCCATCTCCTTCTTGCTCTCCATGTCTATTTCCTCCCGCCCCTCTGTCCATCTCCTCCCCCCCCCCCTATTTTTGTTATTGCAAATTCAAAATCTGTACTAGTACTCTAATCATAAGCCAATAGGGTGTATCATCACATAGCGATACCACCCTATTGGCATCATAAAGATGGCAACTGAATTGTAGGTTTCTGCTACATTACATTAATATTTGTTCCATAAACCATGAATACATTTCAAATTATGTAGGAAGTGTCGGTTTAACACAGTAACATAAATTTTCTTTTCATGATTTCTTTTTTTTTTTTTTTTTTTTGCAATTACTGCTTCATAGTTAAAAATTCATCTATTGAGTAGAAGGAGTTCTCATTTGGAAACTTTTTTAATTAGTATTTAAATGCTAGGTGACTATCTGCCAGACTTTTGATGCTATTTGGTAAATGACCAAAGATTTTGGTGGTAGCATAATTCAGCTCTTTTAATCCAGAATAGTGAAGTTTATCCTTTCTTCTAGTTTTGTAGCTATGCACTTTGCTATTGCTTTTGAAATAAAATGGGTTATTAATAACAAATTTCATAAGAGAATATATGTATTGAGAAGGTACTGTGAATAGCCTGTATTCCCTAAATATATGTGCGCAAGTTGATCTTGAGTGGACTCCAGCTATTATTCTGATTACACACTTTTGTACAATGAATACTTTTTCCCTTAATGACGAATTACCCAAAAATATGATGCCATATGTAAGCAGTGAATGAAAATAGATATAGTAGGTAAATTTACTGATATGTTAATCACCAAAATTTGCAGTAACCCTAATAGCATAAGTACCTGAATCTAAACGTTTCAGCAGATAATAAATATGTTTGTTCAAATTCAATTTCTCAGCAATTCACACACCCAGAAATTTTGAATATTCTGCCTTAGCAACAGACTTCTATTCAAAGTGTATATAAACCAACAATGTTCGCCATCTACTGTACAGAACTGTATATACTGTGTTTTCTTAGATTTAGTGAGAGTCCATTTGTAGAGAACCACTTACTAATCTTCTGAAAGATGTTACTTACAGTTTCCTCAGTTAATTCTTGTTTGTTGAGCGTCATTACTATACTTGTATCATCAATAAAAAGAACTAGCTTTGCACCTCCTTGAATATAAAGTGGCAAGTCATTAATATATACTAAGAACAATTAGGACATAAGAACCATTCTTGGTACCTATCCAGTTAGAGGACTCTGCTGATTTTTGCAAACTATCTGTACTGTTAGTTTCAACCTTCTGCATTCTTTCAGTTAACATGAATTAAACCATTTCTGCAGTGTCCCACTCACACCACAACACTTAAGCTCATCGAGAAGAATTTCATGATTCACACAGTCAAAAGCCTTTGAGAGGTCACGAAAAATTCCAGTGGATGATGTTCGGATATTCAGAGCGTTTAATATTTGAACAGTGAAAGCATGAACTCATTTTCTGTTGAAAAGCCCTTCTGAAAACCAAATGGACTTTTTGTTCATACTTCATTTTTACAAATATTTGAAGTTATTCTTGAATACATTACTTATCCAATAATTCTGGCTAAAGCTGTCGGAGATGAGATTAGGCAGTAGTTGTCAGCATCAGAGCTATCCTCTTTTTTATGCGATGGTTTAACAATAGTATATTTCAGTCTATCCAAAAAATGCCTTGTTTCAGTGAGCTATTACATATGTGACCGAGAATCCTACTTATCTGTTGGGAACAAGCTCTTAGTACTCTATTGGAAATGCCATCAGTTCCATGTGAGCTTTTATTTTTGAGTGAAATGGGAGAGGTGGGGTGAACTCCAATTTTTCTAGATTGCATAGGTATAGGTTCTTTCAAATGCAGCCACGCATCTTCTAATGAATAGCTCAATCCTATTTTCTCTACAATACTTAAAAATGGTTATTAAAAATGTTTTCTAATTCGGACATTTTGTTAACAAACTTTACATTGAGTTTAATAGAAACACAGTCTTTCTGTCCTCGCAGTTGCCCTGTTTCCCTTTTAACAATATTCCAAATTGTTTTAATTTTATCATCAGAGGTGCTAATCACAGATGTAATGGAAATACTTCTGGGCTCTCTAAGAACTTTTCTTAATAGAGTGCAGCATTTATTACAATGTTTCACTGTTTCTTAATCACTACTCCTCCTAGCCCTTTTCTGTTTACAAGATATTTCTATCCCTTTAGTAAGCCATGGCTTTTTAGATGGTTTCTTACAGTCATATTTCACTGTTTTCTAAAGGAAATTGTTTCAAATGTACTCCCAAATGTATCATGAAATAGGGTATATTTTAAATTAGCATCAGGTTCCTTGTACACCTCATCCCAATGTAACTGTTGCAAGCTTTCCTTAAAATTCAGTTGTTAAATTGTTAATTGAACGCATTACTTTAGAGAACTGTTTTGCATTACTGTAGGGAGCTATGTTATATACTGTAACTACTTGAAAGACCATTCTGATTGGGAAAAGTTTTGGTTTGATTAAAATTATTGTGGACTATAAAAACATTATTTATCAGAGTGCTGGTTTCCTATACTACCCAAGCAGGAAAATCAATAACTGATGTCAATTTGAAAGAACCAAGAAATACTTCAAGGCCCTTTTTTCTATCAGAATCTTTCACAAAATCTACAGTGAAATCCGTATAAACAAAATTTGATTCCCTCTGTCTGCCAGATAGCGCAACAAGGAATCCAAGTTCTTCAGATGTAGCTGAAAATTTCCCAATGGGGGGGGGGGGGCATACACAGCTACAATTATAACAAAACTGAACGCACTCAGAAATTTCTCTGTTTACTTATTCTAATCAACACTAAACTGACACACAATATTTTTTTTGCGCATCGCAATCTGACTTTCAATAATCCCTACAAAAGAATGGCCCTGACTAACTATAACCTATACCTTACACGAATCACTTACTTCACAAAAGTCCTCGTTACTCAAACTACTGCAATACAGCGAGCGCCAATACTGCCAGCTAAATAAAAGATTCTAACTACTACAACGCTACGCACTGTCCACATCCAACTGCCCAGCACTACAGTAGCGAATACTCCAACAATGCCAACCAGCCACAAATTGCACACAGCACAGTTATTTTCATACAGAGCGCTACATGGCGTTACCAACATAAAAACCTAAACAGCCTACTTACATAGCCCCCATGCTCCCCACAAAAATTTTACAAATTGTTTTGGGCAGTGCCCAATACATATTTGTTAAATTTTTTTTACACTCCTGGAAATAGAAAAAAGAACACATTGACACCGGTGTGTCAGACCCACCATACTTGCTCCGGACACTGCGAGAGGGCTGTACAAGCAATGATCACACGCACGGCACAGCGGACACACCAGGAACCGCGGTGTTGGCCGTCGAATGGCGCTAGCTGCGCAGCATTTGTGCACCGCCGCCGTCAGTGTCAGCCAGTTTGCCGTGGCATACGGAGCTCCATCGCAGTCTTTAACACTGGTAGCATGCCGCGACAGCGTGGACGTGAACCGTATGTGCAGTTGACGGACTTTGAGCGAGGGCGTATAGTGGGCATGCGGGAGGCCGGGTGGACGTACCGCCGAATTGCTCAACACGTGGGGCGTGAGGTCTCCACAGTACATCGATGTTGTCGCCAGTGGTCGGCGGAAGGTGCACGTGCCCGTCGACCTGGGACCGGACCGCAGCGACGCACGGATGCACGCCAAGACCGTAGGATCCTACGCAGTGCCGTAGGGGACCGCACCGCCACTTCCCAGCAAATTAGGGACACTGTTGCTCCTAGGGTATCGGCGAGGACCATTCGCAACCGTCTCCATGAAGCTGGGCTACGGTCCCGCACACCGTTAGGCCGTCTTCCGCTCACGCCCCAACATCGTGCAGCTCGCCTCCAGTGGTGTCGCGACAGGCGTGAATGGAGGGACGAATGGAGACGTGTCGTCTTCAGCGATGAGAGTCGCTTCTGCCTTGGTGCCAATGATGGTCGTATGCTTGTTTGGTGCCGTGCAGGTGAGCGCCACAATCAGGTCTGCATACGACCGAGGCACACAGGGCCAACACCCGGCATCATGGTGTGGGGAGCGATCTCCTACACTGGCCGTACACCACTGGTGATCGTCGAGGGGACACTGAATAGTGCACGGTACATCCAAACCGTCATCGAACCCATCGTTCTACCATTCCTAGCGTCATCGAACCCATCGTTCTACCATTCCTAGACCGGCAAGGGAACTTGCTGTTCCAACAGGACAATGCACGTCCGCATGTATCCCGTGCCACCCAACGTGCTCTAGAAGGTGTAAGTCAACTACCCTGGCCAGCAAGATCTCCGGATCTGTCCCCCATTGAGCATGTTTGGGACTGGATGAAGCGTCGTCTCACGCGGTCTGCACGTTCAGCACGAACGCTGGTCCAGCTGAGGCGCCAGGTGGAAATGGCATGGCAAGCCGTTCCACAGGACTACATCCAGCATCTCTACGATCGTCTCCATGGGAGAATAGCAGCCTGCATTGCTGCGAAAGGTGGATATACACTGTACTAGTGCCGACATTGTGCATGCTCTGTTGCCTGTGTCTATGTGCCTGTGGTTCTGTCAGTGTGATCATGTGATGTATCTGACCCCAGGAATGTGTCAATAAAGTTTCCCCTTCCTGGGACAATGAATTCACGGTGTTCTTATTTCAATTTCCAGGAGTGTATATTAACGCTAACAAGTATATCAAGTGCACACAATTATTGATACACTTGGTCAAAAGCAAAAATTGTCCTCATAAAGACAGTCCTGATTATTCATCACAGTAGTAATTACATTGCACAAAGCCTGATCAGTAAAAGAAAATGCACACAGAAGTAGTGGATTTCCATGCAGTCTTGAAGAAGTAGTGTTGTCTTTCCAACGGAAAGACAATGCTGACTCTTGACATGCAGACAGGCAACGGGCCACAACAGAGCAAACCCACAGCAGAGTTAGTCGAAGTTTTGAAGAATATTGTAGGTAGGTCATCACAGAGCAGACCCACTGTAGTCCTGGTAGAGAATATGGTATTGGTGGGCCACCAGCCGTGCAGACGCAATGCAGCCTTGTAGAGATAATGGTATTGGTGGGTCATCAGAGGTGTAGACCCACTGTAGTCATTGTAGAGATGGCTAGCAGCCATCCATTGCGACTGTGCAGGTGCACAATCACCATTGAAGAGTCTTGCAGGTAATATAACAAGTCAATAAACCACCACTTATGCAATCACAAATTTTTTTTTTGAAATGTCCTTAGAACCAGCAATGCTGTTAACCAGTGCCTTGCTGAATTATCAACAAATGTGCAAATGTAACAGTCCCCTTTTTTTAACTTCTCACATATTATGCATATACTATCACCAACAGAAACGTGTGCAGTGAAATGAAAATACTTATTTGAAGAACTGGTGTCGATACAACTACAAATTTACGACATGAGAATACAATTAGAAAGGTACAAAATACATCATTAAACAACATAATAATATAGATAACATTTGTAGTAATACAGGCTTCACAAAAGAATATAAACATATTCATCAGTGTTACAGGAATTATGACATAAGTAAATAAATAAAATAATGAGAATGGTTTTCGAAATATTAATTTCACACATGAGCATTAAAACAGAACAGAATAAATAATGTCTAAACATCTTTACAAAGTAAATAACATACTATTAGAAAAATTCTACAACGTAACTCATATCAGATAAATACATAAAGACAGGAAGAACACAAATACACAAGGGTACACAAACATATAGTGGGATAACACAAAAGGAAAGGACAGGGTTTGTTTTCAGTATGACATTTGGTACTGCAGTATTTATCGTATTTGATATGCCAACAAAACTTTCTTTACTTCTTGGAGATCTCCCTTAGTTTATCATTATTCCCAAAAAGTCCTATCTATACCTGTTGTCCCTAAACCCTACTTTTTTTTGTTCATATCGTCCTTCAAAATAATTTTTCTTCATTGTACACTACTTTTTTTTCCACAAACTTTTTTCTTACAGCTTCTCAATGCATTTCTTCCAATTCATCACAACTCATTCTCTTATATAGCCTACTCCCTCTTAAGTTAACTTAAATCTACTGAGCCCAATTATATATACTAAGGGACAAGGCAATGCAATCACACGAACATTAACACAAATAGGAACGAGAAAGAAATGCAAATTATCAAAGCAAGCAGCAGTATATCTAAATTAGGAAAGCAAATGCAACATTACAACTAATATGAGCCAATGTGCAGCAACAAGAAAAATAAATCAGTAGTAAAACTGGCTTAATACAATGTAAAATTCAGTAGAACTATGCCTGGCAAACAGCAGCAACAAATGCAATAACTTATACCTAAACATGATAAAGCTCAAGCAAAAAGAATATTACAGTAAAGATAGGAAATGTCTAATACCTATGTCAGATCTTAATACTAGAGTGATGCATCACGATAAATTACTCTACCAAACAAATTACCAAATGGTTGAAAAGATTATGTATGCAATTGCTATGGATGGAAATGTCTGTTTGTGCTCCCTTTTTTAAGGGGAGACGGTGGCAGTCTTGCCTCATATTTTGTAAATCCATATCTTTGCCATTATTTGTTCAATGTCATTGAAATTTTGCACACTTATGTATAGAGATCTAATATTATTTTTTAAAAAATTCAGAATTTTTAATAACAATCTAATGCAATGAGATAATTTTGAATTTTTTATTGCATTATTTTTTAAGGTACACTTTTTCATAATTTCGAGGCAAATTTGGCAAATTTTTTAATGGTAAAATAATCTACACTAATAGGTGTACAATTAAGTGCAGTAACTTTTTGGTAAATTAATGCTATTATTTTCTGTGATATTTTGGATTTGAACATTTTTTACAAGCAAACTTTTCAATATATTATCAAACACAAAACTGTGTATAGTATCTCGATTAAATATTTGTTCCACTTACCTATTGCTTCAAAGTAAAAGAATAGGTGTGCCAAATTTCATTGCAGTCCTTCTAGTAGTTTCTGATATATGTGTTCCTGAAAGCAGAAAACCTTAAGTTGCAGAAAAATCATTTCACAGTTCGGGTAAAATGTAAAAAAGAAAAAAACCTATCATACCTTAGCTAAAACTGCCCATATCCATATTCCATTTCTTCCTCATCATCCTCTACAGCTGTTTTAACTTCTCTACTCCTTTGCCTAGCAATTTTTTGTATGTTCTGGACTGAAGTCTCCGCCTTCGCGGTTCTTTGCTTATCGATGATCTGCAGTATCTGCTCAGTTAAGACTCTAGGTGTAAAGCCCAACTTGCTGAAGATGTGAAGTCTTGCCACATTCCCATCATTAAACACTGCTGCAGCTTCCAAAGCAGAAATCTTCACCACCAAATTGGAAACAGACACAGTCTTTGGACATCTTTTCCAAATAAGAGCATTGAAACTTTCATTTGGGTTCTGTGTTTTCCCATGCAGACATTTTTCTAGCAGTTCTGGTGAAGCCAGTGCTCTAAATGTTGGTTTAATGGCCATTGAAACCTCATAAGGAAGGTTATTTTTATAGGTATAAGCTTCCCCACTTTCCTTACTTTTCAAAAATTTGCACCAATCATTAGAACAGGGGCCATGTTGAGGTGTAGTGTATGTCGACAAGTAATGAAACCAAATGGCCCATACTGCTTTCCTCATACTGTCCAAACTTGTGAGGTTACTTCTAATTGCAGCACCATAATAGACTTGTAGGCGGTCAATTCTCTTCTTTGTTAGTCTGTTTTTACCTCCCAGTCTCTTGCCTTTATTGTCTGCAACAAGTCTGTGGAGACATCCACCAATCCTCTTCTGAATATGGCCTAAGCACTCCAGTTTCTCCATAGTGCAATCTTTTTCATAGGGCTGACTTTCAACTACATTCTTGAAAGCACTAGAGTCTCAATCTCCTAAATACAGTATGAATCTTACTCCATACTTTTGCAAAGATCTATGGAAAATGAATTTCATACCTGCAGCTTCCACTCCACCACTGGTGCCTGTATAATTTCTGCTACAAACAGCTTTATGGGCTTCTTGTCATTCTGTTTCCTTACCTGCACCAATATATTTCTTGTCAAAGGAACATGCAGAACAATATTTAGACATCACCTCTAAGTCTAATACTTTTCCAGTGTTGACACTAATGATTGTTGAAACTCCATGCAGTGAAGTATGCTCCCTCTTCATCCAGGAACTGTCACAGAAACTGCTATATCGTTGCTATTAATTCCTTCACAATTTTCTTGAATTTCCCCCAGGACTGCCATTTTCATGTTCTCTTCACTTACTTCTTCAACTGCTTTGAGGAGAGCAGTATTTATTGCAGAAAATTTTAGGGGAGGACCAGGCATGTTCATAATACCACATAAAAGGTTTCCACCATCTCTTCCAATCCCTATACATCTTAGTCCATAAGCAAATCTCATATTGGCTTCATAGATTCTATTACTGACCTTTGATATCTTGAATGGTCTGTCAGCATCACAGCTTTGACACAAAATGTGCAATGTGCAAATCAAACCTCCTCTCTTTCCTCATCAACCAAATCCACATTTCCTCGACAGACAGAGCACTTGCAGGATTTTCTAAGTGCTTCTGCCACCATTTCCAGATCCACAATTCTGAAATCTGTATTTCTGTCATGATTTGTTTCTTCTGACACAATCCATGTCCCAAGTTTTATTTTGTAAGCACTTGGAGACAAGCTAATGTTTGCATCTGCAGGCTGACCTCTAACCTCAATGTCAGTTTTTCGCTTTATATTGAAAATATGGGACTTACTATATTTTTTAAATACTTTACCAGGCCTAGGCATTGTAAAAACGGATCAACAGATTCAACCTCACACAGAGAATGGCACATTAAATCAAGCATCACTCGAATTCCACTGAACATCCCAAAACTTGTTTACAACACTCCACAGCCTTCTATACCACACTGATTGGACCAGAAAATGGCTCCACAGCCTTCTTTATCACTGCTGTTACGTAAACAAAAAAATCACAGCCTTCTAAAGCTATATTTTCTAGGTTCACAGGCTAAATTCTACAATAAATTTTTTCCTCCATTTGGTACGTTGAAAAGCAGACTTGGCACATTACACTGCTTTGGGTTTTAATTTTTTTATGCCATTTGTAGTTCGAATTTCAAGGAAAAAATTTGGGATAATAATCTCATTTATATTTACTATCAAATAAGCAAATAAAAATAATTTGTAAATTTTTCATTATTTCTGCCACCATCTCCCCTAAAGAAAGTAGATCATAAAATTATTATTTAATGCATCTGTAGACAGAAAATAGTTATATTAGTACATCTATTAAATTTTATTTTGACCAATGCTGCAGTGCAACTAGAAAGTAGATATTAAACAAAATAGGCAAATATATACATAAAGCAAGGCGTGAAACGTCATTGACTAGCCATATGGCATATCATAAGGCAGTAAAAAGAATCTCGGAACTAGAAAGACAATAGACATAAAATGTTTCTCATCGTTTCATTAGGCATTTCAGTAAATATCAGATATTATGAGCTCCAAAGCGTAATCATATGTTTTCAAGTATGAGCGTGTCGTATTTTCAATGATTTCTACAAATAAATGTCATTAGTGAGGTTAATGGCCTCTCCTTTTTATTGTTGTGCCTCTGAAAGTCACACCTTGTTTTCCAGGTGACTGTCGCGTAGCTGGGCGCCTACAGCGCATTACATCAAGCTCACTTAGCAAATGAAAGATTTTGATGGAGAACAAACAATGGATTTACCTTAATAGTGTTCAAAAGTCGTAATATATGTGCCAATTCATGACATCCAGCCTTACAAATTTCCTTTTTCTGACGGACACACGTCCAGAACGTCCGCTCTCAAAACTCTACCATCTCTCTCCCCACATCCACCACTGCTGGCGGCTCCCCTCCAACTGCACAACGCTATGCGTTGTTCACATCCAACTACCCAACACTACAATAGCGAATATTCCAACAATTCCAACCAGCCACAAATTGCACACAGCACAGTCAGTGATTTTCATACAAAGCGCTACGTGGCGTTAACAACATAAAAATCTAAACAGCCTACTTACAAAGTGCACACTAATAAATTTCTAAACAAATGTTTTTATGTCCATATAAATGTTTGTCGGAACAAGGGAGATGCCATGTGCAAACGGTCCCAATAACAATTATCACGACGTGATGTATAGGATATGTGACAATTGCTTCTACGAAGAAGACCGAGTTTCGATAGCTGGTACAAGCACAAGCTGGAAAGTCTTGGAGTGTAAACCAAAGTACAATGTCGTTATACATTGAGGCGCCAAAGAAACTGGTATAGTCATGCGTATTCAAATGTAAATTCAAATGCAAACAGGCAAAATACGCCGATGCGGTCACTAACGCCTATATAACACAAGTGTCTGGCGCAGTCGATAGATCGGTTACTGCTGCTACAATGGCAGATTATCAGGATTTAAATAAGTGTGAACGTGGTGTTATACTCGGCGCACGAGCGAAGGGACACAGCATCTCCAAGGTAGCGATGAAGTGGGGATTTTCCCATCCGACTATTTCACAGACATCACTGCGGCTGGATCTTTTGATCCTTCAAAAACGGGAGCAACGACGACTGAAGAGAATTTTTCAGCGTGACAGAAGTGCAACCCTTACGCAAATTGCTGCAGATTTCAGTGATGGGCCATCAACAAGTGTCAGAGTGTGAACCTATCAACGAAACAGCATTGATAGGGGCTTTCGGAGCCGTAAGACCCCTTCGTGTACCCTTGATGACTGCACGTCACAAAGCTTTACGCTTCGCCTGGGCCTCTCAACACGTTGGATTGTTGGTGACTGGAAACAGTTTGCCTGGTCGGACGAGTCTCTTTTCAGACAGTGTCGAGCTGATGGACTTGTACGAGTATGGAGACAACCTCGTGAATGCATGGACTCCTTGGAGTCATATGGGACCCTTCATACGTTTAGGTACGACTCCTGCCGCCGTTGGATAAGCATCTGCAGCAGCAAGTCGTATACTTCTAGCTCACTCATTTGTTACATAGTTTAATTCTTAATTTCTTTGCGTGTTTTTGGTACTTGCATTGTTTAATTCATAAATTTCGGGCGTATTATAGTATTTGAGAGTTGTAGCATCACGTTTTAGTACCTGAATAGTGTAAAATCGCGTAGTCTCCTTCCGCCGCCGAGCAGTGTGTCAGCAGTGCGCAAGTAGCATCATTACTGCATTTACTAGGCAATCTTGTATTTTAATAACCGTTTAAATTTTGTCGATTTGTTTGCGATCTCTGTAGATTAATTCAGAAGTACTTTGCACAACAGTTTTTAGCATGGATAGGGACTGCAACTGCTGTGTTCGGATGCAGGCTGAGTTGGCATCCCTTCGCTCCCAGCTTCAGGCAGTGTTGGCTTCGGTCACACAGCTTGAGGCTGTTGCCAATGGGCATCACTGTGGGGGTCCGGATGGGGGTTTCTCGGGGACGGCCAGCTCGTCCCACGCATCCCCCGATCGGACTACGACTGTGGTTGCCCGGGATACTGCCCGCATTGAGGCTGACCCCTCACCTGTGGTAGAGTGGGAGGTCGTCTCAAGGTGTGGCAGGGGGCGAAAGACATTCCGGAGGGCTGAACGGAAGGCCTCTCCCGTTTGTCTGACGAACCGGTTTCAGGCTCTGTCTCAGGCTGATACTGATCTTCGGCCTGACATGGCTGCTTGTCCTGTTCCAGAGGTTGCCCCTCAGTCTGCAAGATCCGGGCGGTCGCAGAGGGTAGGCTTACTGGTAGTTTGGAGCTCCAACGTCAGGCGCGTCATGGGGCCCCTTAGGGAAATGGCAGCAAGAGAGGGGAAGAAACCAATGTGCACTCCGTGTGCATACCGGGGGGAGTCATTCCAGATGTGGAAAGGGTCCTTCCGGATGCCATGAAGGGTACAGGGTGCACCCATCTGCAGGTGGTCGCTCATGTCGGCACCAATGATGTGTGTCGCTATGGATCGGAGGAAATCCCCTCTGGCTTCCGGCGGCTATCTGATTCGGTGAAGACTGCCAGTCTCGCTAGCGGGATGAAAGCAGAGCTCACCATCTGCAGCATCGTCGACAGGACTGACTGTGGTCCTTTGGTACAGAGCCGAGTGGAGGGTCTGAATCAGAGGCTGAGACGGTTCTGCGACCGTGTGGGCTGCAGATTCCTCGACTTGCGCCATAGGGTGGTGGGGTTTCGGGTTCCGCTGGATAGGTCAGGAGTCCACTACACGCAACAAGCGGCTACACGGGTAGCAGGGGTTGTGTGGCGTGGGCTGGGCGGTTTTTTGGGTTAGATGGCCTTGGGCAAGTACAGAAAGGGCAACAGCCTCAACGGGTGCGGGGCAAAGTTAGGACATGCGGGGACCAAGCAGCAATCGGTATTGTAATTGTCAACTGTCGAAGCTGCGTTGGTAAAGTACCGGAACTTCAAGCGCTGATAGAAAGCACCGAAGCTGAAATCGTTATAGGCACAGAAAGCTGGCTGAAGCCAGAGATAAATTCTGCCGAAATTTTTACAAAGGCACAGACGATGTTTAGAAAGGATAGATTGCATGCAACCGGTGGTGGGGTGTTCGTCGCTGTTAGTAGTAGTTTATCCTGTAGTGAAGTAGAAGTGGATAGTTCCTGTGAATTATTATGGGTGGAGGTTACACTCAACAACCGATCTAGGTTCATAATTGGCTCCTTTTACCGACCTCCCGACTCAGCAGCATTAGTGGCAGAACAACTGAGAGAAAATTTGGAATACATTTCACATAAATTTTCTCAGCATGTTATAGTCTTAGGTGGAGATTTCAATTTACCAGATATAGACTGGGACACTCAGATGTTTAGGACGGGTGGTAGGGACAGAGCATCGAGTGACATTATACTGAGTGCACTATCCGAAAATTACCTCGAGCAATTAAACAGAGAACCGACACGTGGAGATAACATCTTGGAGCTACTGATAACAAACAAACCCGAACTTTTCGACTCTGTGTGTGCAGAACAGGGAATCAGTGATCATAAGGCCGTTTCAGCATCCCTGAATATGGAAGTTAATAGGAATACAAAATAAGGGAGGAAGGTTTATCTGTTTAGCAAGAGTAATAGAAGGCAGATTTCAGACTACCTAACAGATCAAAACGAAAATTTCTGTTCCGACACTGACAATGTTGAGTGTTTATGGAAAAAGTTCAAGGCAATCGCAAAATGCATTTTAGACAGGTACGTGCCGAGTAAAACTGTGAGGGACGGGAAAAAACCCACCGTGGTACAACAACAAAGTTAGGAAACTACTGCGAAAGCAAAGAGAGCTTCACTCCAAGTTTAAACGCAGCCAAAACCTCTCAGACAAACAGAAGCTAAACGATGTCAAAGTTAGCGTAAGGAGGGCTATGCGTGAAGCGTTCAGTGAATTCGAAAGTAAAATTCTATGTACCGACTTGACAGAAAATCCTAGGAAGTTCTGGTCTTACGTTAAATCAGTAAGTGGCTCGAAACAGCACATCCAGACACTCCGGGATGATGATGGCATTGAAACAGAGGATGACACGTGTAAAGCTGAAATACTAAACACCTTTTTCCAAAGCTGTTTCACAGAGGAAGACCGCACTGCAGTTCCTTCTCTAAATCCTCGCACAAACGAAAAAATGGCTGACATCGAAATAAGTGTCCAAGGAATAGAAAAGCAACTGGAATCACTCAACAGAGGAAAGTCCACTGGACCTGACGGGATACCAATTCGACTCTACACAGAGGACGCGAAAGAACTTGCCCCCCTTCTAATAGCCGTGTACCGCAAGTCTCTAGAGGAACGGAGGGTTCCAAATGATTGGAAAAGAGCACAGGTAGTCCCAGTCTTCAAGAACGGTCGTCGAGCAGATGCGCAAAACTATAGACCTATATCTCTGACGTCGATCTGTTGTAGAATTTTAGAACATGTTTTTTGCTCGAGTATCATGTCATTTTTGGAAACCTAGAATCTACTCTGTAGGAATCAACATGGATTCCGTAAACAGCGATCGTGTGAGACCCAACTCGCTTTATTTGTTCACGAGACCCAGAAAATATTAGATACCGGCTCCCAGGTAGATGCTATTTTTCTTGACTTCCGGAAGGCGTTCGATACAGTTCCGCACTGTCGCCTGATAAACGAAGTAAGAGCCTACGGAATATCAGACTAGCTGTGTGGCTGGATTGAAGAGTTTTTAGCAAACAGAACACAGCATGTTGTTATCAATGGAGAGACGTCTACAGGCGTTAAATTAACCTCTGGCGTGCCACAGGGAAGTGTTATGGGACCATTGCTTTTCACAATATATATAAATGACGTAGTAGATAGTGTCGGAAGTTCCATGCGGCTTTTCGCGGATGATGCTATAGTATACAGAGAAGTTGCAGCGTTAGAAAATTGTAGCGAAATGCAGGAAGATCTGCAGCGGATAGGCACTTGGTGCAGGGAGTGGCAACTGTCCCTTAACATAGACAAATGTAATGTATTGCGAATACATAGAAAGAAGGATCCTTTATTGTATGATTATATGATAGCGGAACAAACACTGGTAGCAGTTACTTCTGTAAAATATCTGGGAGTATGCGTGCGGAACGATTTGAAGTGGAATGACCACATAAAATTAATTGTTGGTAAGGCGGGTACCAGGTTGAGATTCATTGGGAGAGTGCTTGGAAAATGTAGTCCATCAACAAAGGAGGTGGCTTACAAAACACTCGTTCGACCTATACTTGAGTATTGCTCATCAATGTGGGATCCGTACCAGATCGGGTTGACGGAGGAGATAGAGAAGATCCAAAGAAGAGCGGCGCGTTTCGTCACAGGGTTATTTGGTAACCGTGATAGCGTTACGGAGACGTTTTAATACACTCAAGTGGCAGACTCTGCAAGAGAGGCGCTCTGCATCGCAGTGTAGCTTGCTCTCCAGGTTTCGAGAGGGTGCGTTTCTGGATGAGGTATCAAATATATTGCTTGCCCCTACTTATACCTCCCGAGGAGATCACGAATGTAAAATTAGAGAGATTCGAGCGCGCACGGAGGCTTTCAGACAGTCGTTCTTCCCGCGAACCATACGCGACTGGAACAGGAAAGGGAGGTAATGACAGTGGCACGTAAAGTGCCCTCCGCCACACACCGTTGGGTGGCTTGCGGAGTATAAATGTAGATGTAGATGTAGAAGCATCCTATCTGATCACCTGCATCCAATCATATCTATTGCGCATTCCGACGGACTTGGGCAATTTCAGCAGGCCAATGCGACTCCCCACACGTCCAGAATTGATACAGAGTGGCTCCAGGAACACTCTTCCGAGTTTAAACACTCCCGCTGGCCGCCAAACTCCCCAGACATGAAAATTATTGAGCATATCTGGGATGCCTTGCAACTTGCTATTCAGAAGAGGTCTCCACCCAATCGTACTCTTGCAGATTTATGGACAGTCCCGCAGGATTCATGGTGTCATTTCCCTCCAGCAGTTGAGTGCATGTCACGATGTGTTCCGGCAGTTCTACGTGCTCGCGGAGGCCCTACACGATATTAGGCGGGTGTACCACTTCCTTTGGCTCTTCAGTGTATTAATAAACTCAAAACTCTTCATTCCTTTTAGTAACTGTTCCTCCAAAGGCTTTACAAGATGCCCCTAGCAGCTGACTGAGCACATAATGATACATTGGCTTCTGCATATTATGTAAGATTGTTTTTTGATTAAAGTTACTGATTTTTATGGTTTCTTATTTTCTTTTACTTATTTAACTGGTCTGACCACACCAATCGGGTTGGCGTTAGTTCTGATTAAGTTTTTAATCGTAAACCTGTTCTCTAGAGCCGGCCGCGGTGGTCTAGCGGTTCTAGGCGCGCAGTCCGGAACCGCGCGACTGCTACGGTCGCAGGTTCGAATCCTGTCTCGGGCATGGATGTGTCTGCTGTCCTTAGGTTAGTTCGGTTTAAGTAGTTCTAAGTTCTAGGGGACTTATGACCACAGATGTTAAGTCCCATAGTGCTCAGAGCCATTTGAACCATTTTTTTGTTCTCTAGACGGCATAAAAAGATGCCTGACAGCTCGCAACGCTGTTGCCGTCTGTCAAATGCGAAGTACAAACGGCTGCAGGTGGAAACAGTAGCCGTCTACACAGCTGTGATAACACTGAGAGGTTGCCGTACAGTGGTTTACAAAATCGCGGTACGTCATTGGTTGAAGTAGCCGTGCGACGCTGTCACACCCAGCCCACTGCAACTGTCAGGGATCAACTTTACGACGACTCAGCTAGAGTCAGTTTAGTAGCAACAGTTGCACCGAAACAGCACGTAGAGGTGACTTCCACATGCTATGTAGTTCGTTACCTGAACGTCTCGGCACTGGTTATTTTATAGGCTTTCTAAAGTATACCAACTGTCACGCTGATACTAAGTTTCAGTGCATGGGCGCGATATCGACAGTGACTGTGAATTCTGCATTCGGGCATGAGTTGACGTCTCTCCACTCTCAGCTACAGGCCGTGCTGGCAAATGTACTGTGAAACTAAAAGTGGTTCTTTGCATGTAGATATGTTAACCAACACTGTGCCTAAAAACTATGTAACCTCTGCTGGAAACAGTATTTATTTTTTATCTTATTTTTATAAAAATTGTAGCTATACTACAATACATTATGCGGAACACCTTCTAATATATGTACGTACGCTTAACAGGACCAGTGGTACCCTGTTTTCAATAAATGATGTAATCTGACTCCAAAATATTTGCAGATGAGCTTCTAGGGCTCAAAATGCATTGCGTACTGAAATAAAAATCACGATTAGTGATTGACGGAGCCGGCCGCGCTGGCCGAGTGGTTCTAGGCACTCCAGTCCGGAACCGCGCTGCTGCTACGGTCGTAGGTTCGAATCCTGCCTCGGGCATGGATGAGTGTGGTGTCCTTAGGTTTCAGTAGTTCTAAGTCTAGGGGACTGATGACCTCGGAAGTTGAGTCCCATAGTGCTCAGAGCCATTTGAAACATTTGATTGACTGCGATTTGTTTTCTATTTTACAGTAATAACTTCTTTCGTCGGAATTTAACTAGCCGAAATTATGAAATAATAATTGAAAAATTAGGTGACAGAATTCGCTCCTTTTTCTCGTTTGCACTAATTCCATCAGCCCTCATCCTCCAATAATTTTTAGCATCTTCGATGGAGGAGACGGCGAAGCTACAAATCAGACAACACCTAATGCTCTCCCACATGACCAAAGTGTGATATCGAAGAAATTCTAGAGTTTGTTTGTGACGTAGCTCCCAGTGTGGAACCAATAATTCCCAAATCTGCTCGATTGTATTTAAGTCTGGAGACTGTGCGATACTTTTGGGTACCTTTTCAGCCATCTTAGATGTTTGCATACTTCTCTTATTTCGCACAAACCAGCCAGAGAACATCTATCCTGTATGCCTTCGAGTTAACCCTGGATGAAACTTCAGCCAATTCACCCATTCCAGCTGCCTTCATATAGTAACCAGGCTCATCCAGACTGTGTCATGACAGCAGTGTGCTTTAGAATAGAACAGTTATGTTCTGGATACTGTAGTTCTAAATTTCCTGAAAAGCTGCCAGTTATCGTTTCTCCGTAAAACATTCTAATATCTTTGCAGCAGGGAGGTACTAGGGACAGAACGCTACCTTTCCTTCTCGATAACCAGATGTAATAGCTTGTTTTCTTGTAGGCTAATGGTGATGGGAACCAGCATGATGAGTGTGTCGGCAAACACCAAGCACAGTCATTGGCAGACCGATGCTCCGACCCATTTCTTCAGTTAGCGTAAACAGGTTCTCGATGTTGGAAGTTAAATACCTCTGTCTTACGTCGTTGTTTTAGGCCTCACAGATTTTCGATGAGTACGAAGACCTTCATCACCCTCCTCTTAACATCTTGTTATTCAGCTGAGTCTGCAATACAGAGCGATCGGGTTACCACACTCCCATATACAGATAATGCTGTCCCTTGTTACCTCATTATGTAAGGCATGGTTCTAAAAGAACCTCTTCCCGTTAATGGTTTCCCCATCTTTAAATAGTTATTGACGCAACCCACACTTAGTTATTGAAGAAAATCTGTTGCTATCTTGCCGGACGTAATGACCACAGAGAAACACATTTATTGACAAATCCTAGCAGGAAAAACGGTATCCACAATTGCGATTAAAAACAATTGCCGTGACCGTTGGTCTCCAGGTAAGAGCTCGTATTCAAACTTTTAGCCCTCCTACGCCCTCGTCTGTGGAGAGAGTGAGGAGGGTTAAGAAATTGCCGCGCGGGACTAGCCGCGCGGTCTTAGGCCCTGCAGTCATGGACTGTGCGGCTGGTCCCGGCGGAGGTTCGAGTCCTCCCTCGGGCATGGGTGTGTGTGTTTGTCCTTAGGATAATTTAGGTTAAGTAGTGTGTAAGCTTAGGGACTGATGACCTTAGCAGTTAAGTCCCATAAGATTTCACACACTAAGAAATATTTTTGTAAACAGTACATTCATGTTGTTGTTGTTGTGGTCTTCAGTCCTGAGACTGGTTTGATGCAGCTCTCCATGCTACTCTATCCTGTGCAAGCTTCTTCATCTCCCAGTACCTACTGCAACCTACATCCTTCTGAATCTGCTTAGTGTATTGATCTCTTGGTCTCCCTCTACGATTTTTACCCTCCACGCTGCCCTCCAATGCTAAATTTGTGATCCTTTGATGCCTCAAAACATGTCCTACCAACCGATCCCTTCTTCTAGTCAAGTTGTGCCACAAACTCCTCTTCTCCCCAATCCTATTCAGTACCTCCTCATTAGTTATGTGATCTACCCATCTAATCTTCAGCATTCTTCTGTAGCACCACATTTCGAAAGCTTCTATTCTCTTCTTGTCCAAACTGGTTATCGTCCATGTTTCACTTCCATACATGGCTGCACTCCATACAAATACTTTCAGAAACGACTTCCTGACACTTAAATCTATACTAGATGTTAACAAATTTCTCTTCTTCAGAAACGATTTCCTTGCCATTGCCAGTCTACATTTTATATCCTCTCTACTTCGACCATCATCAGTTATTTTACTCCCTAAATAGCAAAACTCCTTTACTACTTTAAGTGTCTCATTTCCTAATCTAATCCCCTCAGCATCACCCGATTTAATTTGACTACATTCCATTATCTTCGTTTTGCTTTTGTTGATGTTCATCTTATATCCTCCTTTCAAGACACTGTCCATTCCGTTCAACTGCTCTACCAAGTCCTTTGCTGTCTCTGACAGAATTACAATGTCATCGGCAAACCTCAAAGTTTTTACTTCTTCTCCATGAATTTTAATACCTACTCCAAATTTTTCTTTTGTTTCCTTTACTGCTTGCTCAATATACAGATTGAATAACATCGGGGAGAGGCTACAACCCTGTCTCACTCCTTTCCCAACCACTGCTTCCCTTTCATGCCCCCCGACTCTTATAACTGCCATCTGGTTTCTGTACAAATTGTAAATAGCCTTTCGCTCCTTGTATTTTACCCCTGCCACCTTCAGAATTTGAAAGAGAGTATTCCAGTTAACGTTGTCAAAAGCTTTCTCTAAGTCTACAAATGCTAGAAACGTAGGTTTGCCTTTTCTTAATCTTTCTTCTAAGATAAGTCGTAAGGTTAGTATTGCCTCACGTGTTCCAACATTTCTACGGAATCCAAACTGATCTTCCCCGAGATCCGCTTCTACCAGTTTTTCCATTCGTCTGTAAAGAATTCGCGTTAGTATTTTGCAGCTGTGACTTATTAAACTGATAGTTCGGTAATTTTCACAATTGTCAACACCTGCTTTCTTTGGGATTGGAATTATTATATTCTTCTTGAAGTCTGTGGGTAATTCGCCTGTCTCATACATCTTGCTCACCAGATGGTAGAGTTTTGTCATGACTGGCTCTCCCAAGGCCATCAGTAGTTCTAATGGAATGTTGTCTACTCCCGGGGCCTTGTTTCGACTCAGGTCTTTCAGTGCTCTGTCAAACTCTTCACGCAGTATCTTATCTCCCATTTCATCTTCATCTACATCCTCTTCCATTTCCATAATATTGTCCTCAAGTACATCGCCCTTGTATAAACCCTCTATATACTCATTCTACCTTTCTGCCTTCCCTTCTTTGCTTAGAACTGGGTTGCCATCTGAGCTCTTGATATTCATACAAATGGTTCTCTTATCTCCAAAGGTCTCTTTAATTTTCCTGTAGGCAGTATCTATCTTACCCCTAGTGAGACAAGCCTCTACATCCTTACATTTGTCCTCTAGCCATCCCTGCTTAGCCATTTTGCACTTCCTGTCGATCTCATTTTTGAGACGTTTGTATTCCTTTTTGCCTGCTTCATTTACTGCATTTTTATATTTTCTCCTTTTATCAATTAAATTCAATATTTCTTCTGTTACCCAGGGATTTCTATTATCCCTCATCTTTTTACCTAATTGATCCTCTGCTGCCTTCACTACTTCATCCCTCAGAGCTACCCATTCTTCTTCTACTGTATTTCTTTCCCCCATTCCTGTCAATTGTTCCCTTATGCTCTCCCTGAAACTCTCTACAATCTCTGGTTCAGTTTATCCAGGTCCCATCTCCTTAAATTCCCACCTTTTTGCAGTTTCTTCAGTTTCAATCTGCAGTTCATAACCAATAGATTGTGGTCAGAATCCACATCTGCCCCTGGAAATGTCTTACAATTTAAAACCTGGTTCCTAAATCTCTGTGTTACCATTATATAATCTATCTGATACCTTTTAGTATCTCCAGGATTCTTCCAGGTATACAACCTTCTTTTATGATTCTTGAACCAAGTGTTAGCTATGATTAAGTTATGCTCTGTGCAAAATTCTACAAGGCGGCTTCCTCTTTCATTTCTTCCCCCCAATCCATATTCACCTACTATGTTTCCTTCTCTCCCTTTTCCTACTGACGAATTCCAGTCACCCATGACTATTAAATTTTCGTCTCCCTTCACTACCTCAATAATTTCTTTTATCTCGTCATAAATTTCATCAATTTATTCATCATCTGCAGAGCTAGTTGGCATATAAACTTGTACTACTGTAGTAGGCATGGGCTTTGTGTCTATCTTGGCCACAATAATGCGTTCACTATGCTGTTTGTAGTATCTAACCCGCACACCTATTTTTTTATTCATTCTTAAACCTACTCCTGCATTACCCCTATTTGATTTTGTATTTATAACCCTGTAATCACCTGACCAAAAGTCTTGTTCCTCCTGCCACCGAACTTCACTAATTCCCACTATATCTAACTTTAACCTATCCATTTCCCTTTTTAAATTTTCTAACCTACCTGCCCGATTAAGGGTCTGACATTCCACGCTCCGATCCGTAGAATGCCAGTTTTCTTTCTCCTTATAACGACGTCCTCTTGAGTAGTCCCCACCCGGAGATCCGAATGGGGGACTATTTTACCTCCGGAATATTTTACCCAAGAGGACGCCATCATCATTTAATCAAACAGTAAAGCTGCATGTCCTCGGGAAAAATTACGGCTGTAGTTTCCCCTTGCTTTCTTTCCCCCAATCCTGTCAATTGTTCCCTTATGCTCTCCCTGAAACTCTCTACAACCTCTGGTTCTTTCAGTTTATCCAGGTCCCATCTCCTTAAATTCCCACCTTTTTGCAAAAATAACCACAGCTGTGTGATCATGATGTCTTTCCAGCCGGCCGCGGTGGTCTAGCGGTTCTAGACGCTCAGTCCGGAGCCGCGCGACTGCTACGGTCGCAGGTTCGAATCCTGCCTCGGGCATGGATGTGTGTGATGTCCTTAGGTTAGTTAGGTTTAACTAGTTCTAAGTTCTAGGGGACTGATGACCATAGATGTTAAGTCCCATAGTGCTCAGAGCCATTTGAACCATGTCTTTCCATTAACACAGTCGCCGAAAGAGAAACTTTTCGTCCACAATGTTAACACCGTACGAAATAAAATAAATTCTACATTTTGTAGCGAATAAAGTAAACCAGGATTCTCTTTGACATTGTGCCTCGTGGCATGTTGTGAGCAATATTTGTTTTGATGGCTCCGTTTACGAATTGCCCAAATGAAATCTTCAGTACACACCAACACAGCAAAGAAAGTACACCTAGCGCAGCTTAGAAGAGACACCCATTGCGTGCATGATCCTCGAATGCCTACTCAGTTTAAGAAAACAGGTCATTTTCCGGACCGCTTCCGTCGCTCTTTATACTTTTTCTTTTCTTTTCTTGTACAAGAACTAACCTAATGACAATACAGCAGCTGGAATAAGTTCACAAGAACAGCCATTATCGTCACTGTTCCATTTCACCAGAAAACACAAATAATATTTACCCAAATTATCGAACTAGCTGTAAGTATTATTATTTATTTATTGGCATTTTTTTCACGATCGTACAGCCAACTATACTGTATACATATCAGGAACAACTGTCGATTTTTTCTGTTATCTATAAAGAGCTCTCAAATGAAACCCGAACACCTATCACGGGACCACGCAACGGATCCATTCAAAAGTAATCACCACACGCGTCTAGACATTCATCCCACTGGGAGACGAGCCGATCAATTCCTGTTTCTTGTAAAACGGTCGGCCGCTGATCGATCCACAACTACACCCACTTTAGCACTTCCTCGCCCGACTGAAACCAACTTCCACACATGTCTTCCTTCTGGTCACCAAAAACGTGAAAATTACACGTGAAAGACGGGGGCTGTACGGAGAATGCTGCAGTGTTTCCCAACCACGTCGCTTAAGCGTAGCCTTCGTCCGATAGCAGTATGGGGGAGGATGTTATCGTGCAACAGGACGATTGTGTTCAACAACATTCCTGGGCGTTTTGATTTTATGGCACATCGCACATTCTGCAAACTGGTTTCACAGTGCAACGCAATGATTGTGGTTTTACGCCCGAGGAACTCGACGAGTAGACGGTCCCTGCAGTCTAAAAAGAAGGGCACGATGACCTTGCCGAATCGTGGTTGACTAGCGTTCGATTTCCTTGGTGGGAAAGATGTGGGATGTTTCCACTGTTGGCTTTCTCGTTTGCCCTCAGACTGTCGGATGGAACCATTCCAATGTCCCGTTGTGTTGGATGATCGGTTTTCATTTGATTGCCCCTTACATGTACAAATTTAAATCCATTTATAGCAGAAGATGTACAATTTTTATAAAAATGGTATGTATACACTGCGCTTTATCATTTTCCTTTGGCCGTTTGTCCCGCTTCGACGCGGGGTCGGGCTTGTTACTATGGATTTGGCAGTGTTAGTCGCAGAGGGTGGCAGGATGCCGTTCCTGTCGCCAGACCGAACTCCACAGGACGGAGTAAGTCTACCCCAGCTGTCGGCGCCTAACGTAACCCATGAAATAGTGGGAACGTTTGGAAATGTCTGACAGTCGTGTAACTGAGGCGGCCCGGTATTCACCTAGCAGGATGTGGAAAACCGCCTAAAAACCACATCCAGGCTGGCCAGCATACCGGCCATCGTCGTTAATCCGCCAGGCGGATTCGATCCGGGGCCAGCGCGCCTACACGAGTCCAGGAAGCAGCGCATTAGCGCTCTCGGCTATGTTGGCAGGTCAATACACTGACCTTACTAAATTTAAATTAAAATGAGTTGTAACAAGAGGTGAGTTATTTTTAAATAAAAAAGTTTGTACAAATACATTTTCTGTATCCGATTTGTCTTCTGATGTATAGGGGTCCGTCCCCCAGGCAATGTACTTCTTAGATTCTGCTCTGTCCCCTCCGAGTGTCCGCACTCGCATGTAATCTCGTGTTGCTGGTCTCCTACGGCTCCCTGCCGTACTCGCAGGACCTACATTTAGATATACGGACACACCTAGCTGTAAGTACACGGTACATATCATAATGCGTTAATGCAGGCCCGATTCACGCCAGATAAAAGTTAGTTCCAATTTTGGTCACCAGGTGCAAATCTGGCAGTGTGAATGCAAGAAAGACGTGTTAAGTTTGAAAGGTAGGAGACGAGTTACTGGAAGAATTGAAGTTGAGACGGCGGGTTGTGAGTCGTGCTTGCGTAGCTTGCCCACGAAACGCAAAGTTCTGGGGTTTGAGTATGGGTCGGCCACACAGTTTTTACCCGCCAGTAAGTTTCAAGACGAATTAATGTTTCCATTTGTGATGGATTACGAAGGGGACTTGGGCACAAATGGTGACAGAAATGAGAAAGACGTAATGTTTATTTTATTATTAAACACTGCATACACAATTTGTTCAACATGATCACTGGAGGCGTCGACGAGATTCTATACAGCGCCAGATTTGCATCTGGTGGCCAAAATTGGAACTAATTTTTTTCCAGCGTAAATTAGTTCCGTATTAACGCGTTAATACGGAACTGATTTACGCTGGTAAACAGTTTCGCTGCCATACGATAATTATTGCCCATCCTGGGTCTCCGTGAGCATCTGCACTTTAATTATAACCATCCGGTATTTACAATTTTTGGCTACCTCCGTCAGGATACTATCTCACCTGGCAACTACGGCTAGCAGTATATTCTCGCAGCTCGTGAACCAGTGCCGTGGTAAGGCGACTTTCGTAAAAGGTTGTCCTTATCTGAACTGCAGAAAGCGTGGAGACATTTTACACCGTGTTTACATAGACGAAGCACAACCTCGGACTGGGAAAGGATGGCGATGTTAATCTACCGTGTTCTCTCAAAAGCGTCATCCCAGCGATTTATCTAAATCATAGAAAATCGGAATCGGGATGGCTGGACGGGGATTTTAACCGCCCTTCACCACAATACTATTCTTACAACTGCTCCACTTCTGTATGGAAATGCAGCATACAGTACACTACACACTCTCTTTTTCACTCATTAGTAATTTTCTTACTTAAAGGCAACTTGATCTGCTTATCTGTCACCGTGTGTATTAATAATTCGACATTCTCCTTGGTTTCATTACCTGATCACGAGCAGAACTACTCTCTTGCATATTGCAGTAGGACGCTATTTAACTTAGAATGACGAAACTGAGTGATGCACTATCAAAACCACTCAGTGTCCTCGTTACTGCCTCATTCAAATGACTAACTCCACACTCAGAGTGCGAGATCCACTGCTTTCAGAATGTTTGCCTGGGAGCCTGTTCTCACCCTCAGAGATTTCTGGTAATTCGTAATTCCCCAGTCACCTGCAAGGGATCGCTTCTGCAACTCACGGTTCCACCACTCCTCACAAAGGCGGATATCCTCATTAGGCTTCTTCAACATAACGGCCGCTTCCTGCGGCAATACGCCTGTTAACCGGAACTCTTGACACGACGTTGCAAGTGTTTCCACCAGCCAAAGCCAAGCCTCTCACAGAATGACCGAAACTTGTTCCGTGCGGGGAAAATGAACTTCGCTCCCTCTGGCAGGTCTGCTGCATGTTATCTTGATTGGCAAGAGAGCTGTGCGCACCTGTAGTACGAGGCGAAATATGCTAATCAGATCCTCATCTACTCTCTTGCTTTACACTTGCATCTAAATCGGTATTCAGCGAGTTGCATTACGGTGAGTGGCGAAGGTTAATGTGATTTCTCCACGCGAATTTCTCCATTCGCGAATGTCGCGTGGGAACAACGACACCTGGTAACCCTCCAGTGAAGTCCTATTTTTCTCATTTTCTCGTCATGGTCATTTCGTGAGACATTCAACGGTGGACAAAAAGTATGGAAACACCGTGAGAAATTCGTACCTGAACATCACTTGTTGCTAGTAAATACCACAATTGCACTTTTGTATTTGACCATAATGACACTTGTGCAATATCCTCAATACACTGCAAATGTCAGACGTGGTTAGTACAGTGTTCTGTGTAGTTATGAGTGCGTTACATCGGAATCGAGTGCATTCCAATGTGAGCAAACTGTTTGTGTTCGTATGGTGGGTGCTGCTGTAACTGAGGTAGCCGATGTGTTTGGGGTTAGAAGAGGTACGGTGCTGAAGATTTATACCAGAGCAGAGCAATATCCTCCGCTAAGTCACAAAACATAAGAAAATGTGTGTTGCGTGATCGTGACAGATCGTCATTGAAGAGGATTCCAAAGAAAAATAAGACGACGACAGCTGCAATAGTCACTGCAGAACTGAATGTCGTATTCGCGAACGCTGGCAGCATCAAAACAACGTGAAGAAAGCTCCAGAAGCTGGGAACTGAAGGCAATCTGGAATCCCAAAACCATTCATCAGTGAGGCAAATGCCTGTAACAGAAAAACGTGGTTCTGAAATCTTATCATCAGGACTGTGAAGCAGTGGAAGTAAGTCATTTTGTCACTTGAGTCTACTTCACACTACTTCCAACTTCTGGCGAAGTTTAGGTACCAAGAGTGAAACAAGGCTAGGGTTCGGGGATCATATGGTCAGCCACAGTGTGGTATTCAGTGTGTCCTATTTCAGCCGGTAAGGCCTACCCGTGGGACAATGTTTGTTCCTCAGTGGTGATACTGTTCAAGCAGCTCTCGTCGTCGAAGACTGTGAGCACCACGTTAAATTTTCACAGCTCCCCTGGCCACCGCTCACCAGATCTCAATGTTCCTGAGTCTTTGCAGTCTACTTTGGAGAGAAGGGTTCATCATCGCTATCCACGTCCTCATCGTTAAGTGAACTTCCCTTTAATTTGATAGTAGAATGGGATAAGATTCCCATCAAGACTTACAACACCTGTATTTATCCATTCCCAGAAGACTGGAAGCTGCTTTGAATGTCAACTATTTTCCTACGCCGTATTAGGCATGGCAATATATGAGCTGCTCGGAGGAACAAAATGGTAAGCGCCAAAATCACAGTTTCGAGATACAGCGCATCTAAAGTTTCAATTGATCTGCAAATCTGAATAATTTTTTTTGAACAGTCCTTTTATCTGTAGTGATTCTAACCTCTATGTTCTACTATACAGACATAAATGAAACTCAGAACTGACTAAAACAAATTAAATAAACAAAAATTATTACATTACCATACACCATTAACAACACATAGTGATAGAACATTACATATTAAATTTTGCAGTAAATCTTCAACACTTTACTGAAACTGCAAAATCATTCATCACTCTCATTACTAATGTCTTTTTCATCCAAAACTGTTGGCTTTAGTGACAGGAAAAATCCCTGGTGGACAACAGGTATGTAATGTAGGAGCGACAGGACGTCAGCAACTTTCTTCTTTTCAATAAGCCTTGGCCCATTGTATTTAAGTCGAAGCGTAGGAACTGGTCCTTGCCTTCCACGTTTCCTGAAGCTTATTTCATGCCAAATGTCATGACAAAATGTCTCACTGACGAATAAAGATGATGGATATTCGGAGGTCACCTTCCACCTACATACTTTCCTTAGGTTGACATCTCGACCATCAACTGTCTTCTTGCTGAAGACAAACGCTTCTTTAGAGTCTCGTATTTGATAGAAATCCTCTCCTTTCATATTATATAAAAGCAATGGATCCTTCTTAGCCGACTTCTTGATGATCTCGCACCACTGATCTGGACTGTACACATCTTGTACTTGTCGGCGAACGTAATTTTCAATTGTACTTCAGGAACATAATGGTATGTACATACACTTACCACTATGTTCGTGAAACGTACTAAATGCAGTATATTTTCAAAATAACATACCTCTGAGTCATCTGAATCTTTAGGGATGTATTCTGGATCCCTCTCGAAGACATTAGTATCATTGGAAATATATTCCTCGTCTTCTGCCATGTTCACTGTTGCCATAATCTCGGAGATGTTTTTACTTGCCGCCATTCTCTCAGTCACTTACCAATATGTTTCCGCAACAGACGGACAGTGGTGCTTACCATTAAGCTCCGCCCTGACATCTATTGAGTGAATTTGGAACTACTACTAAGTTTACTGCATTGTGCATCCCACAGGTGGTGTGTCATTAGCCATCTACCGCAAAATACACGGCGACGGCGCTTACCATTGTGTTCCCCCGAGCAGCTCATATTATTTCCTCTGTGAGAGGAAGTAATATGTTTCCCTTCTCTTGTTGAAATGTACGCTTTCGGAATTTCAACAGTAAGCTTTTTCGTTAAAAATGACGTCTTTTGTGGTTTGTTGTGGTCAGTTCTGTTACATTCTTGGGCTTACTAAACGATGACGTGACGAGACACTCTGTTCTTCGTTCCACCTTTTCTCTCTCTCTCTTTCTTTCTTTCTCTGTGTCCCATTAATCTAACCAGTTAAGAGTTCCAAACTAGGGAACAACAGTAATCGGGGAAACAAATATTTTTCAAACCACTTGTTTAGTGCATAAATTACATTTCTTCAGATCTTCCAACATAAATACCTCATAAATTAATTCAGAAAACGAAGAGAAACCGGACATCCGCAATTTTCTCGCGTTCACACAAACCAACGAACCACTGACTAAAATACGACCGAATGCTCTGTGTAACTCGCCACTGTATTAGATGCTTACTAAGAATGTGTTATATCTAAGCGTGATTCGTGGACTAGTAGAGCAAATCTGAACCTCATAGTAAACGAACGTGTCCTTTACGTCAAAAAATTTTCGATAAACACTTTCTAGGAATGCAAATAAACTGCAGAGCTTTTACCAGCTGCCGTTCCATTCCCGATGCCCTTTTTTGCGATTTCTCGAGATGTTTCAGCATAAAAGCAGTATATTTCCGTAGCACGAATGTTTAAACCGAAAACTAATGTAATACAGCCTTCGTCTTCTCTGAGCGGCGAGTGAAAAATTGTACCAAGGCCAGCATTGATTCCGCATCTCCTGCTTACTAGACAGACGCATCAGCCACTAAGCCATCTCAGCACAGCGCTCCAGACAACTCCACGGAGTACCCTGGCACGCCTGCCTGCTCGATTCTCGGCAGTGAGAGTTTGGATCGTGACTTAATGGTCGAAATAACTGTAACTGAGGTACAGTTTGTAAATAGGCTGTTAAGATTTTTATGTTGGTAACGCCACGCAGCGCTCTGTATGAAAATCACTGACTGTGCTGTGTGCAGTCTGTTGCTGGTTGGCATTGTTGGAATATTCGCTTGCGTAGTGTTGGGCAGGTGGATGTGAACAGCGCATAGCGTTGTGCAGTTGGAGGTGAGCCGCCAGCAGTGGTGGATGTGGGGAGAGAGATGGCAGAGTGATGAGAGCGGACGATCTGGACGTGTGTCCGTCAGAAAAAGGAAATTTGTAAGACTGGATGTCATGAACTGATACATATATTATGACTTTTGAACACTATTAAGGTAAATCTATTGTTTGTTCTCCATCAAAATCTTTCATTTGCTAACTATGCCTGACAGTAGTTCGTGCCTTCAGTAGTTACAATCTTTTATTTAGCTGGCAGTATTGGCGCTCGCTGTATTGCTAAGTTTGAGTAACGAAGATTTTTGTAAGTGATTCATGAAAGTTATAGGTTATTGTTAGTCAGGCCATTCTTTTGTAGGGATTATTGAAAGTCAGATTGCGTTGCGCTAAAGAAAATATTGTGTGTCAGTTTAGTGGATTGGATTGGATTGTTTGGCGGAAGAGACCACACAGCGAGGTCATCGGTCTCATCGGATTAAGGAAGTCGGCCGTGTCCTTTCAAAGCAACCATCCCAGCATTTGCCTGGAGCGATTTAGGGAAATCACGGAAAACCTAAATCAGGGTGGCCGGACGGGCGATTGAACCGTCGTCCTCCCGAATGCGAGTCCAGTGTGCTAACCACTGCGCCACCTCGCTCGGTCAGTTTAGTGTTGATCAGAATAAGTAAAGCGAGAAATGTCTGAGAACGTTCAGTCATTTATAATTTTTCTAAGGGGACGTTACAAGTTCTTAGACGATATTTGTTGCCTTCGCTAACATGATAAACTATGGCTTTCTATCTATTCTAGACCACAGTATAGTCAACCTATCACACTGCTACCAAATATTTCATCCAAAATAAACGTTGTCACTGTAAAGGCGGTAATCAGTCTACCTTTCATCTGATTTTCATAATTTTGTCAAGTTCTGCCTATCGTCTTCTAAGTTTTCTTATAATTTTTGCCATACCAGGGGGAAAGATCACGCTAAGAACCGAATTGAGAGACTTTTCTATTCGTTTTCTTACGTCGATATTTAGTGACCAAGTATGTATCTTTAACCACCTTTCCTAAACATGGATGATTTCTATTGCAAACTTGTGGACGTGGGTGGATCCGGATGGACATCCTTGCCTCAGCTCAGCGGCAGACGCCTGGAAACGATATTTGAGTTTAATTTTTAAAGCTGGTTTGAGGCGACTGCGCAGACTTTTCCAACGTGTGCCTTTTTGATTGGTTACTACAGACACACGCAAAAAACTTGCGTTCGTCCGAGGTTTAGGCATCGAATGGATGGAAAATTTTGAACGATGAAAACAGGCATCTGCTCTCATGTCTTCTCATTGGAGTAGAATTCAGTGCCTCTGAAAAATTTGTCTTGTAAATTTGTCAGTTCGGGCTCTCTGTTTGAAAGCGAGGCATGTTTGACATTGTATAGAGTCAGATAGTGGCGGCAAGCTGAGTACGATGTGTCACTTCTGTGCGCACTTGGACTGTGATTTTAGATGGGAGATAATTTAGTTTCTTCGAATTCAAATTTCTCTCTGTTTTCTCTGATGCGGGCCACTGTGATTACTAGCTAGTCATGATGCTGTATTTATTGGTCGCTGGATTGGTAGGGGAGATCCCATACTATGAACTGCGAGGTCACCTGACCTGAATCTTCTTGATTATTTCCTATGGGGATATCTAAAGTCACTTGTGTATGAGACCCCAGTGGATAAGGAGATGGAATTAGTTGCCAGAATTGCAGCAGCTTGTGATGTGATTCGAAACACACCAGGGATATTTGGCGGGGTGCGCCAGAATCTTGTTCGCTGATGTCCTGCTTACATTGAGACAGATGACCGTCATTTTCAGGACATTTTGTAAGATACAGTACAAATGGCACTTCCATTGTGTCAATGATGGTATCTGCAGTTAACTAATGTAAATAAAAAAATACACAGTAATTCCTATGATCTCCTTCAGCTGGCTTCTCCGACCCCAGGATCCCTACTTCAAACTGTTCTGTCGAGTATCCTCTGTCCTGTTAAATTTTTTCTCACTCTTACGGACACACCGTGTATAATGCCGCACCTAAACCAGTCGTTTTCTACACGATTTTTGCCCTAAAATATCGATAAAGCAACGCCGGAAGATAAGTGACAGTACTTAAGGAAACTGGGGACAGTTATTCGGATTCTAATTGAGATCTAACGCATTGCACACGAGAAACAATGCAACTATATAGAAACAAACAAAACAGGAAGTGCATTAAAAACGTTGACAACGTAAAATAAAATGTAAAATTTAATTAGGTAACACGACAAGAACACCCCAGATCCCTCAGAACAGAAAATTCATATGAAACGTCTACACATGAAGAGCCCTGTAAGCACACAACAATCAACATTACTCTCACAGACACATGCTATAGTAAACCGTTCTAAATCGTTTTCTACGCAACTTCTACTGTTTATTGTTATCGATTGGTAGTTAAGAAGAGACCAATGATTCAACAAAATACTGCATCGGAGGCAACGCCGGGTAGCCGCGTGGTCTTGGGCGTCTTGTCACTGTCCGTGCGACTCCCCACGTCGGAGGTTCGAATCCTCCCTCGGGCATGAGTGTGTGTGTTGTCCATGGCGTATGTTAGTTTAAGTTAGCTTAAGCAGTGTGTAGGCTTAGGGACCGATGACCTCAGCAGTTTGATCCCATAAGACCTTACCACAAATTTCCAAATTTTTCTGCATTGTAATAAAAATTGACGTTTCAGTTACTTTTACACGTAGCTTCCGTGAGAGTGGCTAGATTGCGATGATACACTATGTGATCAAAAGTGGCCGGACACCTGGCTGAAAGTGACTTACAATTTCGTGGCCCCCTCCATCGGTAATGCTGGAATTCAATATAGTGTTGGCCCACTCTTAGCCTTGATGCAGTTTTCACTCTCGCAGGTATACGTTCAATCAGGTGCTGGAAGGCGTCTTGGCGAATGGCAGCCCATTCTTTAAGGAGTGCTGCACTGAGGAGAGGTATCGATGTCTGTCGGTGAAGCTGGCACGAAGTCGGCGTTCCAAAACATCCCAAATGTGTTCTATAGATTGAGGTCAGTCTATTACGGGGATTTTATTGTCGTGTAACCACTCCGTTATAGGCCGCGCATTATGAACAGGTGCTCGATCGTGTTGAAAGATGCAATCGCCATCCCCGAATTGCTCTTCAACAGTGGGAAGCCAGAAGGTGCTTAAAACATCAATGTAGGCCTGTGCTGTGATAGTGCCACGCAAAATAACAAGGGGTGCAAGCCCCCTCCACGAAAAACACGACCACACCATAACACCACGGCCTCCGAATTTTACTGTTGGCCTACACACGCTGACAGATGACGTTCACCTGGCATTCGCCATACCCACACTCTGCCAACGGATCGCCACAGTGGGTACCGTGATTCGTCATTCCACACAAAGTTTTTCCACTGTTCAGTCGTTCAATGTTTAAGCTCCTTATACCATGCGAGGCATCGTTTGAAATTTACCGGCGTGATGCGTGGCTTCTGAGCAGCCGCTCGACCATGAAATCCAAGTTTTCTCACTTCCCGCCTAACTGTCATAGTTCTTGCTGTGGATCCCGATGCAGTTTGGAATTCCTGTGTGATGCTCTGGATAGATGTCTGCCTATTACACATTACGATCTTCTTCAACTGTCGGCGGTCTCTGTCAATCAATAGACGAGGTCGGCCTGTACGCTTTTGTGCTATACGTGTTCCGTCACGTTTCCACTTCACTATCACATCGGAAACAGTGGTCCTAGGGATGTTTAGGAGTGTGGAACTTCCGCGTACAGACGTATGACAAGTGACACCCAACCACCTTATCACGTTTGAAGTCCGTGAATTCCGCGGAGCGCCCCTTTTGCTCTCTCACGATGTCTAATGACTACTGAGGTTTCTGATATGGAGTACCTGTCAGTAGGTGGCAGCACAATGCACCTAATATGAAAAACGCATGTTTGTGGAGGTGTCCGGATATTTTTGATCACATAGTGTATATAAGCCACCTCTTTTGTGAGTAATGTGGGAGCTATTCCATCTGCAAGGATTCTCATTTGGACCACACACGTTTCGCTTTATTCAAAGCATCTTCAGTGATCAAGTGGAGAAGCAGACATTGCCACACCGCGTATTTTCTTTTCACAGCGTCTGAGCGTTTGCTATTGCGCTACATCACTGAGAATGCCTTAAATAAAGCTAAACGCGGCTGCTCCAAATAAGACTATTTCTGATCGCAAAAGCCAGCATAGCTCCCATTTTACTGGAAAAACTGGGGAAGAGAGGCCTCACAAAAAAAAGAACACCAGATTTCGTAGTACACCATGACGCAGTTACGCGACCTGAAATGTTTTAGTAATTTGACATAGAACTCAAAATCCTATTCATATTCCGCACCAACGGTGCTAAAAGACTGTTAAATCGAAACAGTATAGTACACATTCACAAAACTGCTTCTTTTGCCCAGTACTGCAGTTTATCAAGTTAATCGTATCATAATGACAGTAGTTCTTAGCAATTTAGACGCTTTCTCAGAAAATTATTTTGAACAACTAGTTCATGAGCCCACTCGAAGCGTAAATGGTTGCGAAAGCATCCTCGAACTTTTAGCAACAAATAATCCTGGGCAAATAGTGAGTATTGTGACGCATACAGGAATTAGCGACCACAAGGCAGTTGCTGCTAGGTTGAATACCGTAACACCTACCACCAACAAAAAGAAACGCAAAGTACAGGGTGATTCAAAAAGAATACCACAACTTTAAAAATGTGTATTTAATGAAAGAAACATAATATAACCTTCTGTTATACATCATTACAAAGAGTATTTAAAAAGGTTTTTTTTCACTCAAAAACAAGTTCAGAGATGTTCAATATGGCTCCCTCCAGACACACGAGCAATATCAACCCGACACTCCAACTCGTTCCACACTCTCTGTAGCATATCAGGCGTAACAGTTTGGATAGCTGCTGTTATTTCTCGTTTCAAATCACCAATGGTGGCTGGGAGAGGTGGCCGAATCACCATATCCTTAACATACCCCCATAAGAAAAAATCGCAGGGGGAAAGATCAGGGCTTCTTGGAGGCCAGTGATGAAGTGCTCTGTCACGGGCTGCCTGGCGGCCGATCCATCGCCTCGGGTAGTTGACGTTCAGGTAGTTACGGACAGATAAGTGCCAATGTGGTGGCGCTCCATCCTGCTGAAATATGAATTGTTGTGCTTCTTGTTCGAGCTGAGGGATTTTCCTGGGCTGCGAACAAATGCTTGCTGGATGCGTGCTACATTTTCATCACTCGTTCTCGGCCGTCCAGAACTTTTCCCTTTGCACAAACACCCATTCTCTGTAAACTGTTTATACCAACGTTTAATACACCACCTATCAGGAGGTTTAACACCATACTTCGTTCGAAATGCACGCTGAACAACTGTCGTCGATTCACTTCTGCCGTACTCAATAACACAAAAAGCTTTCTGTTGAGCGGTCGCCATCTTAGCATCAACTGACGCTGACGCCTAGTCAACAGCGCCTCAAGCGAACAAATGTACAACTAAATGAAACTTTATAGCTCCCTTAATTCGCCGACAGATAGTGCTTAGCTCTGCCTTTTGTCGTTGCAGGGTTTTAAATTCCTAAAGTTGTGGTATTTTTTTTTAATCACCCTGTATATCTATTTAAAAAAGCTGATAAAAATGCTCTTAACGCCTTTTTAAGAGACAGTCTTCACTCCTTCAGATCTGGTCATGTAAGTGTAGAAAAGTTGTGGAATGTTTTCAGAGAGATAGTATCGACAGCAATTGAGAGACATATACCACATAAATTAATAAGTGATAGTACTCGTCCCCCATGGTACACAAAACGGGTCAGATCGTTGTTGCAGAAGCAACGAAAAAAGCATTCCAAATTTAAAAGAACACAAAATCCCCAAGATTTGCAAAGTTTTACAGACGTTTGAAATATGGCGGGTACTTCAATGCGAGATGCTTTTAATAATTTCCACAACGAAATTCTGTCTCGAAATCTGGCAAAAAACCCAAATAGATTCTGGTCATACATAAAGCACATCAGTAGCAAGACGTAATCAATACCTTCACTGCGCGATAACAACGGTGAAGTCACTGATGGCAGTGCCACTAAAGCAGAGCTATTAAACAAGGTTTTCCAAAACTCCTTCACCAAAGAAGACGAAGTAAATATTCCTGAATTCCAATCAAGAACAACTGCTAAGATGAGAAACATAGAAGTACATATTCTCGGAGTAACGAAGCAACTTAAATCACTTAATAAAGGCAAGGCCTCCGGTCCAGACTGTATCCCAGTCAGATTCCTCTCAGAGTATGCTGAAAAATAGCTCCATATTTAGCAATTATATACAACCACTCGCTCACAGAAAGATACGTACCTAAAGACTGGAAAATTGCTCAAGTCACACCAATACCCAAAAAGGGAAGTATGAGTAATCCGCTGAATTACAGGCCTATATCACTAACGTCGATTTGCAGTAGGGTTTTGGAACATATACTGTATTCGAACATTATGAAGTACCTCGAAGAAAACTATTTATTGACACATAGTCAGCACGGTTTCAGAAAATATCGTTCTTGTGACACCCAACTAGCTCTTTATACTCATGAAGTAATAAGTGCTATCGACAGGGGAGTTCAAATTGATTCCATATTTTTAGATTTCCAGAAGGCTTTCGACACCGTTCCTCACAAGCGTCCTCTAACCAAACTGCGTGGCTACGGAGTATCGCCTCAGTTGTGCGATTGGATTCGTGATTTCCTGTCAGAAAGGTCACAGTTAGTAGTAATAGACGGAAAGTCATCGAGTAAAACAGAAGTAATATCCGGCGTTCCCCAAAGAAGTGTTATAGGCCCTCTATTGTTCCTGATCTATATTAACGACATAGGAGACAATCTAAGTAGCCGTCTTAGATTGTTTGCAGATGATGCTGTCATTTACCGTCTTGTAAAGTCATCACATGACCAAAGCGACTTGCAAAATGATTTAAAAAATGGCTCAAATGGCTCTGAGCACTATGGGACTCAACATCTTAGGTCATAAGTCCCCTAGAACTTAGAACTACTTAAACCTAACTAACCTAAGGACATCACACACACCCATGCCCGAGGCAGGATTCGAACCTGCGACCGTAGCAGTCCCGCGGTTCCGGACTGCAGCGCTAGAACCGCTAGACCACCGCGGCCGGCCAAAATGATTTAGATAAAATATCTGTATGGTGGGAAAAGAGGCAATTGACCCTGAATAAGGAAAAATGTGAAGTTATTCACATGAGTACTAAAAGAAATCAGCTAAATTTCGATTACGCGATAAGTCACACAAATCTGAAGGCTGTAAATTCAACTAAATACTTACGGATTACAATTACAAATAACCTAAATTGGAACGATCCCATAGATAATATTGCGGGTAGAGCAAACCAAAGACTGCGATTCATTGGCAGAACACTTAAAAGGTGCAACAGGTCTACTAAAGAGACTGCTTACACCATGCTTGTCCGCCCTATTCTGGAGTATTGCTGTGCGATGTGGGATCCGCATCAGGTTGGACTGACGGATGACATCGAAAAAGTACAAAGAAGGGCAGCTCGTTTTGTATTATCGCGAAATAGGGGAGATTGTGTCACAGACGTGATACGTAAATTGAAGTGGCAATCATTAAAACAAACGATTTTTTCGTTGCGACGGGATCTTCTCATGAAATTCCAATCACCAGTTTTCTCCTCCGATTGCGAAAACATTGTTAGTATCCACCTACATAGGGATAAATGATCATCACGATAAAATAAGAGAAATCAGGGCTCGCACAGAAAAATTAAAGTGCTCGTTTTTCCCGCGTGCCGTTCCAGAGTGGAACGGTAGAGAGACAGCTTGAAGGTGGTTCATTGAACCCTCTGCCAGGCACTTTTTTGTGAATAGCAGAGTAATCACGTTGATGCAGATGGTGTAGATGTTCTTGTGTGCCACTGCTGTCGCCCGTCTCGGGTCAATCCGAGTATTTTAATTCTCTGCTCCACTGCTTGATGGGTTTTCGGCATCGCCATGGGAAACAAACGGCATCTGTTGCAGTTTTCAGAGGGCAGGCGGAGCGCACCTGATATCTGACATCCCTCCGGCTTTTGAATTGTCCTGTCTGCTGCTACCACGCTACCTGTCACTTGTTTTCTGTCGCGGAACAAGTCAGCCACGTGTCCTGCACAATCTCGTGGCGTAGCGACCACTTGCGGCAACAGAGCGTAACCTGCTACTTCTCCTTCCTCTCTTGGACCATATTCGATCGCTGCAGTCCCACTCCATTTTGTCATGCTGATCCGTCTTCTCCATATCGTTCCTTTTCCTCGAATCCGAATCCATCCGTCACCACCCTCAGCTCCCCCTAACTCATTTCTCAGTGGAGTCTCTTGATTTATCTTTAGCACACTCGTCGTCTTCAGCTTTGCGACACAACCTCGCATTTAGGTTCTGTCTGTGTATTTCTTCAATTCCTTATCTAGTCTGGAAACGTCTTTCTATTTTCATTGCCGCCTCGATCACCGTCATATTGCCATCATCGCTGTTTCGCTGCTGCAGGAGCCTTTTCGACGTCAATTTCTCTCCTTAATGCCTTCTCTGCACGATTTCAGCAGAAGCCACAGAATTTGCTTTAGTTGACTTTCAGTACTTACTGCTTAGTGGTATTTCGTTACGCTATATTACATTAGATTCAAAGTTTGATTGCCTAGAATTGTTTTATTAAATACGTTGCGTCTTATTAATTGTGATCGATAAATTGCACCGATGTATTTTTATATTCCCCTTTAATTAGTTATTATCAGTATATGGACCATGATGATGCAGATAGTTATGGGGCTGACCTCCAGTAAGTGGTATAAGTTTTACTAGTATATGACAGCATGTAATCAAATGTTTTATGTTCAGTCTGTACTCGTCAGTGTATAACTACATTATTTTACTCCACTTGTTTCACGGGCATTGCGTTAGCTTTATACCATGATTATATATACATAACATGAAATATTGACCTCCGTTTAGTAGGTTCCTTTTTTACGATTATTTGACGTATACAGGGTGTTACAAAAAGGTACGGACAAACTTTCAGGAAATATTCCTCACACACAAATAAAGAAAAGATGTTATGTGGACATGTGTCCGGAAACGCTTAATTTCCATGTTAGAGCTCATTTTAGATTCGTCAGTATGTTCTTCCACCTACGCTCAATGGAGCACGTTATCATGATTTCATACAGGATACTCTACCTGTGCTGCTAGAACATGTGCCTTTACAAGTACGACACAACATGTGGTTCATGCACGATTGAGCTCATGCACATTTCAGTCGAAGTGTTCGTACGCTTCTCAACAACAGATTCGGTGACCGATGGATTGGTAGAGGCGGACCAATTCCATGGCCTCCACGCTCTCCTGACCTCAACCCTCCTGACTTTCATTTATGGGGGCATTTGAAAGCTCTTGTCTACGCAACCCCGACACCAAATGTAGAGACTCTTCGTGCTCGTATTGTGGACGGCTGTGATACAATACGCCATTCTCCAGGGCTGCATCAGCGCATCAGGGATTCCATGCGACGGACGGTGGATGCATGTATCATCGTTAACGGAGGACATTTTGAACATTTCCTGTAACAAAGTATTTGAAGTCACGCTGGTACGTCCTGTTGCCGTGTGTTTCCATTCCACGATTAATGTGATTTGAAGAGAAGTAATAAAATGAGCTCTAACATGGAAAGTAAGCGTTTCCGGACACATGTCCACATAACATATTTTCTTTCTTTGTGTGTGAGGAATGTTTCCTGAAAGTTTGGCCGTGCCTTTTTGTAACACCCTGTATACTTTGCTCACTAGTTTAAGTTAATAAGGTGTGCACTGTTCTCTCATTTTATTCCTTAGTTTATCTGTAACTATATGTAACTTCCTGTCCTGTTTGGTATTGTTATGTTATGACACATTACTACTGTATATAAGACTTGCAACACGCCCCTTTTTTGGTTTTTCGTTTCATACTGGTACCATTGTTATCTGTACACAGGGTCTGAAGATGGCGTAGTAAAACGCTGAAACTAGTTGCTGAATAAAATAAGGTTGGAAACTAGACGGCTGAAAGGTGTTTAATTTGACATCCCGTATCGAAAAGCCGAGTCCCGCAACCATCTCTAAAAAGATCGACATACAGAGGCTTCAGACTTGCCACGTCGTGTTTCGACACTTCTGCGTCCTCGAGGGGCCTGTACGTTATTAAACAGGTGTACCAGATTCTTTGGCTCTTCAGTGCATATCGTGGAAAACAATCGTCGAATAACAATCCCTTCAAGTAAGTCTGAAGCTACTCTTACCTCCGAAGATTTTTCTCCTTTCAGAATGACGTGCTGTCTTCTGTTTTCAAGAAACTCTAAGACCCAGTCACACAGCTGGTCTGGTATAACGTACGCTCGCATTTTGTTGATTGGGCTGTAGTGTAGAACTGTATCTAACGCCTTCCGGAAATCAAGGAAACGATGTCAACGTGGACGCTGGTATGTAACTAAGGGGTTAGCAATACCACAAATGTTTCCTAATTTTCCTCACTCATAAATTTTACTTATTTCTAACTGTTTTGTCTCTCTAACCATTTATTTTTGTATTTGCCCACCTTTTTGTCAATAACTGTAACTCTTTTGTTATTTCCTAATCTCATATACGTCGTGACTTGTACGTAAAATTGTGTTATTGTGTTATGTCAAGTGACTTAGAAAGAATTTTTATGTAACCATACTAAAAAGAAAAATGAAATAAATACGAGTACACTCTAAGATAAAAAAAATGACCCACCACGAAGGATTTGTCTGAATAGAACGGAAATCGACAGATGTGATGTGCATGTACAGACAAGCAAATGATCAGAATTTTAGGAAAATTTGTTGATTTATTCGGGAGAAAAAGCTTCAATAACGCTTTGGTCCACCTCTGGCCCGCCGGCCGCGGTGGCCGAGCGGTTCTAGGCGCTTCAGTCCGGAACCGCGCGACTGTTACCGTCGCAGGTTAGAATCCTGCCTCGGGCATGGATGTGTGTGATGTCCTTAGGTTATCTAGGTTTAATTAGTTCTAGTTCTAGGGGTCTGATGACCTCAGATGTTAAGTTCCATAGTGCTCAGAGCCATTTGAACCGCCTCTGGCCCTTATGGCAGCCGTTATTCGGCTTGGCATTGATTGATAGAGTTACTGGATATCCTTCTGAGGGATATCGTGCCAAACTCTGTCTAATTGGAGCGTTAGTTCGTCAAAACTCTAGCTGGTTGGGGGGGCCCTGCCTATACTGCTCCAAACATTCTCAGCTGGTGAGATATCCGGCGACCTTGCTGGCCAAGGCAGGGTTTGCCAAGCACGAACAGAAGCAATAGAAACTGTCGCCGTGTGTGAGCGGGCAATATCTTACTGAAATATATGCCCAGGATGACTTGCCATGAAGAGCAACAAAACGGGGAGTAAACTATCGTTGACGTACAGCTGCGCAGTAAAGGTGGCGGAGATGACAACCAAAGAGGCTCTGCTATGGAAAGAATGGCACCTCAGACCATCACTCTTGGCTGTCGGGTCGTATGGCGGGCGACACTCAGGTTGGTGTCTGGAGAGTCTCCAGACACGTATTTCGGTGGTCATCACTGAAAATAATTCTATGCCAGTCAATGAGATTTCAGGCCTATGAAGTGTCTGGAGATGCCCCAGAGGGCGGTGGGATACCAAACAACCTGACTCGCCCATCATACTGCGCAACAACCCGGATTGGCGGTCTGGGGTGCCATTTTTTTCATAGCATTACCCCTTTGGTCGACTACTTGTTTTCGCGCTTCTTAAACCCTGCCTTGGCCAGCAAGGTCACCGGATTTGTCCCCAACTGAGAACGTTTGAAGTGTTATTAGGAGGACTTCCAACCGGCTCGGGATTTTGACGATCTAACGCGCAACAAAACGGGGAGTAAACAGAATTTGGAACTATGTCCCTCAGGAGGACATCCAACAAGTCTTTCAATCAATGCGAAGCCAAGTAACTGCTTGCATAAGAGCCGGAGGTGGACCAACGCTTTGCTCACTTGCTCAATTTATGAAGCTCTTTATTTCACATAAATTTTGTAATTTTTCTGAAAGTGTAGTGATTTGCTTGTCTGTAAATGTTCTTGACACCTACTGATTTCCGTGCCATTCGGATAATTCCTTCTTGGCGCGTCCTTTTTTTTTTTTTTTTTCACTGTACTTGGTCAATGCTGAATGTAACAGAATGGCTAAAAAGAGCAAAGCACGCTTTAGAATAGCCCGCTCTTCCCCCTTCAGGGGATTGAATGAAAGTTGCTAAAAATTGAATAAAATAAAGATTAGCAGTTTAGCTCGCTTCACATATGCCAGCACTGCTACAGGCTGCTAATAGATGGTTTCTCGAAGACGCCTTCACTTCTCTCTGGGACTTTAACGACGGTCGGTAATTCCACAGTCATGCTGTTGCTAGACCGCGATCAGTGGTGCGGGGTGACAGAATGTTACGGAGAGTCCTTGTCGTGGTCAGGAACCCCGACGACATGTACGCCTGCCCTCTCGTTCTCACGCAGTCCAAGATTTGGACACTCCACTGTCACACCCGAATGCCCCACAAATCTGAGTATTGTACCATTGAACGAGCTGACCAATTGGAGACACGTAAAGAAGCCTCTTTCAAACTGTCAGGTGCTGACAACCATTACGTTGCATTTCTGTGTTCTTCACAGTGACCACTCAACGTCCGACGTTGTTCACACCATTATACACCCTACCACGTCTCGTACCGACACTAAACACCAACCACATTAAAGCCGTCTGGTGGGCGTTCTGCCTGTCAGAGAGAATTGCAACTCTAATCGTTTACATGCTCATGGATGGTGTCTGCGTGTATAAAAAAACATGTTTTCTAGGTGCCTCACCTTTTTTGTTCAGCAGTGTATTCATTTCTATTATTAGATGAGACGTTTCCTTGCCGAAAGTGCCTACTTATGAGAAGAAAAAACCGATGACGAAAGCTGTTTCCCGATTGACAAAGAATTGTTCTGTTACTGAGTAAAGTCATCACGTCAACGACACTACTTTGTATACCTATTTGTGTTTAATTTAAGAAACGTTTTCTGAACAATTGCCAAAGAGTACAAAAATCTTTCAGCAGTGTCTCCTTGTGTCATGTGTTCGGATATGCCGCGCGGGATTAGGCGAGCGGTCTAGGGCGCTTCAGTCATGGACTGTGTGGCTGGTCCGGCGGAGGTTCGAGTCCTCCCTCGGGCATGGGTGTGTGTTTGTCCTTAGGATAGTTTAGGTTAAATAGTGAGTAAGCTTAGGGACTGATGACCTTAGCAGTTAAGTCCCATAAGATTTCACACACATTTGAACATTTTTTTGTTCGGATATTTCAGTTTTATTTAGAGCCTTTCCCATTTTTTCCTGATTACATTGCTACTTTCTGTGTTTTTTCGTTCACTTTCTTAGAATAGTAGGTACGCTTACCTCCTTATATCTCACCAGCACTATCCTTTGGCATTTGTTGTGTCTGTGTGTGTGAAATATTATGGGACTTAACTGCTGTCATCAGTCCCTAAGCTTACACATAACTTAACCTAAATTATCCTAAGAACAAACACACACACCCATGCCTGAGGGAGGACTCGAACCTTCGCCTGGACCAGCCGCACAGTCCACGACTGCAGCGCCCTAGAACGCTCGGCTAATCCCGCGCGGCATTTGTTGTGTAACTTGATAGTTAGTTTTATTTTATTGGTGTAATGACGCTTAAGAGAGATGCTTTCTCAGTGTGAAATTTCATTGGATTAAACCGAAAATTTTTCTACACAGTTCACTTTTTTAAATTTCATTGTACTCTCAAGTTTAATATTATTTTCTTTAACTTTCTTAGCGCATCTCAAGCATTTATTGAAGCCTTTCTATATCCCGTGTCAATATTCTCAAAAAGTATCTATTGTCAGATTCCCCTCACACTTTTTGTTGTCATTTTATCACCGTGCTTCGGCTGCCCCGTTTCGAGAAGTTTTACTGCGTGCTTTGCCAGCCACAAACGCCATTATGACACCTTGCGGACGTCAGCCTGTTGGTTGGATTACCACCGCAGTGGCTCCATACGTTTTATGCTGACGACATTTTCAAGTAGAATCTGAAATGACATTGTAAATGCAAGTAAACGTTGCACTTTAATAACGGCATGAATATTTAAAGAATTTATATGACAGGAATGTAGACGTTCCGACATCAAAAAACTAGGTTTATACATATGCAATGTAACTACAGAAATAAGAAAAAAGCATATGGCTTATGTTGTGCTATGGGAAGCAAACTCAAATGACTAACAAGGAATCCCTTGAGTGCAAGGTCGGAAAAGCCAATGATGTTTAGGTTAGTCTTCGACCCACTATATTATCCCTTCCTTTCTGTGGATATTAATTATTATTATTATTAAGTGCAACACAAGAAAGGGATAATATTATATATATATATATATATATATATATATATATATATATATATATATATATATATTTACAAAAAGGTACGGCCAAACTTTCAGGAAAAATTCCTCAAAGAAAGAAAATATGTTACGTGGACATGTGTCCGGAAACGCTTACTTTCCATGTTAGAGCTCATTTTATTACTACTCTTCAAATCACATTAATCGTGGAATGGAAACACACAGCAACAGAACGTACCAGCGTGACTTCAAACACTTTGTTACAGGAAATGTTCTAGTGAAGCTTTTCACTTTAATTAATTGAATAACTTGAAATGATTCTTTCTGCTCTGGCTGTGGTGATATGTTACACAAAAAAATAAATTTAAATACGCCGCGTAATGGCGGCCAGTTGTTGCCAGTCAAAGATCACCGCTGCTCGCTTCGCGGAGACTGAAAAAATGCTAAATAATTTCTTGCAATGATTAATTCAGGAAGATTTGTTTGCATGGGTTCTTTAAATAACACAATGCACTCACTTTTTGTTAATATATTTCCACTAAGCACAGAATACACACTTGAATTATTCGCTACGTGCGAGAACAAAAGCTAGCGCTTTACAATAGCAAGCGTACCTTACATACAGCAGACGAAATGATATGACTCGAAGTAATTTTAAATATCTTTCTTCTCTTATATTTAATGACAAAGATAATAATGTTATTTTCGAGAACGTTATGCACTACGATCTCATCTAATATAAATAATGACTTTCTATTACATTGCAATCGATATAGTCTTTCTTTGAAGCTAATTTAATACATTTTCATAATTAATATGTCGTTTATGTCCATATAATATTATTCAGAGTCCTTTTATTATTTACATCAAATATATCGGCTTGAATATGTCAAAAGGGACACTATACCACATGTTGTCTAACACGCATGCACAATATTGCCTGCTAATGGCAACAGGGAGAAGGACTGGAGGTATAGAATGGTAAGCACAGAATGAGGCTACTGATCGTAGTTAAACTCTTCAGTAGCTCTACAGCCCTTGGTGAGCCTTGGCTTCTTCAACAATCTTCCTCCACACTTCTCGGTTATTTGCTGCTCTTTTCCACCCCCGGACTCCCATATTGCTGATATCCATTATTACCTCATCGATCCATCTTCTTCTCGGTCTCCCTTTTCGCCTAACTGAATGGATCATACCTTTCATCATTTTCTTTGGAATTCTATCCTCTGCCATTCTCTCCAAGTGTCCTAGCCATCGTATTCGCTGAGATTTCACAAATTTTACTATGTCCCTGCCTTGTATTAACTCTTGTAATTCGGCATTGTAGCGTATTCTCCAGCCTTCTTCCTCCCTTATTGGCCCATAGATTTTGCGTAGTATTTTCCGCTCAATGCTTCTTAGAGCATTTTTATCGTGTTCTGTCAACGTCCATACCTCTGAGCCGTATGTGATAACTGGGCGGACTAGGGACTTATATATTAGCAGTTTAGTTTTTCTTGTAACAAGGCTATTTTTGAAAAGCTGCATATTTGCAAAGTAAGCTCTGTTTCCTGCTTGTATTCTTTCCCTTATAGCCTTTCCAATACTGTTATCATTTGTTATTAGGGCTCCCAAGTAGTTAAAAGAGGACACTCCATTGAAGCATTTCCCATTGATGTTTAGGTCTTTAGGGGTTCTTCTGGCCTCAGATTGTGACATTACCATATATTTTGTTTTGTTTTCGTTTACTATGAGGCCAATTTTTAAGGCTTCTGTTTCCATTGCCCGGTATGTTTCTAGGAGTGTATTGGTATTTCTTCCTACTATAGCAATGTCATGAGCATATGCACATATCTGGCTAGTTTTCATAAATATGGTGCCTCTTTTGTTGATTTTATTTACTGCACTATGCAGGGCAATGTTGAATAGGACAGTGGAGAGACTATCCCCTTGCTTCACACCTTTATTAAAGTCAAAGCTATCACTTGTTCTGCTAAGGACCTTTACTTTTGCTCTTGTCTCTGTCATTGTCATTCGATTAGTCTTATTAATTTAGCACATATACCAACTTCTTTCAGTACTCTGTATAGTTCTTGCCGATTTATGCTGTCAAAGGCTTGTTTGAAATCTATGAATAAGAAATGCAGATCTATATCATATTCATAGAACTTTTCCATCATTTTCCTTATCACAAATATTTGATCCGTTGTTCCTCTGCCTGGTCGAAAGCCACACTGATATTCCCCTAGTATGCCTTCTGCACACTTCTGTATCCTTTCGTTTAATATACTTGTGAAGATCTTATAAGCTGTACTTAGGAGTGTTACACCTCTATAGTTTTCACATGCTGTTCTGTCCCCTTTCTTATAAATGGGGACTATTATTCCAATTTTCCAATTATCCGGCATAGTTTCTGTTTCCCATATATCTGATATTAATGTGTGCAGTTCCTTTATTACAGCCTCACCACCAGTTTTTATTAATTCAGCAATTATGCTGTCTTCCCCAGGGGCTCGATTGTTTTTTGACTTGTGCACAGCCTGGGAGACCTCTTGTAGTGTTGGCTTTCTTGCCTCATTGGTTTCATTGTCTACTTCCAGCTCCACTCTTCCCGCCTGTGCAGCTGTCTCTTCATCTTCTAGGCTGGTGCTTAGTGTATCTTTGAAATACTCTGCCCATCTTCCCACTATCTGTTCTTCCTCCCTTCTCATTTTCCCATCTTTACTGGAACAGGCCGTTGTTTTTGGTTGGAATCTATTCTTCATTTTGCCTATGGCATGATAGAACTTTCTTATTTCACTCTGTTCCTTTAGTTCATCTAGTTCTTGAAATTTCTTCTTATTCCACTCTCTTTTCTTTCTCCTGCACAGTCTGTTAGCTCTTCTCCTTAATTCTCTATATTGTTCCACATTATTTCTGGTTTCTCTCTGTAGCACTTTTGTTCTTGCCCTGCTCTTTTCCTCTATTGCTGACCTGCAATCTTCATCAAACCACTCCTGGGTTCTTCTGTTCCTTCTTATGCCTATTATTTCCTCTGCAGCATCCTTAATGGCTTTTTCAAACCTGTTCCACCTTTCATCTACTCCTACTGTGGTCTCTTCATTGCTCAACTTTCTGCTTAGTGCTACTTGGTATTTTTTTACTTCATCAGGGATGTTCAGTTTGTCTGTATTCCATTTCATCATCTTTCCCATTCTGTTGCCCTTTGTTAGTAACAGTTTCTCTCTCAAGACTGATTTTATCAAAAAGTGGTCTGAATCACAATTTGGTCCTCTGCAGCTCCGTACATCCGTAACTGACGTGGAGTGGCGTGCAATCACTAAAATATGGTCAATCTGATTGACTACTCCATTGGCTGCAGACTTCCAAGTACCCAGATGGATCCTTTTATGTGGAAAGCAGGTACTTTTAATAATCATATTATTCCTTGCTGCGAATTGGCATAGTAAGTCTCCATTCTCATTGTTTTCTTCATGTAGTGAATATTTTCCAGAAACTCCATACGGATGTTCATTCCTCCCAATTTTTGCATTAAAATCTCCTATTACTAGCATCAGGTCATATTTAGGTACTGCACAGCATACTTTTTCCAAGTCTTCATAGAACTGTTCTTTAATTATATCCTCTTTTTCCTCTGTTGGTGCATGTGCATTAACTATTGATATATTCCTAAATTTACCTTTTAGTCTGAGTCTGCACATCCTTTCATTTATGGGTTCAAATTCTAGAAGGCTTTTCCTAACTTCCCTAGTTATTACAAACCCTGTTCCAAGTTGGCCTGTTCTTTCTTCTGGTCCACTATATACCAATGAGTACTCAGGTTTATCTATCTGCCCATTCCCCTGCCATCTTATTTCCTGTAGCCCTACAATATCATATTTGAATTTTAAAATTTCATTGGCTATTTCTTTCATTTTTCCAGGCTGAAGCATTGTCCTCACATTCCATGATGCTACTGTTAGATCCTTTATCCGTTTCTTTTGCCGGGGTCGTGATACATGCTTTCCATCCAGTTTCCGAGGCTTCTGTTGAATTTCCGTAATATTCTTTTTTTACAGTATGGGGTTATTAGCCCCATGCCCAACCCCCAACCTGGAGGACCAGGATTTGTATGATGTTTACTCCTCTAGGGAAGCTGGCTTCACTACGCCTCTAGAGCCCTCCCTGCCCTATGTTGTGGGACACACTTTGTCTGGCTCCTCTGTCGAGACCAGTCCGGCTTGGGAGACCCTGCCAGTAGCTATGCTACCGCCGGCATAGCTCTCGACTTCACCGAAGCACGCAAACCCTCCCGCCCGGCACTGAAGGTGCCTACTATAAGGCGGTGTCCCCTGGGAGGGATCGTAGTTAAACTGCCTAGTCGTAACTCACAACAGTGCTACAATCCTAGTGGTGTTGATACAAAGCAGAGCAACGGCAACGACAAACAAAGCAAACATTGCACTGTATCTACAACAGCACTTGCCGAAGCTCAGAGTTCGTCAGAAAGACACACAAAGAATTTCGCAAAGTGAAGTGGAAGTGGTAGATAAAAGATTAGCGTTTCTGAAAGATGAGTCAATGGAACGTATTGTGTTGAAAACGTTCGACTGTGCGGACATTGTACATGAGAAATACAATGATGACGATATGTGGTGCTTAACAAGTAAAAGTGATATTGAAACCGGTGTATCCTTGTCGGATAGATAGCCACAAATCCCGTCTCGAATGAAACGTAGTAAAGGACAATCGTTGTCCAAGGAGCGTGTACTAAACTTAATTGCGTGCATGGAAGATCATCCACAACACAGTAAAAAAACAGTTATGAACAGATTTGAATAGGATTGGGGAGAAGAGAAGTTTGTGGCACAACTTGACTAGAAGAAGGGATCGGTTGGTAGGACATGTTTTGAGGCATCAAGGGATCACAAATTTAGCATTGGAGGGCAGCGTGGAGGGTAAAAATCGTAGAGGGAGACCAAGAGATGAATACACTAAGCAGATTCAGAAGGATGTAGGTTGCAGTAGGTACTGGGAGATGAAGAAGCTTGCACAGGATAGAGTAGCATGGAGAGCTGCATCAAACCAGTCTCAGGACTGAAGACCACAACAACAACAACATGAACAGATTTCGAATAAGTCCACAGAAATATGTCCGTGCAGTGTATAACAAAAAATATTTATTTATTTATTTATTTATTTATTTAACCTGATCAGATTAGGGCCATCAGGCCCTCTTCTTACATCGGACCAGTGTTCCACACATGCAGCATTTCACACATCAGAGTTACATCATGACCATAGTTTAAATGAGAAAATTAGCTTACTCTAGTGACAATATGAATAAATAGTAGTGACTAAGACCTAATAAAGTAAATGCGGCAGTATTTTTACAACAGGTGCTATACATACAGATTATGATAAAAGCAATATTAATAACAGTAAAAAAATCAAATAATAATGATAAACATGACTAAGACCTAATAAAGTAAATGCTGGAAGTATTTTTACAACAGGTGCTATACATACAGATTATGATAAAAGCAATAATAATAACAGTAAAAAAATCAAATAATAATGACAAACATGAGAAAGATTGGCAATAGTAATGAAGGTTTGTGCAGATGTACATTAATATCTTGGTGTCTAAAGTAGATGTTTATTAGTATAGCGAGTTTTGGGGAAGGGAGATTTAAGGAGGGGGAAAGAGGGAAGTAATGAGGTGAAGTGCATTCATGTACAGAGGAAGGCATTACTGTTGCTTAAGTAGATACGTCATTAACTGTTTTTTGAAGCCGGACATGTTTTTAAGTTCTCTAACATAACGAGGGAGGCACTTCTAGAGTCGGGTTCCCGCTACTGTAAAGGACTTGGAGAAGGTGACTGAGCGATGCAGTTGAACGGAGAGGATTTTATTATAATGGGAACGTGTGTTTCTGTCATGTTGTTCCGACATGAGCGTTAGGGACGAGGAGAGATATGAGGGACAGTGTACATTTATAAGGCAGTAGATGAGACAGAGTGTATGGAAATACGGATATTCAAGGGAGAACAAGGCGCACTTGTTAAAAAAAATTGGTGTTTACACATTTCAAGGACGCTCGATACAGTTTACAGGGTGTGCATGACATTGACCTAAGCAAAAATGTGACACACCAGCTAAAAGTAACCCAGCCGTTGTGGCTCGGACTTACAGGTCGGTAACATTATAAGCATCGAAAACCCTTTTTTCGGTCAGAATTCATTCCCACTCCGTATAATTCAAAATTCGTTCATCCTGCCACATATACATCTACCGTTACGTTACTATGCATTCGTGATATTATCAAGTTACACAAACATAGCTTCTCTCCATCAGCAGATAAAAAATCTCCTATTAGAGTGAATGAAATCCTGTTATTGCCAAAAAGCACTCTCTTTCGGTTTAGTTACCTTCAAAATGCAATCGGTAGACTACAGAATTACTGCCTCAATTATCGCTGTCCGGGTGAATTGCATCTCTAGATACAGCATGCAAATATTCATTTTGCTCGCCCTGCTGAAATTTTAACAAAATTGCAACTGAGTTGCACTTACACTTTTATAACCAATAGTGCGCGCGTACGCTTCGGAAGCTGGTTATCTGCAGCCATCATTTGATTCGTATTACATTACTCCCTCTTCCTGGCATGCATAAACAACAGTCCTAGATTGACAATTTCGCGTGTTCGTTCCGATCCCGATGCATACAGCCCGGCGGCTACTCCAGCGGTGATATACGTTGCGTACCACGAGCGATCAGTTTTAAATTCAGAGCGGCGACTTATGCCTCTATTCCAGTTGCACATCTCCGATTCAGTTTCGATGGACGTGTCAGAATTCTGTGTAACCGTCCTACTTTGTGTACGATCGTGTCAAACCATGTTCCAAGCGACAAACTGGACCCTTCCTATTCGCCATACTACGAAAAAATGTTCTTTTGTTGTCACAGCCTTATTTACTTTTTTTACATGACTGTTTCAACAGTATCCAAAGATTCTTTTCTTATCAGTTTGCAGATTCGCAGTAGTGACCGCGTTCAGGATGAAGCATAATGCATGGTTCTCAACTCGGTTGATCACTTATGTGAAAATAACGTTTCGATACGACTGAACCGAGTAACGTTCAAATGTAGACGTGACTGTATAAGGAAACAAATATTTCTTGTTGCGAAAATAGCAATCACGGGTGTCACAGCACTGTTATAATATCGTACTTCGCATCATAATATCTCAAAAAAATGGCTCTGAGCACTATGGGACTTAACATCTGAGGTCATCAGTCCCCTAGAGCTTAGAACTACTTAAACCTAACTGACCTAACGACGTCACACACATCAATGGCCGAGGCAGGATTCGAACCTGCGACCGTATCAGTCGCGCGGTCCCGGACTGAAGCGCCTAGAACCGTTCGGCCAACACGGCCGGCCACAATATTTCAGAACGAGGATGTAGCTACACATTATTTAGTCAAATTAACATAATAGCCACCAACTGTTATCTAATATATTTATTTTAAGCAGTTTAGAATCCCTCATATCTACCCTCAGACGATATTCCGCGTATCACTTTAAGATTTTACGATGAGCTATTTACAACGAGACTGAGTTCATATTACAATAACTTCTATATGAATCTGGTATCATTTTACTCCACTGGGGTAACTTTTGAATTCCGCGACTGTAGAATTCGCATGGGCAGAAACTCGTCGAACCATGATCGGAGCGAATTTTCTTCCGGAAAGAAAGTCCCTTGAAGGTTGTTCGATGGAGAGCGAAAAAGTTGAAAATCTGAGGGCGCAAGGTCGGATAAATAAGGGGGGAGCGGAATGATTTCCCAGCCCAACTCCTGTGTAATGTTTTTGTTAGTCAGAATACGGGTCGGGTGGACGTTTTCATTGAGCAGCATCACTCCACGCAGTCTTCCTGGTCGTTGTTCTTGGACCGCGTCTGCAAGACATTTCAGTTACTGACAGTAAATGTCAGCAGTGATGGTTACACATCAGCGAAGCAAGTTGTAGTACACCACACCGTCGCTGTTGAAAAGCATAAGCATAATATTATCTTTTGTGGATGCTCGTACGTCTTTGTCCTGGGAGTTGCTGCTTTGTTTGGGCTCAACCGTTCCTTTCTTTCGCTTCCTAGCATAAAGACACCATTTCCCGCCACCTGTTACGATGTTGTTGTTGTTGTTGTCTTCAGTCCTGAGACTGGTTTGATGCAGCTCTCCATGTTACTCTATCCTGTGCAAGCTTCTTCAACTCCCAGTACTTACTGCAACCTACATCCTTCTGAATCTGCTTAGTGTATTCATCTCTTGGTCACCCTCTACGATTTTTGCCATCCACGCTGCCCTCCAATGCTAAATTTGTGATCCCTTGATGCCTCAGAACATGTCCTACCAACCGGTCCCTTCTTCTTGTCAAGTTGTGCCACCCTGTTACGATACAGCATTGAAATGGTCGGTGTTGTTCACAATCCAATTTAGCCAACAGAGACGCACATATGGCCACCTGCTGATGTTTGTGATTTTGGCTTAGAGCATGCGGTACCCATACACCCGGATTTTGACCCTCCCCCATTGCATGAAAATATCGCACGATGGTAGTAGTATGCTCACAGTTCATCACATCTGCCAGTTCTCCAGTCCACTGACGTGGATCGTTGTGGATAAATGCGTTAAACAATCATCATCAAACCCGCAATGTCGTCCCGAACGTGGAGAGTCTCTAACGTCGAAACGAATCTCCTCAAGACGAGAAAACAATTTTCTTGCCGTGCTCTATCCAAAGGCATTATCCCCATACACGGTGCACATGTTCGAGGCTGCCTCCGTTGCTGTCTCCCCTCTATTGAATTTAAACAGAAGAATATGTCGGAAATATTCCGATTTCTTCACTTGGCACGTCATTTTCTGGCATCCACAGCTCCACTCCCTATCTCCAAATGACAAAATGACAATATGTGTGGGGCAGGCTCACAGCAGTTTGAACTGAAACAAAGTGTAACTGGTTTATTAGGTTAGACGCCCCGCAACGGTTTCGGCTGCATCTCAGTTCTGCAACGAATGTCCCTCGACGTAGGAAGCTACTTATCGATTTGCTAAAATACGAATAGAAAATACAATTACGTGTGTGGTATTATTTATTTAGTTATTTAGCGTAGGCTAGTATAACGTCAACAAGAAAACTTTTTAACGATACGTATACAAATACGCTTCTCGGGTTTGCCGGCGGATCGTATTGTGTAACTCAAATAATATTTCCTCGGTGCAACTGCTCGACATCATCAGGTGGTGGTAGCTGCTGTTGACTCTGCTGCAAGGCGCCCGGCGGCAAACCCGAAAAGCTTATTTTCAACAGAGCTCTAGGGAAAGCATGAAAAGTCGCATCGATATGTATACACTTACTTAACACACAGAAAAAATTTACAATTATACGTTAATTAAATTTACTATATTCACAAATCACAGAAAGTCACAGACACACTGTTGTGACAAAAGTCAGGGAATAGTGATCTACACATATACGGATGGCGGTGGAATCGTTTATAGAAGGGCAGTGCATTGGTGCATCTGTCATTTTTACTCAGGTGATTCGCATGAAAGGGTTTTCGACGTGATTATGACCGCACCACGGCAATTAACGTACTTTTAACGCTGAATGGTAGTAGGAGAAATAGACGCTTCGGACATTCCATTTCGGAAATGGTTAGGGAATTGAATATTCTGAGATCCTCTGTGTCAATATTGTGCCGAGAATACCAAATTTTAGGCATTTTTTCTCACCACGGACAACGCAGTAGTCGACGGCATTCACGTGACGACCGACAGCAGAGGCGTTAGCGTAGTCTATGCTAACAACAAGCAACACTGTGTGAAATAACCGTTAGGACAGTGCAGCGAAATTTGGCACTAGTGGGCTATGGCGGCAAACGATTGATCCGAGCGCCTTTGCTGACAGCACAACACCACCTGCAGCCCCTCTCCTGAGCTCGTAACCATAGTTAGTGAGTTAGTTGCACAGAAAACCGTAATGATGTGGAACGTTTCAAATGTACGAGAAATGCGCACAGGAAACAAGGTTTTTCTTGTTTACATTATAGTGTTATACCTAAATATTTCTAATATCTATCCTATTCCCCTAAATGGCACAAAATGCAAATATTACGAGGTGCGGCTAGAAAAAAACCGGACTGATGCTGGAAAAAACATTTATTTACAATTATTTACAATTTCATGTTATCTCCTTCAATGTACTCTCCTCCTCGGTCTCTACACCGCTCTATACGAATTTTCCACTGTTCATAGCAATGCTGCAGATCATTTTCGGTAAGTCCATACATTACTTCCGTCGCTTTTTCTTTTACTGCTTCAACAGTCTCAAATCTAGTTCCTTTCAAAGCTGACTTGACTTTAGGGAAAAGAAAAAAGTCACAGGGGGCCAAATCAGGTGAGTAGGGTGGATGATCTAAGATGGGAATGTTGTGTTTTGCCAAAAACGTCTTCACTGACAACGCACTGTGAGCTGGGGCATTGTCTTGGTGAAGGATCCATGACTTTTTTCTCCACAAATCGTTCCGTTTTCTCCGTACTCGCTCACGTAGGGTAGCCAGGACGCTAATGTAGTAATGCTGATTCACTGTTTGTCCCTCTGGTACCCAATCAATGTGCACAATCCCTTTGATGTCAAAAAAAAAAAAAAAACAATCATCATTGCCTTGAATTTCGATTTTGACATTCGTGCTTTTTTTTTTTTTTTTTTGTCGTGGAGAACCAGGAGTTTTCCAATGCATCGATTGGCGTTTAGTTTCGGGATCGTAAGTAAAAAACCACGATTCATCGCAAGTAATAACATTTTGTAAGAAGGTGGGATCACTTTCAATGTTTTCTAGGATATCAGAACAAATCATTCTTCGGCGTTCCTTCTGTTCAATTGTGAGACACTTTGGAACCATTTTTGAACACACTTTGTTCATGTTGAAACTTTCATGAAGAATCTGCCTAACACTTTCCTTGTCAACTCCTGTTAACTCAGACACTGCTCTGATTATTAAACGGCGATCTTGTCGAACAAGTTTACCGATTTTTTCAATGTTTGCATCAGTTTTTGCTGACAATGGTCTGCCAGTGCGACTGTCATCACTGGTGTCTTCGCGGCCATCTTTAAATCGTTTAAACCACTCAAACACTTGTGTTCGCGATAAACAATCATCGCCGTACACTTGTTGTAACATTACAAACGTTTCACTTGCAGATTTTCCTAGTTTGAAACAAAATTTGATGTTAACACGCTGTTCTTTCTGTACACTCAACATTTTCCGACGCACAGACAAAACGTCAACTACTTAAAACAGACGCCACGAGCAGACTGAGTGCAGGAGGCAGATGAAACTCGAGCAGTAGGCGGAGCGAGAGTCACGTGACAGGCCACGCGACTTTCAGCCTTATTGCATTCGTTTTATTGTTTCACCAGTACTAGTCCGGTTTTTTTCTAGCCACACCTCGTATATCTCCAGATTTATTTACTCATATTCAAGAATTCATCTATGGTATATATGGTTCATATGGCTCTGAGCACTATGGGACTCAACATCTATGGTCATCAGTCCCCTAGAACTTAGAACTACTTAAGCCTAACTAACCTAAGGACATCACACAACACCCAGCCATCACGAGGCAGAGAAAATCCCTGACCCCGATCTATGGTATAGAAGGAGTAGTCAAAGAGGTATGATTTCAATTTGTTTTTGAAACTATTACTGCTGAAGTTGCACCCTAGACGACTGGAAAATCTTGGCCTGGTCAGATGAGTCCAGATTTCAGTTGGTACGAGCTGACGGCAGTGTTCTGGTGTGGCACAGACCCCACGAGCCCATGGACCCAAGTTGCCAACAGGGCACTGTGCAACTGGATGTGGCTCCATAATGGTGTGGGCTGTGTTTACGTATATTGGACTGAGTCCTCTGGTCCACCTGAGCCGGTCGTTGACTGGGATATGGTTATGTACGGCTGCGTGGAGACCATCTTCAGCCATTCATGGACTTCACGTTTCCATGACAGTGTGTCATGTCACCGGGACACAGCTGTTAATGATTGGTTTGAACGACATTCTGGACAATTCGAGTGAATGATCTGGCCACACAAATCGCCCGACATGAATGCCATCGAACATTTATGGGACGTAATCGACGGGTCAGTTCGGCAACAGTTTCGCAATTATAGACAGCTTAAGATGCAGCATGGCTAAATATTTTTTCAAGTGACTTCCAACGACTTGGTGAGTGCATGCCACGTCGAGTTTCTGTACTATGCCGGGCAAAAGGAGGTCACACGATATAAGGAGGTATCCAATGACTTTTGTCACCTCAATGTATATCCAACTGCTGAATATATTCATTTGATGTCTTTTTCGCCATGAGGACCTCCTGCGGATCGCCAGGAAACGATCGTTTTGGACAGGAACGTATGATGTCGTTCTGCACTACAATCACAGCTGGACAAAACCCGCATTTTTATATTGCGTCAGATATCTTCCAGTCTTCCACTATTTGCCCTCGTTCTGTTGAGCCCAGACCACATCTTGCTGTGCTATTCAAAATCTGGTGGCCTGGACGAGATGCACGGTATCTTAAGGTGTTCTGGGGTAGTGTCGATCTGTCCCTTTTCTGTCCATCGGACTGAAGTTGTTACTCCGTTGTCAGCCAAATATTTTGCACCTCGTAGAGGTGGATGAAGAGACCAAAGTCTGTTTTTATTGAGTGCAGGAATGCCCACACGTACAGGGAGGTAACGATGACCAGCTACTTTTGCAATCGCCCACTTGACAGCAGATATTCGCCGCAAAAGTGAGTGAGCTATATAGCTCAGTATAGTCAAACAGAAAGTTTGAGTGTTTCTGACTGTTTCTGTGATGACGCCCTTGGTCTGGTTTAGTTGCGTGTCGACGAGTATGGTGTAAAGGCCATTGACTGAGACCGCAGCGCACTGTTCTGAATCAGGTTACACCAGTTCAGGAGCAGATGATGAATCCTCTGTCATGCTACAAACTTTCTGCATTATGATGTTCTTCTCTTCAATTAGCAGCAGTTCCCAGCAAGTGCTCCTGAAAGCTGTACCTCCTGTCAAGAGTTATCTCTAGATAACTCGGACTTCTGTTACGCCTCAGTTGTTTCTCTTCGAAATATACTTTTATTTCCTTGTGGGCGAGCTTGTTAAGATTGAAACTGATGACTTCTATTTTGGCATCACTTGGCAGCATCCTCTATCTGAACGATTCTCGTAAGAATAATGTTTGTAATCATTTTGGATGTTGGTATAAGTTGTATTCTGTGGACAAAGTCACGTGAAAAATTTATCGTTATCCTTTTTTATTACTCACATACAGAGCATAAACACTATAAAAGTAAAAAGAGTACATAATTAATAACTGACGTAATGCAGTAAACGGAAAAGTTTAGTGGCTTGAGTGAATAACTATTTGTGCTGTAGGTTCACATAATTCATCTTCCAATGATACCCAGTACGTATTCTATATATACGAAAATCACTGAGTTAACTGTCAGGCTAGGCAAAGCTGTTAGCAACGAGTAGTTACACGGATGATAGAAAGATCGCGTTTGACTGAATCGGACACAAAGGGAATTCATGTGCCATAAACCAGTAGTGTAAATCTGAAAAGAAAACAAAATAAATCAAGATCAGATCACGGTAAAATGAGCTCGCTTTGACTCGAGCACAAATCACTTGAAACTTTTGCTGATATCATAGCAGCTGAAATAAATGCATATGGAGAGAACGACATTTCTGTTGAGCAGGACATCAAATGATGAGTCGTTTTGAAAATAATTTAACTATCCTAATGAAGCTAACTAACCTCGTGTCTTTTTATAGATCCCGAGTCGTACGAGAAGTTGTGGGACAAAGTACCTGCTAATGTAGTCAATCCAACTCTCTCTCTACGTCACGTCCCATCCTGCAAAACATTTTCACCCTCCCAGCGTTTTCGGTTGCCGATCTCTGCAGATGCTGCAAATTTCACAACAACATCGATTTTAACTGTACAAACGGATAACGATAACTATATAAACGGCGGATCAGTCACCAATCGTCTTTCGCACGTCAAACAAGATGATTTAATAGAATAATGAAATGCTGTGGAATAGCAACCACATTCTCCTCTACACGCCACGATACTAGCCACCTGAAGCTTAATACCAGCAAGTCAAGAGTTGAAAGCGAACTGGTGTACCTTTTTAAATTAACTGCTCAACCAAAAAGAATATGAACCACATACAGCGGGCACATCCGTTTATTCAATTAACCTGTAAGTGGAAATAAGAGGGTGCAAAAATGATCCGACTTTGAATGTAACGAAATTCGCCTTATAGACGACATGCCGTGCAGTGTACATGGTTATTTAGGTTTTACAATCAAAAACAACCCTCAATCTCTCTGCTATCTGTAAGCACTCTGTCCATGTACTTGTGGTGGTGCTGCTAGAAATGCTAAAAAATCACTTATGAAATAATACTCGTAGTGGAGTGACATTTACGAGATAGTTATGAGCGTTGGTGCAATTAAACGACTTGTAGACTAAGAGGTTATAATTATAATCAGATGATTGAAAAAGTAGGTAGGAAGACTTTAAAGCAAACGAGTAGATCGACAGCAGATTTGTTATTAACTTGTTCTATTAGAAAAACAACTCCTATAACAGAATTTGCAGGAGTACACCGAACCTCCTTAGTCAGCACTGAAATTCAGCTGAGTGGAAAAGAGATAAAATGCTTCACTGTATATAAAACCAACGACGTAAAATAATGGAACTGACATGCGTTTTAAAGTCTAACATGATCAAGGATTACAATAGCAAGTTCGAATATTCTGATTCATGTGGACATGTGAATCAGCCCGTACAAAAAGAAACTAAGTTGTGTTTTTAAATCGAAAGCCGAGCAATGGCAGCAGATTTGCCATGCCTAACTCGAAGTCAGAAAACAAACTTGTTCTATGACACTGCAGTCAATTACATCTTCATCATGTTGCATAAGCCAATAACATTTAGTGATCTCAACAATAATCAATAAATGTATAGCAGTATAATGTGGAACAGCAAGTCGCGCGGTATTAGCCGTGCGGTCTAGGACGCTGCAGTCGTGGACTGTGCGGCTGGTCCCGGCGGAGGTTCGAGTCCTACCTCGGGCATGGGTGTGTGTGTGTTTGTCCTCAGGATAATTTACGTTAAGTAGTGTGTAAGCTTAGGGACTGATGACCTTAGCAGTTAAGTCCCATAAGATTTCACACACATTTAAACTTCTTTTTTTTTTTTTTTTCAGTACCAGTTATGACATTTGAACGTGAATCATGGACTGTAACAAAAGAAAAGACCATAGAATACAATCATTGGAGATTCCGAAGAAGAGTAGTTCAGTGCCCACTATCTGACAGAAGGTTGATCGCTGAGAGAAGAACCGAAAGTGAAACGCTTAAGTGAGCATAATAAAGAACATATGAACAACTGAAAGAAATTTTTTTACAAGAACAGACTATTACAGAACACCAAAATTACTAATGAGTTATTAGGCAATGGTCAGAATATCTTTAGGAAGAATGGGAGAATGTGGAAAGATCAATAATTTTAACCAAGAGGACGTAACAAGCAAAAGCTTCATAGAAGCAGAAAAAAGAAGAAGACGTCTCATATTAAAAAGATGATTTTTAAGTAATTGTGATTTAACATGTTTTGTAATTACAATGGTCCAATGCAAGAGGGGTCCTGAGTGTATTAATCTCATCACGATAAACAAAAAAATATACATATATACTATCATATCTGTAATAACAATTATATAATATACATACAATTGTTACTGTAAAGAACTACAGTAGTGCCAAACTCAGATGGAGAGATGCCGAATCAAGAAAGTAAGCAATGAGGTAAATCAGTGAGTGAGCCACGAGTGCAAAGAACAGGGTGACTAATGGACTTCACGATACACTCTGTGTAAGCAGTGGCTGGAAATCACAGTTCGACCTTTTTTGGCCTTCATTGACTGGGCTATTATGCCATAGGCTTAGTCACCCACATTGTTAACATTAGTAACTGAAACTTCCACTATAGTGCAATAAAAATAGACTTCTTTAGGGATTATGCAAAACAAATTAGGTTCATAGTTTTATCTAAACTTAACTCTTACAGGCACAGGAGCTTTGTAGTAAGAAAGCCAAATAAACAAAATTTAATTCTTAATTTCTGCTGATAAAATTCAAAAAATTGTGAAGTAAAATTTACACAAACGTCCGTTTCAAATGTCCCCTTTGAACAATTATACATGACTGTCCTTAAACTGACACACAATACTTTTAGCGCAACGCAATCTGACTTTCAATAATCCCTACAAATGAATGGCCCTGACTAACATTAACCTATACCTTTCACAAATCACTTACCTCACAAAAATCTTCGTTACTCGAACTACTGCAACACAGCGAGCGCCACTACTGCCAGCTAAATAATAGATTGAAACTACTGAAGGCACTAACTACTGATAGGTATAGTTAGCAAATGAAAGATTGTAATAGAGAACAAACAATGTATTTACCTTAATAGTGTTGAAAAATCATAATATACTTAGCAGTTCATGACATCCAGTCTTACAAATTTCAAAACGCCGTCATTTCTCTCCCCACATCCACCACTGCTGGCGGCTCACCTCCAACTGCGCAACGCTACACGCTGTTCACATCCAGCTGCCCAACACTACAATGGCAGACAACAATGCAAACTAGCCACAGACTGCACACAGCACAGCCAGTGATTTTCATACAGAGCAGTGATTTTCATACAGGGCACTACGTAACGTTGCCAATAAGAAAACATAAACAGCCTACTTACATAGCCCCCATGCTCCCCACAAAAAATTTTACAAATTGTTTTGGGCACTGGCCAATAATGATTTGATAAAATTTTTCATAATTACAATAACAAAGATATCAAATGCACACACTTATTGATACAATGTTGGTCAAAAGCTAAAATTTTCTCACAGTCTGTAAAGACAGTCCTGATCATTCATCACAGCAAAACTGCAGTGTTTTTCTCAAAGTCTGAGCAGTAAAAGAAAATGCACACGGAAGTAGTGGATTTCCATACAGTCTTGAAGAAGTAGTGTTGTCCTTCCAACGGAAAGACAGTGCTGACTCTCGACATGCAGACAGGTAATGGGCCACAACAGAGCAAACCCATAGCGTAAAACTTCTCAATGCATTTCTTCCAATTCATCGCAACTCATTCTCTTATATAGTCTACCCCCTCTTAAGCTAACTTAAATCTACTGAGGTCAGATGCTAAACTAAGGGACGAGGCAATGCAGCAGCACAAAGCAATTAACACAAACAACAATGACAAAAAAATGCAAATTGGCAAAGCAAGCAGCAATATTACAACTAATATAAGGCAATGAGCAGCAAACAAGAAAAATAAATCAGTAGTAAAACTGGCTTAACAGAGTAATGTAAAGTGAAATTTAGTAGCACTATGCCTGGCAAACAGCAGCAGCAAATGCAATAACTTATATCTAAACATGACATAGCTCAAGCAGAAAAAATATTACAGTAAAAATGGCCATGTTTAATACCTATGTTACATCTTAACACTACAGTGATGCATCACAAAAACGTACTCTGCAAGAAAGTTACCAAGTCATAAAAAAATTATTTATGCAATTCCTGTGAAGGGAAATGTCTATTTGTGCTCTCTTTTCTAAGAAAGTATATCATAAACGTATTCTTTACTGGGTCTGTAGACAGAAAATAGTGATATTAGTACATCTATTAAATTTTATAATAACCAATGCTGCAGTGAAGCTAGAAACTAGATATTAAAGAAAATGAGCAAATATGTACAAAGGAAGGCATGAAACATCATTCATTAGCCATATGGCTTTTCATAAGGTAATAAAAAAAATCTCTCAACTAGAAAGACAGTGTATAGACATAAAAATATTTCTCGTCATTTCATTAGGCATTTCAGTAAATATCATAAATTAAGAGCTCCACAGTGTTATCATATGTTTTCAAGTTTGAGCGTGTCGTATTTGCGATGCTTTCTACAAAGGAATGTCAATAGCAAGGATAATAGCTCCCTTTTTTTACTCCACCTGTGCCTCTGAAAGGCACACACTAATGGCTATTTTCCATGCGACTGTCGCACAGTTGGGTGCCCACGACTCATTACGTGAAGGTGGTCACTTAACTTTCTTATTGAAATATTTACGACACCAGTTTGCATTACAGTGACAGTCTCATATAAAAAATTTCACAGGTCGAGAATTTGCGTTGCAAATGTGTAGAAACAAAATCCTATGAATATAACAGTGTGCAAAAAATTTTCGCCTGCATTGTGATACATTCACACATTTCCACACACTCTTAAAGTACGATTCTTGGTTTCCAACATCCTTTTTCACAAGTCAGAGTCCCTAACCACTCCTCATTATTCCTTACCTTATTACACATATACATATCCGTCGACACTTCTTCAATATTTCATCTTAATAAATACGTAGCATAATCAAATTCCTCATATATGGTAGCATCATCTTATTGATCATAAACATACCTCAACAGCATAATACACATCGTCGTCATAAAAATAACATCATAACACCTCAGTCAAATCTCAAAAACGTCGTAGCTTTCTGCAATAATGTCAAAACCTAAAAAAAATTCTCTGCTCATTTCAATAGTGTCATCTACCTCAAACGTACTTTACAATCATGCTCCCTTACGAAATACATCAGTCAAAGCTCTCATAGTATCACAATGGTTCCGAAAAAATATGAACAGTTCACAAAGTACAGAAAAAATACAATTTCATAAGTGTGAAGTTACCCAACTGTGTAACTGCGTAAACATGTGTTACTGCTGTAGTAAAAAAAATGTTTATCCCTCAGTTAAATGATCAGATAGCTGTGTAATTTGTGTGTTAGAGAAATATGGTACCGATGTGTAAAGTTTTATAAGCAAATACCGTATTAGCTAGGGCTCCTTGTGCTTGCCAAACACATGGTACACAAAGTAAGCATGTACCCCCCTGAGGATTAATGTAATTATACCCTCAGGTGTTACAGATTACATCAATGAAATGAAATGTATCATGGAAAACCTTTGTATCATTGTACTTCAAATATCTTTAAAAATAAATGATTTAAGTGCAAAAGTAATCACTCAAATACGTGTCCTGTAGCGCTAAATGTGCGTCTTGCTGGAAGATAATCTCTGTGGAAGTGTCGAAGTTATTGTCCTCCGAAAGCTACGTTCTGCAGAAGCCAATGTACTTACCTCATTATAAACAAAAGTGAAATGCTTTGCATATAGATATCTTAGTTATTACGCTTATTGCCGTGATGAAGAAAGTACAGTGCTGTAACGTATTGTTCTGCTACGGAAGAGGCAGTCTCATTGTAGCTATACCACAAAAGTTACTACTAAAACATGTTTTACTTTCCAGAATAATACAGAAAAACTGTGCAGATATAAAAAAGAAACACTGCAAAAGCAACATTGTAAATTGTCACTTATTAGTAGCGTCGTGATAAAATCGTGTAGCTGTCACATAAACTAACCACTGTGTCATCTGGTATCTCACTGAAAGTACTTTAAATCCAAAATGTTGTATTAAAATCTCATTAGCAGTACCAGTATATGTTCTAAGTATGTAAGCCTGATAGTCGTTACGTAATCGTGCAACTAACAAGCAAGAATGTACACACAATAACACTGTGACGTCTGTTCACTATAACAATGCACTCGTAAATACTATTTAAATAAGTTCTCTTGGTTCTTGACTGGATATTTAACTTCAAACATTGTTGCATGGTAACAGTTTCTAAGTCTAACAATGCATACTAGAAATGTGAAGTGAAAAGTTTTATGGCAAAGACAAAGTTAAAAAGCAGATCATCTTTCAATAAACGGTTTTACATGTGAAATGTGGTGTAAACCTTTACTCTTCCTAGTACGCAGAGTTTATCATGTGGTTTACGTCGGATTCTGTAAGGTCCATTGTAAACTAGAAAGAATTTGTGACTCAAGTGTTTCTTCTTATGTGACAATGAATGAGCTTTAATGAGAACTTTCTGACCAATATATAATTTCTTTGCATTTGCTTTACCTTGTAGTTTTCTGCTTTTGTCTGCTGCAGACTTTATATTTTTAAGAGCCAAAATTATGTCTTTGTGTCGAAGTTTACGTGTATTCGGGAAAGGTACAAGCTCTCTGATTCTGTTCAGTGGTTCTTCATTCTTCAGTACAAGAGTAGGTGGTAAAGCAGTGGAATCATGAGGCATTTCATTCAGCACATTTTGAAATAAGTGGAAATATCTGTCCCAAAGCTGATCCTTTCTGTGACAATAAAGTCTGCAAAGCTTATTGATTTCTTTCATAATTCGTTCAGACGGGTTACAATGTGGTGAGTACAATGAAATAAAAACAGGTTTGATTTTATGATTCCGAAGCATGCATGACCAAACAGCAGATCTGAATTGAGGTCCGTTATTTGAAATGACTTTAGCAAAGTGGCCAACTTCACGTAAGAAATTTTTAACGAAGGCGTTGGATACAGAACGTCCAGTGGCTTTACGTAACGGAGTGAAAGAAACAAATTTTGAAGTAAGTTCAACAGCGATTAGAACGTACGACAATCCATTCGATGTTCTGACAAGGGGTCCCAAGAGATCAACTGCAGCAAATTCTTTTAATTTAGAAGGAATGATAGAAAACAACGGAGCACGATGTGAGATAGTAGATGGTTTCGCCTTTTGACAAAGTTTACAAATAGACAAGACTCTTCGAATTCTCTTTTCCATATTGTTAAAATAACAAGTCGTTCGAACAATATGATAACATTTTCGTGGACCAAAATGTGCGTAGCTGAAATGAATGTACCAAATGAGCTTATTAACAAAATCGTCTGGAATGCAAAGTACCCATAGCTTGTCATCAACAGTGCAGCGTTTGAAGAGTATGTTGTTTCTAACCAGGTAATAATGCCGAATGTCTTTCCAAATCGGATCTTTATCTTCTTCATGAGCAATGTCCTTTAAAGATGTGGTGATGAAGTTTTCAAAGGCGACTTTCTGAATGTAAAGAATACTGAAATTTTTCTCGAGGTTGCCTTCTGTGTTACTTTTCTCAAGCCCAGCCGGTGCGCGTGACAGTGCGTCCGCAACAATGTTCTCCTTGCCGGGAATGTAGATATTGTGAAGTGGAATTCTTGCAGAAACAATGCCCAACGTGTTAACCTGTCATGATTTAATTTTGAAGACATAAGAAATTGTAATGCACGATGATCACTGTATACTTTTACGTGCTTACCAGAAAGAAAGAAACGGAATTTGTTAAATGCCCAAACGATAGCTAAAGCTTCTAATTCAGTAACGGAATATTTTTTTTTTTCAGATTTTGTTAGCACTCGACTAGCAAAAGCAATGGTTTTCTCAACAGTAGTGTCATTTTCTGTGGCTTCTTGAAATAAATGGGCACCAAGACCGACTTTAGAAGAATCCGTGCTAAGGCAGAAATCTTGTGACAGATCTGGATGAGCTAGTATTGGCGCGTTAAGTAGCGATTCTTTCAAAGAATTGAATTCCAACTGTGCTTGTTCGTCCTAGTTCCAAATTGTATTTTTTCCATTGAGAGAACAAAGTTTTGGTGTAACAAGAATTTGCATATTCAGAAAACGACGGTAAAAATTTACGAGACCTAGAAAAGTGCGGACTTGTTTTTTTGTGGATGGAACTGGAATGGCTCTGATTGCTTCTAACTTTTCAGGATCCGGCTGAATGCCTTCAGAAGAAATAATATGTCCCAAAACCTCACCTTTGACCTACCAAATTCAGACTTTTCCAAGTTAACTGTAATTCCAGATTCTGCAAAAATACGTAACAAACTGTTGAGGATGCGATTATGTTGTTTCCATGAAGCTTCTGCTGTTAGAATATCGTCCACATATAAGGTGATGTGACGTTTTAAGAACTCAGGTAATATGGAATTTAGCCCACGAATGAATGCTGCCGAAGAAATGTTCAAACCAAAAGGAAGTTTCCGAAACTGATAACAAACGCCGAAACAAAGGAAAGCTGTGTATTTTCTACATTCTGGCTGAAGTTCGATCTGATAAAAGCTGGATCTGAGATCAATAGAAGACAACACTTTTACACCTTTAAAATTTTGAAGAAGTTCTTCCAACGTTTGCGGCCTGTCTGTTTCAGGAATGATGATAGTATTGATTTGTCTCGAATCTAAGATAAGCCTGATCGATCCATTTTTCTTCTCAACAACATGTAATGGATTGTTGTATGAGCTTACTGCAGGCTCAATAATGCCCTCGTCAAGCATAGATTGTATTTCTGTTCTAACACGGTCCCTATAATGTGCTGGAATTACGTATGGTCTAACACAAAATTTAGTATGCTCACGAACACGAAATTGGTATTGAAATCCCTTGATTGTTCCTGTTTTGTGAGTAAAAACTATGGAATGTGCTTGTAAAATCTCAAAAAGGTCTTGCCTATCACTGTCATTACAATTCTCAATTGTTTGAATTTTATTCTGAATTAACTCATTAGTATCAAATGCGCCGTCGATATCATCCCTGTCAGTACTTGCAGAGTGATTGTTAGTGTCAAGTTCCGTCGAAAATTCCGAACTGTTGTCTAACAGGAGGTAAAGCCGATTAATTTCTTCGTCATGGTTTGAGAGCCAATCTTCATATTTCAAAGTTATTGACCTACCTTCTTTCTCTAAACTTATTTCAGCATCGTGAAAGTTTAAGATTACTTTGTATTCATTCAAAAAGTCTACTCCCAATATAATTTCCGTCGACAATAATGGAACAATAAGAAAGTTCATAGAGAAGCTGTGGCTTTGACAAAAGAATTCTAAGTTGGTTTGTTGGCGTACATCAACACTTTTTCCAAAGATTGCACCTCGTAATTTAATCTTACGTAACGGAAGTGTGGGACAATCGTTCGATTTGTTGCATTTGCTGAAGGCTGTTTCACTAATTACTGAAATGGGACTGCCAGAGTCTAGTACTGCCGTAAATTTTACGTCATTTACTGTAATGTGAATCACAGGATATGCAATGTTGTTATGTTTTACGTCATGTTCCTGGAGTAAGATGTCCCTAATGTCTTCCATTTTTACGTAATTACTAGCTACGGCAGCTGCGTCGTCAGTTTCAGAAGTACGTTTTGTGGCTGCCAGCGGTATAAGTCATTGCCTATTGTGTCTTTGTTGGTGCGCATCGTTATTAGGATTTGGAGACCTAACTTCTACAAATTCACCTTGTCGAGAGGGCCCTGCTCTGTTTGAATCCCGCCAGTTCTGATGCAATTCAGTTCTGTCGTTACGATCATATCGTCTGTCGTCATGTCGGTAGATTCCATAGTTTCTTTCTTGTCGGTCACGTGGTGGAGAATTTCTCCCGGAATCGTAACTGCGCGCTGGACCGTTACGTCTAAAGTTATTCTGTCTCCCTTGATAATAATTATTTTGGTTCCCATATTGTCTGTTTCTCTGATTGTCTCTGTGGTAGTCACTACTGCGGAGAGGTGAACTTTCCCTGTAATTATTACTACTCTGCCAACGGTTGTCATACGGGTCGTGTCTGTTTTGGTCACGATTTGTGTTATGAGAATAGCCTTGTCGTGTCCAGTTATTATTTCTTTCATCGCGGAATTGCGACGGATGTGTCCTGTAATTGTTGTGTTCCTGTTTTCGCTTTCCGCGATTGTCAGTGTCAATTTCCAGTTCTTGTAACAGTCCCTGAAAAGCTTCAATGTCGTCTTTGCTACGTCCTGCTAAAATAATATGTCGTATAAATGTTCAGGTAATTTGATTAAGCAAATACGGATGAGTTCTGAGGGGCTGTATGGATTTCACAGGTACTGATTCTTGTGCAACATGTCTTCAAAATATTTCACAAGACTGGAAAATTCAGATTGTTCGAAATGTTTCATCATTATGATGCTATGTTTTACTCGGTCTTGTGTAGCTTGAGACCAAATGCTGAGAGGAAGGCATGGTAAAATTCTCCTTCACTGTGACAATCGTGAATAACCGATCGCATTCTCACAGCTGGTTCATTCTCTAAATAGCCATACATAAATTCTAATCTGTGCTCTAATGACCAGTTGGGAGGAAAACAATGAGAGAATTGATGGAGCCACGCTTGTGGATGAATGTCGTTGTCAGAATTCTTAAATGTTTTAAATTTATGTGTAGTAATGAACAGCTTATAGTCAAAATCACCATGTCGGCAAGTCGCATATCGGTCATTGTTACGTCGTTTCTGCGGTTCCATTTCAAAATTCGGTGCACCTTGCCAATTTCTTTCAGGATTTCCGAAATGCGCTGTGTTATTATTTTGTGGTTGTTCCGTATTTCTATGTCCCTCTTCCCGTATTGGGGCGCGAGTGTCCTCTGAAATACGTAATTCTTGTATTACCTGTGTCAGCTTATCTTGTACTTCCCGGATTTCTCTTTGGTGTTGCGTATTAGTTTGATTCTGATTTTGTTTGAATTTCCTAATTTGTTCGCACTCTTCTGTGTCATTAAAGACTACCGGTTTTGTGTCATTCAGAATATCATCTACCTTCGTAGATAAATTATTTAGCTGATCCGAAAGTTCAACTACTTTCTCTGATAATGAACTAATTTCCTCCATGTGTCTTTCTGAACCAATTTTCAGAGTATCTACTGTGTCCTTTAAGTTTTCCTGAGTTTTTGCAAGTTGCGTAACCGAATCGGTAGATGCAACTGAGTCAATTTTAGCTTGCGAGGTCTCATGATTTTCATGGACAATAGTTTGCAGTTCTTTTATGGCTGCTTCGTGATTCTGTAATGCATTTTCACGCCGCGTAAAAATAATTTGAAAATGCTCACAAATTTGTGTTTTTACGTCATTACAAACTTTTTGACATTTCGATTCAATGTTATGTAACTCAGTAGTTAAATCTTCACGTGTTTGTTCAAGTGTGGTGCCTAACTTCCGAAGATTTTGTTCCATTGTGTCTAACTTTTGAAGCTTTTGCTGTGTTTGTCTCTGATTTTGTTCCACTGTGTCTAACTTTTGAAGCTTTTGCTGTGTTTGTCCCATTTGTTGTATTAATTGTAATAACAATGCATTGGTGTCTGAAACATGTTCCTCAGTGCTTTTCGGCAGTGAATTTGCACCGGCAACATTCACATTTTGACAAGTGGAAAATGTGTCTTGACTCATTTGAGAAAACGGTGAGAACCCAAAACCTGAGTCTACAGTATTTGCAATATTGTGTTCTGTCATTCCCGATTCCTGAGACGAGCTGTTGCCGACCGATCGATCGATAATGCTTCCCTGTTCACTACCTGTTTCACTGTCTACACCATTATTTGACGCCCGCTCAATTTCCCTATGCACAGTTACCAAATTACTACTTTGAACATTAGTAAATTCATTACTCGGCGGCGCTGATATGCTACGCTCGTCGTCACTATTATTTCTCAGTTTACTTTGGAGCCTAGTGTTAGTTTTTCACACGCCATTATTGTCACAATATTTCACACGATAACACAGAAAAGCACAATTTGAAGAGCAAAAATAAGAGAACACATTAACATAGCACTGAAAATAATATCTAGTTAACTGCAAGCGCAGCTGCGAAATACTTGGTGCAAATATACATGCATGCCACAACAACAATGAAAGACTGCAACTACAAAGGAGATTCTCTCTACAATGAGCTAGCAATAAACAATAGCTACACTAATTACACAAACTACAAGAAAAAAAATCAGAAGATTCCAGTGAGGTATCCTCGGCTAAGGGTCGACATATGAAACGTCCCCTTTGAACAGTTATACATGACTGTCCTTAAACTGACACACAATACTTTTAGCGCAACGCAATCTGACTTTCAATAATCCCTACAAAAGAATGGCCCTGACTAACATTAACCTATACCTTTCACAAATCACTTACCTCACAAAAATCTTCGTTCTACATCTACATCTACATCTACATCTATACTCCGCGAGCCACCTTACGGTGTGTGGCGGAGGGTACTTATTGTACCACTATCTGATCCCCCCTTCCCTGTTCCATTCACGAATTGTGCGTGGGAAGAACGACTGCTTGTAAGTCTCCGTATTTGCTCTAATTTCTCGGATCTTTTCGTTGTGATCATTACGCGAGATATATGTGGGCGGTAGTAATATGTTGCCCATCTCTTCCCGGAATGTGCTCTCTCGTAATTTCGATAATAAACCTCTCCGTATTGCGTAACGCCTTTCTTGAAGTGTCCGCCACTGGAGCTTGTTCAGCATCTCCGTAACGCTTTCGCGCTGACTAAATGTCCCCATGACGAATCGCGCTGCTTTTCGCTGGATCATGTCTATCTCTTCTATTAATCCAACCTGGTAAGGGTCCCATACTGATGAGCAATACTCAAGAATCGGACGAACAAGCGTTTTGTAAGCTACTTCTTTCGTCGATGAGTCACATTTTCTTAGAATTCTTCCTATGAATCTCAACCTGGCGCCTGCTTTTCCCACTATTTGTTTTATGTGATCATTCCACTTCAGATCGCTCCGGATAGTAACTCCTAAGTATTTTACGGTCGTTACCGCTTCCAATGATTTACCACCTATGGCATAATCGTACTGGAATGGATTTCTGCCCCTATGTATGCGCATTATATTACATTTATCTACGTTTAGGGAAAGCTGCCAGCTGTCGCACCATTCATTAATCCTCTGCAGGTCTTCCTGGAGTACGTACGAGTCTTCTGATGTTGCTACTTTCTTGTAGACAACCGTGTCATCTGCAAATAGCCTCACGGAGCTACCGATGTTGTCAACTAAGTCATTTATGTATATTGTAAACAATAAAGGTCCTATCACGCTTCCTTGCGGTACTCCCGAAATTACCTCTACATCTGCAGATTTTGAACCGTTAAGAATGACATGTTGTGTTCTTTCTTCTAGGAAATCCTGAATCCAATCACAAACCTGGTCCGATATTCCGTAAGCTCGTATTTTTTTCACTAAACGTAAGTGCGGAACCGTATCAAATGCCTTCCTGAAGTCCAGGAATACGGCATCAATCTGCTCGCCAGTGTCTACGGCACTGTGAATTTCTTGGACAAATAGGGCGAGCTGAGTTTCACATGATCTCTGTTTGCGGAATCCATGTTGGTTATGATGAAGGAGATTTGTATTATCTAAGAACGTCATAATACGAGAACATAAAACATGTTCCATTATTCTACAACAGATTGACGTAAGCGAAATAGGCCTATAATTATTCGCACCTGATTTATGACCCTTCTTGAAAATGGGAACGACCTGCGCTATCTTCCAGTCGCTAGGTACTTTACGTTCTTCCAGAGATCTACGATAAATTGCTGATAGAAAGGGGGCAAGTTCTTTAGCATAATCACTGTAGAATCTTACGGGTATCTCGTCTGGTCCGGATGCTTTTCCGCTACTAAGTGATAGCAGTTGTTTTTCAATTTCGATATCGTTTATTTCAATATTTTCCATTTTGGCGTCCGTGCGACGGCTGAAGTCAGGGACCGTGTTACGATTTTCCGCAGTGAAACAGTTTCGGAACACTGAATTCAGTATTTCTGCCTTTCTTCGGTCGTCCTCTGTTTCGGTGCCATCGTGGTCAACGAGTGACTGAATAGGGGATTTAGATCCGCTTACCTACATATGACCAAAACTTTTTAGGGTTCTTGTTTAGATTGTTTGCCAATGTTTTATGTTCGAATTCGTTGAATGCTTCTCTCATTGCTCTCTTTACGCTCTTTTTCGCTTCGTTCAGCTTTTCCTTATCAGCTATGATTCGACTACTCTTAAACCTATGATGAAGCTATTGCAATACAGCGAGCGCCACTACTGCCAGCTAAATAATAGATTGAAACTACTGAAGGCACTAACTACTGATAGGTATAGTTAGCAAATGAAAGATTTTAATAGAGAACAAAGAATGTATTTACATTAATAGTGTTGAAAAATCATAATATACATAGCAGTTCATGACATCCAGTCTTACAAATTTCAAAACGCCGCCATTTCTCTCCCCACATCCACCACTGCTGGCGGCTCACCTCCAACTGCGCAACGCTATGCGCTGTTCACATCCAGCTGCCCAACACTACAATGGCAGACAACAATGCAAACTAGCCACAGACTGCACACAGCACAGCCAGTGATTTTCATACAGAGCGCTACGTAACGTTGCCAATAAGAAAACATAAACAGCCTACTTACACGTTTTACAATCTGAAAGCGCATTACTAAGCCTATGGCGTAACAGCCAAGTCAGTTACGTCCAAAAATAACTGAACGTGGGTACTATCGAGTGCCACAAAAAACAGACTAGAAATCCTGACTGGTGGGGAGTGAGTGTGGAGGTGGAGTTTGTTTGAAGACCACTTTTTTACGTTTTTCTTGAATAACTCAAAAAACATTGCCTCTGACGAAAATGTCTCTCCGTACAAAACTAAACTCCATTTAATTTCATAGAAACAGCTTCTGTTCCTTTTTTCTCTACAACCTTGGTTTGGTCTGGTTTCGACAGATCTGTGCTATCATCACTGGACCTGAACGTTTGGTTAACAAACCTTCCTGGTCAAGGTGACTAATACATATACAATTCCATGTAAAAGCTGTATGCATTACAGAATCATTAGAATGTACCTCGTAACATTTAACAGAAGTCATGATCTTTACGAAGTTGCAAGCCAAGGAGTGATGCTACGTCATGTAGAGAGGAAATCGGCGTGTTAGATATAAATCGCCACAAATATAAAACAATGATGTTCTACGTATGTCCTAGCGCATCGTTCACTTAACACCCTTGTGGGGACTGAGCTAGTAAAATATGTCCACAGGTGAGTCTGTATACAGTCGTTTACATAGCGGTATGAGAAAATTTACATGTATTCACGTAAAATTCAAACTACATGTGCCACGATACAAATTTTTTCTTCACTGCAATCACATTTTAATTACTGTTGACAGAATCAGGTAACTTTTTAAATTACAAATTTATATTTTGAAAATGTACTTTGTCACTCGTCCGGCAGACTAATCGCCATCGAAGTTGTCATATGCCATCACTTCACGAGACATTGACGAGCGATTTAATCCAGCACATTGAAGCAATGTCTGGTGATCATGAACTTTACCCCACCACATATTTTCCCCTTACGGGAGAAATATTGGTGATGATAATTTCTTCCCCGGCCGAGTTTCATAATAGCTGCCTGAGTCGCCCATGATTCAACAAAAATATAAAATGGGGGGGGGGGTACACTTCCGAGAAATAATTGCAGCGGGGGGAAACATTGCACACAAAGATGAGGGAGAAGCCTTACCATCCATCAAATGTGCAATCAAGAGCACTGTGTAAAAGAAACTCAAATTCCACAGAGATCAGCTCCACCGACATATGATTGGATATTTAGATGACAGTGCATTTCAACATTTGTATAAATTTCTATATAAATAAACACAAATGTCAAGAAACATATTTGCTGTATTACGTCATTATACTTTAGAAAATAATTGGAAAACTATACCCTCCCTCGTTAAGGTGTTACCCCACCAGAGGGGCGCGCTACAATATCCTTCGCATTTATATCAATCAAAAGGCATGCTCGACAATTTAAATAAAAATCCAACGACAGGGCCGTTCTCTCAAATAATCTTACTATCCTCTTTAAAATGAAAAAGTTTTCCAAAGTTTGTTATGACTATACCCACCCTCCTCTGTTCTTTTTTTGACTCCTTCCGTAATATTGTATAATGATGTAAGATTAAGAGATGGGCAGCTACAATAATAAACACGAAGCTAATGCGTGTTAACGTGTAATACAGGCTCAGTGTAAAATCTATAGGTTGACGCTGGTTTTGTTCGCAGTTACAAGAGGGAATTACGCATATTGCTGATGACTGCATTAAGGAACAATCCGTCAATGTTAGGCCACGCCCGCTTTCGAACCAGCCACTGTATTTATGTTTACGTATACTTCCGTTTTCCGGCACTGGGTTGGAAGTTTAATAAATGTAAAAAATTCTGTTACGATACAAACAAAATATTTGGATATTCGATAAATTTTATGACATTCCAGTTCCTCCCGGTGTGCAGCATGTTCAAACAACTAACGGAAACACAGCCGAGTGATGTCTTCGGCAACCGACTACATTTCGACAGGTGAAAAAGCAGTCATTTTCAAGGCACAGAAGGAACGAGAGAGAGCTGTGTAAGGAAATTTAAGCCTTTAAATTGTTTATTTGCTTTTATATCGTACCAAAATAGCAGATGTTGACTCAGATCACAATTAGTAATGATGAAGAGGAGACTGAAGTTCAAGAAAATCGTTAGGAAGAATCAGCGTGGAAAGAAGTGGGATACTGAAGTACCGAGGAGTGACGAGAGGCGTTTCAAGTTCTTTTTATTTATTTATTTATTTATGCATTTATTTTACCTGGCAAGATTAGGGCCTTCAGGCCCTCTCTTACACCTAACCAGACATACTCAGATTCAACAAATTTCAGTTTCTACAGAACATGTTATACAGTATTTATGTTAAAGAAAAAAATGGAGATTATAAACGTAGTACAATGATAATTATAACAATCAAAAAATAATTATAACAATCAAGAATAATAATAATAATAGTGACTATGTATATGAAAGTAAACATCTTTTTCTTTTATGAATGTCAGTCCTATTGCTAGTTGGGAATTTTCTCGTTATATTCTTGCAGCTTGTGAGATATTCTCATCAAGCAGAGTCATAAGACGACTGAATGGGGTGAAAGAGATATAGAAGAGGTAGATAGGTTAGAGGAAGAGAAATAGAGTGGTAAAATTCGAAGCTATGATGGAGAGGAGAAAGAAAGAGATGAGAGGGCCACAACAATGGTGGCTATACCGTCCCTAATATGTAAGTCTTGAGTTCCCTCTTGAATGTTGAGTGGTTCTGGATAAGACGCAGATCACAGGGGAGCGCGTTCCATAGTCGTATGGCTGAGATGGAGAATGACACGGAGAAAGATTTTGTGTTATGTAAAGGTACAGCCAAGATGCTAGACGTATCCGATCTGGTATTGCGGTTGTGGAATGATGATAGGTATTTAATGTGAGAAGATAAGTATTGGGGGCACCAGTGGCTAAGAAATCTATGAAGTAAGCACATCGTGTGGAGATCGCTTGCCTTATGTGGGCGTATCCAACATAGCTGGGAGTATGAAGGACTAATATGATCATGCAAACGTATATTGCATACGTATCTAACGCAAGCATTCATCACTACCTCGAGGCATCTCGAATTTTCACTATTTGTGCCGTGTTGAACTACATCACAGTAGTAAAGATTAGGCAAGACTAGTGTTTGGACTAATTTTTGTTTAACATGGGTTGGAAATATTTTTCTAAATTTTTGAATTGCATGTAGGGAGGAGAGCGATTTCCGGCAAGCTGTGACTGTTTGTTCTTCCCAGTTCAGGTGTTCATCCAAGATTATTCCAAGGTCTTTTATTGTTTTTTGGTATGGTAGTTGGGTACCATTGAGGAGTATTTGAGGGACTGTTTCGCGAAAGTACCGACTGATTAACTTGGGATGAGATATAAGTATGACCTGGGATTTCTTGGGGTTTAGTTTCAGACCTAGGTTCTGTGCCCATCAAGAAACAGAGCAAAGATCTGCGTTCATACTCGCTACTGCGTCAGCAATGTTCTTGGGGCTTGCACTTATGTACAGTTGGATGTCGTCGGCATATAGATGGTAGTTGCAGGAGTGAATCACTGAAGAAATATCATTAATGTACAGTGAGAAGAGTAATGGACCAAGGACGGAGCCTTGGGGAACTCCAGAGCGCACGTTTTTCCATGATGACTTTTCCGACCCACAAATGACTTGTTGACTTCTGTTTTTGAGGTAGCTGTCGAACCAGTATATTGCGCTGTTTGAGAAATTCAGCTGCTTCATTTTAATTAGTAATATATCAAAGCCAACTGTATCAAAGGCCTTGCTAAAGTCAAGCAGTGTTAGGATGGTAGCTTCACGTCTGTCCATAGCATGTTTAATTTCATCAGTTACTTTGATTAATGCAGTTGCTGTACTATGGTGCTTTCGAAAGCCTGACTGATATTTGTCGTGGATGTTATGAGTTTTGAGGTAATCCGTCAGCTGTTCATGGACGATGTATTCTAGGGCTTTAGATATTGCAGGTAGTATGCTGATCGGCCTGTAGTCACCAGGCGACTTAGGATTGTCAGTCTTGGGTATAGGTTGAATTAAACTTTCCTTCCACTCAGTAGGATATGTACTACTGACAAGAGACAGGTTGAAGATGTCTGTGATAACTGGAGTAATAGTGTCTACGACGTTCTTAATCATGCTAATGCTCACTCCATCATTTCCTACCACCTCGGAAGAGATTCTCACAATTGCCTTGTGTACTGTGCCGGTAGTGACATGTTTTAGGAAAAACTTGTCTCTCGAGAGATTGATATCTTGGGGCTGGTAATTTGTCGCTGTGTGGCAGTTTGCAGCTGTTGAGAAGAAATCGTTTAATTCTTCTGCAGACGCTTGATAAACAGCGTCAGCTCTTCGCTTCCCTATACCGAAATTGCGCAGCTTTTTCCACAGTGCAGCAGGTTTTGATATGCCGCATACGACAGAGCAGGCATGTCTGATTTTGGCATTCCTCACGCTTTGCTTGGTTCTATTCCAGAGTTTCCTATAAGCTTCGTACGCCTCGGGAGTTGGGTTACGTTTGAAGGCCCTATGTGCAGCATCACGTTTGTTCATTAACTGGCGTAATGCAGTGGTGAGCCACGGAGCGGGAGCTCTCTTTACCTTGACAGTGCGTTGAGGAGCATGTTTATCATACAGTGCAATAATTTTGCGACATAATTCCCGAATTTTTCCGTCTAAAGTCGGTTCATTGCTTATGTCATGCCAAGGGATGTCTGAGCAATCCTTTTGAAGAGCGTCATGGTTAACATTTTTTAGGTTTCTGTAGGTTACCAGGTGAGATTTTTCTTTGGTAGTATGCACTGAGTAATTTAAGAATATCACGTCATGAGCAGAGAGTCCCGGAGCGGACGTCTGATTGGCGCGAATTATTTTATCTGGTCGCTTTGTTGCTATTATATCTATGAGTGTATGGCTGTGTGGCGTGTGATGAGTCTGGTCCAGCGGTGTTAAACTCATATCATTGGAGTGGAACAGTCTCCTCAGTTTTTCTGCAGAGGGAGATTTTAACTGTAAGTCGATGTTTGTGTCGCCCATAATGATTATGTGTTCATACAGTGTCACGAGCGAGGACAGGGCAGACTGAAAGGAGGACATAGCACCGACGTTTGGAGGTTTATAGATTACTCCAATTAGCAGTTTCTGATTTGTTGTATTTATTTCGAAAAACAAGAACTCTGCTTCTCCTTCGCCCATTGCATCCGATGTGCATAGTATAGTAGGTCTCAGATCAGAGCGAACAAAGGCACCCACACCACCCCCGCGTCGTGTTTCACGATCTGCCCTTAGGAGAGAGTAACCAGTGATTCGGATAGCGTCGGAAGAAATGTTTGGTTTCAACCAAGTTTCAGAGACGAGGATAATATGGAACAGCGATTGGCAGAACAGGTCACAGAACTCGTCGAAGTGAGCCGTCAGCGACTGAGCGTTCGCGTGGGCCACAAAGAGCCCGCCGCCGGAACCGGTCCGTCCCATTGTGGCCGCCTGTAGGACCGAGCGCGCTCCGTTTACCTGCTGGCCGGAAGAGGGACAAAAGCTGGATTTCGCGGGGGAAGACATATTTACAGGTGTGTCCAAGGTCGTGACTGACTCAAGCGTCTGTGGGCTAAAGGTGAAAGACAAGCTGGAGGTATCGGAGCAGGGAGCGAAAGGAAAGATGGAAAGTGGCAGTAGTGGTCACGAAAAAGATAATAGTAGTAGTAGTGGTAGTGACGAGGATGAAAATAACAGATATAGAAAGGCGGTTTTAAGGAGATTCCTGTTCATGGAGAATGTTAATTCCCGTTTGACTGACAATATGAATATACATGAGCACTTATGATAGACAAATAAAGAAGCAATATTTATGTGAAACAATGTGAAACTTTTAGGCTATGTATACTGCTTTAATGAGTAGAACAGCAGCAGTTCAGTAGAACGGGAACAGACATCTTTGAAAAGGGTGATCAAAGAAGTCGGACGGACAAACACAGGAAAAAGGTAGAAGAATATAGGTAAATATTTAGATACAGAAGAAATACTCAAATTTCAGAATGAGATTTTCACTTTGCAGCGGATTGTGCGCTGATATGAAACTTCCTGGCAGATTAAAATTATGTGCTGGACCGAGACTCGAACTCGGGACCTTTGGCTTTCGCGGGCAAGTGCTCGGTCCGACACACAGTTGTAATCTGCCAGGAAGTTTCATATCAGCGCAAACTCCACTGCAGAGTGAAAATCTCATTCTGGAAACATCCCCCAGGCTGTGGCTAAGCCATGTCTCCGCAATAACCTTTCTTCCAGGAGTGCTAGTTCTGCAAGGTTTGCAGAAAAGCTTCTGTGAAGTCTGGAAGATAGGAGACGAGGTATTGGTAGAATTAAAGCTGTGGGGACGTGTCGTGAGTCGTGCTTGGGTAGCTCAGATGGTAGAGCACTTTCCCGCAAAAGGCATAGGTCCCGAGTCTCGGTCTGGCACAGATAGTTTCGATACTTCAGCAGATAGCCCAAAGAAGGAAATACAAAAATGACAGGAATAAACCAACACAAAGCATTTAGAAATGAAATAAATAGTGAAGGATCTAAAGAGAAATGGTTGCAGTGTAACGTCAAAAATTTCGGAAAAGAAATTATTGTCGGAGTGAGTGACTTTGTATAAAGAAAATTCAAAGCAAAATTCATTTTAATTACGCGCAATGGCGTCAACATCAAGAGTGCAGCAAGACTTCTAGTGATAAACGTAGAGGAGAGAGCGGACAGGTGTAGAGTAAACTGAAGGGCTCTACGAGGCTGAGGAACTGTCGGATGATGAGATAGAAGAAATGGGAGTTAATATCGAACACATAGGGGCTTTAGTGCTATTGTCAGAGTTTAACAGGACTTTGGAAATTTTTGAACAAACAGGTTAGAAGACAAAGACGAAATTCCGTCGAAACTTCTAAAATCACTGTGGTTGGGAGGGGGGGGGGGTGCAATGGCAATCAAACGACTACTCAGTTTGGTGTGTAGAATTTAGGAGACAAACACACTTTCGGGAAAATGTCATCCATATAGTTTCAAATAAAAGAAAGTGAGACATGTACGATAACTGTCACACAATCTGCTAAACAGTGCATGCATTCATGTTGCTGGCTGGAATGGAAACGGAAGCTGTGGATTTCTTAGGTGGAGATCAGTTTGGCTTTCGGAAATGCGAAGGCACCAAAGAGGCAGTTTGATTTTGCGCTTTATAATTGCAGCAAGGAAATCAAGACACCTTCATAGCATTTGTCGAATTAGACAAACGTGTTATAATGTAAATGCTGAGGGATTTTCGAAGTTTTCAGAAAAATAGGCGTAAGCTACACATACGAGTGAAGAGCGACAGCACAACAAAACTTACTAAAATTTCAGACTCATTCAAACATATCCCTATAAACGATGAAGGGAAACATACATTTTCACCTTTAGGACGGAGGAGAAACGATTTGCAGAGCGCAAGCGTGACACGTGCATACAAGAGCCGAGAAAATTTGCAGTTGTAGGACATTGCCTTGGTACCGGTGACCCTATGAAATAGAACAACACCACGATTCTGGAGTGCACTTCCGGCTATTGATACAGTGCTATTAAGGAAGCAGTTAATGTTAAATTAAAAATTCTCAAAAATAGAGCCCAGTAGGCAAGGGCATTCTGGAATTAAAAAAGTCACGGTGTTTACAGTATATGCTGCCCTTCTTAGTACATGATATCACAAATCAAGAAGGCAGTAATCCACGCTTCCCCTGGTCTATTAAGTTTTCATTATCATGAGGCAAGGCATGCACTCCTAGTCCACCTCCCCCTCGCAGATCAGAACCTAGTATTTTCCCGGCAATTAAACGAAACAGCTAAATGGACAATGGTTTTCAACAGCAAATAAAATAAGACAGCCAAACGCAATTTGGTCACCTTCAAAAGTACCTGAATAATCTGATTTGACTGCGCCATGTTCACAACTATTTATCCAAAAAATTAAAAAAAGTGTGTAACTACGCACACACACACACACAAACAAACAAACAAACACGAACATAATGCTTCTGGAATTAGATCTCTGTGGTGTTAGGCGCATCGGGACCCTCAAATGAAATGTTTGCACATCTTAATTGTTCTATGATACTTTTCAAGTGCCACAATGTTGATTATTTTTATGTCAAGTGTTACAATAGAATCCCCTCATCTAAAATACGTAAAGGTGTTTGCATTTCAACCCCCGACTACGTTACTGATTGCTCACAGAATGAACCGTCATCACCTAACGTTTTTCAAGTTCTTCAGTATGTTTCACATTGTGTCAATATAGAGGGTGTGCATTTTCTGCACTAGAAAAATATAATCGATGATATTACTTTTTGTTACAAATTATTTAGGCCTACCCGAAGTTATGTACAAAAACAACTTTCGAGGAAGGCTGCAACATTTAGCGATCCGAACGATGGCATCCTAAAATGTTTACAAAATATGTTTTCCATAGTCGACTACGAAAAAAATACCAAAAATCTGTTATGCTTCAAAATGTCACGTTTAATAACACAGACCATAGCTACAGACAAAAAAACTGACCAAGCAACGTTATTGGAAGAGAAGAATGTGTTTTGAGAAAATCTTTATTGGATGAAACACTGAACTGCATATTTTCGTAGTACAGAAGGAAAAGTTCGTAATACGAAATGTTTACATTCAGCTCAATGCCGAACACAATGGAGGAACAACTCAGAGACGAAAAAACAAAATCTTCGCACGAAAATAAAATCCTTTATAAAAGCAAGCGAAGATTTGAACAAGGCGCAAAAAACTTCAGATCGTTCCGATACTTTTGAGCATGGCCCAAGTGGCTGCTCTGGGCTGTGTTGTGGTTGACTGTTTCACTTTAAGGGCCGCTAAAATACCGCTAAAAACCCGTGATTGGCTGTTTCGTTTATTGGCGGGTAAAATACTTACCTATCTACATCAGTAAATGGTTAATTTCTTCGAATTATTTAGTTTAAAAAAATATATATATTTAGAATCGTAGTGACCATCGATTTGCAGATATCACGTACTCTAAAAATACTGGCGCAGAGTAGGAAATCCTGGCGGACTGCAGCAAATCAGAGATTCACGACCAATGAAAGCCCGAATGTGTATCTAGCAGTGGCCAGGACACTTTCAAATGCATATAAGTCCACGGAAAATTGTGGGTCACACACAAGTAGAGAGTGCTATCTGCGCAAGTGGCATTCTGGTAAGTAGGTGCAAGAACATCAGGTCAGCGCAACGTCATTTAACAAAATTTCTGCGAAACGTCTAATGAACTTAGGTACTACAATTAATCGCTTCCAGGAATACTCAAATTTCTTCAAAGAGGCTCAATGCCGATTTTCCTGTGTAGCAACGGAGTATTTATTTTTCTTGGAACAGATCTTCGGCGTCATTCCCGGTAGTATCTTGCAAATTACAAGATGGAAAATTATCATCCTACTCTGATTAGACGTCTCAAGGTTCTGAAAAGTGTTATAACCGAACATAGCACCCAATAATAATCAAAGGAACGAATTTTTGTAGCTTCTTCTTGAAGCTGTGATCTTTGTAAACAAAAAAAAGTGTTTTTTGTATAACCACTACACCGAGGATCTTTAGGTTAAAACCCATTCTTTTTCTGAGTTCCTAGCTGCAAAAAAAAAAAAAAAAAAAAAAAAAAAAACCTGTACTTAAGCGTTTTGTGAGTAATTGGAAACAAAATCGTTAATTTTATAGCACCTAAAACAGCCTCTTTCGACACGAGCACGTATTTTCCTCTATTTCAGCTTTAAAATATTAAAATGTACCTATTTTTTCAACGTAACATAAACTCTTGTGTTTGCTTACAATAATCGTAGGTGGGAGGTATGTAGGCAATATTTGAAAGAAAAGAAAAAAATGTCTGTATGTCATATAATTCTGGCAAACTGTTTCCACAAAGAAAGATAGTTTAGGCCTTGAACTGACCTCAGATGGGGAAAAAATAAAATTAAAAACACACACACAAGGGGAGAGTTAAAGCTGCCTAGCCGCTGTAGTAAAAAGAACTCGTCGAGTTTTTATTATACAACTGCCAAACTAAACTAATATGTAGTGCACCAATAACGTGTAATGTGTAACATCTTCGTTAGTCAAACTCTATTCTACTTTCAGTGAACCAGTAGTTCAACAGAAGAAAAAGTCGAAAACAGCCAGTTCAAAGTCAACTTGTATAAGAATGTAGTTGTCACAGTTTCTGCATCAGACAACAGTGTAATATTTTAGCTTTTATTTGGTATGATGAAATCGGTGCTAATAGATAATGAAAGCGGGTTGCAAGCTGTGAGCTGTCTGGGGAAGTTAATCGTGGATTACTGGGCAACTGTTTCACCAGGTATCTAGTCTAAGTTTACCAAATTCCCAAACAGACTAACATTAATGATAATCTTTTAATAGTCATACAACAACCGGTAATATATATATATATATATATATATATATATATATATATATATATATAAAAAGCAGAATTTAAATAAAAAGAAAGAAATCAGTTTATATTTGGAAAGTTATTTTTAAGATTGGTCATGAAATTTCAGCATATTAAATTTTATTCGTAACAAGCTGGTGCCTTATTTAGGATGGTGAAAATCTTACGGAACACATCAAATATGGAGCCAAGATTGGGAGTCTGCATACAACACTGCATTCATAGAACAACACACAAAGAACATTGAAACACATGCAAGAGAAAGTTAACCACTACAAACAGATTCAAATTTTTACCCAAAGAAATTACGTTCGAAGCACAATCCTGTCCGTCATGTAATTACCACACACTGGTATACTAAATTCATATTAACTCTTTGTGAAATCTTCGCGAAAGGAATAGCTGAGGGCTACTTTGATGATTACACCACATGCTTCACGTGGTCAACTTGGTTTACACAAAGTGTATAACTCCACAATAATTTCGATAATTAAAATAAATTAGATAAAAAAGTAATTTACAAAAGGAAAACCTCGAACTGGTTGTCAACTTCTTACTGTTAACCTGACGGGTCAAACAGTTATATAAGCACGTGGTACTGGTCTCGCAAAGTACACCCCACGTGGGTTGAACATAAAGAAAATTGCTATATTGCAAAATATTGTCAAGACGAGACGTTATAATCACACAAGCATTTGCACTTAAGATTGATCTTAGTTAGAGTTACTGATCAACACGTGGTTCCACTTTACTCACAAAGTAGTAACAAAGCAACTCCCGGAAAATAATATGAACTTCACACGAGAATTACACTACGCTGCAATTTAAGATAACCTTAGATATTTTAGACCTAACCCGAAATAAAGGTGATTAAATTCTCAGTTAGGCTGAACTTAACAAATCCATTGTCCTACGGACTTAGCAGACACACGCTTAGCCGGAATCTTACCATTTCAGACGCTCGCCACCGCCAGACTGCAACTGCCTACTACCAAGCGTGCTTCCTGAGGGTGGCTCACAAAGACAAACGGAAGGGGCCAGAGGGGCAGCTTCCTATACCAACATGACAACGGACGGACAGGACCATACTAAGGATAGAAACCTCTCTGCTTTAAGAAAGCGTAGCTACCTGTTCCGACGTTGGTCCTACTGTTCTCTAGCAGACAGCCTTGTCTGCTACCCTCAAGCATGCAACTACAAACACATTTGATCATTCATCCTCTCACACAGAAGGGAAGGGGGATGACAGTATCTTATCATATACAGTATATAACCGAAAGCGGATGTAGGTTCCGTATGAGACTGTGTGACATGAATTACATATAAACTGTGTTTTAAAGTGTAGTAGTGTGACAGATCGTTCTTGTTTACGTGTAAAAGTAACACGTTCCACTACTCAGTCTCCTCCCAGATAGTCAGAAACGCCACAGTAAATTTATAAGAGGCATTTATACCGTACAAGACAACAAATTTGAGAAATTAAACATGAAAGGAATCCAACAGAGACCTTTCATAACCCCAACGCTCCGGGAAAAGACTGTGCAGGGAATTTTCTGGCCATGCTAGGACATTCCCAAGCAGGCTTCTCACACCCTACTTAAACCAAAAGTGTAAAGAAAAGGCAAAAGGTCACCAGCTACTTGCTAAAACACAATAATTTCAACAAATCTTTAAAATCTACTAATTTCAAACAAAAAAAAAGAACACAATCTGTGACACCTATTTCAAAGATAGTGTAGACCTAATTCGGTCAGCAAGTAAAAACAATGGTTCCTGTGTCATTAATATGAAAACAATTTCTGGTTGTTACCCTTATGGAGTTCACCAGTATTTGCTCATTGCAAGAGCCAACTGATCACAGGAAAATTTATGACTGTTTATTAACAAGCAAAAGTTATGAAAATAGCAAAGGTGCCACAGCAATTAAAAAAGTACATGAAATAACATCAGTATGATAAAGCAGAACATTACAATGCACAATTCGCAAAAGCAAAAAAAAATGATAAGAGAAAAAACATGTTTTACAAAGTGGTTATCGCAAAAAAAATTCTATATCTTATAAAACTAATAATCTGTAGAATTAAAATAACTTTGTGGCACTAATTTAATCACTCTACTATATTCAGTTAGTTAGCAAACAATGATCACTGTGTTGTTATACTGAAACTACAATTAATTAAGTGATTGTTACCCTTATGGGGTTCCTCACTATAAATATGCCCCATGCAAAGGCTAATCGATCACAGTATAGTCAACATCTAAAAAAAACACCAATAAATAAAACACCTGCAAAATACAAGAGTCAAAGTCTAAAAACAAAACAGAACACCTGCAAAATATAAGAGTCAGTCTAATAAACACCAATAAATCGAATCCCTGCAAAACACACGAGTCAAAGTTTCTGTGACAGAAACACACGTATATGGATTGAACTAAGAACCGTATAATCACTGTTCACTGATACACTCACTAGTTCCACTGTTCCGAGGCACAATATAAGGGGAGGGGGAGGGTTCGTCGCCGCAGCTGTCAGTAGGGATTTTTGTCCATCTGTTGCGTGCGATCCCGCCGTCTCTGCCCTCTCATGAAGTTTCTCTTGGTGGTCTGTGTCACGTACATCTCGATTTGGTTCCATGTTTCTGTTGTCAAATTCGTGCGGTATCCTCGATTGACACGCCAGGTTGATATTCTTGGGCAAGGATGACACTTAATGGCTCTTCTTTTGTGCCACCCTTAGCGACCAGAGAACATCGAACCATGATTTACTGTCGCTTGACAGTAGGCATCCATCAGGAAATGTTGATAGGCGTCGTTGAAGTCTGCCAGTTTCTCTGGACAGTACCTGTCAAAAGGCTCCACGCCCCTTGTGTTGTTTCTCCGCGGCCGTCTCGTCACGGTCGCGTGCGTGTGGTGCGTTGCCAGCAGATGGATTTCCGCGCGGTGGACCCCTCGCCCATCTCAGGTCATCCCCTTCAGGAAGAGTCGCACGGGGCGGCCGCCCATTAGCTCCAGGTACAAGGGAAAGTGTTTACCGCGTGCCCTTCTTTTGTGGTCGACCGTGCTCCCAAAGTGGCCCGGTTGACAGCGTCCCCCGCCGGGAAACCCGCCAGTTTACAACTAGTCCGGCTGCTCCCGCTGTCTCGTAAGAGTTTAGCCGGTTCGCTTTCACGTTCTCAACTGCATTCACAGAAAATTTTTTTATCGTAGTTATGTGATTACACAATGTCATACATAATACCACTTAGTATTGTCTTTCACAATTTTTAAGAACAAACGTGAGACTTAATTTTTTTAATAAAAAAAATTAGATGAATCGACAATATAAAATAAAATTTAAATGACTTGACAATGTAAAAAAAATAAAAGTGAAATGACTTGACAATGTAAAAATAAAAATTAAATGAACTGACAATGTAATATTTAAATCCACATCACTAATGTGGTTCACTTACGTTTTAATAAATCAAATGCTACTTATTAATTCACTAAAATGAATAGGATTATCCCTTGTGCAAGTATAGGTCAGGACAGCATAGGGTTCACATGTTATTTACACACACACACACACATGCACATCTGTTGTCTATTCTACAAGCTAACTACCCATAAACATGCATTACTCATAATTCTACTTCTATCCACTACTAGTGAAGCCAATAAGCTACTTCAATGCTATTTCAACACCGTGTATATACCACTACAACATTGTTCTAATTCGTCCTCTTCTTGACGCTCGCGGCATACGTCTTGTCACATGATAAATATGGAGAAACTTTCCTTAAACATACACATTAAAAAGAACAATGGTTATTTACACGCAAAAACATTTATACCAGTTGACACAACTGATAAGACACTCGCAACTATACATTTATTATACTCATATATTCACACATAAAACAGTAAGACAATTTCATCTAAAATTACGTTATCACCAGAATTAATCACACAGATGGCTCTGAGAACGGTAAAGATGTCTGCACTATACAGGTTATACTACATTTTCTTACCCATTTTGCTGCGATTTCGTTCCTTCTTTAAGTTACCTTTCGCTTCCAAATCAGTTATTTCGCCTGTGGTGGTTATTCTGGACTCATTTCTCATGAATGGCAAAATTGTGGTCTCCTCTATTCTGTAAAACAGTTTCATCTTAACATATTGAACTTACAACAGACACAAAAGATCCGAATCCTCCTGTAGTTTAAGTGACAAATGTTTTGCTTCATCCTTATTACCTTAAACCAAGCTTTCCTTCGTCCCATAATCAAAATTATTTAATCATCCTCTACCTTCAAGAGGGAAACTTCCTCAGTACAAATCATATAGGCTGCAGTGCATCCCGCACCAGCGAAAACAGTAAGCTGTAATGCTCACAGCATCAGCAAAGCACATAAACGTCGCTTTTCTGGGACAAGTATTAACGCAGAATAATTTTTTAGGCTCTGGCTCAACATCAGTGAAGACTACAAAAAGGATCCATATTTCCGTTCCATTCTCCATTTGCTGGAAAACTGCTCGTATTTGACTACCACAATAATATTTCAGGGCCACGTAAATTACACAAACCACAATTCTTCTTTCACCTTGAAGGGAATCAATATACTTACGAAATCCACAGACAGCACTTTACGTACTCAGCTATAAAGAACCAAAAGGACATCTATCATCAATATTAACATATCATCGCATATTGGGAAGCCAATGGTTAAACAATCGTATTATCGCATCCTGTTTTCAAGATTCCAAACTTACTCATTCCTTTCTCAGAGTTCTCCTATCTTAAAATATTCATACAGCACGCATACTATAGTAAAAGATCCTCATTGATACTGACGGATATAGAATAGTAATAGATAGATAGTAGCACTGAAAGCAGAAAATCGGAAACAAGGCTACTAACAGCTGGGGACCTGGGTTTGCCAGACCCATAATACCCACAGATCGGATATTCCCCTGAGTTTTTGCACTAATTCAGCAACGATCTTGCTTCTCTCAGGAGCGACTCTTTTCAATTTACACAAAAAATACATAAACAGCATTTCACTCGTTCACAAAGAAACCTTTTATCTTCACGTTTGACTCAAACTAAATCCTAATTGCACAAGGAGAGAAAAAAAACTTAAAATATCACTTCAATCAATCACATAGAAGCATCTTTATCATTAATTTTTAGCAACATATTATTCAAAATGCATACGCCACAAATTTAAACTAATCAATTCATTCTCCTCTCTATAAATCCTATGTACTCATTTGCCATGTCGCTCATTTGTTCCGATTTGGCGCCTTCTGGGCAGATCATTTGTCATTGCCGGTTTCGCTCATTTCCATTTACTGGATTATGTCTAGGAATGGCCGGCCGAATTTCAACATTATGTGGGGCTCCGCCTACAATCCTACTCCCACCGTGTTCATCGTAGTAACGATGCTGGTTGCCGTACCTGTTGCGTTCACGATCTTGTCCACGTCCTCGATCATTTCTGTTGTTCCACCTGTGCTCGCGAGTGTTACCCCTGTTTCTATACGGCCGGTCCCGATTATTGATCCGTTCGCGTCGCGACGACCGGTCACGCCGTTGATTAGTACTACGGCCTGACTGCGATCGTGCTGCTGTGCCCCGTATTAACTTTGTGCCTGATTAGGCGGGCATTCTGCTGTATTATATTCCAATTCTTGGAGAAGTGTTTTAAACGTTTCCACGTCCTCTTTGCATCGTCCCGCAAGAATGACGTGGCGCAAGTGCATCGGCAATTTGGTGATGCATATCCTAATTAGTTCCGCAGGCCCGTATGGGTCGTATAAAAATTGATTTTCCTGCAGCATGTGATCGAATAGGCATGCAGGGCTGCCGAAACCAGATTGGTTCAGCTCGTGAACAGCTAAACTGTTGTCCACTATTGTGTTGCTAACGGACGTGGGACAATCCGTTTCCGCCTCTTGGACCCTCGAGAGTACCTGCTGGTGTTCCCTTTGGCGTTCTTCTCTCAGCGCTTGGAAATTCCTAAGTAGCTGTTCTTCGCTCTCTTTAGATTCGGCATCGCCACTCCGCTTGCCCTGTTCTACGGCTTGCGGACGGTCATCGATTTGTTCAAATGTATGGCCTAATTCTTGGATCGATTTTTCTGATTTCTGCGTCATTTGTTCGCCTGGCTCTCGGATCGATTTTTCAAATGTATGTGTCATTTGTTCGCCTAGCTCGCGGATCGATTTTTCAAATGTATGCGTCATTTGTTCGCCTAGCTCGTGGATCGATTTTTCAAATGATTCTTTATTTTGTTGCAATAAGGCTTTCATCATCCCCCATGAACCATGGACCTTGCCGTTGGTGGGGAGGCTTGCGTGCCTCAGCGATACAGATGGCTGTACTGTAGGTGCAACCACAACGGAGGGGTATCTGTTGAGAGGCCAGACAAACGTGTGGTTCCTGAAGAGGGGCAGCAGCCTTTTCAGTAGTTGCAGGGGCAACAGTCTGGAAGATTGACTGATCTGGCCTTGTAACATTAACCAAAACGGCCTTGCTGTGCTGGTACTGCGAACAGCTGAAAGCAAGGGGAAACTACAGCCGTAATTATTCCCGACGACATGCAGCTTTACATGCAGCTTTACTGTATGATTACATGATGATGGCGTCCTCTTGGGTAAAATATTCCGGAGGTAAAATAGTCCCCCATTCGGATCTCCGGGCGGGGACTACTCAAGAGGACGTCGTTATCAGGAGAAAGAAAACTGGCATTCTATGGATCGGAGCGTGGAATGTCAGATCCCTTAATCGGGCAGGTAGGTTAGAAAATTTAAAAAGGGAAATGGATAGGTTAAAGTTAGATATAGTGGGAATTAGTGAAGTTCGGTGGCAGGAGGAACAAGACTTTTGGTCAGGTGATTACAGGGTTATAAATACAAAATCAAATAGGGGTAATGCAGGAGTAGGTTTAATAATGAATAAAAAAATAGGAGTGCGGGTTAGCTACTACAAACAGCATAGTGAACGCATTATTGTGGCCAAGATAGACACAAAGCCCATGCCTACTACAGTAGTACAAGTTTATATGCCAACTAGCTCTGCAGATGATGAAGAAATTGATGAAATGTATGACGAGATAAAATAAATTATTCAGGTAGTGAAGGGAGACGAAAATTTAATAGTCATGGGTGACTGGAATTCGTCAGTAGGAAAAGGGAGAGAAGGAAACATAGTAGGTGAATATGGATTGGGGGGAAGAAATGAAAGAGGAAGCCGCCTTGTAGAATTTTGCACAGAGCATAACTTAATCATAGCTAACACTTGGTTCAAGAATCATAAAAGAAGGTTGTATACCTGGAAGAATCCTGGAGATATTAATAGGTATCAGATAGATTATATAATGGTAAGACAGAGATTTAGGAACCAGGTTTTAAATTGTAAGACATTTCCAGGGGCAGATGTGGATTCTGACCACAATCTATTGGTTATGAACTGCAGATTGAAACTGAAGAAACTGCAAAAAGGTGGAAATTTAAGGAGATGGGACCTGGATAAACTGAAAGAACCAGAGGTTGTAGAGAGTTTCAGGGAGAGCATAAGGGAACAATTGACAGGAATGGGGGAAAGAAATACAGTAGAAGAAGAATGGGTAGCTCTGAGGGATGAAGTAGTGAAGGCAGCAGACGATCAAGTAGGTAAAAAGACGAGGGCTAATAGAAATCCTTGGGTAACAGAAGAAATATTGAATTTAATTGATGAAAGGAGAAAATATAAAAATGCAGTAAATGAAACAGGCAAAAGGGAATACAAACGTCTCAAAAATGAGATCGACAGAAAGTGCAAAATGGCTAAGCAGGGATGGCTAGAGGACAAATGTAAGGATGTAGAGGCTTGTCTCACTAGGGGTAAGATAGATACTGCCTACAGGAAAATTAAAGAGACCTTTGGAGATAAGAGAACCACTTGTATGAATATCAAGAGCTCAGATGGCAACCCAGTTCTAAGCAAAGAAGGGAAGGCAGAAAGGTGGAAGGAGTATATAGAGGGTTTATACAAGGGCGATGTACTTGAGGACAATATTATGGAAATGGAAGAGGATGTAGATGAAGATGAAATGGGAGATAAGATACTGCGTGAAGAGTTTGACAGAGCACTGAAAGACCTGAATCGAAACAAGGCCCCGGGAGTAGACAACATTCCATTAGAACTACTGATGGCCTTGGGAGAGCCAGTCATGACAAAACTCTACCATCTGGTGAGCAAGATGTATGAGACAGGCGAAATACCCTCAGACTTCAAGAAGAATATAATAATTCCAATCACAAAGAAAGCAGGTGTTGACAGATGTGAAAATTACCGAACTATCAGTTTAATAAGTCACAGCTGCAAAATACTAACGCGAATTCTTTACAGACGAATGGAAAAACTGGTAGAAGCGGACCTCGGGGAAGATCAGTTTGGATTCTGTAGAAATGTTGGAACACGTGAGGCAATACTAACCTTACGACTTATCTTAGAAGAAAGATTAAGAAAAGGCAAACCTACGTTTCTAGCATTTGTAGACTTAGAGAAAGCTTTTGACAACGTTAACTGGAATACTCTCTTTCAAATTCTGAAGGTGGCAGGGGTAAAATACAGGGAGCGAAAGGCTATTTACAATTTGTACAGAAACCAGATGGCAGTTATAAGAGTCGAGGGGCATGAAAGGGAAGCAGTGGTTGGGAAAGGAGTGAGACAGGGTTGTAGCCTCTCCCCGATGTTACTCAATCTGTATATTGAGCAAGCAGTAAAGGAAACAAAAGATAAATTTGGAGTAGGTATAAAAATTCATGGAGAAGAAGTAAAAACTTTGAGGTTCGCCGATAACATTGTAATTCTGTCAGAGACAGCAAAGGACTTGGAAGAGCAGTTGAACGGAATGGACAGTGTCTTGAAAGGAGGATATAAGATGAACATCAACAAAAGCAAAACGAGGATAATGGAATGTAGTCAAATTAAATCGGGTGATGCTGAGGGGATTAGATTAGGAAATGAGACACTTAAAGTAGTAAAGGAGTTTTGCTATTTAGGGAGTAAAATAACTGATGATGGTCGAAGTAGAGAGGATATAAAATGTAGACTGGCAATGGCAAGGAAATCGTTTCTGAAGAAGAGAAATTTGTTAACATCGAGTATAGATTTAAGTGTCAGGAAGTCGTTTCTGAAAGTATTTGTATGGAATGTAGCCATGTATGGAAGTGAAACGTGGACGATAACCAGTTTGGACAAGAAGAGAATAGAAGCTTTCGAAATGTGGTGCTACAGAAGAATGCTGAAGATAAGGTGGGTAGATCACGTAACTAATGAGGAGGTATTGAATAGGATTGGGGAGAAGAGACGTTTGTGGCACAACTTGACTAGAAGAAGGGATCGGTTGGTAGGAGATGTTTTGAGGCATCAAGGGATCACAAATTTACCATTGGAGGGCAGCGTGGAGGGTAAAAATCGCAGAGGGAGACCAAGAGATCAATACACTAAGCAGATTCAGAAGGATGTAGGTTGCAGTAGGTACTGGGAGATGAAGAAGCTTGCACAGGATAGAGTAGCATGGAGAGCTGCATCAAACCAGTCTCAGGACTGAAGACCACAACAACAACAACAACAAGGGTTTCATGAGTTCTGCCAAATCAATTTGGTTAGTAGGAGGCAAATTTATTTCTGGCTCTGCTGTGAGCCCGTTCGTCCTGTTTTGCATTTCGTCTGAAGTATTCCCCATTGCATTTTCGGAACCGCCCGACGCGTTAATATTGGAAATCAAATTTTCCCCTTGGTTCATGTTGCTTAAGTTGTCGGACCGCTTACTTTATCTTGGTTACGTGTCTGCATTAGTGCAATTTATACCCGGTACGCGACACACTAATCAAAATAAATGTGTCCCCCAAAAATTACGACAGTCACACGAAAGATCCCCAACCTAGTACGCACTTTTTCACACGCAAAACAAATTTTTATCTTTGATCGAAACAGTGCAATGTACAAGCGAGAACAAAAAACACACACACATATAAAACACACACATATAAAACACACAAATATAGAAAACAAAACAAGACAAACAACGCAACGCCGATCAACAACGCCGTGAATCTTTTGAAAGTCTGCTGGAAGTTAATCGTGGATTACTGGGCAACTGTTTCACCAGGTATCTAGTCTAAGTTTACCAAATTCCCAAACAGACTAACATTAATGATAATCTTTTAATAGTCATACAACAACCGGTAATATATATATAAAAAGGAGAATTTAAATAAAAAGAAAGAAATCAGTTTATATTTGGAAAGTTATTTTTAAGATTGGTCATGAAATTTCAGCATATTAAATTTTATTCGTAACAAGCTGGTGCCTTATTTAGGATGGTGAAAATCTTACGGAACACATCAAATATGGAGCCAAGATTGGGAGTCTGCATACAACACTGCATTCATATAACAACACACAAAGAACGTTGAAACGCATGCAAGAGAAAGTTAACCACTACAAACAGATTCAAATTTTTACCCAAAGAAATTACGTTCGAAGCACAATCCTGTCCGTCATGTAATTACCACACACTGGTATACTAAATTCATATTAACTCTTTGTGAAATCTTCGCGAAAGGAATAGCTGAGGGCTACTTTGATGATTACACCACATGCTTCACGTGGTCAACTTGGTTTACACAAAGCGTATAACTCCACAATAATTTCGATAATTAAAATAAATTAGATAAAAAAGTAATATACTAAAGGAAAACCTCGAACTGGTTGTTAAATTCTTACTGTAAACCTGACGGGTCAAACAGTTATATAAGCACGTGGTACTGGTCTCGCAAAGTCCACCTCACATGGGTTGAACATAAAGAAAAGTTGCTATATTGCAAAATATTGTCAAGACGAGACGTTATAATCACACAAGCATTTGCACTTAAGATTGATCTTAGTTAGAGTTACTGATCATCACGTGGTTCCACTTTACTCACAAAGTAGTAACAAAGCAACTCCCGGAAAATAATATGAACTTCACACGAGAATTACACTACGCTGCAATTTAAGATAACCTTAGATATTTTAGACCTAACCCGAAATAAAGGTGATTAAATTCTCAGTTAGGCTGAACTTAACAAATCCATTGTCCTACGGACTTAGCAGACACGCGCTTAGCCGGAGATCTTACCATTTCAGACGCTCGCCACCGCCAGACTGCAACTGCCTACTACCAAGCGTGCTTCCTGAGGGTGGCTCACAAAGACAAACGGAAGGGGCCAGAGGGGCAGCTTCCTATACCAACATGACAACGGACGGACAGGACCATACTAAGGATAGAAACCTCTCTGCTTTAAGAAAGCGTAGCTACCTGTTCCGACGTTGGTCCTACTGTTCTCTAGCAGACAGCTTTGTCTGCTACCCTCAAGCATGCAACTACAAACACATTTGATCATTCATCCTCTCACACAGAAGGGAAGGGGGATGACAGTATCTTATCATATACAGTATATAACAGAAAGCGGATGTAGGTTCCGTATGAGACTGTGTGACATGAATTACATACAAACTGTGTTTTAAAGTGTAGTAGTGTGACAGATCGTTCTTGTTTACGTGTAAAAGTAACACGTTCCACTACTCAGTCTCCTCCCAGATAGTCAGAAACGCCACAGTAAATTTATAAGAGGAATTTATACCGTAAAAGACAACAAATTTGAGAAATTAAACATGAAAGGAATCCAACGGAGACCTTTCAACAGATGGAAAAATTATATTTGCCGATCATGAAACAAACATGTTAGTTGTTATGTTCTTATGTTTCTTAATTTTTCCTGCCATTTCGAAACAGAATTTCTTCTCATATCTTTCGAAGGCAGAAATTTTAAGAAGCAGATTATTTTCTAAGTATTGTTTAAAAATATAGTAAGAGGCACTGGGACTCAATTGTTCACTTTTATCATATATTTTTCAAGTTTCTGAATCAATTTAGCTATATGAAGGAAAAGTAAACAATGTGAAAATGTCGTGCCTGTAGGACAAAGCATAAAAGTTTTTAAAATGAGGCACCAAGTTTAGATTTTTTTTATTTTGATTTATAACAGAAGTCTATTCGGTGACAGGATAGTTGGAAAGCTGAAACTGGTACACTGTATTTTATTTTTTATTTTATTATTTTGCCCCTTAACAATACCAAATACTTTTTACACTTACTTCTATATAGCAACTTTTCACCGTCTTTTATTAGGTTTGGAGCTGTAAAAGGTCCTGCTTAACCCAGTATACAGATACAGCTTACATAAGGCAAATGCAGAACGAAAATCAAACTCGAAGCAAACGCTTTTAACAAAGCCACTGAAAAAAACAGTTCTTCAGTTACTTGTGTCATACTGTTGTGGCAGCAAACATCCCTTTTCGAAATCTAGAAAATCTGGTTTTAAAACATTCTCTTGAGAAGTACTGTGGTCAATATTGAAAGGGTACAGTACCACCCGACATTGAAAATAGGTACAACTTACTTCATTATTCTTGTCACAACAACACATTTTTTTTGTAAAACTAACTCAATTTCAATTAATACAGCGAAGCCGGATACCAGTGTGGGAAAGAATGGCAATTTATTTATTTAATTGATCACATGTGCACTCCCACAAAATAAATCCCTACATCCAGTTTGGTGAGATCTGTGAAATGAATGAATGTATGGTCGTCTGCTAACCGCAGGTAGTGAATGTGAATATATGATCATCTTTGAGTCGATCCTTTGACCACCTTTGGTGGGACCAAAGAGATGAAATTTACCAGAGCTTTGAGCGCCTGAAATGTGGCTGACCAATAGGGTAGCAAGGTGCCTCCCCACTTCGACAAAGGTGTGAGAGGACCTAGAGAACGGCCATGTTTCAGCACTCTGCCGCTGGATCTTGTGCTGTTAAGACCTGTTTTAGTTGTGCTCCGTAATGACGAAAGAGTGGAGACATGGTATGCATGTGGAATATTTAAGAGTAGTTTGAAATAATAATTTCTCTATCACAGGAACTTTTGTGGGGAGAATTAAATGTCAGGCAGGTAATATTAATGGGATTGTAGTAATCTTCGGAAGTGAACAACGGTCACAATGAAACCACGTGTAGCAATAAGTTGAAATACTTCCGTGTGCTTAAGTTAAGCTGAATTACTAGCGTGTGTACAATAAGTTGAAATATTTAAGAAATAGCGTGTGTACCATGAGCTGAAATATTTAAGAAATGGCGTGTGCAGGACTTGAAATTAGAGACGAGTACTTCCACGTGGTGAGTACTGTGTGAGTCTCAATCTGTGTATGAGACAAAAGATAAAGAGAAGTACTCGTCCATGGTATCAGTTGAGGACTCGCGTGTGTGATGATTATGTTCTTAATGTTAAATTGCGTGATATGATTCCGTGTGACGCTAAATTTTAACTCTGAGAGAGAATCAAGGTGAGTCGGCCGTCTATCCAGCAACGCCACTTGGCTTGCATTGCACAGGAAGACGTGCATATATCTCCAGAGTTCATAGCAGGAAAGTAGAATTACAAAGTGGGGCAGTGTCGTGTGAAACTGGGATAAATATTAATTGAAGTGGGAAAGCTGAAAGTGATAATGTTGTAACCATTCTCTGTGTTGTATTTCATATTGTTGTGTGGTGTATGTCATGTAATTTGGGTATGTGTGGTTTGCATGGGAGAGTAGCAAGGTAGTTTCAAAAGATTAGCGGGTTATGCATGTTCCTTCGGTACCGCTCGGTCTGGAGGAAAGTTTCGTGATGATGATTGTGAGAGTCGAAGTGTGAGAAATAATAAAAGATCCACCATCCTATCCAGAAAGTGCACTGTAGCGTTAAATAAATTACGAGACCATAATATAAAGATTCACTAATGTAAAGCCATGCCCACTGGGCGGAATTTCTCATATGTTATTGTTGTAGGTTATAGAATTTGTGTGTTTAGGTTAGAGAATTTATCGGAATAAATGAGATAGTGAAAAGAAAAAGATTGGTGGACTTTTCCTTCGAATTGTATGTTGTCATAATGAACCGAATTTATAATATGTGCGCCATTCATATTCAGTGCGGTGGCCACGTGTTGACAAAAGCCGTTAAATAAAAGACAAAAAGTAAATGTGGTATTGCCAGTGCGTAGTGTACAGTCAGAGTTCTGTAAATTACTGATAGTCAGATGCGTGTTTCCGTTGCGTATTATTCATACAGGAGGATAATTTGTAACTAAATAGTAAGATACGAGAGTTCATGTTACTCGATAAATTAAGAATGAATCCACTCGCTTAGCAGACCACTCATCTTGCAGGCCTGACTGCTTGATGCTACAGTATGAGCAAGGCATGTGGGTGCCTCTCAATATGTTTCAGCAGAGTCAACGGTGCGTAAAAATTGTGTGGGTTCTGCAGAATCAGAAAAGAAACTGAGGCGTCCTGCATACGTATTTCTATTGATGAAATTACTGACTGTCTTCACGGGTACAGTGCAAATCTAATTGTTGGCAAGTTCGATCCAGATGAGCCGTCAAGGGATTATTTGATTTGTTGAGAACCACCCCCAAAGACACCAGCACAAAACTGCACACATTGTCAGCAACGGACAGAAGGTGCTGTATGCAAATACCTTTGAAGGTAGAATATTATTAGCCCTTCACAGAGCAGCTACACATACGGTTGCAGCGTTTCAATTACTTAATGTATTCTACCCTGTGATGCTGCATGTAACTTGTGTAGAGCATAGTATCAATCGTCTAGAAGAGTAAGTAAGGCTATAATTACCTATGATAAACAAATTAATCTCCACTGTAAATAAAGTTTTTGTTAGAATACCACCAAGAATACTGGCATTCAAAGAACAACTTCCAGATGTCCCTTTGTCACTTTAAGCTTTTACTACCCACTGGGGCACGAAGTTAGCAGCAGCGGAATACTACACTGAGCATCTTCCAGCAGTCCAGAATGTAACTGAAAATCTACCAGAGGATGCCGCCTCTGTAAGTACAACAAAGCAATCACTCAAAGATTCCTGAATCCACCAGGACTTCGCAAGGCCGTTCATTTATGGCAACAATTACTTCAGAATCAAAAGGCTCAGTGGTACCTATCTACGAGATCATCACTTTATTGGAAGAATTTAAAACGAAAATTAATGAAGCGCCTGGTGAAGTTGGAGAAAAAAATATCGAAAGAAATGCAAAAGGTTTTGCATAACCACACCGTCATGAAGGACTTGTGCGCTGCAGCATACATAACTTTTGGAGACTCCACCTGTTCTGATCGCAACATTCCTGTCCGACATGTGCCGAAAGTGAAGTGCACGCGTGTCACATCGAGTGATGCAGAACGCTGTTTTACAGCATATCAATTAATACTGACGGACAAACGCCGTAGGTTTTTTTTCTGGAAAACCATGAAACGGTTTTTGTTATTTACTGTGAAGTCAAATACGATATGAATGTTTGAAACAACTACTTTATCCGCTATTTATTAAATTCCATATTTCACGCATTTCAACATATGGCGGCAGATGTTTTACACTGCATTTTTATATTGGGCAAACTAAAAAGGATTGAGATCAGTTTGAACATTAAATTAATATAATATTTGATGTGTTGTTGTGTAACTATGCATATTTTTATTTTCCTTGTTTTTATTAAATAAAAATGTGCTCATATGTCAACACTGTGGATTTTACATTACGTTTAGTTTTTCTGTATAATACTTTTAGGGCCTGTTCTAGGTTTTATATAGCCTAAATGAGGTACTGGAAGAGCCTATTTTAGGCGCGTGAAATGCACCTTTTACTACCTAAAAAACTGCATTCTAATAACCACCAAAAAAATCTTTATTATTCTGTAACTAGTTCCGACAGCACATCATCATATGCTAGACTTTACAATTATAAAATGGAGTGCACCACATATTAACAATTTTAAAATATGTTATATTTCTATTTCACGTTGTGAACATCAGAGATCCTAGAACTTGTAAGTTCATAGTTCTCATTACTGTATTGGTGAACCACACTTACTTATTAATATAAACATTTGAGCGTTATTTCAATCATACGTTAAAGATTTCCTTTGATCCTACTTCCAAAGCATTGATAACTTATGATACCAAGAGTGTATCAAACCTACGAATCACTGCTAAACATCATATTCAAAATAGTGTTTCGGCATTCTGATCAGATTCTCAAACGCACGTATTCCGCAGCAGTTCACGAGCTAACATTTCGAAAACAGTTGGCTCAATTAAAAATTAATGTATCCAAGTAGCTCGTTTTATGTTATTCTTGCTGACTTAGTCCCTTCTGGAATTTAAAAATCGGAGAGTTCAATTCACTGTCACTTAGTCACTTTCGTCCATTTCACAGTACCGTGACCCGTATGAACACTATCGGCCGTGAAATACTCTAGTAAGACATAGCATTTTGAACACTCCCCCTGCGAAGTTAGATGTGACCACGTGGCGTTGCAGACGCGGTAAGGAAAGTACAGGGTGTCCATAAATTATCTTTACAACTTAAGGCTTTAATATCGTTAAAAATATCCAAACGGTTTTCAACATGTGATAAGATAACTCATGACGTTTTGATTCCTCATTCATAAACATCAATGTGTCCACCCTTAGTGGTGCGAATAACATCAAGTCGGAATTCCATTTCTCTCCACTTACGATTCAATATGTCCAAGGTGACGTATTCAAATGGATTGTGCATGCATGCCTTCAACCTCGGTTCGGTACACCAGGTCCTTTACAAAACCCCACAGCAAGAAGTCTAGGAATGTGAAGTCAGACGATCGTGGCGGCCATCAAATTGGGTCATCTGGTCCAATCCACCTATCCGGAAACTTTCATCTGGAAATTAACGACATTTAGGAACCAGTGGGTTGGTGCTCCATCCAGGTGGAATATGACATCACGTTGAAGATGTTCCAATGGTGGCACAGAAAACCCTTCTAAGATGTCCAAGTAAACACCACCACTGACGGCAGACTCAGTAAAAAGGAATGGGTCAATGACGCAATTATGCACCAGACCACACCAATCATTGACCTGCGGACTGTCTTTTCCATTTTACGTGTAACATCAGGATGCTGTGAACCCCATATATGACATTATGACGATTCAGTTTACCGGAAACATGGAAAGTTGTGTCCTCGGAGAAAGACATCTTTTCCAAAATGTCATTGTTTGCGTCAATCTTGTAGACTGTTCGTGTTGAGGTTTGCCCGTAGTCTTTAATGCCTGAAGCAGCTGTACCTAGTAGGGATATAGCCATAACCTTTCTTGCAAGACATTGTGCAATAATGATTGTCTCATTTCCATCTCTCTGGCCGCTGTACGCACCAATTTCGTCGGACTCCTTGCAGACGCCTGTCGTACCTTGTCCACGTTACTGCCTAAAACAGATGGGCGACCCACCCCCTTTTTATGGAGAAAACAACTGTTTTCATAAATGACGTACGCCAAACCCGAATAGTTGGTCGGAACGGTGATTGTCTTCCATACCGTGTTAGAAAGTTTCGTTGCATTTGGCATCGGACAGTCCCAGGACACACACTCCTGTGTCGTCCACATTTTATTAGGTTTTCAAATCCAACTTTGCGTCAAAATTGCGTCACCTGGAAAGTAAGAAAACTTTATGAGTTATGACGTGTTGAAAACCATTTGTTAATATCTTTAACGATTTTTAAGTTATTAAAGTCTTAAGTTGTAAAGAGAATTTATGGACACCTTGTACGTAAGCGGAGCGTAGATGAATGGAGGGTCCTTCTAGTGATGATACGGGTCGCAAATGGGGAACTCCGATGACATAAGTAACTTTGACAAACGAGCAGATTGTTATGGCCCAGATATGGAAATCAGCATTTAGGCAACGCCTGTTAGCGTACTACCGTCGTGGCCATCTATAGAAAGTGGTTGAAGGGTGGTGAAACCAGAAATGGGCGACAAGTTGCTGGACGTCCACGCCTCATTACGGAACGTGAAGGTCGGTTGCATCTCCGCTCTGTAATGCAGAATAGGCGGCAATCTGTGGCAGAACTGACGACACGGTTCACTGCTCGTGTAGGCACAAGCGTCTTGGAGCACGCCGTTCAGAGCACATTGGTGGACATGGGTCTACTGATAATCTCTTTATTCACTGCCTTCAGAGATTGTTTCGTAAGATCAGCTCTTCAAAATCTTATTTTCTTCTCATAGCTAGGAAATTATTCCTGATCTTTCCTTCAGAATTGTTTTATACTACTTTTTAGAATTTTATTGGTAATTTTATTTAACAACTTTCTTTTAAAACCGTTGATTATTCCACAAGCCTTAAAGCTTCTATCTGTTTTGGCAAACCTCTCTGATTCCATAACTCTTCGTTTTTACAGCTATTACATTTTTTTAAGATTTAGTTTCCTTTATTTGTACCCAGGGAGGGTAGATCGGTTTCAATTTACTAATAATGCGATATTTTTTCCTTAAACAATCATATTTCTCTTTCATAATACAGTCAAATGTTTATGCATTACGAGGGCTGACAACTCTCTGATAAGTGGACTAAATATCAATAAAACAAATAAAAGTATACCGGTACCACTAAAGGCCACCGGCACTTAAACTCTGCCGTTTAACAGTTTAGGTTATAAAGTTGCCTCGGGTGGCGGACCAACATATCGTGAAAATTAAAGAAGCTGATTAAAGCCATTTAGCCAAGTGGTTCAATGTCTTTTTTTTTTTTTCAATTCCAGTGAAGACATATTCTGACCTTGCAATCTGAGTCGCAAATTAAATTGATCACCAACTGCTGTTACCATATAACGTTCTGCCCACTTGTACACAGTATCTGTCAAAAGAATTATCTACGAATGAAATGAATCTACAGTCTCACACATTGCTCACAAATCCTCAACAATACCTGTAACTTTTTTATGAGAACTATTTTCTTATCCTTAGCTATCGTTTGTGTCAGTGTTATACGTAAATCTGAACAGCGCGAGCGATGTACTTATGTAAACGCTATCTGACAAAAAGAGTAGCAAAGTCCAACTGTAATTTTGTAGCGGTATTCTAATTAACTTTTACCTGGAATAATTAGAAACCTAAAACTGTATACTAAATCAGCTGTCCTGTGAAATGTTGTTTTGCGCTGCGCGGTGAACAATGGTACAATGCGTGACGTCACAGTACATATCTTCCAATTCCAACACACAAAGCTAACACAGTAAAAATCCTGCGAAAAATTACGAAATAAACTTTGAAATAAAAACTGATCAAAATGTTTCTGTCAAAACGCCCTGTAAATTTATCTACCCAACCTGACAAAATAAATTTCCGAACAGTAAATGACATACACGCAAATACGTAACACTGCACTATAAGACTGAAAATGTACGACAAAGAAATGAAATCTGAACTGAACATTACCAAAACTGAGCCTGAAGATAATTCTGAAGTGCAGTGCCTAACTAAGAATGATTTTGTTGTGTCCTAACAGTGAAGCTGAATTGGCCCCAACAAATTGTCGTGACTTGCCTTGTGGCAACGGAAACTCGGTACTGCCCGAAAGTGATGAACATTAAAATACAGCGCCGCAGCAAACCCGCTAAAGAAAAACCTTGCCGAGTGGAATGCAAGGAAAAACAGCTCTGCTAAGCACGTTATGTTTGGAATAGTGGTCCTGGTGGATTCAGGAATCTTTGAGTGACTGCATTGTTGTACTTACAGAGGCGGCATCCTCTGGTAGATTTTCGGTTACATTCTGGAGTGCTGGAAGATGCTCAGTGTAGTATTCCGCTGCTGCTAACTTCGTGCCCCAATGGGTAGTAAAAGCTTAAAGTGGCAAAGGGACATCTGGAAGTTGTTCTTTGAATGCCAGTATTCTTGGTGGTATTCTAACAAAAACTTTATTTACAGTGGCGATTAATTTATTTATCATAGGGAATTATAGCCTTACTTACTCTTCTAGACGATTGATACTATGCTCTACACATGTTACATGCAGCATCACAGGGAGATTAATCTCCATTGCATGATGTAATTTAGATTTTTTACTTCTGATGAAGGTATATTTATATGTACCGAAACCTTGGTCAAGAATTTTAATAAAATTTTTATCCTGCAACTGTTTTGGCTGTCATCCTTTATCGTGAAGAAACATAAGAATGAGAGGTTTACAGCCGGCCGAAGTGGCCGTGCGGTTAAAGGCGCTGCAGTCTGGAACCGCAAGACCGCTACGGTCGCAGGTTCGAATCCTGCCTCGGGCATGGATGTTTGTGATGTCCTTAGGTTAGTTAGGTTTAACTAGTTCTAAGTTCTAGAGGACTAATGACCTCAGCAGTTGAGTCCCATAGTGCTCAGAGCCATTTGAACCATTTTTGAGAGGTTTACTTACATATTATCAGGCTACAAAAACTTTAAAGGATAAAAAAACTTCCTTCATCAAAACCTAGCAATTATAAATTGACGTCCAATGTCAGTCAATGAAACCTATGCCTAAATGGGGTATAAGCTGTCACACTGCGAGATTTCTTTTTCTTTCCGTGGAAACAGTTTCTAGCCGAGAGGTGGCGCTAGTGTGGGGGCGTTGTCTTAAGGAAAGAGGATCCTCTCCTGTACTTAATTGGCCCTATCAGCTGACTCTGTAGCGCGATGATCTGGTTTTTATGACTCCAGATTATGGCAAATGGCTCTGAGCACTATGGGGCTTAACATCTAAGGTCATCAATCCCCTAGAACTTAGAACTACTTAAACCTAACTAACCTAAGAACATCACGCACATCCATGCCCGAGGCAGGATTCGAACCTGCGACCGTAGCAGTCGCGCGATTCCGGACTGACGCGCCTAGAACCGCTCGGCCACCGCGGCCGGCTTATGGCAAACAATGGACCTGCCTACATGGAAGGAAGGCTGATTACAATTTGTCGTCTCGTCGACATAGAGGTCACGATGTGCTGACATGGATTGGAGAAAAAACATTTAAGGAAACTACGGAAAAATGTAAACAAGCGGGGACGGGCTGGGGTAGGATACCGCCAGTCACTTAACCATTGCGTCACCTTGCTCCGTGTTCCACTCGACGAGGCGACAAGACTGTTGCCTCTTTAACACGGCCGCTATCTCTAATGCAATTGTTCATCGGGGTATTTGCATTATTAGATTCGGCAACTTGAGTTTTCCAGAGTTCAACGACGAATGCGTTCGTCGAGCACAGTAACATCGTTAGCAACTCCCTACTCCCTACTTTCCACAGTCAACAAACTCAAGGAGCGCAGTTTAGCAGTAAATATTCGCGTTGTTTATCAATACTCTAATAAACTCTTAATATTCATATTTGACACTTGGCACAGTACACAACACAGAAATCAATGAACGGCGTACCGTACGTATGTGACTCCTTATTGTCTCATTTCATGATAGTTTCACAGTATTCTGTAACGTTTCATTTTGTCCGAACAATTGCCGTACGTTCTTTGAAAACTTTGTCGATGCACAAAAACGAAACAACGGAAGAACAAGAACAAAATTCTCCGGTTAGAAAGGGACGTAATCTTTCGCCCCTACTGTTCAATCTATACGTTTCAGAAGGATTGACGGAAATAAAGGGCACATTCATGAGTGGGATTAATAGACAGGTGAAAGGTTATCAATCATAAGGTTCGCAAATGGTGTTGCTATCCTAAACAAAATTGAACAGATTTATGGGGCACGCTGAACGGAATGAACACTCTAGCGAGCACACACTACACATTGAGAATAAGCCGAATAAAGAGTAAAGTAATGAGAAGTTGAAGAAATGAGATTAGTAATAAAATTAACATCAAAATTTGGAACCGAGGAGTAGAGGAAATTCTACTGCCGTTGACGAAAATTTCCCTTGATGGACAGAGGGAAAAAAAAATTGTAGTAGCACAGGCATAGAGAGGATTCCTCGCCAGTCGACATCTACCAGTACTACACATTGACCTTGATTTGCGGGTGACATTTCTGAGAACATGCGTTTGGAGCAGGTGGTTCATGGACTGATGGAAAAGCGGAAGAGTGTCGAAGAGTTTTAGAAGTGGTCTGTAGAAGGATGGTGCGAATTAGGTGCAGAAATTACAAGATTCTCCGTACGATCGGCGAACAAAGAAACACATGGAAAACATTGAGAAGTGCAAGACACAGAATTGTAGGTCTTGTGAAAAGACATGAAGGAATAACTTTCGTGGTACTAGCGGGAGCAGAGGAGGGTGAATACTGTAGGGAAAACTGATATTGTAATACAGCCAACAAATAATGGAGAGTTTGCATGTATGGGCTTCTCTGAGAAAACATTGACACAGTGAGGAATTCGTGGCGGGCAGCATCAGACCAATCAGAAGACAGACGACACAAAAACAAATCAAAAAATCAAAACTGATTATGTTCCCGTTTTGGAATAGAGGCTCTCTATATAATTTAAATGGAATTCCTAGTCCCTCTGTGACTTCAGAACATTTTGTATTGAGCTAGTTATACAAATGCGTCATTGCGTTAGCCACTATTCTAGCGTACAATAGACATGACGAGGTGTGGCAATAATACATTTCTCTGTTGCTTTTCGGTTCCCTAACCGTTCTGTTGAATGTACTGTCTGTGTTGCGGTAAGCAACGCTCGTAAACCATTGAAAAGTGGTGAATTAACGAAGGAAAGCAGCGGCTCAGCGCACAGCTGTCCTCAATCTGACTGTCGGTTTGAACAGCACTGTGCTTTACTATTGTAAATGTGATGTTCTTAACCAGTTACGCAATGACACTCAGTTTAATGTGCACCTCGTGCTGAGGAACAACCTCGCATTTTTCTGGTATACATTTAATTGGCAGAGCTTTCAATTTTTTCGTAATTTTCACAAAAGAAAGCAAATTATGTGCATTTTTTGACTGTATGTTATTGAGAAAATATCATCCGCAAATCTTAGGCAATGAATGGGAATTCTGTTCATCTAAAAAGAAAGAAATAGTACTAAATTCTAGGTAACAGTTTCTCAAAAGTTGCAGTTACCCATTAGCGAATCTAAACCAATTAAATGAATCTGAAGGAAAATGTCAGTTCTTGTAAGGCTTCTTCCCCTCTTTTCAGAAACAAATTCTCGCCGAAAATATCATAATGGCGTGAATCATGAACTTCACAAAGGTTCTGCCTCCTGGCAGAATCTGCTGAATACGAATCTGCTGAATACGATAATTCCAACACAGAATGTAAAAGGCCGTATCTTCCGGCACGATCTCCGATGCCACGCACCGTTTTCATCGGCCGAAACGTCGTGGTGGTGGGGATTACCCTTGCGGTAGCTGCGTGACATTTAATTGGCTGACATTTTCAGTTCATCCCCCGCAAAGTCATTGTATCACATGTTTTCGGAAAGAAAAGGGACTGGAGCGGACGCACAAAGGAACAGAAGGGCAGAATATTCTGCATATTTCTCCCTATGGAAACAGTAGAGCAATTATTACATGTAGAAAAAAAACCCTGGACAGTAATAAAAGCATTGCACGTCAAAATGGGGTTCGTTAGGAAGAGAGTCTCCTCATTCTGGCTTCATTATGGTTGCAAGGCCTTTACGTCTATACCTAAACTCGACAAACCACCTTGTGATGTGTGTCGGAAGGCACTTTGTGTACCACAGTCCTATCCTTCTTTTTCCAGCTGCGAAAAGTTCGAGGGAAGAACGTTGTTGGTAAGCCTGTAAGGTACGCCATATTTGCAGATAAGAGCGCATTTTACTTTATTTTCAGTTTTTCTGTTTCAAATATGTGTAGCGAATGTATCAGCACTGCAGTATGTACGAGCATTTTCGTTTATTTTCGGTTTTGCTATTTCACATACATGAAATGGAAGTATCAGCGCTGCAGTATGTACGGAGTAAACGCAGGCGCCCACATAGCGACAAGAAAATCGCAATTACTCTCAGTGTAAGACGTCCATGATTAAGAAATTTGTTGCTAGCGCACTCGAGCAGATGTAATTTCGATGTATTGCTCACGCGCTGCCTGCGATATGTAAGGTATAAGAGAATCTCAGACCAAAGAGCAGTGTTGTATGCAGTAGGAACTGTGTGTTAGTAGCAGTAAGTAGTAGCTATCAGTCTGGTGTATCGCGTTGGCTGGGCCGGTCGTGGGGAGCGATGTTGCAGCCTGAGCGTTATACTGTAAGGTAAAAGCAGCCTCGCGCATATGTAGTATTGTTATATCAAGTCCCATGTAAATGTTTTAAAAATCTCTTAATAATAATCTTTCTCATAAAAAGTAACTTTTAACAACCATTCATTTCAATTTAAAGAATTTACTAATTTCTCCAATCCATGATCATCCCGATTATTGTAAAGAAAAATTAGTTGTTTCCTTTTATACACTCCTGGAAATTGAAATAAGAACACCGTGAATTTATTGTCCCAGGAAGGGGAAACTTTATTGACACATTCCTGGGGTCAGATACATCACATGATCACACTGACAGAACCACAGGCACATAGACACAGGCAACAGAGCATGCACAATGTCGGCACTAGTACAGTGTATATCCACCTTTCGCAGCAATGCAGGCTGCTATTCTCCCATGGAGACGATCGTAGAGATGCTGGATGTAGTCCTGTGGAACGGCTTGCCATGCCATTTCCACCTGGCGCCTCAGTTGGACCAGCGTTCGTGCTGGACGTGCAGACCGCGTGAGACGACGCTTCATCCAGTCCCAAACATGCTCAATGGGGGACAGATCCGGAGATCTTGCTGGCCAGGGTAGTTGACTTACACCTTCTAGAGCACGTTGGGTGGCACGAGATACATGCGGACGTGCATTGTCCTGTTGGAACAGCAAGTTCCCTTGCCGGTCTAGGAATGGTAGAACGATGGGTTCGATGACGGTTTGGATGTACCGTGCACTATTCAGTGTCCCCTCGACGATCACCAGTGGTGTACGGCCAGTGTAGGAGATCGCTCCCCACACCATGATGCCGGGTGTTGGCCCTGTGTGCCTCGGTCGTATGCAGTCCTGATTGTGGCGCTCACCTGCACGGCGCCAAACACGCATACGACCATCATTGGCACCAAGGCAGAAGCGACTCTCATCGCTGAAGACGACACGTCTCCATTCGTCCCTCCATTCACGCCTGTCGCGACACCACTGGAGGCGGGCTGCACGATGTTGGGGCGTGAGCGGAAGACGGCCTAACGGTGTGCGGGACCGTAGCCCAGCTTCATGGAGACAGTTGCGAATGGTCCTCGCCGATACCCCAGGAGCAACAGTGTCCCTAATTTGCTGGGAAGTGGCGGTGCGGTCCCCTACGGCACTGGGTAGGATCCTACGGTCTTGGCGTGCATCCGTGCGTCGCTGCGGTCCGGTCCCAGGTCGACGGGCACGTGCACCTTCCGCCGACCACTGGCGACAACATCGATGTACTGTGGAGACCTCACGCCCCACGTGTTGAGCAATTCGGCGGTACGTCCACCCGGCCTCCCGCATGCCCGCTATACGCCCTCGCTCAAAGTCCGTCAACTGCACATACGGTTCACGTCCACGCTGTCGCGGCATGCTACCACTGTTAAAGACTGCGATGGAGCTCCGTATGCCACGGCAAACTGGCTGACACTGACGGCGGCGGTGCACAAATGCTGCGCAGCTAGCGCCATTCGACGGCCAACACCGCGGGTCCTGGTGTGTCCGCTGTGCCGTGCGTGTGATCATTGCTTGTACAGCCCTCTCGCAGTGTCCGGAGCAAGTATGGTGGGTCTGACACACCGGTGTCAATGTGTTCTTTTTTCCATTTCCAGGAGTGTATAAGACAAATTTATCGGCCAGCATTGCACTGAGCTGCGGCAGAAAATTTTCTTATAGGAGCAGATATATACGCGTTATCCGGCGACCTAATTGAGGTAAGATTTTTCAATTTATTCAGAATGAATTTTCAGGGCCATAACGCAGCACTGCTGACGTTCTAAATTTACTAGTTTAAATTCACAGTCCATTATTGAAAGGTTATAAGCGACAATTTTTTATTGAGAGATTAGTCACATTTTATTATTGATAGGTTACGCAATTTTCCTGTTGATAGGTTATACTGAATGTGAACGACATAATTATATTTTTTATTTTTTGTGGGGAGGTTACACTTGGCGACAACCGGCCAGGATCGTATTTTTGTGAATTTCTGAGAAGTTGTCAGTTATATATCTGCTCTTATTTACTTAATTTTAAATATAGTTTGCATCTGGCGCAAGGCATTTACTAACTTGTTACTCTTTCTTTCACAGATCATCGGAAATTTATTGCTCTTTGTTGTAATTGTATTTGTTCCAATTTTGCTTTTTCTTTGTTTGATTTTGTGCTTTACTTTGGCTTGTGAAAATGCCGCGAAAAACTGCTAACAGTACATCACGATGTGCAATGAGTGAAAAAGCTGACTCGAATAATTTGACTGATCATACTAGGGACAGTCAGTGTAATAATGATAATCCTCCATTTATAGACAATCAGTGCGTACCGACCACTAGTAATGATTTTAATGCTAATGATGAGCAAACAAATTCAATTGTGTCCTCTGTTAATTTAACGACAATTGATGACGCGGCACGTTCTGTTACAATGAACGCTGCCCAGTTTAACACACCTGATTTGCAAAATTTACACAGTGAACAGAAAAATGATACTAACGAAGGTGAACAATATTCACAAAATACGTCAAATTTATTTTATTCCGATTTAGTGACCAATAGTGCACATCCGATTAGCAAACCTTTTCAAGAATCAGAGGATGACCTAATGGTTACACAAAACGTGACAAATGCACATACACCATCACACAGCACAGAAAATACAGCAGCTAATTTTGGCATGGATCGAGTTATGGCATTATTGATACAACTTAATGAAAATCTCAAACAACAACTTAATGAAAAACTAGACAAGAATTCCAAACAGTCGAATGAAAAACAAGACAACAACTTCAAACAACTTAATGAAGATCTTAAACAGTTGAATGAAAAACACGACAACCTAAATGAACAGAACAAACAACTTAATGAAAAACAAGACAACAATTTCAAACAGCTTAGTGAACAGATTGCAGCCGTTGCCGTGCAATGTCACGATACTAAAGAACAATTACGTGAGGAAATTAAGGCTTGTGCTAGGAACAGTAGTGAAAAAATTAGATCTGTTGCACAAGAATTAAGTAATACACATGCAGCCACAACGAAATTACTTAGAGATGAAATTAGTGCAGTCGCTAAACAATGCTCTGAAAACGCAACACAGTTACGCGACGAGTTTAATGTCATCAGAACTTTCACGCACACTGGATGCGAAAGTAGATACGAAATTTGAACAAAAAAACATCCAAATTGACGAACATTTTAATCACCACCTATAAAACAGTGAAACGCGTTACCGTAAATTTATACAGGAACAGAATAAAGTAAAGCAACAAGTTATGGAAACAATTACTGCACAGAGACAGGAAGATAAGCATAAATTGTTTACGAAAGCAAAAACATACGTAGACAACAATATTGCTACAGTATCAGACGAAATCAATACTATCAAACAGCTGAACACCGAATTGCATAATGAAATCTCCGATCTTAAAACAAAAACAGACACATACACAGTAGCCTTTCAGTGACCAACAGACTTGAACAATTAGAATTAATACAGGACCCCAATGCCATCAAAGCAGACGTTAAGAAATTAAACAAAACCACACGTAAAATCAAAAAACAAATTAATGCTTGTGACACTAAAAATGATGATCAGGTTAAAGCATTGACTGAAAAATTTGATGAATTGGCCAGTCGTATTGAGGTTATCGAAAATAACAACTACACTAAATCAGACCATACGTCACCAATTTCGTTCAATCAAACACCCTAATTCCAAAACTTACAGCAGACAATTAGTGAGATAGGTTCGTCCAATAATACATTACGTAGAAAATTGTCATCTTTACGGCAAGAAGTGACGGACATGAAAAATGTTTCAGCCTCTAACACGGCACAGCATACGCCACATTCCGAACATTTCTCACACTCACACAGCCAGTATAATTTAGGTAATTTGCAGAGAGTACGTGACTTAGATTCCGAACAGTCACAGACAAATAGATTATCATTCAATCCTGAACCTGTTCAGACATTCAGAGACGAAAATTTTGATTACAAGCACTTTCTATCCGTTAGGAAATTTAAGGTATTTAAAAATGACAGAACACAGATTCACCCTTTGTACTGGATACAACAATTTGCTTTTGAATTTTCACCGGCATTGCCTGTAATGAAGAAACTAAAATTTATTTGCAGCGCGTAAGTGACCTCAGGGGATTCATTACACTTCGATGAATATGTGCCGTAGCATGCACAGGGCCCCGAGCCGTAGTAGTGCTATTTCATCTCTAGTTTTCTGCACTGCTGCCTTCTCTTTTACTATCCTTTATATCTATCAAAACAGCTCTTCAACTGTCGATCTATCTAGGATTAGAAACGTGTAAAGAAAACCTGATGTGACAAGTTTTACCGAAAGTGACAGTTTTCTTTAGACACTCCCGAAGCGACAAGAACTACCAGCATAATTTTAATAACAGACAAAATTTTAATTATCAGTATCGTCAAAATTATCAGCAACAGGAAACACATTTTGGTAACAATAGAGGTTTTTCCCCACAACAGCAACAAAACCAGTCGGTTAGCATACCTAACCAACAATGTGGTTTGCAAGGTCAACCAAGCTTTAATGTTTCGCTGCCTACACGTATAGCGCCGGCTCCACCAAATAGTAACGCACCGCAACAAGGAAATCAGTACGTACAGAAAACACATCATTTCAACTCCTATAGCAACGCGCCGTATAACAATGATTATCATGACTGACGTAAAAGTAATGAGCATAGTTTTCAGCATAACAGTCGGTCTTACCAGCAGCATAATCAACCACAACAGATTATCATGAATGAACCAGACAGTAGGTATCATCCCGAACCTAAGGCGAAGTAACAGACCAGTACAAATAGTCGAAATGCCACAACATCTTCCTGCAAATAACAGCACGTCAGATAGAATTTGACTAGATACAGTACAGGTTGCATCCTCCAGCAACGTAGGCAATACTTCAGATACACAGAGTCTTGTTCACGAAAATGTTATTACTTTTGACGACATTCGAGACTCACTTTTGCATGAAAAACCAGTTATTCAAAAAGCCATTTCCCACCCTGTCATTGAAGTAAAGATTGGATCATCCACATTTTCAGCAGTAATCGATTCTGGATCACCTATGTCAGTTACAAATGAAGAAACTTTCAGCGAATGTAACAAAGAGATTACCTATCCTATGTTGCCATTAGGCAAAATTAAAGTAAAAGGATCAGTATCTGGTAAAGGAGTAGATGTAAAATTACAGACACACTTATCATTTTGTATTTCAGGTCATACGTTTGACTCAAATTTTTGGATTGTTCCCTTACTGACAACAGACGTTATTCTAGGTACGAATTTTTTGTTACAACATGACGCAATTATTGACTTTCAAAATTCCTACTTAATGTTAAAGGATGAAAATGTACAACTGGAATTAGAATTTCAGCACTCTTTATCTGCAGAAGAACAAACAATTAATCGGACAGAGGTCATTTCTGCATCACGTAACATAGACTGTCATTCCACATTGTTCACAGATACGTATGTTCACAACTACAATACACCAGACGAAGCCGACTATGACGTTATGCAAATGATTTCTGATAAAGTTAAATACAGGCGACGAACGTACTCAACTACGCAATATTCTTTTACGGCAAGCATGTCCGGTTTTATGTATGAGTTTCAAGTTAAACAGCATGACATATTTAAAGCCAAACATTACCCTATTAAGAAAGAATTGCAAGCTATGCTAGACCAAGGAATTATTGAACCGGCAGTTAGTCCGTACATAAACCCGCTCCATATTGTTAAGAAAAAGGATTGCTCACTTCGCCTCGTACTTGATTCGCGTCATGTCAACGACATTTTTATTAATGAAACAGATCGCCCACAGACACTAGAAGAACTTCTACAGAAATTTTATGGTACTGCTATTTATTCCACATTAGATCTGAAATCGGGATTTTGGCAAATCTAGCTTCATCCGAACTGCAGAAAGTACACAGCATTTCTCTGTTTTGGTGATTGTTATCAATTTTGCAAATTACCGTTCGGTTTAACAATTTCTTCAGCTGCATTTATTCGCGGTTTGAATACTATACTTCCGACAGAACTAAAAGACAGAATCACAACGTATGTAGACGACATTCTTATTGCAGAAGCTAACTGGTCTGAACACAATCTGATTCTTGAACAGCTGTTGCAAACTTTTCGTGCACAAGGACTCACAGTTAATCTTAGCAAATCACACTTTGGCAAAACTTCCATAAAATTTCTTGGACATGTAATTTCAGCAGAAGGCATTGCACCTGACCCGGAAAAACTTCAAGCTTTACGTGACATTACTGTACCTACGACGAAGAAACAACTACGCAGCTTTTTGAGTTTAATTAACTTTTTTCGTAAATTTATTCATTACTCTGCTTTAGACACCCCTAGATTATGCCAATTGACGGGTAAAAACGCTATTTGGTCCTGGGATAGCCAAGCATAGTCTGAATATGCTAATCTGAAACATGCTTTGTTGAATGCACCACTTTTATCACACCCAGATCTAACTAGAAACTTTTCCATTACCACCGACAGTTCTAACACCGCTTTAGGCGTACACATTTTTCAGGAAATTGAAGAAGCCGGTAATACAGTAATTATAAACATCGCCTTTGCTAGTTGCATTCTGTCACCTGCTGAACGCAATTATTCTGTCACAGAACTTGAAACATTATGTGTTGTATGGGCATTTACCAGATTTAGGCATTTTCTTTATGGAAGACATACTACCGTTTACACAGACCATAGAGCTATCCAGCTTTTACTTTCAGCAAAATTTACACACGGCAGGTTAAGCAGATGGAAACTTTATTTACAGGAATTTAATTTTACAATTGTTCACATTCCCGGTACACAAAATGTTGTAGCAGACGCACTATCCCGTTCTCTCAGCAACAATCAGCAAGACATTGCAACCAACTTCTGTCAAGCAAATTCTAGCGTCATGTATATTCAACAAGTCGCATTTGAAAATTTCATTTCATCGTCATTACGAGACATAGCACAGGGGCAGAGCAAAGACAACGTATGGAAAGAAATTAAACGCCTTTGGCAAGATAAGAATAATGTTACCATTAGAAACCATTATACTGTACGCAATAATATTCTGTTTCACCGCTCTCACCCTGACAGCAACAACTGGTTATTATGTATTCCTGACGAGCTTGTTAACAAATTAATTTGGTTAACTCATTTAAGTAACGCACATTATGGAGCCAGGAAATGTTTTCTTATACTGAGACAGAACTGTTATTTTGCGAACATTGAGAAACGTATTCGACGAGTTTTAGCGTCATGTAAAATCTGCCAGAAAGCTAAATCAGACACGACTTCACATATTCCTCCGTTACATCCCATTGTACCCGTTAAATTGAGACGCATGGCCGCTGTAGACATTTTTGGACCGATTCCCAGAACTAATAGAGGTTTTTGCTACATCTTTATCGCTGTTGAACTCACTTCGAAATTTGCAACCTTCACTCCGTTACGCAAAGCTACTGCTAAATCTATTTCGAATGCATTTGTAAAACATTTTTTATTCCATGTAGGGCATGTATTGAAAGTAATTTCCGACAATGGACCACAGGTTCGATCTGCGTTATTGACACGTATGTTACGAGCTAGAAACATTTCTCCGGTCTATATAGCCAGGTACCACGCTTCTTCGAATCCTTGTGAACGACTAATGAAAGAAACTGGCAAACTATGTAGAATATACTGCCATAAAAACATATTGATTGGGACACACACATACTCTCATTTCGGGATGTAATTAACTCCATACCAAATGAATCTACTATGCTATCTCCGACTGTTATATTGAAAAATGTTGAACCACCTAACACAATTAAAGAATTAGTATCTTTTCCTACATCTCGTCGACTACGTCACCATGAAATAATTGACATTGCGCTCAACAACATCAAACGTGACGCAGAGCGCCGGAGACGACAGCAGAAACAGGTTTGTACACGCCGTGACTTTCACATTGGACAGAAGATATTAGTATGCACGCATTATTTATCCAACAGAGGAAAGAGTAGATGCAGTAAATTTGAGCTTCTATACGCAGGCCCATATAGAATTCGCAGCATTCCTCACCCCAATGTAGTACAAGTCGAAACTTTGAGAACCAGAAAAAGCAAGGGCAATCACCATATTTCCAATATTAAACCCTTTATTGAATGAACATACTTTATAATTTGTCGCGCTGTAATGCCATTTGCAGATATTTATATGAACACTTACTGATGATTATCATATTTTTTCCTGGCAATTGCCCGGCAAGGTAAGGTTAGCAGGTCGCTTTTCTTGTCGTTACACATCAGACCGTGCACATTTTTCCAGATAAACTTACATATTTTATGCCCCCCCCCCCCCAACCCCCATGAACCATGGACCTTGCCGTTGGTGGGGAGGCTTGCGTGCCTCAGCGATACAGATGACCGTACCGTAGGTGCAACAACAACGGAGGGGTATCTGTTGAGAGGCCAGACAAACGTGTGGTTCCTGAAGAGGGGCAGCAGCCTTTTCAGTAGTTGCAGGGGCAACAGTCTGGATGATTGACTGATCTGGCCATGTAACATTAACCAAAAAGGCTTTGCTGTGCTGGTACTGCGAACGGCTGAAAGCAAAGGGAAACTACAGACGTAATTTTTCCCGAGGACATGCAGCTTTACTGTATCATTAAATGATGATGACGTCCTCTTGGGTAAAATATTCCGGAGGTAAAATAGTCCCCCATTCGGATCTCCGGGCGGGGACTACTCAAGAGGACGTCGTTATCAGGAGAAAGAAAACTGGCATTCTACGGATCGGAGTGTGGAATGTCAGATCCCTTAATCGGGCAGGTAGGTTAGAAAATTTAAAAAGGGAAATGGATAGGTTAAAGTTAGATATAGTGGGAATTAGTGAAGTTCGGTGGCAGGAGGAACAAGACTTTTGGTCAGGTGATTACAGGGTTATAAATACAAAATCAAATAGGGGTAATGCAGGAGTAGGTTTAATAATGAATGAAAAAATAGGAGTGCGGGTTAGTTACTACAAACAGCATAGTGAACGCATTATTGTGGCCAAGATAGACACAAAGCCCATGCCTACTACAGTAGTACAAGTTTATATGCCAACTAGCTCTGCAGATGATGAAGAAATTGATGAAATGTATGACGAGATAAAATAAATTATTCAGGTAGTGAAGGGAGACGAAAATTTAATAGTCATGGGTGACTGGAATTCGTCAGTAGGAAAAGGGAGAGAAGGAAACATAGTAGGTGAATATGGATTGGGGGGAAGAAATGAAAGAGGAAGCCGCCTTGTAGAATTTTGCACAGAGCATAACTTAATCATAGCTAACACTTGGTTCAAGAATCATAAAAGAAAGTTGTATACCTGGAAGAATCCTGGAGATACTAAAAGGTATCGGATAGATTATATAATGGTAAGACAGAGATTTAGGAACCAGGTTTTAAATTGTAAGACATTTCCAGGGGCAGATGTGGATTCTGACCACAATCTATTGGTTATGAACTGCAGATTGAAACTGAAGAAGCTGCAAAAAGGTGGGAATTTAAGGAGCTGGGACCTGGATAAACTGAAAGAACCAGAGGTTGTAGAGAGTCTGAGGGAGAGCATAAGGGAAGAATTGACAGGAATGGGGGAAAGAAATACAGTAGAAGAAGAATGGGTAGCTCTGAGGGATGAAGTAGTGAAGGCAGTAGACGATCAAGTAGGTAAAAAGACGAGGGCTAATAGAAATCCTTGGGTAACAGAAGAAATATTGAATTTAATTGATGAAAGGAGAAAATATAAAAATGCAGTAAATGAAGCAGGCAAAAAGGAATACAAACGTCTCAAAAATGAGATCGACAGGAAGTGCAAAATGGCTAAGCAGGGATGGCTAGAGGACAAATGTAAGGATGTAGAGGCTTGTCTCACTAGGGGTAAGATAGATACTGCCTACAGGAAAATTAAAGAGACCTTTGGAGAGAAGAGAACCACTTGTATGAATATCAAGAGCTCAGATGGCAACCCAGTTCTAAGCAAAGAAGGGAAGGCAGAAAGGTGGGAGGAGTATATAGAGGGTTTATACAAGGGCGATGTACTTGACGACAATATTATGGAAATGGAAGAGGATGTAGATGAAGTCGAAATGGGAGATAAGATACTGCGTGAAGAGTTTGACAGAGCACTGAAAGAGCTGAGTCGAAACAAGGCCCCGGGAATAGACAACTTTCCATTAGAACTACTGATGGCCTTGGGAGAGCCAGTCATGACAAAACTCTACCATCTGGTGAGCAAGATGTATGAGACAGGCGAAATACCCTCAGACTTCAAGAAGAATATAATAATTCCAATCCCAAAGAAAGCAGGTGTTGACAGATGTGAAGTCGGCCGAAGTGGCCGTGCGGTTAAGGGCACTGCAGTCTGAAACCGCAAGACCGCTACGGTCGCAGGTTCGAATCCTCCCTGGGGCATGGATGTTTGTGATGTCCTTAGGTTAGTTAGGTTTAACTAGTTCTAAGTTCTAGGGGACTAGTGACCTCAGCAGTAGAGTCCCATAGTGCTCAGAGCCATTTGAACCATTTTTGAACAGATGTGAAAATTACCGAACTATCAGTTTAATGAGTCACAGCTGCAAAATACTAATGCGAATTCTTTACAGACGAATGGAAAAACTGGTAGAAGCGGACCTCGGGGAAGATCAGTTTGGATTCCGTAGAAATGTTGGAACACATGAGGCAATACTAACCTTATGACTTATCTTAGAAGAAAGATTAAGAAAAGGCAAACTTACGTTTCTAGCATTTGTAGACTTAGAGAAAGCTTTTGACAATGTTAACTGGAATACTCTCTTTCAAATTCTGAAGGTGGCAGGGGTAAAATACAGGGACCGAAAGGCTATTTACAATTTGTACAGAAACCAGATGGCAGTTATAAGAGTCGAGGGGCATGAAAGGGAAGCAGTGTTTGGGACAGGAGTGAGACAGGGTTGTAGCCTGTCCCCGATGTTATTCAATCTGTATATTGAGCAAGCAGTAAAGGAAACAAAAGAAAAATTCGGAGTAGGTATTAAAATTCATGGAGAAGAAGTAAAAGCTTTGAGGTTCGCCGGTGACATTGTAATTCTGTCAGAGACAGCAAAGGATTTGGAAGAGCAGTTGAATGGAATGGACAGTGTCTTGAAAGGAGGATATAAGATGAACATCAACAAAAGCAAAACAAGGATAATGGAATGTAGTCAAATTAAATCGGATGATGCTGAGGGAATTAGATTAGGAAATGAGACACTTAAAGTAGTAAAGGAATTTTGCTATTTAGGGAGCAAAATAACTGATGATGGCAGAAGTAGTGAGGATATAAAATGTAGACTGGCAATGGCAAGGAAATCGTTTCTGAAGAAGAGAAATTTGTTAACATCGAGTATAGATTTAAGTGTCAGGAAGTCGTTTCTGAAAGTATTTGTATGGAGTGTAGCCATGTATGGAAGTGAAACATGGACGATAACTAGTTTGGACAAGAAGAGAATATAAGCTTTCGAAATGAGGTGCTACAGAAGAATGCTGAAGATAAGGTGGGTAGATCACGTAACTAATGAGGAGGTATTGAATAGGATTGGGGAGAAGAGAAGTTTGTGGCACAACTTGACTAGAAGAAGGGATCGGTTGGTAGGACATTTTTTGAGGCATCAAGGGATCACAAATTTAGCATTGGAGGGCAGCGTGGAGGGTAAAAATCGTAGAGGGAGACCAAGGGATGAATACACTAAGCAGATTCAGAAGGATGTAGGTTGCAGTAGGTACTGTGAGATGAAGAAGCTTGCACAGGATAGAGTAGCATGGAGAGCTGCATCAAACCAGTCTCAGGACTGAAGACCACAACAACAACAACATTTTATGACCACTTATGCAACTATGTGACTACTTACTGATGATGATCATATTTTTTCTTGGCAAGTGCCCGGCAAGGTTAGGTTAGCAGGTCGCTTTTCATGTCGTTATATATCAGACCGTGCACATTTTCCATATTTCTTGTATGTATGATTGTTTTCCTGTTTTGTCTGTATGCACTATGAAATCTTTAAGTTGTAACAAACAACAGTTGACTTTGACATTTTGCCTTATGATATGTCAACATCGTGACTATTTTACATTTTTTGCTACTACATTATGATACCGTGTGTACATTTTTGCACTTGGAAACTGACTTTGTTTTTGACTTAACATGTTTTCTGTCATGCTATGCTGTATGCTTAGTTATATCACTAGAAACAAGTTTTTATTTAATGGGTATATGATTTAAATGCAAGATATTAATCCTTATTCATCATTTTCAGAAAGCAATAACGTGTACAAGAAATAAATTAAACAAACCACAGCGGTTTACTCTGAAATGGAAATTTCACCTTCGGAATGAACGAAAGAAAATGCAATACCTTGTCATGAAGAGTAAATGGATCAGAATTAACAAGCATTAACCAGAATATACTATACACATCGTATGATAGCAGTCTTAACTAATTATTTTTCTTTCAGAATACGAGGCGATTGATGCAGGCTGTCAGACAGAACTACACATCTTAGTTTTAGTGATGTCATATGCTAGAAATAAGAAACTCTATACTATGAATAGTTGTATGAAGTAAATGGTAATGTGAATGTGAATAATGAAGTGTCTATTTTTTGCAGATGATAATAAATGATGATGAATAGTTATATGAAGAATATAGTAATATGAATAATGAAGTTTTTCTTTGCAGATGATGATAATGATGAATTTATGATAATATGAATAATGAAGTTTTTCTTTGCAGATGAGAATAATGATGAAGTTTATATATTTACTATTAGTTAAGAGATGCTATGTAGTTATTTAAGTATTTGTTGCAGTGCCTTTTGACAGTATGTCTTATGTCGCATAGTATAATGATTGAATGTTTTGGGAAAGACAGCTACAGTACATACATATTGAGTACACGTTTCATTACCTGTTAATTCGAAGTTCACTACTTTTCAGCATAATATACATTTTTTCTTTCAGGGCAATAATCCACTTTGTATTTTTTCCAGGAGAAGCTTTTCATGATACTAATATGCTATAAGCACTTAATTATTAAATCTGTTCTAGTACTTGCATTTTCTTACCCAGTTGTGTCTATCATTCATGAATGTGATCACATATACTGTACTTATTTCATAACCTTGCTACAGCTGACTCATGACGAATGACGTTATTAATCCTTATTTCTAGCAATAAGTCAAAAGCAAATATTTTCATGCCCCAGCAATTATTATCGATCCCAACGCAATGCATTGCTAGCAAAAAAAAAAAAAATATTACCAGTCCCAGCTATTACCAGTATACAACCAAATGATGCTACCAGTTTAAGATATATTTCTAGTTCTAAATATAATTCAAATTTCTCTGTTGTATTGAATCCATTATATCTATGTATTATTGGACTACAGAACTTGAGTAATAGTTACAGTGTGTTACATTTTAAATATGTCCTATGTCACTTGAAAGATGAGTTCTGAGTAATACTGAATGATGACTTACGCATTAATGCTATTCCAATAATTAACTCTTGTTTTGAATGATGACTTCTGAATAATACTGAATAATGTTTTGTAAAACTATATGAATACTTTGTAACTGGCCAATGAGTGCCAATAATTACCGCAATCAGATGAGTTATGAATAGTGTTTTGTAATATTCAATACTTGCTACATGTTTAGTAACTGGCCAATGAATGCCAATGATTACTATAATTAGATGAATTATGTATAAATGCTATGCCAATAATTAACTCATTTTAAATTATGACTTCTGAATAATGCATAAAACAATGCTTTGTAACTGGGCAATGAGTGTCAATAATTACTATATCGAGATGACTTATGAATAATGTTCCGTAATACTCCATACATACTATTTAAATGCTGTGTAAATAGCCAATGAATGCCAGTAATTGTTCAGATCGGTTGATAGACTAGTGTAATTCTATGATGACTAGCATAAGATGTAATGTCCTTCACCTTCTGACCTAATTACCAGAAATTACTGCAATATCCGTTTGTCCTGTCCATCCTCATGATCATGGAGCACTATATTTGGTTTTTGCACTAATTCTACGTTGATGTGAGACTATGGATTCTACAAGATTGTGGTGTTGACATATCAAGCTGTCCACCACCTTGAACGATGGAGATGTCATTATGGTCCTACTGTTTGGTGTACCTAATGTACTACCAAAATGATAACATACAATATTAATACAACATTTCAGTGTCTTGGCTACACTGACAAATACTTCATGGAAGAGAACTTCAGATTGTCTCACTTGGTGTTGTGCTTCTGTAGAAAGATATGTACTTTCAGTGCAGCTACGTGCAACCTACTGTGCTACAACCATGATGCAATCCTTCCCATTCCTTTCATAGTTCTTATAAAATGGTAAAGACTTAGACAGTGCGTTTAAATTCTTGTAAAATGATAAAGACATATACAGTGCGTGTGCACTTCATTTCATTTGTTAACAAGATCAGTTGTCCTAAATATGCTAAAGACTTTTACAGTGCGTGTGCACTTTATTTCACTCCTTGATATGCTTATTTGTTGTAAAAATGCTAAAGACCTCTACAGTGTGTGTGCACTTATTTCATTTTTTTAGGGTAATCAGTTCTTGTAAAATACTAAAGATTTTTACCGTGTGTGTGCACTTCATTTCATTTGTTAATATGATCAGTTGTCCCAAATATGCTAAAGACTTTTATAATGTGTGAGCACTTTATGTAATTTGTTAATATATTTTGTATTCATTGCGTATACATTTTGTCATTTATTGATATGTTCTGTACTCAGTTCGTGTGCACTTTATTTCATTACTTAATATGTTCTGCACTTATCAATAATGTATATACTCTGTGACTGTAGACTTAGTAACTGAATAGATTATAGAAAAATTTGTTGCTTGTGGCCAAGTCCAACTGACTCACCATCGCTGCCAAATTTTTGCCCTCCCCCCCCCCCCCCCCAGTGGAGGGTTATGTAAGAGGTCCATAATTAAGAAATTTGTTGCTAACGCACTCGAGCAGATGTAATTTCGATGTATTGCTCACGCGCTGCCTGCGATATGTAAGGTATAAGAGAATCTCAGACCAAAGAGCAGTGTTGTATGCAGTAGGAACTGTGTGTTAATAGCAGTAAGTAGTAGCTATCAGTCTGGTGTATCGTGTTCGCTGGGTCGGTCGTGGGGAGCGATGTCGCAGCCTGAGCGTTATAGTGTAAGGTAAAAGCAGCCTCGCGCATATGTAGTATTGTTATATCAAGTCCCATGTAAATGTTTTAAAAATCTCTTAATAACAATCTTTCTCATAAAAAGTAACTTTTAACAACCATTCATTTCAATTTAAAGAATTTACTAATTTCTCCAATCCATGATCATCCCGACTATTGTAAAGAAAAATCAGTTGTTTCCTTTTATATAAGACAAATCTATCGGCCAGTATTGCACTGAGCTGCGGCAGAAAATTTTCTTATAGGAGCAGATATATACGCGTTATCCGGCGACCTAACTGAGGTAAGATTTTTCAATATATTCAGAATGAATTTTCAGGGTGATAATGCAGCACTGCTGACGTTCTAAATTTACCAGTTTAAATTCACAGTCCATTATTGAAAAGTTATAAGTGAGCGACAATTTTTTATTGAGAGATTAGTCACATTTTATTATTGATAGGTTACGCAATTTTCCTGTTGATAAGTTATACTGAATGTGAACGACATAATTATATTTTTTATTTTTTGTGGGGAGATTACATCAGTATCGCCATGAATTTCATGGAAACCGTTTGTTTGGTAGAGCTTTTGTACTAAGAAGAGCGAAAAAAGCACAAATATCGTTACTGGGTCCATCCAAGGCCAGTGAAAGGCCAGTCTTACAGATTACATGAAGTGTTACAATACCACTCAAGTAAATTCTTTCAGTAGTATCGAATGAGTAAGAATAGTCTAACGCACTGCTTCGGCCAATAGGACCGAAAATAAGAAAACAAGACACGACATGGGGGAAGTCAAAACCCCTGAGGAGCGGTTATCAGTGACCTTGAGATAAGCACACGCCATTTCACTCAACAGTTTTTGCCCTTTTACATTACTAATTACTTTTAGATTACTGATCAGATATATCAAGAAAATATTACTAGTTCGAAATTGGCAACATTGTTTCCGGTGAAAAGTGCAAAACGAAGTTGCGCATAGAAATTTCTGAGTAGTTGCGGTTGTCAGCAGAGGGGCACAGGAACACAGTTTGTCGAGGTTCCATTTCATTTAGTACATTTTACGAATACAGCAGAACGAATGAAGCTGCGGGAGAAGAAGTTGCTTGAGTGGTGTTGGTATGATGCTGTGGAAAAATTAGTGGATGCTGATAATATCTGGCATTCTTCACCACGTTTAGTATTTCCACTTTCGCGTAATATTTTCGTTCTTCGTTTAACTTCGCCATCATGGGCACAAGCACTAAATCAGCATTAAAGCAAAGTTTTTATCCTCGTTAATTTATTCGTTTAGTTTCTCTTTTAATATATTTAAGAGAGATTCCTCGTCTGAAGTACCCTTCTAAGCTTCTCTTTTAGTAGAGTGTCTTACTTTTGTGCTCTGTGTAGCAAAGTTGTTGTTGTTTTGTGAAGATAAACTGGGGAGCGAACATCCATCCTTGTTTCCTTTGCTATTTGCCAGAAATTCCAAGTTGCTGGTGGTCAGTCTGTGTTTCATGTGAGGGAGCAGAAAAAACACTGCATCGAAGTACAGACACTTTCTCCGTTTTCTTGCAGCCTCGCCAGTTGGAGACTTTTTCTGTGTGCCAGTTCTCTCGCGAAACTTCAGATTCTTCCATTTCTGTTGAATTCCATTAAGTGTCGTGAATGAAATTAACACCGTGTACTTTTTATTGTAAGATTGTAGCCTACTATTCCTATGATTAAATATTAATACCGATAATGAATATTATTTGTTCCAGATATCTTCCATTCATTACACTACAAAGGTTAGGAGCCTCTACAATCACATAAATTGTGAAGGATACATGCGAACTGTTGTGAAAATTTTTGAAACATGTGAAAAGTTGTGAAAACGTCTAAAGCCTCTTCATATTGCGGAAAAACACTCAAGATGACTGCATTATTATTGCCAGACACTCTTTAGATAGAACTGACCTTCCAAATTGCATTGGTGCTGTGGATGGAATGCATGTAAGACTGAAGAAACCTGCTAATAGTGGGTCAGAGTTTTATAATTACAAAAATTTTTTTCGACAGTACTTTTGATTCTAGTGGACGCTCACTATTGTATCTTTGTGATAGACGTGGGCTCATACGGCGCCAGTGGGGATTCCAATGTATTCAAGAAATCCAACTTTTATCAAAGACAAAATTAATCTGTCAAACATTCCAAATCCTCAAAAATTACCTCAAGATGAGGAAGAACCACAGCCTTTTAATTTTGTAGGAGATGGAGCATTTGCTCTACTTAGACGTATTGTGCGGCCTTATTCTAAGGGAAACCTGACAATGAAACAGCATCTTTTTAACTGTAGGCTTCGTTGTGCTTGCAGAATGGTGGAATATCGTTTTGTGATTTTGGCTAACGAATGGAGAATATTTCATCTGCCTCTCGATGTGGATGTCGACACAATCATAAAAGCATGCTGTATTCTACATAATTTCGTAAGAAGAAATGGTGCCTTCTGCAGTGCTGTGAGCCTGAAGGAGTGAGAGCTGACATGTGTGATACGCAGATTAGGGATTACTTTGCAAACTACTTTGTGACCCTACAAGGATCAGTATCTTAGCAATATGACAAAATATATATTGTGGTAATGACGTCTACATGAATGAATAAAATTATTGAACTTTTAAAAACCTAAGGTATTCTTTTCTGGCTCAGACAGTTCTGTCCACTTCCAAATGACGCTGCAGCACACATAACCCCATAGTTTCTCTTTCAAATTACGATCGTTTTATTCTTCTAATTTCCTGTTGTAGAGAGCTGGCCTCTTTTCTACTTCGAAAATTAGTCTTTCTGAATCGACAACACAACTTACAATGTCTGTTGTAGCGCAACTCTCGTTATCAGACATGCTGCTGGCGCACAGAGCGTGTCTGTCCGCAAACACAGTGGGAGAGCCACTGAGAAACAGTGTCGCCAGTGCGCGCAGGCTGGTGCTAGTGCGTGTGATCCGTTCAACACCTGCGACCGACGCGTCGCACGTGAAATAGAGCAGGTTTTGTTTTTCAAATTGCCGCTACTGTTTGATCGCAGCTACGCTCTCGTATTCCAGCCACCGTGTTCCTTTCTTGCGACAAACTAATCGCGCGACAGAAAATCGCCTGTGTGCGGCTGGCCTGAGGAGCGAGCGGTAGATTCCCACGCTGGCTTGCAGAGGCCCTTTCAGAGCTAGTGTGATGGGGTGCCGATGCAGAAATCGCTCGTTACGTCAGCAAAGAGATATATAGGGAAAGCATATTTATTCTGGGCCGAATCAAGTAATTGTTATTAACAAATATTTGCTAACAGGCAAGAGTTGTACCTTTGCTTAAGAAAGGTAATGCAGAAAACATAGAAAATTAATGGTCCATTTCCCTGCTGTCAGCGTTCTCAAAAGTAATATAACCAATTATGAAAGACAGATTAATAAATTACTTGAATAAATACAATTCTTTAAGCGAATCACAGTTTGGTTTCCGAAGTGGCAAAAATACGGAGTCAGCCATAGTAGAAGCCACAAAAGTTGTACTTGATGCTCTTGATAAAGATGAGTGTGTCGCAGCCATATTTTTGGATCTTTCTAAGGCGTTTACATAGTCGACCACAAGATTCTATTAAATAAATTAGAAGCATTAGGTATAAGAGGGGTTGCTAATGACTGGTTTCGATCATACCTAGCAGATAGGGTACAAAGAGTAGAGATAACACATGCCTCAAATAGATCAAAACATTTAGTAAAACACTTATCAGAACCAAAATACTTTAATATAGGCGTTCCACAAGGTAGCATATTAGGACCAATACTGTTCCTGATATGCATCAATGACTTTCCGAGTAGTGTTATTCATGGTGAAACAATCCTCTTCGCTGATGACAGTAGTATTATAGCCACTGAGAAAACAAGAGAACTCCTTGCCAAGAAAGCAAATGAAACGCTCAAGGAAGTTTATGATTGGTCAATAAGTAATAAAGTGATATTGAACATAAAGAAAACTAATGCCATGAATTTCAGTTCGAAGAGGAAAAATGACAATGTTAAATTAAATGTAGATGGCACCTCTATAGACTGTGTAACAAATGCAAAATTTCTACGAATGAATATTGATTCTCATTTGAAGTGGTATGAACACGCAAAGGTACTTGCAAACAGAATGTCATCAGCATGTTATGCCCTTAGAATCCTATCATCAGTGTCTAACATGCAGTGTCTTTTAGTTACATATTATTCATATGTACACTCAATTCTTAGCTATGGCATTCTTTTTTGGGGAACAAATGCACATAATATGAACACAATTTTCAAACTCCAGAAAAGAGCCATAAGAAAAATAACCTAAAATACAAGTCGAGATCATTGTAAACAGCTGTTCAGAAAATTGGGTTTTTAACTGCTCCATGTGAATACGTTTACCAGTCAGTTGCACACATCAAAAATAACATTGGCAATTACTTCCCAAACAGCTCTGTCCACGACCATGCAACAAGAGACAGACTCAACTTACATTTACCAAGAAAAAATAAACATAAAACTCAAAACAGCATTTTCTACCAAGGAATAAAACTCTACAATAAATTACCAAAAGAGATTAAACAAATTGCGGAAATACACTTATTTAAAAAGGCGGCTTAGAAGTACTGTTATGAAATACATTTTATACATTGAAGGATTACTTAGCTAAAACAGTGTAGGGATTTGATAAAAAATGTTATACAGATAAATTGTAATAATAATGATTATAAAATATCCAAAATTCCACATAACACCTTCACTTTATATTTTTCTTTTCTTCTTTTCTTCTTTTCTTCCTTTATAGAAATACTCATCCCCAAGCTATGCATAGCACAATACTTACACTTCTTTCTCTTTCTCAGCTCAACATCTCACTCATTATGGAGGAATGCTGACTCAGTTTTTCAGGATAGCAAATGGGAAGTTGCGGTACAGAAAATGCCCCAGAGATCACCAGAGTCTGTGTGTAACCTACCTGTTACCAATTGTTCATCTAAATTGTGAGCCATGTGTTTGTCACTATTACAGCCCCATCCATCGCAAAGCGAAAAAAGTGTTCTAACTAGAACATTCATATTTCTTTACGTACTACACGAATGTGTGTGTGTGTGTGTGTGTGTGTGTGTGCGTGTGTAGTGAGTGAAAAGTTATGAAACAATGTGTGTATAGTGTGTGCAGTGACTGATAGTGAGATACGAGTAAACAATCTGGCATTACATTATTTAATAAGTTATTTGTAAAAAAATTATTTTATACCAGGAATAAATCTAATGATTGTCTCTAACTAGAAGTCTGTAAATACGGGTGGTCCATTGATAGTGACCGGGCCAAGTATCTCACGAAATAAGCATCAAACGAAAAAACTACAAAGAACGAAACTCGTCTAGCTTGAAGGGGGAAACCAGATGGCGCTATGGTCGGCCCGCTAGATGGCGCTGCCATAGGTCAAACGAATATCAACTGCGTTTTTTAAAAACGATGTTACTACAAGATGTTTCACTGCATGACAGAATGGCGATGTACTTCCAACATGTTGGATGTCCGGCACATAGCTCGCGTGCGGTTGAAGCGGTATTGAATAGCATATTTCATGACAGGTGGATTGTTCGTCGAAACACCATACCATGGACCGCACGTTCAGCGGATCTGACCTCCCCAGATTTCTTTCTGTGGGGAAAGTTTATATTTGCTATCGTGATCGACCGACAACGCCTGACAACATGCGTCAGCGCAGTGTCAATGCATGTGCGAACATTACGGAAGGCGAACTACTCGCTGTTGAGAGGAATGTCGTTGCATGTATTGCCAAATGCATTGAGGTTGACGGATATCATTTTGAGCATTTATTGCATTAATGTATTTACATGCATGTATTTGTCCTTAGGATAATTTAGGTTAAGTAGTGTGTAAGCTTAGGGACTGACGACCTTAGCAGTTAAGTCCCATAAGATTTCATACACATTTGAACATTTTGAACATCACATTGGAACAACCGAAATAAAATGTTCAAACGTACCTACGTTCTGTATTTTAATTTTAGAAACCTACCTGTTACCAACTGTTCATCTAAAATTGTGAGCCATATGTTTGTGACTATTACAGCGCCATCCATCGCAAAGCGAAAAAAGTGGTCCAACGAGAACATTCATATTTCTTTACGTACTACACGAATATGTAATAAAAATGGGGGTTCCTATTTTTAAAAAACGCAGTTGATATCCGTTTGACCTATGGCAGTGCCATCTAGCGGGCCAACCATAGCGCCATCTGGTTTCCCCCTTCAAGCTAGACAAGTTTCGTTCTTTGTAGTTTTTTCGTTTGACCCTTATTTCGTGAGATGATATTTGGCCCGGTCACGATCAATTGACCACCCTGTATATGTACATACTTTAAATTGATCTAAATTTGTAAATACTTTGACATGTCGTATATCCTTGTGAAAAGAGATCTACGGATGAATAAATATATCACTACTACTAACAAAAGTTGTCTTTTGCCACTCAGATATTAGGAGTCTACGGGTCATAAATGTAATCTTTCAGTAAGTTTACAATGCCAGAAAATGATGGTATTAATAAATAAACGAATAACTTTGGAATAACGGAAGATGTATGATCCTATATGAACTACACCAATTGTACACTCAAATTACAGGCTGTGCGCCATAGTCGACAGTCGTTGAAAGGGTGCTTTTCGATCTAGTCATGCGATATACCGTTAACAATTAGCTTATAATCGATGCGAACAAGTTCATTTTACGGTGTTTCTTAAATTAAAACACCATAATGGCAAACTGTGTAAAAAGTATTTGCACAAAAAACCTCTTTCCGCTTCATCACACAAAACAGACATTAGTATTACACTTTCAGAATGTGACGGCGTGCTACCACTCTGTAAGGAGATATAGAACTACGAGATAATCTGCACATAACAGGTAGGAAGGATTCCTACACAGCAGCTCATTAAGTCAGTTCAAGAACGTACTGCCTTAATTATCGCAAAACTCGGGTGGGAAAGCGTTTTACTGTACTCCCCTTATACCACCAGCTACGAACTCACCGCTAAAGTGAACTGAGACATTTCTGAAGGTTTAGTGCCGGGTGGGAGAGGGGCTAGGGAGGGGTTCTTGTAAGCCTCTATTTGAGCTCGAATCTAATTTATGTTCATAGAATTTTCTCGAGATGTACGTGGGTGAAGTAATATCTTGGTTGCCTCTTCCGGAAAGTACGCTCTCTGAATTTTAACAATAAACCACAACTTGATTCAGAGAGTTTCTCTTGCAGAATCTGCCACTGCAGTTGTCTAAGTATCTCCGTGACGTTTACATTCTTACAAAACGAACCTGTGCTAATATATGTACTGCTGTTGTTTGGATCTTCCTCCTTTCCTCTGTCAATCCACCAAGACTGGCGAGCATTATTCAAGTACTGGACATCAAATGAGGCTTTTAGAATTTACCTCCTTCTATAGAGGCCTACATTTCCCGTGGATTACTCCAGTGGGTCTACAATTTTCCAGCGTTGCAATTTCTCTGTATTCAACAGCATCATCTCCGAAAATCCTCAAGGAACTTTCGACATAATGCACTAGGTCACTTATATACAACGTGTTCATATCAGCGCACACTCCGTTGCAGAGTGAAAATCTCATTCTGGAAACATCCCCCAGGCTGTGGCTAAGCCATGTCTCCGCAGTATCCTTTCTTTCAGGAGTGCTAGTTCTGCAAGGTTCGCAGGAGAGCTTCTGTAAAGTTTGGAAGGTAGGAGACGAGATACTGGCAGAAGTAAAGCTGTGAGACCGGGCGTGAGTCGTGCTTCGGTAGCTCAGATGGTAGAGCACTTGCCCGCGAAAAGCAAAGGTCCCGATTTCGAGTCTCGGTCGGGCACACAGTTTTAATCTGCCAGGAAGTTTCATATCAGCGCACACTCCGCTGCAGAGTGAAAATCTCATTCTGGGAACGTGTTCGAAAATCCAGTGTCAAAACCAACAGGATGGTGACGGAGACAGAAAACATATTTCGCAAAGCAACCACGTGTTCGAAACGTATATCGCTGCAGTAATGATAATGCAGAAGTCTCTTTTTTGTGACTGAGAAAAAAACGGTGTTAAATGTTTTACATTGCTTTGCTATTCTGATAACTATTACATTACAATAAATACTACTAACCCCAAAGCAGAACCGTACCGACGTAGCAGGCAGTCCCGTGTTCGCTGAAAAATGACTACTGCAAAAATTCTTGAAACCAGTTCCGCATCTGAGTCAAAAGGGGTAGAATACACTTCTGTTTTCATGTTAACCGAGAGCAAAAATCTAATACGGCGACGTCCGGGAATCCTGCAGGCCAATGAGCAGGTCACGCCGAGCGGAACCACCGATAGCCAAAACTACAGGTTGTTACTGCCCGGACTGGCTGTGAAAAGTGCGCTGGGGGCTTATCACCTTTAAACCATATCCTCTTTCTCATATCTTGGGTACCTCCTCCAATACTGTTGGTAGGTGAACTTCCGAGGAAACTCTGTACATTTGCCACATCACAAGAGCTGGCAACATGTAAGACCCAGGTAAGTAGCCGCCAACGATGCTGTCCCACATGTGTACTGCAAAACATCTCTGATGACCTCGCACACCTGTAAAACTTGAGTTTTCAAGTGACCATATATGCAAACCGTGACTATGTGAATGCCTTCCCGAGTGAACTGAGTCACATCTGTAAACATAACAACTTCAGGAAAACGAGGGTGTTCATTAGCCTGTTGCAGGAACCAGCGTACATGCTCAAGAGGAAGTGGATAGTAACCTGGTCCCATGACCTGTACTCTCATAGAACGATAAGGCTGAAATTTTGGGGAATGCGAAAAGCAAGAGAAATTGGGCGTACAAAGTTTCAATGTTCTGCATATTTCATAGCACTTATCAAGAAAGAATACTCGCTATGTCGTAGACACACCACGACCCGTTTTCTCGAAGAAGTAAACCAGAAAACAGCAAATTTCCATACACTTCATTCGGAACACTGATCAAAGTAACAGTATCTAAAAACAGGGAAAAAACAACAGTTGCCTTGGTCCAGTTTGAGCAAAATACAACTCATAGTCATAAAGTAGATGTTGAACTCCACCATTCAGAAAATTCCAGATAAAAACATCATCATTCTTCTTGGAGATTTTAATGCACAGGTTCGTAAAATATATATATATATATATATATATATATATATATATATATATATATATATATAAGAAAATCCTAGCCTTGGGGAATTTCAACTTGATCATGTGGAAATCAAGAAGATTTCTCGCAAATAAATCTGAATGTTAGGGTACTCAGAGGTGCAAATTTGGATATAAGGATATAAGAAAATCCTAGCCTTGGGGAATTTCAACATGATCATGTGGAAATCAAGAAGATTTCTCGCAAATAAATCATGAATGTTAGGGTACTCAGAGGTGCAAATTTGGATTCAGACTACTACCTTTCTAAAATTAAGTTCAAAGTCATCCCAAACAGGAAACGCAGCATGAAACAAATTAAGGGTCGCAAGTACAGCACAGAAAAGAGATTAAAATCAGATGAATTCACAAAAACAACAGAAACCATTCGGACACAAAGCTGGGAGGACATCAAGGAAAACCTCATTACTATAACTGAATGGATAGCACCTAACATAAAAAGTAAAAAACATACCTGGTAGTCGCTGGAATGTGAGGCCCTCATTGAAAAAAGAAAACGGGCATGGCAAAACTGGCAATCACAGAAAACAGAAGAAAGCAGACTGAATTTCATTACAGTTAGAGAACTAGTAGATAAAAATATAAAAAGGATTAAGAAGACACATGAAAACAAAACTCTCCTCCAAATTGATGAAGAATTTGCTAAAAACAACACAAGAAGCTTTTACAGAACTTTCAAACAAAGTTTATCAGATACAAAGCATCCACCCTCCAATTTCGTGATGTAAACGGGACCATCACTCACAATAACAAGGAAAATTGCAAAACACTAGCAGGCCACTTTGAGAAACTCTTGAATTGTGAACCCATCCTTGAAAAATTTGAATCCATCCCAAATAACCGTGAGAAGCCGGTTTCAGAACCACCGACGACTGAAGAACTACAGAAGGTCATTTCAGAACATAAAAACAACAGGCATCCGGAGAAAACCAAATAGTAGCCGAACTATGGAAAAAGGCTGACAACAATGCAATTACATCCCTTAAGATTGTTTTCGATAAAATCTGGAAAGAAGAACAGATCTCCACAGAATGGAGAATAGCTCTCATCCACAGTATCCACAAGAAAGGGTTGAAGACAGACCCCAACAATTACAGAGGAATATCACTGCTGGAAATAACATACAAGATTCTTTCTAAAGTCCTTTTCAACAGGGCAGAGCCGCACTTGGACCCGCAAATCGGCGAATACCAGGGAGGTTTTAGAAAGGGTAGATCATGTTCGGAACAAATACTAAACCACAAAAACATTATGGCATACCAAAAATCAAGGGCAAAGACATACGTAATCTCCTTCATTGATTTCAAAAAAGCATATGATTCGATTGATATAGAATCTCTATTATCAGTACTGGAAGAAATGGATTTGGATAAGAAAACTAATATTATAAAAGCGGCCCTTACAAATACATTTTCGAAAGTTAAATTTATGGCAAATTATCGGAACCCTTTGAAATAAAAACGGTAGTGTGACAGGGGGATGGGCTCTCACCGTTGCTGTTCAATTATGTTCTTGAGAAAGTAGTCAGAAAATGGAACACAAATATTAAGAGTGGTATAAGACTGGGTTGCAAAAAGAAGAATCTTAAAGTAAATTGCATTGCTTTTGCAGATGATATGGCCCTGTTTGCTGAAACAATGGAAGAAGCACGGGAGCAGATACTTGAACTGAAGAAACAAGCAGCTAAAACAGGACTTCACATCTCCTTTGAAAAAACTAAGACATTGACAAAACAAGCAGCTAAAACAGGACTTCACATCTCCTTCGAAAAAACTAAGATATTGACAAACATCAAGCATTCATGTAAATACCTCAATGTTCAAGAACAGAAGATTTAAATAGTAAAAGAATTCAAATATTTTGGAGAATTGATTAGTTGGAATGCTGGGGAAAGCAAAGCAATGGAATCCAGAACAAATAAACTTGAATTGGCCTTCCAGCTAACAAAAAATACATACAACAAAAAATCCCTTTCATGGGGGTCCAAAATTACACATTACAAGACAGTGATTAAGTCAGAAGCACTGTATGCAGCAGAAACACTAAACATGAATTTCAAAGGCCAAATGGAGAAATTTGAGCTAAAGGAAAGAAAAATTTTAAGAAAAATCATAGGGCCAAAAATTCAAGACAATAAGATTTTATACAAAAAAAATGAAACTCTCCACGAGAAAATTGAAAAATTTTTAGATACTATGCGAAAAAGGAGAATAAATTTTTATGGTCATCTTCTCAGAATGAATTCCAACAGTTTAACTAAACAAACCTTTGACTTTTTCCGTAATCGCAAAACGAAACCCAACCGGTTTAAATAAATTGAGAAAGACCTAGTAGAATTAAAGATTTCAGAAAATTCACTTATTGATTGAACAGCTAAATTAATTACTAAAGGTGAAAACATATGGTTCCTAGACAAATCTACACAAAAGTCCAAACCCTTCATCTCAGAAGAGAGAGGAAAAGAAGATCAGAAAGGATGAAGAAATACTGGGTCCTAAGAAAAGAACAATGCACAAAGAAATGATTGATCCAGCGTACCCAAAGAGGGTGAAACGAAAGAAGAAGAAAGTAGATGTTGGATTTTCAACGAGCAGACAACTAACAAATCAACTGTGTATTTGTCTTCAAGGAAAAACTTTCGCCCCAAAAGTTAGAAAGGGCTATTGAATACAATAGCTGACCAAACACACATTTGGAGGACAGGGTAGTAGTAGGGCAAGGTTCATGTTACGACACGCTGCATTGTTGCATAATTTATTCAAGATGGCAGCGATGACGTCATCCAAGATGGCGGCATTTTAGACTTGGCAACAGTGCATGACGTCATCCAAGATGGCGGCTTTTAAAAATGGCGGGAAGTTTGAATTTTGGCGGGAAAATAGACCAATTGTGCTATGTCCACTAACCTAAGCCCCCTGAAGAAAAAATGGCGGGAACTTTGAATTCCAATTGGGCTACATCCACTAACCTAAGACTCCAGAAAAAATAGGCGCCAAATTCAAATTCCAACAGGATAATGCATGCAAAACCGTACTTCTCTTTTATTATTATTTATCATTTATTATTATTATTATTATTATTCGCCTGACTCCACTAACACAGAATCAAGATGTCTGATTTCCGCAGTCAGAAAACCATTTCCTTTACACCCACAACAAAAATCTGTCCCAACTTCAAATTCCAACACCATAATCTATCACACGTACGAAATAGCCCACATTTCCATTCACTTATTTTTTTTCACTGCTAACCTGTCAAAATCGCGTCAAATAACAATAAATTGCACTTGTACTATCGTAAGTCACCTCCTGTGAATTGGCAGGCAAAGAGGATGGAAGTCTTTACTTCAATATGTACGGTCATCACTTGTTCTCCATCTCACTTAGTACACACATGTTGGAGATGGCAGCTGCACCCAGTGTGCTCACCACGATGTTCACACAAGAACTGGTTTACTTGAAATCGTCGCCAGCAGAGGGACCTACTGTAAGTAGGCTGTTTAGGTTTTTTTATTGGTAACGCCACGTAGCGCTCTGTATGAAAATCACTGGCTGTGCTGTGTGCAGTCTGTGGCTAGTTTGCATTGTTGTCTGCCATTGTAGCGTTGGGCAGTTGGCTGTTAACAGCGCGTAGCGTTGCGCAGTTGGAGGTGAGCCGCCAGCAGTGGTGGATGTGGGGAGAGAAATGGCGGAGTTTTGAAATTTATAAGACTGGATGTCATGAACTGCTATGTATATTATGATTTTTCAGCACTATTAAGGTAAATACATTGTTTGTTCTCTATTAAAATCTTTCATTTGCTAACTATGCCTATCAGTAGTTAGTGCCTTCCGTAGTTTGAATCTTTTATTTAGCTGGCAGTAGTGGCGCTCGCTGTATTGCAGTAGTTCGAGTAACTAAGATTTTTGTGAGGTAAGTGATTTGTGAAAGGTATAGGTTAATGTTAGTCAGGGCCATTTTTTTGTAGGGATTTTTGAAAGTCAGATTGCGTTGCGCTAAAAATATTGTGTGTCAGTTTAAGCACAGTCATGTATAATTGTTCAAAGGGGACGTTTCACTACTCCTACCCGCCACGGTCGCCGCAGGTAAGGGAGCGACCGCGTACCCCCACGTCACGGCCGGTCCAGCGTTCTCGTCAACAACAACAACATATTTTCCCCGACAGGAGAGTCTACCCCCTCCCCAAAGCAGCACGTTGAATCCTGCACATCTCTACGAAAGAAAGAAAGCCATCCCACACGTTTCCCGCCAATTTTCTTCCTGCAGGACACGTTGCACCCTGTCCATACCTACCTTACCACCGCCCTTGTAAAAACTTGTTTTACTCACAGATGCTGTCTACACGTTTTCCACCAAAATTCTTTTTCCCTAGCAAGTTAGTACCTGCCAAGACCAACCTTTCACCAACTATCACGTGTGTTTCTCGGACAAAGAACGCACTGCCACGCTTTTCGCGCCAAAAGCTATTTCATTAAGACTGGAAAACTTCCACAGCAGCAATTGTGTTCGGCCCCAACCTAACTGATCACCCTATTCTCATTATCCAAACAATAACCGTCCATTACCGACATTCCTGTATACATGAGCGATCGCACATCCATAGTTGAGTGGGCAATCAATTTAATTTAACACAAATTGCCCATCACTACTTAATTAAATCGACCAATTAATTAACCTCTCTCGTCCGAAAATGCAAAGTCCATATCGACCTCAAATCAATTTTCGTCTACCTGGACTTCGAATGAAATAGTTAAACTCTCTACCAACCACTACATCCCCTTACTGATCCATGTTTATTAGCTAACATGTACTAATGTGTACTCCACTTCTAGTAAACAAAGACGCTAACCGAAGTCACCTTTGCCTCTCTCTCTCGTGCCACGAGCTCGAGGCTGCCCACGTCACAGACTCCACCTTCATACTCTCGTCCGACATACTCCTCTGTAAATATTCTCGCTCCATATGTAGTTAACCGTGACTACTACAATCCATCGCGCGCTCGTAGCTACTCCCCTCTGCAAATCGATCTAACGTGAAGTTCGCAACTCAAATCCCCATCTGCACAAAATAAGATCTTAACCAAATTCTATATATCTGCTCACAAATACTTAACCTTCTCTTTACCAATAAAAAGAAAACATCTAAGAATATTCATCTCCAAAAACATTTCCTTCAGCGCCATTCTTAATACCATCAACATCCAATTACACCTATATAACATACTTTTAATAATAAATCACCCATCCTAACACACTTTATTATCGCAAATCCTCAATTCACACTCCATTCTAAATATGATCAATTATTTTTCGATAATTTTATAAAATGCTCAGCCCTTCACCATGTCCAGGAACCATCTGACTAGTTCAGCTTTCAGCTACTAGGGGCGCTAGTGAACTCATTCACCACCCCCACATAATTTTCAACAGCCATCAACTACTAGGGGCGCTAGTGAACTCATTCACCACCCTCACAGAATTCTCAACAGCCACTCGTTCATACTAAGATCATGTGATACTACATCATTACACTTATATAAGGAGTCGCCCCCTGGTCATCTTTCTCACTCTTCAGTTGTCCGCCGCATTGTGTGTTTGTTCTCGTATGTTGGTTGGTTGGTTGGTTTTGGGGAAGGAGACCAGACAGCGTGGTCATCGGGCTCATCGGATTAGGGAAGGAAGTCGGCCGTGCCCTTTCAGATGAACCATCCCGGCATTTGCCTGGAGTGATTTAGGGAAATCACGGAAAACCTAAATCAGGATGGCCGGACGCGGGAGTTCTCGTATGTGTGTGCAGTATCTGTTTTGTTAAGATGAAGCGAGTTAACAACACCCAGGAGTCTGCTGTGATTCGTCATTATCAAGTAAGTAAATAATTTTTATTTTTCATTATCATTTTTCCTTTATATCTTATATATTCTCCTCATTAATTATATATCTCATCGTTATAGCTCAACTTGCAGACTTTATCATCGAGTCTGAGGAGCGGGCTGGAGTCCAACAGAACCCCCCGTGCTCCAGCCACAGCCGGAATTGCCCTGTGAGTATAATATTTAATATGCTACTTATTTATATTAACCATTTAAAAAATATGTATTTTCTTATTTCATAACTCTTATTATTTTTTCTTTCTTTCTAGATCACTTAAGGCAACTCCAGCTCGAGTTCGAAGCAGAGCTCGGGGCTGTCCCACGTAGCCCCCTACATAATTGGGTTCAGCCCCCAGCTCCAAAACACCGCCACTCACGTGAGTATACTGAAAAATAAAACTATAATTTTTATCTCCTTCTCTTACAGCAAGCGCGATTGATGATCTTTTGGCTGTTGATTGTGAGATCGAGGCCATTCAATGGCAAATAGAACAACAACAACAACAACAGCCCACTCCTAGGTTTTATTTTTTCTTTTTTAAATACCTATCTTCAATAATAGTATTAATAAAATTATTTCTTTTTCTCTAACAATTCTATTTATAAAATACCTTGTTTGTTTGTTCTAGATCATTATACACAATTAATGGACGATGGGCTCGATGAGTTTTTTGAGGGGGCAGTAGACTGCCCCGATGAATTGTTCACGCCTTTGAGTCAGTGCCAAAAAGGTAATTAGTCCCTCTTCTTATAACCATGTGTGTGATCATTAGAATTCACGTACGTATACAATGTACTTATTTACTTTATCTCTACAGAGATCGACTCTTAGCACGCTGTCGCGGTGGTTAAACCGGGAGCTCAGCTGCGCCCCCAGAGGCGTGCATCACCGGTAAAAGCGCCCCTGGTCGCCGCACGCGAAGCTGCCGCCTCTGTCGAGGCCACCGACGCCGTGCCCGACCGCTCCTGCGCTGGGACTTTGCCCAGGCCACCACGTGCGTCAGCAGCTGTCACGGACCCCACCCCCGGCTGCTTACACTGGAGCACGCGCACCGCCCCCTCACCATCGTGCGAGGTGGTACACCAGACCTCGCGTAGTTATAGCAATAGTATTAGTGATCATTCTGTGGATAGTGGCAGTTCTCTCTCCCGCCCTTTTAGCCAAGTAGATCAGGTCGGTGACACCATACCGCAGTTACAGTACTTGGATTTTTAAACGCATGCTTCCCTGTCCTGGAAACCGAGCTCCTCAAGGTAGTCGATAATCCGTGTTACTCCGCCGTTAAGTGCAGTGCCGTGCTCCCCCCCCCCCCCCCCCCAAAGATCAGTCTGGTGATGGAAAGACCAGCATCCATTATCTTTGGGGGGATAATGACGTGATAACGCGGAGCACATCAATCGCCAAGTGGTTTCGTAAATCCACCTTGAGTGTCATATTGGGCAAGTTTTCCGAGATGGAAGTCAACGGTTCAGCTTAGGCACTCAGCAGAATTCTACACCTGGACATCCATATACATGTCCACGATTCGTTAAATGGAGGGTATAGCTATATTAATCTCCCTCAAGATATAGCTAACAAGAGGGCGTGCATTAATGTCCAAAATACAAAAGATCAAACTTGTTTTGCATGGTCAATCCTGGCTAGAGAAAGAAAGTATAATTATAGCGATTCCCCTCATTGTCAGGGTACATACAAAGTCAGTAATATTAACACATATTATAACTTTGATGGGATTGAGTTCCCCATCAAGATCCTGGACATACCTAAATTCGAGGCACAAAATACCAGAATATCGGTACACGTTTATGGCCTGGAGAAGAAGAAAAGCAAGTCAGACGAGCAAGACAAGCATGTCGTAGTTGGCCCCTTCCATTTCTCAAAATTTGCCGGTGAGCATGAGTTGCACGTAAATATGCTTCTCTTTTCTGAAGGTGACAATTATCACTATGTCTGGGTCAAGGATATGTTCCGACTCCTTTCCTCCCAACTATCAGCTAAACATAATGTAAAACATATTTGTTTAAGGTGTCTCAATTATTTCTCCTCTGAACAGTTATTAGCTATGCATCTAGTACACTGTACTTCCAAGGATGCGGTACGTGTTATTATGCCTACCCAGGAAAACAAAATTCATAAAGTTTACGAATGCTCACCACCAGGAGCGGTGTCTGTTGTGTATGCTGACTTTGAGTGCCTCCTCGCTCCTGTGACCAGCTGTGAAGGCGATCCTACGACCTCCCACACCACCTTTACAGAAAAAAACGTACCTTATGTGGCAGCGTACCAAATTGTATCGTCATATGACACCAACCTTAACCGATACAAATCTTACGTCGGCGATAATCCGTCGATTTGGTTGCTGTCTGAGCTTGAAAAATTTTCACTGGTAGTTGATAAGCTGTACAGCGGCAACGTTCCAATGACCAAATCGAAGGACAATGAAGATTTGTATAATAAAGCCACCGAGTGTCATATTTGTGGGCTGCTGTTGGACAGAAAAGCGGAAACTCCTCGTAGGGACCACTGTCATCATACAGGGAAATTCTGTGGCGCTGCTCACAATGCGTGCAATTTGAAGGAAACTCCTCGTAGGGACCACTGTCATCATACAGGGAAATTCTGTGGCGCTGCTCACAATGCGTGCAATTTGAAGTACCAATTACCTAGGCAGATACCAGTTTTCTTTCATAATTTAAGTGGGTATGACGCTCATTTTCTAGTTGAGCACTTGGCAGGTTTCGGTTGGGAGAAAAATCAGGTCAGTGTCCTACCTGAGAGCATCGAGAAGTATATATCATTCTCCAAACGAATGACGCCAAGAATTACGCTGCGCTTCCTCGATACACTACGTTTTATGCAGGCACCACTACAGAAACTTGTTGAAACTCTACCTCCGGCGGATATGCATATCACTCGAGCTGCACTTCCCGACGAGGAAAAGTTTCAACTTGTGACTAGGAAAGGGGTTTTTCCATATGAGTATGTGAATAGTATGACCAAACTCGACGAAACCGGGCTACCCGACATAACTGCATTCTCCAGCAACCTCACAGGTGACACGATAACAAATGCAGAGCATGAGCATGCCGTGAATGTCTGGCGGGAATTCAATATTTCTAATTTAGGAGAGTACGCACGTCTTTACATGGACACAGACGTGCGCTTGCTTGCGGACGTTTTCGAGAAGTTCCGGAGTCTATGTATGACCACATTTTCTCTCGACCCTGCCTTTTGTTACACGGCACCTGGGTTGTCTTGGGACACAATGCTCAAGAAAACGAAGTGCAGTATCGAATTATTGACCGATCCTGGCATGCTTCTTTTCTTTGAGTGAGGGATCCGTGGGGGGCTCTGCCAATGTATTCATAGACACGCGAAAGCAAATAACCCACAGATGGGTGACCGGTTTAACGCATCCCTTGATTCAAGTTATGTATTGTATCTCAATGTGAATAACTTATACGGACACGCTACGAAGCAATGTCTGCCCATTGGTGAGTTTACGTGGCTGTCCAAAGATTAATGCAAGGGATTAGTTGGAAAAATCAGCGGGGGGGGGGGGGGGGGGGGTGTATGGCCGCTGATTCTGATGTAGGGTATGTTGTGGAGGCAGAACTCAAATACCCTATTAGTTTGCATGACGCGCATGCCGATTTGCCGCTGTGTCCAGAGCAACTAGTTCCGCGAGGAGGTTCCACACCGAAACTGATGACAACCCTGGGGGGCAAGCAGAGGTACATCATTCACTATCTTAACCTCCAGCAATGCCTCAGCTTGGGCATGGAGCTGGTTAAAATCACCCGGGCCATCTCCTTCAAGCAGTCCCCCTGGCTGAAGAAGTATATTGATCTGAATACGAAACAGAGAACTTCTGCGTCATGTGATTTTGAGAAAGATTTTTATAAATTAATGAATAATTCAATTTTCGGAAAAACTATGGAGAATTTGAGGGAACGACGTGAAATTTTTGTTAGAGCGCAATGGGATTGGCGCTATGGCGTATGAAAATGCATTGCCAGACCAAATTTCAAACGGGTCACCATTTTCGATAAGAATTTTGTTGCTGTGGAGATGGCTAAAACTGTACCTATCTATGTGGGGATGTGCATAGCAGATCTATCCAAACTCCGCATGTACCGCTTTCATTATGAGTTTACGAAAACTCATTTCGCAGATCCTAAATTACTTTATATGGATACAGATATGGATACAGATAGTTTCATCTATTGGGTGAAGAACTGCGATCCGTATGAAGTAATTAGGTACCATGCCAATGAATTCGAGATGTCTTCTTATGTGGCCGATAATACTTATGGTATTGTTCCGCAAAACAAGAAGGTTATCGGTCTCATGAAAGACGAGTCGAATGGATTGTCGATTGTGAAGTTTGTAGGTCTTCGGTCCAAGATGTATGCATATCGCACATTGGAAGGTCCCACTCAGAGACGGACTAAGGGGGTACGATGGATGGCATCACGAGCTCTGTCTATCGAAGACTATTTGCAGTGCCTACGTGGTGGTTTTCGCGGTGCTGAGCTGCAGCCGCTGCATATGGTCCGGCAAACTAGTATTTGATCAATAGCGAACGAGGTGTACACTGTGCTGCAGTTTATAATCGGTCTGTCGCCTCATGACGATAAAAGGGTCATCTGTGATGACGGCACTGAAACTTGCCCGTACTCACACTACTCACTTGTAGCAAGAGAAGGGGTGGGGGACTCTGATTGCGAGGGAGAGAGAGATAGTGAGAGAGAGAGAGAGAGAGAGAGAGAGAGAGAGATGGCGTGAGTGTCTGCAGAGTAGTAGTATGACCCTTTTATCATAGTGTAAATACTGAATGAGAGTGTTTTGTAGTGTATATCAGCTTGCGCACTTCCGTGTATGTCTGAGTGTGTGTTAATGTGTGCGAGCCTGTGTTAAGTGCGCATGTGTGTAAATATTATTTATTCTATCAAAGAAAAAACAAAAAAATTATAAGAAACAGAAAAAACTAAAATAAACCCATTTATAAAAAAACGTCTTTATGTATATTTGTATATTTTTTCGCTACTATTACTAGTCAATGGCTATAGGACTGAAAACAGATAAAAATTTTACGCCTCTTATAATCAAATAGAAGAAGACGAAAATACAATTTTCACTTGACTGTGGAAAGAAATCTTTATACCGAGAAATATGTGTTCACCTGTTTGTTGTAGTGGAAAATGTCTAGAGTCACTTACTTCAATGAAATATAATTTAAATTGCTGGTGGAAAATGTTTTAGAGCCACAATCTTGAATTAAAAATACATTTGCCATTAGTTAGAAAAGTGTTTCTGGTGGAACTTCACTAGAGATATTATTTACCTTGTAAGAGAGAGAGAGAGAGAGAGAGAGAGAGAGAGAGAGAGAGAGAGTTATCTCTGCACAGTGCTTATATATTTATGAATAATGTAAAAACACGTATCTGCAAAGGTCAGAACTTTCATATTTTTACTTGAAGACAAATAATGTATCTGTAAACTCATATAATGTGAAAAAAAAGTGTGAATCATTTTACTGTAAACTGATATGTCGCAAACAACGTTTAAAATAAAAATCTGAATTGAATAATAATTTCCATCATTTTATTGTAAAAAAAAGCTCGAGTTTGTTATTATTTCACCCTCAATCATGATCCATATACGTAGCACTGCACAGAGAGAGACCAATAAGGTTTTTACTGATTTAAAGACAGAGATGAAATCTGAATGACACGTGCTGGACTTCGTCCGCCGGTCACAAACAGACCCCGCCACTGTCTTTGTGGTCCTGTCACTTTAAACGGCGGGCGTCTGGCGAAACCGACCCTAGCACTCTCTCTTTCAGGTCCTGACACTTTCAACGGTTGACTCATAGACGCGCCGGTGAGGTGGAAGCAGGTAAACTGGCTCAGACAGCTCCAGTGGAATGCGCTTCACGCACAGTATCACCAATAAACTTACTTCTATTGAAGTAGGTGTCACAGAAAGAAAACAACAAGAATTCTTATGGAGAAATTAAAATTATTTATTTATTTGTGAGCCATTTTAAAAGTCATTTTACGTTATCAGATGCAGACACAGAACTATTTTTTTCTTCTTCACACATTCGCTGTCTAAGTTGATGGATAGGTGGGCAATAGTAGTATTCCAGGTTCTGGATAGCCGCATATTTGAAGATTCGACGCAGCCAGCTACTCTTCTCATCGCCTTTAACGTAGATTATTGTCTCCTTGTGATCAAATAGTCTCAGCAATTTCAGCAAATGTTTATAAGAGATGCCAGGGTCATCCCACATAATCCCATGATAGAATTTTGTTAGCCACATCGCGCTTCTGACTGTCTTATTGCACTTGACGTCTTTAAATGGTTTCGGCGGTTCAGCTCTTGATACAAATTTTCCTATTACTCCATCACTTTGCGTGAATGCTATTAATGCACAGTCTTTAATTATGAAACGCCTGCACTCATCATAGTAAAATCCTTGTACGTCAGCTACGATCCTCACACCTTCAGGTAACATCGTGATCCACGCTAGAGCTAGCAGAGTGCGTATTAATTTATACAACTCGTTGCACTACACCAGTGAGCAGACAGTAGTTAACGAGACGATCATGCAGAACGAGAGCACATGCCGAAGTCTGATCACGGAAGTTTGCTGAAGATTAAAATTCAATCCGTACATCTATAGGTCCTGATTTAATTACCTCATTCTGTTTTGAACAGTCAATCACGATTATTGGCGCTAGCTTCTTTTAACTCAGTGGTCTGAGTAGGCATCCTTCATTTTCAACACCTTCATAGTAAGATGCTCGGAATCTCGCATACATGTCAAATGCCAGACTATATACATTGCTGTCCGACTGTAGATGTAGATTCTCATATGGGTAGTATTCTGAATTCAAGTAGACTGTGGCGTTGGTTAACTTGCAGTGGTTCAAAAAATGGCTCTGAGCACTATGGGACTTAACTGCTGTGGTCATCAGTCCCCTAGAACTTAGAACTACTTACACTTAACTAACCTAAGGACATCACACACATCCATGCCCGAGGCAGGATTCGAACCTGCGACCGTAGCAGTCGCGCGGTTCCGGACTGAGCGCCTAGAACGGCTAGACCACCGCGGCCGGCTGCACGGTTCCAGACTGTAGCGCCTAGAACCGCTCGGACTTTCAGTGGTCAAATTCAGTTGAGTCCTTTGATACATTAGCATGCCTCTAACCTAAGGACATCACACACATCCATGCCCGAGGCAGGATTCGAACCTGCGACCGTAGCAGTCGCGCGGTTCCGGACTGAGCGCCTAGAACCGCTAGACCACTGCGGCCGGCTGCGTGGATCCAGACTGTAGCGCCTAGAACCGCTCGGACTTACAGTGGTCAAATTCAGTTGAGTCCTTTGATACATTAGCGTGCCTTTGAGTTTGAAATGCGAGTATGATGAATTGAGGTGCTTCCAACTGCACTGATGTTTTAATAGCCCAAGTATGTGTGGACGCTGTAGGTAGGACTGGGTATTCAAAAAGCTCCCATGATCGGAAAGTTAGTGGTTGGTAGGTACCAGCATTCAGAACTTTTAAGAGCTTCAAGCGCTCCTCTTCGGCAATGGTGATGTGAGGCATTTTCCATGATATGCTATTAATCTTGATTTGAACATTCCCTGCATCTGTTTGGGAGAATGAATTCGCGTCACTTGCACTTCTCGCCAAAATAAATTCCTGTTTAGCATTGATAATTATTCGCTGCATATCCTCAAAATAACCCATAAGCATCTTTAGTGGCACACACGCGGTAAATCGGCTTTGTCCACCCTCCCCATTCGCTGCATCTATGAACCACCCAGCATTTTCCAAACTGTTTGAATCAGAGGGTGAGGCTGAAACGTACGTCTTAAGGGCTGATGTAATACCAACACTGCGTGTTCGGTCTATTTCAATTCCGTTGAGTGCATAGCGTTTTTATCTCTTGAAACAGGAATGCTACGGCATTTAGAGTGAGCTTCGAGAGCGCTACGGCAGCCCCGTCAGCTTTCTTAAATGTGTATTCCAGATAGAGGATGCTCTTGCTAGGCAGTGTTACCGCATCTTGATGCTGGATAACAATCCTAATTTCATCATTTTTGTTAAATGTGCTTAAAGTGTGGGGTTGTGTGCGTGGTATTCATGACGAATAATTCGGTCATCATACTCTACTGACTGAGTTACGTTGAGCGACGTCATTCTGCGGTTTTAAACCTGCTGAAATGAGGAATTCGTAATTAAGGCGTGTTATCACCTTGCCCTTCCGCGTTGCACTGACGGGTTGTGAGCCTGGTGTTCTAGCTTTATACCTTATTCCCATCTCGCCCTAGATTCAGGCGTACAATGATCTCTTCTCCTCTAAAGTTAACAAGCTGATTATTCTGGTCCACAATAAGCAGTTCAAGGTAGTCCAGTGTCTGAACAGTCACTGGGAGATATATAGCGTTCGTGGGGGCTTGAACTATTTTATACCCTGTGCCGACTGTAGGAAAGAATCCGTAAATTGAGTGAATCAATTTATCGTTCAGGTATGAGTTTGTGGCAATATTACACTCAACATGGATTGTACTCACTGGGAGTATATCTACAGCATGATCTGGTGCGTAAAATTTACTTCCGTCCTTCACCAAAACACGACCCTTCGCAAATCCTAGCAGTGGACCAATTGAATGTCTCTGTGTAAAGTCGATCGTAGCACTCTCTGTCCGTATTTCAGATTTAAGGGTATTAATGTTTGCCCATAGTTAAATACCTTTTCCTGACTGTTTTAAGAGTTCGTTTAAATCATCAATATTGTAGGCACCAGGTTGTATTTGTAGAATCTTCTTCCGGCCGTCAATTTCAAGATGTAGTTTATTGTTGCTCTGTGTAATATTTGGAATGCTGTTATACGTCTCTAGATCAATCAGTGCAATACTCCAGTCCCCTGCACTTAAATCAATCGGCGGAAAGTAATTCGGGCGTAATACTGATCCTCGCTCTTTTAAAGTCATATTGTACGACATTGCATCTAAACATCAAATGATGGTCATGTGCTTCTTTTGCTGGTGAAGTAGCGTTGTAATTCTTCAGGCGGCTGTACATCACCGAATGAATCGAAATACTGAACTGTATTTGGACTTCTCTTAACATACGCAACCCAATGGGTCCCTGGACCGCCAGCAATATCTAAATTTATAATTCCGCATTCATTAGTCCGCCAAATGGTCTTCGGTAATGTATTCCGCATAAGGACGCCTCGGAATCCACGAATGTGAAGTTTTTGTTTAAGAATTTTAACTAGATCTTTATTCGTGAGCGCTCGGTCGAGTAGGATAACTAACGGAATTTTTTTTTTTTATTTATGAAGAGACCTAGTCCTTTTCTGTATGGTTCCAAATAGAGGCCTTTTCCGATAGCTACTGCCTCCATAGCGCGATTATGTCTTCTGGCTTCCTCTAGTTGGGCTTGTGCATTCTGTGCGTTTTTGACCGTTTTGGCGACAGCTGCGGCCCCGCCTGTGAGTGAACCTACAACGGACAGGGCTACAAGGGCTGGAACGAGGAATGGGGATAATTCCGCTCGAAGTCTTTGGTAGTGGTAGGATCCTAGATGGTTTAATTGAAGTCGTGTTTTTCTTCTTGTTCCCACCATTCAACACACGTTTAGCTGCAGACATCGAGGCGAGAATACAGTTTTTCAAACAACCGAGTTTGTTGTTCTTCTTCCTGTTCTTCTTCGCTCGCAAAGCTGTTCGCTCTGCTTTCATAATTCGTTTGAAATTCATTACACCCAAGCCCAACTTAATATTTCCACGCATCGTTTTATCAACCACGAATGCAGCAATGCGTAGCCTATTCGGAGATCTTTTCTTCGCCTTATTTGCTTGGCTTTATCTGCTAATATCCGGTCGGCGACGTGGCGAGCTGGGAGATCCTTATTTGCTGTTTATGCGAGGTCGTGCTCAAGGCAGGCTTCGTCTGGTAGGTTAATACCTTTATCGCCTCGTGCCAGGCGCTTCTGAAGCTTTGTTCCAGGCCCACAGAAGTTATATCCGCGAATGTGCAATTCAACAGGCAACTTGTCGAGAACACCACCTCCACCTCTTATTATGATGTGCCTCCTATCGTGCATGGTACGCTACTGAAGAGATAGTCTACTCTCCCTGTTATATACTAACACGTCAGCTTCGATCTAACTGTTTCCTGATGATGGAAATCCTAGCCATTTAACCAGTGCTCTATTCCCACGACGTCTTATCACGCGCTCGATGAGAAATACATCTGGTTCAGAACTCTTCTGCAATGCATCCGTGTAAAAGCATCCTGCAATTTCTTCACCCTTGCCGTCCTTTAAGATATATGTCCTAGGGTTGGTTCGCTGCACTTTGGATACTGTGAATATCTCAGCCGACCAATTTGGTAAGTACGATTTCTCGAACGCTGTCTTGTGTTTTGAAATAAGTACTAAGTCGCCTATATTGAACCTCTGTTTGCGAGGGTCGAGCATTTTAATCCGGAAATATACTGTATCCATGAGTGAATTATCGCGAACATTGATCGGCCTCATTTTTAGTGTACTATGTTTGGTTCGATTATACTTTGCAATTATCTGTGGGAGGATATCTACCCACTTGTACGAACCGCGAAGATTAAACTGCATCCACATTTGAGCTTTCACTGTTCTGTTCAACCGCTCGACGATACTAGCTTTAAGGTGGGTAAACGTGGAGTAGTGGTTTATGCCATACCGCTCCATCACAGTGTTGATATGTTCATTGTAAAACTCTCCACCGTGATCGGTTTGAAGATTGCCCGGGCATCGATTCGTTCCTGTCTGCAGCAGAAGCTCAAACACCACAGCAACATCTCTACCGGTTTTCGTTTTCACAGGTAATGTCCATGCGAATTTACAGTATGTATCAATGACCATTAAAATGTATTTGAATCCATTATTACGAGGTGAATATCGATTCATATCTACAAGATCAGCTTGCCACAGGTCATCCAGCCCTTTAATCATGAGATGCCTGCGGGGGTATGTTTTGCGTGCTGGCTTGTGCAGTTCTCGAACCACGGTCTCCATACTTATTCGATGATACCTCTCTCTCGAAGCTCGGAGATTATGGATACAACCTCATTCGAATGAGCTGTATTGCCCGCAGCAGCCGAAGCCATCAACTGTCGAAGTCTGTCTATTAGTTCATTTGGGTCATCGTAATATATCTACTGCGGGACTTGATTGCTCACTCCTTTATGCTGAAAGTCTACACCCTTACTGACGCTTTTAGCTTGCTCATTGAGTAAAGGTTGTAGAATGGCAGTGTATTTAGAGTATTCAGGCTTCTTCAGTGTTCCGTCGGGATTTTTATACAGATTAGTCAAGTTAAGTATTTCCCGATAGACTTTGCGATCATCGGCAGAGTATTTTAAGTTTTTTGATGGACTTAGGAAGATTAGGTTCATTAAGCCAGGTGTTCTTTTAAACTGTGTATCCTCGATGCGTATTGTGCTATCGGATAAAGTTATAGTTTGAGAGCCTAGCATGTACTGTCTCACCCTGCTGACACCAAATGTTCTATCTATCTTAACGGTCGGATACTGGTTGGTGAATTCTGCGATTGGGTTATTATTATGCAAAGCTATCTTGGCGATAGATTCGGTAACAGGTTTAAAAGTTTCATTTAGTGTTTTTTCGCGATCTATATGTCCCAACTTCAGCAAACGTAATGTCACTCGAACTGCTTTGCGCGCCTGAATGACTTTATGCTTTATCGACATCTCGAAGGATACTAATCAGAGCTCTGAATATCACGTGGTTTTATATATGCTTTGTTGTACTTCTTCTTCTCCTTTTTTTCCTACACCACCTTTTTCAATAACAAGGGCCTCGGCTACTATCTGGCCCACAATTGCGCTAATTCTGTTCTCTATCCGGTTTTTGTTAATGGCAAGAAGTTTCTGGGTGTCCTTTAATTCCCTTGCAACTTTAACTAGTCTGGACTCAAGATTTTTAAATTTTCTATCGGTGTACATTCGGGCATTCTGTCTTTGCACACCTGATCTCTCAGAATGAGCGTCCGCCATGCGTGCGAATTTGTCCATGGTGAAGTGTTAACTGATGGGATAAGGTATTTTCGTACGTTTATATATGGAGAAAGTCTTGGGCGTTCCGGCTATACCTATCGTCATTCAGTTTACGGGTTTTATCAATAACTAGAAAGCCGTATTGTGAATGGTTCCAGCAATCAGCACATACCTTTACAAATTCATTGTATTACATGTCGGTCCCTACGTGAGCATGGTAAATCTGCTTTAAATTGAGGTTGTCTTGTTTCAATGCTATAATGAGATTTGCGTTGTCCCTCACCAGTTGTTTTGGGATCCTAGAATACGTTTGACTCAGATAAAATACATCAACACCCATATGACGGCCAAAGCAGAAATATTTACGGATTTGATCTTGCTTTTCAGCAGCGACATCGTCAAATATGAAGGCAGTATTAGGCTTTACCTCTTCAGGTGGGGGGACGTCGTCGCTTTCACTGAAGGCTCTGTACGTTACACCGTCTACTCCATCTAATATTTTCTTCAGTAACTGGTACTTGGGCTGAAAGAGTGTTTTGGAGAAGACGAAAAGGTGCTCGAAGCGGACTCTGTCTATGTGCGTTAACAGAGCGATGAGGACATTTGTCTTACCACAGCTGGATGGACCTACAATTATAGCTCGTATGCTGTCAGGAAGGAGTGGTCCATTCTTGTTGACCTTCTGGTCTTGGTCATCATCACAGGACCAGTCACCTACAACAAAGCCCTTGAGGCGAGGGTGTTTCACCCTGCCCGCCATGATACCTACTGTGGTAGGTCAAGGTGTGGAATACGCTTTTGTATGATTAAAAATATGTGTTTGTGTGTAGTCACTATAGCGCAGTCACCTTACCAACTGAGCTACAACGGCTACACAGTAGAATGAACTCCAGGTGGTATATTTAAAGGGAAGGCTGTCATATAGATTAACGTAGGTGACATTTTGTCTTGACAAAAAACACGCAGTGACAAATTTAATATTCTAAAATAATATATTTATTTATTAAAATATTTACAGATATGATCAGCATGAGAAAAAATCAGTACATTCTTTTTTAAGCGGTGCAGCATAAGTACAGTATTTGGAAAATAGCTGCTTCTTGTGTGCTTGAAATTCAGCACGTATATCTCATAATGTTATGGTTGAATTACAACAGTCCAGTATTCCGTCAGTAAATTTGAGTTCGACATTTTCAACACTTATTCAAGGAATAGCACAAGACTTGGGCACTGGTGTTATACACATACTAAAACAATGTTCTATATCATCTATGTGGATGCTACATGTGTGTAGCCAGTTAATGATGTCAGTGTATACTGCCTAAACATATGGGCACCATCTATTTAGTCTATCTATCGTACTAGTTAGAGCCATGTCTAAATTGAACAAGTTATCAACAGTGGGGTGATGCATGAAAATACTATAACCATCAGCACTTTTAATTTTTAGTGTAGCATCATCATACATTGAGAGAATACTCACAGTTAGACTGCCACAGTACATGTCCTGGTAGGAGTGGGATGGATAATATTCGGTAGTCATATGATTACTGATGTGTGTTTTTAAACGACACAGCTCATCCCACTCGTAGTCAGAATTTTTGAGCACATTTTCCAGCTCTAACACAGTTGAGGGGCTACCGTATTGTGAAACTTCATGTCCTACATGGATATGTTTTGAACCACTAACTGCTAACACATAGCTTGAGGCGAATAGTAAAGGATGAGGTGAAGCGGCGGTCGGTATCTTCTCATCCACGACATCCACACCAGCACTGTTAGCCTGCTGTTCTTGCACTGATGGTGGGATGTCCCTTGTGAGATTATGATCAGTGGACGGTGCGTACGAAGGAGCCCAGTACTGTGAAGCCCTGTCAAGCGCAGCCTCTGGCGCCGACATTAACACCTGGCTATCCTGATCTAGTATGCTGAGAAGCTGAGCTACAGGATCCTGCGTGGACGAGTCCGAGGCCTTCACGTGCGTGGACCGGTACATGCTGGGACCTGCTGATGCTGGCGTCATGGGTGGAGCTGCTGGAGGACCAAGACGAATGTTCATAAGAAATGATGTGATGTTGGTAGAGAAATAATAATAACAGCAATAATAATAATAATAATAATAATTTGGGGACTTACTTTTCTGGTGCTGCTTCCTCCTCCTCCTATTCAGCTGTGGTGGTGATGACGCTTCATCTTGACCGACTGGAACTGAGATGGAGGAGCTGCTGAGTGCTCCTTATATAGAAACCAACTACGTCATCATGATGCTGTGCTGCTATTGGTTGAATGAGGTGAACACATGACCTATCGAAGTGCCCTCTAACGGAGAACTCGTGAACTAGATCAGTTCGTCACTGGAGGCAGTCGTCTCTTGTGGGCTGGGAGCTTATTTGTGGGCTTGAGAAAAGGTAGACAGTTCCAACAGTAGCAGATGTTTCCATGAGATGGGTAATGCATTTGTAAAGCACTTCGTTGGAGGTAATTTATTTGGAGGACTGTGTTCTTGTTCTTATTCATACGTTCCAGGATTAATGCACATTTCCATTAAGCATGTAGGAGATTATGGGGGTTGTCCTCGGCTGTATGCTTGCAAACTACACTGCTGTTAAACTCATCATGGTCAAACACCAATAACTCATCGATTGAACACATTCTGCAGGATGGTCTTCAATGGTATATACGTTGTATATGAATATGCTTACGCCGAAGCAAATTGGTGTCAGCTGAATGTCTCTTGCGTTTTGGAAGAGTCAATGTTTGATGGTAAATAAGCCTGCAGTTTGCGCATGCGCATGAGCATATGCTAGTTACGGGATGCATCCTGGCTCCATCCCTCTGCGTTGCCGAAATCTGCTGAACAGAATTCTTGTACTTATTGTTCCGACACTCCTCCATCATCGTACGCTTCCACAGTAGTGAACTGTGGCTACAGTCCTCCCTCGAATGTCTACATGAAATGCAGTTATTGAAGGCTGCTCTATCACCCACATCCATCTCTTTTATCGAACACATGGCAACGACAGCTCAGCAAAGACTGAATGTGCAGGAGAACGGTAATGGTAGTTCAGTGGAGGTAGCACAATTGGCTTTCTTCCCGCCAAAATCAACCATCTTTAATGACGTGATGGCAGCGCTCTCTGGTGGCAGGGGTATGAACTAACACAGGTGGATTGCATACACACATGCATGATATAAATAATAATAAATAATAATAAATGATAATGAATGTTAATAAATTATAATCAATAATAATAAAGACAAGTACGGTTTTTGCATGCATTATCGTGTTGGAATTCAAACTTCCCGCCATTTTTTTCTTCCGGAGGCTTAGGTTAGTGAACATAGCACCATTGGTCTATTTTCCCGCCAAACTTCAAACTTCACGCCATTTTTTCTTGAGGTTAGGTTAGTGGACGTAGCACAATTGGCCTATTTTCCCGCCAAAAGCCGCCATCTGGGATGACTTCATGCGCTGTTGCCAAGTCTGCATGCCGCCATCTTGAATAAATTTGGTAACAGTGCAGCGTGTTGTGAAACGAACCTTGCCCTACTACTTAGGGTAAGTAGGAAAATATCGAAATACCATTTAAAATCCGTTTTCACGAATGTTGTTAATGACTACGTCGCAATACACAGAAGTGTATACTAGTTGGTGATTCTTATGCAGAGTGCTCACAGGGACACAACAACAGTAAATGATTCATTTAAGGGGAAAGACATTGAATGCATGAGCATTCCGCCAAAAACGGCAAAATTCGTACAGCCTTTGGATGTACACTCACGTTCAGAAAAAAACAGTACACCTAGAAAGACTAGGGATAGCACGTCGATACTCACAGCACATATACATTAATATGTTCTGCAGAAATGACTAGTGTTTGAACCATGTGGGCCCTTATAGATAACGAATGGCAACTGCAACTACCGGCAAAATGTGCCTGCAGCTTTCTTTGTCGCTATAAACCAAAGGTAATGGATCAGTGTGTCTTGAGCAGACGTGCAGGATGCCTCGCAGACGTGTGCGCGAACCGTACCATCAAATCAGTTAGTTTGAAAGAAGTCACATTATTGGCATAAGAGAATGTGATGCATCCATCCGGGAAAGTACTTCTCATATGGGACGAAGTGTTTCGGCGGTGCAACGGATGTGTGCCCAATGCGTCATGGGAGGCCGTAGAGCACAACGAGATGCGTCAGGTCGCACCACCCAGACCGCCCGCCGAGAAGTTCGACACCTCATCCGAAAGGCATTGTAGGACTGATCTGCTTTCTCCTAGCACATCGTACAGTATCAAAGGGGGTAGTCCGTCGCCGTTTATTACAGCACGGGTTAAGTGCGCGTCGTCCACATCTCCGCCTACATTTGACGAATGTGCAGGAACGTACTAGACGGCAATGATGTGTGGAACGACTTCACCGGAGACGAGAATGGCATCAGACAGCGTTTTCGGACGAGTCCAGGATCTGTTTGAAAATAATGGCAATTTTGGTTCACCGCAAACACAAGTCATACAGCGCCAACTCAAGGCCTTATGGTGTGGTGTGCTATAGGGTACAACCACAAATCACAGTTGTTGCGAGCCCAAAGCACTGTGACCAGTGTGACCTACGTGAAAGACATCCTGCGACACATAGCCATACCCTTTCTGCACAACACCCTAGACTCCATTTTTCAGCAAGACAATGCACGACCACACATTGTTCCAGGAAAACGTGCCTTCTTGGTGTCACAGGATGTCAACCGTTTGTTCTGGTTCGACGGACCACCAGACTTGTCGCCACTCGAAAATGTGTGGGATATGGTGAAACGACGAGCCACAGATGAACTGGGGAACCAGGTGAATGTAGCATAAATGACTACACCACGGAACGCCATTCGCGCCTTATACGGGTCGATGCCGTCACACATGGAACAAGTTGTCAGGGCCCGTGGCGAACCCTGTGCCTACTAGGCAACAGGACACATGCTGAACCGAGGTGACTGAAAAGCTAATCATTTCTGCAGAACATACACTCCTGGAAATGGAAAAAAGAACACATTGACACCGGTGTGTCAGACCCACCATACTTGCTCCGGACACTGCGAGAGGGCTGTACAAGCAATGATCACACGCACGGCACAGCGGACACACCAGGAACCGCGGTGTTGGCCGTCGAATGGCGCTAGCTGCGCAGCATTTGTGCACCGCCGCCGTCAGTGTCAGCCAGTTGGCCGTGGCATACGGAGCTCCATCGCAGTCTTTAACACTGGTAGCATGCCGCGACAGCGTGGACGTGAACCGTATGTGCAGTTGACGGACTTTGAGCGAGGGCGTATAGTGGGCGTGCGGGAGGCCGGGTGGACGTACCGCCGAATTGCTCAACACGTGGGGCGTGAGGTCTCCACAGTACATCGATGTTGTCGCCAGTGGTCGGCGGAAGGTGTACGTGCCCGTCGACCTGGGACCGGACCGCAGCGACGCACGGATGCACGCCAAGACCGTAGGATCCTACGCAGTGCCGTAGGGGACCGCACCGCCACTTCCCAGCAAATTAGGGACACTGTTGCTCCTGGGGTATCGGCGAGGACCATTCGCAACCGTCTCCATGAAGCTGGGCTACGGTCCCGCACACCGTTAGGCCGTCTTCAGCTCACGCCCCAACATCGTGCAGCCCGCCTCCAGTGGTGTCGCGACAGGCGTGAATGGAGGGACGAATGGAGACGTGTCGTCTTCAGTGATGAGAGTCGCTTCTGCCTTGGTGCCAATGATGGTCGTATGCGTGTTTGGCGCCGTGCAGGTGAGCGCCACAATCAGGACTGCATACGACCGAGGCACACAGGGCCAACACCCGGCATCATGGTGTGGGGAGCGATCTCCTACACTGGCCGTACACTACTGGTGATCGTCGAGGGGACTCTGAATAGTGCACGGTACATCCAAACCGTCATCGAACCCATCGTTCTACCATTCCTAGACCGGCAAGGGAACTTGCTGTTCCAACAGGACAATGCACGTCCGCATGTATCCCGCGCCACCCAACGTGCTCTAGAAGGTGTAAGTCAACTACCCTGGCCAGCAAGATCTCCGGATCTGTCCCCCATTGAGCATGTTTGGGACTGGATGAAGCGTCGTCTCACGCGGTCTGCACGTCCAGCACGAACGCTGGTCCAACTGAGGCGCCAGGTGGAAATGGCATGGCAAGCCGTTCCACAGGACTACATCCAGCATCTCTACGATCGTCTCCATGGGAGAATAGCAGCCTGCATTGCTGCGAAAGGTGGATATACACTGTACTAGTGCCGACATTGTGCATGCTCTGTTGCCTGTGTCTATGTGCCTGTGGTTCTGTCAGTGTGATCATGTGATGTATCTGACCCCAGGAATGTGTCAATAAAGTTTCCCCTTCCTGGGACAATGAATTCACGGTGTTCTTATTTCAATTTTCAGGAGTGTATTAATGAACATATCCTCTGAATATCAATGCCCTTTCTCTAGTCCTTCAAGGTGTCCTGTTTTTTCTGAACATGAGTGTATATTTGTAGTATGGAATATATGGAAGAGGTATAACACATTTTATAAGCGCTGTCTGCAATGACTTCGATACTAAATTAGCAAATACAATTTTCATAATGTAAATTCATTCTATTATTCATAAGCAGCTTATCAGCTTAGGCTTTAATATTCCTTGCAAGCAGCCGGGTGCAATATCCGCAAATGTTTCTGAATTCAATAATGTAATTCAAGTGATATTTGGTTTTACAGATCGTGGATGTGATAATGGGTATTGTGTAGCTGTTGCTTTCTCCAAATGAGTCTGCATTGATTCTGCATGTTGTTTTATGCATTTTCCTGAGGAATCTCATTTACATTTTTTAAGTTTGATAGTGGGCAAACTAAGCGTAACACAGTCGAATACTTTCACCATCCTAGTCATAGTGGTAGTTTCTAAATACAGTTTGAACAGTGATTTCCTGTTCGAATCGAAGTGCGTGAGTTTACACACAACATAGTTTCCAAGGCCGAGCGCCGGGCAAAATGTGCTCGATCCGTCCAGCTAAATCACCCCATATGTGTCTCTGCTATGGCGTGACAATGTAGTAACATTAGGGAGTCTTTTGCTGAGTGAATCCTAGTGAAAAGCATCACCTTAGTCTCCAAAACAAAGGCACAAGAATTTATTAAAGATGCAGCAATGTCGGGGGGGGGGGGGGGGGGGGCTAGTTGGGTGGATCTGAAAAAACTCCTAAGGAATTCTATTCGACTGGTGTAATAACACTGCATAAAACCACTGATTGTTGCAATAACGTACAACAGATCAAAATATCTATACTGAACGCTTAAAATGAGGGGAAGTTAATCTAAACAGCTTTGGTATGTTTAGTGAGATCGTTAATTTCAGGATAACGTGATCTAATTTAAGATATTTCTAAATGGGCACAGGGAATGCTTGCTGTACATGAAATTCAAATTACTGTTGAATTGGAGCTCACCAACGCCATTCCCTAGCGGTCACAAACGCATCGAAGTAACACCAGCATCTATAGAAGTATATATTTAATTGAGAAGATACTTAGCAAAACATTCTTTCTTGGTACTCTCTGTGAGCTGACCACATAATATTAACTGCACTTGTCTTAGCGACTCCAGAATGAGTCACAACAGGCTGTCACCTCACCGGTAATCTCTACGCCCTCGGCGTGGACGGCTGACAAAGCGATCTCGTAAACCTTAAACTCCGTCCGCAGTCCTTAATGAGACCACAGGTACCGACCGACCACCGTGTCGCCTTCCGCGAATGTAGCCAATGGATGTGGTATAGAGGACTGTGGGGTCAGCACACCTGCCTGTATCAGCTTTCGTGACCTGGAGTCGCTATTGATCAGTCAAATAGCTCCTCTATTGGGTACCACGTTTCAATTCTTCCACGAAGGAAAAACCTCTGGCAATACCGGAATCGAACAAAGGTCCTCTGCTTGACAGTGAACCGTGCTGGCCAGTCAACTACGAAGGCAGAGAGAAGTCTGCTATACGTCTAAAAAACGGGTGCCGTCCGGTAGAAAGCCTCACTTGCTTCCCCTCAACTTGGCCAACACTAGTTTACAAATATTGTCTGTGTCTGGACATGGATAGCTGTGGCAAAATTTTATCTGATTGCTGTACCAAAATTTACTAATATCTTATTGCCAGCACGGGCTTCCGCTACTGGATTACAAGCCCCATTGTCGCAACATTGTCTTTTTTTTTTTTTTTCTCTTAATAGTTCTTCAGATTCTCCACTTTTCCAAGTCATGAGCCAATTCTGGAAAATATCTCTGAATTAGTATCAAATCAATAGGTGTACCGTTGAACCACCATTAACCGCTGACTGACATGGTAAGTATTGCATATATTCTTTGACCATTGTCCCCTTATTATAACTGTCACTCTCACCATAACTGAACTGTAAACTCACAGCTGAAGAAATCTCTGTTTTCTTCCAATCTTGTGTAATGTAGTCCTATTATAACTACCTCATTCTTCCTTATTAGGTCTTTTACTTCATACAATTTTCCCTCTGTTATTGGAGTCCGCACATTCCGTGTGCCTATCTTCAGGACGGCTTTAGACGGATTTCGCTTGATAATGATCTTAGATGACCTCTTACGTCTCATGCCAGTTGTTGATTACCAAGATACCTGAACACAGTTAATTTATCATGAATGTCAACTACCATGATTGCATTTTACTTCGGATATCCTTAAGACCTGTAACGGATTGGTTTCTCGTTGCCGTCTCCATTCTTTGCCGTTGACCAATGTTACTTCTCGCATTCCTGTTGTATTAGCATCTAATATTATCCGCAGTAAATTCAGGATAGCTCTGTAATTGTAAGCAAACTAGTTAAATACAGAAAAAATTGTAACCAGCGCAATAACGCTCCTGTTGGAGCAAAAAAGGCGAATATATTCCTCTTTAAAAGTCTCTGACGAAAAAGTGGGGAACAAGATATCTCAATCCTCTTTCCACTATGGTTGCTGATAACCATGATGTTGAGTGCCCCTCACCTAAAACAAATAAATAAGTATGGTATGCCAACATACTCGCTCACTTTTAACACAGAACAATCTAAATCCTTTTACCCAGTCTCTCTTTGTAGTTAAGCCCTCATACTCAGCATCTCCCTCTCACTAACACTTCTATATATGTCTCCCTCTTTTGTCTCCTTTTTCTGCCAATGGTTTACAATCTATCCCAGTGCCACTGTCGCTTCTCTCACTTACACTATCTCCTTTTGTCTTTCTGTCCCACTGTCACCGTCTCCCTCATACCTCAGCAACTCCAAAATCCTGTGGGGCCCAATCTATTTCATCCTTTACACCACGTGTTTAAAATTTCGGTTCCGAATGCGTCCTCCCCTGTACCTATGTGTCATAGTTCAATGGTCTGGGAGGGTCCACACTCCCAAGTCTATGTGTGGTCTCCACTCATCAGCATTTTTCATTTCCACTATCTCGTCTCTCATTTGCTCCCACTGCTCCTATCTCCACCCATCTGTCTTGCTCTTTTAGTGACACTGTCTTTCATTCACCGTCAATATCTCCTCTCTCTTTGGCTTCCACTACTAGTGAATTGATCCATCTCTCTTTTTCTTCCACTGGCAATTGTTCTCTTCTGTCAGCACTGTTTTCTCTCTCTTTCTCTTCCACTAGCACAGTCTCCTCTCTCTTTCTCTCTCACTGGCACTGTCTCCCCTCTCTTCCATCGTCGCTGTTTTTCTCTGATACTCTCTTTCAGCACAAAAAAGCGAATAAGTTTGCATGGCAAAATTTTTGGCAAGGAAAGCAAAATATGGATTGAGACAGCTACGAGGGAGCCGGCCGCTGTAGCCGAGTGGTTCTAGGCGCTTCACTCCGGAACCGCGCTGCTGCTACAGTCGCAGGTTCGAATCCTGCCTCGGGCATGGATGTGTGTTATGTCGTTGGGTTTAAGTAGTTCTAAGCCTAGGGGACTAATGACCTCAGATGTTAAGTCTCATAGTGCTTAGAGCCATTTGAACCAAGCTACGAGGGTTGCCCTGAAAGTAATGCACCGCATTTTTTTTGTTTTCTCAGCCGAAAACAATGCTACAAATGCAAAACGTACGTAAGTATTATTTGATGTCTCCTGAGTGAGCGTGCCAAGTTTTCGTCACTTCCGACAGATAGAGCAGCTGCAGGGCAATTTCAAAATGGCGTCTGTAGGTGATGTACGTTACATGTAACGTGCCGTGATTGAATTTCTCATTGCAGAGAAAGAAATTGTGGGTAATATTCACAAACGCTTGTGCAAAGTCTATGGTGCATCTGCTGTCGACAGAAGTACAGTTAGTCGCTGGGCACAGAGGGTGAGGCCATCAGAAGGCGGTTCGACTGAGCTCCATGATTTGCAGCGGTCGGGGAGACCATCCACGGCTGTCACACCTGACCTAGCCCCCTCGAACATCCACCTGTTTGGGCCATTAAAGGACGACATTCATGGAAGGCCTTTTGAGAACGATGCGGAGGCCATTCACACGGTGAAACAATGGCTTCGCCACCAGGATAGGTACCGACAGGGCATACAAGCCCTTGTTTCGTGCTGGAGGAAGGCCATAGAACAGGACGGAGATTGCGTGGAAAAATAAGGTGTGTAGATAAAACACCATTCTTTCGTGTGTGTAAGTCTCACTATGTTCAATAAAGAATTGAAGAAAAAACTGCAGTGCATTACTTTCTGGGCAACCCTTGTAGTTCCCCACTTTCCTCACTTTCCTGTCAGAGTTTTTTAAGGTGGAACATATCCGACATTTCGTGCTCCAACAGGGGCATTTCTCGGCTGGTTCCCCTCTTTTCACTGTTACAGCAGGGTGTGCTGCTTTTATAAAACAAATTCTGTAGATCAGTAAAGTTCTGACAATTTATTTACATACTTCGTTACACGTATATTCTTTGACACATATCAACAACAAGCAAGTACGCGTAATATAAGGTTAGCTAAAAATGGTGTGCTACACATTTTATGTGGGTTATTTTCTCCTCAATCGCAGTTCATTTAAAACATCCGGCTTAAGGTTTGTACCCTAAAAGAGTAAAAATGTTCTCAGAAATATTTTACTGTATTTTGCAGTCTTTCCAATTTTACATAATTTTTGGCAATCATTTCAAGCTCTTTTCAAGGATGTCAACACCATTTTTGGCCAATATTTTTGTCACAGCAGTACCATTTCGTGCATATTTCGATAGGCGGGAAGAGCCCATTATAGAGACAGCACGTCGAAGAAATTTATTGGTGAGAAAATGGCTATTAAAAACATAGTGTGATGAGCTCTGACCCCTTGCAATGACCCTAGAACCCTTTGAAACGCCCCCTTAGAAACATTAATGAATGATTGTGCTGATAAATCTCTTACATTATTTGATTTTCAAACAGCTGAGCAGAACTGAACGTACTCAGACATTTCGCTCCTAACCTATTCTGATCAACACTAAACTGACACAATATTTTTTAGCGCAAGACAATCTGACTTTCAATAATCCCTACAAAAGAATGGCCCTGACTAGCAATAACCTATACCTTTCATGAATCACTTACCTCACAAAAATCTTCGTTACTCGAACTACTGCAATACAGCGAGCGCCACTACTACCAGCTAAATAAAAGATTCTAACTACTGAACGCACTAACTACTGATAGGCATAGTTAGAAAATGAAAGATTTTGATGGAGAACAAACAATGTATTTACCTTAAAGCGTTCAAAAGTCATAATATATACAGCAGTTCATGACATCCAGTCTTACAAATTTACTGTCTCTGATGGACACACGTCCAGATCATCCGCTCTCAAAACTCCGCCATCTCACTCCCCACATCCACCACTGCTGGCGGCTCACCTCCAACTGCGCAACGGCGCGTCCTGTTAACAGCCAACTGCCCAACACTACAATAGCGAATATTACAACAATGCCCATCAGCCACAAACTGCACACAGCACAGCCAGTGATTTTCATACAGAGCGCTACGTGGCGTTGCCAGCATAAAAACCTAAACATCCTAATTACACCTTTCCATGTGTTCATTACGTCAGTTAAAACTACATTTACGCCATTAAGTGTCTATTTTACGCGCGTGAGTACGGTAATATTGAATCTCTGGATCTCGGAAACGAAAAAAGTTTAAAGGTTTACAGAGAACTTCATCTTAAGAGTATATGGTAAAAATTTCGATGATTTCTCATGACTGTAAGTTGGTACGCGAAAATTGTGTTTATAGACGAATGTGTGAAGACTGTACAATTAAAATTTAAGCCATTTGCTGTTCTTAGTTATTTAGCAAAATTGCACATAGAAATTATAAAAATGGCCATCCACACAACTGGTACTCTTGGTACCCAGAAATCATGGTTTTTTTTTTCGGGGATGCTCAGAAACAGTCGATGAACAAATGGTGCTTTTATAAGTCGCGTAAGGTCTGCCCTAGATCACACCCACTGCAAAAGAACCAATCGATATGTTCAATTTACCTGGGCTGGAGGGAGTGTGTGATATTTAATCTTTGACCTTGTTCTGTAGGATAGCTACAGAATACTTTTTCTTCCGATAGGTATACAAATGTTCGCTGGCCCAAGGGTTACCCAAACCGCTTCACCCCTTATCTCTGTGATCAATAAAACCCGGGGTATGACCCACTGAAAAATCACATTTTCGCACGTGGTTTTTTGGTGCGTATTGGTACCGTGCTGTGTCGTGCACGGATCGTTCATTTGCAGCAAACAAACTTTGTGAAATCCTCTCCGATTATTAGCCGAGTAAGAGCGTCATTTATAAGCAACTTTTTAACAGGTTTTCCACTTATTGTCTTCAGTTAGTGAAAACGAATTGTTACACCGAAACGAGACTAGTACTCGGCTCGTAACTCGAGAAAATTTCGTGGTTGGTGAACTTTACCGAGTTTGCTTGTTATGCCGTACTGACCCGTGTAAAATTCGTATGATGGGAACGTGATAATGCTAATGCAACATCTCGAACGTCACCATCCACCTACATGTGTTTACTGACGTCATACTGACCTGCGAGTCCATTACAAATATTAGCTAATCGCGGGAGTGGGGCCATGGTTTGCTCGAACCTGATGAAGCACCAGCGAGCTAACAGTGAAGCAGTAGGCTTATGACTATAAAGCATGTTAGCGAAAGCCAGGGCAGGTAAAAAGAAAAAAGACTGAGACTGTGCGTTAGAAATGATAAAAGGAGAAAAATGAAGATGGGCAGTTTTAAGCTGAAAGCTGCAACCTGTTGTCAGGTCGACTGCTGTTGTGGCTATATAGCGGTAACTTTCTTCAATGCTATTGCGTTAAACTCATACTGATGAAATTGTGATTCCCTGTACCATTGGGAATAAATGAACATATTCGAAATGCTTCTCTGTCGATATCTCGTTCGAAAATACTATGCGTCAGGCTGGAGCTTATCACGCGCATCAGGAAACTTCAGTTTGCTTTATCTCGTTTCCTTAGCACACTCCATGACCTACAGGCAACAGATCAGAATACTAATAGTGGAAAAATTTATGTTAGCTGCTACGAAGATGAAGTGATGTTGACAGATCAACTGTAAAACGAGTTCAGCAAACACCAACAGGAACGAACATTTTGGTCTACGGCGATGAATGAAAGGAGTAGAAGATCAAAAAGAGCAAGATGGTGAAGTATAAAACTTTCAACAACACTAGGAGCTAGATATTTACACCATATCTGTGTCAGAGCAGAAGTACAACCGAAAAGACTATTTTTTTTAAATTACCTTATTTTCTGTTACAATTGCAGTATCTTGTAGTACTGCGCTGAAACCAATTATTTTTATCTGCTCGCAGAGGTGTCACGTAAAACGTCAGCAGTTAGATTTAGTAATACGTGGCAAAACAATAGACATGCTGAGAAACGATGATGACGTAGTTGTATCAGCTTAAAAGTAAAGGAGTTCTTGAATCCATGTTAAATAAACTGATTAAAGTTGTAAGAAAAGATTATAACATCAAAATAAACGAGCCTTAAACAAAGGTGTTGCAACTGAGGATCGCGGGGGAGAGAATAAATTAATCGCCGATTTCATAGTGCGACCACGCAACTTAGTAGAAGCCAACGCAATAACTTCGTAATTTTTAGATCCACGTGGAGTGATTAAAGCTCATAGACAAAATCAAAAGCCATTCCCTATTCCTGATGCTGCTGATATCAGCAAGTTTCAACGCGACCTTGATAGGTGTCATGTATAATTTTGCTATCTGAATTTTTGGTATCTGATTCGATTGTGAGCGAGCAGCGATTTTGTAAGCTCTATCACAGAAGTTAAGCTAACATCGCTGATGTGCGCGAGGGTGCAGTGGAAGCAGTCATTGTTAAGCTGTGGTAGAGCGAGGCAGTGAAGTTCAGCTGTGTTGGAGTTAGGCTGATAATGTTAAGCAGTGTTAAAACTATGGCAATATTATGATTCAAATTTAATGTCTCATTTTATCATTTTGTTCAATCAACTTGGTTATGAAACTGATTTGTGAAGGAAGAAATCTAATGGAATGTCAGGTGAATACAATAATGATGTTACTTTTTCTTCACTATTGCTGCGCCATCGAACTAATTTGATTACCGTATTGAAAGTTGTTAGATTTGAGAGATAGGAAAGTCTATTGTTTGGATGTTGAGAAGTTCATTAAACTTAAAATCCACCTTGAGTGCTTTTTCTCAATATACAAAAAAACATAGTGTTGTCATTTATGCGCATATTTCATTTTCTTACAAACCTTTCTCCTACAATTCTTTTTAATGGATCATTCAACCAAGTATGTTCGATAAACAGTTCGATTTGCAATTAACAGAGAACTCATTGCATCTCTCGAGTGTCTCTGTGTACATATAGTAATTTTCAGCTTTAGCATAGCGGCGCACAAGACAGAGCAGTACCGCAAAGCGTTATCCACATTTGCGCAGAATAGAAGTAAGGAGAAAATATTATGATTTTTTTTTATTTTTTTCAGTCAGAGCCATGTTATGTTATTCAGTTTCTGTGATCAAGTTTTGCAAATCCAATTATTTTAGGTTTCATGTTCAAGTGAATTAATCAGGCAGTTTATACTGTTCAAAATTCTTGCAGTTAGCTTCTAACTTTTACAGTATGAAATACTTCACTTTTCATTACAATTAATTGCTTTTACAGTGTAACTTGGGTTTCACATTACAACAGCACAAGTTTCATTAGTTCGTTTATTATCATAGCTCAGGCTAACAGTCAGACACAGAGTACTTCATTCCATATTTTTATTTCTTTGGATAACTTTCAACGTTCCTTGTAAGACGCCAATTTGACTTATCATCTAACGCCACGTTCCATCAGAGTTTTTGTACTCACCGGCTGCTAAGATCCGAGTGAGCTTACTAACGAAAATTCATAAACCTCAATCGGAGGTTGTGTCCAGAGTCAGTTCTCAACGGAGGTGCGGCACCTGATTGATAAACGCCGCCTTTTGAAAAGCCGACCAGATACCTTTGAAAAGCACGAGTGGCCATTGCCTCTAGGTTCTTTCAGAACAGAGTAAGAATCGAAAAAGTTCTGCAGGGCCAAAAAAAATGGACTCGATTTTGAAAAGGGCGGCAATGTTGGTTTCTGTCGTTGAGACATGTTGGCGCCAGGCACGCATAAAACAAGCCAATAACTCTCCCACCACTCTCAGAGAAAGAAAGAACTGTCCAGCAGAAAAGCCTCCTCCAAGCATCGGGATGTGATAGACCAAAATGTGCCTGACAGAAGTACTGAATAAAACAGTAAACCCGAGAATAGTAAAATTATTAAGGGGTACGAAAACAGAAGACCCTTTGACTGCAACATATTGGCTCTTTATGTATTTAGGAAGCAATATCACTAGAGATGGAAAAAGCAAAGGAGAAGTAAGAAATAGCCTTCCAAGCGAAAAAGCCTTCAATAAGAAGACGATAGTAGCCTCAAAAACTAACAGCCTACAAGTCAGGAATAGATTTCTGAAACTATATGTTTGGATTATGGAACTGTATTGCTGTGAGACCTCGACTTTGGAGACTGGGGCTAGGAACAGACTCATTTCTTCAGAGCTGTGATGTTATGGATGGACTTACAAGATCACGAATGATGAAGTCCTTAAAATAATGGAAGTGTTTTTGGGACACTATCGCAAAGGAATTTCAGGTTACTGGTCATCTACTGAGACATGAGGGACCCCACAAATATAATAGTGGGATACAACGTAGAATTTGTGACGCAGGCTTTTGGCCCGACTGCAGGTAGAGTCCAGTTTTCTTCGTTTAACAGCAGGCTGAGTGGACCTTTGGTATCCTGGAGAAACCGAAACGAAGAAAAGTCTCCGCTCCTACCTAAGACTGAACCCGTGACCTCTAGAACCAGAGCCTAGCCAGACAACCATGGCAACAGAAGGGAGCTACATCAATGGAAAAATAGCCAGAGGAAGACGACGTTTGAAGTACACAGATTAAATTGTAACAGATGCCAGCTGCACTTTGTAGCAAATCATTATGACGCAATGTCAAAGACTGCAGAAAGTTTATTTCCAGTGCACATTCCAATATCTATGAGAATTTCGTTTTTGTACTGCTTTGGAGTATGTGAAAACGGTGTCAATTCACTCTTGTTTTTCTTCCTCTTCGAGTTTCCACATGAGAAGGTCCTGTATATTTTGTTAGCTTTTTATGATGAAATAATAAAGAGTTGCTTAAAATTCATTGTATTTTGTTTAATAGAGGTATATTTAGTACCATACTCCACTAATCGAAATTCTGTTATGTATTTTTCAGCCTGTTAGTCAGAATTGGCGTTTCATTACGCAACGATCGCGCGCCATAAACTGGCTATCGGTCCCAAATTACAACGTACATCATTCGAGCCTGCAGTTTATAATTTTAACAACGTCCGATGGTAATTATTATTTTCATGCGAAGGTGACTTTTTGGCTTAACCGTAACAACTACACGGTCTGCTGTCATCAAGCTCACCGTTTACCAGCTACAATAATTTCAACGTTCCGAAGAGAAAAGCGATATGATGCCAATAAAGATAAAGTTACGCCATGTCACTGAGTTTAACCGTAAAACATTTTTCTTTTCTTATTGGCTATGTGGTGTGTCCCTCCTTTGTCAGAAATTAACTTTGAAACATCTAACCCTTAAATTACATACCGTACACGAACAGCCCTAGGCGCTACACTCTATTCTTATGGCTACTACACGGTTTGTTTAGGTTAGTAATAGCCACAGACGAGATATCATTTTAGTTGCAAAGCCGTTGTGAGAATCCTTTACTAGCCAACGGCTACGTCGTATACATCACTTCCTGCCTACCTGATTGACTCATGAGCAATAATAGTGACAGACATCTGTCATTCACATAGTCATGTATGCAAAAGAACTCTACGCCTTTTAATTAGACATAGCTCCAATGACTTACATCCTCGTTCCTGCCATCAGGAATTGTAATATTGTATAATTACTTAAAGTGACCGTGTATAATAAAAGAATAATAAATGAAAGAAATATATCGAAAGTTGTTAAAGCATAACTTTATTGAAGAAGAAAATAAACGACATCAGTACACATACGCATTTATAGGTATAGTAATCAAACCAGTCGACATTATACTCTCATTCTCCAGTGCGTTTGCAAACAAAAGGCAACCATAAATCTTCACAGACAATAACACCTTTTACAACTATAATTATCCCGTCTATATTATTTACAGGACATTCACATGTGGTTCAAATGGCTCTGAGCACTATGCGACTTAACTTCTGAGGTCATCAGTCGCCTACAACTTAGAACTAATTAAACCTAACTAACCTAAGGACATCACACACATCCATGCCCGAGGCAGGATTCGAACCTGCGGCCGTAGCGGTCGCTCGGTTCCCGACTGTAGCGCCTAGAACCGCACGGCCCATTCACATGCGTCTTAGTACAAATATGAGTGTAAAAATTGGCGTTGATACGAAATCGCCATCCGTTTTTGTGTTTATTTGCACAGTTGGTTACATCTGTAGTTATTATTATTACTATTAGTAGTATTAGTTTTATTATTATTATTGAAAGATTTGGAAACAGTAAGTTGAGAGTGTCCTGTAAGGGAGCTTCTTTTCCGTTAAAATGTCAATGCTGAAACCACTGGAAAACAATTTTGATACGATATCTCAGTGTCATGGTTTTGTCGGAAATTGTGTGGTGAGTAGCATGCGTGTCGATTGGATGGACTCTGAGAAGAATAGTGTCGAAAGTGTTCAATAACATGAGTAAGAAAGTAAAAACCTGTTACATTACACTTAAAGAGCATACACAACCAAACAGAACCCTGAAATCATTTCTACGATTACGGATAACATCTCTTCGGATAAAACTGTGCCAACAACGACAACGAACAAAAAAAAGTAAAATAAGAATAATAAGTACCCACATCTTAAGTTCGAGAAATTTTATTTAATCTCATGGTATTGAGAAATACGAACACAAGGCAGTTTATGGTGAAAAGTCGAGAGGTTTTCTAAGCATTGTTATAAATTTGATTAGTTCAGAACTGTGAAAATTACGGAGAGGTTACAGTATGAAGAAAAGATAATTTACATAAGAGACGAATACGTGTTCATATACAGGCATTTGCAATGTCTGTCCAAATTGTACTCCTTCAAAACAGAAACTTCCCCACAAGTGTAGAAGGTGAGCTATATATATTGCTCAAAAAATTCCATGCCCGTAGTTCCTTAAAGAGCGTACGCTGGTCGATTTCCCTCTAGTACGAAAATTTTGACTGAGGTATTGTTATTTCACACAACATGAAACGACTATTTCAACATGCATTTCTGTTGATACAGTCAATGCTCTTTGCTCAGATTTTATAATAATAATGTTGATTAAAATTCAAGAATTCTCCACGATTGCAAAGCAGTTTGGGGGAAGGCAGCAGTACTCGAAGGACAGACGCTTCCATTGGTTCCTACGTGTCATGTCCCGTGTGCCGCATGGCAAATGCCGGATGTTAGAGCTGGTGAAGCTTCTGTAGTCATGTCCACCAACCGCGTAAACATTAGGAAACAATACCATTCGCAGTAGCGCTACACAGTGGTATTTTTAAATTGTAGCACATGTCTTTTGTAACATTAAATCTCTGGTAGTTATATTCTGTGGAGCGTGGTCAAAACAATGATAGCTTTGAGGTTCGTGGGCTACGGTTTGACGAACAGTGTTACAGACCGTGAATAACAAATTATTCCGCGAAAAATGCTTGACCATGGAGAAGACTGATCCCGCTACATTCTACACGCCACTTGATTACGTTTGGAAGCACGATTTTAATTTAGCATCATCTACCTGCTGTCGAACTTCAGAACTCTTCTGTGCTCAAATATAATGAAGTGTCTCGAACAGAATGACCTTCTCCATAGCAACCAGCATGGATTCCGAAGACATGGCTCATTCGAAACCCAACTCGCGCTTTTCATGCGTGATACTCAGAAAGTCGCTGATTAAGTCAGTCAGGTAGATACAGTATTTCTTGATTTCCGAACAGCAGTTCACTCAGCACCATACTCGCATTATCATGGAAAGTACGATAGTATGAGAGTCAAGCGAAAACTGTGACTGGATCGAGGATTTCTTGGTAGGGAAGACAAATCATGTTACCTTAGATGGAGAGTCACTGGTTGTAAATTAATGATTTTGGCAGACAATGTTAATAGCAACCTCAGACTTTTTGCTCATGATGCATTATCTGTAATGAATTGGTGTCTGATAAAACCTGCACAAATATTCAGTTAGGTCTTGATAATATTTTAAAGTGGTGCAAAGATTAACAATTTGCTTTAAATGTACACAGATGTATAACTGTGCACTTAACACAGTGAATAGGTTTAGAATCGTAAGACTGCAATGACTGCGTGTCATAACTAGAATCGGTCAGTTCATGGAAACATCTGAATGTGACAGTTTGTAAGTACATGAAATGGAACGATCGTATAGGTTCGGTCACAGATAAAGCAGGTGGTAGACTGGTTCGTTTGTAGGATCCGAGGAAAATGCAATCCATATACAAAGGAGACTGCTTACAAAAACTCGTGCTGTCTGTCCTAGAATGTTATTCAATCAGATTGGATTAGCAGGGCCTATTGAACGTATACGAAGAAGAACAAAGGCTTTTTGACCCACGGGATAGCGTCACTGAGATGCTAAAAAACTGCTTACAGTATATCACAGCCTCGTAAGTACATCGAGGAGGTAAGGTCAGACTAATTACAGCTCGTAAAAATGTGTTTAACCTCTCTTCCTGAGTCCTTTACATAAGTGGAACGGAAGGAAACATAACATCTGGTACGTTGTGTAGTACCATCTGAAATGCAGTTCATACTGGTTTGCAGAGTATGGCTGCCGGTGTAGCTATAAACAGCTGGTTACTCTCGGCTATTTTTAGAGTGTACTCGTAGGTATAGACGTAGATACAGCTCTGCGTTATTTTCATCAAAACAAAACAAATTTCCTCTTTTTAATTCTGTGTACAAAACATTCCCTGAAATGTTTGAAACAAGCCTAACACGTTAACAGGTTTTCAATGTTTCCTGCAAGGGACCATTTCTGTTTAATGAAAAGAGTGAGTTTAGAGTACAAAACGTTGTACATTTCTCTACGAGCTGCAGTGAGAGGTAGCTTAGCATGCATATGTTATCAGCTATCACCACGCGCTTCAGCTCAGAGAGCAGACGTTCAGCTGCACCCTCTGACATTTGTTGACTAACCATCCACCTCAACTGGGCACATCTCAACGAAATAATCATCGTCCCTGTATGGATAACTCAATGTTGGATATAGTTGCCCGCATCTCGTGGTCGTGCGGTAGCGTTCTCGCTTCCCACGCCCGGGTTCCCGGGTTCGATTCCCGGCGGGGTCAGGGATTTTCTCTGCCTCGTGATGGCTGGGTGTTGTGTGCTGTCCTTAGGTTAGTTAGGTTTAAGTAGTTCTCAGTTCCAGGGGACTGATGACCATAGATGTTAAGTCCCATAGTGCTCAGAGCCATTTGAACCATTTTTTTGGATATAGTTCTCGTAGCAAACTTTGCCTCACATCAACTAAAAATCAACTGGAGCCCTTAGGCTAAAAGTTTACTTCAAACTGCAATAAGAAGCCCAAGTTTTCATGCAACTTAAATTTATTGCCAGCTAGTGTTGGTCACTTACACAACTGTTATCTTGTTTATTTTTCGTTAACTTTTTCCGCAGTTGCAGTTGTACAAATTTTGTAGGTTAACACTGCCTTTTGCGGTTGTAATGAAATTCTTATTTCAACCGAGCGTGTTTTCGTTTTATTTTAAAGCATCTCCAGTGGTCAGGTTTTTTTTTCCTTGCTTCATGCTTAACGTTCTAGCATTATATGTAGAAGAAATGAGAATTAAGTAAGAATCAAAAAAAATTGACCACTTACTGCGCTTTAAAACAGGGGTGATCAAGATTTCAGCTCACAGGCCATGCTCGGGCCCAAGTGCCGAAGCGCTAAGCCTCGCTTCACTTTTCCCCCACCGCCACGCCGCGCTGTCTGAGTGCAAGGAGGGGGAAGAGGGGAAAAAAGCGAACGCGACGCATTTTTAAATGGCAGTACGATCGGACTGCATATTATTTGGTTTTATTTTTCACGTTTCTCGACAACATATACCATAAAAAAAACAAATTTTCAGTATTAATTAATTATTTTTGGCGTGCTAAAGACATAATATAATTTGTATCTGGTACGAACTGCCGGCATACGGACAGACGATGACAATTCCACAGAGTTTCGCATTCAAGTTGCCATGTAATAGTGACTTATTTAATTTCATATCCGAAAGAAGTTCTTCACACAAATATGTCGACTGAAATATTGTAGCGCTTTCGCAACGTCGTTATGGAGACTTGGAAACTCTACTGAGTGAAGCACGTAGATGCCCTGCACAGTTTTAACACAAAAAGATCTGTCATTGGAACTGGAATTACCTCGCAGTTCAGTCAGCTGCGTCTTCACATGCACAGGGGCGGTTTCAAATGAAACGGCGAATGGCTGGTAAACAGTTCGAAAATAGATGTAAGACTGGCAGTGTCCTCAAAACCTTTATAAAACTATCGTTGTGATTCTTTCAAGGTCGAATGAATTTTTCAAACCTCGCTTTTTATTTAACACCAGTCAGCTTAGGGAATTCTACTCTCTTTGTCAGAATGGATCCCTTCTACAACACGAATATCTTTTTAAATGCGTTCACATCAAATAAAAAAAAGTTACGGGCAGTGTCTTAGTGTGGGCCAATGTGCAGTCAAGTCTATTTGAAACGCAAGGTTTGCAATCCATTCCAGATGTCCTGATTTTCGTTCCTGTACCCTTTTTTTCCTTCGTAAATTCAACAATAGCAAGATTTAAATCGAAATTCCTTCGAGGCATGCCCCTTGACTTATCCAACGTACCTTGCAGTATTATATGAAGTCTTCATACCCTTCTTTCATTTGCACTGAAAACTGTTCAATCTGGAAATAGAATAATGGGTGCGACTTCACAAATTTTACTATCCGTAGCACCCATTCCATCACGTCCTGCAAGTCTGCAAATTTACCACAAACTGCCTCTTGACGTACAGAACAATGAATCCCCTATACCGATAGATGTAATTTTTTGTTATTTCATAGTGATCTAAAATTTTAAATTCTTTTTGCATGATACTACAATGTCGTTTTGTAGCAAATAAACTGTGCCCGTCGCTTATGGGAATTCAGAATTCTCATCCCTTTGTTTTGTCATTCTCATTCATTTTAAAGGATTGTGACGGTAGATCGCTAGACTGCCTCTTTTTCCGCAGTCACTGGACATATGAACGTCCTTCATACCAGGAACAAGTAGCGAAGAGTAAACAGCGCTGACACCACGATTCTGCCGTAGTCAGAGCGTTTTGCCGACCGCAAAATGCCGCACCGCAATGCAAATGAAATGTCACGCTCTTCCGGGTACTTCCGAGAAGGACCGAGCAAAGTCGGGTGGTAATTCTGGGCCTTGGTCCGCCCGTGGCCCGCACACGCTGCACACTTGAAGTATGTCACGCCGTGGCCGGCCCTGCTTTAAAATAAACCGAGAAGCGCATGGCACAAATAAGAGATTTATGACTGTCTAAAAACCTATATAACCTACGTAGCTAATGTAACGTCGATTATTCTTCAACACTAACTCTTCACACGGAATATACACTACTGGCCATTAACATTGCTACACCACGAAGATGACATGCTACAGACGCGAAATTTAAACCACAGGAAGAAGATGCTGTTATATGCAAATGATTAGCTTTTCAGAGCATTCACACAAGGTTGGCGCCGGTGACGACATCTAAAACGTGCTGACATGAGGAAAGTTTCCAACCGATTCTCATACACAAACAGCAGTTGACCGGCGTTGCCTGGTGAAACGTTGTTGTGATGCCTCGTGTACGGAGGAGAAATACGTACCATCACGTTTCCGACTTTGATAAAGGTCGGATTGTAGTCTATCGCGATTGCGGTTTATCGTATCGCGACATTGCTGCTCGCGTTAGTCGAGATCCAATGACTGTCAGCAGAATATGGAATCGGTGGGTTCAGGAGGGTAATACGGAACGCTGTGCTGGATGCCAACGGCCTCGTATCACTAGCAGTCGAGATGACAAGCATCTTATCTGCATGGCTGTAATGGACAGTGCAGCCACGTCTCGATCCCTGAGTCAACAGATGGGGACATTTGCAAGACAGTTCGACGACGTTTGCAACAGCATGGACTATCAGCTCGGAGACCATGGCTGCGGTTACCCTTGACGCTACATCACAGACAGGAGCGCCTGCGATGGTGTACTCAAGGACGAACCTGGCTGCACGAATGGCAAAACGTAATTTTTTCGGATGAATCCAGGTTCTTTTACAGCATCATGATGGTCGCATCCGTGTTTGGTGACATCGCGGTGAACGCACATTGGAAGCGTCTATTCGTCATCGCCATACTGGCGTATTATCCGGCGTGATGGTATGGGGTGCCACTGGTTACACGTCTCTGTCACCTCTAGTTCGCATTGACGGCACTTTGAACAGTGGACGTTACATTTCTGATGTGTTACGACCCTACATTCGATCCCTGCGTAACCCTACATTTCAGCAGGATAATGCACGACCGCATGTTGCAGGTCCTGTACGGGCCTTTCTGGATACAGAAACAGTTCGACTGCTGCCCTGGCCAACACATTCTCCAGATCTCTCACCAACTGAAAACGTCTGGTCAATGGTAGCCGAGCAACTGGCTCATCACAATATGCCAGTCACTACTGTTGATGAACTGTGGTATCGTGTTGAAGCTACATGGCAGCTGTACACTCGACAGCAAAAAAAGTGAGTCACACCTGAATTCCAACGTGTAGGCTGCACCGGAATGTATGCAACCAACATAGCATATCTGTGGTGCACTTCGTCGCAACCCTCCACAGTGTAGTCGTTGTAAGATACACATTAGGTACCGCTAGAGACTGCTAGAGAACACCGGTCTTTATGACAGTCCGTCCAGATATAAACTAACACCATGATAGTACAGAAGAGAACAGACAGTTCTTAATGTTTGTAAACTAAACTTAATTACAATAAGTGACATTTCAAATGTTATGGGACAACTAGTTTTGTCACATAAATCGTTCAGTAATCCTTAGGCACAATTAAATATTTGAGACAGTTTATGGATTTATAAAGTTGTATGGCAATTGGAAACAATTTCTTTGCTGTCTAAAAGGTTTACCCAATACATGCTGAACGTCGTTCAACGTTCAACGGGGAGTGGTTTCACATCAACTTTATGTAATACTAAGCAGTTAAAAGAAAACGTGATTAACGGCGGCAAACACTCTACGGAAATCCCAACATTAACAGCGAATCACAAGTAATATCACTGTTCACATTACTCATCAACAGTTACTTGTACACAAAGTTGTACTTTAAACTACGTGACCAACGTCTTCGTTCTGGATCTGGATTCAAACCCAGAACGTAAAGCCATTGTTAACCAAGCAAAGCTTTGTGCTTTATCGAGATTCGATCACTAGGCAGAAAGAGACGTCAAATATTGACGTTTGCACCAGTATCAGTTATCAATTCTCAACTTGAACGTAAATGACGATAATGTTTGTACGAAAGCAGGAACCCTAATATGACAATTACCTTCTTGGTAACTAACCTCGAAAGACGTTGTATAGTGTTATATTGTTAAGGAACAAAGAATGTCATCATATAATGCTGGAGACAAGGATGCGAACCTAGCACCTAATCGGATTGTTGAATAAGTACGTAAAATCAGAATGTAGATATCACAGTTTGTCACCAGCAGTGAGGTTGGAATCTTAAATGACGACTGAAGTGGTATTGCCTGACTGGGATGCGAACCCGGCACCTACCGAAGTCGCTGTCTAACCAGGAACAGACGAGAAATGTCCAATGTTGGGCCACCATCAGCGAGATGTGCACACGTTTAACTAGAAATAAGGTGACGAAAACGTCTATGCTGACTGAGAGTCGAACGCCCCACACATGGTTATGAAGACACGTTAATAATCAACTTCATATTCAGTAGTAGCCAGGAGTAGCATGTTTAGTTGCAAACGTTAAGGCCTTTCTCATCCCTAGTAACGTGTTGCCTAATATCTGCGATATCATGATGTTAATTTACAAGTTTAGTAGTCGTGTATCATTGAGATGTAAATGAAGTGCCTCAGCAGAAAGTAATTTCCGTCGTGCAGCACTTATTGTTTCAGAGACACTGAGTACATGTTATAAGTGCACAAAACGTGTATTATATACTAAGTATATACTGTTATTTGGAGAAGCTGCCGCCAAACCTGTTTACTTTTACATTCTGCTTAGTTGTCGTGGTTGAATACAGGTTTTCTTAAGGCTACATCTAATGCACAGCGCTAACAAGAAAGTATAGTTTCCTGCGTCATGCTATTGCTAGCTAGGTGAAATATTTTGTGGTAGCTATGTTTAAAATGAATGTATTTTTGAAAGTATTGTTCGTCAAATATTTGAATGAATCGTCAACTGTAGGTGTGCCTGCACATGTTATAGCAGAATAGCTGTAGCTGCGTTCGTTTATACTACAGACTTGGGTAGGTTAGGTGTAACTTTTGATCCTTCAAGGGGTGATCGTGGCCTTGCGGCCCGGGTCTGTACTAGCCGCAGCTCGCGAGCTACGGGCCAGCCACGCTGGCCGAGGCGAGACGGAAGTGACCGAGCTGGCGGTGGCGTTCGTGGGCCAACAGCCCGGGACGAGCCAGCACGGCTGCTCCGCATGCCTCTGCCTCTGCCGCTCCGTTTGACGTAAATACGTTTACCTCGTCTCCTGGAATAAGAGCGGCAAGCAGAAATACATCAGGTTGTCTGCCATAATGGATCACTGGGAGAGGTCTATTCCAGGTAGAGTCAAAAAATGGTTCAAATGGCTCTGAGCACTAGAACTTAGAACTACTTAAACCTAAGTAACCTAATGACATCACACACATCCATGCCCGAGGCAGGATTCGAACCTGCGACCGTAGCGGTCGCGCGGTTCCAGACTGAAGTGCCTAGAACCGCTGGGCCACTCCGGCCGGCCGAGGTAGAGTCGTCGCTCCCATTGAGGAAGGAGGATGTTCCATCAGAGAAGCTGGCAGACGGTATGGCGTACCACATACCACAGCAACGAGATGGTGGAGGATCTGCCTTGAAAGAGGCTCCACCAACTGGGCTCCTGGCTCAGGGAGGAAGAGAGTGATCTCACAGCAGGAAGACAGGGACCTAGTATCTAGGAGCAGAGAAAATCCCTTTCTGAATGCGAAGCAGTTGCGGCGGGAGACCAACTTCCCCGGCTCCAGTGACACGATTCGCCGAAGGCTGAGGGATGCTGGACTGCATGCACGACGATCCGCCGTGAAACAAGAGCTCAGCGAAGACAACGTTTTATACCGGCTAGCATTTGCGGAGCTCCATCTGAGGGCGTCGTGAGACAACGTCATTTTCACTGATGAGTGTTTTCCACCAATAACGACGGTCCACGAATCGTTTATATGCCGCAAGGGACTCGCCATCGACGCGAATGTGTAACCACCACGAGAAGAAGAGGCCGGCTATCTGTTACCTGCTGGGGTTGGATTTCTGCGAGAGGGGCGGGAATTCTTCACAGGGTAGAAGGAACTCTGGACAGCGTGCAGTATGCCCACATATTGGAAAATTTGATGCTTCCGTCAGTGCTAATGCTGTACGCAGAAGGAGACGTCACATTGGAAGAGGACCATTCTCCCATTCACAAGTCTGCATTTGTTCAGCAGCGGCTCTCCACGATTGGCGTCAACGTCATGGACTGGCCGCCACGGGCGGCTGATATGAACTCCTTGGAAAACATGTGGGCTGAGGTCGCCAGAACATTAACAGAGAACTGGCCACGAAACCAACCAACTACTGCCGAGAAAAGCCGATATGTCAAAGTTGATTGTTCTTCGATAACAATCCGATTAGGTTCTGGGTTCGAATCCCTGTCCAACACAAAGCTTTACCTCACTGCATTTCAAGTAAATTACTTGTGAAGAAGCAATATTTAACATCTCTCGTAGTTCGTTAACAGGGACAATAGATGCTGGGTAGGAATTCGCGTCCGTTAAAAATGTTACATTATGTAATTTAAAGTTGATATTTGTTAACTGATACTGTCTAAAATCGAGGTATATTACTGTCTTTATGCCTAGTCAGGAATGACTGTTCATTTCCGTCAGTCACGAAATCATAGTTTGCATGACCTGGGTTTGAATCAATATGCAGAACGAGGCAGTTCGTCGTGTCATTTGAAGTTCATACATATTCTCAACTAGCTGCTCGTGAATTACGTAAATTTTTAATGACATTTTGTGTTAAATAACAAGTATGGTATGTTACTCTGAAGAGGAAATCGTGAATACGACGAACGTACTACGTGCATTACCTATCTGACGTAATAATGAGAGTGGTAACATTTCAGGTATGTCATTTATTGCAATAAATATGAGCTTACAAGCCTTAAGGACAGTCTTATCTGTGATGAGGTGTTCCCTGATATTTGTAGTATCGTGGTATTACTTTACATCTTGAGGTACTGCGATACAGAGCAGTGTTTTATAGTGGTGACTTGTTGGAACCATTTTCAATAGTCAAACGACTGTACCAAGGAGCGATTAGAGGACTGCTAGACAGTTGCGTTATGTGGGTTGCGCGGGAACCAGGCGAATTGCAATTCAGATCGTTCGGATACTTTTGAGCATGACTGTACTTCGTTAACAATCCGATTAGGTGCTGGGTTCGCATCCCTGTCAGAAGCTTTATATGATGGCATTTCAATTTTAAACATGAGCATACTTTGTTCCTTGTGAATGACACCATATTAAACGTCGTTGGGGTTAGTTCCCAGGAAGGTAACTGTTATGACAGGATTCCCAGTTCAGTACAAACATTTTCGTCATTTATTTTCAGGATCTGAATTGATAACTAATACTGGTGCAAACGCGTATCCTTCACGTCTCTTTATGCCTATTGATCGGGTCTCAATATGGCACAAAAAAAGCTTAGCTTAGTTAGCTATGGCTATATGTGCTGGGTTTGAATGCAGGTCCAGAACGACGACGTTGGTCATGTCATTTAATGTTCTAATTTGTGTACACATAGCTGTTGATGTGTTACGAGAATAATGATATTACTGGTGATTTGCTGTTAATGTTGAGATTTCCTTAGAGTGCTTCTTGCCGTTTTTCTACTGGTTCGTCCAATATCCAGTTTCCTGAGCCACTCGCCATTGAGCGACCTTCAGCACATGGATGAAAAACCTTTTAGAGAACGAAAACTTTTTTCCAATTGCTGTACAGCTTTGTAACTCCACATATTGTCTCAAGTATTTAATTTTGATTAAGGATTACTGTACGATATATGTAAAATAATCCGTTTTCTCAGAACTTTTGGAATGTCACTTCTTGTAATTAAGGTTAGTTTATGAGTGTTATGGGGTGTCTCATCGTTAAGAACGTGTTTTCTAATATGTTTTGTATGACGATATTAGTTGACGCTTAGACTGACTGCCATAAAGCCCTTTGGTCTCTAGTAGTCTCTTGCGGTACCCATTGTGTGTAGTCAAACGACTGTACCCCACGGGGTTTTGGTATTTAGAGGACCTGCAACACAGCTACGTTATGTTGGTTGTATTCGGCAGTGACCCACTTTTTTTGCTGTCAAGTGTACCTGTACACGCCATCCAAGCTCTCTTCGACTCAATGCCCAGGTGGTTGTTCTGGGTACTAATTTTTCAGGATCTATGCACCCAAATTGCGTGAAAATGTAATCACATGTCTGTTCTAGCATAATATATCTGACCAATGAATATCCGTTTATCATCTGCATTTCTTCTTGGTGTAGCAGTTTTAATGGCCAGTAGTGTACATTTATATGTATATATGAGGGCTATTCGGAAAGTAAGGTCCGATAGGGAGCGAAACGGAAACCACAGATGTGTTGGGCAGTGTCTCTAGTATGTCTGTCGATCGCGTCACGGCGCTCTTTTTAGTTCTGAGCGCACAGTGAGCAAATAAAGATGCCTGGCTGAACAGTGACTCCCGCAAAGAATGAGGGCCTGGTTAGAGATTTCGCCTGATGTGATGCAGACCAAATAATACAACTGTCATGCCGGTCCTTCTTCATGACAATTCTCGGCCACACTCTGCAGGGGCCATGAAGATGCTCCTGCAGCGTTTTCGATGGGAAGTGTTTGGTCACCCACAATATAGCCCGTAACTGGATGCCCCTACGTTTTATCTCTGCTCATATGAACCGCCGTCTTTGAATACAACTTTTTAGCACAGTCATTGAACTGTAGACAAGGTAAAGAATTGACGGAAAGGACAAGCTGCCGTTAAGTTTCATCTCTGCTCGTATGAACCGCTGGCTTTGAAGACAACTTTTTAGCATAGTCAATAAGCTGTAGACAAGGTGGAGAAATGGCGGAAAGCTCAGGCGGTTGCCTTCTATGACGAGGGTACTGGAAAGCTGGTACAACGATAGGAAAAATCAGTAAATCGAGCGGCGACTATGTAGAGAAGTAGCTGGAAGGTGTAGGTAACTGTAGCAAATTAAACATTTTTGACTGTCGCAGTGGTTTCCATTGCGCGACCGATCAGACCTAACTTTCCGAATAGTTCTCATATATAATTAAATTATATTCTGTAAATATATAAAATAATATCCATAGTTGGAGAAGTTGGTAGATTGTGGTTCCACGGCGGCCCGAGACCAGGGAGCTGCTGGATGCGTATTCCTACAGATGACTGCTCCTTTGGCCACACGCCGTCGCTTCTCCTCTGAATCATCATCCAAGCAAACTACCAGTAGTAGCTGTTCTAATATAAAATCACCTTTCAGTTAATTACTCAAAATAAATCTGAACGTAATTGTAGCAAATCTTGCTGAATTACCGGGTGATCAAAATGTCAGTATAAATTTGAAAACTGAATAAATCACGGAATAATGTAGGTAGAGAGGTACAAATTGACACACATGCTTGGAATGACATGGGGTTTTATTAGAACCAAAAAAATACAAAGTGCAAAAAATGTCCGACAGATGGCGCTTCATCTGATCAGAATAGCAATAATTAGCATAACAAAGTAAGACAAAGCAAAGATGATGCTCTTTACAGTCTGATCACAAGGGGTGGCCATTATTGCACGCGTTGATCACGTAGGCTGAGGTGAGGATTAATGAACTATACTTGACAGCATGTATCTGGAACATCTTAGGTGATCAGAAGTTAGTAGACAGGAATACAATTAAACACTTTGCTTTAATTCAGCATCAGCGATGAACGTCGATGTTTACTTTGTACAATAATATTTACAAGTGCAGTTGTAGACTGAACTGCGAATACTGCTTTACAATTCTGATTGCTTCACACATATAGATCAACTGGCAATGCATAAACTGCATGTGGCGCCTGGCTAGGTCGTAGCTACTGACTTAGCTGAAGGCTATGCTAACTAGCGTCTCTACAATTGAGATACCTAAAGCTACAACGAATGAATCATTCCTATTAATGTCGGCTGTAGAACTGGGCAGCGCGCTAGCTTGTCTCGTAAGACCAACCGATAGGCAGCGCTCAGTCTGCTAGCGTCGACAGTGGCGACTCGCGGGTTCGATGTGTACTGACGGACCGCGGCCGATTTGAAGCCTACAACCTAGCCAGTGTGGTGCCTTGACACCACACCAACTTGTTGACGGGAAAAAGAGGATCTCCCAAAGTATATAATTTTAGTGGCGTTTCCTACAGGGTCTACCGAAATGGAGCCAGAAAATTTGAATGACACGCACGGGCAGACTGATTATAGTTCGCTGTTATTGTGTGTTTTTAGATGGCATGCTCTGTAGCACAAAGACTATGCTTTAAAGTTGGTTAATACGGCACATTTATTGCTTTATTTTTCTTCCATTTCCTTGATTTACTGTCAGTTTTCATTCATCGACGAAATGAACTTCGTAAAAATTGTGTTATGATGGAAAATAATTTACAGCCTATATGCCAAGGCCAAATGAAAATCTTGATGAAAATTGCACATGAAAACCGTGATTGTTTAGTGATCGAGGAAATAATAGTTGTGTTACTGGAGCAGGATATTACAATAAAAGATGCTGGATGGAAATGAAATGATGTAATTTTTCCTAAAACATAACGTAATGCCAAATTTTAATGACGCAAATAAATGTCTAAGTAAGCAGTTATCCAGGATACGTTGAGTGTAAAATCGGAAAGATGAGTTTCTTCCTGCGTACTTATTCCTTAGTCTCCTGTACACACCAAGTGATTATAGTTAAAACGCAACTACTCACAGACGTCCAGTGTTGACTGTATTTATCGTACGGCAGCGAAACTTTGTAAATCTTCTACTGCATTAATACTGAACCGACTTAGGGAGGAAAAAAAATTACTTTTAGCTTTGGCCGGGTACAAATCTGGCGCTGTGAATGCAAGAAAGACGCACAGACATGTTTCCATGTATAATGGATTAGGAACTGGACGTGGGCAGAAAAGGTCAAACAAGTGAAATGTTATTATTAACTGCTGATTACACAATTTGTTCAGTATGAACATCAGAGACATCGACGCTGTACAGCGCCAGATTTGCACCTGGTGGCCAAAATTGGAACTATTTTTTTTTCAGCGTAAATTGGAACGCGCTAGAATATCTACTACGTTTCGCTATCATACTATAATATCAGCCCACGTTGGACCTCTGTAAATAGCTGCACTTCAATTACACCTACCCACTACATACCCTTGGAGTTGAGTGTATCAAGGAATGCTAGCGATTTTCTCTGATTTCGTATAGCACCGTTACAGTCAACGTCTTTGAATGCTACTCCGAGAACCCGTGCTGCATTTCCTACCGTCCACGGTATTTTCCCGTCTTGGAGGACATGAACGGACTGCACTCAGCCTTATGAGGAGCTGCTTGAATGAGAAGTAGCGGCTCCAATATTCGGAAAGCTGCGAACGGCTGATGAAGCTGTGCGCTGACGCCATGCCGCTGCTCACCGCCTCCAATCGACCCTAATGACAGCGGATGTCAAGGCGGCAGAACAGTGGTGCGTGTTACACCGCGAAGGTCTGCCTTTTTTTTTTTTTTTTCGTTAAGCAAGTCTGATGTAATCCATTTTACGATGTCACAGAGCGTGGAGTCTCCCAATCACCTGGACAGGGAAGTGACTAGAATCACTATATTTCTCATTTCACGATATAACGAGCCTTCAGAACACTGAGCCACAGGCTGCCATAGATTGTCGAGAAATGTGTTACATGACTCCGTCTTACCGGAAAGAAAATTTTCAGATACAAACTGATGTATAGTGGCGCCAATTTATACCAAGAATGTTTCAAAAAAAGCGGTCCAATAAACTAAAATCATTGTCGTAGGAATGACTTCTCAGAGCTGGAGAAAAGACGGCCGCTGGTAGTGCGACAAATCGCTGCACACCATTCAGCAATCTTGGCGCAACATAGTGACCTCTAGAGAAATTGGCAAAGTAACAACTGTTTAGTCTTCACCGTAGTTTTTTAGTAAGATTACAGGTTTTTGGTTTTGTAATGTTAATAAAAAATTGTGGTCAAGACTAAAGTGCTGTTATAGTGCAGCAAAATGACCGCTATATCTCATAAAGCATTTATGCAGCATACACTATGTGATCAAAAGTATCCTGAAACCTGGCTGAAAATGACTTACAATTTCGTGGCGCCCTCCATCGGTAATGCTGGAATTCAGTATGGTGTTGCCCATCCTTAGCCATGATGACAGCTTCCACTCCGTCCCCAAATTGCTCTTCAACAGTGCGAAGCAAGAAAGTGCTTAAAACATCAGTGTAGGCCTGTGCTGTGGTAGTGCCACGTAAAACAACAAGGGGTGCAAACCTCTCCATGAAAAAGACGACCACAGCATAACACCATCGCTTCCGAATTTTACTTTTCGCACTACACACGCTGACAAATGACGTTCACCGGGCATTCAACATACCCACACCCTGCCATCGGATCGTCACATTGTGTACCGTCGTTCGTCACTCCACACAACGTTTTTCCACTGTTCAGTCGTCCAATGTTTTCGCTCCCTACAACAAGCGAGACGTCGTTTGTCATTTACCGGCGTGATGTGTGGCTTATGAGTAGCCGCTCGACCATGAAATCCAAGTTTTCTCATCTCCCGGCTAACTGTCTTAATACGTGCAGTGGAACCTGATGCAGTTTGTAATTCCTGTGTGATGGTTTGGATAGATGTTTGCCTGTTACACATTAGGGCCCTCTTCAACTGTCATCGCTCTCTTGTCACCCAACAGACGAGGTCGGCCTCTACGCTTTGGTGCTGTGCGTGTTACTTCATATTTCTACTTCACTATCACATCGGAAACAGTGGACCTAGTGATGTTCAGGAGTGTGGAAATCTCGTGTACAGACATATGACACAAGTGTCACCCAGTCACCTGACCACGTTCGAAGTCCGTGATTTCTGCAGAGCGCCCCATTCTGCTCTATCACGATGTCTTATGACTACTGAGGTCGCTGACATGGAGTACCTGACAGAAGGTGGCATCAGAGCACACCTAATATGAAAAAGTATGTTTTTTTTTGGGGGGGGGGGGTGTCTAGATACTTTTGATTACATTGTGTATGTCTTGGTTCAAATGGCTCTGAGCACTATGGAACTTAACATCTGTGGTCATCAGTCCCCTAGAACTTAGAACTACTTAAACCTAACTAACCTAAGGACATCACAGACATCCATGCCCGAGGCAGGATTCGAACCTGCGACCGTAGCAGTCGCGCGGTTCCGGACTGAGCGCCTATAACCGCGTCCGGCCATTTTGTATGTCTAAAACTGACAAAGGATTTCCTGTAGGCAGAAACGAAGATTCTGTAAGACGATACAACCGTAAAGGTATAAACGGGCTTCGTCTGTTGTCTGTAAGGTGTTACGGAAGTTTAGGCTTGCTTTAAAATTAGCCAACTCTTTTTCATAAAACCTCTTGTCAATGCCGAGTCTGAAGAAATTAATATCTGTGCAATGAGTTCTCTACGGTGTTTCTCAGTACCTATTACAGACATCTATGGGTTGTAGAGTGGACTTTGTAGATACGTTTTGATGAGGAACCAACGTCCGGGAATGTTCGGTTTGGAGATCGGATCATTTCCAAATCTCGTACTTCACGGTACGCGCACACAGACACACACACACACACACACACACACACACACACACAAACATTCAGGAGACAATGAGCTCTCACCCCTGTGCTCTACAGATCTCATGACAAGAGCAATGTTTCGAGTACTCATCGGGATCTCTTACGTGCCAAAGACGCTCTCTTCATAGGCGACAGTAGGGCACGCCTAGGAGCACCACAGTCAACCCTCCTAGTTGTGAAAGAACCAGTTTCTCACAGCCGCTGTTGTAGTCGGTCGAAAGTGGTATGCGGTATCCTAATAACAACAGGTACTGACGACGGCCGCCAATCTTCTCAGTTTGTGTGCGTACAGTGAAGCGGGAGTTTGGAAGTGGTCCGATGTTGAAACTTATATGCAAACAATACCTTTCCAGGCATGAATTCCTTATCGAAAACTTAAGGCTGCAAAGTCCATTCCACAACCACTAGAAGGAACTGTAATAGGAACTGTAAGACACCCATTGAAGCACCGTGAATATTTCCCACACTACTCTCCAAGACAGAAAAAATGACGCACCAGTAAGGAATTATCCGAATGGGACGGAATCGGTCGATGTGATTTGGATGAGCACACAAACGAATGACTACAATTTCTGAAAAACTGGATGTTTTATTCGAGAGAATGAACTTCACAAATTGATCAAGTCAATAACGCTTTGGTCCACGACTGGCCCTCGTTATTCGGCTTGCTGTTGTTTAATAGAGTTGTTGGATGTCCTCCTGAGGGATACCGTGCCAAATTCTGTCCAACTGGTGCGTGAGATTGTCAAAATCCGAGGAGGTTGCCGGGCCCTGCCCATGCTGCTACAGACGTTCTCGACTGGCGAGAGATCTGGCGACATTGCTACCAAATGGTAGGGTCTGACAAACACGAAGGCAACTAGTAGAAACTCTCGCCATGTGCGGGCGGGCATTATCTCGCTGAAATATGAGCCCAGGATGACTGCCATATTATTTCCGAGTGTATTTACTGCAACACCCTCGATGTTATGATGACCCCACATTCCGTCGAAAACTAGCTGATGGTACAATAAATCGCGTCGAATTCAAAAATCCATTGGTAGCGTGTTACACACACATAAGCCGCCAATTTAAATTACAGTTGCAGTTCGCCACATGTAGTGTTTACAGCGAGGACGTACATGTTAGAAATTACTACCAGTAGATGCCAATGGTTGATGATGATTATAAGTAAAGCTACCTTTCTGAGGAGTAGCTACGTTTTTATAATGTCAAAAATTTGCAACTGTTATAGTTCTCATAAACTTCAAGAAAACGGAAACTAAAATGTTGAAAATACATATGAAGGTACCGGCGGAAAATAAATGCCGAGAAAATACTCAGCTCTCCGTGAAAAACGTAACACGTGTACGAATGATTAGAAATGAATAAAATTAAATGACACAAAGAAGCGATTGTATATTCACGAAATAAAACTATTTTAAATACTGAAACACGCTATTATGTGAAGCTGCCACGCGCAGAGATAACTCTCTCCGAACGTCATGGCGCTGAACAAAACGCCCTTTGAATGCTTCCCTGAGGCTCGAGATAACTTCTGTGAACGAAAAAAAGAAAAAAAGTTTTATTGGCTTCCAGTCGATCACCACGAGCGAATCGTTGGAAATCACAGAGGCATTTTATAATTGATAGTGTGTGACAAAAACAAAAACTCACAGAACATTTGTAGCTATAAGGCTCAAAGATGCCATGTATGTAACTAACGCTATACAGTACTACATGTATGGTCGTTCCCTTGAGGACAGAACCAAAAAGGAAATTTCGATACTGCTGGCTCAGTGTAACAGTAAGTCAACAGGACCTTGAGAAGCAGGGGTATCAACAGTAAGAGTGCAGTGGGAATTCCACTTGTCAGCGCAGAGGAAAAAGCAGATGGGTCGAAAGAGTACATTGAAAGCCTCTACGAGGGGGACGAATTGTCTGATTGAGGTTATCGCTAATCTCATTTCTGCTATTAGTCATTACTTTCGTCTTTCTTCAGTTTATTCTCAGTTTATATTCTGTACTCGTTAGATTGTTCATTCTATTCAACAGATCCCCGTAATTCAGCTTCACATTCGCATTGAAATTTAATGCGTCTCCTGACTCATCCTTTTATTCTCGTTATTGTTTCTTCAGTGTATAAACTGAACAGTAGACGTGAAATACTGCATCCCTGTCTTACACAATTTTTAATCAAATGGTTCAAATGGCTCTGAGCACTATGGGACTTAACATCTGAGGTCATCAGTCCCCTAGAACTTAGAACTACTTAAACCTAACTAACCTAAGGACATCACACACATCCATGCCCGAGGCAGGATTCGAAACTGCGACCGTAGCGGTCGCACGGTTCCAGACTGAAGCGCCTAGAACCGCTCGGCCACACCGGCCGGCAATTTTTAATCCCAGCACTTTATTTTGTCTTCAATTCCTGTTGTTACCTCTTGATTTGTGTACATAATGAATATTACCCGTCTTTCCCTGCAGCTTACATCTATTTTCCTAAGAATTTCGAATATATGGCACCATTTTATACGGTGGAACGCTTTTTCTAGGACGACAAATCCCATGAAAGTGTCTTGCCTTTCTGTAAGTCTTGCTTCCATTATCAATCGTAACGTCAGCACTGTTTCTCTGGTGTCTTTACCTTTGCTAAAGACAAACAGATTCTCATCTAGTACGAGGGTGAGTCAAATTAAAAGCTTAAATATTTTTTAAATATTATTTGTTGTGCAGAAGTGGTACAAAGCTGTATGACTTTTCTACATAATCCCCCCACGCTCAATGCAAGTGCTCCAGCTCTAACAAAGTGTATAAATTCCTTTAGAAAAAAAATCTTTTGGTAGTCCGCGCAACCACTCATGCACCGCGTGGCGTACCTCTTCATCAGAACGGAACTTCTTTCCTCCCAATGAGTCTTTGAGTGGTGCAAACATATGGAAATCACGTGGGGCAAGGTCTGGTGAGTATGGTGGATAAGGAAGACACTCAAAATGCAGGTGTGTGATTGTTGCAAATGTTGTACGGGCAGTGGGGCCTTGCATTGTCTTGTTACAGAAGGTTACCTGCTGGCAGCAATCCATGCCGCTTTTATTTGATTGCAGGCCGCAGATGATTTTTTAGGAGATCTGTGTATGATGCACTGGTGACAGTGGTCCCTCTAGGCATGTAATGCTCTAAAATGACGCCTTTTTCGTCCCAAAAAAGAGTCAGGATAACCTTCCCTGCTGATGATTCTGTTCGAAACTTCTTTGGTTTTGGTGATGAGGAATGGCGCCATTCCTTGCTCGCTCTCTTCGTTTCCGGTTGGTGGAAGTGAACCAAGGTTTCGTCCCCAGTAACGATTCTTGCAAGGAAGCCATCACCTTCTCGTTCAAAGCGCAGAAGAAGTTCTTCACAAGCGTCAACACGTCGTTCTCTCATTTCAAGAGTCAGCTGCCGTGGCACCCATCTTGCAGACACTTTGTGAAACTGGAGCACATCATGCACAATGTGGTGTGCTGACCCATGACTAATCTGTAAAGATGCTGCAATGTCATTCAGTGTCACTCGGCGGTTTTCCTTCCCTATGGCTTCAACTGCTGCAATGTTCTGTGGAGTCACAACTCGTTGTGCCTGACCTGGACGAGGAGCATCTTCCACGGAAGTCACACCATTTGCGAACTTCCTACCCCATTCGTAAACTTGCTGCTGTGACAAACATGCATCGCCGTACTGAACCTTCATTCGGCGATGAATTTCAATAGGTTTCACACCTTCACTACGCAAAAACCTAATAACATAACGCTGTTCTTCCCTGATGGAAGTCGGAAGCGAGGTGGCCATCTTTATACTGATACTGCGACAGTATGTGTGTATCTGCACTATGCTGCCACCTACAGGCCGTTCTGCAAGCTGTTTGTAGCACTCTTACCAACTTACAGGATAACGGCGCGAAATTTCGATTTGTTATTACAAATTTAAGGCTTTTATTTGACTCACCCTCGTAGATCTTCAGTTTTATATTTTGTTCTTGTGTATATTACTGTTGTTAGCAACTTGAATGCGCGAGCTGTGCAGCTGATTATCTGCCCTTGCTAGCTCGATGTTCCTCGTTGCTGACGCACTGCTGCTGACGTTGTATCATTAGCTGGGGTGTCTTGGGTTCGGCACACTGTGCAGCTTCGCCTCCGTACTACAGCCCTACGCTGGTGGACATGCCTGCCCACATCTGTCACTATCATATTGTAGCCCAGTCAACGAAGACCAAACGTGGCTCAACAGAGAAAAAAAAGCATACAGTCACAAATTTTTGTACTGTCGTAGGAGCGACTGTCATGAGCAACATACTAAAAACCCCAGCCATTGGAGACTGAGCTGTGAGGGGTAAGGGAAAGGGTGAGGGGGAGAATGGGGTGAGGGGAAGGAGGGCGGCGGCATCTAGCGAAAATCTTTTGCAGTAGAAAACGACAGTACATTAAACTTTCTACAGAAAAGGTCCTATTCATTTTTTCTGTAGGACGATTAGTTTCCGCGTTGTACGGTATGCGAAAATGGCATAAACTATGGTTTTCGAAATATTTATGAAAAAACACTAAAAAGTTACCTTTAGTCCTTTCAGGCCTGAGTTTTTCTGGCGATGTGGAATTTTTTTATGTTGAAATGCTATTAGGTGATTTTTTAACGATTTTAGATGCAAGATTTATACAAAAATTTGTACTTGTTTTCAAAATATACTTTGTACACTTGGTTTCATTTTATGGACTAAAATAACTAATTACGAAATATTCTGGCATAATACGTAGTAAAATGATCATTCAATAATTACCAAACGAAATAACAATTATAATATTCAGTTATATAGTGGAATACAGCGAACCAACTACACCTGTGTGTTCTGGTGGTCACGGGCTGCTGCGCACTGCCACATTGACTTGCTGATATTTTCATAGTAATGCCCAACAATTATCATCTCTTGCGCCTGATAAAAAGGCTGAATATTCACATATGTATATCTCAGGTTTCCATTGGGAATAAATACTTCCACTCCATCTAAGAAACAATAAAAATTAATGTACACAATTGTAAGCAGAGGGTCTGAAAGGGTTAAACCCAAGCGCACCCCCTCACCCTCCACACGCACCGCTCAAACTCCACTGGTGGAACTCTTTACTACACTACTGGCCATTAAAATTGCTACACGACGAAGATGACGTGCTGCAGACGCGAAATTTAACCGCCAGGAAGAAGATGCTGTGATATGCAAATGATTAGCTTTTCAGAGCATTCACACAAGGTTTGTGACGGTGGCGACACCTACAACGTGCTGACATGAGGAAAGTTTCCAACCGATTTCTCATACACAAACAGCAGTTGACCGGCGATGCCTGGTGAAATGTTGTTGTGATGCCTCGTGTAAGGAGGAAAAATGCATACCATCACGTTTCCGACTTTGATAAAGGTCGGATTGTAGCCTATCGCGATTGCGATTTATCGCATCGCGACATTGCTGCTCGCGTTGGTCGAGATCCAATGACTGTTAAGCAGAATATGGAATCGGTGGGTTCAGGAGGGTAATACGGAACGCTGTGCTGGATGCCAACGGCCTCGTATCACTACCAGTCGAGATGACAGGCATCTTATCTGCATGGCTGTAACGGACAGTGCAGCCACGTCTCGATCCCTGAGTCAACAGATGGGGACATTTGCAAGACAACACCCATCTGCACGAACAGTTCGACGACGTTTGCAACAGCATGGACTATCAGGTCGGAGACCATGGCTGCGGTTACCGTTGACGCTACATCACAGACAGGAGCGCCTGCGATGGTGTACTCAACGACGAACCTGGTTGCACGAATGGCAAAACGTAATTTTTTCGATGAATCCAGGTTCTTTTACAGCATCATGATGGTCGCATCCGTGGTGGTGGCATGGGGTGCCACTGGTTACTCGTCTCTGTCACCTCTTGTTCGCATTGACGGCACTTTGAACAGTGGACGTTACATTTCAGATGTGTTACGACCCGTGGCTCTACCCTACATTCGATCGCTGCGTAACCCTACATTTCAGCAGGATAATGCACGACTGCATCTTGCAGGTACTGTACGGGCCTTTCTGGATACAGAAAATGTTCGACTGCTGCGCTGGCCAGCACAATCTCCACATCTCTCACCAATTGAAAACGTCTGGTCAATGGTGGCCGAGCAGCTGGCTCGTGACAATACGCCAGTCACTAATCTTGATGAACTGTGGTATCGTGTTGAAGCTGCATGGGCAGAGGTACCTGCACACGCCATCCAAGCTCTGTTTGACTCAATACCCAGGTGTATCAAGGCCGTTATAAAGATCAGAGGTGGTTGTTCTGGGTACTGATTTCTCAGTATCTATGCACCCAAATTGCGTGAAAATGTAATCACATGTCAGTTATAGTATAATATATTTGTCCAATGAATACCCCTTTATCACCTGCATTTCTTCTTGGTGTAGCAATTTTAATGGCCAGTAGTGTATGTTGTTCATGAGACTCCGTTCTACCACTGTACAAAAATTGGCGACTATACAGTTTATTTCCCCTAATTTTCTTTCGTTGACTGGACAACAGCACTCAACAGGCCGTGCCGTGTCAGCATCTGGCGCAGCGCGACAGAGGAATTGTTCCCGCGCAAGGTAAATCCACCGCTGTCTCTGCTGAGGGGAGCACTACTGCTGTCGCTATAATAACGCTCCCCGCCGCAAAGGGTCACTGGATCAATGCCTGACGACACCTTTGAGTCGCCACCGGTAGCCTTGGACGAGAGGTTCAATGAATAAAAATTGTAATGCTGATGGATTGTTTCCAATTTTACGACTGCGAGAAGCTGGTAAAGCGAACCCAGCGTCCTACAAGGCATCCTGAATCGACTATATGCCTTAAACATGTCCGCACCCGCGGCGCTATTACAATAAACACGTAGTGCAAGCTGTTTTATTTTTATGTATGTGTCGCTTAGTTCTTTTGGACACATTGGAAAGGGCAGACACCTTCTTCATACCGCAGCTCAACATACACATGATGAAATGAACAGAAATTCTGGCATCAGCTGCAATCGGGCATTGACATAAATTCAATGGCGAAAAATGAAAATTTATGATGAATCGGGATTCGAACCCGGACTTCCCACTTATGCGAGCGCTCGCCTCAACCGCTTCGGATATCCGGCTGCTGCTGGAAAACTGATTCTAACGGGCGAGCAGCGCGGCGGGCCAGTCCTTATCAGCTCTTATCTTGCGCAACCGGAAGTAGCAAAACCACATTTTCTGCAACACGAGCTAAGTAAATATATAGGACGCTTAGCAGAGGCAGCGAAAAATTCTAAGTCCCAATCAAGGTCACGCGCTGCTCGACGCGTAACACATATCTAACACGTACTTAACGTATAGCTTCCGATGTAACCAAAATTCTCAACTTGTCGCGCAGCACTTACATAGAGCCCCCTCTCCAACATACTCGTTACTCGCAGCCACACTTATTTCCACAACAGTTCAGGAGAAAGAATATTGTTTTAGTGCGAACTTTGTGTGCGTGTGAATTTATCATACCCCCCCCCCCCCCCACTTTGTATGAACTGTATTCAAAAAATGCCTCAGTACCCAACATACTGTTCGTTGGAATGATGTCATTATGTAAATGCGGGAAACGGGAACTTTAAGTTATCGCTGATGCAGTTGATGGGTCAACATTTTTCGTCGCCACGTGTTCCATGGACTCCATGTAATTATTGGAACCATCTTCTTAGCAAAATGCTTACTTCATGATTCAATAAATCAATTTTCACCAAGACACCACTTTGGGTTTTAAGCTGCAGCATGATGTCGATTGCCTTATGCAGTGTTTGAAATTGTTTCTTACTATGAAAATAGATCGTTAAGAGTTGGTTTCTCAAGCAAATCCTTCCTTGTTTTTTTTTCCGTCATCAGTCTGCTGACTGGTTTGATGCGGCCCCGCCACGTATTCCGTTCCCGTGCTAACCTCTTCATCTCAGAGTAGCACTTGCAACCTACGTCCTCAATTATTTGCTTGACGTATTCCAATCTCTGTCTTCCTCTACAGTTTTTGCCCTCTACAGCTCCCTCTAGTACCATGGAAGTCATTCCCTCATGTCTTAGCAGGTGTCCTATCATCCTGTCCCTTCTCCTTATCAGTGTTTTCCTCATATTCCTTTCCTCTCCGATTCTGCGTAGAACCTCCTCATTCCTTACCTTATCAGTCCACCTAATATTCAACATTCGTCTATAGCACCACATCTCAAATGCTTCGATTCTCTTCTGTTCCTGTTTTCCCACAGTCTATGTTTCACTACCATACAATGCTGTACTCCAGACGTACACCCTCAGAAATTTCTTCCTCAAATTAAGGCCGGTATTTGATATTAGTAGACTTCTCTTGGCCAGAAATGCCTTTTTTGCCATAGCGAGTCTGCTTTTGATGTCCTCCTTGCTCCGTCCGTCATTGGTTATTTTACTGCCTAGGTAGCAGAATTCCTTGACTTCATTGACTTCGTGACCATCAATCCTGATGTTAAGTTTCTCGCTGTTCTCATTTCTACTACTTCTCATTACCTTCGTCTTTCTCCGATTTACTCTCAAACCATACTGTGTACTCATTAGACTGTTCATTCCGTTCAGCAGATCATTTAATTCTTCTTCACTTTCACTCAGGATAGCAATGTCATCAGCGAATCGTATCATTGATATCCTTTCACCTTGTATTTTAATTCCACTCCTGAACCTTTCTTTTATTTCCATCATTGCTTCCTCGATGTACAGATTGAAGAGTAGGGGTGAAAGGCTACAGCCTTGTCTTACACCCTTCTTAATACGAGCACTTCGTTCTTGATCGTCCACTCTTATTATTCCCTCTTGCTTATTGTACATATTGTATATGACCAGTCTCTCCCTATAGCTTACCCCTACTTTTTTCAGAATCTCTTAATAGCTTGCACCATTGTATATTGTCGAACGCTTTTTCCAGGTCGACAAATCCTATGAAAGTGCCTTGATTTTTCCTTAGCCTTGCTTCCATTATTAGCCGTAACGTCAGAATTGCCTCTCTCGTTCCTTTACTCTTCCTAAAGCCAAACTGATCGTCACCTAGCGCATTCTCAATTTTCTTTTCCATTCTTCTGTATATTATTCTTGTAAGCAGCTTCGATGCATGAGCTGCTAAGCTGATGTGCGATAATTCTCGCACTTGTCAGCTCTTGCCGTCTTCGGAATTGTGCGGATGATGCTTTTCCGAAAGTGAGATGGTATGTCGCCGGACTCATATATTCTACACACCAACGTGAATAGTCGTTTTGTTGCCACTTCCCCCAATGATTTTAGAAATTCTGATGGAATGTTATCTATCCCTTCTGCCTTATTTGACCGTAAGTCCTCCAAAGCTCTTTTAAATTCCGATTCTAATACTGGATCCCCTATCTCTTCTAAATCGACTCCTGTTTCTTCTTCTATCACATCAGACAAATCTTCACCCTCATAGAGGCTTTCAATGTATTCTTTCCACCTATCTGCTCTCTCCTCTGCATTTAATAGTGGAATTCCCGTTGCACTCTTAATGTTACCACCGTTGCTTTTAATGTCACCAAAGGTTGTTTTGACTTTCCTGTATGCTGAGTCTGTCCTTCCGACAATCGTATCTTTTTCAATGTCTTCACATTTTTCCTGCAGCCATTTCGTCTTAGCTTCCCTGCACTTCCTATTTATTTCATTCCTCAGCGACTTGTATTTCTGTATTCCTGATTTTCCCGGAACATGTTTGTACTTCCTCCTTTCATCAATCAACTGAAGTATTTCTTCTGTTACCCATGGTTTCTTCGCAGCTACCTTCTTTGTACCTATGTTTTCCTTCCCAACTTCTGTGATGGCTCTTTTTAGAGATGTCCATTCCTCTTCAACTGTACTGCCTACTGCGCTATTCCTTATTGCTGTATCTATAGCGTTAGAGAACTTCAAACGTATCTCGTCATTCGTTAGTACTTCCGTATCCCACTTCTTTGCGTATTGATTCTTTCTAACTAATGTCTTGAACTTCAGCCTACTCTTCATCACTACTATATTGTGATCTGAGTCTATATCTGCTCCTGGGTACGCCTTACAATCCAGTATCTGATTTCGGAATCTCTGTCTGACCATGATATGATCTAATTGAAATCTTCCAGTATCTCCCGGCCTTTTCCAAGTATACCTCCTCCTCTTGTGATTATTGAACAGGGTATTCGCTATTACTAGCTGAAACTTGTTACAGAACTCAATTAGTCTTTCTCCTCGTTCATTCCTTGTCCCAAGCCCATATTCTCCTGTAACCTTTTCTTCTACTCCTTCCCCTACAACTGCATTCCAGTCGCCCATGACTATTAGATTTTCGTCCCCCTTTACATACTGCATTACCCTTTCAATGTCATCATACACTTTCTCTATCTGTTCATCTTCAGCTTGCGACGTCGGCATGTATACCTGAACTATCGTTGTCGGTGTTGGTCTGCTGTCGATTCTGATTAGAACAACCCGGTCACTGAACTGTTCACAGTAACACACCCTCTGCCCTACCTTCCTATTCATAACGAATCCTACACCTGTTATACCATTTTCTGCTGCTGTTGATATTACCCGATACTCATCTGACCAGAAATCCTTGTCTTCCTTCCACTTCACTTCACTGACGCCTACTATATCTAGATTGAGCCTTTCCTTGTTAGAGTAAGCATAGTACTTCCAACCTGGCGTTTTCCTACGTGCAACAGTTCTTGTAGGCCGTTATATTCTGAACCATAAGCAGTTACCCGGTAGGGTCATGATTACTGCACTGCCTCTTGGTATCCATGACAGATTCGTTCCAATAATGTACAACTTTGCCTTTGCCAGCTTGCACACACACACACACACACACACACACAGAGAGAGAGAGAGAGAGAGAGAGAGAGAGAGCGAGAAAGGGAGGGTGAGAAAGATGGTTCAAATGGCTCTGAGCACTATGCGACTTCTGAGGTCATCAGTCGCCTGGAACTTAGAACTAATTAAACCTACTAACCTAAGGACATCACACACATCCATGCCCGAGACAGGATTCGAACCTGCGACCTTAGTGGTCGCTCGGCTCCAGACTGTAGGGACTAGAACTGCACGACCACTCCGGCCGGCGGTGAGAAAGAAAGAGGGAGAGAGAGAGTGAGAGACAGTATTACATTGGTTTCACAGTGAACAAAAACTAAACAAAGCCAAAAGCATTCGACTATCAGAAAGTAAAATTCTATCTACCGATCTGACAGAAAATACTAAGAAATTCTGCTACGCAGTAAACGTATCAAATACATTTCTCTATACACCACAACAGCATCGAAACGAAGAATAACAGAGAAAAGGTCGAAATACTAAACTCCCTTTTTCTAAAACTGCTTCACTGAAGAAAATCGTAGCGCGGTTCCTCCTTTAAATCATCGCACGAATGTCAGAATGACAGATACTGAAAGAAGTGACCACGGGAGAGAAATTCATCTGAAGTCATTCAAAATAGGAAAGGCGACTGGACTTGATGAGATACCTACACGATTCCACATAGAATACGCGGAGGAACTTGCTCCTCTTCTTGCAGAAGTGTACGTAGGTCGCTGCAGATAATTTCCGCTTCCAAGAAGGTTCGTCGAGCAGACGCACAAAACTAAAGGCGTATATCGCTGACTTCAGTGGGTCGTAGAATTGTGGAAAACGTTTAATGCTGGCTTATTAGGACGTTTCTGGATCCTGAAAATCTCCTGTGTAGGAATCAACATGGATTCAGAAAACTGACTGTGTCACTCTATTCGCCCATAAGACCCAGATACCGGCGTCTACATTGATGCCATGTTCCACGACTTCCAAGAGACGTTAGATACAGTTACGCACTGCCACGTACTAAACAAAATACGAGCGTACAGAATATCAGACCGCCTCTGTGTCTGCATCGACGAGTTCCTTGCAAGGACAACACAACCTGTCATTCTTAAGGGAAATAAATCTTCAGACATAAAAGTAAAAAAATCTTCAGACATAAAAGTAGCCTCGTGTGTACCCCAAGATATTGCTATAGGACCATTACCTTCCACAAGCGTGCAAATGACCTAGTCGATAACGACGGAAGTTCCATGAGGCAGTCCGCGGATGACGCTGTTGTATAAAGAGATGATGCTACGCTTGTAAACTGTAACGAAATGCGAGAAGACGAGAAATACTCGGGACGTGTAGTCCACCACAAACGAGGTGGCTTACAAAATACTCATTCGATAAATACTTGAAAATTCTACGTCAGTCTGGAATAGAACTGAGAGAAGAAATGGAAAAGAGTCACAGAAGAGAAGGGCGTTTCATTACAAGTTCGTTAAGTAAGCACGAAAGCATCACGGAAGTACTCAACAAATCCAATGACAGACGTTAAAAGAGAGGTGTTCTGCATCACGGTATGGTTCATTGATAAAATTCCAAGAACGTACGACCCTAGAAAAATTATATTATGTTAACCGGGGACCTAGAAACGACGGAGCGGCTCCGACCCCGCCGCAGCAGCAGTGGTCCACGACGACTACCGCAGTCCACTTCACCCCTCCGCCGCCCCACACCGAACCCAGAGTTACTGCGCGGTTCGGTCACCGGTGGACCCCCCAGGGAACGTCTCACACCAGACGACTGTGTTTGCGTGGTAGAGCAATGGTGGTGTACGCGTACGTGGAGAACTTGTTTGTGCAGCAATCGCCGACATAGTGTAGCTGAGGTGGAATAAGGGGAACCAGCCCGCATTTGCCGAGGCAGATGGAAAACCGCCTAAAAACCATCCACAGACTGACCGGCTCACCGGACCTCGACACAAATCCGGGGACCAGGCGCTCCTTTCCGCCCGGAAAGCCGTGCGTTAGACCGCACGGCCAACCGGGCGGGCTCTAGAAAAGTTACTTGCACGTATATTTCATGAAAACACTTTCTTTTTGTGCCATCAACTCTGACCGTTTTGATTCCGCCACGAATTCATCTCCTGTGCCAATCTTCCTTCTCTGAGTAGCACTTGTACTCTAAGTTCTTATTTCCAATCTTTGTGTTTTTACCCTCTGCAACTCGCTCGGGTGCGACGGACGTTATTCCCTGATGTCTTACCACATGTCCCATCATCCTGTACCTTCTTCTTTACAGTGTTTCCCAAAAGACCGTGAAGTTAAAATCAGATTCGAGCTCAAACGTCCGTTTACCAACAAGCGTTCTTCCTGCGGTGCACTTGCGACTGGAACAGGAAAGAGGGTACACAAAGTACCCTCTTCCGCACACCATAAGGTGACTTTCAGAGCCGACTATAGTGACCGAGAGGTTCTAGGCGCTACAGTCGCAGGTTCGAATCCTGCCTCGGGCATGGATGTGTGTGATCCGCACACCATAAGGTGACTTTCAGAGCCGGCGTTGTGGCCGAGCGGTTCTAGGCGCTACAGTCGCAGGCTCGAAACCTGCCTCGGGTATGGATGTGTGTGATGTCCTTAGGTTAGTTAGGTTTAAGTAGTTCTAAGTTCTAGGGGACTGATGACCTCAGAAGTTAAGTCCCATAGTGCTCAGAGCCATTTGAACCATTTGACTTTCAGAGTATAGATTTACATGTAAATTATGCAGTAGCACTTCTGGAACACAGCGGCCCAGCCGTCTCTTTCTTTCTGAGTAACACTACATAAAACCAAAAGTCAGTTGGCAGTACCATTTACACCCGTAGTACGGCGCAAGAGCTTGGTAGCCAGCTTTCGCTGGCCATTCATTAGCCAAAGGCGATTAAATAATTAAAAAGAGATTGGGAATATTTTGGAAACTTATAGTCAAATAATTAAAGTTAATTTAGACTCAAAATTAACATTCAATTGATATACTGCATACACCTACGATGTATAATACGAACTAATGTCTCAAATGTGTTTACTGATAGAGTGCAGATTTAATTGCAGATTTAATTAAATATTTTCACTCTCGCATTAGGTTTGTCTCTGAAACCTGGTCTCTAGCAACAGTCAATAAAATGCCGTTGAAAGTTATGAAAAAACAATTTTCTTAGCATTGCCGTTAACGTATTACATACCACAGTATTTACACTAAACAACAGATACGAAAAAGTCTAGAAATCATACAAGAAAATGCAACCATAGTGTACAACAAATCAGAATTTCAACTCATCAAGTAATCCAGGGCATAGGCAAAATCCCTCCAAATTCTAGGTTCAAATTTCCCCTTTTTAACAGTCATATCAGTATCTAAATCACTTAACGTCCTAGAATCGTACAATGGTATGACTAAGTAAGGCTCACTACGCCACAAAAATAGCTTTGTAGCACAAAGAATGAGACTGAAGCAGACGCGGATGTTGAAAAACCAGTAAGTCTAGAACAGTCACGTTACTGGAAAGACCGGGCCTCAATTTGGAGACCAAGTTGTGAGCAACCGAATTATGTGCTCGATAAATCTGAGGAAGAAAGCCATGAGAGCTGTTCAGATATCGTGGGAAAAATTACAACACTCAGTCATCCAAAATACTGAGGTTTACAAAGCGGTGTAATAGTATCACTTTGACACTAGTAACCATCAAAAACTGGGAAAAATAATCGTACTTTGAAGAAAATGATTTTAAGTCATTGATTTGTGATTATTTAAATCATAGAATCACAGGTCGAATTTTGTTCGTAGTTATTGAAGGCATTATTTGAAAATTGTAGAATTGGATGGGTAGGTATTTGTGTATTTTTGCATGTGCACTACTGTTTGGGTCATGTGTAGGGTGGGTGGGAATAAATGAACGAGTGGGACATGGGTACGCATCAAGTTTTCGGGTCCATAAAACAGCTAAAGAAAATGAGGTAAGTCACTTCCGTACGTTTTCGATATAAAATTTGTATAGTTCTGATTAAGTGTTACGTGAACCTAAATATATTTAACGTTTAAACTCGGTACCGATACCATCCTTAATCTCCACGACTTTAGTTGTATGTGTTATCTGTAGACTGCTGAAAAAAAATAGTGTAATGAGGCTTCAAATGGTTCAAATGGCTCTGAGCACTATGGGACTTAACATCTATGGTCATCAGTCCCCTATAACTTAGAACTACTTAAACCTAACTAACCTAAGGACATCACACAACACCCAGTGTAATGAGGTAAAATTAGGTAAGTCTAATGGTGTACAAATTCGCAGGGCGTATTTTTACCACATCAAGAAAGCATTCGCGAACTTTTGCCCCGTAATCTGAACTTTGCTTTGTGCAGTCATTTCTAGCGTACTCAAGCATTTTTTGTTGATATTTATTCACCTTAGAGAACTAACGTTGATTTTTCATTTCTGTAGTTTTTCTTTCGTTGGCTAGTGGTTTCTTTCTTTTCCAAACATCAAACATACCGATCTCTCAAACGCACTTTGAATATAACCACGTCTTCCATAGTGGCCTTTTTTATTTCCGGAAACCGACATAGAGCATCAACTCGATAGCCATTAACAGAGCCGCTCTCAAGCTCTTGCTTTTATGAAAACGAGAGCTCAATATAGCAGACATCCAAGGCTACAAGGCTACAGCGTTTCCAGAGGCAGCCTTAAGAAAACGTCTTAAACCTGGACAACGTAGTGACCACCTCGTTCGTTTCATAAAAATATTTTTTATTTGAGGAATAACAAGCAGTAGCCCAACGCTCCATTCCCCTTGATACACGTTTTCCCGGTCTTACTATCCGATTATTACAACATTTACTTTCTGAATTCACCAAAAACCAAAGATTTCCTAGTTTGTTTTCCCATGTATTTGTTTGAAACACTTTTTATTTTGTTCTGTTGCGGGTAAAAGCTAGCACAGCCTACTCTTGTTTATTCTTACTCCACAGCATGAGATAAGATTATAAAAAATTACTTTTTCGAAAAACTTTTATTATTCTTCTATTTAGATGACAATGAGACATCTACATAATATTATCTGACAACTAGTTGTTTCATGAGGAATTTATATAATATTGCTACAAGATTTTTAAAAGTATTTAGTAAAACCAAAAAGTGTACCTTCTCCCCACCTACCCTAACAGTAATCTGTCATGTTGACAATAGTTACTAGTGAGAAATAAATACCGCCTTCCTCTGTTCCATTACTTGAATGAAAGACGAGGAGAGAGGGAACAAATGGTTCAGACACACCACGAAAACAAATTTCTGAACGAATTTTATGTCCTCGAGCGGAAGACAGTGTGCAGTATTAGTCGTCTTTTTCTGGAAACTGTTACACAGAAGTATGATCTCACAGTCGATGTTTCCCGCCAACAAGGCAAATGACTGACGTAGCTGTTGAAGAAAAAAGACGGAGGATCCTGTAACAAGTGTGGCAGCAATACGATAGCGCTCGCCCACAGTCAGCAGGCATAACAAAAACAGCAATGCAGGGGAGTGTGTAAGGAGTTCTACTGCATATCAGAGTTCTCTGTTTCACTGTGTTTATAGGACAGTACCTATTGAAACTTCTTTGCAAATCAAAACACGTATATTTATTCATGAGATGACTGTCTCTTCGGTGACAGTCAATACTTGGCATGACACTAATTACATTGCATATACCGAAGTACAGGTTGCCAGTTCATTAGCTCCGACTGCGCCATAGCAATACTGACAGAGCGAGAAGATGCCCTTCCCCCATCCCCCACCCTATCCCTAGTTATATTATACGTAGTGCTTCCCCGCCGCCCTTCTCATCGCCGCTATCACCACCAAGGATGAGGTTCAAAAATGGTTCAAACGGCTCTGAGCACTATGGGACTTAACAGCTGTGGTCATCAGTCACCTAGAACTTAGAACTACTTAAACTTAACTAACCTAAGGGCATCACACGCATCCATGCCCGAGGCAGGATTCGAACCTGCGACCGGAGCAGTCGCGCGGTTCCGGACTGCGCGCCTAGAACCGCGAGACCACCGCGGCCGGCAAGGATGAGGAGATGAGTGATTTAACGTCCCTTCTACGAGGTGCATTCAAGTTCTACGGCCTCCGATTTTTTTTTCTAATTAACTACTCACCCGAAATCGATGAAACTGGCGTTACTTCTCGACGTAATCGCCCTGCAGACGTACACATTTTTCACAACGCTGACGCCATGATTCCATGGCAGCGGCGAAGGCTTCTTTAGGAGTCTGTTTTGACCACTGGAAAATCGCTGAGGCAATAGCAGCACAGCTGGTGAATGTGCGGCCACGGAGAGTGTCTTTCATTGTTTGAAAAAGCCAAAAGTCACTAGGAGCCAGGTCAGATGAGTAGAGAGCATGAGGAATCACTTCAAAGTTGTTATCACGAAGAAACGGTTGCGTAACGTTAGCTCGATGTGCGGGTGCGTTGTCTTGGTGAAACAGCACACGCGCAGCCCTTCCCAGACGTTTTTGTTGCTGTGCAGGAAGGAATTTGTTCATCAAAACATTTTCGTAGGATGCACCTGTTACCGTAGTGCCCTTTGGAACGCAATGGGTATGGATTACGCCCTCGCTGTCCCAGAACATGGACACCATCATTTTTTCAGCACTGGCGGTTACCCGAAATTTTTTTGGTGGCGGTGAATCTGTGTGCTTCCATTGAGCTGACTGGCGCTTTGTTTCTGGATTGAAAAATGGCATCCACGTCTCATCCATTGTCACAACCAACGAAAAGAAAGTCCCATTTATGCTGTCGTTGCGCGTCAACATTGCTCGGCAACATGCCACACGGGCAGCCGTGTGGTCGTCCGTCAGCATTCGTGGCACCCACCTGGATGACACTTTTCGCATTTTCAGGTCGTCATGCAGTATTGTGTGTACAGAACCCACAGAAATGCCAACTCTGGAGGCGATCTGTTCAACAGTCATTCGGCGATCCCCCAAAACAATTCTCTCCACTTTCTCGATCATGTCGTCAGACCGCCTTGTGCGAGCCTGAGGTTGTTTCGGTTTGTTGTCACACGATGTTCTGCCTTCATTAAACTGTCGCACCCACGAACGCACTTTCGACACATCCATAACTCCATCACCACATGTCTCCTTCAACTGTCGATGAATTTTACTTGGTTTCACACCACGCAAATTCAGAAAACGAATGATTGCACGCTGTTCAAGTAAGGAAAACGTCGCATTTTAAGTATTTAAAACAGTTCTCATTCTCGCCGCTGGCGGTAAAATTCCATCTGCCGTACGGTGCTGCCATCTCTGGGACGTATTGACAATGAAAGCGGCCTCATTTTAAAACAATGCGCATGTTTCTATCTCTTTCCAGTCCAGAGAAAAAAAATCGGAGGCCTTAGAACTTGAATGCACCTCGTACATCGATGTCATTAGAGACAGAGCACAAGCTCGGGTTAGGGACGGACGAGGAAGGGAATCGGCCCTGCCCTTGCAAAGGAACCGTCATTTGCCTCAAGTGTTTAAGGGAAATCGCGGAAAACTTAAATCTTGATAGCCGGGCGCGTATTTGAACCTTCTTCCTCCCGAATGCGACTCCAGTGGGCTAACCACTACGCTACCTCGCTACCTAGCTCGGTACCACCACAACCAACGGCCACATTTTACATTTCCTGGTGTTTCTCTAATTTGCTTCAACGGATGACGAGTAAACAGAGATAGCAGCGATACTGATAGATAAAATTTGACAGCAGTCGTGCGTCCGAAAGGAGGACAATGTGTGAAGTCTATAATAATTATCACAGTCAGATACTGGCGAGAGGTTTATTCGAAAATCTTAGAAAGTTGAGAAAATATGTTAAGTCAATGAAATCGTTCAAACTTCCCATCCAATATCTCATAGATCTGTCTGGTGTAAAAACTGTGAACAGCAGACTGCAAGCAGAAATTAAAATCAGGGTTTATAAATTTATTCGCACAAGACAGTACTACAGTGCCTACGCTTGTTAACAACACGGGCTAACAAATGAGAAGTATCGATATTAGTACCCCGGGGATTCAGAAACAAAACTACTCAGAGATGACAAGGCACCAGGACCTCGCGGAGTTCCAATTAGATTTTACATTGACTACTGCGTAGAATTAGCGCGATTCCTACATAATTATTGAGAATCGCTAAATGAGCCAATAGTCACGTGCGATTGGAAAAGCTCGCAGGTCACTGCCGTTTACATGAAGGATAAGAGATTCTATCCACAGAACTGCAGACCATTATCTCTTGGGCAACTTAAATTGGTATTCTCGGAAGAAAGTGTAGTTCTCGAGAATCTCTAATGGGTAAATTTGGAGAATTTATATTCGAAGAAGACAGTTACGCTGCTGCCACCGAAGAATATCTAGCGTAGTTATCATGACAATAAGACAAATTACGCATCATACATATTCTTGTAGTCATTTTTCCCTTGGGCGTCACGGGAAAGGAATAGGACAGAAAATCAATTACATTCATGCACTGTACAATGGCTTGAACATATTTTGTGTGACAATTTCACCAAAAGCGTAGGGCAGAAAGACAGCATCAAATACAGGAATTTGAGTATAGGAACTAGGCTACGCAATTGCATATTATCTGCGCTACAGGAACGTAATTGAAATGCGAGATATGGACGTCTTTATTCAAAATGAAATGAAATTGACAGAAAATGTGTACCTAAACGAAATGTTTGGACTTACCAGTGCCGCGCGGAGTAGCCCGGCGGTTTGAGGCGCAATGTCAGGGATTGCGCGGCCCCTCCCGCCGGAGGTTCGAGTCCTCCCTCGGGCATGGGTGTGTGTGTTGTTCTTAGCATAAATTAGTTTAAGTTAGTTTAAGTAGTGTGTAAGCCTAGGGACCGATGACCTCAGCAGTTTGGTCCCTTAGGAATTCACACACACACACACACACACATACACACCAGTGGTCACGATGAGAACAAGAGAAAAATACACGTGTACCGTTCTTAGTTGAAGTCCCGTCTGGAACTTCTTTAGAAATGTAAATAATCACATGTCCATGATTCATCGTTCAGTATGTCCCAAAAAGTTCAAAGTAAATGAAAAATAAGTATGATCTTGTACACGTACAAGGGTCATTCAATAATTAAAGAGACAAATTGGTCTGGGGAAAAAACTGTTAGTAGGGCAAGTTTAGTACTTTTGTGCCTTTAAGCATGTGCACTGGGATGAGCCCTGATCAGCTGATGTATAAACATTTTGTTTATAATCTCAAAAATACATTTCAAGACGGCGAGTCCGCTTGAAACGCCCACAATAGTTGAACAATGTTCTGTTATTCGTTTTTTACTTGCTGAAAGCAAGAAACCAGTGAATATGTACTGTATAAAGTCTAAAGTCTATGGTGAAGGTTGTATGAATCGTGCAAATTTTTACAAGTGGGTAGAGCAGTTCAAAAATGGTCGCGACTAGTGACTGACGAACACCGTTCTGGCCGAACAGTTGCAGTTTCAACTCCCTCACTTGACAGTCGAACTAATAACATTATTCGTGCCAACCGCCATGTGACTGTGGAAATGATAGTTGATAAGGTTCAAGTTAGTACTGGTACAGTTCATAACATTATCTGTAACAAACTGAAGTACCGCAAAACATGTGCAAGATGGGTCCCAAAGGAGTTGACGCGGCTACACAAGGAAACAAGGCTGAGAGTGTGCACAAAGCTTAAGGAACGTTATGAAAGAGAAAGTGAGTGCTTCATCAACAAAATTTTAACTTTTGGTGAAACTTGGGTTCACTATTATGAACCAGAATCAAAAAGACAAAGCACGGAGTGGAAGCACACCAACTCACCTGTCAAGAAAAAATTCAAAACCCAGGCATCAGCATGAAAAGTCATTCTGAAGGTCCAGTTTTTTGCGATTATCTCGAAGAGAAGCATGGAATGAACAGCCAATACTACTCGGATTTGATTTTAAACAAGGTGAAGCCAGCCATGAAAGAGAGACGTCGTGGATCTCAGAGGAGAGGTGTGATTCTCCAGCAAGACAATGCACGTCCTCGTATTGCTCAACTAACCCGTGAAACCGCCGACAAAATGGGCTGGGAGGTATTGCCTCATCCCCCTTGCAGTCCTGATTTAGCACCTTGTGATTTCCATTTGTTTGGTGCACTGAAGGGGGCATTACGTGGGAAGAGGTTCCAGGACAACGAGGACGTGAAAAAGTTTGTAGGAAATTGGTTCAAACATCAAGGTAAAGAGTTCTTTGCAGCCAGAATAGAATAGCTTGTAGCCTCTTGGAAGTGCGTAAATATTCAAGGGGATTATGTTGAAAAGTAAAAAAAGTATTGTCTTGTAAAAATAAACGCTTTTTTCTCCAGACCAATTTCTCTCTTTAATTATTGAGTGACCCTCGTACTTGCCATCACTTAATTAACATAAGTAAGTCGTAGCAAATATTCAAACTAACCACCGTTTTCAAGTTTGCAGAGCGCCGTAAATATTCAACGGCGACTCCTATTTCCTATACTCAAACTCCTTCGTTTGATTATGTCTTTCCGTCCGACATTTTTCGTCAAATGGTTTTTCCGCACCCTTCATAAGGGCCATTCAAATGAAAACCAAACACCCACCACAACGGGACCATATAATGATTCCATTCAAAAGAAATCAACAGGCGTTTTGAAACATTTATGCCCTCGGAGACGAGACGATTAGTTCCTGTTTCGTAGCAAGCGGCCGTATGCTGACGAAACCACAACTGAACCCACTCTTGCACTTCATGGTCCGACTGAAACCGACGTCTACGCCTGTCTTTCTTCCGGTCGCCAAATATGCCAAAAGCACACGGTGAAAGATCCAGGCTACACAGAAGATGTTGCAGTGTTTCCCAAGCAAATCACTGCAGCGTAGCCTTCGACCGATTGGCAGTTCGCGGCGGGCGTTATTGTGCAACTTACCGGAACTTGTGCGAACGGTTTCGGATATCCTTGGCAAAAGAGCTATGAGATATTTCTCAGGCTATCGCAATGCGACCGCGCGGAGTGGCCACGCGGTTTGGGACGCCATGTCAAGAATTGCGTGGCCCCTCCCTCCGGAGGTTCGAGTCCTCCCTCGGGCATGGATGCGTGTGTTGTTCTTAGCATAAGTTAGCTTAAGTAGTGTGTAAGTCCAAGGACCGATGACCTCAGCAGTTTTGTCCCTTAGAAATTAACACACATTTGAACATTTTTTTTATCGTAATGCCGTCGGAAGGAATCACTATGTTGCACCTTGACGTCCGTCCCACACTGTCAACTGGACGAAGGTTGTGCTTCAGCAATTCGGTTGGGAAACGTTGCAGCTTGCTCCGTGCAGCCCGGATCTTGCACCGTGTGATTTTCGCAGCTCAGGCGACCTGAAGAAAGACGTGCGTGGATGTCAGTTTCAGTCGGACGAGGAAGTGCGGGAGCGGGAGGCGTTGTGGATTCGTGAGCGACCCACCGCGTTCTACGAAACAGGAATTAATCGTCTTATCTCCCAGTGTACTAATCATCTTAACAAGTGTGGTGACTACTTCTGAATGGATCCATTCCATGGCCCCGTTGTGGAGAGTGTATGGTTTTCATATGCCTGTTCGTTGGACAAAGTCAGAGGCAATGCTTTTCTTCGTCCTTCTCCCACTCTGCTAACCCTCCAGTTAAAGTTTAGTCTATGTAACATGCCCAACCCCCCTCCCCGTCACTCATCACCCACCCCCTCCCCAGCCCCCACCTCCTGCTATCGCCACGGCAGCCTCCAATCAAGATACGATGCTGTGCTGAAAAATAATACCTCCGAATTTTTAATGTGAGAGCACTTAAAGCTTTTTTAAATAAAACAGAGGTTAATTACCATTTTCATCTTTATTCTCATTTCTACATACACTCCTGGAAATGGAAAAAAGAACACATTGACACCGGTGTGTCAGACCCACCATACTTGCTCCGGACACTGCGAGAGGGCTGTACAAGCAATGATCACACGCACGGCACAGCGGACACACCAGGAACCGCGGTGTTGGCCGTCGAATGGCGCTAGCTGCGCAACATTTGTGCACCGCCGCCGTCAGTGTCAGCCAGTTTGCTGTGGCATACGGAGCTCCATCGCAGTCTTTAACACTGGTAGCATGCCGCGACAGGGTGGACGTGAACCGTATGTGCAGTTGACGGACTTTGAGCGAGGGCGTATAGTGGGCATGCGGGAGGCCGGGTGGACGTACCGCCGAATTGCTCAACACGTGGGGCGTGAGGTCTCCACAGTACATCGATGTTGTCGCCAGTGGTCGGCGGAAGGTGCACGTGCCCGTCGACCTGGGACCGGACCGCAGCGACGCACGGATGCACACCAAGACCGTAGGATCCTACGCAGTGCCGTAGGGGACCGCACCGCCACTTCCCAGCAAATTAGGGACACTGTTGCTCCTGGGGTATCGGCGAGGACCATTCGAAACCGTCTCCATGAAGCTGGGCTACGGTCCCGCACACTGTTAGGCCGTCTTCCGCTCACGCCCCAACATCGTGCAGCCCGCCTCCAGTGGTGTCGCGACAGGCGTGAATGGAGGGACGAATGGAGACGTGTCGTCTTCAGCGATGAGAGTCGCTTCTGCCTTGGTGCCAATGATGGTCGTATGCGTGTTTGGCGCCGTGCAGGTGAGCGCCACAATCAAGACTGCATACGACCGAGGCACACAGGGCCAACACCCGGCATCATGGTGTGGGGAGCGATCTCCTACACTGGCCGTACACCACTGGTGATCGTCGAGTGGACACTGAATAGTGCACGGTACATCCAAACCGTCATCGAACCCATCGTTCTACCATTTCTAGACCGGCAAGGGAACTTGCTGTTCCAACAGGACAATGCACGTCCGCATGTATCCCGTGCCACCCAACGTGCTCTAGAAGGTGTAAGTCAACTACCCTGGCCAGCAAGATCTCCGGATCTGTCCCCCATTGAGCATGTTTGGGACTGGATGAAGCGTCGTCTCACGCGGTCTGCACGTCCAGCACGAACGCTGGTCCAACTGAGGCGCCAGGTGGAAATGGCATGGCAAGCCGTTCCACAGGACTACATCCAGCATCTCTACGATCGTCTCCATGGGAGAATAGCAGCCTGCATTGCTGCGAAAGGTGGATATACACTGTACTAGTGCCGACATTGTGCATGCTCTGTTGCCTGTGTCTATGTGCCTGTGGTTCTGTCAGTGTGATCATGTGATGTATCTGACCCCAGGAATGTGTCAATAAAGTTTCCCCTTCCTGGGACAATGAATTCACGGTGTTCTTATTTCAATTTCCAGGAGTGTATTTGCAGTCCCGTGCCGGTAGCACACTACGAATTTTAGCGAGTGATATCGTAGTGTGTAACGTAACTCTGTCGGTGCATGAGAGACACCGTGCTGTGATCGAGAATATAACCGCAGGAAACTTCGTTCACACATGGAGCACTCTCTGCTTTAGCATGAAAATGCTAGATCAACAACGAGTGCTGCGACATTTGCAACAATCCGACGCCTTGGGTTCACCTGTCATCGATCGTCCTCCATACAGTTCCGACTTGCCCCATCCGATTCTCATCTATTTCCAAAACTTAAAGAACAACTTCGACGACTTCACAGAGATGATGCTCTGCAAGTAGAGGTGGGGTTGTGGCTCTTTCATCAATGTCAAATATTCTACAGTGAAATATCAACAAATTGTTATCTTGTTGGGAGAAACGCGTTCGTCGCCAGGTTGACACGTAAATACGTAGACATCAAGAACATATATGCAGAATGTTAATAACGTTGGTTTTATTTAAAAAGCTTCAAGAGTTTTCAAATAAAAATTCGGAGGCATTACTTTCCCGCTCGCCCTAGTATAAAAGACCGCGCCGTTGGTATCATTACGAAAAAAATGGTTCAAATGGCTCTAAGCACTAGAGACTTAGAACTACTTAAACCTAACTAACCTAAGGACAGCACACACATCCATGCCCGAGACAGGAATAGAACCTGCAACCGTAGCAGCAGCGCGGTTCCGGACTGAAGGGCCTGTAACGACTCGGCCACACCGGCCGGCGGTATCATTTCGACAAGTTAAATACATTTGGGGCGATAGGACGCAAATGGTCCACGCGTCACTGCAGTTCCTGCAAACCTAAATTCGCGCCAACAAAAATAATTCAGTGAACTAAGAAAAGAAACGAGAAAACACAAGGACTGAAGAAACATCCGTAACGGTTAGCTTTCACTGTCACTCTGATGCACAGAACGTCGCAGGGACATTTTTCAGCCGTGATACTGATGTGACAGCGGCCCTGGTAGAGGGCCGCTGCAGGGTACTGGTGTGACTACGGAACACTTGGGTTCCGACGTGGCGTGAATCCAGAACATATTTGACCAATGCTGTCGGCCGGAGTGGCCATGCGGTTCAAGGCGCTACAGTCTGGAGCCGAGCGACCGCTACGGTCGCAGGTTAAAATCCTGCCTCGGCCATGGATGTGTGTGATGTCCTTAGGTTTGTTAGGTTTAAGTAGTTCTAAGTTCTAGGGGACTGATGACCTCAGAAGTTAAGTCCCATAGTGCTCAGAGCCGTTTTTGACATTTTTCAGCAAAACATACATCAGCAGTCAACTGAAAATAGCTGTAAGCATTGACGGCGAACTAACGACTCAAGCCGACGGGACTTCCGACAAGAATTTAAATTACAAAGTTTCAGCAGTCTTCAGCCTCAGTTCACACTTCTGTAGCTATGGATCGTATTCGGTACTGTGAAAGTACCGGTCGCGAGATGCTTGCTTGAACACAAATCCAGATGTTAGGCAACACTGTCGGTTGTGCTGTTGTTTTTGCCCATGAACGGCACCTGTGCGGCGTCCTCAACCCACTGCAAGTGAGCGTCGTGCTCACAAGGGAACCTCCCCATCGCACCCCCCTCAGATTTAGTTATAAGTTGGCACAGTGGATAGGCCTTGAAAAACTGAACACAGATCAGTCGAGAAAACAGGAAGAAGTTGTGTGGAACTATGAAAAAATAAGCAAAATATACGAACTGAGTAGTCCATGTGCAAGATAGGCAACATCAAGGATAATATGAGCTCAGGAGCACCGTGGTCCCATGGTCAGTTCCGTTTCAGCCGCGCTCGCGAGTGTCCGCTGTTAACTGTTGCGCTGCACTTCAGTGTTTATATAGCTGTACTTGTGTTTCGCCGAGTGCCGTCCGTCCGTTAATCTCCGTGTTCGTTCCTGTTCCTTGTGATCTGATCACTCTTTCTGGTCTTGCTGCTGCTAATTGGAATTTCGGTTGTTTAACCGAAATTGCGTCGCTGGATTAACCATGGCTACAAACCTCAGGAAGAATACTCTGGTATTTGCTTTTGACAAGGAATCCCGTCCTGTTCAGCCGACATCCCTGGAAATAGATGACTGGATTACACAGGTAATTGGTCTAAATTCTGAAACCGTTCATACCTGGCAACTGGATCAGGAAAAATACTGTGTTTTTGTCAAGTTAATCAGTGCTTCGACTGTTGATAAAGTGTTACGAAAGTGGGGCTGTGAAGTAGATTTTGTGCATAGAAATGGTTATAAAATTAAGGTTTCCATCTATAGAGCGGACATTCATTACAAAACCGTTCGTGTCTTGAATCTTCCCATTAAAATTGAAAATGATAAGATTAAGGAAGCTCTTTCAAACTACGGAGACGTTAAATCAATTGCAAATGAAAGACGGTCGCCTCGCTTTAAACTGCAGTGTTTTAACGGGGTCCGCTGTGTAGAGATGGACGTTAAGACGAATATATGGTCTCACATAACTGTTTGTGGGTATAAGGCACAAATTGTTTACACAGGTCAGGAAGCAACATGTCATATATGTAACGAAACCGGCCACTTCAGACAGGAATGTCCGCGGCGAACTGTTGTTCTTAAAAGTAATTTGATACAGCGTCAGAAGCTTACCTTAAATGACCTGTTACCAAAGAATAGCCCGGAACAACTGGTTGAGGATGTTAACGCAGCGGGCCAAGCTGATGTCTCCGTTCACGATAACGGTCAATTTCCCCCGTTAACAACAAAAGGAAACCCTGTTGCCACTACTCGTGAAACTGAAACGCAACCGAAAAAACGACCTCTGGAGATGTCTGATAGTTGTTCAGAGGACGAGCTGTCTTATCCCACTCCCTCACTTCGCAAGCAAAAACAGTGCGATGAGAAGGCAGAGGAACCTGAAGGCAAAATGCGAATGGAAACTAATGAACAGAAAGATAATACACATACGGTACCAGAAAATGAAGGGGGTGTAAGCAGCATTAATTTGCAAGAAACAACAGGTGCAGTAGCCGATTGCAAAGATCAGAATCTATCTGTTAATAAACAAATTCAGGGAGAGGTTGCAAAACTGCAGTCTCCATTTGTTTCCCTCGATCAGAAAGTGAGTGAAATTAATAAAGAACGGGGAAGTGGTGGCCAAACTGAAATCACGGTCAACACCTCAGGGCAGGCGCCGGCAACCGAAATTGCGAAAGCGTCCGCTGCTGCTCCAGATAAGCCGCGAAGTAAAATACCGTCGCAACCAAATGAGAATGTAGCTCGTAACCAAGGGAAGGGAAAATCCGGTAGGGGCGACCCAAGCCCAAAGAATGTTCAGTCCGAAACGGTCCTACACGAATCACTGGAGGAAAAATCAGAAAGTTTACCAGGAAATCAGTCTGCTTGCGGTACAAGAGAAAACATCAGAAGTAGAAAAAAACTGGACAGTAACTAATAAACTGATTGAAGTGTTATTCCACGTTCAGACTTCCGACAAAAACTGTTACAGCTTAACTGAACCCTGAACCACAGTAAACTAAATTAGTTCATGAAAACAACTACATAGTAACAGCACAATGACGCAATCTTATTCTGTCACCACTATAAACATAAATAAAATCACAACCGTTTTGAAATTATCGGCCCTTAAGGAATTTTTTTACGAATCCACGACTGATATTGCCCTGTTACAAGAAGTTCTAATTTCGGATTTGGTAATTCCCGGTTTTGTCAGTTACATAAATGTGTCTCCCGAAACAAGTGTTGGTACAGCTATTTTGGTGAGGGAAGGGATTACAGTAAGCGAGGTGGAACGACTGGAGTCCGGAAGGGGAATGGGACTAAATATCTATGATGTGACTATCATCAACTTGTACGCCCCTTCAGGAAGTTCTCATCGAGCTGACAGGGCACGTTTCTTCAAAGATGACTTGATATACTTGTTAAGGAAATCGCCAAGACAGTTATTACTTGGAGGTGATTTTAATTATGTTTTAAATCGAAAAGATCAGTTACCAAATTTTAATTTCTCAAGTGAACTAAAACAATTAGTTACTGGTTTAGAATTAAAGGATATATGGGAAATCAAATACCCCTCCACTGATGAGTTCACTTATGTCACAGCAACATCACGTAGCAGGATTGATAGACTATATATATTTCTAAAAATCTTGTAACTTCCGTGACAAAAGTAGAAACCATTCCTACGTACTTTTCTGACCATTCAAGTGTCTTAGCTTGCATAAATCTAACAAGACAGCCGGTTCGCCGATTCAAGAGTCAGTGGAATTTGAACACTTCCTTGTTAGTAAATCATGATTTAGAAGATCTGATTAAAGAAACATGGGCAATATGCCTGCGAGCCCGTAGTAGATATGCCACTGCTATTGACTGGTGGGTTAACATGGCAAAGCCAAAGTTGAGGAAGGTTCTTATTCAATATAGTGCCCAGAGCGCAAGGGAAATGAAATGCACTATAGAGTATTACTATTCCGTTTTGAGAGATCTATATGATCAAGTCTCAGCAGGTTCCTCACTTCGGATAGCAGACATCAAGAAAGTCAAAGCCAAGTTACTTAATATCAAGAGAAGTCAAATGGAAGGGTTGAAAATAAAATCGAAGGCAAATTCGGTGTCAGAAGATGAAACTACTTCCCTATATCATTTAGTGAAGCATACGAAAAACGGGAGAAGGACTTTTATTCAAGAAATTCGAACAAAACACGGTACGATTCTCAGAACCCAGCAGGATATCATGGACGAGATTTATCGCTATTATTGCGAGCTATATTCTGTACATCAAAGTAGTGAAGCTTCCTTTGAAGAATTCCTTGACATCCTAGCCCCACAGCTGACAAGATGACAACGAAAATTTTCTCGAGGTTGTCAGTGAAGAAGACGTGTATGAGACTCTGTGTGCCTCACCACCAAAAAAATCCCCAGGACCGGATGGTCTGCCAGCAGAGTTTTACATCCGTTACTGGCCAATAGTAGGTGAGAAAATCACGGACATTGTAAATGAGGTTATTCAAGGTAAAATAATTCCGGCTGAGTTTAAGGAGAGTAAAATTGTTCTGGTGCCAAAAAACAATGGAAACAAAGATTTAAATAAATTTCGTCCAATTTCACTGCTGAATTCTGATTATAAATTAATAGCTAGAATAATAAACAAGAGAATTTCATGCCTTACAGATAAAATTATTAGTCAACATCAGAACTGTGCGCAAGGCAGAACCATTTTTCAAAATCTAGCGGAATTCAGAGATATCATTGCAATAACTTCTGTAACAAACATAAAGTGTGCTTTATTGTTTTTAGATTTTTATAAAGCGTTCGATGTAGTAAACCATGAATATCTTCTACAGACATTGAAGAAAATAGGTTTCAACGAAAGGGTCATACAGTTGATTAAGAACATAGCAACTGGAATAAATGCTAAAATAGCGGTGAATTGTCAACAATCCAAGCTGATGCAAATACAACGAGGTGTTCCTCAAGGAAGTCCTCTGTCCATGTCGCTTTTCGCCATTTCGCTGGAACCTTTCCTCCGACATGTCCATGCTACATTAAAAGGCTTAACATTATCAGGAAATAAAACAGTTATAAGAGCCTATGCTGACGATATAGGGGTCATTATAAGGGATAATAACGAGGTAACCACGCTAGCAACAGTGATTGATTCGTACTGTGGAGCATCTGGAGCCAATGCAAACGGAAAAAAAGGTAAGATGTTAAATCTCAGAGGTTTTGATAATGTCAACGTCGAGTGGGCAAAATTAGTCCGACAACATAAAACACTTGGTATCACCCTGACAGCATGCCCTATGAAAATAACGGCTTTAAATTGGAAAGTTGTAGCAGATAAAGTGCAAGGAGCCATTGTAGAGAATTTAACTCGATATATGAACCAAGTTCAAAGAACACAGTATATCAACTCATGCATCCTTGCTAAGGCTTATTATACTGCCCAGCTGTTTCCAATACCGAGAATGATAGCGAGGAGAATAATGTCCAAAATCACAAACTTTTTGTGGAGAGGTGAAGTGTTCAGAGTTCCTGCTAAAGTAGCCACTTTAGATCCTAAAAATGGTGGACTAGGATTAACTGATATAACGGATAAAGCCTCTGCTCTTTTTATCAAAAGGCAAGTTAATTTAATAAGAGACTCGCGAGGAAGCATAACCAGCCAACTTTTCAAGATCATTAAACCTCCAAGCCTGCTTCCCCCGATTGACGTGCAGAATATCAACAGTCGCTTACAGCACGTGAGGATTTTCTATGTTGAGTTTAGTTACGTCAGTGTCGAACTCAGGCAGTCCCGACACTTAACATCGAGAGCCATAATGCGGGAACGAAAGAAAAGCGAAGGAAGAAACAAAATAGAACTACAATTTCCAAACATTGAGTGGACTGAGATTTGGAAAAACATTAGTTCTAATGTGCTCACGTCTAATATAAAAACGTCATGGTACAAGACAGTTAACAACATAGTTAGCACCAATGAAAGACTGCACGCAATCGGACTCTGTGAAACAAATTTATGTCAACAATGCCATCTAGTTGACACAGTAATTCATAGATATACTTGCAGTGGTCACATGAATAGTTGGAAGTGGATCCGGGAGCAAATAGCTCTGATTACAAGAACATCCCCTGAGTATATTTTGCTGTCATTGATACACAGGCCTGAAGCACGCTATTTCCCAGAAGCAAAAAATAACGCTGTGTACTGGTTGCTGGGAAATTTGTTAACTACGGCCTTAACAAATTAGGATCCGATAGCATCATAGAGTTCAAGGTACACATGCTGTGTGAGTTCCACAAAATTAGAAGCTATTCGAATCACAAGAAAAAGTTCGGTAATATGCTAAAAATTGTATTTGAAAGAATGGGCATTGGTTAATATAAAAAAAGAAGACTGTGTTGACAGTGATGTATTGTAGTTACCTTAAGGATACTATTTAAGATTTTACAGTATATTTATGAGTGTGCTTTTTCTGCTTCAGAGAGTAGTTTTTTGAAATTTATAAGCTAATGTACAGAACTTATGTGACAGTGAGATTGTGTCTAATAGTGCCAAACACAAAACATTAAAGGTGCATTATTGGCTTATACTAGAATTTTGGAAATAGACAGTTTTATAGAAATGTCCTTATCGATTGGTTAAAATCATAAGATTCTATCTGATAAATGTAATATTCAATGGCTGGCACATTGCCCTGTTCATTTTTGCAGTGAAAGACTGATTATATAGATCTGACCACTTCAGATACATAGATTCAATTAAAGTGTAGTTGGAAGGCTAGTCAATTTTATTATATATCTCCTTTCCGCCATTCTCAAGCATTTCAGAAATTGTCTAATATGATTATTAAACTGCTTTATATTTAAAATTATCCCACCAACTTGCTGATATCCATCATAAAGAACTAATTATGCTTCTGTAAAGATTGCAGCTCATAATTCAAAGTGCAGATTTTACTTCCTCAGGTTGAAGTTTGAATGTCTTAAAAATTTTTTTTCTTGATGTTTAATTTAATTCTTTCTGGTAATTTAGTCAGTAGCACAATCTTCTGTTGTCTTTCCTTCACGTCAGCGTAATTGAAATGATCAAACCGTTTTGTTTAAATAACTTCATGTATGTATAACCTAGTATGTATTTGGAATGTGTAACACTGTTTTTTTTAATAAAGGTTTTTATTAAAAAAATGGTTAGCGTGAGCAGCTGTGGAATGTGAGGTCCTTGGTTCAAGCCTTCCCTCGCATGAAAATTTTAACCTTTTATTTTCAGTTTATGTGACAAACACTTATGTTTTCATCATTTTTTTGGGAGTGATTATCACATCCACAAGAAAACCTAAATCGGGCAAGGTAGAAGAATCTTTTTACCCATTCGCCAAGTGTACAAGTTAGGTGTGTCGACAACATATTCCTGTCATGTGACGCACATGCCGTCACCAGTGTCGTATAGAATATATCAGACGTGTTTTCCTGTGGAGGAATCGGTTGACCTATGACCTTGCGATCAAATGTTTTCGGTTCCCATTGGAGAGGCACGTCCTTTCGTCGACTAATCGCACGGTTTTGCGGTGCGATCGCAAAACACAGACACTAAACTTATTACAGTGAACAGAGACGTCAATGATCGAACGGACAGATCATAACTTTGCGAATATAAAGAAAGTATACTTTTCACCCAAGGGAAGACTTGAACCAAGGACCTCTCATTCCACAGCTGCTCACGCTAACCACGGGACCACGGTGCTCCTGAGCTCACACTGTCCTTGATGTTGCCTATCTTGCACATGGACTACTCAGTTCGTATATTTTGCTTATTTTTTCATAGTTCCACCAGCTTCTTCCTGTTTTCTCGATTGATCTGTGCTTAGTTTTTCAAGGCCTATCCACTGTGCCAACTTATAACTAAATCTGAGGGGGGTGCGATGGGGAGGTTCCCTTGTCAGAACAGTCTTCTATGTAGTTGTTAGTGCATTATGTCTGAGTTAAGTCAATTTGAAAGTGGGCAAATATTTGCTGCTCGTGTGATGGGTGCATACGTAACCAAGGTAGCCGAAGTGTTTGGTGTTTCAAGAGGTACCGTATCGAAGATCTGCACTGCATAGAGGTAAAGAGGAAAAACACCATCCGCTAAACACAACCCGGACGAGAGTGTGTGCTGAGTGACCGCGATAGATGGCCATGAAGAGGACTGTGACGAAAAATACGATGACAACAGCTGTAGAAGTCATTGCAGAACTGAATGGGTCGTGCGGTAGCGTTCTCGGTTCCCACGCCCCGGTTCCCGGGTTCGATTCCCGGCGGGGTCAGGGATTTTCTCTGCCTCGTGATGACTGGGTGTTGTGTGATGTCGGTAGGTTAGTTAGGTTTAAGTAGTTCTAAGTTCTAGGGGACTGATGACCATAGATGTTAAGTCCCATAGTGCTCAGAGCCATTTGAACCATTTGAACTGAATGTGGCACTCGCGAAAGCTGTCAGAACCAAAATAACTCGAGGAAAGCGCCAGAAGCAAGGAATTGCATGACGAGCTGGATTTCCATATGCTCGTAACAGGAAAACGTGGTGTCGAAGCCATTAAACCTGGAGAACTGGAAGAAACTCATTTAGTTTAAAATGTGTGTGAAATCCTATGGGACTTAACAGCTAAGGTTATCAGTCCCTAAGCTTACACACAACTTAACCTAAATTATCCTAAGGACAAACACACACACCCATTCCTCCTCCTGGACCATCCGCACAGTCTGCAGAAAGTCATTTAGTCACACTGTTTCCAGCTTCTAACCGAGTTTACATCTACACTTCGCAAGCCACCATACCGTACGTGTGCCAGTGTCAATTCCCCCATTCCCTGTTCCTGTCACGTATAGTTCTTGGAAAGAACGATTGCTGGTGAGCCTCCGTGTAGCCTCGAATCTTTCAATAAATTCATCTTCATGGTCTCTTCAGAAGATATACGCAGGAGTAAGCGTTGTATTGGTTGACTCTTCTACGAATGTATGCTCTCGTAACAGTAGACGATAAGATCCAGTTTTGCGTTGTTGTCGACTGTGACCCGTGTAGTTTGTGTCAGTTGTGAGGTGACATGAAATATTCTTTGAGCCCGGGCTGAGCTGGCCAATGCGGTCACTGCCCAGGTAGAGACGAACTCTGGTTCGCATGTGTTCTGCTGACTGTAGCAGAGATTCGTGTTACTGTCGGAGCGTGACGCTGTTTACAGATTTGAAATGTGTTAAGATGTAACTAGATGCTGTGCAATATAAACACATTTGCAGCATGAATTTGCGAATAGTTCAAAAAAATTGTGTACCTCATACGTAATTGTGTTTTCGGTCCATATTGGGACCATGTCTACTACGCTGTAAGAAACCCATAGGCATTCGAAACACCTTCCAGTCATGCTGAATTGGATAAATGCAGGTCCTTTATGGTTTTCACAGCTTGGAATCATGACTGTCACTTGTAAATCTGGTCTTTGTGTTTTTGTGGGGAGAACAGATTTTGATTCTTGGAACAGCATCTGTTTGTTTCTTGTTCTGTCGTGGTTTCACTATATCTGGAGAAAATTATATGGATTTACAGGGTAATTTTTTTCCACCGTGTACAAACTCTAGGGATTGATCGCTGAAAGGATACGGAACAAAAAAGGTCTATTGAACTTATTCGGGAAATAAATGTTTTCCTTGCTACAGACCATTTATTCAATCATACATTGTTACAAAGGATGCGATCTAAATAAAAAGACGCGCTGTACCATGGAGCCACAGTTGCAGTCCGTACGTTAACAGCGAAATGTGCTGGAGCACCATAATGGAGCAGCCACATGGCCATTCGAATCTTCAATGGCTCTTCTTCCAGCAGGGAACGGAAAGTCATCTGCAAGAAACGCCGGTAATTCCATTCTGTTCGGCGAAGTGGAAGGAAGACTGGTCGCGAAGTACGGTCGCCAATTATCCCGGCCCACACATTCCAGCTGCACTGAAGCTGATTATTCGCTGTCACCATACCTTGGGGGATCTGCTTACTGTCCCACAGATTGCAGTTATGAAAGTTGAAGATACCACTCCACCTAAAGGTGCCCTCATCTGTGAATAGGATAAATGACACAAATCCTGGAATCGTGGTCGCCTGATGAAGAAACCAGTGACAAAACTGCTCACGATGTGGGAAGTCTGTCACCAGTAATCCCTGCCTGCACATGCTGTATATGATAAGGGTAATAACAATTGTCATGGAGAACGTTCCGCTCTGTTGTCTGGCTTACCCTGTACTGGCGGACCAACTGCCTGGTACTGATACGGCGTCGCCTTCCATACTGTTAATCAAATTTTCCTCCAAGTCTGGTGTCCGAATATTTCGGGTACGTCCTTCATGATTTCCTACTTCCTGAAACCACCCTGTCCCAGACAAATGGCGCAGCTCTGTTCCAAACATTGAATCCTATGTTTGTTGTCGGCGGGGATAGGTCTCCTGATACAACCTTGCTGCCTACCGCCCGTTGCCGCTTGCCTTTTCCGAAAGCAAAAAACATGTCGACAAGATCTGTATTCGAATACGGAACCATTGTGTACAACGCTGCATCACGTCCACTACACAATGAGCCAGCAAGACAAAGGGAATCGGACACATTACCAATTCCTATGGCGAGAGAGGGAGCTAGGGCATGATGTATGAGGAACAGTACCACCCCCTAGGAGTAAACCAAGCATACTGTAAGTGTAGCTGCATGGTACAGCGCGTATTAGACCGCAGCCTCTGTAACAAAGTATGATTGAATAAATGATCTCTAGCACGGCAACCATGCATTTCCGGACATAAGTTTTTAGGCCTGTTTTGTTCCGTATCCTCTCATCGATCAATCCCGGTGGAAAAAATCACCCTGTGTACTCAAACGTTCTCTCAGATTAGTTTTTCTACCAGTCGGTTTCCTTTTTACACGAGAGTATCCTGACACGCGCGAATCAGTCACCATAAGCTTACTTAATGCGAAACGTGATATTTGCCTTCAATAATTAGTAGAATTTTTCGCGGTTTTATCACTATAGTTGATAGCCAAATTAAAGTCATTCAATGTGAATATCATCGCTTCGTGGTTCTGTGCATGATATTTCAGCAGAAAAGGTAGGTGTTCAAGGCGACGCAGCTGACCACGTACCAGTCCTTCACTCTATGAAGTGTGACTATTTAGTATATTGTATTTATGACTTATTAGGCTGACTGGGTTCACATGCATGCAGCACTGAACGAGCGTACAAGTACACATTGTTATATGAACGTGTGGTGTCTGTTATTTCGCACATGTCCGAAAGAACAGACAGCACACATAAATATAACTGAATAGTGGTAGCCTGGCAGTGAATCCACCTTCTTCAGTGCGGATGCACAAAAACGTCCGACCTCCTGTGGGAATCTCGGAAGAGCGAATATGGAGGAAATGGGCAGAGACTGCGGGAAAGTGGCGCTCGATGGGAGTGTGGATCGGCCGTGAGGCGAGTCTACATGAGCCGTGCAGTTAAGCTAACACCGTGTCCCGGATGGCTACCCCACCTGCATAGTAAGCACGACATCTTGGGTTCGAATCTCCGTCGGGAGCATATTTTCACTCATCGTCACTTTTTTCGCGTAATGTCCCAGTGCAGCTGACAACAGTGATCCTTTCCATGCCGGCCGGAGTGGCCGAGCAGTTCTAGGCGCTACAGTCTGGAACCGCGCGACCGCTACGGTCGCAGGTTCGAATCCTGCCACGGACATGGATATGTGTTATGTCCTTAGGTTAGTTAGGTTTAAGTAGTTCTAAGTTCTAGGGGGACTGATGACCTCAGAAGTTAAGTCCCATACTGCTCAGAGCCATTTGAACCATTTGATCCTTTCCTTTCCTTTCTTCCCCTCTCCACCTTCACTTTACATGAAACCACGTTGCTTACAGATTTTAACGCAAAGTGAAATGTCTGTTGCAACTACACAGGCTCATGTTCATCCTGTAACTTTTTTTACGCCCATTGTGAATCGTTGCGCAAAGTAACTGTTCATTGCCTAGGTACCATTCTACGAAATTAGCAGTCAGATTGCGGTACTAGTTGATTTGACTAAACATTGCATGTAAAAGGATATTTCATTTAATTCAAGGGGTACTCGGACTTACTTCCGTAGGTAGTCAGTGTTTAAAACTACCAGACCACTTACACTCTCAGAACATCATACCTTAGAATTTGGGTATATCTCTTCTAACAAAGCTTAAGGAAAAAAACTAAGGAGAATAACGTTAGTTGGCAACCGCACAGTGTCAGAATGAATCATTCGTTCTACAGAGGAGTGTGGCCTGTCTCGAAGCTTTTTGACAGGCCAGCGATGTGTGAAAGAGCGAAGTCAGTTACATAACCTTGTCTTCCGCCAGTAATGCGCTCTGTCCAGGCACAACTCATGAACTGCACTCACTCGTTCACGTCTACTAGTATCTCTCTCCTATTTTCCATAAACTCTCCTGTATAACTTACTAGATTACCACTCCTGGAAGGAAAAGCAGAGCGCGAACAAAAAGCTTAGCAACAGCATACGGGGCTGTTTCCAGAATAAATGTGTCGCTCTGCAGTGGAGTGTGCACTGACTCGAAACTTCCTGGCATCTTAAAACTACAAGACGATAAACATTGGAGTTGAGCAAGTTGATGAAGCAAATAAACGACTGCTTAACTTTATTTACCTGTGCGCCTCGAGTCGTAGTGTGTTTCTAGTCGCCTCGCTTTATGCCACTTGCGTCTTGAGTACCAGTATAATTATTTTTAGACTTGGTTAGTAACTATATGAAATATTGAAAATCAAGTTTTTGTTGCTCCTGGAAGGCGTTAGATAGGTCACCTGCAACTGGAGCTGAATCCCTCGTCAACCGTTTAGCAGTAAACACACATTAACGAAAGTTTTGCATCACCTTTTGCTTAGAAATTCATGGCACAAGAAACAAAATTTGACTCTAAGGCATGCGTATATATTCATTTGCTCTGTGTACAGACCACCAAATAAAAAATATGTATAACGGCAAAATCATCTGTTTCTAATGGAGTGTTTTTCTCAGGACTCCTGAGCAACGTCAGTACATGGTGGAACGTCCAGTTTCCCGGTCCCGTCTTGAATCCGACGTGGTGTACCACTGATGAGATCATAGAGACAGCCCTAGTCCAAATTTTCCAGCTCTTAAATGGCGATTTCGCGTAAATCACGCAGAGTACATCTTCGCTATCGACGTCCAAAAAAACGGCTTGTTTCAATCGATTCCACCAATGTTCAGTCGGGTTCATGTTCGGGGAATAGGCAGACCACTCCATTCTGGCGATCCCAACGCGCTGAAGGAGCGGGTTTACGAGAACAGCACGATGAGCGCACCAGTTATCATCCATCAAGATGAAACTGTCACCAAAATATTGGCAACATGATCCCATGGTCGGTTGCAGAATCTCGTCCATGTACTGCAGAGCAGAGACGTGGCCCTCAGCAGCCACGACAGGCGTACGGAGGCTCCATGTAATCTCATCCCAGAACGTCATTCCATCTCCACATTTTGTACGTGTGGGACACAGTGTCGGTGGCGTTCGATACCGAGTTGTCTCCAAACACACTGTCCGCGACTATCGGGATATAAACAGATCCGAGTCTCGTCAGTAATCAACACCTGGCGCCAGTCCTGGAGCATCCATTGTGCATGATCTTTTTGCCCATCTGCAACGGCACCCATGGCGTTGTGGTGTATAACGTTGTGCTCACCATGGCGTTTCGCTTCATGCAATCGTTTCCTAAGAGTTTGATGCGGTGCATAACGTCCTGTAGTGTCTTCGAACGTCGAGTACCGAAGCACTCAGCCCATGGTTCCTTTGACTCAGAAGTCTTAGATATCGATCATCCTGTTCACCTTTCGGACGTTAAGGGGTATGCTGCGCAACACTATTAGCAATTGGAATCGATTTCATTTTCGTACTACATCGCTTTGGCTACGGTGCACACGTCGGGCAACTTCCCTCGTTGGCAGGCTCGGTGGCATAACGTGATTGTGCGGACCCGATCATTGCTCGCGATTGTCCATCGTGGAATGATGAATGAATGGATCTAAACTCTGCTGTTCCACAGAAGTATCTAACGCTTCGCTAGTGGTACTTTACTTTCAACTTAAAAGCTGCATATCATTCGACTGAGGCATTCTGCCTTTAGGTAGCGCTCATGGTAAATGTGGTATGTTTACAAGCAACGTCAGTTGTGATCGTCCAGTCATCACAGGAATAGTCACAATAGCATCACACCTGCACGACATATAGGGGTGATACAAGACTTTTCTTGACGTGTGTAGATGAAGAGTGAGTGTAGGCTGAATAACGTGTGCTGGGTTTTTGGTGAGGAGAAGGTAGATAGTTAAACACGTTTCAGATATGTACTGTACACCTCTAATGACACTGAGATGATTGCCGAGTTTAACATCCTCGTCCGATGAATGGGCCACTATACTCATTGTATGAGAAAATACGAATGGATTTGTAATTGAAGCGAGTATTTTTGTGGAAGGTTTGGTGATCAGAAATTTACAATACTACACATAACGTTTTGCTGGTCATATCCTAGTGATGTACATTTATCCCCCACCAAAATTCGAAGCGCTTATTACAAAGTGAAACCAACCCACCCTACGATGATTTACGGACCTCAACTGCAACCGCGCAGACAGTGAATTAATGTTCCAGACATACATGACCTGGAATATAAGGAAATTGCGCAGAGTCGGTTAAATTGTTGATATGCAAAGTATCTAACAATAATTGTGAATAATAATGAGAAGACAAAGTTACGAAAATTATTCCTTCTTTAGGCACACACTGATTAACACCGCCCACCGCGAGATTCAACGCTGCTGGTGGCGTTGACGGCATGATAAAAAACTATGCAGGGTGGTCAGAAGCAGTCTGAAAATCTTGTAATGGTGTTGCAAGGTAGGTTGTTCTGAGAAATGATTGTTACGAAATAATTCGTTTCGATGTGGTATCTCCGATGTAATTACTATTGAAGTTTGCCAATCAGGCCGTTGCGCGCGTAAATTCAACCAGCCCGCCAGAGATAGTGTCGCCAAACGTATTCATGGTTTAGTTTTCTAAAACCGAATGAGAGAGCTATAGCAAAGTTCGACGTGGGATGGTAGTAAGGATCGAACCCGAGTCAAAGGCTGAGCTGTCTCGTGCGCTGTCATCCACATTATGAGAACAACTGACAGTAATTGTATCTGGTGGGCCGCTTGAATTGAGCGTGCAACGGCCTTCAATGTTAATTAACTCAGAAACGCTGCAACGTATGGAATTTATTTTAACAATTATTTCCCAGCACAACCTACACTGCAATACCCTCACAAGCTTTTCAAACTGTTTGTTTGTGTGGTCATCCTCCGCAGCAAGCATATAAATACTTTTTTTGTAAATAAAACTGGCTTTTCCTGCTGCTACTTATTTTATTTATCCCATACGCGTTTCGCCTTCTCCTGTTCTAAGGCATCATCAGTGGGATGTATAACGATACAGTTTTGTTAGTTATAGATTACCAAACAGTTCACTTCCCGATTTTTTTTGTAAAGAAAGGTAATTACTTACGATTTGCTGATCTGCGATTCCTCACATCTGGTCTGGACGTTGCACTATCACTTTTATCACTGCCATACAATCACATCTTTGTGTTCTTGCCTTACACACACTGTTCACCATGTTTCTCACTGCAAGTGGCGATTATTAATAAATGGAACATTATGCCATTCTCACTTGTTTGGCCTTACCTGCCCACGACCTATTCCTAACCCATTACATATGGAAACATTTCTACAAGCCTTTCTTGCATGCACTGTGCCAGATTTGCACCTAGTGGCCAAAATTTGAATAATTTTTTTCCAGCACAAATCGTTTCCACTTTAACGCATTAGAATATCTTCCAAGCTTCGCTGCTATAAGGTAATTACAGACCACACTGGATGTCTGTGTGTATCTGTACTTTAATTATAAACATCCAGTACTTATTGCAACAGTTTAGCTAATGAAGAAGAGCATTATGCAAAGTCTCTTATGACAACCACACCGAAATCCTCTTTCTAGACTCTAAGAAAATTTGATAGTATGACATATGTTGACGACACGGCAAATCAGTTTCGCCTTCAAATTTTACGTCTTAAAGGGCAATGGTGAAACATTTGCCAATATTTCAGTGCCACTGTAAGGACGAGCAGTACAAATATTGTGCCAGTAACAGTGAAAATCATCTGATGTTGACAAACCCTAACAAATTCGCAAATGAGATAACTGTACTCTTGACCACAATTAGCCACGGGTGTCTTGACCAGAGAGCTGTCTTCGAGAAGAAGAAGATCGTGGCAAGAAGAGTAGAATGACTTTGTTAGCTGGGCTGATTTTAACCTCTGACAACGGCTAATGTATTTCCCTAATCATTTGCCTCTCTCTCTCTGCCATGCTGGAACAAAATGACTTCCTCCACGGCAACCAGAATGGGTTATGCAAATACCAATCATTTCTCTTACTATTGTCGGTCCTCAATTTATATTGTGTTTACTTTTGTCATTGTCTGCCCAAACATCAAACTCGTCTACTTCAGCGTGACACTTCTTAATCTACGAGAATGTGCTGGAAAGTATTGCCTCCGAATTTTGTATGAAATAGAATCTCGTAAAGTTTATGAATAAAACAAACTCTATTAACATTCTACACCTTTATTCTTCAATTCTACATGCTTATTTCTCAACATAGTCTCCCTAGTGACGAACACATTTCCCCCAACGAGAGACCAGTTAGTTGATACCGTCAATGTAGAATGTTCGACTTAGTTGACGGAGCCATAACCTCGTATCTACTTGCACCGCTTCATCACTATCGAAGTACTCGGAGGTGTTCTTTAAGTTTTGGAAACAGATGTGTAGTCGGGACTCTGTGGAGGCTGATAACACTGAACACTAGGCATCGGGTTTTAGCAGCTCTCGCTGCGCTCGTGTGTGGTCTGGCATTGTTATGCTCCATGGGTGGATAAACTCTTACAAGGGAACCTTCCCATCGCACCCCCCCTCAGATTTAGTTATAAGTTGGCACAGTAGATAGGCCTTGAAAAACTGAACACAGATCAATCGAGAAAACAGGAAGAAGCTGGTGGAACTATGAAAAAATAAGCAAAATATACGAACTGAGTAGTCCATGAGCAATATAGGTAACATCAAGGAAACTGTGGGCTCAGGAGCGCAGTGGTCCTGTGGTTAGCGTGAGTAGCTGCGGAACGAGAGGTCCTTGGTTCAAGTCTTCCCTCGACTGAAAATTTTACTCTCTTTATTTTCGCAAAGTTATGATCTGTCCGTTCGTTCATTGACGTCTCTGTTCACTGTAATAAGTTTAGTGTTTGTGCTTTGCGACCGCACCGCAAAACCGTGCTATTAGTAGACGAAAGGACGTGCCTCTCCAATGGGAACCGAAAACATTTGATCGCAAGGTCATAGATCAACCGATTCCTCCACAGGAAAACACATCTGATATATTCTATACGACACTGGTGACGGCATGTGCGTCACATGACAGGAATATGTTGTCGACCCACCTAACTTATACACTTAGCGAATGGGTAAAAAGATTCTTCTACCTTGCCCGATTTAGGTTTTCTTGTGGATGTGATAATCACCCCCAAAAAGTGATGAAAACGTAAGAGTTTGTCACATAAACTGAAAATAAAAAATTAAAATTTTCACCCGAGGTAAGACTTGAACCTAGGACCTCTCGTTCCGCAGATGGTCTCGCTAACCACGGGACCACGGCGCTCCTTTAGTCTCATTTTCCTTGCTATTGCCTATCTTCGCATGGACTACTCAGTTTGGATATTTTCTAATTTTTTTCATAGTGCACACAACTTCTTCCTGTTTTCTCAATTGATCTGTGTTCAGCTTTTCAAGGCCTATCCACTGTACCAACTTATAACTAAATCTGAGGGGGGTGCGATGGGGAGGTTCCCTTGTTAGAATTCGAAACCGGATTACAGTACGCCGTTTCTCACGCACCTACCTAATTACGTTACACACCGCCATGCTACACGTTACAGTTCGGAGACCTCTAGCGGCATAGGGTTGCAACTTGTGTCAGAGAAGCTGGAAAATCAACCGAGTAACATGCATGGCATGTAAAACCTCAACCGATATTGAGAACAGAATAAAAAAAATTCAGAGGCAGTACTTTTCAGCATGGCTTCGTAATTTCCTCAGCAATACGTGACTTGATTCTACTACTCTCTTCCACCTACTCTCTTCCACTACTCTCCTTTATCTTTGTTTATCTTGTAATCTCTTCTCAAGACATTGCGTTTATTTAATATCGCAAGTCCCTTGCTATCTCCAACAGAATTAGTGTCGTTGGCAAACCTTACTCTTGTGGCCTACTTTGATGCAGCTGCCCACGATGGTGCGTTAGCTGCTTTATCTCTGCATGGTCAGAAACAGTTTGACAATACTTGTTTTGTAAATAAAACTGCCTTTTCCTGCTGCTAGTTACTTTATTTATCCCATACGCGTTTCGTCTTCTCCTGCTCTAAGGCATCATCAGTGGGATCTATAACGAAACAGTTTTGTTAGTTATAGATTATCAAAGAGTTCACTTCGCGATTTTTTGTAAAAAAAGGTAATTACTTACGTTTTGCTGAGCTGCGTTTCCTCATGTATGGTCTGGAGGTCGCACTACCACTTTTATCACTGCCATATAATCACATCTTTGTGTTCTCGCCTTCCACACACAACTGAGTGCCAGAGACGTCGGCAAGATGCTGCAGCCATAAAACGCCGTCATCAACAGTTGCTCGCAGCAGTTCCTGTCGAATCTGAGTAACGAGTTCCTGTATACTGCCCTTCAGATCAAAGACCGAACCTGTCCCTGGTCAACGCTTTCTTTCAGATATTCCCAGAGCCAAGAGTAACGTGAATTCAGATTGGGTGATGTAGCAAGCCATGCATCTGGAAAACCTCTGGAGAGAATATGTTCGTGGAACGTTGCATTAAGCGTATCTTTCATTGCGCGAGCGACATGATGCGTTGCTTCATATTGCATGAAAACTGTGGGTTCCGAAGAGTTACGCTTTTCCAAAGCAGGGATCACATGCTGTACAAGGAGACCTCTATAACGTGCAGGTGAAGCGATATACTCTCCTGAAAGAAGAACAGACAGAGAATACAATACACGTCATACAGTCACGTACGGCGAGTGCACTGGCTCCTCGTGCACGGAATGTACGAGGGCTATTCCGAAAGTAAGGTCCGATCGGTCACGAAATGGAAACGACTATGAAAATCCGATAAAGCTTTGCACAGATGTGTTGGGTAGTGTCTCTAGTATAACCCCAGTTAGCATCACGTCGCTCTTCTCATTTCTGAGCTCGCAGTGAGTGCGTAAAGATGTCTAGAAAATAGTGTCTGCCGCCAAGTACGGGGGCCTGGTGAGAAATTTCCCCTGAAGCTATGCAGCTAACATTACTGTTTCGTCTTCAAGACAATTCTCAGCCGCATTCTGCAGGGGCAATGAAGATGCTCCTGCATCGTTTTCAAATGGAAATGTGAGATTACCCACAATACAGCCCGTAATTGTCTCCCTCTGAGTTTCAGCTCAGGTCACATGAACCGCTGGTTATGAAGACAACATTTCGGCACAAGACAACGAGCCGTAGGCCAGCGTAGAGAATTGGCGGAGAGCACTGGCGGCTGCCTTCTATAGCGAGGGTATGGGAAAGTTGGTACAACGCTACGATACACGTCTAAGTCGGGTCGGCGACTATGGAGATAAGTAGCTGCAAGGTGTATCTAACTGTTGCAAATAAAACATTTTTGATTTTTACCGTGGTTTCCATTTCGCGACCTATCGGACCTTACTTTCGGAATAGCCCTCGTATAACAGTACCCCAAGTTCGGCATTTCTGTGTATTCAGTGCACCCTATGGAGTAAAATGTGCCTCGTCACTCCATAGAATATTGCCCGGCCACAAGTCATCAACTTCGATCCCTGCCAGAAACTGATGAGCAAATTCACAACTTTGCTGCTGATCATAAGGTTTCAGTTGCTGCACCGTCTGGATCTCGAAGGTGTACCAGTGTAAAATGGACCGAAAAACTTTCCACACTGTCGACCAAGCGATGGACAATGCTCGTGCTACTGCACGAGCACTAGCACAACCCGGTACATGTGTTCCGTGGTCAGTTACATCAACAGCAACCTCGTCAATAATTCCACCGGGATAGGAAGCCTTCCTACTCCAGGTACCACACTAAGGTCACCCTTGTTATCGAATTTCGTCTTCTTTAAGCCATTTAATGACCCTCAGACATTTGAGTCGGCGATACTCTCTCGATGCAACACTGTAATTTCTGCCGTTCACATAAAACATTTTCGCTAACAGCGCACTGTCGCTCTCTCTCTCTCTCTCTCTCTCTCTCTCTCTCTCTCTCTCTCTCTCTATGGCTTGTTTAATGTTCACTAACGTTTTGGCTTGTCAAGTGACGGCTTGGATGTCACACTGTCATACAAACAGCACACAGAGCCAGCACCTGTTGGCTACATTTGGAAGAAAGTTTTTTCCCAGCGTAAATCAGTTCCGCATTAGCACATTAGCATGTCTACCAAGTGTCGCTGCTATACGATAATTAGAGCCCACGCTGGACCTCCGTGAGTAGCTGTACTTTAATTGTAAACACACGGTACTTCCAATCGCTGTTCCTTAAGCAGCTTCCCCATACAGTTTCTACAACAAGAGTCATCTCTGTACAGTTCACTTTACTGCCGTTGTAAACTTTCACGAAGATCTTTCAGCCCACTTAGACGCACTGTTGAAAATCTGAAGTGTTACGCCATGAACACTTGACCGAAGGCTATCTATCTTATACCTTAGTATTTACATAGGTGTGTTATATTTTGATTAAAATTTCATCCTTATGCGAGATTACATTCAGCTTTGAGAGAAGTCATTCCCATAACTGACGAACGACGTCTGCTGGGTGTATCGAAGGTTACTGGAATTATCAGGAGAAGTTCGCAATACAGCATATCAGAGCGTGTGCATATGATATTAGCGACATCTTTCGGACTTTGAGAAAGGTCGACTCAAGTGCATGGAAGCATCATACTGACAAATCGTACACACAGTTGGTTGTAGTGCAATGGCTCAGAATGAATAGTGACGAGGTGGAGTCAGGACAACAGTCTAGCAATAAGAGTATGCACGGAACCTTCGAGAAGGACTACACAGTGAGAAGATCGTAGCATTGCTCAAATGACACTGACAAGTAGACTATAGTGATCTTAGGTAGTCTCCACAAGAAAAACAAAGTTCCCAGGTAGACATAACACAATATCAGCTTTATTTTGAAAAATACATAACTCATGCTTCACACTAAATCTGACATTATATGAATTGTCTCTTGAGTTTCTTGCAAACTGACAAATCTAGAAGTTACACATCTGGTGCGGATCACTATCACTGTTGATTGGAATTTAAAAAGTTCAAAGTACAGGCAGACTCCAAGGGGCGGGTTGTCCATTAATCGCAAGCACTAAGTTTAATAAACTGGCGGTTATCAAGTCCTTGCGCCTGAGTCCATAGAGGCCAAGCTGTAGATGCCGAGGTTCGCGGATGACTGATTGTCGTCGCAAAGTCGTATAGTCATGGTTGAGGTGATGGCTGGAACTGGTCTGACAAGGCCGTGGAGCGGTCTAAGTACTGCATTGGAGGATGGGTACGGTGCGCCCTGATTAATGGCACGTGTCACAGTAGAAGAACGTTGCGCTGCAATCACAGCAGCTCCTAGTGCTGACAGGGCCTCCGCCTATAGAAGAAGGAAGCGACGCTTGTCATGGCAGCAGTTGTCGGAGTTGCCCCTAAAAACAACTTGTTGTTGTCCTCTGTGCATGTTGATAAATGGCTGTGGAGGACGCTTGGCCAGCAGGCCAGCACTTCAGAAATCTGCAGAACTTGCGTATTATGTTGATAGACTAAGTTTGGTAATACAGAACCCTCTTCATGTGCTAGGTGGAAACATAGTTGACCAACTCAACGTCTCAGAGTCCTGATGCGTCGGCGTTGTCCGTTGATGGTGGCAACCCTGTAACCTCACTATCGATGTCCAGCGAGATGGAGGCTACTACTACGGCAGTCACTTTGGCCTGGATGCCACTGTCATGTTGATGGATGGATTCCAAATGCTGAATTGATGCTGCTGCTGCAGTTCATGGACCTGCTTGGAATTTGGATGTTGGATCTCTGGAACAAAAAGGTTGGTAGAGTCACCAGAAGAGACACCCGGATCTTTGCAAAAGAAGCTGAGCGAGTTAGCTGTGGATCTGTGACCAGCCTGGCAGCTGGCCTGACCCAGGAGACGGGTGACTCATGCCACAACCCACCAACGCGTACCCCGTGACACAGCCGTCATCCGGAAACCATCATGGTGATACTGATGTGACAGCGACCCTGGTAGAGGGCCGTTGCAAGCCACTGGTGTGACTACGGAACACCTGGGTTCCGACGTGGCGTGAATCCAGAAAATGTGTGACCAACGCTCCAAGTGCAACGTCCATGGGAAAACACATTTCCAGAGCATTTGCAGAGTCTGCGTCACGCCCAGCCAGTAGTCGAGAAAGTGCATCTATGAGGGAGTGCTGGGTGGTGGCGTGATCCGGAGCATCATACATAGAATGAGAATTGTGCACCTTCAAACCTACTTTGTGGAAAAGATCCAGTCCCAAGATGCTGGTGGCTCCTTTTGTACCAACAAGTTAGCTATAGAGCTAAACTGTCCCAAAACAGTAATGTCATTGTTACTGTAACTCTGCTGCTGTTTGGCAGTGACCCCCGATGCTTGTAGGAAGGCAAACTGATGATTATTGTGCAGGATCCTGTGTCGACATGGAACATGACGCGTAAGGGGTTAATCAGGAGTCAATGCATGGCTTGGTATGGGTAATACTGCTTGAACTCGGTAAACATTCAAGCCCAGCCTTCACAAATCCATCTCACTATAAGAGTCTGTAACTCGGAGGTACGTGCTATCTAGTTCTGCCTTGTGCCCCAGTTTTTCACACAAGGTACAATTTGCCTTTCCAAAATAGCGCTTTTGCTTTTGGTAAGTGATAAAACAATTGCTAAAGGTATGCGACTTCTCTGAAACCTGGCCGCTTTAACTCTCTAGCGGAATAGGGGATAGCTGTGGCCTGAGAATCTCTGCTTCTTGACAGATTGGAAAACACATGATATGAGTCTTGTGGGACCGCTCAGGACCACATCAACTGGTCAAAGGCTCGAATGAGTGGATGGCAAACCGACAACAAGGGTCGTTTTGTTTCAGCAAATCTCTCCTAGTCCCTTCTCCAGTGAATATACAAGCATCAAGTCTCTAATCAAAGAATCAGCGCAGGATTGTTTACACTTACCGAGAAAGACCCTGCAAATGAACTATCCATTCTTGATAACTTGGCCATTCGTTTAGTGACAGCTAAGAAATTTTTGGCGGGCGGTGTCCACATGTATCTGGGGGTCAAAATACCCTGCTAATTTCGTTTTAAGTTGGTCACACGATAACTCTTGGGGTTAGACCTTTGGATTCAACTGTTGAGTGAGTCCACAAACTTCAGCACCTCATTAGGCTAACATAAAGGCCCATTGTTGGGTATTAACGAAGATTCCAAGTGCAATGATATGCTGTTTCTTGTGCGCGACGGAAATGGGCCAAGTTCCACTTTCTTATCAAAAGCAGGGAACAACGGCTGTGCTGATAGGAACCCATTCACCATAGAGTCGAGCCGGCCGGGGTGGCCGAGCGGTTCTAGGCGCTACAGTATGAAATCACGCGACCGCTACGGTCGCAGGTTCGAATCCTGCCTCGGGCATGGATGTGTGTGATGTCCTTAGGTTAGTTAGGATTAAGTAGTTCTAAGTTCTAGGGGACTGATGACCTTAGAAGTTAAGTCCCATAGTGCTCAGAGCCATTTGAACCACAGAGTCGATCCATGGAAGTCACTAGCAGTTCTTGCGTTTGCTACATGTTTGCAATAACAAGAGAACTTGGGTGGTCACGTCTGTGTTGACTGCGGCCGTAGTGAAAGGAAAACTGAACATCACAATACAAGTTACATGATAGGAAATCTTGTGAAAAACTGTCCTTAAATCATAGTCTTCACTGGGAAAGTTACAATACTGTTGTACTGAACACCTCATTGCCAATGACTGTAGTGAATGAAGTGCCGCTTGTCGTTGAGGCACCTGTCAGAACTGTGCACAAAAAGAAAACCTGCTGTTGCTGTTGTCCTCAAGGGATGGTAGCGAATGGCTCCAGAAGAAGCTTTGCTTGCAGGCTGGCGCCTCGGAAACCTGCGGAACCGGCTTGTTATGCTGTTGGACTACATGTCCCGATACAGCACAGACGGATGAGAAAAGTGAATTTTGGGAACAGAATAGTCTAGACTGGGTTGCAATCTCGAGTTGCCAAGCGTCGATAACTGACGAAGGCGTACCACAGACCACAGATTTGCGTCACATAGAGATAGCGTCAGCAGGGACACTGAGTGGCGTTCGTTGGTGTTCAGTGACGAATCTCGCTTCAGATCGACGACCTGGCGAAAGGTCACAGGATCCTTAGATTCTAGAGACCTAAACCTCCCAGCTGCTGGAATCATGAAATGGAGATATGACAACAGGACTGATTTGTAATTACTGAAGGGAGGCAGCATTCTTGACAGTATGTAGTAGGAATGGTAAACACTATTGTCGTACCCCTCATGGCCACACGGTATAAATGCTATGAGTAACGCACGGATCATTGATTGGCCTGCATATTGGCCCTTGCTTTGTCACCTAAAGAGCACGTCTGGGATGCGATGCGAAGATGTAAACTTTCCTACCAGCATCCAGCGCCTGAATGAATTGAGACAGCGTGCATTACAGGCACGGTAAGAAATTATTTAAATTGACATTCCGAGGTTGTTTGCTTCCATACCACAACCAATACTAGAGTGTACTCGTGTCCTTAGTTGTCACAGTTCAAAGTGAAGGTGATAAACATCAGTCCCTAACAGAATGGTTCAAATGGCTCTGAGCACTATGGGACTTAACAGCTATGGTCATCAGTCCCCTAGAACTTAGAACTACTTAAACCTAACTAACCTAAGGACATCACACAACACCCAGCCATCACGAGGCAGAGAAAATCCCTGACCCCGCCGGGAATCGAACCCGGGAACCCGTGCGTGGGAAGCGAGAACGCTACCGCACGACCACGAGATGCGGGCAAAAGCTAACAGAATGACAATAATCATTTGATAGCCTTTGATTGAAGTTTCTCAAAACGAGAAATGAGAAGGAGCGATCGGCATGTACGAGGGCAGTTCAATAGGTAATGCAACACATTTGTTTTCTGAAACAGGGGTTGTTTTATTCAGCATTGAAATACACCAGGCTATTCCCCAATCTTTTAGCTACACAACACTAGTTTTCAACGTAATTTCCATTCAATGCTACGGCCTTACGACACCTTGAAATGAGGGCCTGTATACCTGCACGGTACCATTCCACTGGTCGATGTCGGAGCCAACGTCGTACTGCTTCAATAACTTCTTCATCATCCGCGTAGTGCCTCCCACGGATTGCGTCCTTCATTGGGCCAAACATATAGAAATCCGACGGTGCGAGATCGGGGCTGTAGGGTGCATGAGGAAGAACAGTCCACTGAAGTTTTGTGAGCTCCTCTCGGGTGCGAAGACTTGTGTGAGGTCTTGCGTTGTCATGAAGAAGGAGAAGTTCGTTCAGATTTTTGTGCCTACGAACACGCTGAAGTCGTTTCTTCAATTTCTGAAGAGTAGCACAATACACTTCAGAGTTGATCGTTTGACCATGGGGAAGGACATCGAACAGAATAACCCCTTCAGCGTCCCAAAAGACTGTAACCATGACTTTACTGGCTGAGGGTATGGCTTTAAACTTTTTCTTGGTAGGGGAGTGGGTGTGGCGCCACTCCATTGATTGCCGTTTTGTTTCAGGTTCGAAGTGATGAACCCATGTTTCATTGCCTGTAACAATCTTTGACAAGAAATTGTCACCCTCAGCCACATGACGAGCAAGCAATTCCGCACAGATGGTTCTCCTTTGCTCTTTATGGTGTTCGGTTAGACAACGAGGGACCCAGCGGGAACAAACCTTTGAATATCCCAACTGGTGAACAATTGTGACAGCACTACCAACAGAGATGTCAAGTTGAGCACTGAGTTGTTTGATGGTGATCCGTCGATCATCTGGAACGAGTGTGTTCGCACGCTCCGCCATTGCAGGAGTCACAGCTGTGCACGGCCGGCCCGCACGCGGGAGATCAGACAGTCTTGCTTGACCTTGCGGCGATGATGACACACGCTTTGCCCAACGACTCACCGTGCTTTTGTCCACTGCCAGATCACCGTAGACATTCTGCAAGCGCCTATGAATATCTGAGATGCCCTGGTTTTCCGCCAAAAGAAACTCGATCACTGCCCGTTGTTTGCAACGCACATCCGTTACAGACGCCATTTTAACAGCTCCGTACAGCGCTGCCACCTGTCGGAAGTCAATGAAACTATACGAGACGAAGCGGGAATGTTTGAAAATATTCCACAAGAAATTTCCGGTTTTTTCAACCAAAATTGGCCGAGAAAAAAAATGTGTTGCATTACTTATTGAACTGCCCTCGTACATCAAATTAATTTTTGTAACCCAAATCTCGTTCAAAATTGTTTTTTTATTCATCAGTTTCGACAGGTAAGACTGTCATTCTAGATTTTTAAAAACTTTTTTTAGCTGTACGTCATGTTCCATTGCGCGTTCGTTACTCATGCCGTGTTAACGTGTTAATGGAGAGTATACACATTTCACAGAGGTTTGACAAAATTAAAATTCCAAACAGATTTGTCATAAATAAAAATGTACACAGGTAAAATGCATCTTCCGGAACTTGACATGTCTGCAAATGTAGCACACCTTTCATACTTCCACAATGTATAATAAAAGTGTAGGTTTATGTCAATGTTTACATTTACATGAGGAGTGAAACACCTCTTGGAACCTTCTCACTCGAAATACATATTGTAACTGAATGTCACTGATGCAGAGAAAGGTACCTGTCAAAACCGGTCACTGAAAAACAGTTTTGTACGTGATCTGGGCTGTAAAAGTTCTTTTTTTTTTCATTTAATACCCGTTATGCGATGAACATCTCCACAAAATGTAATATATCGGACTGCTTCTTCAAGTCGTAATAGTTTTTCATTTCAGTAGGTTTGTATTTTCTTGACTTACACTGAAATGGCATTTAATACAACTTTCTAATCCATAAAGTGCGATTGGCACGCGGTTTCACCTGTAACAACCCTCACACATTGGAAAAGTCATTTTGATAGTTCGATAATGCAATGAATCATCACAACTGTTTGACGGGTGAGGAGTAAATTTAGCTTCAGTGGCCGAGTAGCTGCCATGAGGCACACGTCATAATACCTACTACTTCTGGATGACTCAGTGTTGTGTGGAGCGATGCCAGAGGCCTTTGGGACAATAGAGAGACATGCTGCGCACTCATGAATCACAGTGTCAACATTGAATTATTATAGGTAACGTCTGACGACTGTGTCTTTCGTGGATTGTTCAGTGAAAACAGTACTTCTGGGAATTACACGGTTGTTCCCTTGCAGGCGGTAAGAGCACTAGTCTCTCACTTCTGTTCCGGTGGCACGTTATATGTGTACGTTACGGCCAAAGCCCGAAATCGGCGAAAGTGGGAAGCTGGCCGGCCAAGTTGTGACGTGGCTAATGTCGCTTTAAATTTTCTGGCCAGTGTCAGATCTCTTCCTGAAATCGGGATTCGGCCGGAAAGTTAGCGAAGTGGCTAGGACCGACCAGCCAAACTCCGAAGAAAGAGCAAAGCAGCTTTGACTGAACAATTTCAAATTATTTAATTCAGGAAATGGCCAAGATCGCTGTAAATTGACCGGAGAGTGTCCGATCTTTTCGGGATCTGTCCGGCCAGTTTGCGAAGAGTCGTAGACAGATCGGCCACAATAGCAAGATAAATAAAAAGTGGATAATGTGTATAATTTCAAGATGTAGTACGGAATCTATTTATTTTATCAATCTCTCTTGTAAAAAGTGTAACTTCATACAGTCTATTCCCTTTATAAATCGTTTTTAATACAACCGGTATACACTTATTACAAGAAGTTAAGCTTTTATGACATTTTCTTATTTCTGCATTTGCAGCAATTTGTAACGCATTTAGTAGAGCAACTGCATCGACTGTATCCTTGGCCACTGGTCAGTGACTGTAAAGACCGTATGGTTCGTAATGATTTTCTTCTTTGGCCACGGATTCCAGAGTGAGCATTTTGTTGTGCAGTGTAGAGAACTCGTTTCTGGAATATAGTTGCTTAAGAACACCATGTTCTCTTCCCAGATTGTAAAAAGTGCCTTGAACTTTTATGACAACTGGAAAAACGCTTCGGTGATCTCCGCGACCTCAGTCAACATCTGGTAAACGGATGCGAACATGATCTCCAACTTTCGCAGGTGGGAATTTTGGATATGAATTTTGAAGCATCTTCGCCCCCTGCGCTTGCAAGTGAGAGAACAACATTGTCGCTTCATCAACATACGGAGTGCAATTTATCCAGGGATTTCCAGACATATGTGCAATCACAGCCCATTTTGGCCAGGAATCTCCGGGCAATTCGCGAAATGCCTGGCCAAAGTCGGATATACACCGATTTTTTCAAGTAATAGAACTTTGGTCAATCCCCTTGGCCAAAGTGCGAAATTGCTGGCCAATTCGCGATCTGACCGGTCTTTGGACTTTAGCCGTTACATACACAAAACAATTCTGAGTTTTCTATCAGCGAAGAATAGGCCAGGAAGACACTTTTTGGGTATAAGGATCAGAGAGAGGTCGTTCATTCGGCATTATCTCACTACTTACTTACAGGGAAGTGCTTACTTACTGGTCATCCATTGATAATTGTCGTTCTCTAAATCCTCACTGAAAGTCGACCTCTTATTGTAGTCTTCAGCCCGAAGACTGATTCAATGCAGCTTTACCAGCTACCTGTGGAAGCACTTCATTTCTCCATAACTACTGTAACCTGTAAGGTGCATTGAAAAAATGCGGGCCGGAGACTGTAAAATCAAAACCGCTGAAAGTATGATAATGTCGTTGCCTACGAAAGACGGTGTGGTCTCTTGGTCCATATAATGTCGATAAAGTCCCGAACACCTCGTTACACGAGACGACAGAACGAGCAAGCTCACGCGACGACCGAATACTACGCTCGGTCGTGCTGAAAACAGTGAAATGGAAAATTCAAAAGGACACCAACCACTCGTTACAGCAGCTCATTCCCTTCCATGGCATGATGCTGCAGATGTTCAAGAGAGAATCCTGTTTCATACATCCTGCGCTGGTTGAAGACGCTGACACACCCATTTGACGCACTGTTTGTGAAACTTCAGTCTGATCTTACACTATATGATCAAAAGTGTCCGGACACTCACAGAAACATACGTTTTTAATATCAGGAGCACTGCGCTGCCACCTACTGCCAGTTACTCCATGTCAGCGGCCTCAGTAGTCATTAGACATCGTGAGAGAGCAGAATGGGGCGCTCCACGGGACTCACGGACCTCGATCGTGGTCAGTGGATTAGGTGTCAATTGTGTCATACGTTTGTAGGCGAGATTTCCACACTCCTAAACATCCCTAGGTCCACTGTTTCCGATGTGATAGTGAAGTGGAAACTTAAAGGGACACGTACAGCACAAAAGCGTACAGGCCGATCTCATCTGTTGACTGACCGAGATCACTGACGGTTGAAGAGGGTCGTAATGTGTAATAGGCAGACATCTGTCCAGAACATCACACAGGAATTCCAAACTGCATCAGGATCCTCTGAAAGTACTATGACAATTAGGCAGGAGGTAAAAAAATTGGAATTCATGGTCGAGTAGCTGCTCATAAGAGTCTCTTCGTGTAAGAAGCGTAAACATTGGACGATTAAACAGTGGAAATGGTTCAAATGGCTCAGAGCGCTATGGGGCTTAAAATCTGAGCTACTTAAACCTAAATAACCTATCACACACATCCATTCCCGTGGCAGGATTCGATCCTGCGACCGTAGCGGTCGCGCGGTTCCAGACTGAAGCGCCTAGAACCGCTCGGACACGCCGGCGGCTAAACGGTGGAAAACGTTGTGTGGAGTGACGAATCAAGGTACACAATGTGGCGATCCGATGGCAGGGTGTGGGTTTGGCGAATGCCCAGTGAACGTTATCTGCCAGCGTGTGTAGTGCCAACAGTTAAATCCGGACGCGGTGTGTTATGGTGTGGTCGTGATTTTTCATGGAGGGGACTTGCACCCCTTGTTGTTTTGCGCGGCACTATCACAGCACAGGCCTACATTGATGTTTAAGCACCTTCTTGCTTCCCACCATTGAAGAGCAATTCGGGGACGGCGATTGCATCTTTCAACACCATCGAGCACCTGTTCATAATGCACGGCCTGTGGCGGAGTGGTTTCACGGCAATAATATCCCTGTAATGGACTGGCCAGCACGGAGTCCTGACCTGAATCCGACAGAACACCTTTGGGATATTTTGGAACGCCGACTTCGTGCCAGGTCTCATCGACCGACTTTGATACCTCTCCTCAGTGCAGCAGTCCGTGAAGAATGGGCTGCCATTCCCCAAGAAACCTTCCAGCACCTGATTGAACAAATGCCTGCCAGAGTGGAAGCTGTCATCAAGGCTAAGGGTGGGCCAACACCGTACTGAATTCCAGCATTACCGATGGAGGGCGCCACGAACTTGCAAGTCACTTTCAGCCAGATGTTCCGATACTTTTGATCACATAGTGTATGTAGGCGAGAACACTTCCGACGCTCAGTCCGACGTTAGCGGCAACGGTTACTGCTGTAACTCGCCGATGTTGAGTAACGAGGGCATCCACTTGCTGGTCAACGGCATCGCTAATGCAGCATGGTTGGTGTTCCACGTTGTGTATCATTGGCCAGTGGCACCAGTCCTTCACTGAATCGCTTGTACCACATCCTGACCCTTGCAAAAGTGCTCTCCATCGCTTACGTCATTTTTCGATGAATTTCCGTTCCCAATACTCACTGACTGGTACGAAATGTGCTACACTCCTTTGCTTCTCTTTTCAAGCGTAAGTTCACAGTTTTCAGCACAATTTCGTCCATATGTATGGTGTATACCGGACTTTCGTCCATATTTATGGTGTATACCGGACTTGGCCAGAAATGAAACTGACAGGAGATGGAGCTCCAGATGGCCAATAGCATTTTGGGGCAGCATGAGCCATTTGTATGAGCGTCGTTCCCCAGCAACACTTGGAGCAGTTGTAGGATTGCACAACGGCAAGGACAGTGGGATCCAGTCCATTTTTTTCGTTATGTACACTGCAAATAAACAGAAATAATTCTCAGTGTACTGTATTTATTAATACACGGTCCAGTCACATTTATGCGACCATCGGTCATGTTCAACGTCAACATACAATAACTACTCAGGGGCGGCAGTTGGCAGCACTAGCACTGGAACTGCGTGTAAGGCGTGTCGTAGGGACCCGGAAAACAGTGCAGTCGTTGTCCTAGTGCGGAAACTGAGCGATTTATCTGGCGTCCAAAAGGGCACAATCATTGGCTTTCGGGGCAAGTGTGGAAGCAATTTCGAAACCGCTGAATTTGTGAACGGTTCAGGTGACGCCGTGGGCAAAGTATAGCGTGCGTGGTAAAATCGTGCCATCCAAACCCGGCGCAAAAAAAAAAAAAAAAAAAAAAAAAAAAAAAAAAAAGTGACAGGGTGAGCAATGGCTACGAAGTGCGAAGATGTGTACAGGCGGTCAGGCTTGCTGCTGTTAAGCAACTTAGCGTCCAGATGGATCAAGGGGCTACCGAAAGTGTCTCAAGTTTTATAAACAGAATTTTTGTGTACCTGCTTATACTGTAAACGTCACTGGAGCCATCACTTTCTGTGAATACTCCAACGCATGGCCATATTCCGTCGTTATTTACAGTAAATACTTATATCTAGTAATCACTAGTTGTATCCAGATCCCGTATACTGTGTTTAATGCAACATGGAAGCCTTGCTTGTACATCTGCAATGCTCTATTCTTTTTCCGATAGCACATTATATTCTTTATTCGCGGCAATTTCTTTTGCCACATACACCAGCTTGCATTTTTTTTACTTCGATCTACTGCATTTCCAGTTTTCTAGAGGGAGCAGTAGAGGGCAGAAACTGTAGAGGAAGACAGAGATTGGAATACGTCAAGCAAATAATTGAGGACGTAGGTTGTCAGTGCTACTCTGAAATGAAGAGGTTAGCACAGGAAAGGAATTCGTGGCGGGCCGCATCAAACCAGTAAGTAGACTGATGACCAAAAAAGAAAAAACATATAACACATTAAAGGCACTTGAAGGGGGTAATTGCTGCAATAGGGAAAGCTTTAAATCTGTTCAGTTTATTCTTTTTTGATTCTTAAGACATGTGACATAAAATTACACATGGCAAACTATTCTAATTTTTCAGTATCTGTATGTGATAATTTACACCGTGGAGAAGCGTTTGACACAGAGTACGGGAATGGTGCAGGATTGAACAAGTCAGCAAGTTTAGACTTGTATGAGACCTTGCTGACTAAGTACACTTAATGAGTCGGAAATTTTGTTAACCTGCAATTATGCATTCTGGTTAGACGACGTTTGCTTCTTAACCTATTTTTCTTGTTCTTTGATGTGTAAGATTTGGAGGTCAGCACGCCCACGCAACATTACGCCTCACGACACCGTAACAAATGGACGAACAAAACGATCATGTTCCTCCGTGCTGGACTTAAGTTCATACGGCGAGAGGTGGTAACACGTAATGTACCCAGGAACACTGTCGAAAGTGAGCGTTTTGGTGATACACGTGTTATGTTGTGAGGGGGCATAATGTTTCATGACCGTATTGACCTCCAAATTTTTGAAAACGTTACACTCACGGTCAGTGTTGTTATGACACTGTACTACATCCCCATGTGCGCCTTTTCAGCGGCGCATTCGGTTCTGGCTTCATTTTTATGGATGAAAATGCGTGACCGAACCGAGCTGAGCAGGTGAAGGAGCTCTTGAAACGAGAGGACATTCGGCGAAAGGACTGGCCTGTATGTTCCCCCGACTTAAATCCCATAGAATACGTGTGCGATAGGTAGGAGAGTCGTATAGCAACACGCCCACATGCACCAGCAACCATCAAGGAGTTGCCGGCCTCTGTGGCCGAGCGGTTCTAGACGCTTCAGTCGGAACCGCGCTGCTGCAATGGTTGCAAGGTCGAATTCTGGCTCGGGCTTGGATGTGTGTGATGTCCTTAGGTAAGTTAGGTTTAAGTAGTTCTGAGTCTAGGGGACTGATGACCTCAGATGTTAAGTCCCATAGCGCTCAGAGCCATTTGAGCCATCCAGCAGTTGCCAATCGTGCTGGTGGAGGATTAGAACCCCCACCACGAGAGCTCCTGGGCACTGCTGAGCAGCGTGGTAGCACGTTGCAGAGCGTGCACTGCCGTCCATGGTGCTCACACACTGTACTAAGAACCGTCTTCCGCCTTTTGTTATGTCCAGGGGACACTCACTAATCGCTCTGACTTTAGTTATTGTCTTTTAATGGAAGTGTCATTTCTGTTCATTGCGTATTTCTTTCAGTTACCCTCTGTACTAAACTGTAGCAGTTCTTTCTACGTATGGTTCAATTATCGTCGACCTATATAACTAGGCAGAGACACGTCATGTGAAAGTTACTTTCGTTCTTATGTTTTTCACACCAGCATATATCCGTCATATATGCGCCTTTTTATCCCCAGGTAAAGTATTATATCACGACTGTTGTTGAAAAGTTGCAAAATGGTTCAAATGGCTCTAAGCACTATGGGATTTAACATCTGAGGTCATAAGTCCCCTAGATTTAGAACTACTTAAACCTAACTAACCTAAGGACATCACACACGTACATGCCCGAGGCAGAATCCGAACCTGCGACCGTAGCAGCAGCGCGGTTCTGGACTGAAGCGCCTAGAACCGCTCGGCCACAGCGGCCGGCGAAAGTTGCATTAAAAATGTTTTCTGAGTGCCGGCCGGGCCATTTTGTTTGCTGAGTGATGCAGTAAGGACAGCGACTGTTGGATAATCATTTTATTAATTCATTTGAAAATCTGTTTCACTTTTAGTAACCAGCCGCCACTCTGTATTGGGCTAGACAGGAAATGGATTACCTCATGAACAGAGAATGTGAGGAACCGATGGGAAGTTGCCCAGACAGAAGATGCCGCCGGGTAGTAAAATATATAATACTTTAATACTCTGTGAAGCATCAGTCTTTGCACTGTTTCCATTCCAGGCCAGGTTAATGGATACTGATACAAATGCAATTTCACTTAAAGACAGATAGCTACTATGAGGGTCAATAGTTGTATGTTTTCGGGATATATGTGAAAGATTAGTTTCAATATTTCTGTGTTTTTCATTGAAGCGGTGTGAGGGTTTGAGTGAGTATGTGAACTTAAGATCAATCAGTAGATCATTAAATTAGAACTGCCACAAGCGTATAATGAAATTTTAGAGACTTATTTTCATGCTACTTCAGTCTCCGAAATATAGCTGAAGAATTTGGGAACTGATACACGTAAAAAATAAAAAGGTGTAAGAGAATGGATTCAGAAGGATGTTGGCTGCAGTAGGTACTGGGAGATGAAGAAGCTTGCACAGGATAGAGTAGCATGGAGAGCTGCATCAAACCAGTCTCAGGACTGAAGGCCACAACAACAACAACAACAAGAGAATGGAAACCGGAGGAAGAAATACAAAAAGTTGATAACCACGTAAAGCTGCGTAGATCGATAGAAGCAACATAGTGTTTGGCCTCTGCAGATGATCTTCTGATAACAGATGAAACCTTTGCGAATACAGAGAAAAGAACTTCTGAATGAGACAGTTGAAACGCAAAGTCTACAAACATCGTCTGAAAAGACAGAATCCGTGACCAATGAAAGCAACTCGCCAAAAATTTTAATAACCAAGAACGGAGTGTGTTTGGAGGAAACGTGTTGCGGAGTAAATTTCAGTACAGGGATGCCAGAGCATTTTAAAGTCAGAATTGATAGACTAGGAGTCGCGTTATGACCAATGCCTTTTAACTTAAGTTAGAGAAGACAGACAGCGGTCACAAAAAATTAAACTCATCTGGTATAATACTGGACACTGACGCAATAATCGGCTATCATATGCAGACGATGTTATTCTAATAAGTAACAGTAAAGACGACCTGCAGCTCACCTCAAGTTCTTACAGAAATATTGAAAGGAAAGTAGAGTTACAAATTAACGAGGAGAAAACTTAGTACGTAGCCGTGAGCAAGGCACCCAAAGATGGTGACCTAATGATAGCTAATAATTCACTTTTAAAAGAATAAACATATTTAACTATTAGGAAACTTTTTTATCGAACAGAACAAAATAGAAACGGAGGTTAAGGCAAGGATCGCAGCGTATTTTGGGTTACGGGACATGCCCTCTTGTAGAGCAGTTTCGAGCAGTTTTAAAATCAGACTATAGCAGAATTTAATTTTCCCGGTAGCTCAATGTGAGTCTGAAACATTTACAGTAAAGAAGTAAGACGAACAAAAATTGACAGTCTTCGAGAAAAAGAACACACTGCCATTTGACTGGATTGTTGTTTATTTAATCACGACCCAGGTTTCGGCCTTTTTTGCCATTTTCAACTGACTGAGTTTATGTCATTAACATATACTGCAGGACATCAAGCTCAAAATTGGCCATAAATTAAGAAAAATATTGGCTCTCCACGAAATGCCAGTATTTTTCTTTATTTATGGCCAATTTTGAGCTTGATGTCCTGCAATATATGTTAACGACATAAACTCAATCATTTGAAAATGGCGTAAAAGGTCGAAAACTGCGTCGTAATTCAATAAACAACATTACAGTCAAACGGCGGTGTGTTCAGTTAAAAATTATTGTATGACTGTTCCTCAGCAACATCAAAAACTGTTTCGAGAAAAAAATATTAAGTAAAAAGTTTGTCTAAATTCTAGTGTCCGATTCCACTCGTCGCCGTTGAGCAATGACGTCCCACCTAAGGCAAAGACGCTACATATAGGCCATCTATGAAAGCAACGGATCATATTCGTAAACAAACGAATTTAGCTTGCGATAAAATTACAATCACATTTCATGTAGTTATTTACTTAGTTATGAATTATATCGAAACTAGTTGAAGACATCGAAAATAATTAAGAACAAAAATTTTTAAAAAAATATCATGTTTGATAAGAATTATTCTCGTTATTTATACGAGTAGAAAAGCACAGAGAACCTTTAAACTGCTTTGCACTAAAGCGCATGGTGAAGTTAATACTATTGTAAAATAGCGTAGCAGTAAATTAATTAAAAAAAAATTCTATTAATTATTGAATGCAATGGGAGGAGCGCAGGAAAGTTGGGGTTTTGGGCGGGGGAAACTAAAAAACAACAGAAAAACGGGGAGAATGAAATGAATGACAACAAGTACTTAACAGTAGCATGAAATGTGAAGAAACCGACACGTTAAATTCTAAATGAAAAGCCAGTACATAATTAACGAAAACCCACAAAAAATAACGAATACTGGAATTGATAAGTAGAACAAACCTATATACACAAATTCCAGTTACCGGTTCTAACCATTCCATGATTCATATGTAAATTATTTTTGCAGTATTTCTATGCACTGAAACGTAATGGCAATTCTACATTTGTGATTGCTCTCTAAAACAACTGCGGTGAAATAACAAAAATTCGAATCGGTATCTAGAATGGACCTTCTATATAGGTCAATTCTAGTAACCTATTCAAATATTAGTAACTTTTTTGCAGTACTTCAAAGGCCAATTACAAGTTCAGATATCCTGTTAGCCAACATTTTAATGCACACACCTGGCTATTTCACTACAGTACGACTCCATCACGCGCTATACTGCAATGGATTTGAAGTTTCTCTGTGGTTTCCTTACTCGCATAAATCACGATAATCGTTTATTTCAGACACGTATACTTCTCTTCTGTTGTTATTTATTTACATTACTTTCAGTTATTTTCAACATAATTTGTGCCTAAGTAATTAATCACGTGAACTGTGAATGTAATTTTATCGTATACTGCATTCGTTTGTTTATGAATATGATCAGTTGCTTTCAAAGACTACCGTGACGTAGCGTCTCTGCCTTAAGTATGACGTCATTTCTCAAAGTCGACGAGTGGAATAGGACACTAAAATTGACCCAAAAGTTTGGATCCAAGAGGGACTCCCAGTCACAAGAATGTAAAATATAACACACGAGCTCATATTGGCCGAAGAATGAAGAAACCTAATTATGGCAGAAGAGGAAAGGCTATCGCGAGTTGCATTCTCAGGATCCATGGAGGGCATAAGGGGCCAAGGAAGGCCACGGATAAGATGGTAGGATGACATCAGGGATACGGAGGCGATGGGCCTGAGGAAAGGAGAATGGGCCACGACGGCAAGTGTTAATTATACGCTAGGGTACCGTCGGAAGTGCCCCAGGAATTACGAGAGGAAAGCCATTATTTTCTACAGGATGTTCGGAAATTCCTATACAAACTAGTAAAACTTGTAGAAAGGAGTGAGTAGATAATGTTTCGAATTGTAAGCCATGTCCGGAAACGTTGTTTTACATTTCCACTCATTAATAGCCAAAGAAATTGCTCGTGTACTCGTTTGCGGGTTCTCTCCAACGCGATGCACTACGGCTTCTTCCAGTTCGGATGTGCGCCATCTACTTGAAGCACCGCAGCCACCACGCCTGCAGGCAATGAAGGTACCCTTTCTCGAAGCCATTGACTAATTATGGGGAAAAGTATATGCGATGGAGTTGGACATTGTGGAGAATGATCTTTATAAAAGCAACGAATAGCTCTTCATTACCGTCAGCTTATCCATTCAGAAGGATCCTGTCGGTGTATTCTGCAGACGTGTACTCAACCACGTTGGCCTACTCTCAAAGACACGTGAATGAGGCTCTAACCGTATCAGAGAAGCAGGACAGACGTCAAAAGACATCAGTCGATCTCACGTAACCATCCCCACCATGACTACCCTTATGAATGCCTAACTAGCAAACGTGTTTTGAAATGGCTGTTGCAAGCAAACGGTACGTTTCCGGACATGGGTTCCTATTCAGATGGTTATATACTCACACCCCTCTACAAGCCCCAGAAGTATGTAACGGCAATTTCCGAACACCCTATATATGCATAAATGACCTGGCTGACAGGGTGGGCTGCAATCTGCAGTTGTTTGCAGGTGATGCTATGATATACGGGGAGGTGTCAAAGTTGAGTGATTATAGGGGGATACTAGATGACTTAGACAAATGTAAGTTCATGCGGATGAGTAGGGAAAACAAACCCGTATTGTTCGGGTACAGCATTAATAGTGACCTCCTTGACATAGTCGTTTAAAAATCTGGGTGTAACGTCGCAAACCGATATGAAATGGAAGGAGCATGTAAGGAGCATGGTAGGGAAGGCCAATGGTCGACTTCGGTTTATTGAGGGAGTTTTAGTTTATCTGTAAAGAAGACCACCTATAAGGCGCTAGAGCTACCTATTCTTGAGTACTGATCGAGTGTTTGGGTTTCGCACCAGGTCTCATTAAAGGCAAACATCGAAGCAGTACAGAGGTGGGTTGCTAGATTTATTACCGATCTACATCTGCATCTACATCTACAGGGATACTTTGCAAATCACATTTAAATGCCTGGCAGAGGGCTCATCGAACCCACTTCACAATGCTCTTATTCCAATCTCGTATAGCGCGCAGAAAGAACGAACACCAATATCTTTCCGTGCGAGCTCTGATATCCCTTATTTTATTACGGCGATCCTTTCTCCCTATGTAGGTCGCCGTCAACAAAATATTTTCGGATTCGGAAGAGAAAATTGGTGATTGGGATTTCGTGAGGAGATTCCTCCGCAATGAAGAACGCCTTTCTTTTAATGATGTCCAGCCCAAATCCTGTATCATTTCTGTGACACTCTCTCCCCTATTTCGCTATAATACAAAACGTGCTGCCCTTCTTTGAACTTTTTTGATGTTCTCCATTGATCCTATCTGGTAAGGATCCCATACTGCGCAGCATTATTCTAAAAGAGGACGGACAAGCGTAGTGTAAGCAGCTCTTTAGTAGATCTGTTACAGTTTCTAAGTGTCCTGCTGATAAAACGTAATCTTTGGTTAGCCTTCCCCACAACATTTTCCATGCGTCTCTTGCAATTTAAGTTGTTCGTAATTGTAATTCCTAGGTTCGAACAATACGTAATTTTACGGACATGCTTCGAGAATTAAAATGGAAATGCCTGAAGGGAAGGCGACGTTCTTATAAAACCATTGAGGGAATTTAGAGGACTTGCATTTGAAGCTGACTGCAGAAGATGCTACTGGCACCAACATACATTTCGCACGAGGAACACTAAGATACGAGGCATTAGGTCTCATACGGGGGCATACAGACAGTAGTTTTTCTCTCGCTCTATTTGCGAGTGGAACAGGAGAGGAAATGACTTGTAGTGATACAGAGCATCCCACACCACGCCACGCCTGCAGAGTATGTACGTAGATGTAGGTGTAGAAATCCAGAAGTAGAAATCATTGTTGGAGGAATGTAGAGAATGTATATGGTCTCCCACGCCAAAGCGACAATGCAGAAGAAGAAGAAAAACAAAAAGGTCAGAAGAAGCAATTAAATTCATAACTGAAAAAATGAAAAGAACGTACATGAAAATTAAAAACCTGTTTTTCTGAAGATGTTAAATTAAGGAATTATAATAGATTTGTAACACGGCTCGGAAACACTAATTTTATCTGATAATAAAATAGAATTAGTAGATTTGGTAAAGGTAGAAAGAAGATTCTTGCGAAAAACATTACGTCCAATGAAGAACAAAGATGACAATTGAATTTTGAGACAAAATAACGAAATACACTCATTCTGCCCTAAAAGAACAGATGAAATCAGGAAAGGAAGTTTCACTCTCTACGGACATATAACAGAAAAAAGGAAGGCAGATTAACAAAGAAGATCCACCGATTCTTCCAAAACAAGAGAACAGACACAGAAAACAGGTGGGGAGGCGGGACAAAAAAGTAATAGAGTCAAGAAAATCGAAGGGGAAGCAAGACAAAAAAGTATTAGAAGTCAAGAAATTCTAGGGTTTTCAGTAAGATAAAATAAACAGGAAAACAACTGGGGGTACATCGTCAGATGGGGGTAAAAGAGCCTATTCTGAGAAAAAGAGTTTTGGGGAAGGATGGAGGAAAAGAAATATAAATACTGTAGTTACCTTCACATGGCCGTTCGTTGGCCTGAAACGAATATATATAGGGTGTTTCAAAGTTACACCGACAAACTTCGAAGGGCTTTAGAAATTGTCTTGAGGAACACAATGAGTATAGGAAGCCATGTCCGGAAACGTCATCCAAGAACGTCGAAGTTATAGCGGCGGCACTTGTGCATGGATTTATATACATGGTGATTCCGCGATGATCTTACAAACTTTCAAACATGGTGGAGAAGGATACATGTATCCGTTCTGATACTTGTGACAGTGGAATACATGTAACGGTACTGTTGTTGCTAAGATTGTAGCGTAGGCAGCTTTCAAGATTGGTAGTATGGACAAAAAAAAGAAAATAATGTCCAGAAAACATGAGCTTTCAAATGCATGTCTTAAGAGCTACGAACACTGAGGTGTGTTTCACGGTAGTGAAGATGACCAAGTATTCATAGCTCTTACGGTATGCTTCTAGAGCGCATGTTTACTGGAAACTATTTGAGAGAAGGCACATGACTCCCTCACTTTATCAACAATGTTAGTGAGATTAACATTCACATTTTGGGATATGATGTCAGTGTTCCCCAGTACTACATTTGCTATGTGCGGTTAATGACTTTTTCTACATGAGGAAACTGTGGGTAGAATGCCATTGTAAGTGAATGTGTAACCTGGGGGCCATAGTTGAGGCGACTGAGAACAGGGAATGAGATGAAATGGGGACCATAAATGCTGAGTGCTGCTACCTGATCATGTGAATGATTCTGGTAAACAGTATTCAGAGGTTCCTACTTGCAGAAGGACTTCTGGTCGTAGCCCTCTCCTCCTTCCACTTAGGGTCTGACAGAAGGGTGCCAGTTCACAAAATATTTTCCCTGGACCAGGCGCCAGTCCGTCACAGAAGACGACTGGATGGCTGAAAGTGGGTGGAGGAAGCCATTTAAGAGAGACTGAAGTAAGGTGATCTTTTGTGGAAATGGTGGAAGGTCATAAAACTCAGTGCATATGGACAGACCGGTTGGCGTACATATTTAGTGGAGGCCCCCCAACAACAGGAACTCGCTAAGTTCCTTTAGTGAGCGGCAAAAACATATATTTCATGGGTACAACTGTCTGGGAAGCTTAACAGCTTTCTTTCAGAAATTGGAAATGGTCAGCCCAGAAAGATTACATCATTCTGTAAATGAGGGACTGTGGTCCAATCTAGATAGATGTTTTTGCCAAAACATGGCCATCGTGACCAAGAGAACGACGACTCCAAAGTCTAAAATCTTCTTTTTTCAGAAAAGAGAGACTTGGAGTCGCTGATTGTCTCCTCTCAGGATATGCTATTGCTCCCCTAGTGTGGGAACACCAGTACTGTGCCTGAATAGGCTACTAGGTCAGCAGAACAGTCAGGAGGGAAGATTAAATGAGTAGAATATAGTTCGATTCGTTTGTGCAATGTGGGAGTGGCTTCGTTCCCTCATTATCGCCTCCTGTACCGAGGCTTGGTGGAAAGTGGTTGTGCTTCTTTGCTTTCTTTGACTTCTGGTTCTCCCTTGGTGGAGAACTTCGGGTCTTTTCCTAGTGGGTGAGACTTGTGGTCTGTATTTTGTGATGTACGAAGACCTTGTAATACACTCCTGGAAATGGAAAAAAGAACACATTGACACCGGTGTGTCAGACCCACCATACTTGCTCCGGACACTGCGAGAGGGCTGTACAAGCAATGATCACACGCACGGCACAGCGGACACACCAGGAACCGCGGTGTTGGCCGTCGAATGGCGCTAGCTGCGCAGCATTTGTGCACCGCCGCCGTCAGTGTCAGCCAGTTTGCCGTGGCATACGGAGCTCCATCGCAGTCTTTAACACTGGTAGCATGCCGCGACAGCGTGGACGTGAACCGTATGTGCAGTTGACGGACTTTGAGCGAGGGCGTATAGTGGGCATGCGGGAGGCCGGGTGGACGTACCGCCGAATTGCTCAACACGTGGGGCGTGAGGTCTCCACAGTACATCGATGTTGTCGCCAGTGGTCGGCGGAAGGTGCACGTGCCCGTCGACCTGGGACCGGACCGCAGCGACGCATAGATGCACGCCAAGACCGTAGGATCCTACGCAGTGCCGTAGGGGACCGCACCGCCACTTCCCAGCAAATTAGGGACACTGTTGCTCCTGGGGTATCGGCGAGGACCATTCGCAACCGTCTCCATGAAGCTGGGCTACGGTCCCGCACACCGTTAGGCCGTCTTCCGCTCACGCCCCAACATCGTGCAGCCCGCCTCCAGTGGTGTCGCGACAGGCGTGAAAGGAGGGACGAATGGAGACGTGTCGTCTTCAGCGATGAGAGTCGCTTCTGCCTTGGTGCCAGTGATGGTCGTATGCGTGTTTGGCGCCGTGCAGGTGAGCGCCACAATCAGGACTGCATACGACCGAGGCACACAGGGCCAACACCCGGCATCATGGTGTGGGGAGCGATCTCCTACACTAGCCGTACACCACTGGTGATCGTCGAGGGGACACTGAATAGTGCACGGTACATCCAAACCGTCATCGAACCCATCGTTCTACCATTCCTAGACCGGCAAGGGAACTTGCTGTTCCAACAGGACAATGCACGTCCGCATGTATCCCGTGCCACCCAACGTGCTCTAGAAGGTGTAAGTCAACTACCCTGGCCAGCAAGATCTCCGGATCTGTCCCCCATTGAGCATGTTTGGGACTGGATGAAGCGTCGTCTCACGCGGTCTGCACGTCCAGCACGAACGATGGTCCAACTGAGGCGCCAGGTGGAAATGGCATGGCAAGCCGTTCCACAGGACTACATCCAGCATCTCTACGATCGTCTCCATGGGAGAATAGCAGCCTGCATTGCTGCGAAAGGTGGATATACACTGTACTAGTGCCGACATTGTGCATGCTCTGTTGCCTGTGTCTATGTGCCTGTGGTTCTGTCAGTGTGATCATGTGATGTATCTGACCCCAGGAATGTGTCAATAAAGTTTCCCCTTCCTGGGACAATGAATTCATGGTGTTCTTATTTCAATTTCGAGGAGTGTAGTTTCCAACTGTACCGACTGTGAAACTCCATATCATCTCGGATTTATCGTGTGTTACGAGAGAGAACTTATTCGTCCTGAGTCGGATGTCTGACTTTTAACGATTCCAGTACGATCTTTCACGCCTGTAAGACAAATTGGTTTGGCCAGAACAGCGAACGAGTGGACCTCACACTCAAATATATCATGATTTCAGCGCTCTGATAGGGAAGTTACCCGCGTTCTGCTAATCAGAACGCCAGACCGCGTAGTTCCTATATTTTCGTGGACGCCTCAGAGCATAAAGCTGCCTCAGCGACAGATCCTCGTCCACAGCGCGCCATTTTCTGCTGCCACCTGAATCAAGGTGAAACGGTAATGTACTGCTGCACCGGCGTGGTATTGTTAAATGTTACTAACAGCTCCCTGTTCTCAGGTGAATCACAGTTTGTGATACAGCTGATCGTAGTTGATTCCATTTGGATAGAGTTGGGCCTCACAGTAGATTCAGGTAAAAAAGTCACATTGCTTTGTAAAAGGGGTTAATTAAGGGGAGAGTTTGTATAGCTTTCATTCCAATGTATGCTTTGCCAATCAAACACCTTTCTTTATCTGATTAGTGTTCGTCATTTTATTGTAAGATTTATCAGCTAATTGTAGTTACTAAGGGGTTAATAAAACATGTCATTATTTTGTAAACTTCAGTTCGTCACTGTTCTCATTTCACTTCCTCTATTATTCACTGTTTTGTTTTAATGCGGTGGTACATGAGCAACTTCACTCAGACATATATTTACGATTAAAGTAAGCGATACTTTGCATATACACGCATAAAAAAAAGTTTTGCATCATCTCGGTTCCCAGAACTTCTGAAGTTAGACGTTGACTGTGAGTACTGTATCACAGACACAGTCCCTTTGACCAAACATGTCACTAAACACGTCCAAAGAAGTAAACAACCATGCACGAGCAGCGCCTATTACACAAGAAGGGGGGGGGGGCGGCGGGGAGGGGCCCATAGCCGATCAGTTCCAGTCATTCCACCAGGAAGGAGGTACACGGCTCATGTTGTCTGCAGTTCCTGCAGTTCAACCATGCCTAGACGGTCAGTACCGCGGTTCGATCGCGTCCGCATTGCTACTTTGTGCCAGGAAGGGCTCTCAACAAGGGAAGTGTCCAGGCGTCTCGGAGTGAACTAGAGATTGGCAAACTCGTTCATCATTGGGAACTAGTTCACTTCTGATCGTTATTTTTTGGGAACCGTTCATTTTTACTCGTTCACCGTTCATTTGTGTTTGGTATATGGTTCCTATGAAAAACTGAAAACTAGTAGTGTAGGTGATTGAAGGATGGCGGGCACCAAGAGGAGGCACTTGCCTCCCCCCTGGAGTATAGAGTTTTTATTCATTACGGAATTCTTACACACTTTTAAAAGTAATTTCTGTGACTCTGCAGAACCTCTCGTTTAGCCAACTGTAGCGTTATGTGGCTGATCGCAGGGAAATAATATAGGGTGGCGCACGGAAAACCGGCCCCGAGTACAGACTGCTCGCCAATTACGGACGATGTGTTGCCCGTTACGAGCAGATATAACAAACAGACAAACATGTAATAATTAGACAGTGAAGAAATAACAAGCTAATGCAAGCAACAATGGCGAAGTAATCGATGTCGATGTATAGAGAGCTGGAGAAAGGAACATGAAAATCTCACGCGACACTCATGGGCTATAGCACATGTAATCTTGTAAACCTGTTGGTGGCTGTTTCCCAACTTAATAGAGCACAAGTTTCTTGTATAAAATTCTTCGTTTAGACTTCCACTACATAGCTATGCTACGTTGTAAACAATAATCTTTTACACCCTATATACACGTTGTCTCTAAGTTCGTAGGCGAAGTACACTTTATGGAAGCATAAAATAAAATGTCGTTTTCTGATCATAGTTGCGTCACGCGCTTAGTAAAAATTAGGTTTTCATGTTGCATTATTAAAGTTAATGCAGCAATAATAATAATAATTAAGTTCGCAGTAATAACGTTTTTGGTATGAAAGCTCCTTCTGAACAAATGTTTGGCCGGCCGCGGTGGTCTCGCGGTTCTAGGCGCGCAGTCCGGAACCGTGCGACTGCTGCGGTCGCAGGTTCGAATCCTGCCTCGGGCATGGATGTGTGTGATGTCCTTAGGTTAGTTAGGTTTAAGTAGTTCTAAGTTCTAGGGGACTGATGACCACAGCAGTTGAGTCCCATAGTGCTCAGAGCCATTTGAACCATTTTTTGAACAAATGTTTTTGAGATAATAAGTAAATACGATTTTATGGCAATCTGTCTTCTCAAATGGAGAGGCACCGCTTCTCCTACTGAGCCAAAATGACCCACAACCCACTTTTTTTTTTTTTTTTTTTCGAAGACACCAAACTGGCAGGTAATGCAAATTGGAAACAACCAAACATAAAAATAATTAGAGCCTTCCTAAATGTAATGTTTTGTATATGAAAGATACACCAAAATTGTTTTATATGACTTTCCTTACACTGAAAGCTAAGCAAATTATTGAAAGTTAGTTGCTAAATCAAGTCGATGAAACCAAAAAATATATGAATAACAAAAAAAAACTTGCCTTGTTATAAGTATGTATTCTGCTGTTCATCGATATAATGAAGTGAGCTGATATGCCCTTTTGTTACCTGAAAAGACGTACCTATTACATACAAACTAATTTTTATGTAATTTACGTGACTATAAAATACTTTTTGATTACCGGTCGTGGACACTGAATAGCCAGACCCAAGTGCAAAAACAGTTTGGAACACATGTAAAATGGGCGAGCGCAGTGAACGAAACGAACAACTGGATACTGAACTAACTAGGAGCAGTCGGCAGTGGAACTGAGACAGGTGGTCATGCGAAGAACGACGAATGCGGCCGAGGGAGACCGAGACTGAGACAAGCACGCGACCGAGGCTGGAACGAGAACTGCCGAAGTGACCGCCGCGACCGAAGTGAACTAGTGAACTATGAACCGATCATTCCTCGTTCCCGGGAAGTAGACCGCCGCGACCGACGTGAACTATGAACCGATCGTTCCTCGTTCCCGGGAACTATAAGTAGACCGCCGCGACCGAAGTGAACTATGAACCGATCGTTCCTTGGAATTCGTTCCTCGGTCCTTTCGTTCATCTTGGTGAACCGTTCCTTTGCACCCGTTCGTTCGCGAACTACCCATCTCTAGAGTGAACCAAAGTGTTGTTGTTCAGATATGGAGGAAATACAGAGAGGCAGGAAATGTCGATGGCATGCCTCGCTCAGGCCACCCAAGGGTTACTACTGTAGTGGACGACCGCTACCTAAGAATCTACGGATTATGGCTCGGAGGAACCTTGACAGCAACGCCACCATGTTGAATAATCTTGTCGTGTTACGACTCAAACTGTGCGCAATAGGCTGCATGATGCGCAACTTTACTCCCGAAGTCCATGGCGAAGTCCATCTTTGCAACCACGACACTATGCAGCGCGGTACAGATGAGCCCAGCAACATGCCGAATGGACCGCTCAGGACTGGCATAACGTTCTCTTCACCGATGAGTGTCGCTTACGCCTTAAACCAGACAATCGTCGGAGACGTGTTTGGAGGTAACCCGGTCAGGCTGAACGCCTTAGACACACTTTCCAGCGAGTACACAAGGTAGAGGGTCCCTGCTGTTTTGGGTGGCATTATATGGGGCCGACGTACGCCGCTGGTGGTCATGGAAGGCGCTGTAACGGCTGTACGATACGTGAATGTCATCTTCCGACCGATAGTGCAACCATAATGGCAGCATGTTGGCGAGGCATTCATCTTCAATTCGCAACCCCATCGTGCACATCTTGTGAATGACGACATCGCTCGATTAGAGTGGCCAGCATGTTCTCCAGACATGAACCCTATCGAACATTCCTAGGATAGATTCAAAAGGACTGTTTACGGACCCACCAACCACTCTGAGGGGTCTACGCCGAATCGCCGTTGACGAGTGGGACAATCTGGACCAACAGTGCCCTGATGAACTTGCGGATAGTATGCCACAACAAATAAAGGCAGGCATCAATGCAAGAAGACGTGCTACTGGGTATTAGAGGTACCGGTATGTACAGCAATCTGGACCACCACGTCTAAAGGTCTCGCTGTATGGTAGTACAACGTGCAATGTGTCGTTTTCAAGAGGAATAAAAAAGGCGGAAATGATATTTATGTTGATCTCTATTCCAGTTTTCTGGACAGGTTCCGGAAGTCTTGGAACCGAGGTGATGCAAAACTTTTTTTGATGTGTTTATGACAGCTTGTATATTTGCTCGTTTCTGTACATACTACCACCTCTCAAAGTTGCCTGCCCTAGAGTGCGAGCAACAACAGTAACGGTACATGTATTCCACTGTCAGAGGTATCAAAATAATTTTGGATTGTACCTTCAGAGTAGTTTCAGGGGTAAGAGAAGGCTGCAACCTGTCTCCACTGTTGTTCATATTAATTATGGATCATATGTTGAAAACAATAGACTGGCTGGGTGAGATTAAGATATGTGAACACAAAATAAGCAGTCTTGCATATGCGGATGACTTAGTTGTGATGGCAGATTCGATTGAAAGTTTGAAAAGTAATATTTCAGAGCTAGATCAGAAATGTAAGGACTATGGTATGAAGATTAGCATCTCCAAAACGAAAGTAATGTCAGTGGGAAAGAGATATAAACGGATTGAGTGCCAAATAGGAGGAACAAAGTTAGAACAGGTGGACGGTTTCAAGTACTTAGGATGCATATTCTCACAGGATGGCAACATAGTGAAAGAACTGGAAGCGAGGTGTAGCAAAGCTAATGCACTGAGCGCTCAGCTACGATCTACTCTCTTCTGCAAGAAGGAAGTCAGTACCAAGACTAAGTTATCTGTGCACCGTTCAATCTTTCGACCAACTTTGTTGTATGGAAGCGAAAGCTGGGTTGATTCAGGTTACCTTATCAACAAGGTTGAGGTTACGGATATGAAAGTAGCTAGGATGATTGCAGGTACTAGTAGATGGGAACAATTGCAGGAGGGTGTCCACAATGAGGAAATCAAAGAAAAACTGGGAATGAACTCTATAGATGTAGCAGTCAGGGCGAACAGGCTTAGATGGTGGGGTCATGTTACACGCATGGGAGAAGCAAGGTTACCCAAGAGACTCCATTGGTTCAGCAGTAGAGGGTAGGAGGAGTCGGGGTAGACCAAGGATAAGGTACCTGGATTCGGTTAAGAATGATTTTGAAGTAATAGGTTTAACATCAGAAGAGGCACCAATGTTAGCACTGAATAGGGGATCATGGAGGAATTTTATAAGGGGGCTATGCTCCAGACTGAACGCTGGAAGGCATAATCAGTCTTAAATGAAGATGATGATGCTGATGATGACCTTTCGACTTGTTCGTTCCCGGACCAGGATGCCTTGACTCAAGAAACTGATATATTTATCCTTCACCGTCATCCCTGACAGTTTGTAGCATCACCACCCAATCACCTTGTGCATACCTGGATACTCACGCTCCGGCGCTATAATTTCGACGCTCTGTAGCGTATTTGGATGACGTGTCCAGTCACGGGTTCCTATTCTCATTTTGTTCCTGAATACGTCTGCTACGTCCCCTCGAAGTTTGTCGGTGTAATTTTGAAACACCCTGCATATATATCGGCTGTTATTTTTTTAAGTGGCTGGGGAGCGTCATAACCCCATTGAGCATCCCCTCCCCCACCACCGTACCTCGACCCAACCCCTTGGATTCGCGCCTTTTAATAAGCGTACGGTGAAGAAAAACTTGAGAAGACGGAAACGATGGAGTCCCGTGCTTCTCGCCTCAATTTCTACTGTACTGATTTTCGTGTATCACAGTCTGCACTATGAGATGTGAAATTCAGCCCAACTTCCCCCTTCGGCAGGCTGCGGTTTAGGAGTACCTCCCGCGCAAGGTAGGGAGGTTCGCGGAGCCCCCGCGAGGCGGCGCCAGCGTCCGCACCCTCCCCTCCACCGCCCACCGGGCCAGTGGCGGCCTTGCAACGATCAGCTGCGCGCGCACACCTTGGCCACGGCTGTCTCGCCCAGTCAGGCTCGTGCCGCCGAAGGAGTCGTTTGTGTATAGCTTCCGTTCCGCATCTGTAGCCGTTACTCGCAACACTAGCAGGAGTCTTGACTGCAACGGCACCACTAGTAACCCTACTGTTGTTGATCTTGGCATGGCCTTCGTGTACCTGCGGTCGCCGCTGTCCTTAACACCGTGGTGTTTAGTGATACTCAGCCTGTTTGCGGCCACGTTGGTGCCTGGAGGTGCTGCGACCGGCAGTCTGCTCGCCCTCGATGACAGTGAGTAGTGTATTTTGTGTTCAGTGTGCGTCGTCTGCATCTCACTACACGCTTCCTGTCCACTCTGTATGCGCTAACAACGGTTATGGCTTTAAGCTTTTGTCAGAGGACTGACAAAACAATTTCTAATTTCCACTGGCTTTAATTTTATAGATAAAGGATGAATGACCTGCTTAGTCAGTTGGTAAATCTTAGTTTTAACAAAGTTCTAATGAGAAAGCAGCAACGAAAACTGTTCCGAAGTCAATGAAATGACTTTATTAACTGCCAGCTGCCAGTCATACTTTGATTTACGTTACGGTTGACAGAAACGTATCCGTACGAGTCTTCAGATTTAATAAACACGGTACTTTGAATCATACATTAGAAAACTGTCTGACTTTTCTAAATGAACCTTAACTGTCTTACAAGTTGGTTTATATTGCGCAAGACGTAACATTTACGTAGCAGCATTTACTTCAAACTTTGCAATATTGAACGTATACAAAGGAGATACATCAAACATGATAATAAAGTATGTCATGCTACCTTGCTGTTTGTAATCTAGCCATTAAAGTTTTGTGCCGATGTTGATTTTTTCCGTTTTTTTTCGATTTGGATTCAGGCCAGAGATCTTAATTGGCCAACAGCGTTTTTGCTGAAACTGTAACTAATGAGCGCTGTACAGCCGAAGGGAGACAGGTTTTAATCACGAGGTCGCTTGTTATCCACGGCACAATGGTTCCCACAACGAGCCGGCGTGTTGTCGTTTCTAGGGCGTTTTCCTGATAGTGTAGATGATTGTCAAGTTTTGCTTTGCTTTTGACGCGACCGGAAAAAAATTTTCTTCGCTGCAAAAGTTTGGAGGGAAAGGGGCTAGGGGCGATATGTTAGCGGGTGTTTGCAAGCCTATGTGGGTGTTCAGAAACGGAAAAAAACCCTGCGTCGAAGTGTTAACGTAGTGCATCATCTGGAGTGTACTGCTGTCGGATCGATGTGGTCCACGTGATTAGATGAGAAATTCCGATGCTTGCGTGTTACCTGTACATAGTTAAAGCAAATAAATTGGAAACGTTGGTTAGCTTGCAAAATGGGCTTCTCGTGTATTTTTCAGGCCCAAATTCATCCACCCAGTTTCATGGGGGTCCGATGGTTCGACGTACAATCAGTATTCCCTACGTCCCGGCATCATATCCGTATCGGCACACGAAGCGCTGTAGAAAGGCAAAGGCGCCTAATAACGAACAGATTCCAGGACAAAGCAGTGACCAAACATGTGAATTATTCAGAAATCGACGGAGCATTGGACGTACTGAAGTAGAGGTTATTTTCCATCCATTAGGCCATAAAAGTAGCATTTTCAGTGAATGACACGCTAATGTTGAAAGGTTTTCGCGTGTATGGACCAAAACAATATATCAACATACATACTCTTTCAGATGCAGATAATTTAAAGCATTGTTTGCATCATAAGCCTGTAGAGCGGATTTGAGTTTTTGTACTAATTAAGACACTGGAATTGGGTTCCGCCCCGTGAAATGTTATTTGTGATGCCAGTGATCTGCATTGTAGCCTGAGAGCTAGGTTATGTTTGGAGGCGATAGGTTGTGATTGAATGTCAAAAGTTATGGTAACATATTGGCCTGTAGTGTATGTCCTTATGTTCACCCCATAACACACTTTGGTATGTTTAACGGACTTTTCTTTCAAGAAATCTGAAACTGCAAGGTAAATTCGGGAAACTTAGATAGCGGACATGTGTTCGCGCGTATTTTAATGCATGCTATGAACATAGTTCCGATATAAACTACGAAAAAACGCTAGAGACTAACGTAACTATTACCGGGTTTGATGGGACCGAGTTTGTCGTTTTTCCGTGCGATACTGATCTGCATTTTAGCTTCTGAGATGGTTCTTCAAACATAATTATTGGTTAGTCTTTTGCGTAGCCTCCACGTCAGCTAGAGCTAATGACTGCGATGTCGACAGATCGATAAACATAAGCTATAGCTTCTGTCCAAGCGCATCTGACTGAATTCGACTGTTAACGTTGGTAATTGTATATGATTGCCTTTCTGGGTGGGTAAATTATTAGGTATGTGATCTTGTTGCCTAAGGGCTACTGACCATAAGGACAGAATATATAGCTCGTAAGCAGTTACTTCCCCGCCCACCTTCCCCCCCCCCCACCTCCCCCCCCCTTCCTTTAAAGTAACGTCGTCTCAGTGACTGTAGACTTATCGTCTCTCGAATTTCGTCTAATGGTAGTGCAGCCCCACTTTCCACATCAAGCAGCTTTTTTTATTCATTTTACATGTTTCCATTGCGCCGCCTTGAGACCAGGAAGTGGTGCTTCAAAATGGTATAGCAGTAGCAGGTAACCATAAATTCAATACAAACACTATTAATACTGCGTGAAGGTTAATGATGCTTGTTAAAATACACACATTGCGATTTTCAGTTAAGGGGGGTAGGACGTCAAACGGGCCGACTTGGAGCAGGAGTGTCACCACAGGACATTTTATTTTCTACTGTGTATACTTTTACAAATAAATTCATAAAATTTTGTCAGTATGACCAGGAAGGATTCAGGATTCACACTCGTAGCAGCGGAAGTTCAAAAACATAGCAAAATTTTTTTTTACACGTGAAATTTCGTCATTTTTCACTTACTGTTTGCTGCTTTTGTTGCTATAGGTACATTTTTCTTCACAAGTAAGAGAGATTCTTCGATGAACTTTGCACAGCATACAAACCATACTTACAGGTGTATGAAACTCTAGAATTTTCCAAATCTATTAAAAACTGTGGTAAAAATTGAGGTAATTAACTACAAAATTTGATTTTTTCCTAAACCAAAAGTTTAAAACTTAACAGCTCATTCATTTTTCATAAATCAAATACATTCTAGATTTTGACACTTGTATGGTTTGTATGCTGTGCAAAATTCATCGAACAGTCTCTTTTACTTATGAAAAGTGTACCTATAGCAACAAATGCAGCCAATAGTAAGAAAAAATGATGAAATTTCACATGTAAAAATTATTTTGTTTTTGAACTTCCGCTGCTACGAATGTGAATCCTGAATCCTTTCTGGTCATGCTGACAAAGTTTTATGAATTTACTTCTAAAAGTATAGACAGTGGAACTTAAAATGTCCTGTGGTGCTTCTCCTGCTCCAAGGCGGCCCGTTTGAAGTCCTACCCCCCTTAAGTACAGTTACGTGACTCGTTGTGGCCGTAACTAGAGTTGGATGTTTTGTCAGGTACGGACACAAAAACGTCTCCAGTACATTATGGAACAAGTAGTGTTTGTCTAAATAGTACTGAATGACCAAAAAGATGCGGCGTACGTGGTAATTGAAATAGTCACTTGCCTATTTGCATGTAAAATTAATTTTGATGCTATTTTTGGCTTGTGTGATTTTGGGCCCCGCTATTAAATCTTGGTTGTTGTACCACAGATCTGTAGTGTAGTGTGAGTTGTAGATTGTCGAAAGGTCAAAATTTGGTAGAGTTTGCCAAGGCAACGAATTTAAATGTCAAAGATAATGGTAAGACTATTCTGTATCGTAGCCAAATGTTTACTTTCGTGCCATGTTCAAACGGTGTTTGCCGTTCGTAACGCACTTCGACGCAAAACTAAAATCGAAAACGAAATTCATAAAACGTTTTAGATGATCATTTCTTTGACGAGTATTTTAATGCGTATTGTGTATATATGCCGTACATAAATTACGAAAAATGCAAGGGAATGGTTCAATACGGTGTAGATGTAACTGGATGTGGGAACACTGGTTGCCGGCCACGCAGCGGCTCTCTCAAAAGGCACCTGGGTGCGTCGCAACCGCGTTCGCCCCACTCTTTCCTCTCTCGCGTCAGCCGTGGTATAATTATCGCCTGGACCTGTTTACCACGGCGCCCCAAGGGCGGGCAGCGCGCGACCACTGCCGGGGTGGACCGCTGCCGCACCTGGTCACCCGCTCCAGTCAGGCGCGCGCCGCGGCAGTCCAATCCAACACACTGCCGAAAGCAACGGCGGGTACCGCGAAGCTATTCTGGTGGGTGCTGCTGCCTGCCTGTCGGGAGCGCATCTGCTGCCTCCCAAGGCTGCCGCTGACGTCCGCGCAGCAGCCCGGCCGACGCACGCCAATCCGCGGGTCACTTTGGCCGCTGTGTACTCTTTCTGGCTTGTCCGAGGCGCAGCTAGCAAACTCCGGGTCGTAGCCGGAACCGTAGCTCCCACTGCAACACTAAAGGCCGCTGCACACGCATCGAATTACATCCCGAACGACAAAATTTCGTGGCAGCCTGCAGACGTCTCGACCGACTGCACTGAGCGATTACAGTGCTGTGCTGTCATTTGTTTATCCTAAGTTTATTGTTTATGTTCTACGAGATCCCTCTTGGTTTTACTTAGAAACAAAAGAGTGAATTTCCTTGGCTTTTTTAGAGATAACAAGGCAAAAAATCAGAGAGAAACCTGTGGGCAAAGTAACGGCAAGGAAAGAAATTTAACCACGTTCTGTCACAGACAGCAAAGGAATTGGAAGAGCAGTTGAACGGAATGGACAGTGTCTTGAAAGGATGATATAAGATGAACATCAACAAAAGCAAAATGAGGATAATGGAACGTAGTCGAATTAGGTCGGGTGACGCTGAGGGAATTAGATTAGGAAATGAGACGCTTGAAGTAGTAAAGGAGTTTTGCTATTTGGGGAGCAAAATAACTGACGATGGTCGAAGTAGAGAGGATATAAAATGTAGACTGGCAGTGTAAAGGAAAGCGTTTCTGAAGAAGAGAAATTTGTTAACATCGAGTATAGGTTTGTCAGGAAGTCGTTTCTGAAAGTATTTGTATGGAGTGTAGCCATGTATGGAAGTGAAACGTGGACGATAAATAGTTTGGACAAGAAGAGAATAGAAGCTTTCGAAATGTGGTGCTACAGAAGAATGTTGAAGATGCGATGGGTAGATCACATAACTAATGAGGTATTGAATAGAATTGGGGAGAAGAGGAGTTTGTGGCACAACTTGACAAGAAGGGACCGGTTGGTAGGGCATGTTCTGAGGCATCAAGGGATCACAAATTTAGCATTGGAGGGTAAAAATCGCAGAGGGAGACAGAGATGAATACACGAAGCAAATTCGGAAGGATGTAGGTTGCAGTAAGTACTGGGAGATGAAGAAGCTTGCACAAGATAGAGTAGCATGGAGAGCTGCATCAAACCAGTCTCAGGACTGAAGACAACAACAACAACTGCTACTTACGCAACTGGGACCTGACAACTTTCATAATTATCTAAGAACGGATGAAACATGCATTTCGGCGCTGCTGAACATCAAACCATTTATTAACGATTAAGAATAAAGCCACGAGAGAGGCTATAAGTTGGAAGGAGAAGCCTCTCTCGCCAACTTACAACCTACATTATAATTTCTAATCATTGGCAGGAGTTAAGATTACCTCAGATTCAGTGCTGTTGTATTCCCACAATCAACTAAAATGGTTCCTGAAACATGCAACGTGATTTATAGTTGACCGAGGAGGTACATCATGATGAAACTAAAATGGGTGTTCACGTAAACTTTGTTAATTTATCTATGTAGCATAAATGATGACCTACAAATCCTACATGTTGCTCTTCATAGCAGAGGGCTTCGACACACTTGATTTTTTTAAACCCTTGTACCAATGAAACAAGACTGTTGTTCGATTAACGTCAATTAAACGTAGATCTGTCGGTTTTTAGATTTCTTTCCTGTAAGTATCGGAAACAAAACTTAACAGAAAAGCAGGAGGTCAACGGACTTTTATTTTTTTCTATATGACATACGAAACCATTACGGAAGATGTTTTATTTCTTGCCTCTATATTGCTATACTCCTCGAATTACGTATGCCAAAAACGTCTGCACTCTTTAAATTTCTCCACGAACCCTGCCCTTGGAGTTTTGTCCGCCTTGTACCCTGCAACGTATCAGAACAGCATTTAACCCCGTGCGGTGACGAGAGACGAACTTTGCTAGGGCGGCTGGCACGTCAGCGCTACACACGGCACAGTTTGTTTGTGGGTGGGGGAGGAGAGGGGTTGGGAGGAAATGGTGGCGTATCAGATGTCAGGTGGTCCTACCCACTCGACGTCCCGACACGGAATGTTCGCCGGTCGGTCAAACCGCCTACATACGTCCAATATGTAAGTACGTCGGTTGGTGCGTGTGTGGGGCCCTTAAGTTTATTCACTGACGATGCTGTTGCATACAGTCCTACAGTTTCGTCCGTGGACAACCGCAATGGACTTCAGAAAACTTCTATGTAATTGAAGATTTAACAGTAAATGTTTGTCAAAATTGTATATCTCCGGAAGTTCTTTGCCGATTGCGTCGATATTTAGTCAAAACGTTGATTTCGAATACGCGCGCGATTTGGATACGTATTTTTAAACACGCAGCGTGATTCTTTGTAACATCTAAAAAGCCTGTGGCGGCGTAAGATTACGCCTGAGACAAGTAATTTGACACATGGGGAAGTAAATGTCGGGGAATACTCCAAAAGTGGATGTTAAGTGTTGAACATGTGACGTCACACCGCAATACGAAATGTATTTTCCAGCTCGTCCATGAAGGGATGATGGAGCGATGCAGTACTTGCATCCAAGCAAATGGTGCAAATTTCGAACACCTTTCGTAAGTGCGATCTGTTTTAAAAGTTACAAAATTACTGCCTTCGCTGTACCCAACCAAAATCCATTCTTCTTTCGGGTTTCTTTCTTTTTTCCTATTTTTTTTTTACAGAACTTATGTAGTAACACACCAACGTGAATACTTGACTTGGGTTAGGATGGCCAGATGGGATAGAGAGATGGGCTCAACCGCTGCACGTGCGGCGAGGTACATCGTCTGGTGACGTCCCGTGTTCAGCATTCGTCACCCACTTTCGCGGTATCTCCCGACATTTGCTGCTCCCATGTGTCTTATATTGAATTACTACTCTCACCGTCACCTGTGTCTCTTCGAAAGGTTTTAAACGTTAATAAGAATAATCATAATCATGTATATAATATATAAATCTTATAATATATAAATCTTTGACTTACAAAGGGAAACTTTAGTATATCATCTATTCATTCTCTCAGCGACCACACCGGCACCGAAACGGAATATAACAGAGAGAAGGCCGAAATACTGAATTCGTTCTTCCGAAGTTTTCACTGCAAGATCGTAACACTGCTCCTCCTCTCAATCGTCGTACGAACCTCGAAATTGCAGATTTTGAGACAACCGATCGCGGAATTGAAAAGCAGCTACAATCGTTTAGTAGTGGAAAGACTTCAGGACCAGATGAGACACCTATAAGGCTACCTATAAAGATTGTGCGAAAGAACTTGCTCCCTTTCTAGCCATAACTTAACGTAGATAGCTTGAGCAACGAAAGCTACCAAACGAATGTAAACCACCACGGGTCATTCCCGTTTTTAAGAAAGGTCGTAAGACAGATCCATACAATCAGACCTATATCGTTGACGTCAGTCTGTTGTAGAATTATGGAACATTTCTTATGCTCATGAGTTATGACGTTTTTGGAAAATAAACATCTCTATAAAAATCAACATGGATTTGGCAAACAGAGGTCCTGCGCAACTCGGCTAGCTCTGTTCCTCCATGAGCTCCACAGCGCAGTGGACAACGGCGCTCAGGTTGATGCCGTGTTCCTTGTTTTCAGTAAGGCATTTGACACCGTCTCGTGTTGCCGTTTAATGGAAAAAGTACGAGCTTACGGAGTATCGGAGCAGACTTGCGATTGGATTCAAGACACTCTTGCAAACAGAACTCAACACGTCGCTCTTAACGGAACAAAACCCACAGATGTAAAGGCAATATCCGGAGTACAACGAGGAAGTGTGATAGGACCGTTGCTGTTTACAATATATATAAATGATTTAGTAGAAAACGTCGGATGCTCTTTTTTTAATTCTATTCGCAGATGATGCAGTTGTCTATACCAAAGTAGCAACGCCAGAAGATAGTAAGAATCTGCAGAACGACCTGCACAAAATTGATGAATGGTGCAGATTCTGGCAGTTGACCCTGCGCGTAAATAAATGTAACATATTGCGCATACATAGGAAAAGAAATCCACTACTGGACAGCTACACTACTGATGACAAATAGCTGGAGACAGCGTCTGCCGTAAAATATCTAAGCGTAACTATCCACAGCGATCTTAAGTGGAATGACCACATAAAACAGATAGTAGGATAAGCAGATACCAGAATCTGATTCATCAGAAGAATCTTAAGGAAATGTAACTCATCCACTAAAGAAGTGGCATATAAGGCGCTTGTTCGCCAGATTCTTGAGTATTGTTCATCTAAATGGGATCCCTATCAGGTAGGGCTACTAGAGTGCATCGAGAAGATCCAACGAAGAGCGACGCGTTTCTTCACGGGATCGGTTAACAGGCAAGAGAGCGTTAGGAAAATGCTAAATAAGCTCCGCTGGTAGACGTTACAAGAGAGGCATTGTGCCTCACGTAGAAATTTACTATAGAAATTTCTTGAAAGCACTTTTCAGGAGGAGTCGGACAACACATAAAATCCCCCCCACATAAATCTCGCGTATTGACCACGAGGAGAACATTCGAGAAATTAGAGACAATACAGAGGCTTACCGACAATCATTCTTCCCATGCACTTTTCACGAGTGGAACAGGGTTGGATGGATCAGATAGTGGTACCGAAAGTACCCTCCGCCACACACCATTAGGTGGCTTGCGGAGTATGATGTAGACGTAGATCTGATGTCAGTATAGTTATATACTAAGCGACAAGAATGGTTTATTCTCGAAAACAAGCAGGAAGACTAGGATAAACGTCACACTTGGTGTAGCGAATGGTAGCCGCATTTAAATGTAAGAGAGTGCCTATAATAAAGGGAGAGCTTCCGATAATATTTGCTACGAAGTTCGTGATGAATATTTGGAGCCAGTCTCATTGAATATTTGGGGGTAATAAAAAGCTGTATGACATGGGAAAATTCCATAAAATCAATGTTAGGGAAGAAAGACTTCCTGGAAGTTTTCTTGTTAATTTCAGCGCATCTCTAAATAAAACCGCAGACAAGATAAGTGCGACCTGTTCCAGAGTATTCTTCCAGTGTTCGTAGTACATGTCACAGAGCATGATACATACTCTGGGAATTACGACCAATTACTACGATAGTAAAGAATCGGTATACCGAACAAGAAAGCGCAACAGTAATCAGGAAGTTTAACTGGGATTAATAAGACTTAGTTACCATGAAAACGTTATTGGTAAAATTTCGCGAACATGTAGTCGAAGAAAGCCGACCGACCACGTTGTTACCACCAGCGTATACTTCGCGTAAGGCGCATTAAAAAAAGTTGACAGAGGGTAGGGTGCGAATGGAGTAGGAAACGAAAACTAGAAGACTGGTTCCATACACCCTCCATCAAGCACTACACCATGGCCTGGGGCCTGTGTAAGTAGATACAGATTCCTATACTGAGACTAAATCGTGAGACAGGAGCGTTTCATCAGAAATTGGCTTCGGGAATGTTAAGAACTAACCTTCTGTTAAACTATCAGTGAGCTTACCCTTTCTACTACAGGTACCTGTAATTCTAGAATGCTCATTAACTGCACAATGCAAATCTTCGTATTACGGGCTTTTTATTCCATGAGCTTAGCGTAAGGAGCGAAGTAGAGGGGCTGACGTACAAGTAATTTTTTTCCCGCCTTTCACCAACAAAAATAGATTTGTAAATAGATTTAAGAGTATCAGATTTCTATAGTGAATGCAAGAACTCGTTTCATTGAAGTAAGTCATTAATATCTTTAATTTACGATTGTACTAACCCTATGTTAGAGCACTGATCGCCTGCATTGAAAGAATACATCCATCCTTGAAAATTGGTACTCAATTACAGGAATTGTTACATTGAAAATAGTTGACATTCCGCAAACGATTTGAAAGTGAATTTCGGTAGCTATTTAACTGACAATGAAATTACCCTATACGTAAAGAAAGCAACAGGACAAACGCATTGTCATAGGAAGCTAGGTGCAGTGTGTAGCACAAACACCTAATCTATATTCGAGAATGTAATTTTTCGCGGCGACACTTGTTTTTTTTTTTTCTCTCTCCGCTTTCGATTTAAATAACTTAAACTGTCTCGAGCGTTTTTCATCTGGAATTAATGTCCAGCAAACATTTACTACCCATGTATCGTTACAACGCGGAAGCGCTGTAACAAATGTGTATGAAAGGCAGAGCACAGAATCGCGGTATGAAGGGGGAGGGTACTTGATGTTCGGCTCCTATTTGAGCTAGGAACATGGAACGAAAAGTTCTTGGTTTACCCCGGACCACCGGCCATTTCGTATAATCGTTCGAAAATCTTACTGTGGCTGTGTTACAGTATATTAAGCAAGGTTTCTACGACTAACCGGAACTGTCGCCCAGGTAAACTGTGCGAATCGATCACTTCCTTTTGAAAAAGATTTTAAATGGGCCGAAATTAAAACTCGGCTAATTGCATCATTTGTTTATGAACTGTTCTGCTTTCACGTGCAAACACATGCAAACACGTTCTTCTGGGAGATTTCTGAAGGGCACCCCCCTTTAAATTTTTACGAATCGGTAAACATTGCACAAAGATAGATAAATAGTCAAAAGTATTTTTTTTATCGAACAATCTTTATCCGTTGTCAAGATACGATGGTTTAAAGTTCAGCTAAATGTAGCACGTGTAATTCGTTCCTACGTGAATTGAATGCTCGTAAACGGTTCAGAGTGAATCAAATAAATAGAAAAATTCATTCTTAAGACAGAATTGAAAACTCGCTTTCAAAAATCTAGCTTCTTTCGGATTTTACGTGCAGAAACGATACTTCTACATTTCGAACTTGTGCGAATTGGTGCAAATTCTGTACGAAGGTAGACAAATACATGCAATTACTGGTTGTCCTGTTTCCTGTTTTGTGAAAGCTTTATCCGTTGCCACGATATAAACGACATGGTTCGAAAGACAATAAAAAGAACTTAAACCGGATGATTCGTCGCCAGTCAACAAAAATCTGCATAGGTCGCCAAGCTATGGCAATCTAATGTCGAAATTATGGTAGAGTAAAAGCTGTGTACCGGAATGAAAAATGTTCTTATCGTAGCACAAAAAGGTGAAAATATCGTGGGCAGAATCATGGCTGTAGAAGAAGGGAAGTAGTTTTCATCTTACCTGGGAGCTTCAAAGACATTTACATCAAAACATCTTGACATACTCGCGCTTTTTTACGAGTTAAGCCCACTTACCAAGCGCAATGAGCTATTACAAGGAAACCTCCCCATCGCACCCCCGTCAGATGTAGTTATAAGTTGGCACAGTGAATAGGCCTTGAAAAACTGAACACAGATCAATCGAGAAAATAGGAAGAAGTTGTGTGGAACTATGAACAAAAAGCAAAATATACAAACTGAGTAGTCCATGCGCAAGATAGGCAACATCAACGATAGTATGCGCTCAGGAGCGCCGTGGTCCTGCGGTTAGCATGAGCAGCTGTGTAACGAGAGGTACTTCGTTCAAGTCTTAGCCAGAGTGAAAATTTTACTTTATTTTCGCAAAGCTATGATATGTCCGTTCATTGACGTCTCTGTTCACTGTAATAAGTTTAGTGTCGGTGTTTTGCGACCGCACGGCAAAACCGTGCGATTAGTAGAGGAAAGGACGTGCCTCTCCAATGGGAACCGAAAACATTTGATCGCAGGGTCATAGGTCAACCGATTCCTCCACAGGAAAACACGTCTGATATATTCTATACGACACTGGCGACGGCATGTGCGTCACATGACAGGAACCCCCCTGCGGGTCCGGGGTAAGAATAGGCCCGAGGTATTCCTGCCTGTCGTAAGAGGCGACTAAAAGGAGTTTCAACCGTTTCGGCCTTCCATGTGATGGTCCCCCTTGGGGTTTGACCTCCATTTTTCAAAATTCTACAGAAGTACGAGCCTTTTGGGGAAGGACGCCTTACGTGGTGTCTCACTGGTCCTCAGTGCACTAAGACCTTGGCACTCAGCATTGTAACGGCGTTGTAACCACACCCACTATTCCTCAAATTGGGCCTAGACGCCTGATGGGTTGCACACGTTACGCCCATAGTACGTCCCCATCTGCACCTACGATCATGATGGACTTTCCATGGCACCCGAAATCCAGCACGGTAGCCAGCCTGTTGTGGTGGGGTCGTCATGTACCCTCTAGGTTGTAGCCCCCTGACAACACGGGGATCGTACTGCCGATACCTGAGCTGCACCCTCCCCACGTCGGCCAAGGAGTAGATGCCCGTCTCCTTGGGGCATCAGGACTCCCGGCAACGGTCATGCTGCCAGGTGGCTCTTGCTGAGGCTGGGTGGCGCCCGTGGGGAGAGCCCCTGGTCGGAGTGGGTGGTATCGGGGCGGACGTTTCGCAGATGAAACGTCAACATGTATCGGGTCGCTCTGCGGCCGAGTCTTTTAAAAAGAAAGGTACTGTCTCTGGTTCTGGTTCTCCTGCCCCTTCCCCTTGGCCACTCCCTGGGAGGAAGGACAGGCCCGCCGGCTTGGAGCGAATTACTTCCCCCGCTATTTAGTCTGTTCTCGGACCGATGGGGGGACGTTCGCCACCTCCAAGCCCATGTTCTTTGTCCAGCACATCGAGGACATCTTCGGGGAAATCGAGGCTCTCAGTAAAATGCGTTCGGGGTCCGTTCTTATAAAGACCACCTCCGCCACTCAGTCGGCGGCGCTCCAGGCATGTGACCGACTAGGGGACATCCCAGTGTCCATTGTCCCGCATCTGGCACTGAATAGGACGCAGGGAGTTATTTTTCATCGGGACCTCCTGCTGCAATCTGATGAGGAGCTCAGGGCCAACCTGGAGCGCCGAGGCTTGCATTTCGTCCGGCGAGTCCAGCGCGGCCCCAAAGACCGTCGCATCGACACTGGGGCCTTTATCCTCGCCTTCGAGGGGGACGTTCTCCCGGAGAAGGTAAAGGTGATGTGCTACCGGTGCGACGTGCGACCTTACGTCCCGCCTCCTATGCGCTGCTTTTGGTGTTTGCGCTTTGGGCACATGTCGTCACGGTGTGAGGCTTGAGCCCCTTTGTGGCGATTGTGGACGTCCTCTTCGTGAGGAACACACATGCACCCCACCACCTCGGTGCGTAAATTGTCCTGGCATCCACTCGCCTAGATCTTTAGACTGCCCTGCGTATCAGATGCAGAAGAAGATCCAAGAATTAAAAACTTTGGATCGCCTCTCTTAGTCTGAGGCCAGAAAGAAGTATGACCGCCTCCATCCCGTGACGTTGACAACTTCGTTTGCCTCAGTCGTGTCTGCTCCTTCCACAGTATCCTCACCCCTATCCTGTCCCCCCTCCACCTCCTCACCCTGTCCGGGGTCTGTCTCCGCCTCCCAAATCCCTCCCTTCCTCCTCCCTCGCGGCCCCTGCCCCCTCTGCCCCAGGGGCCACCCTTCCTCCTCCCCCTCCGCGCCTGAGAAGCGATCCTCTTCTCAGGCGTCCATCGGGGAAACGTTCCGGACCCTGGCTTCCGAGGTCCGGCGTTCCAAAACGGACCCCGCGCGTGAGGACTTTCTTCAGGTCCAGCCCACCATCCCCGTGCCTCATCGGACTTCCCAGAAGGTCTCCAAGAAGAAGTCTTTATCCCCCTCTCCACCCCGGCGCGTTTCGTCTGACGCTCCATCTGTGTGTCGCTGCTCCCGGCCGTCCTCAGTTTCGCCGTACGCTCTGCCAGGCGCTCAGCTGGCCTCTCGTCGGCGAATTATGCTGCCCCTCCTACGCAACCCGGGAAAGCGGCCGCAGCTGGCGACGACTCGATGGAACAGGATCCACCTCCCGCCGGTTTTAGCGTTGTTCGCTCGAAACCTGGCCCTCCGCGGCCGTCGAGGTGACCAGCTCTTCACCTGTTTCGTTCCCACTTTTTTCTGACTAGCGATGGCTTTGTTAAATTGGAACATAAGAGGTATTCGATCTAATCGGGAGGAATTACAACTGCTCCTCCGCCTGCACTGTCCGCTCGTCCTTGGTCTCCAGGAAACCAAGTTGCGCCCAACTGACCGTCTTGCTTTTACCCACTATACCTCGGAGCGGTCTGACCTCACCCCTGTGGACGGTATTCCAGCTCATGGTGGGGTCATGTTGCTCGTTCGGGACGATGTCTATTACCATCCCATCCCATTGACCACCCCACTTCAAGCAATAGCTTTCTGTATTACTCTTTCTGCCTTTACTTTTTCCGTTTGTACCGTCTACGCTCCATCGTCATCCGCAGTTAGTCGGGCTGACATGATGCACCTGCTTGTTCAGCTTCCTCCACCGTTTTTATTGTTTGGCGACTTCAATGCCCATCATCCCCTTTGGGGCTCTCCTGCATCCTGTCAGAGCGGCTCCCTCTTGGCGGATGTCTTCAACCATCTCAATCTTGTCTGCCTCAATACTGGCGCCCCGACTTTCCTCTCGGACTCTACTCATACCTACTCCCACTTGGACCTCTCGATCTGTTCTACCACTCTTGCCCGTCGGTTCGAGTGGTATGTCCTTTCTGACACCTATTCGAGCGACCACTTCCCCTGTGTCGTTCGTCTCCTGCACCACACCCCATCCCCACGTCCTTCGAGCTGGAATATACCGAAAGCTGACTGGGGACTTTACTCCTTCCTGGCGACCTTTCGGGACCACGATTTTCTCAGTTGTGACAGTCAGGTCGAATACCTCACGGCTGTTATCATCAATGCTGCCGAACGTTCCATTCCTCGTACTACCTCTTCTTCACGTCGCGTTTCCGTCCCCTGGTGGAATGAGGCTTGTAGAGACGCTATCCGTGCTCGACGACGTGCTTTACGCACCTTTCGCCGCCATCCTACGTTGGCGAATTGTATTGGATACAAGCGACTCCGAGCGCAATGCCGTAGAGTCATCAAAGACAGCAAAAAAGCTTGTTGGGCCTCTTTCACCAGCTCCTTTAACAGTTTTACTCCCTCTTCTGTCGTCAGGGGTGGGCTGCGCCGGCTGTCGGGCATTAAGGCCCACTCCTCGGTACCTGGCCTGACTTCAGGTACTGAGGTCCTTGTTGATCCTGTGGATGTCTCCAACGCCTTCGGCCGCTTTTTCGCGGAGGTTTCAAGCTCCGCCCATTACCACCCTGCCTTCCTTCCCAGGAAAGAGGCAGAAGAGGCTCGGCGACCTTCCTTCCACTCGCTGAATCTGGAAAATTATAATGCCCCCTTTACTATGCGGGAACTCGAATGTGCACTTGCACTGTCCCGGTCCTCTGCTCCGGGGCCAGATGCCATTCACGTTCAGATGCTGGCACACCTTTCTCCGGCAGGCAAAAGCTTTCTTCTTCGTACCTACAATCGTGTCTGGACCGAAGGTAAAGTCCCCATGCCTTGGCGTGACGCCGCCGTTGTTCCTATACCCAAACCCGGGAAGGATAGACACCTTCCTTCTAGTTCCCGCCCCATTTCTCTTACAAGCTGTGTCTGTAAGGTGATGGAGCGCGTGGTTAACGCTCGGTTAGTTTGGATTCTTGAATCTCGACGGCTACTTACCAATGTTCAATGCGGCTTTCGTCGCCGCCGCTCCGCTGTTGACCACCTTGTGACCTTGTCGACATTCATCATGACCAACTTTTTGCGAAAGCGCCAAACGGTAGCCGTGTTCTTCGATTTGGAGAAGGCTTATGATAAGAACAGTAAACTACCTTCTATAAAAATGATTTGGTAAGAGTCCAGAATGGCATACCCCTCAGTGAAAGTTGTACTGTAAAGAAGCTGAAAAGTGCCGGCCGATGTGGCAGAGCGGTTCTAGGCGCTTCAGTTTCGAACCGCGCGACCGCTACTGTCGCAGGTTCGAATCCTGCCTCGGGCATGCACAGGTGGGGTCTACGCGGTCGCCTGCCCCTGTTTATTGATTCCTTTTTAACAGATCGCACGTTTAGGGTACGTGTGGGTTCTGTATTGTCCGACGTCTTCCTCCAGGAGAACGGAGTGCCTCAGGGCTCCGTCTTGAGCGTAGCCCTTTTTGCCATAGCGATCAATCCAATTATGGATTGCATTCCACCTAATGTCTCAGGCTCTCTTTTTGTCGATGACTTCGCGATCTACTGCAGTGCCCAGAGAACATGCCTCCTGGAGCGCTGCCTTCAGCGTTGTCTAGACAGCCTATACTCATCGAGTGTGGCAAATGGCTTCCGGTTCTCTGAAGAGAAGACGGTTTGCATCAACTTTTGGCGATATAAAGCGTTCCTTCCGCCATCCTTACATCTCGGTCCCGTTGTTCTCCCATTCGTGGAAACAACTAAGTTTCTAGGGCTCACACTGGACAGGAAACTTTGTTGGTCTCCGCACGTCTCTTATTTGGCTGCCCGTTGTACACGTTCCCTTAATGTCCTCAGAGTTCTTAGCGGTTCATCTTGGGGAGCGGATCGCACTGTCCTGCTTCGCTTGTATCGGTCCATAGTCCGATCAAAGCTGGATTATGGGAGCCTCGTCTACTCGTCTGCTCGGCCATCCCTCTTACGCCGTCTCAACTCCATCCACCATAGGGGGTTACGTCTTGCGACCGGAGCATTCTACACTAGTCCCGTCGAGAGTCTTTATGCTGAAGCTGCCGAATTACCATTGACCTACCGGCGCGACGTACTGCTTTGTCGGTATTCCTTCCGGCTGTTGTCAATGCCCGACCACCCCTTCTTCGCCGATTCTCTCGACCGTCAGTATGGGTTGTGTGTGTCTGCCCTACTGCCCCCTGGAGTCCGCTTTCGTCGCCTGCTTCGACAATTGGATTTTGCGCTCCCTACCACTTTCAGAGAGGGTGAGAGCCCGACACCACCGTGGCTCCAGGCTCCGGTTCATATTTATCTCGACCTCAGCTCGCTCCTGAAGGAGGGTACTCCGGCTGCAGTGTATTGCTCACGGTTTGTCGAACTTCGTGCGCGACTTGCCAGTCACACCTTTATTTACACTGATGGCTCCAAAACTGACGATGGTGTCGGCTGTGCCTTTGTCGTCGGGGCCGGCACCTTTAAATACCGGCTCCTCGACCAGTGTTCCAGCTTTACGGCCGAGCTGTTTGCTCTCCATCAGGCCGTTCAGTATGCCCGCCGCCACCGCCACTCATCGTATGTACTCTGCTCTGATTCACTCAGTGCTCTTCAGAGCCTTGGCGCTCCATATCCGGTCCATCCCTTGGTGCAACGGATCCAGCAGTCCCTCCATTCTTCTGCTGCTGATGGCTCTCCTGTCAGCTTTCTGTGGGTTCCCGGCCATGTAGGAGTGCCTGGGAATGAGGCTGCTGATACTGCAGCCTTTGCTGCAGCCCTCCTGCCTCGGCAAGCCTCCCATTGTGTCCCGTCATCTGACATTAGTGGGGTTGTTTGTAGGAGGCTTGTGTCTTTGTGGTGGGATACTTGGTCATCACTTCAAGGAAACAAGCTCTGGGCAGTAAAACCGTTCCCAACTGCTTGGACAACCTCCTCCCGACCATCTCGGCGAGAAGATGTCCTTCTGACCAGATTGCGGATTGGGCATTGCCGGTTCAGCCACCGCTACCTGCACTCCGGTGACCCAGCCCCGCAGTGCCCTCGTGGTCATGCATTAACAGTGCGCCATGTTTTATTGTCGTGTCCCCGTTTTAGTCAATCTCGTGTTGTCCTGTCTCTGCCATCTACTTTACAGGATATTTTAGCTGATAACGCTCGAGCAGCTGCTCGTGTTCTTCGTTTCATTACTTTGACTGGCTTGTCCAAAGACATCTAATTCCTTCACTTATTTTATCTGCATCTTTTTATGAACTTTCTGGTGTCGCCTCCACCCCCCCCCCCCTTGAGTTTTACTAGATTCTATGTGCTCTAACAATTGTGACTGGGCGCTAATGACCTCAGTAGTTGAGCGCCCTTAAACCCCAAACAAACCAAACATGACAGGAATATATTATCGACCCACCTAACTTGTACACTTGGCGAATGGGTAAAAAGGTTCTTCTACCTTGCCCGATTTAGGTTTTCTTGTGGTTGTGATAACCACTCCCAAAAAAGTGATCGCATCGGACGGACGGACAGATAATAATTGTCTGAAAATAAAAATATTGAACTTTTCACTCGAGGGAATACTTGAACCAAGTACCTCTCGTGCAGCAGCTGCTCACGGGACCACGGCGCTCCTGATCTCATATTATCCTTGATGTTGCCTATCTTGTGCATGGACTACTCAGTTTGTATATTTGCTTCTTTTTTTCATAGTTCCACACAACTTCTTCCTGTTTTCTCGATTGATCTGTGTTCAGTTTTTCAAGGCCTATCCACTGTGCCAACTTATAACTAAATCTGTAGGGGGTGCGATGGGGAGGTTCCCTTGTTAGTTAAAAGGTGTTAGCACACCTCCGTCTTGCGATTGATGGACTAAACTCCTTGATCTTGTGCCAGAATTGAGGAGACCCACCAGCCGTAGTAAATGTGACATGTGCTTGACACGATGCGTTGCATTACATGACATGGATATTAATATTAACGAGTAAAAATTGCGAATATGTAAAGAAGTTTTGATTTAGATGTCTTTGAAGCTGCCAGATAAACCGAAAATCTAGTCCCTACTTTTACATCCCTAACTTTGCCAACGATATATTCGTCTTTTTTACTCTATGAAAGGAACATTTTTCGTTCTAATTTATTCGTTGTTGAAGTGTTTGAAGATACACGGACAGTGGTGTACATACAGGATAATTAGAAGCAGCAAATAGCTGCGATTTATTGCTTTGCGTTGTTTTACACACACACACACACACACACACACACACACACACACACACACACACACACACACAATTCTTTCGTATACATCATTGTACTGCAGTCTCAAGTGAGCCGACAGTTACAGTTAATTCGTTAACAAATACATATTTCGTGGCAGATGACGCGTAGTTACAGTTTATGGCCAAATCGTGCTTAAATTTTAAAATGTAGGCTTTCACGGCCGGTGTTGTCTTCAGTTAAAACTTCCGAGCTGAGAGGCCGTGCTCGATGTATAAAATTTCCATCTGCGGGAGATATCTTCTGAGGTCGTCCGGGCGACCTCAGATGATGTCGCCCGAAGATGGAGACGAAACGTCAGGTGGAAATTTTATACATCGACCACGGCCTCTCAGCCCGGAAATTTTAACCGAAGGCGTGCTTAAATTCTTAAATTTCGTTATGTTATCGCCCACGGCTGTCCTAATAATAGATGTCGCTGCCTCTGCTGATGAAGTCCCGGTTTCCACTATCGGCTATTATTTCGCCTTTCTTCTGTAATAGATTTTCCTGGAATGGAGTCCAGGCAGTCTCGGGTGGCCAACCGAGGAGGGGGGGGGGGGGGGGGGAAGCGGTACTGACACGGAAAGCGCCGGGTGTGTGACAAGACTGAGTAAGCAAGCTGAGCATTATACAACCAACAATGTTAGGTTTACTTTAATTAGGTCGCATACGTTACCTATGCTCTTTTTAGTACATCTATATAATCCATAACGCACCGTATGTTACATAGTGGAGGATACCATAAACCACGACTAGTCATTTCCTTTCCTGTTTCATTCGCAAATAGAGAGAAAAACGACTGTTCATGTGTCTTCCTATGAGCCCTAATTTGTCTTATCTTCGTGGTCCTTACGCAAGATGGACGCTTGCGACAGTAGCATCGTTCTGCCGTAAGCTTCAGATGCGGTTTTCTGAATTTTCTCAACAGTGTTCCGGGAGAAGGAAGCATTCTTCCTTCCAGGGAAATGTAGAAAGCTTTTAAATGCTGCAGAGTCCCTGATCTAGCGATACAGATATACGTTGAACACATAAGACGCTTGCTGGGGAGAGGCGAGTTTAATATTACCTCTCGGCCCACCCGATCTTGCTTTCTGCGGACTGAGTTAACTAGTTTCAAGATAGTGCCATGATGGTGACCTTAATAAGTTCAAAACCGAATTTTTACCATGACTTCATTCCCCGCCTCATTTTCTTCTGGGCTCCTAATAGGAAAGTTCTTGTTAGATGTACGTTTTAATCTATCTAATACTCAATAAATTAGAGGATAAGAAGCTGCATGTGCACATCGATTGTGAACTATGGTGGTATTCTGCACACGTCATACCCAGCCGTTTAATTGCATATGGTCAAATGAAACAATAGTTCGCTATCATATTTAACCGTGAAACTGCGTGCTGTTTCGTTGTGTTATGCTGGGCTATTTAATTCTGCCGAAGGCAACGTTTTTAATTTCAGACTGGCGGAATTTGAAACTGACCGTTCTGAAAGGGACAGCAACATTTCACGCCAGAATCTTTTTATCGCAATTGATACTGATGTTGCACAGTTTGGATTACACTGAAAACGCCCATAAGGGCGAAATTCCGTTTCTGCGAACATACCCTTCCCGTAACGTATTCTAATAAGCGAGTAGTAAAATTTTTGAGCAGCCTTATTTCACCTGTGTTCACCTGCGAAATATATTTTCTTCCAATAATATGCCATATCGGATACCTGCGCTAAATACTGAACTGTTGTAACCTATACTTGAAATTTCCGATTTAATATCACACGATCCTGATATTGGGAGGAATGAACTTCGCTGCTGGCGTTTGTGTCATTGTGATGCTTACGTCGTCTTTTCTGTTGGTGCTGAAATTTTAATTCAGTTCTTTTTCACTGTTAGACTGAGCCGTGTAAATTCAGTACACCGTTTCTTCCTTGTGGTTTTTCCTGTATGCGCTAGCACGCCTTAAAGAAACATAGTATCTGGCACTGTCGACCGTATCGAAACACTCTTCAGGTCAGTGAGATTTGAACAGCAGCATATATAGTGCTGTGATTTTATTTTACGACCGTTTAAATTATTCTCTCTTTCATGTCCTGTTTTAACTCGCAGAGGTCTGGAAACTGTAACTGCTGTATTTGTAAACCAGTTTTTCGTAGTTTTTATCCTGTTAGTAATTTCGTCAGCTTTGACTTTTTTACTCCACTTGACACTGAGCTTGTGCTACTGGGATATTGTCCGTTTTTATACTTAAAAATATCTTGTGTAAGTCGTCCTGTAGTTAATTTACCTCGACTCTCTAAACAGGTTAGTGTTACAAGCTTTTTGAAATGCTTCCCTGTTGTAGCAAACACCTTGCGACATTATTAAGACAATATGACATTCAAAGCGTTTTTATCTTGCTGATCTCGAATTTTCCATTACGTTGCCCTGACAACTGACTGTCACTTGGTATGGACAATACGGAGTGTCAGTGACAGATGAGCTCACATTTGGCACAGTTTTTTGTCGGCTGTGTAGAGGAAGGATGGACGGTTACTGTTTAACGTCCCGGCGACGTCAATGTCATTAGAGACGGAGCACACACTGGGATTAAAAAAGGCTGGGGAAAGAAATATGCTGGCCGTTTCAAAGGATACAGCCCGGCTTTTGCCTTATTCAGTTTAAGGAAATCGCTGAAAACTTAAGCGAGGATGGCCGGACGGGGATTTGTACCGTTGCTGTCTCAAATGTTGTATAGGAAAATTCCATGTTTTGTAGCTCATAGCTTACGACTGTCCATAAAGCACCGAGGACGGCGTTAACTCTCAGATACTCAATGGATGCATCCGCACTAGAGCTCCACCTTTTCCTTAAGATTGAATAAATAGGTCTGAACCTGTAATGTCTCATAGAACCCCATAATGGGTAAGTCAGAGTTCTGTCAGACACAGTCGCAACATCGCAAATTAGCTGAAACGAGTCGGTAACGATAATGTAAACGAATTCGCATTGCTGATTAGACGAGTGTAAGAGGGAGGAGAAGACAGCCCAACAAATTAACCAGAGTAGCCGCTGTCTTCCAGAGCAGCAAAGCATTAAAAATGCACCGCCGGGAAAAAGTGAAATTATTCCGAAACTTCCCATGTGATCAAGACATTTATTTTTCCTGGTTGTTGACAGCGTTTTTATATGTAAATCTAGGTTTTAGCCACTCTCGCGGAAGATATTTTTGCAAATTGTGAACGAGCACATTCAGTAGACATGAATAATTTCTCGAAGAATTTGGTGTCCAGCAGTTTTGCCACGAAAAATACAAAAATAAGTTCCCAGTGCTTTCCAAGCTATCAAACCAAATCAATATTCCACAGTTCAGTAAATATGGCACTACGCATAAATGTTAACACTTCTTCCACCCATTTATGGAAAGTGGAAAATGACAGCTCACGTGCACCTGCGCAATTTCTGATTCATTTAATGAATACGATATCCACAGGAGGCAAAAAATATTTTTCTAACGTTTCATTTGAAAACCAGATCGTGCAAATCTGTAATTACATTTTCACGGTGTTTTAGACGTGTGTGTCTTCCGGCTACCGGTATGATACTTTTTGCATAATTTTTCTCTCATGGATTAAACTCACTCATGTCTAACCACGTCAGCCGTCTTTTTACGCTTTATGTGCGCTGTTAACAAAATACCAGTATTCTAACGTTGGGCAAATTGATCAGTATTTCTGAGCTACTGTTATAGTATCCGTTTTAAAGTTTCAAACATCCATGTGTACTTCATTAGTGTGATGAAGGCTACATGTTTTCAGTAAGAAAGTGTAACTAACAGTAGTGCCAGAAACTATTTTCTTTTTTAAATTTGTGGTAAGTTTCTATGGGACAAAACTGATTTGGTCGTCGGTCCCTAGGCTTAAACACTTTTTAATATCTCTCTCTCTCTCTCTCTCTCTCTCTCTCTCACTCACTCACTCACTCACTCACACACACACACACACACACACACACACACACACACACACACACACACACACACACACACACACACACACACACACACACACCTGAGGGAGGACTCGAACCTCCGACGTGGGGAGCTGCGCGAACCGTGGCAAGACGCGGAGACCGCTCGGCTATCCCGCGCAGAAACCAATTTAATCCGTGTATTGATTGTGAGCTGAAACAGTAGAGAGAGAAATTACTGTAGTTTGTAATTTGGCCACCTACTTAGTGTCATTGCAAGTGCAGCAGGTATCGCCTGTTTTTACAGCATTAGATAAAGAATGGAGTCTTCAGTCATCTGCGATGAAGACGTAGGTTCGGAGTTTAACCATTGTGTACATCCTCGAAAGAAACCGCAGCTTTCTGTTATCGTACATACAAGTAATATTTTAGAATGGTGCTAATTAATAGCAGCTCTTCTGAATTCATCTTCCTTGGTTAACACAAAGATCTTGTTTAGACAGCTATGGAAGAGACCATGTATAACAGATGGAGGTAGCACAGTGGTTCAAAAAGCTAACACTTAATCCGGCAATCCTGCTTAAGGTTTTCAATGCTCGGTTACATGCATTTTTGGATCAGAGATTTACGACTAAGTGAAGTAATTACTTCACAGTGAATACACTTAAGTCACAAGACTTCATGTCGCCATGAAGAAGAGTGTGACTGCATGCTATGAGAGACTGCGAAGGCTACGCAAATCTGATCAAAAAACGGACTGGCGTGCGGTCGTAAGGTGTTACTTAATGATATCCGACCTCGCGGTGTAGCCTGAACCTCGTCAGTTGTAATGCGGAGGGATGGACCAACCTCTGCACAGTCCGGATTTGGTACCAAGTGAGTTGCACCACTTTTTTCCCCCGAGGTGAAAAGGCTTGACAGGGAATGCTCACTTCCACCAAAGAGGAACAGTAGGCTACAGTGATGATACACGATAGACAGGTAGCTAGGTACCTAGGAAGCTAGACTTTTTGCGGAGCCGACAGGAAAAATGCAGTATCCGCCATTGTGCTCGACGAAAATTAGTCAGTGTGAATTGTATCTGCACTCAGCTTCTCTGACATTCACATCGGTTTTCATTTCAGCTCGAGTAGGGAACTGAATACAGTTACATCGTACATTTACCACACAGTAGCATGACAGTTTAGGTATGAATACAATTAGCTTAAATTCAATCGCACTGTCCTCTCGAAACAGTCTTCTAAATAATACGAAAGAGGGAAATAAGATACAGTGTCAGCAGGTAGGCTACTCCTGTCTGATGACATTAAGCTTGACGACAGCTTAACGTTCCAACTAGACGAACGAATTACCATCTTCATTATCAGATACTCTCGTTCCACGAGTGATTGCAGAGAGAAATGATGTTTAATCCAGAGCATTGGAGCAAAATTTGGTCGTCATGGACTGGTGTACCGCCAGATCATCTCGCTTTGATTCGAATAGGCTAGCCCTAATCGAACGAACGCAAGCACGCGCGCACGAGCGTCTCTGCGGCTACAGAGACATACAGCTAATGTTGTTTGAAATAGCGGGAGATGTGGCGCAATGGTAGGTTTTCCTTGATATACCTAGATAGCATAAGGCGGATGCCGAGATGGTTCCTTTAAGGAGAAAATGTGTTCATCGTCGATTGGAGGTTAAACGCTGAACGTACTTTCCTTTTCGTCTGGATTACTGCCAAGTAATTGGTTGTGTTTTTTCAGTATAAATGAAAGTGGCTGGTACAGTCTTTTGTAGTCAGTGATCAAGCCAGGCACGGTTATCTGAATGGCAGTTTTACAATTCTCAGTGCGCGTCCATTTCTCTTTTGGTACACAATTGTTAGACTCAACTTAGAAAGAACCTTCAGTATGCAGGTATATAACTGTCAACCAACACTTTGTAACGTTACAGGTAACTGGTTCGCTTGCTGTAAGGCGGACTGAATCCGACAGATAGTCTGTGTGCTGGCTTGAACGTCTGTTGGGGCGGTAAGCTGTCAGATGAACTGCGACAGACGAACTGAGACCATCTAAAAGCGGTCATCGGAGATTTCCCGGGCGGGAACAGGTTCAAAAAATGGCTCTGAACACTCCGGGGCTTAACGTCTGTGGTCATCAGTCCCCTAGAACTTAGAACTACTTAAACCTAACTAACCTAAGGACATCACACATATCCATGCCCGAGGCAGGATTCGAACCTGCGACCGTAGCGGTCGCGCGGTCCCAGACTGTAGCACCTAGAACCGCTCGGCCACACCGGCCGGCGCGGGAAGAGGGGTGCTCCGGCAACATGGTCGCGGGACGAGCTAGCAAGGGTAGGAAACGACGTTCGCATCACGGATTTGTTTCAAATTTTGTACATTAGGACAACGTAATGTGCAAGTAGGTGATTTCGAGAAAACCTCAAGAGATGTACCGTTGCGTTTCGAACATGCGCACTACATGGCAGCGGACGAGCTCCGTAATTGCTTGATCGCTAGACTGTCCCGATCACGCTTATTTTAACTTACGTTTTTGAAACATTAGTCATAGTATTTCATACATACGTTTGAAAAGCAATACGTGTATTTGCATAAACTTTTATTGAATTTCTGATAACGAATTGTTTGCTAATTTTTATCATCACAGCTAATATTACAGTTAGCAACAAGTAAACGGCCAAACGCGCGAATTTTTGCTGAAAATGTATACCTGATTTCCGAAATTCGTTATACCTACAATCTGGTAAGTACCATGAACTTTGTACCTGGACGCTTCGATCTACAAACATAAGTTTCGTGGACGAGGGCCAGGCTTGGAAAGACCAAGTGAAACATCGATAAATAATGATGAAAAATAGCTTTATTCAATATAACAATGGAGATGAAATGTCAGAATATGAGAGTAATGTACGATTAATAGTGGGATGCGCTTTCGACATTAAAAGTATTTTTCAGACACGGAAAACATAAATTAAAATGGCGTCTACTACATCGAATGAATGCCATTTTCTCGCATGTACAAGGAGTCTTCTGAGTTTGGATGGTTAAATATAGCTTTTTCACCCGACAATTTTGATGCAAATCAGGCGTAACATATCATTCTGACAGATATCGTTGCCGAAAACTGGCAGTGTATGACTGAGTGGAATTTAATAGCATCTTCGTGAGAAGCAATTTCTCGTTCGTTATCAATCAAATGTGGACAAGGATGAGGGCGCCCGATAAAGTTTTTAACTTGTCTTTAAAATTAAATGTAGCATAATATTTGTTGTAATCATAAAAATTATTGCACAGCAAAATAACATGGGAAATTCAGTAAAATTTTGTGCAGTCAGTCACCATCTCGAGCTCAGGTTCGCAACGCTATGGTACATCACTGACGTGCAGATCTTCTCTTGCTGTTTTCTCGAAATAGCCTGTGGAGTACGCCTAACTACTTGAGCATTATGTCGTCCTAACGGACTACTAATGCTGCACAAAGTCTGAAGTAAATCCGTGATCGTAACGTCGTGACCTCCCCTTCTAAGTTGGAGGAGCCTGTGATTTGGAGTACCGTCACTAATATAACTTTATTGAAAATATCTAAAAGCCCTACAAACATGCTCACTGGACTTTCATTCGGGAGGACGACGGTTCAATCCCGCGTCCAGCCGTCCAAATTTAGGTTTGCCGTGATTTCCCTAAATCGCTCCAGGCAAATGCTGGGATGGTTCCTTTGAAAGGGCACGGCCGACTTCCTTCCCCGTCCTTCCCAAATCCGATGAGACCGATGACCTCGCTGTTTGGTCTCTTCCCACAAACAATCCAACCCCTTACAAACATGCTACAAAGACATAAGTGAAGATAAACCTCTTTGCCAAGATGGCTAATAATAACTTTTATTCTCAATAATTCATTATGTAGAGAGCTTTCACAGCTGTTTTAAGATATATGCAATAACCTGCCCGTCGAGATCTGAAGATGGTGACTTTGATTACCGAAACCGGCCAACGAGAATAAACACCATTATTGGCGGTCTTGGCAAAGAATTTGTCGCTAATATATCATAGATAGCCCTTGGCTTCTCTAAACTAATAAACTAAAAAAAAGCTAGAAAGAAACGAAAGAGCTTTGGAACCGAGGAAAGGGGACAAGCTCTTTGTACATAAAGCTTCAGACACGTATTTACTACGTAGTTAAAAAGCTATCATCAGTATTTATAATAAATTGTAACAATTGAACCCGTCACGAAAGTCACACTCCTGACATATCGCTTGAAAGAGGATAATTCAAGCAATGTAATGAACAGATTTTTTAATTAAATATACGAAAATGTTATAACAATTTACATAAATAGTGACATAAAAATTTATTTAAATAAGTAGTGCCATAGCTATGGAATTCTTCAGACACACAAGTGGTCGCATCAGCATAAGTTTCCTTCTTTAATATTCCAATAACTTGACACTATTTAATTATAGTTTTTATTTACAAATAGGTCAAGTCAGTGTTTCGACTGGAATGCCGAATGTGGAGATTTATTTGTTTGAGATTTATGTAAGAGTCTTGACATAATGCATAAGTAATTTTATTATGAGGTCGTAAATTGACTGCAGAGATTTTCTGAGAGTTTCATCACAAGTATTTATGGGAAATTAATGTGAAAATTATGGCTGTTGGCCAAGAAGGAAGTATTTGCTCTGAATCGAGTGGTCATGTGTCCGAACGGTTAAATAAAGGTGCAAGGAGGGCACGAGGTCTTAGATACGTCGTGGATCTGGAGTGTTTGAGGGATTCCGTATTGGTATCGTCTGTAGTCGGTAAGGTTATAGGCGGTGTGTACGCTGCGAATGTTACTTCGATGTAGCGTTACTTAGAGTAATCTTGGGCGCGAGTGATATTTTTCAAGTCTCAAGGCTCTGATTTCAATCTTCAGAGGCAGTTCAGTTAGTAACGAGATCTCGTATAAGCGACTTAATTCGTTGAGACACGTCAGGTTTTCCGGAGCTTATTGCGCTGATGTACTTATTATTTCAGGCATGCTGCTGGGTGTAAATGCTGTGTCTGCACAGAGGAATTGCAAAATTTTGCACTGTCGTTAGATTCTGAAGTTATTCAGTGAGTTACTCGTATTTGGCCGCCATTTGCATATATTGTGCGTTTCTAAAATTAAAAGGGATTTCTATTGAAGTTAAAACCAATTTTTTCTAACAATATTACCAGGATTCGACCCAACGGATCCTGCCTTACTTCATCTGTCATTAAATTATTTGCTTATGTGTCTCACTACTAGTATAAATTTCTGATATAGCGACGATATACGGCCATCCCCCATTGACAATAGCGAACCACGCTCAAAGTTAATGGCCATAGATTTCCCACACACTGTCGGATCTTACTACTGCGTTGTAATTATTTGTATCGAAATGGATACACTATGTGAGAAGTAGGAACAACGAATAGAAGCGAGCAACTTAGTTACTTACTTGTCCTCAAAGTAGTTGCCCCTTCTCATGCTATTACAAGTAGTCAGCTACACATAGTAGGGAATAACTTGTACAAACTTTTCAGCTAATACATTACTAAGTATTTTATGTTCTGCTATACTACAGTTCTAAGTGCAAGAACTGGGCATGAAGGTGCATGTAGACATGCAAACTCTCATACATGATTTTTACTATCCATTTCAGTATATTAAATAAAACAATTGTGCCTGTGACTCTCATACATGATTTTTACTATCCATTTCAGTATATTAAATAAAACAATTGTGCCTGTGACTGCCAAACAATAATGGAAAAGTGTACCAAAGAGAGTGCTTTCGAGGGAAAGACATCACTAAGCGTTTAGGACGACGATAATAACCGTGGCGTTGAACGCCCTGAAACAAATACCATTACTTTCCATCTGTGATGTACGGTAGCGAGTCACGGACTGTGGCAAAACGAGGAAAGGGACACGAAGAGTTTGAAATACGGCGATACAGGAGGACTGTTAAAATTAGGAGTACTGGTAAGGAATGAGGCGGTTTTTTGCAGGGCCAGCTAAAAAACATAGGGAAAACACTGGAAAGAAGGGATAGGCTAATGGGATGTGTTTTAAGACAACAGGGAGTAATTTCTTTGGTGTCTGAGCGAAATGTGGAGAGAGAAAACTGTAGGGGAAGACCGATTTGGAATACATCCAACAACCGGTTGAGGACGTTGAATGAAATTCCCACTCCGTCTACCCCCGGTAGCTGAGTGGATGCCGGTACGGTAGCTCAACATGTTCGGTCAGAGGGGTAGCTGCCCTCTGTAATAAAAAAAGTCAATGGATCAACGACGAACTGAAACGGATGTCTTGCGACATTCGCCCCGAGCAGATGCAACGAACGAAAACGAACAAAATGACGTTACAAAAGAAAAGTGGTCAGCGCGGCGGACTGTCAATGCTAATGGGCCGGGTTCGATTCCCGGTTGGGTCGGAGATTTTCTCCGCTCAGAGACTGGGTGCTGTGTTGTCCTAATCACCATTTCATCCCCATCGACGCGCAAGTCGCCGAAGTGGCGTCAAATCGAAAGACTTGCACCAGGCGAGCGGTCTACCCGACGGGAGGCCCTCGGCACACGCCATTATTATTATAGTCCTACTCCGAAATGAAAAGTTTGACCAAGTGAGGAGTTTATAGCGGGCCGCATGTCAAAAGACGGCTGGAAATAAATTTTCCGTGCAGATAATGAACCGTAAGTTGCTTTCTTTCATCAAGCGCAGTGTTGAAATTTTAACACAGCCTAATTAATAGTAAGGCTACCAGCGTACTGAAACGTATGTAAAGCGTTCCCAAAATGTACGAATATACGCACGCGCAGAATACACTGTTGCAAAATTTTTTGTAATACTGCTTACCGTGTGCGTGGGAGCAGTAACATCTGTTCACTAGCTCCCCCCCCCCACCATTGCCCCCCCCCCCCCCACACACACACACACACACACACACACACACACAAAACTAGTAAGTGGGAGCGAAACACCAGTGCAAACAAAGCGAGACCGATAACAGCTTGTTAGCCGCGCTAGCTCGTTTTCGGTCACTGATGGCCATGTATGCGAACCGTGAGTACGTCCGGCCGCCGGTCTGCGTCGCATTCGACGCGCTGTATTAATTTTATCGACGCGTACAATGTGCGTTCACAGCCGTCGGACACGTCACTGCGGCAAATGGACTCGTGCTGTACTCCATACTGGTGTCTCTCCTTTTACCGTGTTTCGCTGTTCGGAGCAAGTGATGGACCGCCGGGATGCTTTGAGCAGTGGCCCGTGAACTAATCGATGCGATGCAAGTTCGAAAGGTGTCGGCCTTCTTTTATTCATGCGTTTCGTGCGGATGAAGTTTTGACAGGGACGCAGCGTGCGCCGTTTACGTCGTTGCGAAGCACGCTGGAAGTGTTCCTGCAATATACAAGGCCATAAATATTCAGCACGGTATCCATCCACCAATCTCAATAAGTCGTCAGTTACTGCTATGAGTATTCCTGACGCACTGTTCATTGATATTTCCTAAAGAAGTCAGATACTGTACATAAGATTTGATACATTAACTTCAAATTTAACACAGTGTGGAACCACTGTTCCATCTATTTCTACATAGACACTCTGCAAGCCGCCGGACGGCGTTCGACGGATGGTATTCTGTACCACCACCTGTCATTTCCTTTCCTGTTCCACTCGCAAATAGAGAGAAAATTATATGCCCCCGTATGAGACCGAATTTCTCGTATTTTCGTGTTCCTCATGAGAAATTTATGTTGGTAGCAACAGAACCGTTCTGCAGTCAGCTTCAAATGCAAGTTCTCAAAATTTCAATAGTTTTTCTCTATAAGAACGTCGCCTTCCCTTCAGGGATTCCCATTTCTCGAAGCATCTCCGTAATACTTACGCATTGTTCGAACCTATATGAACTTTCAGAACACGCACCACGTGCATCAGAAAATCCCGATTAGTACTTCGAAGAGCCGTTGCGTTATCTCAATACAGCTTTCGGCGGGCAACGTCTGGTATCTACGTCATAACAAAATTCTTTCACCAAACTGTTAAAGCTAACTGGTGTGTGTCATCCCACAGAAGTGAATAAAAGTGCTAGAGCATGATTCCAGAAATATCCCAGTCGCGCGCAAAAAAAATGGACGTGACATGGCGTCAGGAAGAGTGAGTACAGCGCCAAATATGGCTGGTCCTGCAACACGAACAGGTGAGACAGGCTTTTTCACTCAACGAGCACTTAAGGTGCAATGTTGTGGTGGTGGTGGTGGTGGTGGTGGTGGTGGTGGTGGTGGTGGTGGTGGTGGTGGTGTCAGTTACAACATGGCCCAGAGACATGTAGATGACTTCACACTGGAAATAATCATTGGGAGACTGGAAGGATGACGATGTGTGACGAGTTTCGTATTGCTTGCAGCATTTTTCACGTGCGTGGGGAGCGTTCGGAGCCACAAGCAGCACTGCTCGCGTGGTGTTGGTGGTCGACCGCGGTCAACTGCAGCAGCAGACGACTGCTACATTGGGCAACAGACAAGAAGGGACACATGTCAAACAGCGAGAGCAACTGCAACCATCTTTAATAGGATTGCAACGCACGCAGTTCACTCACCATAGTGGGACGGTGACTGCATTGGAATAGTCTCTTAGCCCGAAGATCAGAACGTTGTTTCACACATCTGCAACAATATCTGCGATTATGCCAAGATCATAGGAACTCGACCAAGGAGTGCTCCTTTCCGATGACACCAGATTCAGTCTGAGTGGCGATTCTGGACACACCCTCATAAGGCTAGAGGTGGGAACGCTCTACGCACTCGGGGACATTGTCGAAAATGTTCGTTTTTGTGGTCTAAGTGTTACAATGTGGGTGGACATTATGCAGGATGCCTAGAGCCAGTTTTGGTTATTGGATGTAATTTATTGCCAATTTATAGAGACTTTAGAGTTTTCTTTCTGGAACAAAGCTACAGGCTTGGAATGTAGCATGAGTTCAAAAAAAAAATGGTTCAAATGGCTCTGAGCACTATGGGACTTAACATCTATGGTCATCAGTCCCCTAGAACTTAGAACTACTTAAACCTAACTAACCTAAGGACAGCACCCATCACGAGGCAGAGAAAATCCCTGACCCCGCCGGGAATCGAACCCGGGAACCCGGGCGTCGGAAGCGAGAACGCTACCGCACGACCACGAGATGCGGGCAGCATGAGTTCTCGCAGAGCCTGAGAGACCAATCGGCCTGTACCTTCAGGACAGAGGCGTCTATTTCTGGTAAAAGCCGTCGACAGGGCAGATTTCAGCCCTCTGCTGAAGGCACTGAAGGTGCCCTCGTTGCCGACCAGCCAACGGGAGCCCTGAGAAGGGTCTCACGTGATAGTTACTGGCCTCGTCCTGGAGAGCAGAACAGTCTGCTAGCTCTCTTGTGACCCAACGTCCACACGCGGCAGACGTTCTTGGTTTCTTTCCAGCTTTCTGATGGAGCACGCGGCCTCGCACCTTCTGCTTCTGTCTCAGCTCTCTCCGACTGGCCACCAGCTAGTTCTCTCTCTCTTTCCCCTATTTCGTACTTTGCAAACCCCCAGACTGGCAGGCACCTCTACAGTCCAGGCTGGACGAGCCCTCATGTACCCCGTAAGTTTCAGAATATAACAAGAGTTCTTCATTTCAAACCGCCTCCCCTCCCGTGCTCACAACCTATCCCTCTCCCGTGCTCACAACCTATCCCTCTCCCGTCCCTGACACGGTCCGCCCCCACAGTACTTACGACCGTACAGCATAATGTTGCATGACCTTACTGACCTGATCCTACTCAATTGTTACCGTTATTGTGACATTTTACTCCTTACCCGTCTGCGCCTCTTCAGCGGTTCGTTCGGCCCTGACTTTATTTTAATGAATGACAGTGCGTTACGGCATCGAACTGCGCAGGTGGAGCATCTCTTGGAACAGAATATATTCGGCAAAAGGACTGACCCGTCTGTTGTGATTTAAATCCCATCTAGAACATGAGGGACGCATTGGGGATACGTATCCTTGTAGCACGTCCACACTCCACATGCACCAACGACTATCCAACAGTTGCCAACCAGTCTGCAGCTCGTGGTCTCGCGGTTGCGTTTTAGTTTCCTGAGCACGGGGTCCCGGGTTCCATTCCCGGCGGGCTCAGGGATTTTCACCTGCCTCGAGGTGACTGGATGATTGTGTTGTACTCGTCATTTCATCATCATTCACACAAGTGGATGATTGGACTGAGAAACGGTTGGGAATTTGTACGGGCGCTGATGTCCGCGCAGTTGAGGGCCCCCACAATCCAAATCATCATCATCATCATCATCAGTTGCCATCCACCTTGGGGGAGGAATGGAACGCCCTACCACAAAAACTCCTTACCAACATTGTGGCCAGCACTGAAACACAATGCAGAGTATGCATTGCCGTCCGTGGGTATCTCACACCTAGTTAAAAACTGTGTCCCACGTTTTGTAATGTCCAGGTACCATTATAATTCACGGTTCCTTCGGCTTAATTATTCTCTTCGAATAAAAATGTCATTCCTGCTCGTCACGTTGCGTATTTCTTCGCTGCTCTCTGTACTATACAGTAGCAGTTCCTTATATCTACAAATAACAACGGGCTGTTTTGTTTGCAAAGACACATCATGCGCAAGCTACTTTCGCCTTTAAATTGGTGAACAAAGAAAACGTCATAAGCAGCAGTAAGAGCAAGCAGGATTCCGAGCAGGAATATCTGTAATGGACAACATCTTGACAATGAAACTAATATGTGAGAAACGCACAGGGGTTGGACTGGAGACGCATGTTGCGTGTTCTCGCCAGCAAAGTATGGGAAAAGTTGGAAGAGATGGAGTTGGATCAAAGACGGTTACGAAATTAAATGAAAATAGCGCAGAGTAAGGAGTGGGAATACTTGGATGGAATGATTAGAGGTGAATATGGGTCTGCGGCTCGGACGTGCGCTGTCACAGACCCTCTTTAAGCTATATATAGGAGCATTGCTGCAGACTTGGTACACGAAATGCCAGCTCATGGGAGTGACAATAGAGGAAAGCAAGAAATTATCCTGTGTTTTTCGAATGACTAGTGTGTGCTAGCAGAATATGATGATCTGAACTAAAGGATGAGAAAACTTAAAAATGAATAAAATACAGTAAGGCTGGCCTGAAGATGAACATGAAGTGAGAGTACTTCGCTGTTTTTGGAAAGGAAAAAGTAATTTGGAGGCGAATGGAGAAGTAATTGTAGGTGTGGAAAATGCAGAATATGTTGTGGTATTATTTAATAAACAGGACACAAGGAACGATGGAATGATTAGCAGGATTAATAAAAGGTGAGATGCAACAAAGACAATGAAATCTGCTCAGTGGAACAAAAAGGATGAGAAGAACGACGAAGTAGTGAATGTGTATGGCTATAGTCCGGAGTGTAGGTTGGTGCGAAGCAGAAGCCTGGGACGTTAGTGGGAAAAAAGCCGTACTTGCCACTGAGACGAAGCTCAAGTTGTACCTGGATCAGGAATGACATAATCAGACAAGGGATGGAAGGCTCTGTAAATCCATCTTTATACAGAAGCTTGCGGAATATCAGTTTTTACGTACAAAATGTGTCGACTAAAAACACATTCAGTCGTCTACATTTCTATCAGTTATTTTATTTGAGCCATTATTTCCTGCGGTACATTACGCCATATTCTGCTCCCCTAACCGATGTGGAGGAAGAATCCACCTCTGGTCCAGTCAAAATAGGGGCCAACATTCAGTGACTGGTATCCATAGTTTTTTGACACAGCGATCGCTTCGATCATTTATGGATACCAGTCTCTAAATGCTGATCATATTTTGGCTGGGATTCTTCTTACGCCTCGGTCGGGATTCCTAAAGATTGCGTAGTGTAGTGTAGAAACTGGATACTCAGATAAAGTAACAACTGGAAATTTAGACAGCTGTAGGCGTTTTCATTCGACACATTTTATAAGGATGAAAATGGATAGGGATATCCACGACGGCATCCAACAGCTGATGTAGTTTGGGCCTATAAATAGGATGAATGAAGAAAGGATATCAAATACGATATTACGATGGGTACCATCCCAAGGGAAGAAAAGGGATCGCCCACGACGCACCTAGAAATATGGTGCGAAGGAAGCAATGGAAGCAGGAAATACGAACACTGACGAAAGTAAAGATAGGAGACGGCGACTGGGGGCGGAGAAGCTGCGCCAACCGTAGATCATCCGGAAGAAAAACAATTGTGTACACACCAGTATATTACACCGTGCGACTGGGTTAAAGACTTCCTTGCAGACAGAACTCAATACGTCGCTCTTCACGGAACAAAATAGACAGATCTAAAGATAATTTCCGGTGCAACCCAAGGAAGTGTGATAGCGCCGTTACTGTTTACAATAAGGAGATGGTGCGGTTCTCTCTAACAAAGAAGCAACGCCAGAAGATAGTAACGATTTGCAGAATAACCTCCAGAGAATTGAAGAATGGTGCAGGCTCTGGTAGTTGACCCTGAAGGTAAAAAATGTAACATATCGCGCGCACACACAGGAAAAGAAATCCACTACTGTATAGCTACATTATGATGACAAACCGCTGGGAACAGTATCTGCTGTAAAATATCCAGGAGCAAATACTCGGAGAGACCTCAAGTGGAATGACCATATAAATCAAGTCGTGGGAAAAACAGATGCCAGACTCAGATTCATAGGAAGAATCTTAAGGAAATGTAACTCACCTACGAAGGAAGTAGCTTATAAGGCGCTTGTTCGGCTTATTCTTGAGTATTGTTCATTTACTTGGGATCCCTTACAGATAAGACTGATACAAGAGACAGAGAAGATCCAGTGAAGAGCGCCACGTTTCGTCACGGGATCGTTTGGTCGGCACGAGAGCGTTACGGAGATGCTCAACAAACTCCATTGATAAACATTACAAGAGAGGCGTTGTGCATCACAGAGATTTACTGTCGAAATTTGGAGAGAGGACTTTCCGGGATGAGTTTGACAACATTACGAGGGTACGTCAAATGAAAACTTTAAATTTGTAATAACAAATCGAAATTTCGCGTCGTTATACTGTAAGTTGGTAAGCATGCTACAAACAGCGTGCAGAATGGCCTGTAGGTGGCAGCATAGTGCAGATGCACACATACCGTCGCAGTATCAGTATAAATATGGCCGCCCCATTTGCGACTTGCACGAGGAAAGAACAGCGTTCTGCTATTCGGTTTTTCCGTAGTGAAGGTGTGAAACCTATTGAAATTCGTCGACAAATGAAGGTTCAGTACGGTGATGCATGTTCGTCTCAGCAGCAAGTCTACGAATGGAGCAGGAAGTTCGCAAATGGTGTGACTTCAGTGGAAGATGCTCCTCGTCCAGGTCAGGCACAACGAGTTGTGACTTCACAGAACATTGCAGCAGTTGAAGCCATAGTGAAGGAAAACTGCTGAGAACCATATTCACAGATTAGGCATGGGTCAGCACACCACATTGTGCATGATGTGCTCCAGTTTCACAAAGTGTCTGCAAGATGGTTGCCACGGCAGCTGACTCCTGAAATGAGAGCAACGACGCGTTGATGCTTGTGAAGAATTCTTCGGCGCTTTGAACGATAAGGTGGTGGCTTCCTTGCAAGAATCGTTACTGGGGACGAAACCTGGGTTCACTTCCACCAACTGGAAACAAAGAGAGGGAGCAAGGAATGGCGCCATTCCTCATCACCAAAACCAAAGAAGTTTCGAACAGAACCATCAGCAGGGAAGGTGTTCTGTACATAGTTCCGCGTAGTCAGCGCGTACACAACTTTCCCACTAGAGCGCGCCCCGCTAAGCACAACAGCGCAGGCGCAGCGCTCGTCCGTCTCCGCTCTACGAGATGGCGCTGCTATAAAGACGGACCAAATTCTGCTTCCGCCGATCCGCGTATTAATGTGTAACGCAGCCAATGAGATTGCTGCTAGCGTAGAACCTTTTCTTCTCGCGGATCACACTCGCGCAGTGATACATGAACGCGCGAGGTATTATAATGAGTGTACAGACCTCCGATTAGGCAGTCTGCATTTGTCTGCACCAGTCTCCACCAGTCTGTACGAGTTCTAAATTTGTCTGTACCAGTCTATAGTCAAGATTCAGTCTGCGCCTAATAAGATTACCATATCTCTGTACATAGCCATGAAATAAAAGTATAGACACTTTTGTCAAGATCAGATATATATGTGAGAATAAGATTAACGTACCAATACCAAAGGAACTTCAGATTGTCAATTGTAAATAGCATCCACAACCAAGATAAGTAATTTTTATGCTTATTATGTTAATAAATGTGTGTGAAAATAATCAAGTTCTGTTTAAAGTTGGTCACCGTCAATCTGCTACTCTAAGCGTGCAAGTGGCATTTCTATCGTCTGACCTAACGGCAGAAGATAAACACGCCACGATAAGACCACGAGACATATTGCTGACACTCGCCTACTTACAGTACGCTCACCACAGAAGGTTATGCTGACTCTCTTTTAGGACGAAAAATGCGTCATTTTGGAGTATTACATGCGTAGAGGGACCACTGTCACCAGTGCATCACACACAGATCTCCTAAAAAAATCATCTGCGGCCTGCAATCAAATAAAAGCGACGTAGATTGCTGTCAGCAGGTGTCCTTTTGCAATATGACAATGCAAGGCCCCACACTGCCCGTACAACAGTTGCAACAATCACAGACCTGTATTTTGAGTGTCTTCCTCATCCACCATACTCATCAGACCCTTGCCCCAAGTGATTTCCATGTTTTGACCACTCAAAGACGCAATGGGAGGAAAGAAGTCCCGTTCTGATGAAGAGGTACGCCACGCGGTGCATGAGTTATTGCGCGGACTACCAACAGATTTTTTTTTTTTTTTTCTAAAGGAATTTATGCACTTAGTAAGCGCTGGAGGACTTGCATTGAGCTTTGGGGAGATTATGTTGAAAAGTGATATAGCTTTGTACCACTTCTGCACAATAAATAATATTTAAAAAAAATACTTAAGGTTTTCATTTGACTCACCCTCGTACTTAACCCTACAAATGTCTCGCGTAATGGGCAAGAGGAGAAAATTAGAGTAATTAGAGCCAATGCAGGGGTTTACAGACAGTCGTTCTTCCCACGCGCTATTCGGGAGTGGAATAGGGTTGGCGGGCCCACGCCATTAGGTGGATTGCAGAGTATGATGTAGATAAAGTCTACTATGCTGCGGACCAGGAAGTGGCAGCGAGTATGTCCTTGGACGACGTCGAGCTGGCTCGTTTGCCCGTTTAGCGACGCGGCGAGTCGTGATGATGATGGAGGAGGGTAGCGGCGGATGAGAGGCGCCGTGGGAAGGCGGCGCTGTAATTACAGGCGCCGGCGGTGCGCCCATCAGCCGGGCGACGCCTCCGAGGTGGCGCGGTTAGCACGGAAGCTCGGCTCGGCTCAGTTCGCGTGCGGGGCTGTGCAGAGTACCCGGCGCTGGCGCTGCGCCTCGCCGCTGCCACTTGCTAAGCTCGTGCGACTGCGACGGCTACGTCTTTCCCAGGGGGCCGTCGCACTCTGCTTCACGGAGATTCACACGATTTGTGCTCATCATCGTCAGGAGCAGCTTCCGGCAGCCGACGCGGTCTGCCTGGCACTCGACGCTTTGTACCGAAGCCCTCTGTAGGGAAAGTACGGCCGTCGTTTTCCCCAGCGCTGGCCGCCGCCTGCAGTTCTTGATCGGCTGAAATGGTCAAACTCACCTTACCCCGTCAGTCCAAACAGTTTGAGATAGATAAAAAATGTAGACGGTTTTGATCAGGTATTCAACATGACCACCCTCCTCATCTCCCACAACGCACAGAGCGTGCATACAAAGATGTGAAACGGAGCGACGTGCGGCAGTGGTTAGCACACTGGACTCCCATTCGGGAGGACCACGGTTCAAACCCGCGTCCGGCCATCCTGATCTAGGTTTCCCGTGATTACCCTAAATCGCTTTAGACAAATTCCGGTATGGCTACTTTGTAAGGGCACGGCCGATTTCCTTCCTTAATCCTATGGGACCTATGACCTCGCTGTTTGGCCCCTTCATTTACATCTACATTTATACTCCGCAAGCCACCCAACGGTGTGTAGCAGAGGGCACTTTACGTGCCACTGTCATTACCTCCCTTTTCTGTTCCAGTCGCGTATGGTTCGTGGGAAGAACGACTGCCGGAAAGCCTCCGTGCGCGCTCGAATCTCTCTAATTTTACATTCGTGATCTCCTCGGGAGGTATAAGTAAGGGGAAGAAATATATTTGATACCTCGTCCAGAAACGCACACTCCAGAAATCTGGACAGCAAGCTACATCGCGATGCAGAGCGCCTCTCCTGCAGAGTCTGCCACTTGAGTTTGCTGAACATCTCCGTAACGCTATCACGCTTACCAAATAACCCTTTGACGAAACGCGCCGTTCTTCTCTGGATTTTCTCTATCTCCTCTGTCAACCCGACCTGGTACGGATCCCACACTGATGAGCAATACTCAAGTATAGGTCGAACGAGTGTTTTGTAAGCCACCTCCTTTGTTGATGGACTACATTTTCGAAGGACTCTCCCAATGAATCTCAACCTGGCACCCGCTTTACTAACAATGAATTATATATGATCATTCCACTTCAAATTGTTCCGTACGCATACTCTCAGATATTTTACAGAAGTAACTGCTACCAGTGTCTGTTCCGCTATCATATTATCATACAATAAAGGATCCTTCTTTCTATGTATTCGCAATACATTACATTTGTCTATGTTAAGGGTCAGTTGCCACTCCCTGCACCAAGTGCCTATGCGCTGCAGATCTTTCTGCATTTCGCTGCAATTTTCTAAAGCTGCAACTTCTCTGTATACTACAGCATCATCCGCGAAAAGCCGCATGGAACTTCCGACACTATCAACTAGGTCATTTATATAAATTGTGAAAAGCAATGGTCCCATAACACTCCCCTGTGGCACGCCAGAGGTTACTTTGTCTGTAGACGTCTCTCCATTGCTGTGTTCTGTTTGCTAAAACCTCTTCAATCCAGCCACACAACTGGTCTGATATTCCGTAGGCTCTCACTTTATCAGGCGACAGTGCAGAACTGTATCGAACGCCTTCCGGAAGTCAAAGAAAATTGCATCTACTTGGGAGCGATACGCGAGCAAAAAACATGTTCTAAAATTCTACAACAGAGCGATGTCAGAGATACAGGTCTATAGTTTTGCGCATCTGCTCGACGACCCTTCTTCAAAACTGCTCTTTTCCAATCATTTGGAACCTTCCTTTCTTCTAGAGGCTTGATGTACACGGCTGTTAGAAGGGGGGCAAGTTCTTTCACGTACTCTGTGTAGAATAGTATCACGTCAGGTCCAGTGGACTTTCCTTTGTTGAGTGATTTCAGTTGCTTTTCTATTCCTTAGACACTTATTTCGATGTCAGCCATTTTTTAGTTTGTGCGAGGATTTAGAGAAGGAACTGCAGTGCGGTCTTCCTCTGTGAAACAGCTTTGAAAAAGGTGTTTAGTATTTCAGCTTTACGCGTGCCATCCGCTGTTTCAATGCCATTATCATCCTAGAGTGTCTTGATGTGCTTCCACCAAACCAACCAACAACATCCCAACCTTGTTTGGGATGTTGTTCAACTCTTGCGCCACACTAGCTTGAATGTCTGTGCAGCAGCATTTTGCAACCTATATTGTCTTCGAATATCATGAATTACCTCGAAAAGAACGGTCTATTGACACGCAGTCAACACTGATTTAGATAACATCGTTATTGTGAAATACATCTAGCTCCTTACACACACAAAGTGTTCAGTGCTATTGACAAGGGATTTCAAATCGATTCCGCATATCTAGATTTCCAAAAGGCTTTTGACACTGTACCACACAAGCGGCTTGTAGTGAAATTGGGTGCTTATGGAATATCGTCTCAGTTATGTGACTGGATTTGTGACTTCCTATCAGAGAGGTCACAATTCGTAGTAATCGACGGGAAGTCATCTGGTAAAACGAAGTGATTTTTGGCGTTACCCAAGATAGTGTTACAGGCCCTATGCTGTTCCTTATCTATATAAACGATTTAGGAGACAATCCGAGCAGCCGTCGTAGGTTTTTTGCGGGTAATGCTATCGTTTATCGTCTAGTAAACTATCAGTAGATAAAAATAAATAGCAAAACTATTTAGAAAATATATCTGAATGGTGCGAAAATTGGCAGTTGATCCTAAATAGTGAAAAGCATGAGGTCTTCTACATAAGTGCCTAAACGAATCCCTTAATCTTGTTACACGATAAATCAATGAAATCTAAAGACCGTAAATTCAACTAAATATCTAGGAATTACAGTTACGAAGAATTTAAATAGGAAATAACACACAGTAAACGTTCTGGAGAGGCAAACAAGACAGCGTTTTATTGGCGGAACACTTTGAAAATGTAGCAGATCTACTAAAGAAATTGCCTACCTACGCTTGTCCGTCCTCATTTGCATTACTGCTGCGCGGTGTGGGAACCATATCGGACAGGATTAAGAGTACATCAATTATTCACGCTACAATAGTACATCTGTAACGATACTTTCGTTTTCCTATTATCCATAATGCACTTGCTTTGCACACTATTTTGCTTCACTAAAAATTGTCAAATATACAAAGCTGTTACTACATGCTGCAGCATATAATGTACTTCAAGCCTATCTTGATAATAAATGAAAGAATATGGAAGGTGCAGAGAAAAGAAAAAGCAGGAACTACACTATCTTGCTTCTTACTTAAAACTTGGTTTCGGAAAAGCATGATCGCTGTATTGGTTCATGGTTTCTCTCTCTGTTGTTTCTGGGAAACCACTAGAGAATTCCGATTTCCGTCCTCCAATTATGAATTTTCGTTATAAAAAAAGAAATAGTTATGCGATTTATTACTTTTATCTGCTTCTGAGGATTCGAGATGATCAGTTGAAAGCTACAAATATTTACGGGAAGACTAAGTATTTGAGTTTGCTGTTGCGGTAGGAACTGCGAAATCTATCGTTCTAGCTGTTCATGTGTTAACAACCAGGAAACCTTCTGCTTCAGAGTTGAATTCCGTTTCATGTCTGAATCTTAGTTACTACCTACAATTGCCCCAAGCGTAATATAAACAGACGCAGCTTAGGTAAGTGGGTGAAGTAGAAAGAGAATCAAAATGAAGTAGATATGAGCCTGTACATTAAGCGATCGTTTTTGTCTGTTTCGTACAGTTGGGCTGGCAGTTACGAGGTCTACATGTAACCAAGGAAGTACTTGGTTAAAGTGACAGATGAGTGAGATGTGTGGCTCATTGGCTCTGAGCGTAAGTTTTTGACCAAGCCAAAGTAAAATTTTTTTTTACGATTAAAATTTTCGTAAACATGTTGACTAACTTCTGCCCACGTGTTCCATGAATTGTTGATATGGCTCTAATTGCTGTACAGAACTAGATATAGCGTGTCCTCTTCAGATTAAGGAAGTCTGTTTCCAGAAAACCACTTAATAATTCTTTGAAAAATATCGTGAACAATTTCTTCTTTTGATTTCTCTTTAATGTATTTATTACAACGCTCTTACAGTCCCCTAAATGTAAGAGTTCATGGTGAACGTTGAGTGGAAGCACCTTATAAATAAGGAGAAGACCTTGACAGGTGGCACGCAACGACCAAACGTTGACATCAGGAGACAAGGCTTGGGTCCAAGCGACAACCTTGCCGCTGCTGGTGAGTTTTCAGCGAAGCTATGAATACAGGGGTACAGAATGTGCTTGTAATGTCAGTAACTCGTACTCTGGAAACAAACAAACAAACCAGTAACAGAGCTTGCGTGTCCGGAATTGCGTAATCAGGTTGTACCGCATCGCCTCAAGGCCGCCAGTGCTGCTGTACGGGTTGAATACCGTAGTGGTTGTGAGAAGGTTGAATGTCTGTCCTTGGTAGCGCGAGTGCTGAGAGCGAATGTATAGCCTACCGCGCTGACGCCTCAACCACGTGATTCTACAGACTTCTAAATCTGTGCCTGTTTTTCAAGAGAAAGTAACAGAAGTAACTGGAACAAACAACGCGCACAGAAGTTGACTTACAAGGGGAGGCCGCCAATTGTGAAATTCAGATTCGATTCATACTGCGCATAATAAAAGCTCATGGCCAGAGGTGTAATGTGGCAAAGCACCAAGATGCACTTCTCAGCCGTTGTCGAGAAAATCGACAGTTAAAAGAAACTGTTGTGGTGAAATACTCTCTACGATTATTAATTTTCCACAGCGTCGTGGCGTAGCGGTAAGCGCTCGGGTTTGTAATCCGAAGGTCGCCGGATCGAATCTCGCACCATGCAACTTTTTTTAGAATTTGTTTTTTGTAATTCATATGTGTGTATAATTCCCGGCAATCAGTTGCAACAATTATGCATATAATAAGTTGTTGAAAGTCGTTTGTCGTGGAAAAACTGGCGACTTCGAACATCATTATGTTTTCCGCAAACAAAGTTGTATTTCACAAATGTTATTGTCTTCATAATGTTAACCACGTATAGTTAACGGAAGACATAGAAACGATATTCCGAAACTAATACGTATGGCGTAAGTCAAATGTTCGAATTAGAGTAGAGACCCCACAAACACTAATTCGCTGTGGCAGGTATGAAATATAAACTCCGTTACTCGCTCGTTAGACTTGGACAGATGTTGAATGGGCCGAAACGAGCCGCCGCATAACAGCGTAGTTGCCTGCTAACTTCGAAAGAAGGTAGATGCGGTCCCTAGCGCAACTTATAACATCGTCGAAAATCAGTGCGGACGGGGACAGCTTTGGTACACCGTTAAAAAAACGGAAAAATGGAGGCGGTACAATTGGAGAGCGATCCGCCTTCACCAACATGCATAAGCAATTCATTAATAGTATATATATATATATATATATATATATATATATATATATATATATATAATAAAACTAATAATAAAAAAAATTGTATGGCGGGAGATTCGATCTGGCGACCTTCGGATTACGAACCCGAGCGCTTATCGTTGCGCCACGACGCTGTAGAAAACTATTAATCGTGGAGATTATTTCACCGCAACGATTTCTTTTAACTGTCGATTTTCTCGACAACGGCTGAGAAGTGCATCTTGGTTCTTTGCCACATTACACCTCTGGCCATGAGCTTTTATTATGCGCAGTATGAATCGAATCTGAATTTCACAATGGGCGGCCTCCCCTTGTTAAACACAAAATCTCGACATAAGTACAGCAGTGGCAATATCATCGCACTAACGCAGTGGTGATGAAGTATAATCTGGAAAATACATCTGTGTCAAGCGAAACGGCACGTTCAGATCCACTCCGGAGCCATATTCAGACACTACAGTCACTTTCAAGTTCTCCATGCTTCCCAAGACAGCTTCACGTGATCCCCATACTGATTATGTTAAATAACACAGTACCCGAGACCATTGTTCCATTTTTTCCTTCGAGCGACGTGGATCACCATCAGTTAACTCGCCTTGAGTTATTAAGTCCATTTTTAGATTGTAGTACTAGCAGAAATTCTTCTGCATTTGTCCTCTGTTGCCTTTCTGATGACGTTTTATATTGTGTTCCCGTTAGTCAAGACGCATCTCCACAATTTAGTACTGCAGTCTGCGTCTCCGTTTCAAAATAGTTACCTTTTGTTTCTAAACGTGACTTTCTCCACCAAACTTCGCTCTGTGTCTTTCCATGAATGTAATTTGCTCCCAAAATCTGTGTGCAAACAACTTAGTGTTGGAGACAGCAAGATATGCCTCCTTCACAGTCCGTCTATTCAACAATAGAGAAATGGTTAACTGAAACTTCCTGGCAGATTAAAACTGTGTGCCCGACCGAGACTCGAACTCGGGACCTTTGCCTTTCGCGGGCAAGTGCTCTACCGTCGGAGCTACCGAAGCACGACTCACGCCCGGTACTCACAGCTTTACGTCTGCCAGTATCTCGTCTCCTACCTTCCAAACTTTACAGAAGCTCTCCTGCGAACCTTGCAGAACTAGCACTCCTGAAAGAAAGGATATAGCGGAGACATGGCTTAGCCACAGCCTGGGGGATGTTTCCAGAATGAGATTTTCACTCTGCAGCGGAGTGTGCGCTGATATGAACTTTCCTGGCAGAGCATTGCCCGCGAAAGGCAAAGGTCCCGAGTTCGAGTCTCGGTCGGGCACACAGTTTTAATCTGCCAGGAAGTTTCATATCAGCGCACACTCCGCTGCAGAGTGAAAATATCATTCTGGAAATGGTTAAATGTTTCGTTAAGAAATAAGCTGCAGGTTTTTCCCACATTTTTAGTCTGAAAGTTGGATACATTGTAGTGAAGGGGCACATCCACTAGATATTCCAACAGGTAGCACACCACCAATTGAAATTAAAATTGTCACGTATCTGCGAGGGATGACTGGAAAGTAAATGACAAGGATCAAAAGAAATTTCTCTTAAGATTTATTTGCAGCAGGAGGCATTCCTATTATGTCTGTCTCACGCAGAAGAGCGCCATGTTAGGGTGATGTTCAGTTGAACTCGTTTAATTCTTGGAAACACCATCTTTTGACTTCCTAACTGGTTAGTTAACATAGTCGTCTACAGTTCATATGTCACCCATTAAATAATTTAATCGAAGTTGGAAGGTTGACGTCTAAATAAGTGAAGGCTTACTACCAGTATCTATGGATCAACGGAAAATGTGTGTAGTAAAGTACTGAATATCGGCCACGAATTTTTCCTTTGAATGTAATCATTTGGTATAAACATACGGAGTACAATGCCGCCTCACTATGTAGAACAGTCACATTTAGTATTCGAAAACTCGGCTCTTCAGTAACCAAAGGTTATGTTTGAACTAACAATGATTCTGGCCCACGCCTCGAAATTTTAACACACTGATTCTGTAAACTGTTAAATTAATTTTTGTGGCTAGTTTAACAGCCACACCGGTCATCCACACAGTGATGCACATGCTAGACAGTAAAATCGGAGAAATAACTCCGTCAAGTTCAACACCAGATATGAATGCTGGTGCCGCAAGCCACGTTGGTCCGCAAGCGAAAGCGTAATCCCTGAGTATGGAGGGGTCTCCACAATATTCGACATCTCCATTACTTCGTGATGATGAAACCTAGCTAATTAGATGGCGCCCTTTGGGCATAAAAATTTCAAGGCAGACTTAATCCATGTGGAGTGTGTCGTCGAAAGCTTGGGATGTTACCAGAGTTCAACGTGATAAGTTAACCGACACTATCCGCGCGCCACGAGTCGAAGCAGTCTGTACACGCGTAACTCACGCCTGCAACACAGCCCCAGCTATCACCCGTGGTCTTCTTATTAATGAGACGACTGACGTTTGTCGCTAGGACCATGTAACCCGTGTTGCGCAAACATAATGCGCGTTCTTCTCTTAACACATCATGGTATAATGATTCTGGCCTTCTCCCCCACGACCTCCACCACCAGCACAAATGGTAAGACGCCGGAAGACGAGGATGCACTATTTCGTTCTGGAAGTAGTAAGCCGATAAATTCCAGAACGGATGCAAGGTCCACCGTAATAAGTATACAAACATTCCAGTTATACTCCAGTCAAAATTAGTCCATAGCGATGTAATCAACAGAGTACTGTAATGGGGCGCTTCAGTATGCGAATTAGTTTACCAGCCATGACACGAAAGTATTTAAAGTGGCCGAGAAAGCAAAGGGGTTGTCTGCTATGGAGGCGACTACTGGATTCTATCAATATATCGCTGCCCGCAGGCGGGATATCCTAGCTCCTGTGCCTTCGTACAGTTTGGTGCTTCCATTTTCTACGCTGACGATTCTATAACGATAGATGATACGGGATTCGCTTTTACGTCTCGATATGGCATCGAACACCATTTACTGCCGGGATCATGTAGTGTGCCCACAGCAGAGCTGCTAGCCATTAACAGGAGGGTCCTCCATTTTGTCACTCTGGCCTCTCTCCACAGTGTTCTAACCTGTACCGACTCAATGAGCAGCGTGGAGGCTCATCACCCTTTTGTCTCTATCCATGACCTATATGCCCTTGGTCCTGCCGCCTGCTCAGTTGTCTCTCTCTGGATCTCAAGTCATGTGGGCATCCCAGGGAATGAAATGGCTGACCGTTTGGCTAGAGAGACTGATACTGGCCCCCATTCCCTATCATGTTTCCATGTACAGATATGCGGATACGCACAAAATCTCTCTCTGCCTGTAAGTGGTCTGACGTCTGGTGCGCTATTGCTCTCAATAATAAACTCCCCACGATCAAGGAGACTGCAGCAGTTTGGCGCTCTTTCTTCCGTTCCTCTCGAAAGGAGTCCACTGTCTTATGCCATCTACGCATAGGTCACCCATTGTTTTCTCTTGCGTAATGAGCCACTCCCACAATGTGGCTATGGAGCCATACTGACAGTTTTCCATATATTGGTGGAATGTCTCCATCTTTCGGTCCTTCGTACTAAGTATAGCCCTCAAGATTCCTTGTCTTCAGTATTAGCTGACGATTCAAGGATGGTTGCACTGATCCCCAGTTTTCTACGTGGAAGTGATTTTTATTTTCATTTATAAGGCTTTACATTCTTCTGGAGCAGTGCCAGGATGGTTGTGGTTGGGGCCTGTCTTCAGGTTTTCTGGGTCTGGGGCCCATGACCACTCCCCTTGCAACGACCGCTCTTTTATCCCTCTGTTTTTCCAGTTTTTAGATTTGGCCTACCCTTTTGTGCCCTCTATTGTGCGTTTTTAGCTTCCTCGCTTTATAGTTTAGCTCCTCTGACTGGATCTGCCCACTTATAGCGGACACCTCTATCTTACACAAATAACTTCTCAACCGCGGCACTGATGAATTCGCCATTTAGTCGCATACCCCCTATCACTCGACCAACGAAACTTCGTAAATTACCAGGAGAAGTGACATGTGGTAGTGTGACAATAGAAGAAACTGCATGGTAAGTTCCGTTACATAGACCTTAAGCTGTATTAGCATCGATACCGCCTGACAAAGTGGAGCACCTATAAGACATCGTTGGATATAAATGAAATGTCATGTGCGTAGACAGGAAACTAGCATCAGTTGTATTAGGGAATTAGTATGCGATGTATAGGCTGCCATTGACACAACACACACGGCTGCGGTTGGAGTGGTCCCATGACTAAACTGTTGACGAATGACGTCGAACTGTGTTCAGCGATGAATGTTGTTCTGCACTATGCTGGATAACCGTTATCGCTGAGCACGGCGGCGACCTGGGTCGGGGATTTTCCAATGTTTTGGAGAGGTGCAACGGTGTTACTCCTGGCGTTCATGGTATGGGAGCTACCGGGTGTTCAAGTCACGTCTGGAAGTGATGGGTCAACAGTGGGCCAAACTTCACGGGCACCCTGCGTTCTCCTTTGTTACCTCTCAGGCAACAGTATTGTGCTGCTATTTTTCAACAGAACAATGTTAGCCCACGCATCTCACGCCTCTCTACGAACTTCATTCGTGATGTACAGGTACTCGAGGCGTCAGCATGGTCGCCAGATGTGTTCCTGATAGTAAACGTGTGGGACCAGCTCGGCCCTAAACTCCATCCCAGTGACAGTATCTAGGATATCGGGGACCAGTTATAACAGTTGTAGATCAGCTTGCCTTGAGAGGAGAGAATTGCTTTGACACCATTTCCCAACCGAATGACTGCACGCATTCGGGCCATAGAGGATGCAATGTGAAGCTAATAAATGGGCTCGTACCCCAAAGCTCTTTGTCTAAATTTGACTTGATTTTGTATGCAATGAAACAACTTCAATCTGTAATGTTTCGTTTAGTTTCCTCCTCCCCTTGTGGGTACATCACCTTTCCAAGCGCATAGAAGCTGAGGGGAATCCCTGTTAAGCCGAAGTTTAAGAAGAATGGCTCACAATGTGTGCAAGTAAGAGCAGAAAGTGAAGAAGCGGAATGCAAACCCATTTCGTTCACCTTGCCAGATCCGTTAACCCCTGGATCTGTCCATGCAGCTGTTCGGTGCCATCCCTTCAGCATGCCCTCCAGCATGTCCTCCAGCTGGTAGGGACGAGAGCAGAGTTCCGCCTGCGTCACGGCCCCACTGGCTGTACGGCATCAGGAGCGCTGAGCCTAGGGAGTGGACGGGGATCCACTGCGCTGCTGCCGCCGTCTCGGTGGCTGTTTACTGCGGCAACACGGGGGCGCGCCGGCCGCCCGCTGAGTGATTGGGGTCAATCGGCCGCTGTGCGTCTTCCCTTCCGGCAGCGTGCTCCTCATTCACCGTCCGTGACCGCCGCTGCCGGCTTTCGACACTCGGTCACACACTGACGCCTCAACTGGCGTAGTTTCGCAACATGTAAACTACGAATACGTACTAGACCTCACGCCACTTTCCAGATTGTTTAAAGAGCTAGAAAATGGCGATGTTGAGAATGAAGTCAACCAGTTAAGATTTTGTCGTAGAGCTGATGTTTACTGTAACATGACGTAGTGGTTAGCATACTGCACTCACATTCAGAAGAAACAGGATTCAAATCTCCATCAGCCATGCAGTTTTAAGTTTCCCAAAGTTACCCTAGATCACTTGATGTGACTGTTGGGTCGTCCGACTCTGCCGATTTCCTTCTAAACCCTCGCCCCCCCCCCCCACACACACACACACACACTTCCTCTGTCTCTCTGTATCTCTCCCTTGTCGAAGGGATCTTAATCTCTGAATTTCTTCCCTTGCCTCGTTGCCTCCTCAAATCTGAGTGAGTCATTTGGTTCTTCATAGTGTTCAGTCCAACGATTAGAATGTGTCCAAACTGCTCCGCAAAACAAAAACAAACAGTATAGAAATGTTGACAGTATCACCTAAGCAATCCTGTTCCTACCTTCTTAATAGAGTACTCTAAAGTAGAAAAGTTACAACACGAAACAATTACCAGAATGGGGCGGCAATCGGTAGATGTTATGTATGTGTACCAACAAACAAATGATTACAATTCCAGGAAATCTGTATTATTTATTCGAGAGAAAGAGTTTCAGAAATTGAGCAAGTCCACCTCTGGCTCTTATGCGAGCAGTTATGCGACTCGGCAGTGATTGATAGTTGTTGGATGTCCTGCGGGATATGAATTGGCGCGTTAAATGGTCAAAATCCAGAGCTGGTTGGATGGTCTTGCCCATAATGTTCCGATAGGGAGAGATCTGGGGACCTTGCTGGCCGAGATAGGTTTTGGCAAGCATGAAGACAATCGATAGAAACTCTCGCAAAGTGCGGGTGGTTACTATCTTTCTGAACTGTAATCCCAGGATGGCTTGCCATGAGGTGCAACAAAACGGGTCGTAGAAAATCGTCGACGTACCGCTTGCTGTAAAGGTGCTGCGGATGACGACCAAAGAAATCCTATGAAATGGCACCCTAGACCACTCATGGTTGTCGGTCTGTGTGCCAGGCGACAGTGAGGTTGACACCCCATGTCGGTCCTGGGCCAACCATACACATTTTCGCTAGTCATCGCCGGCCGCAGTGGTCTCGCGGTTCTAGGCGCTCAGTCCGGAACCGCACGACTGCTACGGTCGCAGGTTCGAATCCTGCCTCGGGCATGGATGTGTGTGATGTCCTTAGGTTAGTTAGGTTTAAGTAGTTCTAAGTTCTAGGGGACTGATGACCACAGATGTTAAGTCCCATAGTGCTCAGAGCCATTTGAACCTTTTTTTTTTCCGCTAGTCATCGGGGCTTGGAATTGAGCCACCGAGCGAGGTGGCGTAGTGGATAGCACACTGGACTCGTATTCGAGAGAACGAAGTTCCAACATGCGTCCAGCCATACTGATTTAGGTTTTCCGTGATTTCCCTAGATCGCTTCAAGCAAATGCCAGGTCGGTTCCTTTCAAAAAGGAATCGTAGTTAGTGCTCCGTCTCTGATGACCTCACTGTCGATGGGGCGTTAAACACTAACCAGCTCCTGCTCCTGCTGCTGCTGCTCCTCCTCCTCCTCCTCCTCCTCCTCGAACTGAGTCCCAATAACCAGCGAAGACGTATCTGGAGATCGCCTCGACAGCGGTTGGATACAACCTGTCATCCAGCATATGGACCGACAACCAGGAGTGGTGGTGTAGAGTACCATTTTTTCTTCAGAGCAGGACCTCTCTGGTCGTCATCCTCAGCACCCTTACAGCATAGCAGTAAGTCGACGACTTTCCACGTCCCGTTTTGTTGCACCTCATCGCAAGCCATCCCGTGCTTATATTTCAGCAAGATAGTGATCGCCCGCACACGGAGTGTGTTTCTACTGTTTGTCTTCGTGCTTACCAAACCCTACCACTGTCAGCAAGGTCGCTAGATCTCTCCTCAACCGGAGCATTATTGGTACGATCCTCCATCCAGCTCTGGATTTTGACCACTTAAAGCGCCAGTTGGGCAGAATTAGGCACAATACCCCACAGGAGGATGTTCAACAACTGTATCAATGCCAAGATGAAAAACTGTTTCCAAAAGGGTCAGAGATAGACGAATAAATCAGTTTTTCTGAAATGGTAATCATTTGTCTGTCCGTACATATACATCGTATGTACTTATGCATAATATGTATCTTTTGCTCGGTGTTGCGCAGCAACTCGACGTGGTATGGGCAACTCGTTGGAAGTCTCCTGCAGAAATGCTGAGCCATTATATGTAAATTAAAGATGGCGAGATGAAGAAAGAAAAGGGAAGGGGTGGACTACTTCATTACGCAGAATCGGCGGCGACAAATGAAAATGTGTACCGGATCGGGAGTCGAACTAGGGATATCCTGCTTGCTAGGCGGGTGCTGTAACCACTGCGCTATCCGGAACACAGTGGTATAGCAACTGCACGGACTATCTCGTCTCGCCTCACGGCCAAGCCCCACTCAAGTCGAGCGCCATGTGCCATTAGCACCTGTCGATTTCCTCCATTTTCCTAAACCGAGATTACCACAAAAGGTCGGACGTTTTTGTGCATTCGCACTGAAGGTGTATTCACTGCCCAGCTAGACCTATCAATTTATCTGAATGCGTGGTGTCTGTTCCCTCGAACATGTCTGAAAGAACGGTCAACACGCATTCAGATAATCAGAGAACACCTCATTGCCAATGACTGTAGTGAATGAGGCGCCACTTGTTGAGGCAGCTGTCAGAGTTGCCCATGAAAACAATCTGCTCATCCTCCAGTACGCTAGTGAATGGTTCCAGGAGAAGCGTCACTTGCAGGCTAGCGGACACCGCACATTCATATAATATTGAGCCATGCTACCTCTGTAGTCTTCCATAATGGCGAAAGTGTTGCCCGTGTGCAGGATTTTGTGCACGAACTGACCTTGCGATTACGGCCCATAAATGTTTGATTGTTGGCCAAAGCACTCGCTCGTACTGTCCAGAATGTTCTTCAATTATGCAAAACACACAATTGAGGCTCACTGACAGGCGCATTGTTATACATGAAAAATTCGCGCTGTTTGCGAACATTAAGTCCATGAATAGCTGTAAAAGGCACCCGAGCAAAAACATTCCCAGTCAATGATCGGTTCAGTTTACGTTCCATGCATACACGGCTTGCACCGTTATGGAGCCACCACCAGATTACACAGTGCCATGGTGAAAACGTGGGTCCGTGCCGTCATGGGATTTCGTCACATAGAACCTTACAATCAGCTCTTACCAGGGATTAGGACTAACCTGGCCAGACCACGGATTTGTAGTCGTCTAGGGTCCAACCGAGATGTTCACGATCCCAAGAGAGCCGCTACAGGCGACGTGACGTCATGAAGGCACTCGAGGGGGTCGTCTGCTGCCAGAGCCCATTAACACCAAATTTTGCCGCACTGTCCTAATGAAAACGCTCATCGTACGTCCCACATTGGTTTCTGCGGTTGTTTCAAGCAGTATTGCTTGTCTGCTAGCACTGACGACTCAAAGCAAGCGACGCTGCTCTCGGTCGTTAAACGAAGGTCGTCGGCCACTGCGTTGTCCGTGGTGAGAGGTAATGCCTGAAATTCGGTATTCTCGGCACGCGCCTGACGCTGTAGATCTCGAAATACTGAATTCCATGCGCCTAACTCCAACGACCATTCCGCATTCAGAGTATGTTGATTCCCGCCGTGTGGCCACAATCAAGTCGGAAACCTTGTTCCGTGTGTAGCCTGAGTACAAATGATAGGAGCCATTGCACTGCCTTTCTGTATCTTGTATACTCGGTAATACCGCCATCTGTCTATGTGCATATCGTCATCCCATGACTTCTGTCATCTCAGTGTAGTAATCCTGATTGAAATGGTTGGTCGGGAGTCCCAACGGCGTTGGGTGAAACTTAAGGATTAGCGGCTCTAAGGTATAGGATGGGACGGAAAATCGTTCACTCCCTCTTTCATGGAATCATTTCTATAATCACATAAGGTGATACACAGAAACGAAGGAAAATAAATAGAAATAAGAATGAACTGGTGGCTCTTACCAAATAGGAGTCCTGTCTAAACCAACGCGCAGCGTAGAGGCGGAGGCAGTGCCTTTGATTGCTGTCGGTCACTTCCGCTGTTTTGATTAATTGGAAGAAATGGTAAAAGAGAAACAATACTATCGTCTATGATCTACTTTATCACATAACTAATGAGGTGGTACTGAATAGGATTGGGGAGAAGAGGAGTTTGTGGCACAACTTGACCAGAAGAAGGGATCGGTTGGTAGGACATGTTCTGAGGCATCAAGGGATCACCAATTTAGTATTGGAGGGCAGCGTGGAGGGTAAAAATCGTAGGGGGAGACCAAGAGATGAATACACTAAGCAGATTCAGAAGGATGTAGGTTGCAGTAGGTACTGGGAGATGAAGAAGCTTGCACAGGATAGAGTAGCATGGAGAGCTGCATCAAACCAGTCTCAGGACTGAAGACCACAACAACAACAAGATCTACTTTGTGACTAAAATTAACCTATCGATGAGTGGAGTGGACAGTTAATCACTGCGAAATGTGCAAGAAGAAAGCAAAGTCTAGTTATGTTCTTACTCTGAATTTATCTGCTGCTTAGAATATGGCTTGTTCAGTTCGCGAAGGAGTCCTCTCTCTTGTACATTTTATCAGCACGCGAAAGGAAGTACTTGCTATTACTTGTTGTTCCTCTGCTACTGGTGTTACGATGCTTTCTTGTCGGTGCTGGTAGGTGCTGTTCTCGCTTGCTCTCACGTTACGCAGGTAAGCGACGCCTCGCAGGTCACCTTGCAGGCTGGTAGCCACTTAGCGGTTCGTACTCAAGCTACACGTGAGCTCCTGTTTGTGAGAGACTTAGAGTAGCGCGAAGCCACTCAGCAAGTAAACATTCAGCTCAGATTTTGAGACGACTCTCCGCATTACCCTTCAACGTATCTTCCACAGATTACTTTGTGCTTTATCTTCGACAACACGAGGGCAATGTTTAACTTAGAGAGCTTCTTGCTTAATAGTGTCTCTAAGGGAAAATCGGGTGGGCGGGGAATAGAGAGATTGTATCTGCACTTCGTCCCTGTCAGTGGGGAAAATTGATTCCCAATCTGTCTTGACCGTGTAAGGCCTTGCCTACCTTCCGGGAGAAGAGGGTATTAAGTTCATTAACTAAGAAAGTGAGGAGGTGAACGAGGCTTGCAACGCACAAGGAAAAAGGTTACGATAAAAATATTTATGTATTAAAAGGAAATATTTTTAAATTTTTACTTTTGCTAGGCGGGTACTTTGACATTTGAGAGCAAGGTTTCCTTATGGAAAACTCAGCTACAAACGTCTATGCGATGGCAATCCCCTCTGTTGATACAAGCCTACAGTTCAGGAAGAGATCCAAACAAGCCCTGTAAGTACTACTGTAAACATTGTCTTATTTTTCTTTTTAGTGGCATCTACACTCCGCAAGCCCCATATGGTTTGTGGCAGAGGATATTTAGTGTAGCACTACCACCAGACTTCCAGTCGCGAATGGTACGCGGAACAAATGATTGTAACCCCTCTGTCAGCTCGAATATCTAATCTTCCCTTCAGTGTATTTTTTGTGAGAGATACGTAATAATAGCCAATACATTGCTTGTCTTCTAAGAAGATACTCTTTAAATTTTAATAGTTAAGCACGCAGTTACCCACCACGTCTGTTGTCGCGTTTTCCGCAGGAGTTGGCTGAGCATCTGGGTTGTGGTTTTCTGCTAACTAAATGAACCTGTGACAAAATGCGATGCTAGTCTTTAAGTCTCATCTGTTTCTCTATCGGTCTATCATGTACGGTTCCCAGACTGACAAGCAGTATTAAAGATTTTGTCGAATGAGGGTTACCTTTGCAACCTTCTTCGTGGGTGGACAAGACCTGCTGAGGATTCTTGCAATGATCCTCACCTGTGTATCCTGCAGTCAGTTTTAGGTGGTCGTCCCACTTCAAACTACTCCGTGCATAGCTAATGGCAGTGACTGTTTCAAGCTTTCGCCAGTCGTGTAACTCTGCACAGTTCGGTACATTCAGGGTCAAACGCCAATCTCTCCACTAAGTTTCGCACCTCTGCTGATCTTCCAGAATTTTGCTACCATTTTTAGCGTTGTTTTTTCGCCGTATACATCTGCGAGCAAACTCACAGAACTCCAGACATTATTCGTAGGTCTGAAGATGGCTCTCCATTAAGAGTGACACGTTGTGTTCTATGTGGTAGGAAATCGTCAGTCCAATTACAAAGCTGGTGTGATATCTTGTACTGTAGTATTTTGTTCATTAGGCCATCGAATTTTGTTGTAAGATATCTTGAACGGACCAAGAAACCTATGGGAATGCTAGCGTGAACATGGTAATCAGACGACTGCATAACTTGGCTTTTTGCACGTACGTAAAGTGTTATCGGAGGTGAAAGCAGCCCTGTCAACACTCTGGAACTGAATGAATACAAAAAGCTGACACGTAATAAATACGTATTGCCTGATAACTGCCAGCCATTAAATCAAATACTAGAACGGCAAGAGTAAAAAAAGTTGGGTAGTTACATGAATGGCTGGTGCCTGTTCTTTCGAACGAGTCTGAACAGACGCCACGCATTCATATAACTGATTGGCCTCGATGAGCAATGGATCCAACCCATTCAGTGCAGAAGCACAAACAAGTCAGAAATGCTGCAGGAATCTCCAGTAGCGAGCATAGAGAACACGGACAGGGACTGCGATAGGTGGTGCTAGATGGGAATGTGGATCGGCGAGAGGTGTGCAGAGATCCTGCACAGTTGAGATAAACACTATGTCCAGGTGGCGCAGTGGTTAACGAACTGCCTAGTAAGCTGGAGGTCCCGGGTTCTAAACCCGGTCCAGCACACATTTTCACTCGTCGCAGCTGATGCTGCACAAAGTCCTGATGCATAAGCCCTTCCGTTTCCTTTCCTTTCTCCTCTCTTTATACTTCAATTTACGTAAGGTGGGTGGCGTCGTAATGCACATTAATAATATATGACGCACTGCATTTAGCATAATTCTGCTGGTTGTCCAAGACGTGCGCTTAAATTTCGTTTTAGATACGGTCATTTTGTTGTTACTTTCATTAGGCGTTACCTAAAGTAAACACACAAGATATTGTACGGAAAAATGAGCTCGTTGCCAACTTAGATATGTGAAGGAAAGTGTAAGCTTCCACGGCCTTCTTCACTGTCAGTAAAATTCTGCGAGGTGTGGCCACATTGTCAGTACATAAAACTCTCCGACGCTTCGGTCACTGTTCCAAATGGCCTTCCTCAGGGTGCGATCACATTCCTGGAAGTTTTTGGTGACCGTGTATGTTGCGTTTACGACAGAGGCTTAGAAGCAGTTCCCGTCCCCACATGCTGTGTACCCTAGCTTTGCCATTTGAATTGAGAACAGTTAAACAGTGAAGAGTAGCTCTAGAGCGAAAGCAGTGTGGTTCCACTACGAAGTATTATCCCCCCCCCCCGCCCCCACCCTCTCCACCGTCGCAGCAGAACTCGTAAAAGCACAGCCCTCTTAGCTGCTCTCCACTCTAGTAATATTTAGAGGCACAAACAATACTTCTTTAGTCAACGGAGCACATTCCCTCTGCTGAAGATTGTAACAACGCCTTTGGCGCTGCATTGATAAGAGGTATAACCTCGATGCAGCTCCATCCAGTTAAGTTCTCTGATGCCAGCTGCACGTGAACACAACAGCACAGCGGAAAGTGGGTCGCTCCACGCCCCAATTGACCCTCTTTGAATTAGCTCGTGACTCAGTGACTGGGCTAGATCTTCGGTATCAGCAACGAGACCGTTCGTTCCCCTAAAACTGAGCTATTCTTATTATGCATTTATCTCAAATGTGCTGAGCATGGCGCAGTAATAGTCCTCAGTTCTGTGATGCGAAACAAACTATAAATAAAAAGGCAACATAATGTTTGAAATTCGGAATTGAAAGAGTACTTACGCTAGAATATTTCCTTTTCCAATTAAACTGCCTGCCTGTTTAGTATCGTCTGTTGTGCGACTGGATGCGTGATTTTCTCTCAGAATGGCCATCGTTCATAGTAATTGACAAAGCTATGTAGTGAAACTCAAGTGGTCGCTGGACTTATACAAGGAAGGGTTACAGGTACTGTGCTGTTTTTAATCTATATAAATGGTTTAGGAGACAATCTGCGCAGCCCTCTACAATTGTTTGCAGACGATGCTGCCGTTCACCATCCAGTAAAGTCGAATGAAGTAGACAAGATATCTTCATGGTGCGAAAAGTGTAAATTGAATCTAAATAAACTGTGAGGTCCTCCACACGAGTACTAAAATTAAGTTAAATTTCGGTTAAACGATGCTACTCTATCCAGTGCAAGCTTCATCTCCTAGTACTTACTGCAACCTACAGCCTTCTGAATCTGCTTAGTGTGTTCATCTCTTGGTCTCCCTCTACGTTGTTAACCCTCCACGCTGCCCTCCAATACTAAATTTGTGATGCCTTGATGCCTCAGAACATATCCTAGCAATCAGTCCCTTCTTCTTGTAAAGTTGTGCCACAAACTCCTCCCCAATTCTATTCAATACCTCCTCATTAGTTGTGTGATCTACCCATCTAATCTTCAGCATTCTTCTGTAGCACCACATTTCGAAAGCTTCTCTTCTTCTCCAAACTATTTATCGTCCATGTTTCACTTCCACACATGGCTACACTCCATACAAATACTTGCAGAAACGACTTCCTGACACTTAAATCTATACTTGGTGTTAACAAATTTCTCTTCTTCAGAAAGGCTTTCCTTGCCATTGCCAGTCTAAATTTTACATCCTCTCTACTTCGACGATCATCAGTAACTTTGCTCCCCAAATAGCAAAACTCCTTCACTACTTTAAATGTCTCATTTCCTAATCTAATTCCCTCAGTATCACCCGACTTAATTCGACTAAATTCCATTATCCTAGTTTTACTTTTGTTGATGTTCATCTTATATCCTCCTTTCAAGACACTGTCCATTCCTTTCAACTACTCTTCCAAGTCCTTTGCTGTCTCTGAGAGCATTACAGTGTCATCGGCGAACCTCAAAGTTCTTGTTTCTTCTCGACGGATTTTAATACCTACTCCGAATTTTTCTTTTGTTCCCTTTACTACTTGCTCAATATACAGATTGAGTAACACCGAGGAGAGGCTACAACCCTGTCTCACTCCCTTCCCAATCACTGCTTCCCTTTCATGCCCCTCGACTCTTATAACTGCCATCTGGTTTCTGTACAAATTGTAAATAGCCTGCCGCTCCCTGTATTTTACCCCTGCCACCTTTAGAATTTGAAAGAGAGTATTCCAGTCAACATTGTCAAAAGCTTTCTCTAATTCTACAAATGCTATAAACGTAGGTTTGCCTTTCCTTAATCTTCCTTCTAAGATAAGTCGTAAGGTCAGTATTGCCTCAAGTGTTCCAATATTTCTACGGAATCCAAACATCTTCCCCGAGGTCGGCTTCTACTAGTTTTTCCATTCGTCTGTAAAGAATTCGCATTAGTATTTTGCAGCTGTGACTTATTAAACTGATAGTTCGGTAATTTTCACATCTGTTAACACCTGCTTTCTTTGGGATTGGAATTATTATATTCTTCTTGAAGTCTGAGGGTATTTCGCCTGTCTGATACATCTTGCTCACCAGATGGTAGAGTTTTGTCAGGACTTGTGGATTAAAATTACAAACAACCTAAATTCGAACAATCACTACTAAAACTGTTTGCGTTTTATCGGTAGAACTCTTGCAAGATGCTACAGGTCTATCGGAGAGGCTACCTAAAAGTGCCTGCATGGCTCTCGTCCGTCCTCTTCTGGAGTCTTCGTGCGGGTATGACAGGCCGCCGGGTCATCTTCTGCCTGTGACGTCATTGGGTGCTATATGGAGGGGCGAGGAGTCAGCACAACGCTATCGTGACCGTTGTCAGTTTCCCAGGCCTTGGAGCCGCTGCTACTCATCAAGCAGTTCAATTGGTATCACGAGGCAGAGTGCTCCCACCAAGGAAAAACCCCCTTGGCAGTATCGCAAACTGAATCTGGGTTCTCCTCAGGGCCGTCAGCGTGGCCAGTTAACTACGCAGGCGGACAGATGAAAATTCGGCTGTCCAGATTTAGTTGTTCCATTGTTTCAGTAAAACGCTTAAAGCAAATGCCGTAATGGTCAGGAACAATTTGAAAGTATATACTGGTGGCTGCTTAAAGTATAAACGTGACAGCTGTACTACTGCCACGTCTTTCAACATGCCAATTTCAGCAAGATTGTGGCCTGTTCATTACGTGTAACGCATTCCGATCTTTGTTTCTCATTATTACAAAAAAGGAGGGACGGTCACAATATTTTTGTCACCTCGAAAAAATCAAGCTAAGTGGATGAGACAAAGTTACGGTGTTACTCCTCTAGATACAGGGTGTCGCAGAAGAAATAGTACTGAGGGATATTATAGGAACGATCATTTGAAGAAAAAAACTTCATGTGGGCATGCTCCATCCCGAATGGTTTCAGAGACAACGCGTTCAATGTACATCATTTATTTTGTATATTATTCAATACATTGTCAGGTTTACACATGTACAACAGTTAGTAAACAATAAAACATACGTTAAAGTATCTATTGAAAAATACGTATTTTTAACACATTCACCTTTAAGCATTTCGTACTCGTCACATTACAGATATTGTACAGTCAACAATCAATGTTCAAATACCCCATCGTCAACTTTAATGCATATGTGCACTCCTGGGAGCACATCTTCTGTAGCGTGTCTGAGTGCCTCTGCACGCTCTCTAATGAGGCCAGCAGCGTCAATGACGCGTACTTAACTTTCGTTTGTACACCTTACACTTCGTCCAGATCTATGAACAATAATCTAATGTGTAAGCTCTGGCGATCATCGTGACCTGTTAATAGCACTACCACCACCAGTACAGCGATCTCGGTAAATGCGGTTCACATGTTCCCTCCAGTGTCCGGTAAATGCGGAGGAACTTAGTCATGCTGTAAGCACGAGTACGTTGCAATCCAAGGAACGTCCACAACCAACGAATTTTCCGAAAAAATGCAAGTAATTCTGTCCCATCATTCGGTCTTTCAAAACGACAGTACCTGTCAATGTTACTGATCATGTACCTTAAAGGTGATCTATGTCGAAAAGCTTTCGGAACAGCGCATACGTCCGTATGAAGTTTCCTGCTTCTAATGGACGTTCCTGTCCTGTCCCTGAATGTTGGGCGTTCTTCATGGGACACCCTGTGTAGGCACTACTCAGTGGGACCCATTTTTTTTTTCCAAAGATGTGGAAGACTTCGTGTAGACCTCGGTTGTAGGATCCTACATAATGGCTGGTCAGGAAAAATTCCACCTCGAAAAACACATCGTCATGGTTCTACAAATGTCTGACGCGCAATAGTCTATTCACCTGAGGAAAGAGCATGATGTCACTGGGTGCCTTGTCAGGAAAAAAAAAGGGGGCAGTCATAATTGACTGTCCAAAGAAGCAGCATTTGTGATTTGGGTACTGTGAAGAATAAACCCCGGCCTCGTCATGGAGCAAAAACAAGGACGCTTCGACAGCCTCCTTCCGCAATCTCGTCAGGCTTCAGTAGTACGCTCCTTCGACAGTATATTCCGTAAGAACATTATATACTAGCCTCTCCTCACGAAAGTGCCAAAACACTCAGCACCTTTTGCTTTGCTCCATTTTCTCGGGATCCCAGTGAAGCATGCAGCACTCATTACGCTCTTCTGAATTGTTCGCCTCTAATATTGCCAGACGATTCATGGACGTCTGAAATGGTTTCCCCGTTTCCTCCGTGAAAGTGGTTTTTAATCCCACATAAAAGGTTTTAAGCTACGTTCAAGACGGGGCGGGGTGATTGGGGTTGGAGCGTCTCTCGCTGCTTGCTAGGTGTGGGGGAATCCCGGCCCGACCCCTTTGACCTTCTCACCCTTCCATCCTCTTCTACACTGTTTTAATTGCTTTTAGATGGGCTTGCCTCCCTTTCTAATTTGCCTCCTCCGCCGCATCCTTTCTCCATTGTAGGGGTAGCACTCTGTATGTGGGTGCTCTTAAACGCGTTGACTACACTGGAGCAGTGGTTGGAGGGTTGTGGGTGGGGCGACTCGTGTCGCATGCAGAGGTCCGGGGATGCCCACATGCTGTCTTACCTATTACTCTAACCAATGTCCATTGAGTAACAATTATTTCCGAAGACTTCCTCCAAACAATTTCGAAAGACTTTCTGCAAATGTTACGTCACTTTGACGTCATACGCAATATCAAAGATTTTATAAAATTACGTCGTTTCTGGTAAGATTTATAATAACTATTATTATAATTTCACGTCACATAATGGTTTAGCGGTGGTTAAGCTTTTATGACGATGTTACAGCACAGTCTAAAATTCTGCATTGTCGTCATGGTGCAGTGACTACGAACCTGGAACTGCGAAGTGGAAGATAGCTAGCTGATTTACGTCTTGTCATTTCAAATTTTTTTCTCCTTTCTAAAAGATCCTGTGCCTCCTTTATTAATTTAATACGAGAAGGTTCTGTAATATTTGTTGCTATGTACGTATAAGAGTACTCTCTCAACAGCGAGGTTTCATCATCAGCAATTTACAAATTAAGCATGAAAACTGGAATAAATATTCGAAACAAGGATTTCTTGTAAAATAACCTACCACTCAGAATAAAAAGCATAGAAAATACTGACACATTTGCGAAGAAATAAAAAGGTATTTTAATCTCATCAGTCTATAAACTAAAAAATTGATGAGCTAGTTCTTGTCTTTAGTCTTTGCCATACAAGAAATTCTCCAATTAAGGTGCATATTTAACCACCAAAAAGACATTTTTCGTCACTTCATTACAGCAAATTGTACCAATACTGCGTGTTTTTAAGAGATCTTCAGTGTGCTGCTCTTTCGAAACAGCTTTTACTCATAAAACAAACGTGAGCTGCCGCTTTTTTGTGTGCCAGACTGCCTGTCCACTAACTCCTGAAACCAGTTTCCAGAATTTCTAAAAAATAAACTTACGTTCTTGAGACACCTTAATAAATGATATGAAACATACATGTTGAATGGGTTCAGTGCTGGCTGACTTCAACTTGTTTCTTATTTGCAAAACAGCAAGTCGACCAAGATTCGTGGTTGATGAAGACGTATTAGAAATAAGTTAGTACAACTTTTTCAATAAGTTTCGGAATTACTGCAAACACTTTGATCTCTACTTTATCCACAGCCCAGTCCACATGAATGCAGAACTTTACACATTTGTAAATAACCAACTAAGAGGGTAACGTATCCTGTGATTAAAAAATGCGCAGCCTCCAGTTCGCTCCAATTCAGATGGATGATACTCTTCAGAACATAATGTTCGTCTCAGGTGTTGTGAACCTTACGATCACGAAAGTCAGGAAGACAGTTCTTCCCGTCTTCGATACAGCGTGAGACATCAAAATGGCGTCACTTTTGCTGCTGGTTACCTATGCTCAGCACATTCTTAGCATTCTCACTTCTGAAACTGCCGGGTATAAGGCAGCGTTTGCTCTTCCAGCGCCTTTGTCCTTCATCGGGATGGCAGTGCCTGATGTATGGTAAGATTTCTCTCGGAATCTGAGAGCCTTGGGGGAGGGCCTTCGTCCACTCTGAAATACGTACTAGCCCCTCCCATACACTTACCCGTAAACTACTGCTGAACTCTAGCGTCAGTATTGCCTTTAATGGTTTGCCTTTACCTCTTTTACGCACTGTTCCCATGAGAACACGTTCCTGACGGACATCAGTAACTCCGTATGGGCTAATGACTTTGCTGTTCAGTTCTTTAACCCCCAAACGAACCTACCAACCAGCACTCTGGAATGGCGATTAGGTGGCTAAGGAAGCATCTAGACAGGTCTACGACGACGGTTTCGGTTTGGCGGGCTTTCTGAACGAATGTGAGCAGTCGTGGGGACCAGCAGCGACCTGTCGTGCAAGATGATGAAGTCTGCTCCACGACTATTTCCACTTTTCCCACCATAGCCTCGACTGAGATCCGCCGGTCTTTGAGCGGTAGGGCTCCTTTTCTCTTGTGAGTTCTGGTTGTCCATAGGGATAGGGTCGGTCACATCATTCAGACTTACTTGAAATTACTGCAAGCGTTTGCGCCGCCTGACAGTGCCACTTGATGGTGCATTGTTGCCGTGTACTTTAGTCAACTCAGCATGTGTTATTACAGCTTTGTTTCACTCCAGATGCATAAAACGAGTTATGGAACGAAACTGCGCTATATCAATGTGCAGTTAAGTTTTGTTTTGGTTTCTCTAGGGGGCGCGCTACGGTACGTGGCGTAGGAACTGAATCTTTACCAGGACTGTGGTCATGTAGATGCGAAGGGCATTCTATAAGTAATGAAACACATTTTTCCTTCTGAAAGCAGGTTTGTTTTATTCAGGATTCCAATAGGCCATATTATTATCCACTCTTCTGGCTACCAAACCCTATTTTCGTCATAATTTCTGGTCAATTCCACAACCTCAAGCAACGTTACTGGGAGGGCCTACATGCCCGCATGGTACAACTCTAGTGGTCGACGTCGCAGACTTGCTGCATCAGTAAACTCACTCACGTCCACGTGGAATGCATCCTTCATTGGGCCAAACGGATGGATGTCCTGAAGGTGCGAGATCCGGGTTATAGTGTGGATGAGAAAGAACAGACCAAAGAAGTTTTGTGAGCTCCTCTAGGGTACGCAGACATCTGTGACGCCTAGCATTGTCATGGAGAAATTGGTTTGCTTTATTTGTGGCGAGAAAAGCACTGAAGTCGTTCCTTCAATTTACAGAGGGTAGCACAATATACTGCAGAGTCGATCGGTGCAAAATGAGGGAGAACATAAAACAGAATAATCCCCTCAGAGTCCCAGAAGAACGCCGTCATGACTTCATCGACTGAAGGTACAGCTTTTAACTTTGCTTCGGAGGAAAGGAGGTGCGGCGCGACTTCATGGATAACCGTTTTGTTTCCGTTTCGAACTGATGAACCCACGTATCATCGTCTGTGACGCTGTTCGGCATCCTGATCCGCAAGAATTTCTGTACAGATGGTTCTTCGTTGCTCTTTATCGTCTTCTGTTAGGCCACGAGGAGCCCAGCCCCACCTTCCCTGCGGGCTTCTCGCTGGCAATCAGTTGTCCTTCGTCGACTCCGCATTGGCCATAAGTGGCTCTCACACGGTTACCTCTTCCGTCGCGAGGACCCACCTCAGTGTCGCTGTGGCTCCCAGGTGACAGTCATCCACCTCTTGCTGGACTGCCCACTTTGAGCCGCTGTGCGGCGGACTTTTAACTTCCCAAGTACTCTACCTTCGGTGTTGAGCGACAACGCCTCAACACCAGCATTGGTTTTACGTTTTATTCGTGAGGGTGGGTTTTATCATTTTGTAAGTAGGCTGTCTAGATTTTTATGTTGGTAACACCATGTAGCGCTCTGTATGAAAATTACTGACTGTGCTGTGTGCAATCTGTGGCTGGTTGGCATTGTTGGAGTATCCGTTATTGTAGTGTTGGGCAGTTGGATGTGGACAGCGCATAACGTTACACAGTTGGTGAGCCGCCAGCAGTGGTGGATGTGGGGAGAGAGATGGCAGAATTTTGAGAGCGGATGATCTGGACGTGTGTCCTCCAGATAAGGGAAATTTGTAAGACAGGATGTCATGAACCGAGACATATATATATAGTGACTTTTGAACACTTAAGGTAAGTACATTGCTTGTTCTCCATCAAAATCTTTCATTTGCGAACTATGGCTATCAGTAGTTACTGCTTTGAGTAGTTAGAAAGTTAGAATCTTTTATTTAACTGGCAGTATTGGCGCTAGCTGTATTGCAGTAGTTCGAGTAACGAATATTTTTGTGAGGTAAGTGATTCATGAAAGGTATAGGTTATTTTTAGTCAGGGCCATTCTTTTGTAGGGATTATTGAAAGTCAGATTGCGTTGCGCTAAAAATATTGTATGTCAGTTTAGTAGTGATCAGAGTAAGTAAAGAGAGAAATGTTCAGTTCTGCTCAGCTGTTTGAAAATCAAGTACAGTAAGAGGTTTACCAGCACAGTAATGTATAATTTTCCAAAGGGGACATTTCAATTTGATCTGAGTTTTACCGCATGTCCTTTGTCCGTCTGTCCTCCACCCTAGGGCTTTTATGGTGGAGGTTTTAATGTATTGTAGAGTGGCTGGCTTCTCCTTTTTTATTCTCATGGTCGGCCAGCCATGGTAATGTGCTTTCTTGTTTTTAATATCCTCTCACTGTTTTTTGCGTCTCTCTGGTTTTCTTGTCCTGTTTTGTCCATTGTGTTTGTTGTCCTTCTGTCGTTCCTCTGGTTCTTACTTTCTCCTGTTATTGTGTCGTACGCCTTCTTTTTCTTCTTTCCCTTGGGTAATTGTTCAAAAAATGGCTCTGAGCTTTATGGGACTTCACTTCTGGGGTCATCAGTCCCCTAGAACTTAGAACTACTTAAACCTAACCAACCGAAGGACATCACACACATCCATGCCCGAGGCAGGATTCGAACCTGAACCGTAGTGGTCGCGCGGTTCCAGACTGTAGCGCGTAGAACCGCTCTGCCAACCCGGCCGGCGATAATTGTTCTACTGGGAACAAGGGACCGGGGACCGATGACCTCTGTTTGCACTATCACTAGAGACGTCCATTAGCATCAAGGTGTTTGATTGTTACCAGTCGATCACCTCGAATGACAGAATCCACACGTTTCAACATAACAGGAGTCACAACTGTGTGCGGCCGGCCGGCCAGGTTGGCAAAGCGGTTAAAGGCGCTACAGTCTAGAACCGCGCGACCGCTACAGTCGCAGGTTCGAATCCTGTCTCGGGCATGGATCTGTGTGATGTCCTTAGGTTAGTTAGGTTTAAGTAGTTCTAAGTTCTAGGGGACTGATGACCTCAGAAGTTAAGTCCCATAGTGCTCCGAGCCATTTGAACCATTTTTTGTGTGCGGGCGACCGGCACGCGGGAGATAGGTGCAATTTGCAATGATTACAGACGCCTTGGCCAGCGACTCACTGTGATTTTGTTCACTGCCAGGTCTCCGTAGACATTCTGCAAGCGCCTATGAATATCTGCGATGATGTGATTTCCGGCCAAAAGAGACTCAATAACAGCTCTCTGATCGGTACGCACCTCCGTTACAGATGCCGTTTTGAAGGCTACGTACGGCGCCGATAGCTAATCGAGGTGTGATAAATACACCTTTGACTCCCTCTCAGAGGTACATCCACTGTTGGTTGCGCTACAAATTCATTATTGTCTCACCAGACTCCTTCATAACGTCGAGGAGAATTTTCCAAAGACCATATTCTCTCCTCTTTTCTACGGGGTGGCGTACGAAATGTGTTACCAATTGTTTCTTTCACAGTTTACGACGCACATTAGATACCCCGCTGGGATCTCTACAGCAGTACCAGCAGAGCCTGGAAAAACAAACTAATTACGAAATGACGTGTAATTCACGATACTGCCGCTAGGAGACTAGTAAGCAGCAATGGCTGACAATGGAAGACTGACGACACAGCAACGATCGGCAATTCTGATACTTTTTCATGAAACGAAAAGCCTTGTTGTGACTCAGAGGCGTTTTCGACAACAGTTAAACACACGATGGGTACCTTGCAAGAAGACCATCCACAGCAGGCTGTACGACAAATTTGTACAGGAAGGAACAGTATTGGAAGCGAAGCGACCTCTGCCTAAGCCTGTTTGTTCGCCGGAGAATATCGAAGCGGTACGAGTTGCTGTACAGAGAAGTCCCGGGAAATCGTGTAGAAAGGCAGCAGTGCAACTGGGAATATGCGGACGCTCCGTTCAACGCATTCTTAAGTGACCTCCATATGTACCCATGCAAGAAGACCTGTGCTCAGCTCACTGAAGAACACAAGCAGCAGAGACTACTGTTTGCTCATTGGGCGGAGGATAGGAAAGAAACTATCAACAACGTTTGGTTTTCAGACGAGGCGCATTTTCATTTAGACGGTGTGGTTAACAAACAAAATGTACGCTTTTCGGCCACTGAAAACCCACAAGTGCTTCATTAACGACAACATTATGCTCCGAGGATTACAGCGTGGGCAGCAATTTCCAGTCACGGACTTCCTTGACCCTTTTTCTTTGAAGAAGCTGTGAACAGCGAGCGTTATTTGAGCATGCTTCGCAATAGCTTCATTCCACAGCTTCTTGCTACTGTCTTGCCCTTCAACACGCAGTGGTTCATGCAAGATAGAGCAGGGCCACATACTGCAAACACTGTGTTAGAGATTTTACACGAGCATTTCGACATGCGGATCATTTCACTCAAGTTTCCAGGCCGCTTCAATGACGGACAAAATTGGACCCCCCGTAGTCCAGACCTCAATCCATGTGACTTTTTTCTTTGTGGGTACCTAAAGGAAAAAACTTTCCCGAAACGTTCACGTATTTAAATGGAGCTCAGAAGACATATTATTCAAGCTTGCAGTGAAATCACGGAAGACATGTGCCGTAGGGCAATCACTAACTTCAGTGTTCGTTTGAAGGAAGTTAGGAAACGAAATGGACATATTGAGCATGTGCTGAGTTAGAACAAATCTCCATGGACGGCTCTTCGTTGTTGTATATGTTCCGTTCAGATTGTATTGACAATAATGTTTATATTCAAAAATAAAATGGTAACACATTTCGGGCGCCACCCTGTAGTATCAAAGTTTCGTACTACTTCTGAGAATAAGTATATTGGCACGATCAAGCAATGTTCAGATTAGGTCGGCTTGAATAATAATCCAGTTAGGAGCCAGCTAAACAATATGACATCGTACCCTGCCATCCCAGCCCCTTAGTACGAACTCTGTAGTTTGTACCAGCTAACAAGCAAAATTTGTGCACCTTGATGCACTGTGTCCGCACTCGACAAGCGGCACGTTCACCTGCATGCATCGGGGGGGAGGGGGAGAGTTGGGGAGGGAGGGTTCGTTCTTGTAAGGGTACAGTCTCCCAAGAACTGCACAGCGAAAACACCGTCGCCGCTCTGAATTTTGCGTTAATTGCTATGAATTCGTGGAGAGCAGTTGTTTTGAAGGGGGGCGACAGTTTGCGCAAAAACAGTGAAGGGCCCCTGCGCAGTTTCGCCTTCGTCTCGCCTCCGCCTCGCCCGGCCAGTGTGTAGTTCCGGCGCTCGCGAATGCCGCCTTAACGAGCGCCGCTTCATTTCCGCTAATTAGTGAACTTATTTACCTGCAGATTCAGTTTCGCGGAACGGCAGTAGGCGAGAATTTCCGCGTGTGAACGGAAATGACTGCGCGCCCTGCCAACGTGCGCAAGTAAGAAGCGAAAAGGTGTAACTTCCTTACCAAACCTGCAGAGTTTGAGGGCAAAAACCTCTGAAACGGCAGTCCTGCAAAGACTAGGAATGCACTGTGCCGTAAGATATTGTGATCCTCTTTTTTGTAGTTACCTTGTCCATAGCACAAGAAAACTGAAATGAATATTCGGTGCATCTAATCGGCCACAGAGTTCATTCTGTAGATTTAAAAGATTTGTGAGAAGTTATTAGTGCGATCAATGCATAAAAGTGACAGGACGTAACGTTTAAAGTTAGAATGTTCCATTTTTATGGTACGGAAAACTGTACTAAAAGTGCCCCCTAGGATTTCATACTGGGGTCGATTCTGTGTGTGAAGTTTGACAGAAATGGAAACTTCGTGACTCACTAGAAATAGAATGTAGTACGAAAGAGGTGAAATTTAATCTGTGAAATTCTCGAGTTTACGAAGTGAACAAACTGGTAACTGTTTTGCTATTATTTGTCTAAACGGATATGGTTGAAAAATTTTCGCCCATTATTGATGCCTTCCATTGCATGATTTAAGGAGAAATTGTAATGTTCAATGTTGGTAGAAGAACCCTGTGTAGTAAAGTTCACACTATTATTAAATACCTGGACAGACTATAGCTCAGCTATAAAATAAGTATCTTCCCTGTACATTCTGTGTGTGGATGTCGGAGGTCAAGATTGTCACAACTGACATGCCAAGGATTCGAACGCCACAAAAGGTTCCAGCTGTTGCATTCAGATAGTAGTTGTAGATTTTCATGAGAATTAACTTCCATCGCACTCAGATGTATGAGCCGCAGATACCCGATAAATTCACAGGTAAATGACACGCTGCCTACGTTTCAGTCTAAGGCACGGCCCTAACTTTTTTTCTATTGGGTTTGTGCCAAGTAGACTACACAGAATGCTGAACATCAAATTGTTGAACAATATCTGTTAATGAAACGGATATAACCATTGTTACAGTTGTGCTGAGCTCGAATTGTTACAACGGTTGCATGCTTCTCAGACTATTTGACTGCTGAGATGCCCTGAATAAACAAAATGCTATAACTATTCAATTATAATATCTACATTTGTGTTCAGTAAGATTTCTTTACTACACTCTTTACATTCGACTGGTCACCGATCTCCTATGTATTGTATTACTACTTATTAAAATAAGTTTACTCTTTCCGTAATGATTTAACCGGCAATTTGGGTTCGGCCAGTACTTTGATAGTCGCCGCTGCTCACTTATCGCCGTTTGACACAGCGGCTCCTATCAACTTATCCCTCTGACCTCGATTTCGTACTGCAACGTCAGTGAGCCATTCGTCTGAACCTACCAGTGTCACGCTGAAGCATGGGATACCTCATGTTATGCTGACCCGCAAATGTTGCGTAACATGTAATGCATGAGTGAGTGTTACGCAAGCCCACCGCGTATAAGCGGTAAGGCGTTCCATAGAAATATCCGCCTTGTAACAACTTCGAATCCCAAGTTTTATACAGTCATCCACTTCTTCCGAGCTAGACCTTTGGTCTAGCTTTCAAGGAACGATGTTCAGATCCCCTCTCAGATATGTTGGTAAAAAATTTTCCTGGGTTGTTTAAGTAAGTTACGGTCAATAAAGACCCCTGCTGATTTGCTTACTTATGCTTAAACTTCAGAGCGAATGCTTGTAACATGATACCATTGACATTGACATCGATGATGTAACTGCGATATAAAGGCAACTTTCCCATTGATATTACGTCAGCCTTTGGCTCACTGTCAATTGTCAGTCAATAAATACTAAGGTCCTTCTCATTCGTAGGATTTTGCTGTATTTGTTTTTTCAGCTCAAGCAAAGAATTCGTGACAGTGATAATTGCCAGCGCTGTTGAAAGGTCGGAGAAAGGTAAGGTCATACCACCACCAACAGCCCCATGGCTGGTAATGTGCTATGATGATCAGACCACACTTGAGGGGTCATGACTACTTTACCTTCTTATTACTTCAGTATAATGTAGGCTGGTATTAGAGCTACAGTTGTGTGATTTAGGAAGTAGCTTTCTCTGCAGAGATTGTCGAAGGTACAAAAAAGACTTACTATTATTATTTTTCTTTCTCAGAAGTTATTATTATTATTATTATTATTATTTCTTTACTTTCTCAGACGTTAAGTCTGGTTGAGAATGGAAAGTGACGCGGACCTTGATCAAGCGTCACTTCCTATTAACTGTACGGTATGTGTTATATTGCATTTAGGAACTTTCGGGTAATTGAACATGTATCAATAATTACGGATTTCTGCAGTTGTATATATGTGTTTGGATGTAGCTGTATTGCATTGATGTACTGGTGGATATTGTGTGGTATGACTCCTGTAGTTGATACTATAATTGGTATGATGTCAACTTTATCCTGATGCCACATGTCTTTGACTTCCTCAGCCAGTTGGATGTATTTTTCAATTTTTTCTCCTGTTTTCTTTTGTATATTTGTTGTATTGGGTATGGATATTTCGATTAGTTGTGTTAATTTCTTCTTTTTATTGGTGAGTATGATGTCAGGTTTGTTATGTGGCGTTGTTTTATCTGTTATAATGGTTCTGTTCCAGTATAATTTGTATTCATCATTCTCCAGTACATTTTGTGGTGCATACTTGTATGTAGGAACTTGTTGTTTCAAAAGTTTATGTTGTAAGGCAAGCTGTTGATGTATTATTTTTGCGACATTGTCATGTCTTCTGGGGTATTCTGTATTTGCTAGTATTGTACATCCGCTTGTGATGTGATCTACTGTTTCTATTTGTTGTTTACAAAGTCTGCATTTATCTGTTGTGGTATTGGGATCTTTAATAATATGCTTGCTGTAATACCTGGTGTTTGTTTGATCCTGTATTGCAATCATGAATCCTTCTGTCTCACTGTATATATTGCCTTTTCTTAGCCATGTGTTGGATGCGTCTTGATCGATGTGTGGCTGTGTTATATGATACGGGTGCTTGCCATGAAGTGTTTCCTTTTTCCAATTTACTTTCTTCGTATCTGTTGATGTTATGTGGTCTACAGGGTTGTAGAGGTGGTTATGAAATTGTAGTGGTGTAGCCGATGTATTTATATGAGTGATTGCTTTGTGTATTTTGCTAGTTTCTGCTCGTTCTATAAAGAATTTTCTTAAATTGTCTACCTGTCCATAATGTAAGTTTTTTATATCGGTAAATCCCCTTCCTCCTTCCTTTCTGCTTAATGTGAATCTTTCTGTTGCTGAATGTATGTGATGTATTCTATATTTATGGCATTGTGATCGTGTAAGTGTATTGAGTGCTTCTAGGTCTGTGTTACTCCATTTCACTACTCCAAATGAGTAGGTCAATATTGGTATGGCATAAGTATTTATAGCTTTGGTCTTGTTTCTTGCTGTCAATTCTGTTTTCAGTATTTTTGTTAGTCTTTGTCTATATTTTTCTTTTAGTTCTTCTTTAATATTTGTATTATCTATTCCTATTTTTTGTCTGTATCCTAGATATTTATAGGCATCCGTTTTTTCCATCGCTTCTATGCAGTCGCTGTGGTTATCCAATATGTAACCTTCTTGTTTAGTGTGTTTTCCCTTGACTATGCTATTTTTCTTACATTTGTCTGTTCCAAAAGCCATACTTATATCATTGCTGAATACTTCTGTTATCTTTAGTAATTGGTTGAGTTGTTGATTTGTTGCTGCAAGTAGTTTTAAATCATCCATGTATAGCAAATGTGTGATTTTGTGTGGATATGTTCCAGTAATATTGTATCCATAATTTGTATTATTTAGCATGTTGGATAGTGGGTTCAGAGCAAGGCAGAACCAGAAAGGACTTAATGAGTCTCCTTGGTATATTCCACGCTTAATCTGTATTGGCTGTGATGTGATATTATTTGAATTTGTTTGGATATTAAGTGTGGTTTTCCAATTTTTCATTACTATGTTTAGGAACTGTATCAATTTAGGATCTACTTTGTATATTTCCAATATTTGTAGTAACCATGAGTGGGGTACACTATCAAAAGCTTTTTGGTAATCAATGTATGCGTAGTGTAGCGACCTTTGTTTAGTTTTAGCTTGATATGTCACCTTTGCATCTACTATCAGTTGCTCTTTACATCCTCGTGCTCCTTTGCAACAGCCTTTTAGTTCTTCATTTATAATTTTGTTATATGTTGTATGTGTCATTAATTTCTGTGTAATGACTGAAGTTAATATTTTGTAGATTGTTGGTAGGCATGTTATGGGGCGATATTTAGCTGGGTTTGCTGTGTCTGCTTGATCTTTAGGTTTCAGATAAGTTATTCCATGTGTAAGTGTATCAGGGAATATGTATGGGTCTGCAATGTAACTGTTAAATAATTTAGTTAGATGTGAATGTGTTGAGGTGAACTTCTTTAGCCAGAAATTTGCTATTTTATCATTTCCAGGGGCTTTCCAATTGTGCGTAGAATTAATTGCTCGGGTGACTTCATGTTGCAAAATTATCACTTAAGGCATTTGTGGTATCATCTTGTATGTATCTGTTTCTGCTTGTATCCACCGTGCATGCCTGTTATGTTGTACCGGGTTTGACCATATGCTGCTCCAGAAGTGTTCCATGTCTCTTATGTTTGGTGGATTGTCTATTTTTATGTGTGTGTTATCTATTGTTTGGTAAAATTTCTTTTGGTTTGTGTTGAATGTTTGGTTTTGTTTCCTTCTATTTTCACTTTTTTTGTATCTTCTAAGTCGTTTCGCCAAAGCTTGTAATTTTTGCTTCTTTTCATCTAATTGCTCTATTGCTTCTTGTTGTGAGATTTTACCTAACCTTTTTCGTTTTTTGTCTGATATTTCATTTCTTATAAATTGTGTTAACTGCCCGATGTCTTTTCTCAGTTTTTCTATTCTGATCTGTAGCCTGTGTTGCCATGCTGGTTTTGTGGGTTTCTTCTGTGTGTTGGTTGGTTCTGATATCTGCCTAGGGTGTATATTTAGTGTAGTGAGTGCTCCTACATAAACCAGTAGTTGTAACTCTTCCATAGTTGTGTATTCATTTATTTTGTTGTGTATGATTGTGTTGATAGTTTTTATTGTTGTTTCGACTTGTGGGCTATCTGGTGGTCTATGCAAGAATGGTCTAATGTCTGTATTTGTGTCTTTGTATTCTATATATGTCAACTGAAATTTTTCTTCTATATCTAACATGTGTGTCACTTCGTGTTCTATTTGTGCTCGTGCTGGTGGCTGTCTTAAAATTTCATTTTCCTCTGATTGTTTAATTGATGTGTGTTGTTCTTTGTTTGTTTGCTCTGGGATGTTTGAGTCCATTACTGTATTTTCTTCTTCTTCTAATTGCACATTATTTTGTTCCAGTATTTGTTGTACTTGTTGTTTGATGTTTTCTAATTCTGACTGGGGTATCCTGTTATTTTTTATTATTACACGAATCTGATCAGCTAGACGTTGTTCTGTTAAAAATTTTAATTCTGGGTATCTGGTAATAAATGTTGTGTATACTTGTGATCTGTATCCAGTTGTGTTGGTTCCTAGGTTTGTTGCTTGGTAATAACAGAACATGAGGTGTCGATTAACTTCATCTGACCATCTCATCCTCTGTCTTTGTTTTCCTTCTAGGGTGGTTGCAGGAAGCATATCCTGCAAAACACCTCTATTTGGATTTAAATCATTTTCCAGTTGGCTAGCAGTGTCATTACCATTGTGGGCGGGCATAGGGTTCAAGCGCCGTCCCCGACCATGACGGCGCTTGTCCGAGGCTTCTTTAGTTCTGTCCTGAACCAAGTAATCACACTAAAAGGGGGGTTAGCCCTATTAGTGGTTTGTTCTTTTCGTCGCCTTTTACGACTGGCAGAACATACCGGAGGCCTATTCTTTTCCCGGGCCTCCACGGGGTTTATTATTATTATTATTATTATTATTATTATTAGGTACGATTTCCATGACGTACGTTTGAAGAAGATCAGGGAGCACATTCTCGTAAGGCTAAATTCTTTCGAAGCGCCCCATTTATTTTCCGTAGAATGCGTTACATGGTAGGTACAGTCCTCTTTTTTCCTCTGTCAAGCAACTCTGGTAGCGAGCGTAGATCTTCAGTTCACAAGTTACCGAATTACATAGTCCCCAGTTAAGCTGACATCTTGTTAAAAGTAGCTTACTAACTTCATCGTTGTTCGCGAGATTAAATGTCCCCAAGACCTTACGGAATATCTTAAGCACTCGCATTTACTAGCTAAAACTAATGTCGAAGCTTTAACGTTGATCCTTCCTGCTAATGAAAGGCTTCTAGTTACGCCAAAGGCTATACTTTCCCTTCTGAAATTAAGACGTCCTTCTTAACCAGGAGATCAAGAGGCCATCGCTCCTTTTAAAATGCCACGCTTCGAGCAGTAAAGTGAGAGCCGTGTAACGATAACAGTATACATTTTTCGTTGACGAAGTACTTCGTGTAAAACAATGCTGTTAGAATGCTCAGCGTCTCCACACTAGCAAACAGCATGCATGTGTAACCTTATGCAAAATGTTTTCTTTTACGGTGAGTTTACAATGCCTCGTCATTAGGGGGCATAACCGCCCTCTAACTTAAGATGCAGCTGCGATTGGTTTGAATATTCGTAATTTTTTAAAAATTGACAGCTAGTATCAAATGCTCAACACAAGAAATGGTTGTGCGACTGAGGAAATTCGCTATAGTAACATAGATGCAGATACCAAAACAATCGTACAGAACATTGAAATAAGAAAGTGAACAGAAACCGCGAAGTAAAATACAGCAAAGAAACCAATCTCTGATTACTACAGCATTTCCTTCGGGGCTATGTTCTGTCTTAATTGTGATGGAAACAAAAATACGTGTGATTTTAAGTATCTACATCTACATGATTACTCTGCAATTCACATTTAAGTGCTTGGCAGAGGGTTCATCGAACCACAATCATACTATCTTTCTACCATTCCACTCCCGAACAGCGCGCGGGAAAAACGAACGCCTAAACCTTTCTGTTCGAGCTCTGATTTCTCTTTTTTTATTTTGATGATCATTCCTACCTATGTAGGCTGGGCTCAACAAAATATTTTCGCATTCGGAAGAGAAAGTTGGTGACTGAAATTTCGTAAATAGATCTCGCCGCGACGAAAAACGTCTTTGCTTTAATGACTTCCATCCCAACTCGCATATCATATCTGCCACACTCTCTCCCCTATTACGTGATAATACAAAACGAGCTGCCCTTTTTTTCACCCTTTCGATGTCCTCCGTCAATCCCACCTGGTAAGGATCCCACACCGCGCAGCAATATTATAACAGAGGACGAACGAGTGTAGTGTAAACTGTCTCTTTAGTGGACTTGTTGCATCTTGTAAGTGTCCTGCCAATGAAACGCAACCTTTGGCTCGCCTTCCCAACAATATTATCTATGTGGTCTTTCCAACTGAAGTTTTTCGTAATTTTAACACCCAGGTACTTAGTTGAATTGACAGCCTTGAGAATTGTACTATTTATCGAGTAATCGAATTCCAACGGATTTCTTTTGGAACTCATGTGGATCACCTCACACGTTTCGTTATTTAGCGTCAACTGCCACCTGCCACACCATACAGCAATCTTTTCTAAATCGCTTTGCAACTAATACTGGTCTTCGGATGACCTTACTAGACGGTAAATCACAGCATCATCTGCGAATAACCTAAGAGAACTGCTCAGATTGCCACCCAGGTCATTTATATAGATCAGGAACAGCAGAGGTCCCAGGACGCTTCCCTGGGGAACACCTGATATCACTTCAGTTTTACTCGATGATTTGCCGTCTATTACTACGAACTGCGACCTTCCTGACAGGAAATCAGGAATCCAGTCGCACAACTGAGACGATACCCCATATTATAAGACACAAATGGACACATTAGTTCACGTGGGACTCTAAACAGGCAATCGAAGAATAAAACAAAACAAAAATAGATTAATATTGTATAAGCAACTGCCTTACGTTGACTACTGTCACATGTCAGAAGTGGTCAGAAGAATAAAATTCTGGCAGCAGAAATGAGGTACCTCTGAGCGGTGAAAGGATGTAAAAGGCAAGACAGCATTACGAATGATAACGTAAGGAAATATTCCGACATGCACATTTTGGGATACATTCTACGACAACAGAACAAAATAGAGGGTTAGTTAATAGAATGAGTAATCCAAGATTACCTCTCTGAATCTTAGGGGACTACCTGAAGGGGGGGGGGGGGGGGGGGGGGAAATTGGGCAGTAGGTCAGTAACACAACAGGCAATTGTCTAATGCAAGAAGTTTAAAGGAAGGACAAATGAATATTAAAAAACTAAATAGACTCTTCCAGGAGGAGTTGTCACTATTCAGGGGTACTTGGGAACTAACAAGCATACGTTAAGAGCTATGAGCACTTCAGCTCCGATATTGTGAAACGAATCTCTTCTTCTGCAAGCTCTTCACTTTCCATATTTTGGGAGATGGTGATATAGATAAAAACGAGAAAAAAATTGTCCAGTAAACATGGACTCGAAAATTCTTGCTTAAAGAGCTATGAGCAATTGTTCATTTTCGCTTATGTGAAACACATCTCTTCTACTGGACAATTGCACATAGCTCTTAGCATACGCACTGCAGAGCCCGTGTTTACTGGATATTTTTGCTTCGAATGATCGTCGGTGTCATCTTAAATACTAACCTTTTCTTCTTGGACATTCTGTGCGAAGAGAAAAAGGAAAGTTAAACAGTATCGTAGCAATTTTGTATACAAGATAAACAATATTCCTCAAAGGTAGGCTCAAGGAAATTGCATATCGCAGTCAACTTTCTGTTCATGACGCAGAAAGCGAAGTATCGTCTCATCTGAATGACCGTCGAAGTAAATTTACAATTATCATTTTGATGCATTATAGCTCTCCAGAGAGCTGTAGAACAGCATATTTTGGCAATAAGTACTGTTTCTTAATGGCGTAGGCACTTGATTATGTAACAGATCTGAAGACTCTTATTGAACTGTTAACAAAGGGTCCCTATTTCCCCCCAAGAACAACGAAGACATTGTTTGAAAGAATGGGAGGTGGCGCAGCGAGAAATCTTCCAGTTATTCGAAGAAAATTTAATGGTCGTCTGAAAGCATTTCTGTTTACATGGCGACAGACTCTATTGTATGCGCATCAACTTCTCGCAGAGTTGGTGGCTCGTAACGCGTAAACATCTCATTATCTTTGAGTGAGCCATAGAGCCCATTTAAAAAGTTTTTACGCCTTTCGGGAATTCCGACGGGATCCTCAGTGAAAGTTTCTGCCGCGAGCAAAGCTGGCTTCGATGCGTAGGCGTATGAATATTCGGCCGCCGTCGTGCCATCACCGCCACCGTCAAACGGAGGGGCGTGGCAGGCTGAGAGGCAGCTCTCGCGTAACAAAACTCGTTAGCAAGTTGTAATTAAAGTTTAAAGCAAGATCGCAGGTTACGGAAAAACGACGAGTTGAGTCAACATAAATTAACTCGTGTTTAAAACTCGCGCGCTCTACTATAGATACGCTCGGGTTGAAGCCTAATTACGTTGACGTCTCCCTCGCTACGTAAGATATATTACTCGCTGCACTTGGAAACTGTAAATGTAGGAGACATCAAATTAAAAGAGAGATAGTTACACAATCTGATTCAATGCATTTTTAAATTCGTGTACTGTATGAGGCAAAATGTGTTCCGGCTGTTCATTCTAAACTGGATTTTGACCTATAGCTTGCAGTGTGCTGCAGTGCGTGCGTGTGTCACATGAACAACTGGGTTCGTCAGTTTGCTGTAAACAGAACGTAGCATAGTATAGCAGTGGCGTTCAGTTGGTGAGACAGACATCAGTGCCAATTCCATCATAACTTTAATTATGATTGCGTGCGAGTGCACGTGCGCGTCACTTGTGATGTATCCTTCACACGGCAAACCTTTACTTAGGCACTGCATACTATTGAGCAGGTTCAATAATCTGTATCGTTTTCATTTGCTCTTTGCTGCCAGACAGGATGCGTTACACACTGCGTCACAAAAACTTACAACTTAATAGCAGTGAAACAATCATAGAACGAAATGCATACTTTTATCATAGTGTGCTCAATCTGTTCTGTCGGCCAACTCTTCCTTCAGTGAAATGTCTCAGTACTGATTTGTGTGCCTGTTATCGTACAATGAACTCTGCCTGGGAGACAAACCCGAGGCAGAACCGATCACCGCAGATCGCAAGACTGAATGCGAAGCCTAAAATGGGCATTATTGTTGTCAATGGGCAAGTACTGTGAGAGAATGGACCAAGTCTCTCTCCATACAAGACACACATGGCATTCCGCAGATATTAGCATTATTGTGGAGGAGATATTTCGAGCGTAGTATACGATATCATTAAAAATGATTGCACGCCTCACTCGCGACTTAGTCATACTAACAACTCCGGAAGATGCAAAGTTTCTTCCTCTCTCTCCTCTTAGTGATTTTTCGAAGTACTACGGTTGAGTTAGTAATGATGTTTAGTTTGACGGTTGTTTCATGTGTGTGTCTCTGTGCGTCTGTTAATTTCGCGAACTAAAAAACATCGGTCTGCTCCTCGTACCGTCTCCTTTAAACAGAGGTAAACAAGTGATGAACCAAACCTGCAGACTGAAATTTTTAATTTGAATCCTGCTCTTATCCCATCGTTGACATCAGCAGGTAATCCTCCAAAAACACTGATGGCAGACCACCTCGATTAAGCACCGAGTGGCGCAGTGGTTAGCACACTGGACTCGCATTCGGGGGGACGACGGTTCAAACCCGCGTCCGGGCATCGTGGTTTAGGTTTCCCGTGATTTCCCCTAAATCACTTCAGGCAAATATCGGGACGGTTCCTTTGAAAGGGCACGGCCGACTTCCTTCTCCATCATTTCCTAGTCCGGTGGGACCGATGACCTCGCTGCTTGGTCCCCTCCCTCCAACCAACTAGCTTAAGGTATTCAGAGAATCTTTTCACAGCGTTGTCATCTACGTACACTCGCCGTTAGTGATGCCTTTTCGATCTTCACTAGTTCACTGCCATTAATCTCCGAGTATGATGATCGGTTCCAGCACTAGATTGGAAGAAGTGTAGTTCTTGCATTCTCAACAAGAATCAGTAAGCGATTCCGTCCTCTACGTTACCACAGACGTTACGTAACTGTATCCATTTGTACTGTTTCTCACCATGTCAGAATAAGACACAGCATTTCTAATATTTCCGTGAAGCTGGCATCTTCAATTACTGTTGTACCAGTATTGAGGTAGCACGTAGATACTGTTAGCAGCTTTTGCTTGTGGGCTTTAATGGACTGCAATAAAGCAGGCTCATTCTCACCAAAATAACGAGGTCCGTAGTTTGTAGGGATCTCGGCCATTGTTTTAATCATAAAGATTTCATCAGATGAAATACAAAACGGAATAATGTTGCTTAATCATGCGCATTAACCGCACGCAAATCATCAGTCATTCTCGCTAGTCAAAACACAGTTCTTTAGCACTTTCCAATTGAGTAAAAGTACCACACGCCAAATTAAACTTGTTTGAACTGATTCTTATAGGCATACACCATCTCGTCCAACTTAGCGCTCAACTGAATAGTTCGGCGCGAAACACTTAGTTGCTCGCTCATTGGTAACGCAGTCGATGATGCACGAAGTAATTCTGCTCTTTAATACTACTGTTAATTGAATAATATGGACAATAAAATGCTTTGATTACGTAATGATTTCTCCAATATTATTAACAAAATCTGAGTATTGATTTAGTAAAAATAGAATACCGAGAAGAATTTTGGCGCTCATGCCAGAGGATAGCACCGTTTTTAATTACAGCAGCCAATCAGATCACAGATCTATACGGTGGGCGTAGTTTCACAACTGTGCTGTATTCAAGTAGCGTCATCTGTCGCTCTTGCCTCACACCACCTTCTGACGTCATTGGTCTGCTAGTGTATCTTCTACCAACAGTTACGTGAAATGCGGGGGTAAAGCAATGACCCCAAGAGTCAGAAATGTTACACATGCCTGAGCTTGCATTCCGTTTCGAAACTCACGAGACTACATTCCACAGCACTGCATTCACAGATCTTCTAAGTGATAAACTTCTTGAGTATACTAAATGATGTCATGTTATATAAGCAAGCGGTATTGCGGTCGTGTGCCTTCCTGAAGTGAATCTAGAAGTAAAATAGGCTGCTATTATTCTCATAAAATGTTTTATTATAGACGTCTTAAAACAAGTCCGATACTGAGGACTCCATTTAAAAGTCTGTCAGGCAGTTACCGAAGATGTTAATGTGCATCACCATGTTAATGGTAACATGCAGAAGAGGGCGCATCTTGTTTGTTAAAATGTAGAAAAAATATTTAAAAAATCTGCGTCACCAAGTGATAATACTAATCCACCACATTAATAACAGCCACTAAATTACAGTATTCACCATAAGCTTGACTTAATCATTACATCAGTCGCGGCCTTGCCGTCCATACTGCAGATTTTTTAATAATTACATTTTTACGTATTTCCAATGTGCATATACAGGTTTAAGGTGGTGTAATTTTTATAGACGGAGAACGTATCGCCAACGTTGCAGATCGCGAAAAAATTTCAGTTTTGTTCTTCGTACTTTATGAAGTAAACTTCTTAATAATCTTTACACAAAGGATTCGACTTGTGTATCAACTGTTAGCTGTTTGATTACCAAGAGGAAAGTTATTAAATGAAGCGGTGACTTACATTGTACTAATGTTGTTTTACGTAGCTCTTGTCATCGCCGTGCAATTATACGGAGGCATGGCAGTTAAACGCAACTTCTTCATCCTTGGTTTCGTATATTTAACGCTTCAGAGAACAAGATCTCGCTAAATCTCTACGTGCCTCAAACTTCACGGTGTTGGCAAGACAGCAGAATTTTTCCCGCATTGATGGACTGGAAAATCACGTGTGCTGCCTCAGCGTGGTCGTGGCAGGAGCTCATTAACCGGCGAAGGACCTGACACCAAGGCCGCCCGAATAACTGGGCAACACGCCAGTGAAGGCCAAATAATTCCTTCCTGCAGCACCATCTTTGCGAATATTTTGGTCTTAACTGGTGGGTGGCTCCACACATTCCTTACTGTAATCACAAGCTTAAACCTTCCTGTGGATGATAACACTGTCTCAATAGACAGGAACTCGGTTAGCAGTCACCTCAAGCATGAGAAATTAAGGCTTCTTACTATTCTGGTCGAATGGTATAATTAATTTTAGATTAGGAAGTCTAGAGAAAGACTTGAAACGAACGTCGCCTTCAATCCTTCATACCTACTAAAATTTTTCAATCATCTTAAGTTATGCTCAAGAAATCCTGATGTTTACAATATGTGCGTTTTGATGGACAGCGACATTATCTTCACCGAATTATTGGCGTAACTGTACGTTTACTGTATATAGAATTTCTCGATAAAGATCTTTCGCCGTTTGGTCATTGGTTAAGACACAGCGCGGTGATGGGAAAGCCGAACAATTTGATTTGAAGCAGTGAACACGGAGCAAATAGTGCAGCTGTCTTCAGACGTTGTACCATAGTCCGTTGGTGTTCTAACGAAATGGTTAAGAGGCATTTAATCAAATATTCGAAGAGATGTCGTTCAGGGCGAATGGATTATCATTGAATTTTGACTAAATTTAGTACATATTGAAAAATATTTATCATAAAATGCCAAAAGCTTAAAAGTCTTCCCAAAGAATGAAACGTAAGAAGAAAGTAAAGTTTTCGGGAATAATGATTCTAGAAAATCGTGGTGAGATCTCTAAAATATGCTGTGTATTTGGACCGCTACTTTTCTATATGTATTCATTAATGTCTTTTGTCATCATCAATATCTTTCTTAAGAACGTAACGAAAAGCACATATATAACACTAGGACCAGAAACGACTCCTGCAAAATTTCGAGTTGGGTTAACATTGGTTAAGAAAAGAAATACATTCTTCCGCATGTAGCCAGCAACGAGCTAGAACATATTAAAAGTTACGTGGGTAATGCAGTGGAGTTTGAATTTAACAATTTTCTGTTGCGCAACTCTCACTGAATTGAATATCTTACCAGAAACTCGTTGACGAATTTAATTTTGTGAGCTGAATTAGCATTGTGATTACTCTTCAATAATTTTCATCATCTTGTGCTTCACAACTGCATAGTAGAAATATTAAAACCACCACAGCTCTATTATGTCTGTCTCGGGTTGTGGTGTAATAAACATGCTTGAAATAAAGCATTAACATTTACAATACTCCTCCGTCAAGTGGTCATATTGTACAACAGTTAACTCTTTAAGACGTCTTTCGGAACCCATGGAAGACGACATAAGCAATACATTAACGGAAAGTGTTATTTCTCACTAGATAGTCTGCAGATGTAGTTTTGCTTTTATGTGAACTAAAGTATCGCTTGTGACTAATTTTATTAGATCAGAGAGAAAGCTTCTTGGAAAGAACGGATCTCTCTCTCTCTCTCTCTCTCTGCCCGCATCTCGTGGTCGTGCGGTAGCGTTCTCGCTTCCCACGCCCGGGTTCCCGGGTTCGATTCCCGGCGGGGTCAGGGATTTTCTCTGCCTCGTGATGGCTGGGTGTTGTGTGCTGTCCTTAGGTTAGTTAGGTTTAAGTAGTTCTAAGTTCTAGGGGACTGATGACCATAGCTGTTAAGTCCCATAGTGCTCAGAGCCATTCTCTCTCTCTCTCTCTCTCTCTCTCTCTCTCTCTCTCTCTGCGTCATAAATGTAAACGAGCACATCTTGCACGTGTGAATTCATTGCCTTGCACCAAGCGGCTTCGTTGTAAACTAACAAATATTGACTGGTCGTATTGCTGACCATGTAACAGGGAAAATAACATCACAGGATCCAGAGTCGGTGACGTCATAAAATGCAGTCCTGTCATATTTTCGACTCGTACCACATGTTCGTGCAGGATGATGGATGTTTTTTAGAGTGTATCGCCTTTGGCATGTACACGCCCCATCCATTTGGTATCCGATGCATGTTAGGTAAATTGTTGTCAGCGTAGATTTCAAACTACTGTGTTTCATAAAGAAGAATCATATTTCACAAGACTTTATTTTCTGCTTCAATAAAGACAAAACAGTGGGGTGAATTGTAGTTCTGGCATAAGACTACAGAGATTTTATTTCAAAGGAACCATCCGCTTTTACGAAGGCATTCCTGTTACTTAAGTGCACTCTTTATCTTAGGAGAAGTTTCAGAATTACGTTTAGTATGAAAATTTGCATGTACGTTCCACAAATGATGCATATGCTATCCACTGGACGCACGACCAAGGTCTAGACTAGAGTCAGTCAATCGCGATACTTTAAGGAGCACGCCTTGCGTTGTCGCATTCAGTGCCGCAATACATCCAGATTTGTGAGAGGAAACGCACAGACGGAATCTTTCAAAAATCCACGCAGTAAACGTCCCATCCTGTGAGATCGGCCTTGGAGACCAATGACACTATGCGAAATGAATACAAACCTCGCGACCAACCCATCATTTAGGCCTCACTCGGCGATAATCACCGCATGCAGTAGTAACTGAACTGCATCTTTTACAACGGAAAAGGTCGTTACTGTGTCACCGCCATTTCGACATGATGCGCACTGGCCAATAAACGATCAAACGAGGGCCAGAGACTCCTACCGGCGACCACATGACGCGGTAACTAACGGCTGGTGAAAATTCCCCGCAGTTTTCTATCTTCATTCACGTAGGTCGTGGAAGATACAGTTGTGTAAAATCGGATGAATGTTTTTGAAATACACTCCTGGAAATGGAAAAAAGAACACATTGACACCGGTGTGTCAGACCCACCATACTTGCTCCGGACACTGCGAGAGGGCTGTACAAGCAATGATCACACGCACGGCACAGCGGACACACCAGGAACCGCGGTGTTGGCCGTCGAATGGCGCTAGCTGCGCAGCATTTGTGCACCGCCGCCGTCAGTGTCAGCCAGTTTGCCGTGGCATACGGAGCTCCATCGCAGTCTTTAACACTGGTAGCATGCCGCGACAGCGTGGACGTGAACCGTATGTGCAGTTGACGGACTTTGAGCGTGGGCGTATAGTTGGCATGCGGGAGGCCGGGTGGACGTACTGCCGAATTGCTCAACACGTGGGGCGTGAGGTCTCCACAGTACATCGATGTTGTCGCCAGTGGTCGGCGGAAGGTGCACGTGCCCGTCGACCTGGGACCGGACCGCAGCGACGCACGGATGCACGCCAAGACAGTAGGATCCCACGCAGTGCCGTAGGGGACCGCACCGCCACTTCCCAGCACATTAGGGACACTGTTGCTCCTGGGGTATCGGCGAGGACCATTCGCAACCGTCTCCATGAAGCTGGGCTACGGTCCCGCACACCGTTAGGCCGTCTTCCGCTCACGCCCCAACATCGTGCAGCCCGCCTCCAGTGGTGTCGCGACAGGCGTGAATGGAGGGACGAATGGAGACGTGTCGTCTTCAGCGATGAGAGTCGCTTCTGCCTTGGTGCCAATGATGGTCGTATGCGTGTTTGGCGCCGTGCATGTGAGCGCCACAATCAGGACTGCATACGACCGAGGCACACAGGGCCAACACCCGGCATCATGGTGTGGGGAGCGATCTCCTACACTGACCGTACACCACTGGTGATCGTCGTGGGGACACTGAATAGTGTACGGTACATCCAAACCGTCATCGAACCCATCGTTCTACCATTCCTAGACCGGCAAGGGAACTTGCTGTTCCAACAGGACAATGCACGTCCGCATGTATCCCGTGCCACCCAACGTGCTCTAGAAGGTGTAAGTCAACTACCCTGGCCAGCAAGATCTCCGGATCTGTCCCCCATTGAGCATGTTTGGGACTGGATGAAGCGTCGTCTCACGCGGTCTGCACGTCCAGCACGAACGCTGGTCCAACTGAGGCGCCAGGTGGAAATGGCATGGCAAGCCGTTCCTCAGGACTACATCCAGCATCTCTACGATCGACTCCATGGGAGAATAGCAGCCTGCATTGCTGCGAAAGGTGGATATACACTGTACTAGTGCCGACATTGTGCATGCTCTGTTGCCTGTGTCTATGTGCCTGTGGTTCTGTCAGTGTGATCATGTGATGTATCTGACCCCAGGAATGTGTCAATAAAGTTTCCCCATCCTGGGACAATGAATTCACGGTGTTCTTATTTCAATTTCCAGGAGTGTACTTCGTGAGAGTGTTAGGACCCGTTCTGCGCATTACGCTTCATTCGGAACAGTTCGTCAAACACTGTGCACATGCTAACAGAGAGATATATTTCGCGGAGCTCTTGCCGTTACAGTGCAACACCTGTTAGGGCGATACGTCTTCAACAAAATTCCATGCGCATCTCGCGCCGTATAGGATTTGTCGAGACAAGTAAGCTTTTCGTAACTTTCTCTTGAAAACCGGTTTACTTGCCAAATCTCCTATGTTAACAGTATTACTAGATTACTAGTTTCGGCAGTAGGTGTTACCATACTCAGATCCATAAAAAAGTAGAGGTTACAGACTCACAATCATATAAAAATGTATTAGGGCATACGCAACGGTTCAAAGATAAATTACGTACCCATAAAACAGAGTAGTGGTTGTTACATCATACAACGCTAACACCATTGTATCAAATGAGAAATGAGAACTATAAAATATGCTGTAAAATAACAGCGCTCACAAAATTGTTCGTATGGACCGATACAGTCGAAAGCCAACATACAATAACGAATATCTCTAATAAGTAATATTTTAAGTAAAAGCATGCCATTAGAAAGTCCAGGCATTACAATGAAATACCAGGTGTGCTGTTGTAAAGTATACACAACATGGAATACTAATAGCACAACCAAGAAAGAAACATGCCGCATCTTGCCTCTTCGTTGTATAATGCCATGTTCGCTGAAATAGTGACTGATAAGTTGAGTTGGAGTCTTACACAAGCTAGTGCTGAGAACTACACCACTGCACTGCATGACAGTTACAATTAAATTAGCAAGGTCACGCTTTTAACACTTGAATTAACCGAAGTAGTAAACACCAAGAAATCATAACGGCGAAGTTTACACAACTTGTTTATTAAAAAAAAATCATGCTGTAAATAGTCATGGATGGCTGCCTAAGCCATCAGATACAAACCAGAAGCATTTAGAAACGTAACGATCACATAATATATTACACACATTTACAAATTTGCACCCAAAAAGAAAGAGGGAATAACACCGCACTGGGCGCAGCTTGTCTAGTACGCATTTAACCTGCTAGAGGTGTATAGCAACTCATTGCAGTTCAATGCCGCCTGTATCGTCGACCTGCATTGTTCTGTTCATTTGCAATGATTGTTTTTGCTAGCGCTGTTTTGTTGTTCTTCCGTTTTTTATGAGGAGCTTAAGAGAACAGCGTGCAGCTATGAAATTTTCTTTTCTACTCGGTAAAAATGCTGCTGAATCTCTTTTAATGTTGAACACAGCTTACCAAGATGATGCAATGGGAAAAACTCAAGTGTAGGAGTGGTTTTCTCGATTTGAAAAAAGCGATGTGTCGATTGATGATGAGCCTCGTTCTGGACGTCCACCAACTGCCCGAATCGACGAAAATACCGAAAAAATTAGAGAGCTTATACTCAGAGACTGTCGACAGATAATTTGGAGGTTTTAAGAAGAGTGCTCATAAAAAAAGACCCTATTTGTGGCCAACAGGAGACTTGTTCTTCCGGCACGACAGCGCATATGCACACTTAACTATCTCTGAGAGATACTTTGTGGCTAAAAATGTGATTGTTCCGCTGCACTTAACTCGCATAACGTGTCTCCGTGCGACTTTATTTCCATGCATGAAAAAGGCAATGGAAGGAGACCGATTCGACAAAATTGAAGTCAAGAGAAAAACGAGGGAACCGCTGTCAGCCATTTCTAAAGATTACTACAAAAAATGTTTCGAACAGTGAAAACACCGGTGTGACAAATGTATTAGTTGTAAAAGATAGCATTTTGAAGGACACTAGGTCGTTTTGTAAACATTTTAAAAATATATAGCTTTTAAAAAATTCCGCTTTTTTTTTGGGTACCCCTCGTACAGTCATATAATAGAAATGGGGTAAAGCTACACAGTCGCCATTTACAGAATTGAGAGATAGGATTTCATCTTATTTGTCGCCTTCGCTGCAGGCAAAGGATGACAGTTAACAATTACGTAGTAGGAAATTCTAAAACAAGCACCTACGCAATGTACTATAGTAATATATGAAATATAATTCTTGTAAAACATTTTTATAAAAACATATACTAATTTAAAACTACATATGAAATGTACCTTATGCAGGATCACGCAAAATATAACGCCCGAATGTTGGAAATTAGTTGTGGCAGCCATGGGCAGGTGGCAGCACTGCGGATTCGTGAAAGTTAGCGAGTAAACAGTCCGCCATTTCAGTAATCATGGATCAGTGGTTCGGACAGCAGCATGCGTTAGCCATAAAAATGTTTTATAAAAACAATGATAGTTTCGTAGCGGCGCAGAAAGTTTCGACGTTTTTATAATTTAGGACGTCATGATGCCGTTCCGTCGAAACACGCGATAAAATGTTGGATTAATAACATTGAAGAGACTGGATCTGCCCTCAAGAAGAAACCAACAGAACTACCAAGAAGTGTGCGTTCTCCGGCGAACATTGATGTTGTAAGCTAGTCTGTCTTACGGAGACCACTGCGTTCAATTCGTAAGCAAGCAGCAGTGGTTGGAATATCTCGGGGGAGTATTCGCAGAATTCATTATATCGATTGAAAATTTCGCCCGTACGAACTGTAGAAACTAGAGATGGTGCAACACTTGGACAACGATTACCGGTTACGTTTGGGATTCCGTCAACAAATAACAAAAGTTGTGGACGTCAGATTTTCATCCCATACGCTATGTGGATAAACAAGTACCGTTACTGGGCAAACGCAAATGCTAATGTTAAAGAGCGTCCTTTACATGCTAGTGAAGTGACAGTATGGTGTGGTGTTTCATCACATGGGATTATCGGACCGTATTTTTTCGCAAATGAACAGGGAAACAGTGTCAATGCCGATCGTTACGTGGAGATGTTACACACTTCCGTTACATCTGCATTGAACAACTTTACAAACGTTCAAGAAGCCTGGTTTCAACAGGACGGAGTAACATTACACATTGCACGGCAGTCAATGGCATGTGTGCGTGAATTGTTTGGCAACCGTGTGATCTCACTATTCGGTAACATTTCCTGGCACCCTAGATCGCCAGATTCATCCGTTTGTGATTCTTTTATTATGGGGCACCTAAAGAGCAAAGTCTACACGTATCGACCAAGAACCCTGGATGAATTTAAACAGAATTCGGGAGGCAATTCACAGTATCCCTGCTGATATGTTACAGCGGTCAATGAGGAATATCAACAGCAGGTTTCACGAATGTATTCGTACAGAAGGACGCCATCTAAAGAATGTAATTTTTAAAGAATTATAAATGCCATCAATGTTTCGTAAATGCCAAAATTATAAAGTTTCAATTACTATGAATGCAATTTCTTTCCTTCATCACTTCTAGTTTTATTGGGTTGTGGAAGTGTTTCCGTTTTTCTGTGTCACCCTGTATTTATTAAACTTTCATCTTTACGTCAGTGTGCTATCGATGTATGAGTAAAATAGTTGCAGCTGCTGTAATTGTGACTGCTTACTGGTTGTGACGAGCGCTCTGTTGCTCGCAGGTGCGTGCACACTGCGGCAGTTCCAGTGCGCCAACGGCCACTGCATCCCACTGACGTGGATGTGTGAGGGCGAAGACGACTGCGGCGACAACTCGGACGAAACCAACGCCGTCTGCAGAGGTGAGTACCGGAGAATAGCGAGGCGGCGCCTGCGTGACGGCAGAGCAGTCCAATGCGAGGTCGTTTCTTCACACACCAACTGTTGCCTTTGATTCTTGGGTTTCTTTGCAGCTGATAGCAGAACGCTCATTCTGAGGGGTAAATGGCTTAGATTACTGTATCAGTTATTGATTCTGTTTACTCCATGTTCTCACGTTAAAGGAAGTCTGTAAATACGAGGTGGGATACAAAAGCTCCCGAAATAATTTAGCTGAAATGTCCTACCTAGATCTTATTCTACACAACAACCTACGAAGTGGTCTCCTTAAAAGTGAATACGTCGATGTCAACGTTTTTACTGCTTTCGAGATATATCACGGAAGTCTGACTTCGTTACGGTGTGTTCTGTATCTTCAGCATTTCCGCTTGAACCCCTTCATGTATCAAGTCGTCCTCCCTTCGGTTTGGTTTTTATCTTGGGGGAAGAGGAAGACTCGCAAAGCTATGTTTGATTAGTACTGTGCGTAGAGAACTTTCGTCACCTTGTTCAGTCAAAAATGCTGTAATAATGTAGGCCAAGTGCGGTCGCGCATGGCTATCGTGGAGTACCCTAACTCGCTTGTACTCCAGTTCTGTCGATGTCTTTTCATTACATCTTCCCTCAAATGTCGTAGAACATGACTATAGAGTTCTTTATTGACCATAGCCGGGAGGGATGAAGTGTTCATGAGCAGTTCCTTCAAAATACGAGGTGCATTCAAGTTCTAAGGCCTCCGATTTTTTTTCTAATTAACTACTCACCCGAAATCGATGAAACTGGCGTTACTTCTCGACGTAATCGCTCTGCAGACGTACACATTTTTCACAACGCTGACGCCATGATTCCATGGCAGCGGCGAAGGCTTCTTTAAGAGTCTGTTTTGACCACTGGAAAATCGCTGAGGCAATAGCACCACGGCTGGTGAATGTGCGGCCACGGAGAGTGTCTTTCATTCTTGGAAAAAGCCAAAAGTCACTAGGAGCCAGGTCAGGTGAGTAGGGAGCATGAGGAATCACTTCAAGGTTATCACGAAGAAACTGTTGCGTAAAGTTAGCTCGATGTGCGGGTGCGTTGTCTTGGTGAAACAGCACACACGCAGCCCTTCCCGGACGTTTTTGTTGCAGTGCAGGAAGGAATTTGTTCTTCAAAACATTTTCGTAGGACGCACCTGTTACCGTAGTGCCCTTTGGAACGCAGTGGGTAAGGATTACGCCCTCGCTGTCCCAGAACATGGACACCATCATTTTTTCAGCACTAGCGGTTACCCGAAATTTTTTTGGTGGCGGTGAATCTGTGTGCCTCCATTGAGCTGACTGGCGCTTTGTTTCTGGATTGAAAAATGGCATCCACGTCTCATCCATTGTCACAACCGACGAAAATAAAGTCCCATTCATGCTGTCGTTTCGCGTCAACATTGCTTGGCAACATGCCACACGGGCAGCCATGTGGTCGTCCGTCAGCATTCGTGGCACTCACCTGGATGACACTTTTCGCATTTTCAGGTCGTCATGCAGGATTGTGTGCACAGAACCCACAGAAATGCCAACTCTGGAGGCGATCTGTTCAACAGTCATTCGGCGATCCCCCAAAACAATTCTCTCCACTCTCTCGATCATGTCGTCAGACCGGCTTGTGCGAGCCCAAGGTTGTTTCGGTTTGTTGTCACACGATGTTCTGCCTTCAATAAACTGTCGCACCCACGAACGCACTTTCGACATATCCATAACTCCATCACCACATGTCTCCTTCAACTGTCGATGAATTTCAATTGGTTTCACACCACGCAAATTCAGAAAACGAATGATAGTACGCTGTTCAAGTAAGGAAAACGTCGCCATTTTAAGTATTTAAAACAGTTCTTATTCTCGCCGCTGGCGGTAAAATTCCATCTGTCGTACAGTGCTGCCATCTCTGGGACGTATTGACAATGAACGCGGCCTCATTTTAAAACAATGCGCATGTTTCTATCTCTTTCCAGTCCGGAGAAAAAAAAAATCGGAGGCCTTAGAACTTGAATGCACCTCGTATATACACTACTGGCCATCAAAATTGATACACCACGAAGATGATGTGCTACAGACGCGAAATTTAACCGACAGGAAGAAGCTGCTGTGATATGCAAATGATTAGCTTTTCAGAGCATTCACACAAGGATGGCGCCGGTGGCGACACCTACAACGTGCTGACATGAGGAAAGTTTCCAACCGATTACTCATACACAAACAGCAGTTGACCGGCATTGCCTGGTGAAACGTTGTGGTGCCTCGTGTAAGGAGGAGAAATGCGTACCATCACGTTTCCGATTTTACTAAAGGTCGGATTGTAGCCTATTGCGATTGCTGCTCGCGTTGATCGAGATCCAGTGACTGTTAGCAGAATATGGAATCGGTGGGTTCAGGGGTGTAATACGGAACGCCGTGCTGGACCCCAACGGCCTCGTATCACTAGAAGTCGAGATGACATGTATCTTATCCACATGGTTTAAACGGATCGTGCAGCCACGTCTCGATCCCTGAGTCAACAGGTGGGGACGTTTGAAAGACAACCACCATCTGCACGAACAGTTCGACGACGTTTGCAGTTGCATGGACTATCAGCTCGGACACCATGGCTGCGGTTACCCTCGACGCTGCATCACAGACAGGAACGCCTGCGATGGTGTACTCAACGACGAACCAGGGTGCACGAATGGCAAAACGTCACTTTTTCGGATGAATCCAGGTTCTGTTTACAGCATCATGATGGTCGCATCCGTGTTTGGCCACATTGCGGTGAACGCACATTGGAATCGTGTATTCGTCATCGCCATACTGGCGTATCACCCGGTGTGATGGTATGGGGTCCCATTGGTTACACGTCTCGGTCGCCTCTTATTCGCATTGACGGCACTTTAAACAGTTACGTATGTGTTACGACCCGTGGCTCTACCCTTCATTCGATCCCTGCAAAGCCCTATATTTCAGCAGGATAATGCACGACCGCATGTTGCAGGTCCTGTACTGGCCTTTCTGGATACAGAAAATGTCCGACTGCTGCCCCGGCCAGCGCATTCTCCAGATATGTCACCAATTGAAAACGTCTGGTCAATGGTGGCCGAGCAACTGGCTCGTCACAATACGCCAACCACTACTATTGATGAACTGTGGTATCGTGTTGAAGCTGCATGGGCAGCTGTACCTGTACACGCCATCCAAGCTCTGTTTGACTCAATGCCCAGGCGTATCAAGGCCGTTACTACGGCCAGAGGTGGTTGTTCTGGGTACTGATTTCTCAGGATCTATGCACCCAAACTGCGGGGAAATGTTATCACACCTCAGTTCTAGTATAACACATTTGTCTAATGAATACCCGTTTATCATCTGCATTTCTCTTGGTGTAGCAATTTTAATGGCCAGTAGTGTATAATCAGGCAAAGGTCTATTTAAGCTTGTACCCGTCGAGGTTTTCTTTACTAAAATGGAAGAAGACACGGCCATTGTGACCACTGCAGCTTAGTTTCCGGGTCACAGTCATAAACCTAACTCCCATCACTAGTGACAATCTCCGTAAGTAGTTTGCCTCGTCTTGATGACATTTTTAAGTCACCCGCAGACTTCGTCGTGAAGTTGCTTCTGATAATGTTCAAGCAATCGTGGCACAAACTTCGCCGCGGTTCATATGAAAAAATACGTTCACATTCACCATAACTATTTCCGAGGTATAATAGAGATCTTTGATGGTCTATGATCTTACTGAATTTGACCCTTCTCACTATCTGGTATGGTGCCAGTTGAAGGCCGTAGTTGAAGGCCGTAGTCACCATCAGTAACGTTCACCAGTTGTTAAAACGCATATAAGGTTTCCAAAAGTTTGCTTCAGCATTTTCTGCTTTTCTGCAGAGGTATTCCCTAAGTTTTGTTATAAACTTTGTACCGGCACGCTCTTTTTCAAGATCAGCCGTTGCAAAAGCACAGACTCACGGAAACATGACAGAGGATTAACGCTCACCAGCAGATAACTAAAGCACTCAGTTCGCAGTCAGTACAAATATTTAGGGTTAATGTACAGTACAGATCTTGTATGAATAACGTTAATTCGGAAACTTTGGCATGCCAGCTCGTATTACAGGATGAGTTTCCATCTCAGGCTCAGGAATTATACTTTTCATTCGTGAGATAGTTTTCCCCGATTGTCTTCAGCCTTCTATAAGTACAAGATACAACAGACTAAAACTACAGCAAGCGCACCTTTGTTCTGAGGCCAGAGCACGGTATTTAGAGAAGGCGTTAATGTGCATCATGAGTAAAGCTGTATGTGATGTGGCCGTATTAAGCGAGGAGGAGAACACGTATAGTAGTAGTATGGTGAAAGCTCCCGGACTTACGGGAAGTGACACTACTTGTGCATAGACGCAATAATACAGAATTGTCAAACAAATGTGTTCCCGGCATGTCATGAGAACGTAATTAAGGAATCATGCATTGACATTAGCAACGACCGTTTCCAGGAGCTTCTTTAAAAATTAGTTCTTTCACTAACTACTGTCGCTCATTTAGTGTCCGAATTGTAAACATTTTCCAGCCGGTTTTATCTTTGTTTGTAGGAGAACATGACAGGAGTAAGATAAACATTCTTCCGCGGTCAAGAGCAAAAAGGACAAATTTATTATGGTTTTCGATCCAAAAGCTTGTCCGTAGCCTCTGACGGGTTTACTTAAACTGACTTCCGCTTTACATTGCATTTTCTTGAAAACCTAAGTTTTACAATAAATGTTACTTCATGAACAACTTTAGACATTATACTGTCGTCCTTTGCATTCAGATGCCATTTGTGGCAGTCCTGTTTCTTCTAAGATGAAATACAGAACGGTGGCTCGATGTCGAAACCGTAACATCCCTTAGCAACAATCGCCAAAAAAGAGCTGGTGATAGTAAAAACAAAACAATGGTGAACGGGGTAGGAAAAAGTGAGACATTGTCAAAATTGGTGTGATAAGAACGGCAGCCTCAATTCATTGCTATATAGGTAGCTTACAAGTAGTTACTTTGAAACGCATCCCTGATTAACCAAGAATAAAATGCGGTGACTGTGGTCTGCGAATCTATTTCTTCAGGTATCTCCCAGATCGTTAGACAGGTAGACAGTTGACCATAAAATTTTCCTTTCAGGTTGTTTCTTACGAACAGTTTCTTCGTCAGCGTAGCTTAGTTATTGCCAACACATTCTGTGTTTCTTACTAGACTTCATTTCTATAGGCAGTCGACAGGCTGACGGGAGCTGTTTCCCTGTAGTATTTGACGTCTGAGTTACTATCTTGGCCGAGAGCACGCTAAAATCTGGAGTTTCCGTTAACCGCTGTTAAACGTTACTTATTCTGCTTGTTAATTGTAAAATTAAGCGCGTCGTTCTCTTATGTAAAGTGTTACACGTCCAAATTTGTGTTTCGGAAGACTTCAGTTTGGATTCTAAATTATGACAGATGTCTCTTTTTACGCAATCCTTTCTATTGTATAGAGTCGCATTTTACTGGTGTAATCAATAGAGATATTCCGAATGTTTTGTGCGCCACGTAACTGAATTTAACAGCGTAACAATTAATATGATTAATATTGCATTGCTTTGAATTTACCTGCCGATGAATGATGGCGTACAGCCGACTTCATACCCTAAATGTTGCGCTGCCAAAATACTGTTTTGTTTTTGTGCAGTTAATAACTGCAGGAACATGACCGGTGCTATTCGTATTTAATGCTCTTAATGTAACTCTTCTGGAATACATCGTTCGTTTGCAAACGCAAAGTAATTAACTGTTAAGTAGGGATTAGGTATCATCTGTCAAAGGTAGACCGAACCAACGGTTTCCCAACTATCATAAATTTGTAAATGACCGATGTTATCATCGTCTAACGCTATTTTAAAAGATAGTGTGTGCGTGTGCGTGTGCTACGATTTCAGTTAGTGTTGAAAGATAAATTTATTTCTTATTTAATAACTTCCATCACTCTGTAGATCGTGAAAGGTTGTTGTGGCTGAATACCTCAGTCCAGTGTGTGCCACACTAAGACTGAGCGATGAACAGTGTAAATCATGTCCATCCAGTAATAAATTTATGAACGTTACTGCTTTCGAATTGTGACAGTTGACAACAAACTTCGTAGGAAGTAAATGTGTAGAGGGACTGTCAGTATGCTCACTGTCTTCAGAGGCTCTAGAGTGGACAATGTATATCTGCTTCTGTGGATCAAATTTTTTCCACCAAGTTACATGTGCAGGAGCTATCTTAAACCAAAACGTATTCAACACTGGATATTTGATTAATTAACTTACACTGCCCGCATCTCGTGGTCGTGCGGTAGCGTTCTCCCTTCCCACGCCCGGTTTCCCGGGTTCGATTCCCGGCGGGGTCAGGGATTTTCTCTGCCTCGTGATGGCTGGGTGTTGTGTGCTGTCCTTACGTTAGTTTGGTTTAAGTAGTTCTAAGTTCTAGGGGACTGATGACCATAGATGTTAAGTCCCATAGTGCTCAGAGCCATTTGAACCATTTTTGAATTCACTTACAAAGGTTTTGAAATATAATCGAAAATTTCTTGTAATGGGGTTTGGTCTAACATCACGTAAATACTGGATATTTGATTATGAAATGCAAAGAAATACACCGACGAAAAAGTCACAGCACCGTAGGGCGAAATATTCCATTGCAAAACTGAAATGCTGGAGCATTAATAAGTAGTGTAATCGCCAGAATGTTGAATGCAAACATGTATACGTGCATGAATTGTTCTACAAGTGCCGGATATCAGTTTTTAGGATGGAGTTCCATGCCTATTACACTAGGTCGGTCAACACAGGGATGGTTAATGCTGGTTGTGAGTAACTCTGCAGTTATCGTGCGATGATATTCCATATGTGCTCGGCTGTAGACAGATCTGGTGCTCGAACAGGCCAAGGCAACATGTCGACACTCTGTAGAGCATGTTGGGTTTCAACAGCGGTATGTGGGCGACCGTTATCCTGTTGGAAAACACCCACTGGAATGCTGTTCGTGAACGTCAACAGACTGAATCACCAGACGGCCGTACAAATTTGCAGTCAGTGTGCGTGTGATCATCACCCACCCTAGACCATAACTCCAGGTGAAGCCCCACTATGTCTAGCACGCAGACAGGTGGATTGCAGGCCGTCGACTGGTCTCTTTCTAACCAATACACGGCAATCACTGGAACGGAGACGGAACCAACTTTTATCAGAAAACACAACAGAGCCCCAATGACCTGTCGTTTGGCACCACTGAAGTCGCAAATTGAGGTGGTTAGAGGTCAGTGGAATCGACGCTACAGGACGTCTGGCTTGGAGCTGCCCTCGAAGTAACAGATTTGTAACAGTTCGTTGTGTCACTGAGATAACAATTGCTGTTCGAATTGCTGCTGCAGGAGCAGCAAGATGTGACAGAGCCATATGCCGAACACGATGGTCTTCCCTCTCGCTAGTGTTACGTGGCCGTCAGGAACCCGTCCTTCTCTCGACCGTACATTCGTGTGACTATTGCTGCCAGCATTAACATTATTATTTATTTGTCGTCCAATCTGTTGATTCAGTTCAGCCCTTCAGGTGATGCATGGTGGATGTCATTTATTGATCTCCCGAAGGCTCATTTCGGGCATTCACCAACAATGTGATTTATTGTTTGCGGGGCAGTCCACAGTCACAATCTGGACATGTTTCCCAGCCCCATTTGTGCTTTAGATATCCGCAGATCCCTTGTCCTGTTCGGAAGCGGTTGATGATTCTACACTGGCGTCTGGGAAGTGTGAAACTCGCTTGGAAAGCTTTTCAACCAGATGACCGTTGAACACTGACGATTCTTCCCACTGACTTCTCCGTACGTCGTTGATGTTAAAGTCGGAGGCTGCAAGATGCTGTGCAGTTCGCCAAGGTGGTTTTCTTGACTTCAGACGCAGATGTTCTGCTATTAATATATCGCTGTGTACGGGCAGCCGGGGGTTCTTCTGAATGTTTCTCCAGATCTTCAGGAAAGCATCTGATCTCCGTAGAGCTGGAGGTTGGATTTTTACTTAAAACTGGTAGCCATGCAGGTTGAGTGCTACGTATGCAGCCTGTGATAAGTCGCATTGTCTGGTTGAGTTGCACATCTATCTCGCTACAGTGAGCACTGTTCATCCAAGTTGGACAACAGTATTCAGCGACAGAGTATGATAGTGTCAAAGCAGTTGATCTTAGGGTTTGAGCTCTGCAACCCCAGGCGGTACCAGCAAGCTTCTGAATGATATTATTACGGGTCTTCACTTTTGCGGCCACGTTGGAGAGATGTTGTCGGGAAGTTAGGGACCTATCCAGTGTTATTCCGAGATGCTTCGGTGTGCTGCACTACTTCAAGGTTTGTCCTCGGAGTTTAACTTCTGGTTTATAGTCAGTGTGTCTGTTCCGTAGGTGGAATGCTGAAGTAACAGTTTTCTGAGGGTTTAGGCTGAAGCATCTTTGCCTGAAGTATGTGTCCAGGATTTCCATGTCGACAGTTAACGTGCTTTCAGTAGTGGTGAAACTGGAGCTATGGGTTACCAGATGTCATCAGCATATATGAATTTCCTTGAGGTTTTGGCTGGCAGGTCATAAACGTAAAAGTTGAAAAGAAAAGGGGCCAATACAGATACTTGGAGGGACTACATTCCTACCAAGGTTTTTGCAGTATCACAGAAGGAACACACAGGTTCTCGTCGTAGCCATGCTATACGACCTCGATGAGGTGTTGATATAGACGTCTTCGTCCCCTTAAAGGCGTTCATGAGTAACAACTACTCACCATGTCCAGTCTGAAAGGTAACTAACGTTTGTAACCGTTATAGCGTGTTTTTAAAGCAAACTTGACTTGCATCCTAATAGTCGCGCTACTAGCGCTGCCCTTAAGCGACTGGCGCGAGATTTTAGTAGACATCTTTCAGAATTAGTAACACGCCTACCAACTCTTCAGTAGTGTTGCAACTTTTTTGCAGTCAGCGTATTACACAAATTTTCGGCGGATTGGGTACTGTGCGTCAGGTTGCTAAATGATTGCCTGTTGTTGAAAACAAAACGCCCATAAGGCAGGTGGAGCCCCGCTAAACCGCCGGTTCTTTCCGGTTGCTCGCTGGCGACGGCCCAGAATGCTTGGCCGGGCACTGAGAAGCGGCCGTGATCTCTTAACCTTATAGACACTTCTGCACTGCCACGCCGTCACTTCGTGAGTACGTCTGACACTTAACGTGCGCGATGTGTCACCGCTTAAACTACTGCAACGGAAAGGCAGACATTCAGGAACGTCCAAACTTGTACGGTATCTAAGCATCCTCGCTTGGATACAGCTTGCTGTTCGATCTACTTTGCTACTGCTTCTGAATGGAGTGAAGGATACGCCATCATTGTTGTCTGGTATAAATGTTGGCAGAAAAATGGTTTGATGCAGTTCTCGACGCTAGTGTACCTTAGCAGGTCTCTTACGGGGTAACAGTTTTTGAGCTACATGAAAAACAGGTGAATTATTTAGAGACTACGGCGTGCACGCGCTTTATCCAACACGTAAACGCTACTACAGACATTCGGATTTAGGTTATGACACATCCGATACGCCTGCCATCATTGGCGATGATGTGGCGCAGACGAATAGCTAAATTCTGCCTGACCCGCTGAAGTGTCGGACTATTGATGCTGTCGACGACCTTCTGAATGGCTTTTTTCAGCTCAGCAATGGTTTTGGGATTGTTGCTGTACACCTTGTCTTTGATACAGCCCCACAAAATAGTCACATGTATTCACATCGGTGGAATATGGTGGCCAATCGAGGCCCATGCCAGTGGCCTCTGAGTACACCAGAGCCAGAATGCGGTCCCCAAAAGACTGCTCCAGGACATCAAACCCTCTCTTGCTCCGATGGTGTCGAGCTCCGTCTTACATGAACCACATATTGTCGAAATCAGAGTCACTTTTTATAATGCGGATGAAGTCATTATCCAAAACCTTTACGTACCGTTTGGTAGTCACCGTGCCATCAGGGAATATCGCACCTATTATTCTTGACTGGACATTGCACATCGCACAGTAACCCGATGAGGATGAAGAGACTTCTCGATCGCGAAATGCACATTCTCGGTTCCCCAAATGCTGCAGTTTTTCTTATTGACGAACCAATCTAAATGACATGGCCGACGACACCAAGGCGTGTGCTCACGCGCATACTAATTCCCATCGTGCCTCGCGGCCAACCGTGGAGTTCGAACGTCCTAACGCAAACCGTTGAGAACTTAGGGCGATTTGGTTTTATATAGTTCAGAAATTGTCACCCTGTATCTCTGCATAGGTACCACAACCTACATCCATTTGACTTTACTTATGGTAGTAAAGCCTTGATCTTACTCTAAAATTTAACCCCCTTCTTCTTAACACGAACTTCCCACGATTAACAAATTCACGAGTCCTTGCTGTCTATCCAACTAATCCTAAAATCTGTAGCACCACATCTTCGTTATTAGCCAAGTGATATAAACTGCTGGCTAACAAGACCTCCTCAGAGATTTTGCACGCATTTGTTTTCAGTGTTATTCATACATGTTTCCTGTCGGTTTTCTACCGGCATAAATCCGTCATCAGGCCACGTCTGCCTTTCCTTATTTCTTGCAATTTAACAAAGAACTTCGTGGGCTTACGTACCGACAGTTCGCTTCGATACATGCTTTATCCACAACTATTTATATTCACTGCCATTACAACTACGTTGTGCACCACAGTCTGTCCAATGACGCAACTATTCCACAAAGGAACTTAAAGCGTGGGAAGCCACTGGATTTAAAAATTATTTCGACAAGCCTCTCCACACATCATTCTAGAATTTCTAGAATAAACAAAACTGTTGAAAATGGGTCCTTCACTCTGTTTTAAGCCATCCTGAATGCCCATACGATTCTGCAATTCCTGACAGTGCCTACCACTTCTGTACTCCTCGTAACAGCTCGATGAAAGACAGCGTCGAATCTGCGAGAGAGTTTCAACTTTCTGCACGCACATAGACTGGCAGAAAGCGTCGAATGTTGCTAAATTGAGGTTGTCTCAGGACGGAACAGTTGTTATCCTGTGAAAATAGAGTTAATTCGCGTGGCGAATGGAACCACTGATTAGTCAATTTTAACCAACTTTTTGATGCTCTTCAAGCGAACCTGAACATTAATGGTGAAATTTATAACGTACTCATCAATAATTTTGTTTCTTCTCATTTCTGCAGTTAGAACCTCCCAGCAACATTTAAACGATGATTTTCTAACCAGCAGTACGGGAAGGGCTAAAGTTTACTTCCATATATTTCGTGGCGATTGCTCTGTTGACCGAGCTGTCCAAGCAGCACTAAATTTTCTTCCTTTACTTCCGATAGTACCTCTCCCTTACCTTCACAACTTCACAGAAGTTCTCCTGCATTCCACTAGTACTCCTGGAAGAAAGGGTACTGCGGAGAAAATGATTCAGCCACAGCGTGGTTGATTGTGTCTAGAATGAAGTGTCACCCTGCACCAGAGTAAGCGCTGATTTTGGAAGGTTCCGGGTTCGAGTCCTGATCCGGCGCACAGATTTAATCTGCCAGGAAGTTTCAAATCAGTGCACACTCAGCTCCCAAGTGACAGTACATTCTCGTGAAGAGTTGGTTCGAGTTAACAGCGAAAATTTTGTATGTCCATCGCAGCACGAAATTCGTCTGAGATCGCGCTACGCACTGCATGTGTACTGTACTTCGAAGAGGTTAGGTTAGCAGCAGCTCAGAATACGGACTGCGTTTCGCATTCCGAACAACTCTGAATTCACTTCAGTAACCTCGCTGAAGTGTATGCCCGACTATCGCGCTTGGAGGATGATGTACTTCTAATCGAGGTGTTAGCCACCAATCACCCTTATCTCAAGAGTCTGAAGCTACTTTGCCCCTAAAACAGCGAGCAAAACACGACTGTAAATCCTCTAAAATTACCTACTCAATTAGAATCGAAGTGGCGGAGTATGTCCTTCCTATATGAAGCCTTCTCCCAGTGAAGCTGTATATAGTAGCACTAGGACCCCAGTTGGTTTGACAACTAGAATTTTTAACGCGTTTGTTTCACGTACGAGATGCCTTGAGAAAGTTATCAATCACCCAAGTGTTGACTTTACCAGTAACGGAATTGTTAAAACCTCATTAAATGTAGGGTATTAAGAAATGCAGTGCTTGTCAACATTTCCGGTCCTTAATCTAGTGAGACAGAGAGAGAAAAGCAGAAAATGTAGACTATTTTTAGTGACTTTCAGGTATTACTTTTTAACGGAAATTCAGTAATAAAACCTCAACTTTATACCAATAGCTCGTAGCGTATTCTAAAACACTGTTACATTGTTAAGCACCGCTGATGAACCGAAATTTATCTAAGTTGAAGTTCCTGCATTCATGTTATTTGTCAAATGGCTAAATATGTTGCGTACAGGATTTGTAAAAATTGGCAATAGTGCAATATAGCATTAAACGCATATAGAATTCCGCTGGCGCAAAAACGTTCAAAGAGTTCGAACCCCAACCCGCCTCCCTCCATCGGAGGACCTGTTAATCCCTGAAGTTCCTAAAAACTGAAGGTATTGGTCCATATTTCTGGACTGTCAATCTTCTAAAATCTGAATATAAAAAGAATAAGTTATAGGCATGGCGGATAGTATACAATACGTACAAGAACGAAGATGGTGCAATAATAATTGAACATAAAGAATGAAATACTCGGATTAAAAAGGGTGTAAGACAGGGTTGTCTATGCGCTCCTACTATTCAGTCAGTATATCAAAAAAGCAATGAAAAATAAGAGATGTTAAATAGCGAAATTAAAATTCATGGTTAAAGGATATCAGTGATGAGTTTGCTGTCCTCAGTGAAAGTGAAGAATTACAAGAACTGAATGGAATGAACAGTCCAGCGAGCCCAAAAATGAGGTTGACAGTAAACCGAAGAAAGGCGAAAGTAATCAGGCGTAGAGGCAATGAGATAAGCGATAAATTTAACATCAAAACTGGGGATCACGAAGGTACGGAAGCAAAATGTGTGACCGACGTAGCAACGATGACGTAAATAGCAGTTTCTAGCACACACAATCGTCATTCCAGGCCAAGAGCACTCTGCTGCTAGGTTAAAGCATCGTCATTAATCTGAGGAAGAAATTTCTTAGGCTATAAGAATACGTTTGGAGCAGTGAGTCACGGACAGTGGGAAAACGGGAACAGAAGAAAATCGAAGTGTTAAGACGTGTGTTACAGAAGACTTTTGAAAATAGGTGGGCTGATAAGGTATTCAGATGTTCATCTAAATCCACATACATACTCCGCAATCCACCATACGGTGCGTGGCGGAGGGTACCTCGTACCACAATTAGCATCTTCTCTCCCTATTCAAGTCCCAAACAGAACGAGCGAAAAATGACTGCCTATGTGCCTCTGTACGAGCTCTAATCTCTCTTATCTTTGTGGTCTCTCCGCGAAATGTAAGTTGGCGACAGATAAAATTGTTCTGCAGTCAGCCTCAAATGCTGGTTCTCTAAATTTCCTCAGTAGCGATTTACGAAAAGAACGCCTCCTTTCCTCTAGAGACTCCCACTCGAGTTCCTGAAGCATTTCCGTAACAGTCGCGTGATGATAAAACCTACCAGTAACAAATCTAGCAGCCCGCCTCTGAATTGCTTCTATGTCCTCCCTCAATCCGACCTGATAGCGATCCCAAACGCTCGAGCAGTACCCAAGAATAGGTCGTATTAGTGTCTTATAAGCGGTCTCTTTTACAGATGAACCACATCTTCCCAAAATTCTACCAATGAACCGAAGACGACTATCCGCCTTCCCCACAACTGCCATTACATGCTTGTCCCACTTCACATTGCTCTGCAATGTTACGCCCAAATATTTAATCGAAGCAGAGAATCGGCGAAGAAAGGTACAGAAAACACTGACAAAATGGGACTAGATGGAAGGACATATGTTAAGACACAAGGAATAACGTCCGTGGTACTACAGGGAGCTGTAGACGGCAGAAACTAAACGGGAAGATAGATTCAAATACATCGAGCAAATAACGGTGGACTTACGGTACTAGTGTTAGGATGAATATGTTGAGAAGAGAGAGAGAGTCGCGGAGGGTAGCATCTAACCAGCCAGAATTATTTTATTTTGGTAATGAGTCTTCATTATAGCAGTAATACCTAAAAGTTTCAGAGCGAGAATAACTGTAACGAGAAACGGAGGGAGACAGTAGCCAGGACAGATGTGCTGCTGGTGACGAAGATACACATCCTTGGAGTGCCGTAGATGTCCGTTGCTATTCAGGTTACGGTCGTTGGTGGAAGTTTTCCATCTCAGGCTCTGAGCGTGGCTTTCGGCCAACGCAGCGTTACGTGCTCTGCGGGTAGCCGCCGAGATTACGAATGCTCGGCTCGCAGCCGCCACTACCCCTGCCCTCGACCCCACATACGCAGTAATTTCCCCAACTCCCCCCCGCCCCCCGCCACACCACCCCCGCCGGTCGCGGCTCCTGTTTACTACCGCCACCACTCGGACGCCGGGCCACTACACAATCCGGCCCCGGTGTCGGTGTGGGCGGTCTGTTAAATTAAGGGTGTGTCGCCCCCACAGGGTCCGCAGCTGCTGCCCGGTCCAGCTCACAATCGTGTCGTATATCTGCTGTGTGGTGCACCAAACAAGTATCTGCTGCCTTCGTCGGCGTAGTGCGGCCTACACGGCGAAAGCTGAACGAAAAGAGAAAGTTCTCTCTGTGGATTTCGATTCGTGGAAAGCCGCACTCCGTGTCAACTGTTTCACCGTGTCGCATCGTCATACGAGGGGCGTTCTGTGAATCATGAGTAGTGCAATACAGTTTTCTTCTGGAAGCCGGTTGGTTTCATTCCGATTCACTATTACTCCATGTTATTCCCCACTCCTTTGGTCAGTTCAATGTGGCGGCTTTACGCCAGGTTACTGGGAGGGCCTGCATACCCGCGTGCTACCACTCTACTGGTCAACGTCGAACCCAACGTCATGTTGCTTAAATAACCTCTTTAATCCACATACTGCTTCTCTCGGAGGGCGCGAGATCCGGGCCGTAGGGTCGATGTAGAACTGTCCAATGTTTCTTGAGCTGCTCTCGGGAGTGCAGACTTGTGAGGCCTTGCGTTGTCATTTTTTGCGTTGTCATTTTTTGTGGCGAGGAACACACTGATGTCGTTTCTCCAATTCTCTGAGGGTAGCACAACACTGTTCAGAGCATTTACAATCAGGAAAAATCGCTTAGGGAGGGACGGCTAACACATGCCGAGTACTTCACTTACATACTATTCACATATACACTCGGTTACTAGCTGTGGAATTACCTCCTGGGGTACAAATTCACGAAATATGAAGACAGTTTTCAAGTTGCAGTAAAGAACCATAAGAGTACCAACCAGAATATTAATCGAGCTCAATGTAAAGATCTGTGCCGGCCAGAGTGGCCTAGCGGTTCTAGGCGCTACATTCTGGAACCGCGTGACCGCTACGGTCGCAGGTTCGAATCCTGCCTCGGGCATGGATGTGTGTGATGTCCTTAGGTTAGTTAGGTTTAAGTAGTTCTAAGTTCTAGGGGACTGATGATCTCAGATTTTAAGTCCCATAGTGCTCAGAGTCAATTGAACCATTTTTTAAAGATCTGTCCCAAACATAGCGAATTTTAACTGCACTATAGGAGTACATTTGCCATTCATTTACGTACATCAAAAATAACATTCGCTATTAATCCATAAAGAGGTCTACCCATGATCAGGGCACAAATTACTAGACTGAACTTAGGTTTACCAAGAAATAATAAACATTAAACAATATTTTCTCCCAAGGAATAAAACTTGACAAACTGAGAAAGAGATTTTTAAAACTAACTTATTCTAAAAGGCAGGCACAAACTATTCGTTAAGCTATATAGTCTATACCGTAGGGGTTTGGTAATAAAGCAACTAGCTTACAAAATACGTGTTGAAACAATATTTCAATACTTCTCGTACCAGATGAAATTGTTATAAGAAACAGAAAAGATCCAAAGAAGAGTAGTGCGTTTCGTTGCAGGTTTATTTAGTAAGAGTCCCGAAGAAATCAACTCCAGTGGCGGATGCTGTAACAGGTATGATGTACTGTTAAAATTCCGAGAACGTACGTTCCCGGAAGAGTCAAGCAGCCGATTGTTCCCTCCGACATACCTATTTTTCTCGCAAAAAGACCACGAATAAAAAAATACGGGAGATTCGAGGCCACACACAGGCTTAACGGTAATAATTCTTGCCGCGAAACATTCGCAACTGGAACGGGGAAATGGGGAAGTGACTGGTGCACAAAGTACCCTCCGCCACACACCACAATGTGGCTTGGTGAGTATAGACTTACATGCAAAAAAAAAATGTAAAACGAGTAAATAATGTTGTGTTCTTCAGATTGGTTTGATCCAGCTCTCGGCGCTATTCTGTACTGTACAAGACTACTCATCCCCCAATAACTACTGCAACCTACATCCATTTGGATCTGCCTACTGTATTCGTCTCTTCAACACTCTCCACAATTTTAACTAGCCCCTCCTCACCCCCTCCCCCTCGCCCCTCCAACACTTCATGTGGAAAGTGATAAAGAAAAATAAGAAAACATCAATTCAATTCGCATTTTCATAATATTTTTTTTCTTTAGTGGGAAACGTAATTCCCAGAGCTATGAAACGTGTAATACTAACAGCTTCTGAGATCATCCCTCTCGCGTAGAGGGATGCCGCGTCGGTTTTTAAGGTTAGTAAATGGGAAGTCGTGGTACATAAAATAGAAGCGAAACAGAGTGGATGGGGTGCTGACGTCAGCTAATAGTTCGATGGTATGTGTAGCGCTACATTTTGAAACTGTATGTGGATGCGTGTGCGTGAGTGCGTACAGTTTGGTGCCTCGATTATGTGAATCACAATTATCTGGAAGAAGAAGGAGAGGTACGGAAAAACTTTTCTCTGTCAACCAGTAACGTTTTTAGAAAAGCAGTTTTGCAGTACGTTGGAGACCCGCAAAACTTTCTTTCTACGTGTAAAACGCAAGGCTCACGTACCAGCTACGGGCCAAATAAGCTACTTCGCCCGATGTAAAGAAGACTGGTATAACGGAGCGCTGCTCTGGTTTAGTGTCCTCGGCCTGAGATTAACTACGAGTAGGCGTCGAATTCCCGATAATTTAGGGCTGTTATCGATGTTTGCGAAGCACTCTAGACTTACCTTGCGGTTTCTGGTTCACGGGCTGGGTCCTCGGGTCGGAGCGTGGAGAGGTTGTAATTACCTACGATCCGCCGGTGCTCTGCTTCAGAGGACAGAGGGAGCAGAGAGAGACCAGGGCCCTGCTTATATTGGGGCGATATTTCAATCAATGCTGGCCTTATGTGCCGTCTTCCCCTCCACATCTAAATTGGAAATCGCATCACTACAATGGCGCTGAATGCGCATCGGATGCCGGCTCGTTGATTACTGCTGGCTGCGCTAGCTTCCCAGGAGTCCTTTGAAAGCGAAGCGTCCCCAGTTCCGCGGTTCCACAGCCCCTCTCTGTAATTCTGTCGCCGGCTGTAGTACCGTGCTGTGCTGTACGTAGCATCCGCGGATCACCCCAGTGATCGTCAGTTGCTGAGAAACAATGCATATGTGTCGTGGGCTCTGTTAGGGCGAGTAAAATGTCAGAAATTTGCACAACTGCGTAGTCAATACGCGTACAGTATTTAGACAACTGAACTAGGACGTGGCGAGGACAGTAATGCGGCGGTGAAGTATACTGCGTTGATACCAGCAGTGGATAAAATAGTCATACCCGTTACCAGAAATACTCGATCAGTACGTCTTAGGCGAGTTACATAAATAAGCTATCACACTGCTCACTCAATGATTCGTAGATCGTGCACCCATAGGCTATGAGGGAATTACTTTGTTGCCTCTAGACGACTACGTGTGTTGGCCCTGTTACTTAAGCCAGCCACCGGCCGGGGGTGGCCTTGCGGTTCTAGGCGCTACAGTCTCGAACCGCGTGACCGCTACGGTTGCAGGTTCGAATCCTGCCTCGGGCATGGATGTGTGTGATGTCCTTAGGTTAGTTAGGTTTAAGTAGTAAGTTCTAGGGGACTGATGACCTTAGAAGTTAAGTCCCATAGTGCTCAGAGCCATTTGAACCATTTAAGCCAGCCTTATATTAGAGGCAAAAACGAATTAAATGTCTATAGTGTAAAAATGTGCCCCAGTAATTTTTTCAGATAGTAAGTATTATTATGTAAGGTGGCCGTATCCTCAGGAACCTCAGATATCACGTCACATTTTCACTATCGCACAGATGTTTATATTTCTTCATATGTGTAAATGCATATATGTAAATTCGCCCCTAAACTTAGAGCCCCTTTGACTTTGTTATTTCATTATAAAAGCTCCATACAGAAAAGTTACTCTGTACAAAAGTACTACACTCTGTACAAACATAATTCCCTTTTTCCCAATCACAGGTGTAAATTAGACTTTATTTTGCTCTGTTGTTAAGTATACTGTAACGATATCAACGTAAGAATGTTCTCATTATTAGTTAATCGCAACTATTTGTGTGACAAAAAATGTTATCTTCCTGTTACCAGCACTTTACATGGCATTTTTTATCTCTGTATCTTCTGTGTAAGTACTAACTGGTACGTCTGCGGCAATCGGCTGGCACCTCACGATGTCCTAAAGAGCCGAAGCTTGTTTTTGATCAAATAAGTGTTTTGCAGAACATTAGGAAAGGGTTTCGTATTTAATATCGTTGTGTTATGTGAAGCACCAAATTAGTTAGATTTTGGGCCTGAAGATGTTAATCTGCCACGAATTTGTTACCAAAGATTTCACGTAACCAGTATGCCAGCTCTAACAAAATAATATAGTAACTGATACGAATAAGTCGTGGAAGCCGCGTTGCCGGCCATTGTGTGTCATGGCACATGATCAGGAGATCGACCGAAACTTCAGCGTAGTTGGTTCTTCCCGTTCCATAGTGTATAATATAAGCCTACTCAGCAAGACAAGGCTCCCCGTGTGCCTAGTAAGTAGAAAACACTGAGCCCGAGAATGAACGCCTGGCCGTGATCATTCGAGTCGCTGAAACGCTAGCCACCAAGTTATTTTAATCGAAGTGTACCACCTTCATGCTTTAGAAAGATTTGTGAGGCCTGGGGACAGTACGGTTTGCTCTGAGATTCACAACGGTGCGACCTAAAATGTGTAACTGACGAGCTGTAACTACAGGTGGTCCACTATCATACGAAAGAAGTCTCTGTTTGAAGATTTTCTTCAAGCTATTAATTTGCACCTGCCCATGTTTTAACAATAAACATGTTCTGATGAATTTGCTCTTGAGCAAAAACAGTTTCTTACTTTTCGGTTTCTGCCGATATCTGTGTCAATGAAAGTGCATCACCAGTGAGTTTCCCTTCATTCTACTGTAAAAGCTAAGTCTGTGTGGGATAACAACACGTACAAACTGACATTGTAGTTACTACAGTCACAAAAGTGTTTAGACAAAATCGCATACCTTCACAGCACATTTGATTGCTAATAATACTGTATGTCTTCTGCAGTGAGCATGCTATATTAACACAGTTTCTGCTAGTAGTGCATTTTCTGTGGAGCAAAATTTATGCCTGAAATAAATTCACTGATGTTTGGGTTATTTTTCACTTTCTTGCTACACTTCTTTGCTGTTCGATTTCTTCTAAGATTTTTGTGACTGTTGGCTAGAAACGGTGTCTGCTTAATAGCTGGAAAGTATATTAGTCGTGTTAAACTCGGGAAGATACGTAAGTGCGAGACTGTATTCGTGATTCGCGTCAGTTTAATTTTGTGGTTAGAGTTAGGTTTCCGCATTGTCATAACCCTAAAATTGTGTTAACAACCAGCAAGTGTTCCAATGTTCAACATACATTGATTGGTGCGCCATCTGGTTTTTGTAGGTTTTTGGCAGATACAGAGAAATCATTGGGATAAGACAGTTCACAGGTCTGAGAAAGACAAGGGTATAAAATCTTGACTACGGAATATCAGACCAGCTGCGTGATTAGACTGAAGAGTTTCAGCAAACTGTTAAAACTTCTAAAAGTAGCTTCAAGGGTGCCTCTAAGGTGGTGATACAGGATAATCGCTTTATGTAATATATATACAAATGACCTAGTAGATAAAATAGGAAGTTCCATGAAGCTTGTCATGGATAATGCTGTTACATACAGAGAAGTCGCAAAGCTACAAAATTATATCAAAATGAAGAAAGAACTGCAGAGCATCGCCGCTTGGTGTAGGGAATATCAATTAACTCTCAGCATAAACAGTTCTAACCTATTACTTAGACATTAAATCATTATTGTACTACTACGTGATTGCAGAACAATTATTGGAAGCGATCACGTCTATTAAACATCAGGGAGTATGCGTGCGGAGCGATTTAAAGTGGAACAACCACATTTAATCGCCGATAAAGTATCTGCCAGACAGATAAATTGTAAAAATTCTCAAGAAGTGTAGTACAGCCGCAAGTAAGGTATCTTACAAAACTCTCGTTCTATCAGTACTTGAGTATTGCTCTTTAGTTTGGGATCCTTACCAGATACGACTGATATACGAAATAGAGCCAAAGGTCAGCAGCGGGTTTCGTCACAGGTTAATTTCGTAAATGGACGGATGCATCATGAAGATCGCCAGCCAACTGCTGCGGCAGACGCTATAAGAGCGGTTCTGTGCATCACGGTGGTGTGCAGCTTTTGTTCCGCCGCCCTCCCCCATTTGTTCTCTCTCTCCCTCTCTCCCTCTCTCCCTCTCTCCCTCTCTCCCTCTCTCCCTCTCTCCCTCTCTCCCTCTCTCCCTCTCTCCCTCTCTCCCTCTCTCCCTCTCTCCCTCTCTCCCTCTCTCCCTCTCTCCCTCTCTCCCTCTCTCCCTCTCTCCCTCTCTCCCTCTCTCCCTCTCTCCCTCTCTCCCTCTCTCCCTCTCTCCCTCTCTCCCTCTCTCCCTCTCTCCCTCTCTCCCTCTCTCCCTCTCTCCCTCTCTCCCTCTCTCCCTCTCTCCCTCTCTCCCTCTCTCCCTCTCTCCCTCTCTCCCTCTCTCCCTCTCTCCCTCTCTCCCTCTCTCCCTCTCTCCCTCTCTCCCCAAACTACTAAACTGATACACAGACCTCAAGACCTCAGAAAACGTCCTAGGAACTGATATGTTAAAAATTTCTTTCCTCCCCATTTCTGTTCAGTACATCCTCATCTACACATCTAACCTTTAACACGCGAAAAGACTATAAATGTACAATTAGTTCGGAGCTTACACAAAGGCTTACCAAAAATAGATTTTCCCAATTACCATTCTTAACAGGAAATGGGGACGTGACAGTAGTGCGAACAATACCCCTCCGCCACATGCTATGTGACATGAGAAATACGAATGTAGATGTAAGCGAGGTTCTTCTAGCCCCCTGTTCCCGTCCAGTCACCTAAGTTCAGCGTGTTGGGCTTGGCTAGCACTTGTGTGGGGGATCGCCGGGGTCCGCCGAGCGCTGTTGGCAAGCGGGGTGCACTCAGCGCTTGTGAGGCCACTTGAGGAGCTGCTCGACCAAACATGCCCCTCCATATCCGCATCCTGTGACGTCTGTCGGCTGAGTATGATCCGGCTGTCTGTCTGTACATTTGGACCTTAAAAGGCGTGTTCAGGCGGAGATATTACTAGACGTCTGAACCCGAACACAGGCCTCGAAAGGCCCAACGGTACCGACCGGCTTGTCATCGCCAGCCAGCAGCCGTCAGTGGATGCGAATATAGAGACGCATGCGGTTTGCTGTTGTGGGTTGCCTTTCTGAAGATTTCCAGGGTCAACCAACTTGACTTATAATACTTCTTATAATTATTGACCGAATTTAAAGTTTTGAACTGCTATCAAAATCTGCACAGGAGCTATAATATTTTAAAGCTTTACCACGGTAAGAAAAATATTACTGTTAGAAACTGTGTTTGTGTTGAGGTAGTGTACGCAGACCATATTCGCCCACTATTTGGGAAGAGCAGTAAACGACTACCAACAAATTTTAAACATAATTTCAGTCCTTGTCTAAACTGTTCGTCGCTTACATCTACATCCATACTTCGCAAGTCACCTGACGGTGCGTGGCGGAGGATACCTTGAATACCTCTATCGGTTCTCCCTTCTGTTCCAGTCTCGCATTGTTCGTGGAAAGAAAGATTGTCGGTACGCCTCTGTGTGGGCTGTAATCTCTGATTTAATCCTCATGGTCTCTTCGCGAGATATACGTAGGTCAGCAATATACTGCTTCACTCCTCGGTGAAGGTATGTTCTCGAAACTTCAACAAAAGCCTGTACCGAGCTACTGAGCGTCTCTCCTGCAGAGTTTTCCACTGGAGTTTATGTATCATCTCCGTAACGCTTTCGCGATTACTAAATGTTCCTGTAACGAAGCGCGTTGCTCTCCGTTGGATCTTCTCTCTCTCTTCTATCATCCCTATCGGGTACGGATCCCACACTGCTGAGCAGTATTCAAGCATTGGGCGAACAAGCGTACTGTAACCTACTTCCTTTGTTTTCGGATTGCATTTCCTTAGGATTCTTCCAATGAATCTGTCTGGCATCTGCTTTACCAACGATCAACTTTATATGAGCATTCCATTTTAAATCAATCCTAATGCTTATTGCCAGATAATTTATGGAATTAACTGCTTTCAGTTGCTGACCTGCTATATTGTAGCTAAATGATAAGGGATATTTCTTTCTATGTATTCGCAAAACATTGCACTTGTCTACATTGAGATTCAATTGCCATTCCCTGCACCATGCGTCAATTCGTTGCAGATCCTCCTGCATTTCAGTACAATTTTCCATTGTTAAAACCTCTCGATATACCACAGCATCATCCGCAAAAAGCCTCAGTGAACTTCCGATGTCATCCACAACGTCATTTATGTATATTGTGAATAGCAACGGTCCTACGACACTCCCCTGCGGCACACCTGAAATCACTCTTACTTCGGAAGACTTCTCTCCACTGAGAATGACATGCTGCGTTCTGTTATCTAGGAACTCTTCAATCCAATCACACAATTGGTCTGATAAATCCATATGCTCTTACTTTGTTCATTAAAAGACTGTGGGGAACTGTATCGAACGCCTTGCGGAAGTCAAGAAACACGGCAACTACCTGGGAACCCGTGTCTATGGCCCTATGAGTAGGACGAGTGGACGAGTAGCGCGAGCTGGGTTTCACACGATCGTCTTTTTCGAAACCCATGCCGATTCCTACAGAGTAGATTTCTAGTCTCCATAAAAGTCATTATATTCGAACATAATACGTGTTCTAAAATTCTAAAACTGATCGACGTTTAACGTCAAATATTTAACACATTAACTCATTTATAATCAGACGTTTAAAGCCGTTCTTTACAAGGAATTTCAATTGTTTAAAAATGTCGGCAATGGGGTGTTCACTGGTATTTCGCTCAAGTTTCTTCAGTCTGAAAAGCAGAGCTCAGTGCCTCAGGAAAAAGTCTCTCGAACTGCAGGTCCGGTTTCGCGACAGGTGGCACAGCATTGGGCGCTAAGTACAAAAGAGTAGCTTGTTTGGACCCCTTGTGGCGCAGCGGGGGCAGATTGGCTGTTTCTGGAGTGGCAGAAGCCGGCGCTCCCCTCCCGGAACGCTGGAAGCACCCAAAGCGCGGAGTCCCGCTCAAATGATGCCGTGCGTAGCCTTTGTTCCGACTCCCTTACGCAATCACGTCGTTCCTCCCTTCTGCTGCCGCGGGCCGTGTCCGCTTACTCCTGCGCTGCGTCGCCCCCCACCTCACCCCTGACGTTTCCGGCTTGCAGCTCGGTCGAGGGTCCTTCAGGCCGGCATTATCTTCATCCAGAACAGTCCTCTGCACTTGGAGCTTGTTTCTCCTGTTAAAACATTCTGGTCTCCTACGGGTTTCGTCGGTACTTATTCACGCTACTTTTTCTCCGCATGTTTTCCGTATGGTAGTGCTCTTACATCGCACTGACAGTGCATGTGAAGGCAAGTTACCCTGATATGTCTCAGAGACATGTTTTCGGCATTAATCTTTTACTTCGTCGGAGTGTGTTCTGTGTCTGAACTTAATGGCTGATTAATACTATGTGCCGGTCCAGCTCGAACTCGGAACCTTGTCTTTTGGCGGGAAACTGTCTTACGGTACACTCATCCTGGTACTCTTCGAACCACCCACGTACACTGTTATCAAAAGTATCCGGACACCCCAAAAAACATACGTCTTCATATTAGGTGCATTACCTACTGCCAGGTACTTCACCTCAGCGACCTCAGTACTCATTACACATCGTGAGAAAGCACAATGGGGCGCTCCGCGGAATTCACAGGCTTCGAACGTAGCCGGGTGATAGGGTGTCACTTGTGTCATACGTCTGGACGTGAGATTTCCCCACTCCTAAACATCCATAGGTCCACTGTTTCCGATGTGATAGTGAAGTGGAAAGGTGAAGGGAGGTGTACAGCGCAAAAGTGTACAGGCCGACCTCGTCTGTTGACTGACAGAGACCGCCGACAGTTCAAGAGGGTCGTAATATGTACTAGGCAGACATCTATCCAGACCATCACACAGGAATTCCAAACTGCGTCAGGATCCTCTGCTGCTACTATGGCAGTTAGGCGGCAGGTGAGAAAACTTGAATTTCATGGTCGAGCGGCTGTCCATAGCCACACACCAAGCCGGTAAATGCCAAACGACGCCTCGCTTGGTGTCGGAGGGTAGACATTGGATGATTGAACAGTGGAAAAACGTTGTGTGGAGTGACGAATCACGGGACACAATGTGGCGATCCGATGGCAGGGTGTGGGTATGGCTAATGTCCTGTGATCATCTGCCAGCGTGTGTAGTACCATCCATAAAATTCGGAGGCGGTGGTGTTATAGTGTGGTCGTGTTTTTCATGGAGTGGGCTTGCACTCCTTGTTTTGCGTGACACTATCGTATCTTGTATCTCCAGTGTGTGACAAGTTCATGTACACACAGTATCTCCTGTTGTTTGTGCGTTCGCTTAGCGCACCTTTCGCTGCACGATCTGAGTCAGTGTCGGCTCTCAGCAAAGTAACCTTGGTGACGTGGTTCACTCGTGTCTCACGCCACCGCCATCTATCGCTAAGAACCTGATAATGCCTGTTATTTGTCCCTCAACTGTCCTTTGCAGAAGCACAATGTTGTACTATGCAACTAACTTGTTTTTTCCAGATTCCTATCTGTGCAGTCGACTGGCTGCGAGGGGTTTTCAAGAGATGACAATCGTTCTGGGAGATCTGATGCTATCTGAACTTCAAACTGTGCTTTGCGACTGATTTTTCGTTGTCGCGTAGAGGCAGCTACTTTCGATTCTGTAAAACTTTAGTACAGCGGTGGAGGTTTCGTTGCCCCACGCTTCATGTCAGTTAGCAGCTTTCCTAAACTTTTTATGCCTCGTAGCTGCATGCTAAGTTTATCGCCGATCTGACTTCCGCTTCTCTCCCTTATTCTCGTCTTCCCTCGTTTTGCTCTCAGTCTATAATGTGTAAGCAATAAATTTTCACGTAGAACATCAATGCTGTCAGCGAATCTTGTCATTGATATCCTTTCAAAATGAATTTTAATCGCACTCCTTAAGCTTTTTCTTTACTACTTCGATGTATAAACTGAAGAGGAAGGCGAGAGAGACTGAATACCTATCTTACACATTTTTCAATCGGAGCGGTTCGTTCTTGGTTTCTATCATAGAGCATTTGTCCCAAAGAAAGTCTAATTTGGGTTCTAATGGTAAGTTCGGTTGAAATCGCTCCATATGTTTCTGAGCTATGCCGGTAAATGGGTAATACAAATCGTCATTGTGTTCGTACTTCATTATCCTATGGGCCTACACATCTAGCCTATTAGACGGTAGATACACTCGACCAGTGGAATTCGCTGGAACAGGTACTGGATGTGTGTGGAAGGACGAATTAAAAACTATCTCGTCTATCTCCCTTGGCGGACTCGATGATTCAGCAGCAGGACTTGCAAAGGGAGCATACAACCAATGAGTTATTTTTCAAACATACGTAGAAGTAACAAATGCCATTCTCGCTACTCACCGGTCTAGAGAAATAGACGTTCTCAGTGTTACGAGCCTGTTGAACGCTATAGGCGCCGTACTAAATCCCATACAAGAACGCCAATCGTCGAGAAGAGGCGTAACCGTAAGGCTGGAAGTCGATCTTTATTGCTTTTGAGGCTCGTCGTTCTTCTGCTCTGTGATCTTTACCCTAGAAGTCTTTTGCACTTCAGCCTCCACTTGCTAAGTCTACTTCTGATAGGATCTTCCTTGTCTAAAAGATCTGTCTCCTTACACAACATTTTGGGCACTTACAATACGGTTTGAAACGTTTTTCCTAGGTGCCTTGAGAGCTTGTATTTGATATTTAAATACCAGCCACCACGTTTTTTTTCGTTTTATGGTACAGTTTTTTCAAAAATAATTTTGTGTATTATTATGAAAAATATTTAATATAATGCAGATCTTGTATTTTATGCTCACCATTGGTTTGCACATTTGTAAACAGGTATTCCGGCTCAGTCTAGATTCCACCTTGTCACCTATACTCCCACTCAACACCACGTAAGAATTGTGTTACAATCATCGTTTATTTGTCAATCCACTCACGCGCCCGTCACAGTGTAGTCATACCTAGATATAACTGCTTCGAATGACGCACTTTATTTACGAAATGCTATGACTATATCAATACATAAATATCCACTTCATCGCGATTCCATATTATACCTCGCCACGAATACATCACAATGTGAGTTGTCGTCTATTACCGAAAAAATGATCCGCTGTAAGAATAAAAGTGTTCGGTAGGATACAAGGGGAGAGAAAAAAAGGAAAATGGTCTAGCCTACTCGCTCTCTTCGTCTGCCACCGTATTTGGCTGAGCTAACGCCGCTGCTACATTACTGGCGTTCTCGTGTTGTATTCTAGACTCGTATGACCAAAACCTCAATTTCTTGAAAACTCCTGAGTAGCGCATCGTACTGGAGTAGTATTTGGTACCGCAAAGTATGTACGACAATTGCACGAAAGACCTGCGAAATGGGTGGCTCGCCAGGCGTATGCTTCCCTTGTTAAAGGAGACGAAACTTCACGACGCGCTGTGCAAATTATTTTGATACAGCTGTGAAACTTAATTCCGAACGTTAAAGCTAAAGCTTTCGCATTGAACAACGCTTGCTAAACTTTCAGAGAGGGGATGAAGCAAAAAAAAAAGCCGCTCACATACTCGCAGTAAAGCAGAGAGATCGGCGCGGAGCGTGTGCGTCAGGCGCGTGAGATGCGGGTACGCACGGGCCTCCGGAGTCCGATACTAGATCCAGTTTAATTACGGCCCGGTGCGGTCTGGGCTGCGCGAGTGCGGTTGTGGATATAGGTGTGGGGAGGCTGTGAAGGCCTCCACGTTGGCGCAGCTGTTGTACCACCAGCAGCACACACTGCGGGCGACGGTCGAACGCCCTCTGCTGTCGCTCCGGAGCCTGCCCGCCCGCTTCCGTAAGCGGATCTGCACCGGCAACCAACCGCGCACGGCGCGCCCGTCCTACGGCGCGCGGGATGGAAAACAAACACACGCTATCGACGGAGGCCTGTGACGCAAAACCGACGCTGTAGGGTGACTGGCAGACGGGCGGCGTCGATCCGAAAAGTAAAGTATTACAGCCATCGTTCTGGGGGCAACGACTTACACAGGTATTATGTCTCCTATTTGAGGTTTTTCCATCCTGGATTGACAGGCACGATAGAACATCGTCAGTAAAATGTGGGGAAAAAAGAGTTCACAAGTATCGACATTAATCCAAGGGTCAGTGATGTCACAACACTTCGTTCGCTCCATCCACACACGTACACCCATATTCTGGAAACCACTGTGAAGTTCTTGACTGGAGATGCTTACCATTATACCTGTTCCTAGGGCTTCATGGACGATAAATAGTTTAGACAAGAAAATAGAAGCTTTCGAAATGTGGTGCTACAGAAGAATGCTGAAGATTAGATGGGTAGATCACATAACTAATGATGAAGTATTGAATAGAATTGGGGAGAAGAGGAGTAGGTGGCACAACTTGACAAAAAGAAGGGACCGGTTAGTAGGACATATTCTAGGCATCAAGGGATCACAAATTTAGCATTGGAGGGCAGCGTGGAGGGTAAAAATCGTAGAGGGAGATCAAGAGATGAATACACCAAGCAGATTCAGAAGGATGTGGGTTGCAGTAAGTACTGGGAGATGAAGAAGCTTGCACAGGATAGGGTAGCATGGAGAGCTGCATCAAACCAGTCTCAGGACTGAAGACCACAACAACAGGGCTTCTTTTAAAAAAAAAATAATTTACTGGCCTTTGGCATTAACCATTTAGCCAAGAAGTAAGTAACTACAGATTTCGTATAAAATATAATATACAGCACACACATTAGAAATTACGTTAATTCCAGGTAAACTTCATGGTGCAGTCCATACATTCATACACTCATCGCAGTCCGTACATAACTTGTTATGCTCGAGCCTTTGAGTCTGACTTGTAACCGGACATCCGCTTCTTGCAGGAACTGAGCAATACTGACGCAGCCCGTTTTGGTCAGCTGTCGAAACAGATCCGTCGCAGATGTAAGTTGAGGAATTCCTGCACTGATAAAGGCCTTAAAAAATTTGGGGCGTTGGCTGCCGTAGCGTGAAAATCCTAGTATCACATACTTGAGGTCTGCCTGGTGCTTGTTGCAGTTTCGGGAAGAATTTCTGTTTAAATGCCTCCGTGCGCGCAGTTGTTAGTAGAATCTTGTTCTTCCGACCCCTGCGGGAATGATGCGTAGTGTACTATATAATCCTAACCATTTTACAACTGATTTTTGAAACATTTTAAGTAGACCACCTGGGATAGACGCACACTGTCTTCGGACATCTGCCAGATCAGTTTATTCAGCATCCCCGCCAGGACTTTCCCAAGCGTCAAACAAACCTGTGACCATTCATGCTCCCCATCTCTTTTTACGCTCAATATCCCCTGCTTGGTCCTACCTGGTTCGGGGTAATACCACAGTAGTTACGTTGCGTGTAGGCTTGGCAGGTAATGGGTCATCACCGATAGCTGCACTACAGAAAAATCGCAGCGGACAACGTCGATAAGACTTAACAACTTTTGATCGATCACACTCTTCGTTGGAGAGACGCTGTTACGAGAAGACTTTAGTTGTACTATCTTGTGAGGACTGAAGGAATTTGAGGATGACTAAATGGAAAAGAAACCTAGTTGTGACTATTTTCAGCAACGCTGCGTGGAGCAAGTAATCAGCAAAGAGGAGTAGATATACGACTTAGGAAATGTTTTCGCGGTGGTTGCACATGACACTTAACCGTTTCGTTTTTGTGATCCTCTCTTAGTTCGAATTAAGAGTTCGAGAATAATTAGAAAATAACTCAGATACACCTCGACTGCCCCGTGAATCGACATGGAACACGGTAGAAACACTTTAGTAAAAAATTGAAACGCATTACACTTGCTTGAAGTGGTTCTACCGGGATGCGTAAGGTAGTGCGTTCCATAGCTTAAAACACACGCGGTGCCAAATACATGCAAGCAGCCCATCTTTCTGAACGTAACCATTTCCGTAATGACTGTGTCTCAAACAAAAGAACACATGTGGTTATGCGCTAGGGCTGAAGAGCAAAATCCTTCATTAGCTAGAACATAAAATTTTCATAAGCTATAATCTATAATAAAATGCTAGCAAGGGAACCTCCCCATCGCACCCCCCCCCCTCAGATTTAGTTATAAGTTGGCACAGTGGATAGGCCTTGAAAAACTGAACACAGATCAATCGAGAAAACAGGAAGAAGTTATGTGGAACTATGAAAAAATAAGCAAAATATACAAACTGAGTAGTGCATGCGCAAGATAGGCAACATCAACGACAACGTGCGCTCAAGAGCGCGGTGGTCCCGTGGTTAGCGTGAGCAGCTGCGGAACGAAAGGTCCTTGGTTCAAGTCTTCCCTCCAGTGAGAAGTTTAATTTTTTTTTATTTTCAGACGATTATTATCTGTCCGCTCGTTCATTGACGTCTCTGTTCACTGTAATAAGTTTAGTGTCTGTGTTTTGCGACCGCACCACAAAACCGTGCGATTAGTAGACGAAAGGACGTGCCTCTCCAATGGGAACCGAAAACATTTGATCGCAAGGTCATAGGCCAACCGATTCCTCCACAGGAAAACACGTCTGATATATTCTATACGACACTAGTGACGGCATATGTTGTCGACCTATGTAACTTGTACACTTGGCGAATGGGTAAAAAGATTCTTCTACCTTGCCCGATTTAGGTTTTCTTGTGGATGTAATAATCACTCCCAAAAAAGTGATCGCATCGGACGGACGGACAGACAGACAGATAATAATTGTCTGAAAATAGAAAATTAAACATTTCACTCGAGGGGAAACTTGAACCACGGACCTCACGTTCTGCAGCTGCTCACGGTAACCACGGGACCACGGCGCTCCTGAGCTCACATTGTGCTTCATGTTGCCTATCTTGCGCATAGACTACTCAGTTTGTATATTTTGCTTATTTTTTTCATACTTCCACACAACTTCTTCCCGTTTTCTCGATTGATCTGTGTTCAGTTTTTCAAGGCCTATCCACTGTGCCAACTTATAACTAAATCTGAGGGGGGTGCGATGGGGAGGTTCCCTTGTAAGAATTGGGGGTGAGAGGGAGGGGGGAGAAGAAACCTAGAGAAAGAAGTACAGCGTCGCTACAAGAGGTTTATCAGTAAGATTGTCCTTGATACTTGGTCATATCTGAAGAGGTCAGTGGAATAAAACAATACGTGGAAATTTTTATGCACGTGGAGCCCCTATCAGTTCTTTCTGATGCAACAAGGACAGACCTGAAACTGTGTCGACACACATCAAAGATTAAATGATAATAAAGTGCAGTTATTTACGAGGTAAGGAATCTCTGCAGTTAACGCAGAAGGTCGTGTAATATCGAACACGAAAGCGTTTTCGAAATTATATTTTCTGAAGTATGTACTGGAACCTTCTACGAACCAAACAATACCGTGATACGTAACGCAATAGAATTACAAAACTCGATGTCATAACAATATACATTTCAATAATTTTTCGACCTTCTGCTTTTTGCTCGTTTACGTTTCTGGACGCTGCAATCGGACATGAGATTGTAATGTGTAAAAGAGTAATTCTTGTCGCACAGAAGTTTAAAATGACGTAAATGGTTGTAAAGTTAAATGTGTCCATTAGATCACTTAGTTTTTAAACGCGTCTGTCAACTTGCCCCTTGCTAAAACCTGCTGTTGGCTACACTCGTGGATTCAGCTGTCCTCCTTTCATAAAGTATTAGTAAAAGTACTTTGGCGCTTTTAGTTTTGCCTTATTGAACCACTGCTTTATTTAAATTTCTCTGCGTATTTATACATTAGATATACGAAGTCATCTCTGCTCAGAGGTATAAGCTAGCTATATCTGCAGTTTTAACTTAATTGTATAATATTGTTTCCTCCTCATCACCGAATGTTTTCGGGAAAAAAATATTTGCTGAAGCAGGTCTCGTGGCCACCTTTTTGTAACGCACTCGCTTCCCTGACTCACTTCAAGAAGTTTGACTGTTTCTAAGACTTCCTTTATTATTTTCATCCCATTCTTGCTCTAACGCATTTTTTCTTGAGACAATTTTGGTAAAAATAAACGTGGAATTTGCTGTGGGACTTCGTGGAATATTCTGCTTTCAGCTCCTTTCTTGTATCTGAGGATATAATAAAAATGTTTCGTTACTTAGTTCCAAACAAAACACAACACCCCCAAACAACAGGATCGTCCACCGTAGAAATAATTTTGGACAGATATATTCTTGCAACTTCGCAACGAACTGATGTTTTGTTTCAAAATGGCGTGGAGCTACCTTGTTCCACTGTTCACATCGCACTGGCGCAACAGGAGCTGTCAGCCAGCCCTAGACGTCAGAAAAACATCTTGTCTGATATTTCCAGCCCTTCCTCCATGTACGTATTAACTGAAATGGTGAAGTAGTTCCTTGTCCTATTGTCATTGTTACCTGAGACAGACGGGTTCTTTGCCGAGGTGCGAACAGTAGCACCAGTCGTTGGCTGAGCTGCTTCGAAGTGCTCCATTTGTCCGGTTGCCTAGCAACAGGAGCTTGTGCACGGTAACGACGCGTGCCGCTAGCCACTGAACAACGGAAATGCTCTGAGACTCCCTATTGTAGGCACTGGGGCGACTCCCACGGGCTGCGAGCCGCTACTTAACCAGCAAACGGTCACAAACCTGCTGACGCAGCGCCCAAAGCTCTATTGTTTGCTACTGCCGCAGCTGACGTCGAGATACCCAGCTTATAAAATCACATCCTAGTAGTTTGTGTTCCGTACATCAGGGTGAAATGGACACAACAGCTAAATTACTTATATTGTTAGCTATCGAAAGCTAATTGCATATAAAAGTGTCGGCGGAAAAATACCCAAAGTAAAGCTTACCTCACGGCTCAGCTTTTCACCGGCGCAGAATTTTGAGATCAATCGAAAGCTCTGATCAACAAAGGGAAATCAATAACCCTGGAGCCGTCTGTAAGCCGTAAAAAAACCAAGACTTCGTTAAAAATTTATTTACTCATATATTTGTGAGGGTGTGGGCCGTACAGCTGGCCGAATTGTTGCCGTGATCGGTACGACATAAACACTGCCAAAAATCCTACCCAGGAGCTGCATTTCACTTGACACATGCTATCGACTCATACTACTAACACCTGTTCAGTTAGTAATTCGTGAAGAATATTTGCCACCGAATAAGTAAGAATATAAAGAAAAAGGAATGTAGTCGAATGAAATCGGGTGACGCTGATGGAATTAGATTAGGAAAGGAGGCACTAAAAGTAGGTACGTTTTACTGTTTGGGCAGCAAAGTAACTAACAAAGGCAGAAGTAGAGGGGGTATACTACGCAGATAGGTAGTATCAAGAAAAGCGTTCGTGAAAAAGATAAATTTACTAAGTCGAATGTAAACTGAAATGCTGGGAAGTCTTTACTGAAGGTATTCGTATGCAATGTTGCCTTTTACAGAAATGAAACATGGATGATAAGTTGTTAAGAGAAGCTTTCGATATCTGCTGCTAAAGGACAATGTTTGAAGTTAGATGAGTAAGTAGTCAGGTGGTACTGAATCAAATGAGGAAAGAACAAACACGTGGCACAAGCTGATCAAATGAAGAGATCGGTTACTAGTATTCTTCCATGAACCGCCTACTTAATGATGGAAGTAAATGTCGGGGTAAAAATTGTAGAGGGAGATTTCGACACGAATACAGTAAACAGCCTCAAATAGATGTAGATTGCAGTAGTTACGCAGAGATGAAGAGGGTTGCACAGGATGGACTAGTGCTGCATCAAACAAGTGTTTAACACAAAGAAGACATACGATGCATTTGCCATGTCGAACATTACACTTCACGCCACAGGACAGCACGATTTCTTCTCACTAAAACAAGAAGTATCTTACCGACTAATTAAATAATAATTATTTTCAGTAAGAATAGAAGTAGAAGCGATGAGTTAAAATTTGTGCCACAGTAGGTATTTGAACCCAGGGCTCCTCTTCATGAACAGATAAATTAACCACTACACCCCCTTGACAATGTGGCTACTATAGCTGCACGGATTACTCTATTCCAATGTCTTCCCTAAAAGAAACTTAATTTCATCCCTTCAGCCCATTTTCTCTATTATTATTTATTATTATTATTATTGCTGTTAAAGTTATTTTCGCTAAAATCAATTTCCACTACCTTCTGAAAAGGGGTTTTAAAAATGCCTCTTAAATGTCAAATATAATCTGCTAAGAGACACTGGTAATAGAAAACGACCAGAACACGACGTATATTAGAACTAGTGATGTTTCTGCAAAACTAAAGTGACAAAATAGTTCCTATCCAAGCCCCGAAGCTGTAGAGATCATATTCGGGATGTGTCAAATCTGAAGGTGAAAAATAATGGAAAACGAGATTCAACTGAATTTTTTAAGATAAGAACTAATAGACAGAAATCAATCCTTTATTTTTAAATAAACGACTTAAATTTTACAGCAACATCTTAAGCTCAAAGTAGTTATTACAAACGAAGGTGACTTGCATAAGAAAAGCCGTAGTACATGTGCTTAGCGTCTTGGTTGACACTTTATTCAATGGCTGACACGAAACGAGAGGGTGCTGGCTGTAAATGACACATAAAATAAATGAAATGCTGCTCCAGTTGTTTCATATCGTTTATTTATGTTTACTGGATACACAGATGTGGACTAATAGCATTAAATTTACATTTAAATTTGTGTTATGACTAGGTAGTCGGGGGAGTAAGCACTCCAAAAAACATATTACATACATTAAAGATCATTACATCCACATTACTAAAGCGTCAGCATAGGTTTGTAACTGTCTGCACGTTTAATACGCTGCTCGTTTCAGTAATTCTCACAGCAATTCTGTGCACATCCGATCGGTTTGTCTTAGAACATCATCCAGGGTGAAAGAAATACAAAAAAGGTTTGACATGTCATACATCAGAAGGGGGCAGTGCCATGTTATATGGTGTCTGACACGTGAAAACTATATTGTTCTTATCTCTGCCTGGATAATAGTTTAAGACGGAAACCGGTCGGAATAAACTCAAAATTACAACACAACACTATTAGACATTCCCTACGAGAGAAAGAATAGCACAAGTTTTGCAGGCAGAAAAGAGTTTAAACACCGCTGGCATTCACCAAAACGACATAGTAGTCTGCCCTGATAAGTCCATCAACCTAGATAAGAATTCAAAGCCACAGTCTTCGGTAAGAGCGACCTCCTACCATGTCATCCTGGAAAGTGAAAAAATGAAATAAGGAAAATGGTAGATGGCATGTTCTGCTAGACCAGCAACTTTTAAGAAGCAAAAGCCAATCACAGGGCCACCGATTCCTCCTCCCTCCTCCCTCCTCCCTCCTCCCTCCCCCCGTATGCTAACCCCATTCCCCTGTTCTGCTCCACTGTTTACTCAAATAACTGTCAGACTGGTATTTAATGTAAGCTACTGTTTCCCTCTTTTAGACACTAGTTTTTATTAGTGCTTTATTGCTGTGATTATATCTGCTCAGCGATTTGCTGAGACGGTGTTGTGCGCACAGCCTTTTGCCATTCACCCCGTGAAAGGACCGTTAGCTGACCCTGCTGCTCGTGGAAACACACCTGCGTCAAGTTCTGGCCTTTAGGGTCGTCAGTTAAAAGAATCCGCGGTGACTTTGAGCTGAAAGTGGTGCAGATAGCCGCTCGCGATACCTGCCCTGGCTAGCAGAGAAAACACACAACGCATACTCAAAGTGCCTACCTGATTTATTTTAATAGCTAGGCGGAAGGATTTTTTCTTTACTGTTCAAAATGACAAGAAGTCTCGGTGCATACTTAGCGAGACGCTGGTTTCCAAATCATTCGCCCCCCCCCCCCCCCCCCCATCGTCTACACACGTTGGTTATGGTCTGGTTGGAATTCGAAGACATGCGCAGAAAAACGAACTAAACCTCAAACGTAAAAACTTAGAGATCAGTGTTGCTATCTGTGCTGGATACGGGAACTATCGAAACAGATATTGGTCTCATCCCTCAGTGATATTTACGGGTGAGACAAATGTCAATTCTGATAGTTCCCGTACCCAGCAACAGATGGCGACACTTACCTCTTACGTTTTTACATTTGAGGGTTATCCCGTTTTTCCCCGCATGTCTTAAATTGTTAAACCACTAGTTCCTTCCACACTGTACTGCAAGCGTGTACTTAACATGCACGTTGACACGACCCAACGCCGGGTTTGATCTATCCAGTTCCTACTATATTTAAACAGCCCTCAACATACAACATGAAGCAGTTGGGTACGTCAGTTACTGTGGAGAAGGAAACTTCAATAAAACCTTCGAGATGTCAATCTTTATTTTCCACCTTTCCATCATAACACAACGTTGATTCCAGGGGCAAAAAGTAACGGTATTTAGAAAAGAGAGATTCCTTCAACAAAAAAGAACATTCTTAAAGTTGAACTTCTAAACATCTACTATTTGTCCCGCCGATAGTCGCCAAAGGCGGAAACCTAGCGTGACAATGTATGGCAGTGACTGAAGGCGGCGCCACGTGAATGCTGTACCATTTCAATTAAGCGGATACAGCTGCTACGAGCACTTGCCGCAGAACAGCTGCAGGAAAGAATGTCTGTCTTCAGAGAGGCGTTTAACAGCACTTCCTGGCTGTCGTTTCTTGGGATGATGATAATGATACGTTATTCACGTCATGCGATATGTGTAACATCCGCCTAGAACAACGATTTACGTTTTTGACATACGGCTGTAATAACTGTCAGCGTAGGGATCATGTTACGGTCCAATGGAAGGACTCTAACACACATGAGGAACACGGAACATAAGAAGAAAATTACTCAAAATTGTTTCGCATGTGAGTGAATTTCCATATCGAGGTGGAATCACATTTTGATACATCAAAGTGCAACTACGTTCGGAGAATCTTACACTTGGCGGCACTGCACCCGCATGTGCTGCAGAGTGCATACCTTTGCGATGCAGTTAATCTTTGAGAGTCCTCGACTACCAGGCTTCAGTGTAATAATGTTTTGTAACTGCAAATATTAGCAAGAATACTGTACATCAACATTAACTATCCATATTACTGAGTGACTGTCCTGGGGTATGGAATTCACATTCAGTTTGACGTCGCCTGTCTAACAACTTCGAGGGACAACTAAAACTTAATTTTCAATATGTCATAAATAATAATCGAATTAAAAAATTGAAAACAGTGACAATCTAATCATAAAGATGTACGATGTTAGATGGAAGGTTAAACGCAGTATGACAATCACTTAAGTCATGAACTATATATGTTTTGAGGCAGAATAATTCGCCATGCACAAATACGCGGACCTCATTATATTAATCGAGTGTTTGAGACTGAGAGCACAAGCAACTTCGAACAAACTTCACACATAATTTTAAACGTTTCCGAAAAACTCATCACGATGCTACATATATTCCAGTTCCTGCTCAAGTAAGGCAGCGATTTCTTTACGTTTACTTTTACAGTTTTAGTTCTGACTTTTCGTTAGTCTGTGGGGGAATCCCTGAAACTAATCAAACGAGCATAATCAGCGTTTTGCGACTTCAACCATAACGGTCTTAAATGCTTTACGTCACATACCTATTACTTTGTCATTTGCAAAGTAATCAGACGTTTGAAGCTGTTTTACATGTGAGCTCGAGTTTTTAAAGGATCAGGAGTCGAGGGAATTAGTGGTTAATAAGACAAATACAAACGAAGAATATCGATTATACGGATGCAGGCGCGTATCCAGAAGACGGCGCGGGGGGACAGTAGGGGTCATGACCCCCGCCTAAAACAAGATTTCTCTAAAAGCGTTTATATTTTTACATATATTATCTTATAGGCAACTTTTAAGAGTTGCATTCCTGAGCGTTAGACCACGTGGGTTGGCTTGCGGGCTGACTGCCTGTAAGAAACATTCCAGACAGGTAAAGGATCCCATCCACAGTCTGGCTGGACGTCATGTCAACAATGGATCTGACACAGTGCGGGAAAAAATGTATCCCGATCGTAGATGAAAACGACGCACATTTTTGCTCTCGTATAGACGTAGTACACTGTCCTCTGTCCACAATCCTTGAACCAAGTGAAGTACTGATAATGATGAGCGCTCACTTCGATTTTACTCCGTACAAATTAAGAACTTACCAGAGTTGCGAACATTTTCTGCTGTTATAGATCTTAAAACAGTTGCATGACAACGGTATATCTTGAACTTTTGGACAAATAGCTTTCAGATGACACACCAATCTGAATGGCGGTTTCGCGGGAGTTTACCTGAAGCTGTGTACTACGAAATTATGTAAACAAATTATGTAAAATGATTTAACGCCGTCTTAATACATAGTGTTTCAAATTTCGTATTACACATTTCTAGAGGTTGCAGAGGGGACTTGTTGATCGGAAAAGTCCTCCAACGACGCTAAGTTATAGACGATAGCACCTATAGGGTTATTTGGGGGAGGAGACCAGACAGCGAGGTCATCGGTCTCATCGGATTAGACAAGGACGGGGAAGGAATTCGGCCCTGCTCTTTCAAAGGAAACATCCCGGCATTTGTCTGAAGCGATTTAGGGAAATCGCGGAAAACCTAAATCAGGATGGTCAGGGACACGGGATTGAACCGTCGTCCTCCCGAGTGCGAGTCCAGTGTGCTAGCCACTGCGCCACCTCGCTCGGTCCCGGCACCTGTAAATGTATGTTTATACGGGGTGATTCCGTGGTGGTGTCACAAACTTTCTAGGATGATGGACAAATATATCAATTTGAGGCAATGGTTGCTGTACCGGAAGCGAAGGGCTCTGAAGTTCCATCCTGATACCTCGGACAGTGGAATACATGTACTGGTACTGTTGTTGCCTAGACTGTAGGGTAGGCAACTTTCATAGGTGACAGTACGGACCGAACCAAGGAAAAAATGTCCAGTAACCATGGGTTCTAAAATACTTAGCTGAGGAGCCATGAGCACTTTTTCACCTTTGCTGCTGTGAAACACATCACTGTTGAACAAGTGCTCATGGCTCTTGTTTCGGTCCATACTGCCACCTATGAAAGTGGTCTGCCCCATAGTCTTAGTAACGAGAGTACCAGTACTTACAGTCCGCTGTCAAGGGTATCAGAAGGGTTTTCGTTTATAACTTTCGACTCTGTTTCCGGTACGGGACCCCTACCTCAAATTGATACATTTATCCTTGCCGTCGGCCCAGAAAGCTTGTAACATCGTCCCGGAATCAGCCTGTATATACAGTTACGGGCGCCGGCGCCTAAAACTTCGACGCTCTGTAACGTCGTTGAAGGAAGTTTCCCGGCAATGGTTCCTACTTAAAACAAAACTTGATCTCCCAAGTCCCTCTAAGACCTCTTTAAGTGTGTAACATGAACTCTAAAACAACCTATGTATTTCCAGAATGAGATTTTCACTCTGCAGCGGAATGTGCGCTGATATGAAACTTCCTAGCAGATTAAAACTGTGTGCCGGACCGAGACTCGAACTCTGCAAATTTCGCAGGAGAGCTTCTGTAAAGTTGGGAAGGTAGGAGACGAGATACTGGCAGAAGTAAACCTGTGAGGACGGGGCGTGAGTCGTGCTTGGGTAGGTCAGATGATAGAGCACTTGCCCGCGAAAGGCAAAGGTCACGAGTTCGAGTCTCAGTCCGGCACACAGTTTTAATCTGCCAGGAAGTTTCAACCTATGTATTATTTTTGAGATATTAGGCGTCTGCCGCGATAACTGCAAGTTATATTTGTAGACGGAGGGAAGAGGGGGTGGAGGAAGTAAGTCTGTGACCCCAGAAACGAAGCCAAGAACTGTGCATGTATGTGTATATCGGAGGACTGTATGAAAACACGTACACTAGTTTCCTTTCATAGATTGGAAAGATCATAATGCGATTAAGTTCTTGGGTTTGGCGCCCTATAACATCGTGCAAGTTAAACAGTGTTCCGTCGAAACAACTGATCATCAGGATGCGGTAGTTGCTGTGGCCACTGCTTCAAAATACGATTGAGGATCTTCATATCGGCGGCATCGAAGTTGGGCTGTCACTGTTGCGACCTTCGACAGCGTCGCAGGAGACCTCGCAAGTATGTGTGGGCGGGTACTCGTTGTCGCTGGGAGAAGGGAAGGAAAAGTCCTTGCATAACCTTGGCTGGAGAAGCTAAGGCGCGCCGTCATGTAGCTGGAGGGTAGGCGCTGCGCTGTCCAAACAACGCGAGGACCACCCACCAGCAGCAGCAGCAGCAGCGGCTGCCCTAACCTGCTGTCAGCGTCAGCTAGCTGCTGTCAGTGCATGGACAACGCCTCGCTCTCAGGTTTCAGCCTCAGCTGTGCATTAACGCCTGCAGCTGCTGCAGCCAATACTGTTCAGTTGTGTACATCAACGCGAGCGTAGCTCAGGTCTTTCAACGTCAGTCTGCTCTGCTGCAAATGTTTAAAGTGTAAGCTACGCCGCAGCTGTTTCGCTCCAGCACTTGTTTAGAAGCACAGCTGGCGATTTCTCTCAGAGAGAAAATTCATTTCATAGTACCTTAAAGTACAGACTGGTTACAAAAGCAACACAGAGTATACACAAACCTCACAATTGGTAATCCGTCACTAGCACTGGTAGCAGGGAAGGCAGGTAACAAAACAATTGTTCTTATTTAAGCGCTTCTACTACATGGAAAAATAGGGCCCTCAGGCTCCCTTACATAAACCTGAATGACGCATTACTTCACTCAGTTTTGGCCTGATGCATCAACAGTGGTTGAATGTTGAAAAAATAGAAAAGTCTCTGCTGCAAGTGTTTTATTAATGATGACCGATCACTGGGATAGCTAAGCTGACGTGAGAAGTGAGACACTTGCTTGATCAGCGGAGAACGCATTCGTCTTATTTAAAAGCCACTGACTGGCGTTAAGGCGAAGACCGCAGTCGTCAAATATGGACACAGTAAAGCCTGAAATAGCAACTTAAAAGCTTAAAGTTAAAAGCATAAAATTACAACGTCAATAAGAAATTACATCTGCGTGACCGCAAGTTTGTAACATCAGTGAGTCAACATTACAGAGTACTTCGTACTTCGGCGATTAGGATGATGATGATCATCATCATCATCATGATTCTGATTATAATTCTCGAAATGACTTAAGCAGAAAATAAAGACTCTCATTCCAATAGACTCGGATACCACCTCCGAAGTGAAGTTTCTGAGAGAGATTTCAGATGCTTCTGAAAACAGATCGAGAGTAGGACAAACGGATAGATTGCCGTCTCTCTTTATCAACTGTCTAATCGCGAAAGAGATTCGCGAATGGCGAAAAGGAGTAAAACACACAGCTGTGGAAAAATGGAGTCGGCTTGGCTACCGTTAACTGCTTGGCGTTTGCAGACTACACAATCAGCAAAGACAGGACATAGAATTTCGTTTTTGAAAACAAAGGTCAAGTCACTGCCCAAAGTGCTACGGTAGACCGGGAAAGCAAACGAAAGGAGAAGCTTAAATATGTAGGAGAGTTGATACCCATATAAATCGTAGAAAGATTTAAAAATGGAAACATGATACCTAATCAAAATTGTTTACAAGAAGAAATCAATATCAGTTGATGCCAAGACAATTCATTAATGCACAGTATTGTGACCGAAGGCACCAATGCCGCATAATGTCTTCCCATGAACAGAAAATGTCCGATCGAGAATTCAGAAATTAAAACACGAGGGGCAAGAAAATCCTAGGCTTCGTGAACGGAAATGGTGAATTCAGACGACGACACAATCATAAGCTCTAGACACACATAGAAAACATCAGACATCATTCGTACGAAGGATTGTTTCCTATAAATGCATTGCCAGGTAGAACAATCTATCTTCCGTTAGTTTCACAAGAAGAAAAACCAAGAAGGCATGGTTCAAGGCGCTAAAAAGAAGTGGCGATAACAGTGGAAGGTATCCATTAACGCGTTTCACTAAAGAAGAGACTCCCAGAGCATCTCGATTTCCAGGAAAATCTAAAGCTAAAAACCGGCTAAACGTGGATTGACACAAGGGAGGAACAGCGTAGGAAACGAGTGTAGGGATAGTGAGTAAAAGGTCCAGGCGCAAGGGAAAAGTGCAGTTGAAAGAGATGGCCGACACAGAAGGAATAAATGTGCCAATGAATATCATACTAACATTGGGCAATTTCCACACCACGATCTTGCCGAGTGTCAGCAAAGACATGTAACAGGACTGGCAGAGGAATCAAATGAGTAATAATAGTAAACTGGCCAGAGGAAGAACGATAAATAATAGCGTAAGAGTAGTATATGAGATACAAAGAAGGAAACAAATGTAGGGATCAGAAAACATAGATCGTTTTGACAATGTAAGTTAATTCATTACTTGACAGGTGGAGGGAATAGCTTACAATACCTTCTAATACGAAAAGCAAGGCCTGTTTTATAAAGAAGTACGATGCAATATGCCTTGCTTCGTACCTTTTAGTAACAGAGCCACTGATATTTCGTATTTATTCGCCAATACTAGGCCCTCGAGTGTCAGTCGATATGTCCTTCCTGGACGGGAATATATGTGACGTACGAGCGAAGTTTGTGACACACGGACGACGATGTATGGAACTGGATCTGGCTGTGATTCGTGCACGGATAGCTAAAGATGTTAAGGCTACCGGTCGCGTAAAGCGGGAACTCTAGAGTCCCGATCCAGCACAATTTTCATTATCGCCGTTCCTATACAGCTATTCAAAGCTGCGAATACATTTTCTGTACAGTACCTTTGAAAGTTCTTAAGTGTTGTTAGATGCTGTTCGGATCGTTAACATAGTACATTAGCGGAGGAGAAAGCTCAAATAAGGGCTGCGCACCTCGTCAGAGTTTTAGTCATTGCAGGGGAAGCGCAGAAACTCCGAACAAACTGATGCATGACTGTGTTTGTCGTGGCATACTATCCACAGGTTCATCAAGACACTGTTGGTCCAGAACATGTTAGCCGCTCTAGCCGAGCGATGTCGTTATCCTGTAGGAAGTCAGTCACAAGATGAGCACTATGGGGGCGCGAATTGTCGTCCATGAAGACGAATGCCTCACCATTAGCTTGCCGATGTGGTTGCACTATCGGTCGGAGGATGGCGTTCACGTATCGTACACCCGTTACGGCGCTTTCCACGACCACCAGCGGTGTACCTCGGCCCCACATAATGCCACCCCGAAACACCAGGGAACCTCCACCTTATTGCACTCGCTGGACACTGTGTCTAAGGCGTTCAGCCTGATCGGGTTGCCTACAAACACGTCTCCGAAGATTGTGTAGTTGAAGGCATATGCGATACTCACCGGTGAAGAGAACGTAATGCCAATCCTGAGCGGTCCATTCTGCATGTTGTTGGGCCCATCTGTACCGCGTTGCATGGTGTCGTGGTTCCAAAGATGGACCTCGCCATGGACGTCAGGAGTGAAGTTGCGCATCATGCAGCCTAGTGCGCACAGTTTGAGTCGTACCACGACGTCCTGTGGCTGCATGAAAACAGGGCGTTGCTGTCAGGGTTCCTCCGAACCATAATCCGTAGGTAGTCATCCACCGCAGTAGTAGCCCTTAGGCGGCCTGAGCGAGGCATGTCATCGACAGTTCCTGTCTTTCTGTATGTCCATGTCGGAACATCGCTTTGGTTCACTCCGAGACGCATGGACACTTCCCTTGTTGAGAGCCCTTCCTGGCACGAAGTAATAAGGAATACGCGATCGAACCGCGGTAATGACCGTCTAGGCATGGTTGAACTACAGACAATACGAGCCGTGTACCTACTTTCTCGAGGAATGACTGGAACTGATCGGCTGTCGGATCCCCTCAGTCTAACAGACGCTGCTCATGCATGATTGTTTACACGTCTTCAGTTAGGTTTAATGACATCTCTGAACAGTCAAATGGACTGTGTCTATAATATCCACAGTCAACGTCTGTCTTCAGGAGTTCTTGGAACCGGGGTGATGCAAAACTGTTTCTGATGTGTAGTAGTAGTAGTAGTAGTAGTAGTAGTAAGCAAGCAAGCAAGCAATGTTAGTCTTCTCGGTTGCTTTAGTTTCACATTGACTTGAAATATCTGCCTCAACACTTGACCGTGCCCTGAATTAGCTTAGCCACAGGCATAGTAACTTGTCGCATCTGAAATGTTACGTTAGGAATCAGCAAGCACCACTGACGTAACAGTGTAGCCATAGAATTAAAATATTTCAAGAGTGCGCAGTAACTGTGTGTGTTGTTCAGACACTTCAGGCACGTGGTCTACCAGCAGTAAGCTCATTCAACTGATTACACTGAAAGCTAATACCGCACGTCGCGCAATGAATCACTCGGCAAGAAATAACCTGTCACCGTGATACACATTTCTGTCCAGGAACAAAAACTGTAAGCCCTGTCAGGGTGATAGATGGCTACTTCGAAGACATCGGAAGCCAGTCAGCTGCTAGTAACGCTTGTTAATACACAATCTCATTTCAGTGATACGTGTGGAAAGCGGTAAGAAAAAATGTTTGCATACATTAATCCAGTGTTGGCTTTACCTTGTAACTGATAGCGCTGCTGACTCGAGCGCTTTAAGGCTGCGGGAAAAACTGTACTCTCAGCGTCGTGTTCATTTTTATCGCTAGTAAATAGTACAAGATTAGTTCCATTTTATTCCTTTTTTCCAAGGCTAACTTCATTATATGCTGCTGACAATGGAACAAGGGTAGGAGAAGATAAGAGCTGCTTAACTAGACACGTGTTAATACGGTTTAGTTATTACAAAGTAGCTGTCGAGGCTGAAGGTAATATCGCCACCAATTATTGCTGGTAGCCGTGCTCTGAAGTAACGAAGAATTTTTGACTTTTAGCTAGAAATTCAGTATTTCTTTGGAAAAATGTGTTAAAGTTTCACTATAACGCCTTAATGAGCTGATCTAGTCGCCCATGCTCCGATTATACGCATCAGGTAGAAGAAACTTTGTTTCCCTTACAAAAGGCACATTTTTGAAAAAATAAGCAGTTTAGTATTAACTCTCGTACTCATTCCAATGAGACCAGTGTTATTCATTTGTACCAAAGAGCGGTATCGTTCATTTGAGTTCCACCTGAAAGCTCGAAAAACTAACCGCATAAGCTACAGTTACTTTCTTAAAATGTAGGTTAGGTTGATTACGATACGAAAATTCTGATTTATTATATAATAAAAAGACCCGCTATTTCAAAAGCAATGCGAGTCTGGTTAATACTGAAGTATTGTTTAATCTGAAAAAATTGTGATTTTTTTTAGAGAATATTTTGGAGGAAAAATTTCAAAATCTGGTATAGATCTAGAAGCAAAACTCGAAATTATAGTGTGTGTCGACTTCAGTACACATCCATCTATATCCACATCATTGCCAATGATCTGTCTGGTTTGATGTGGCCACTTAAGACTTTCTCGCCTGTGCTGTTCCATTCATGTCTACCAAATGTGCTCCATTATTCTTTGTAGTGACAAGAGGGCCGTTCAAGACGTAATGCAACACAATTTTTTTCTGAAAGCGGGTTGTTATTACTCAGGATTCCAATACATGACATTACTCCAAACTCTTTTGGCTACAAAACCCTATTTTTCAGCATAACCAGCGTTCAGTGCGACGGCTTTATGGCACCTCACTGGGTGGGCCTGCACGGTACCAGTCTACTGGTTGATGTTGGAGCCAACGTCTTGCTGCGTCAGTAGCCTCTCCATCAACCACGTACTGCTTGTCGGGGAGTGCTTCCTTCATTAGGCCAAAGAGATGGAAGTCGGAAGGTGTGAAATTCAGGCTGTAGGATGAATGAGGGAGAACAGTCCACTGAAGATCTGTGAGCTCGTTTGAGGGCGCAAGACTTGGGTGAACCCTTGCGTTGTCATGGAGAAGGAGAATTTCGATCGTGTTCTTGTGGAGACGAACATGCAAAATCCGTTCCTTCAGTTCCCTGACTACAGCACAATACACCTCAGTTGATCCTTTCACCTTAAGCGAGGACATTAAATTAAGCCCTTCAGAATCCCAGAAGAGCGTCGTCCTGATTTTATGTCTGAGGGTGTGGCTTTTTCTTCGGAGGGGAGGTGCTGTGGCGCCACTCCCTTGACTGCCGTTCTGTTTCAGTTCAAAGTTACGAACGCGTGTTTCATCGCCTGTACGATGATCGACAAAAAATTGTCACGATCAGCCTCGTAAGGCGTAAGCAACTCAGCACAGATGGTCGTACGTTGCCTCTATACGGTCTTCTGTTAGGCAGTAAGGAAACCAACGGGCATACACCTTTGAGTACCTCAACTGATGGCCGAGTGTGTCAACACTACCTACACAGACATCCATTGAGCAGCGAGATGCCTGTAAGCCATATGATCACGTCGAATGAGTCCGCTCTTTCCAACGTAGCAGGAGCCTGTGGTGCCGGCTGGACGGGTTTGCGGGACCTTGCTGCGATGATGGACGCCTGACTGAACGACACACGGTGCTTTTGATCACAGCCATGTCTCCGTAGACCTACTCAAAGTGCCTATGAATATCTACGCTCTGGTTTTCCGCCAAAAGAAACCCAATGACAGCTCTCTGCTTGGAATGCACCTTCGTCAACGACGTCACTTTGAAGGCTACTTACAGCATTGCCACCTACTGAAACTTCATGAAACTAAAAGCCTGTAGCCAGAAATCTCCATGACGGCCCACGAAACTGGCCGAGAAAAAAAATGTGTTGCCTTACTTCTCGAACGCTCTTCATGTATTGCAATACTTGATATCCTTCAATATGTTTATCCGCTGCGTCTTTGTCTTCGTGTTAGTACACATGCTAATTCCAGTCCCATATTCTAGTTACGATTTTCCACCTACTCATTTTTTCGCCAAACCCACGAGGAACCTCGTTTCATATCTTGCAGTCCTTTTAGTTTTCAAATCCCTTTTGTAGCACAGTTTTCAAACGCTTAGTTTCTCTTATTCAAGAGCATCGAAGCATTTGAGACACGGTGTTAAAGAATAATACTGTAAATTATGTAGAGTGATAAAGAATGAGGAGGTTCTCCGGAGAATTGGTGAGAAAAGCAATATACCGGGTTTCCGGGTTCGATTCCCGGCGGGGTCAGGGATTTTCTCTGCCTCGTGATGACTGGGTGTTGTGTAATGTCCTTAGGTTAGTTAGGTTTAAGTAGTTCTAGGGGACTGATGACAATAGATGTTGAGTCCCATAGTGCTCAGAGCCAAAAGCAATATATGGAAAACACTGACGAGAAGAGGAGGGAGGATGATAGGACATCTGTTACGACGTCACTGAATTACCTCCATGGTGCTAGAGAGAGCTGCAGAGGGTAAAAACTGTAGACAGATTCTGGAATACATTCAGGAAATAACTGAGGACGTAGGTTGAAGAGATTGGCAAGCACACGAGAGGAATTCGTGACGAGCCGCGTCACACCAGTCAGAAGACTATTGTCTCAAAAAAAAAAAAAAAACATTTTGAAATTCCAACCAGCCCTGCAACAGCCTGTTTATGGAGCCGCCTTCGTGTTCTGCTCCTGAAAGTGTTCGCGAGTGCGACATTCACTTCCATAGAACTTACGCAGCTGTCGCCCCCTTATTTTCCGTCAAAATCTTCTTCAAAGATCCTACCTCACGATCACTCTGCACACGCTATCATCCGCGTTGTGACTGCCGATATTGTTCTTCCACTTCCTTGTATGCGGTATAGATCCTCGATACGGTGCCTGTTGGAATACCGAACACTGCGGCTGCCTCGGTTACGAAAGCACCCACGACAAGAGCACTGACCATTTGCTCACGTTCCAATTCACTTAACTCCGACATAATACACTCGTAACTACAAAGGACCCTGTTCTGACCACGATTGACACTTACTGAGGAAATTGAACAGTTGTCGCACGAGGTAAAATGCGAAACGCAACCCGAAGTCTTGCCTAGCACCTGCATTTACTCAGTCACCTCGCGCTGTTTCCATACTTTTGTCCAACTTCCTAGATCCCTGACCAGTAGCGTCCGGCGTCCCCTTGCACAGAGCGCGTTTACTGCGACGCAGTGCAGTGCAGCGCATCGCTGGCCCGAAGCGGTTAGCAAATCTCATAGAGCCGTAATTTTGGCGACGCTATTTATAGGTGTCAAGTGGAGAGGCGGAGGGCCACGTGCGTCACGCGATGGGGCGTCGACCACTTGGCCGGCGGGCCGCCGCGCCGCCCCCCTAGCGCCGGGCTAAGCTAATAACAAGCGGCAGCAGCAGCCGGCCCAAGGCGACCGCCTCCCACGGGAACGCCGACGCCGCCCATCGGCATGCGAGGCTCGCGCGCCGCGGGTCGGGGTCGCCCGTGCGTCCGCTGCTCTCCTCATTTGCCTTCCCACCGTTCTCATCCTCCGCCCTCCTCCGCTCCCAGCGCTGACGGCCTTTGTCGTGCCGACGCCGCAGGACTCCGCAATATATGCGGGAACCGCTTCCTGAGCTCACCGGACGATTTATTGGTCATCCCCCCTTAAAGGACCACCCTGGTCTCGCTAGACGGTAGTAGATGGTGCAGAGCTGGTATCAATCAGTCAACGCTGACTCGTATCTCGGGCGGTGAAGTGGTCAGTCTTTGCTAGCTATTCCTCCGGAATCCGCTCTGCAAGATATGTCGCCATGGAGACTTGACTGAACGTCAGAAAGGTGTTAGGTGTTTGAAAGTGCGACTGGATTCGTGATTTCCTGTCAGGAAGGTCGCAGTTCGTAGTAATAGACGGCAAATCATCGAGTAAAGCTAAACTGATATCGACTGTTCCCCAAGGAAGCGTCCTGGGACCTCTGCTGCTCCTGATCTATATAAATGACCTGGCTGACAATCTGAGCAGTTCTCTTAGGTTGTTCGCAGATGATGCTGTAATTTACCGTCTAGTAAGGTCATCCGAAGACCAGTATCAGTTGCAAAGCGATTTAGAAAAGATTGCTGTATGGTGTGGCAGGTGGCAGTTGACGCTAAATAACGAAAAGTGTGAGGTGATCCGAATGAGTTCCAAAAGAAATCCGTTGGAATTCGATTACTCGATAAATAGTACAATACTCAAGGCTGTCAATTCAACTAAGTACCTGGGTGTTAAAATTACGAACAACTTCAGTTGGAAAGACCACAGATAATATTGTGGGGAAGGCGAGCCAAAGGTTGCGTTTCATTGGCAGGACACTTAGAAGGTGCAACAAGTCCACTAAAGAGACAGCTTACACTAAACTCGTTCGTCCTCTGTTAGAATAACTGCGCGGTGTGGGATCCTTACCAGGTGGGATTGACGGAGGACATGGAAAGGGTGCGAAAAAGGGCAGCTTGTTTTGTATTATCACGTTATAGGGGAGAGTGTGTGGCAGATATGATACGCGAGTTGGGATGGAAGACATTAAAGCAAAGACGTTTTTCGTCGCAGCGAGATCTATTTACGAAATTTGTCACCAACTTTCTCTTCCGAATGCGAAAATATTTTGTTGAGCCCAACCTGCATAGGTAGGAATGAGCATCAAAATAAAATAAATCAGAGCTCGAACAGAAAGGTTTAGGTGTTCGTTTTTCCCGCGCGCTGTTCGGTAGTGGAATGGTAGAAAGATAGTATGATTGTGGTTCGATGAACCCTCTGCCAAGGACTTAAATGTGAATTGCAGAGTAATCATGTAGATGTAGATGTGCCCAAGACCACACGGCATTTGAAGTTGCCCCCATTTGTTGGTGTATCAACGCGGACTGTCGACCGAACCCGGAAGAATGTACAACTTGCGGCCACGTAACACGATGCAAGAAAAATGATCGCAAAGGATTCTAACCGACTGGGACCACAGATGAGTCTCACGCTTTACCAACGACAATCGGCTTCAATTGCAATTGCTGCTGTCAGTGAATTAAATTGCATGTCAACCAGTTTCCTAGCGATCATTTTGAATGTAACTTTGCATGTCACGGTCACTTCAAATATTCACAGCGGAACATAAAGTTGAACTTCTCCAAAGAGTCCAAGCAACACAAACTGGACAGAAGCTCGCTGAGGATGTGTAGTGGGTTCATCCAGTTTCCAGGCGATACAGGGCGTAGAATGCATCGACAGACCAATCAGGCGCTTATCTGCAATTGGCAGGGGATGTAGCTCGCGCTACAGGCGATTACCGTGAACATGAACCAGGATGTTAATTTTTGCAAGGGGGCGTTCAGTAAATAATGCAGTACAGTTTTTCCTCTGAAAGCAGGTTAGTTTATCCGAACATTTCAATACACCATATTATTCCCCACTGTTTTGGTTACAAAACCCTACTTTTCCACATAGCCTCCGTTCAATGCGAACGACTTACGCCACGTTACTGGGAAGTCCTGCAATGCCCGCATGGTATCACTCTAATGGTCGACGTCGCAGCCACAGTCTTCCTGCATGAATAATCGCTCCAACCACGCACTGCTTCCCGCGTACTGATTCTTCATTGGGCCAAACAGATGAAAGGTGGGAGGTGGGGGAGGTGGAAGATCCGGGCTGTAGTGTGGATGAGGAAGAACAGTCCAATGAAGTATTGTGAGCTGTTCTTGGGTGCGCAGACTTTGGTGAGGCCTTCCGTTGTCATGGAGAAGGATAAATTCGTTTGCATTTTTTTGTGGCGACGAACACGCTGAATTCGTTTCTTCAGTTTCTTGAGGGTAGCAAAATACACTTCAATCTTTCCGCCATGAAGGAGGCCGTCAAACAGAATAACCCCTTCACCAGCGAGGTGTTAGATTGTGATCCGTCGATCACCTCGAATGTGACCTCGCATATTCCACACTGCAGGAGTCACAGATGTGTGTGGTCGGCCGGCACGCGAGATATCTGGCAGGCTTGCGCGACCTTGTTCCGCTGATGACAGGCGCCTCGCCCAACACTCGCCGTGCTTTTGTTCACTGCCATATCTGAACACATTCTACAAGCGCCTGTGAATATCTACGATGCTCTTGTTTTCCGTCAAAAGAAACTCAATGACAGTGTTCTGTTCAGAAGGCACCGCCGTTACAGAAGCCATTTAGAAGGCTTCGTATAACGGCGCCAGTAACCGGAACTTCGTGAAACTGTAAGGATGAAGCGTGAGTATTCCATAGTGTCCCACAGCAAATTCAATGTTTCTTCAACCGAATTTGGACGGGGAAGAAAAGTGTCTGTTACTGAACGCCCGTCGTAAATTTTCGTGACAGCATTACTCGTTCTTAATCTTCATGAGTATGTTGTGTATACTCCAGCCTTCCAAGGTAACAGCCGTGTTCCCAAGTTACAGTAACTATCTCCTAATTTGGCTATCAGTTGGTTACTTTAAGGCACCTCCACTCTCCCGCTCAATGACCCTGTCGAAATCGCGTAGAAAATATGTGAAAAGTAGTAATAACCATTCTCACAGCTTGGTAAATTTACGGAATGCAATTATCTACCAGAGCTTTCAGCTGCATGTGACATAACTGAATAAACTTGAGATCTCTCTTCCTCGGTGAATGACGACGTTATCAAGAGCAGATGCTAAATATTAGACGGTATTAGCTTGATCTCTGCCGGGGGTGACTAATTTTTGTCTGCAGAGTGCTTATGATCAGAGCACCTCTGCGTATGCCGTCTGGACCAAGTTTGTCATCTACCATAGACTTCTTCAGATGGTTGAACGTCTCGTGTGCAGAATTCGATGATATAAGCTCTCTCACTTTTGGTGATAAGGGGTGTTCACAATGTTCCGACGATTTCAGATTTGAATAACGCGGGCTAAAAGCAAGATACGGCGACAGTGGTGCAAACTATTAGTAGTGTAGAGTGTCAAATTTCATCTCATATACAGGTCAGTAATCATGTCGTCCTGGTCGAAGCGCCATCATGAGTTTACGATAGAGTGCTATTTTCTCTGCGGTGAATCTGTCGCGCACTTTCGTAACCATTTCAAGATTCACCCGCGATATCCAATTCCTATTCTTGGAATCATATTCAGACCGGTAAGAAACTTCCATGCATTGTAACGAAAGTCAACTGGCCCTCGGAAAACTGTCCGAACACTCGAGAACATGGAACGTGTGCGTAGCAGTTCACAGGCAGGCCATCTTCGTTCATTACGAAGACTTGGTTCCAACAAGATGGCACACACCCATCAAGACCTTGCAAGTGAAGCGTTTGGCATCCGCATAAATTCCAAACGTGTCTGTGCCGAATGGTCGCCTCGCTGGCCTGATTTAATCCTGCCAGTGTGTGTCCCGACCGGCCGAGACGCTTGAAACACTTACAGGACCGAATTCACGATGAAATTTCCAGAATTACTCCAGGAATTACGAATGACGTGTTCAAAAACTGGGTGAAATGCCTTGAGCATTTTGTAGCCAGGGACAGTCGTTTGTCGGATGTAGTATTTCATAAGCAAGCTAGAATATACGTTGTACCTTGCGTAAAATGTTGGACTAGGTCTCCCGATTACTTTGTGTCTAATTCAAATTTGTAATCGACAAAACATTGTGAAACGCTCTGTACTATGGAACGATTACAGGCTAGGATAAAGGCAGTTTTATTGCACATAGCAAGATTTCTACATTTACAGCAGATATATTCATGTAAGACGCTATGAGAATACTACCTTGTGGTGGTTTTGGTGGTTATTTTACAGTTTGAAAAGACGAAATGGATGTATACATTGTACTGTGCACTTTCGGCGCAATTTAATTATTTTTATGAAATTTATATTCAATTCCTAAATTTAATTTTTTCGCTGATATTGGCAAATGTTTTCTGTTAAGAAAATTATCTTTTGATGTACTTAGGAAATAGAATTGCAGTTATTTGTCACACCTCGTGAATCCTACCCATAGGTAGGTTACTGTTACAAACAAGATTCATAGATTTCCTTTAGTCTTCCTTCACTCGCATACTGATTTTTTCTTTTTTTTCAGTACTCGAGCACAAGTTTATTTTCGCGACAGAATTCCAGCTTCAGCTGTTTCTGACATCGTTCCATATTCGAGTTCTGAATCGTAATCAATACCACTATAAACGGACCTGCCATCTGCAGACACGTGCAGCAATTAAAGTAGCGACGATCGAAATATTTCAGGAGCAGCTCATTTTGCAGTGGTCGCGCAGGTACTGCTTGCAGAAGTGTAGGAGCTGATAGCGATGAGATAATTCAGGAGCGTGCCTGGCAATTTGAAAGGGTTAGGTCGGTACCTCACGTGCTATTCAGCTCGGTGCCATTCAGGACACTGGCAACTAGTTAAACGTGGAATCAAGGACATAAAGCTTGGAAACATTATCCAAACCGAAGCGACAAAGATTACTTCCTAAATTCCGTCTGGATTGTTCCTGGAGTGAATTATGGCCATTACACAAAACCTTGATGTTGCCTGTCTTGCGCATGGACTACTCAGTTTGTATATTTTGCTTTTCTTTTTCATAGTTCCACACAACTTCTTCCTGTTTTCTCGATTGATCAGTTTTTCAAGGCCTATCCACTGTGCCAACTTATAACTAAATCTGAGGGGGTGCGATGGGGAGGTTCCCTTGTAAGGAGACCTTTCTGCCGTCCACCTTGAGGTCAGTCACCTTCAGATGGTGGTATCTGATCACAAAGGAAACATCTCTTACCGTTGCTGATAGTGCTCGACAACGACGAAAGGGTTCTCCCAGGGGCGTTCCCCGACGGGAACCTGTTCGAGGTGGTCATAATATATGGGCGTTGTCCCCCAGGCGTCGGTGTCGCCGTCCAACGAGCCCGACATTGTGTCGCTCGCCTGGGATCGGTACGAGCTGCACCTGCAGGCCCGACAGCCAGGTAGCCGCTCTAATTGGCCGGCTCCCGATTCTGACGGCTCTTAAGGCCGTATAAATTCTGGTCGTCACAGGCGCTCGTAACAAGGGCGTTTGTGGCGCAGGCGCGGACGTGGCTTCTCTTCTGTTTACAGCTGACTCACCCCACTGGCGCGTAGCAGGTTTGACAGTCACGACTGAAGCGGTTTCTTGCAGCACGGGAGATCCAGTCGTGTCAGTGAACAACCAGAACATGTAACACACAATAGCTACTTCGTCATTAGGAATAATATATATATAATCTCTGGTCAAAGGTACACAACCATGCGGAGCGTTTCTGGTTTATCGCACGATCAGAATTGAGATTTCATTTTCGGTTCTCATGGCACACTTGAACGATGTAAACTACCAGTCGTACAGCCGTAAAGCTGACATATTTTACTGCGATCTGAACAGGAATGACTGAGGTACAAGCCACATGCTGTTACGACGGAAACAGGACGCGCTTGCAGTTGTATCGAAAACATTGAGAAACATCGTACTGAGTCTTCAGATGTCTACAAAGCGCATATCCTCTCCAGGACATTGTACTTCGTGTACAACATACTGACACTCGGTCCCAAAAGGATAAGTGACTTAAAACTTAATTATCACTCAACTGTAAACCAAGTAGACGAAGATACACTGTCCTTCAACTTCGTCACGAAGATGTTACTGCGAATGTCCGCAAATAAACCTCCTTGTATCTGCATTGACGCCGGCTTTTATCCGCTAAGCAGTCGTTAGAGCCGATATCCGCATCCGCATAACATTTCTGGCTATTGCAGATTGATGTGTCGGTGGTGGTTCGCTGCGAAGTCCTCCGTTCATTTTACAAACAAGCAATTTTGTCATCACTGTGTGAATAAGAGGATGAAAATAGCAATTAATTGGCGTTTACGTGGAAGCGAGATAGGTGTTCGATGGTTCATAAGATGAAAATTGAAAAAAAATTAAACATTCCAGAATTATATCTGCTCCTATTATTATTTATCTTTAATGATGAAGCAAAACAATAATGACTGGGTATTGTAACATCACTAGTACAGTAACTTCACGATCCTATGTCAGTTCAGTTACATTTATTTCATAACCAAACGGGCAGTACAAGCTCTTCAGTGTTGGCTGAAAGATTCTCACGTAAAAACGCGGAGTTCCAGCAGAACAGGTTGCCCCATGTTGCCGGCATTCTCGAATGGCTTCAAAGGCACGCTCGCCATTTGCTGAAGTTGGGATTATCCTTACGTGCGGCCTTAGTCTCAAAAGATCCACTCAAGAAGTAACAAGTACACTATGTGATCAAAAGTATCCGGACATCCCCAAAAACATACGTTTTTCATATTAGGTGCATTGTGCTGCCACCTACAGCCAGGTACTCCATATCAGCGACTACTGTCACTAGACATCGTGAGAGAGCAGAATGGGGCGCTCAGCGAAACTCACGGACTTCGAACGTGGTCAGGTGACAGGGTGTCGCTTGTATCACACGTCTGTACGTTAGATTTCCACACTCCTGAACATCACTATGTCCACTGCTTTCGATGTGATAGTGAAGTGGAAACATGGAGTCGTACAGCAGAACAGCTTACAGGTCGACCTCGTCTGTTGACTAAGAGACCACCGAGAGTTCAAGAGTGTCGTAATGTGTAATGTTTCCAGACCATCATACAGGAATTCCAAGCTGCATCAGTATCCACTGCAAGTACTATGACAGTTAGGCGGGAGGTGAGAAAACTTGGATTTCATGGTCGAGCGGCTGCTCATACGCCACACATCACGCCGGTAAATTCCAAACGACGCCTCGCTTGGTCTAAGCATTGGACGATTGAGCAGTGGAAAAACGTTGCGTGGAGTGACTAATCACAGTACACAATGTGGAGATCCGATATCAGGGTGTGAGTATGGCTAATGCCGGTGAACGTCATCTGCCAGCGTGTGTAGTGACAACAGTAAAATTCGGAGGCGGTGGTATTATGGCGTGGTCATGTTTTTCATGGAGAGGGCTTGCACCCCTTGTTTTGCGTGGCACTATGACAGCACATGCCTACACTGATGCTTTAAGCACCTTCTTGCTTCCCACTGTTGAAGAGCAATTCGGGGATGGCGATTGAATCTTTCAAGTCGATCGAGCACCTGTTCATAATGCACGGCCTGTAGCGGAGTGGTTACACGACAATAACATCCCTGTAATAGACTGGCCTGCACGGAGTCCTGACCTGAACCCTACAGAACACCTTTGGGATGTTTTGGAACGCCGACTTCGTGCCAGGCCTCACCGACCGACATTGATACCTGTCCTCAGTGCAGCACACCGTGAACAATTGCCTCCATTCCCCAAAAAATCTTCCAGCACCTGACTGAAAGTATGCCTGCGAGAGTGGAAGCTGTCATCAAGGCTGGGCCAACGCCATACTGAATTCCAGCATTAGCGATGGAGGGTGTCATGAACTCGTAAGTCAGTTTCAGCCAGGTGTCCGGATACTTCTGATCACATAGTGTATCTATTCAGTATCGATGTCGACTAAACTCCCAACTTCTCGTTCCTAGGAAATAGGAGAAATTTAGCACCATCTCAACAGTATTTCTATTCGTACAATCCTATGTATTGAGTCCCCTTCTAGCACTGTCCAGTACGTCAACCAATAGTATATGACCGTTCCAAGTCAATTCCAACCAGATAAACAGTTCACGCGTATTTGGGCACTATATCGGGGAACTTCTGCAGCATTACCCTCTAATTTTCATGCTTAGAGGCTCTATCACGTTCGTCATTGTCTACTAGCTTGCTGTCGCCCCTCGAATAGAACTTGCGTTGAGAATAGAAAACTTATATTCTTTATCATTCTCTTCCTGGCTGTCGTTCCGTGTTGGCTTTTCAATTTGAAGCTTTTTATTAAGCATGTGGTGTTATTCATTTTTGAGTCCGTACTCTCAGTAGCTGGCATTTATTTGGTTGTTTCCGCATCATGGATGCAAGAGTCCATCGGGCTGTTCCTGTTGGTAATACGAAAATGAGTTGTTCAGATGAGGAACCTGATTTTGTTCTTTGTTCCCTTAACGATGTCAATCAATATCGCACGTAATTAAATTCATTATTTTATGTTGATTTTTTTTAGAATCATATCAGAATAAGATTCCATATTAGTTTTGAATCTGAGTAAATGTTGAGTAATTTCGATATCGACTTTCGCTCATGAAACCTCCTTCCTACAACGCTACTACTTCTCCGAAGATTGGGCGATCCTTATTTAATAAACAACCGCTAAGTGGTCAAATTATTAACGGATTTTTAGTCATCAGTCTTCTGACTTGTTCGATGCGGCGGCCCACCACGAATTCCTCTCCTGTGCCAGCCTCTTCATCTCAGAGTAGCCCTTGCAAACTACGTGCTCAATTATTTGCTGGATGTATTACAACCTGTCTTCCTCTACCATTATCCCCATATACAGCTCCGTCTAGTACCACGGAAGAAGTCATTCCCTGAAGCCTCAACAGATGTCCTATCGCCCTGTCCCTTCTTTCCTGTCAGTGTTTCCCACAGTTTCCTTTCCTCTCCGATTCTGCGCACAACCTCCTCATTCCTTGCCTTACCAGTGCACCTGATTTCCAACAGCACCACATCTCAAATGTTTCCATTCTCTTCTGTCCCAGTTTTCCCACAGTCTATGTTCCATAAAATACTGTGCTCCAAACTCCTGTTCCTCATTTATATAAATATGCCCTCTAGTATTAAAGGTTTGCTGATGACCCTTGGTAGTAAAGGATGTTGTGTGCAACATTGGTTCTGTTTCAAATAGTGCGGTTCAGGACATAAGTTCGTGGTTTGTAGAAAATAAACTAACACTAAATCTCAGTAAGACTCAGATTTTACAGTTTCTAACACACAATTCAACAAAACCCGATGTTTTAATTTCACAGAATGGGTATATGATCAGTGAAACTGAGCACTTCCAATTTCTAGGTCTTCACATAGACAGGAAACTGTGGGGGAAAGCCCTCGTTCAGGATCTTTTTCAAAGACTGAATGCTGCCATTTTTACTGTTCGAATGGTATCTGAAGTGATAGTTCGACAAGAAACGTAGTCTACTTTGCTTATTTTAATTCACTTATGTCGTATGGTATTAAATTTTGGGGTACACCTTGCCATTGTTAAAGGATATTTTTGGCTCGGAAACGGGCAGTTTGGGCAATAAGTGGTGTAAGTTCGCGAACCTCTTGTCGACCCCTTTTCACTAGCCTGGGTATTCTGACATTGGCCTCTCAATATATAGATTCCTTACTGTCGTTTCTTGTTAACAATATCAGCTTATTCCCAAGAATTAGCAGCTCTCACTCAGTTAATAATACTACGAAGAAATCCTATCTGCATTTCGATCGCACTTCCTTGGCTCATGTGTAGAAAGGTGTAGTACACTGCTGCATCCATTTTCAATAAGATACCACAAGAAATCAAAAATCTTAGCAGTAATCCACCCGCTTTCAAATCGAAACTGAAGAGTTTCCTCATGGGTTACTACTTCTATTGCCGGCCGGTGTGGCCGTGCGGTTCTAGGCGCTTCAGTCTGGAAACGCCTACGGTCGCAAGTCCGAATCCTGCCTCGGGCATGGATGTGTGTGATGTCCTTAGGTTAGTTAGGTTTAAGTAGTTCTAAGTTCTAAGGGACTGATGACCACAGGTGTTAAGTCCCATAGTGCACAGAGCCATTTGAACCATTTGAACTTCTATTCTGTTGAGGAGTTCATTGAAAAATGAAGCTGATTCCTATGTTGTATTGTCGATTACGTTTACATAAACCTACTGCTTGTCTTCTTTTTTAGGTTCGTGAACATTTTATTTTCTCTGCTACTACTTTTATGTTGTAATTTCATGTACTAACACGTTCCATGACCTTGGAGATTTTCTCCTCATTTTGTCCTACAGAACTAGACGTGTAAAATAAACAATTAAATACGTTCCCAGAAATTTCATCCTCAAATAAAGGCCTATCTTTGATACTAGTAGACTTGTCTTGGCCAGAAATGCCCTTATTGCCCTTTTGATGCCCTCCCTGCTCCATCCTCCATTGGCTATCTGGCTGCCTAGGTAATATAATTCCTTAACTTCATCTACTTCGTAACCATCAATCCTGAGACGCTGTTCCAGTTTCTGCTGCTGCTACTTGCCATTACTTTCGTCTTTGAACCAGTTACTGATGCAGATCAGTTTGTCTATAGGTTAGGATGTAGACCAAGAGTGTAACAGTTCAGTCGTAGACTCGGCTGTCTCAGTGCGGTGTAAAAGTCGACAGCTATATTTTTGAGGCAAGAGAGAGAGCAGTCCGTTTGGCAGAGAGGAGGCGTAGTTAAGAAAAGCTTGTGTTGCCTACAGCAAACATGGCGGAAGCTGGTGGGCACCAGGCCCGCTAATTGCGGCTGCGTAGCGAGTGTTCTGTGGCGGTGCTGACGCGGCAGCGCTAAAAACTCCGTCACGCGCGCCGTGCTGACGTCTGCGAATCACTCTGGCGCCCCTCCGATCTCCTACCGAAATTCGACCCGATCGAAATTTTGCTGCGCCGTGCGCAATCAGTAACCCAATCGACAAAGTGGCAAGCCAGCAAGTCTGCAGCGGAATTCCTGTGTACGCTGTAACTACGTGTAAAAAATGAAGACGGGGTTTCCGTGCTAACATAATGGAGTGATACAACTGAAATGCACACGTGTCTGTAACCGGTCGCTTCATTTACCGATTTGCGATCTACAATATTACGGTTACATCTTTCGGACTTTACAAAGCTGCACAAATGATTCAGATGTTGATAAGATTTCAAAGTGTTGTAAAGGTTGATCACATACTTCAGAGGATCAGAAATGTAAAACTGTGCTCTTCACAAAATGAGGGTAGTATTCTGTGATCAAAATACCAGTTTGTAATAATCGTAATCCGTCAACTCGTACAAATAACTGTGTGTAGCAATTTGTGAGCGTATGTTATGAAATTAGGCTCAATTGTATTTAAAACAGTTAGCAAACATATTCTGAAGAGCCAAAGAAATTGGTACACCTGCCTAATATCGTGCAGGGCCCCCGTGAGCGTCCAGAAATGCTGCAACAAGACGTGGCATAGATTCCACTATTATCTGAAATAGTGCTGGAGGAAACTGACACCATCAATCCTGCAGGGCTGTCCACAAATCAGTGAGAGTACGAGGGGGTGGAGATCTCTCCTGAACAGCACGTTGTAAGGCATCCCAGATATGGTCGATAATATTAACGTTTGGGAAGTCTCGTGGCCAGCGGAAGCGTCTAAACTCAGATAACTGTTCCTGGAGCCACTCTGTAGCAATTCTGGACGTTTGGGGTGTCGCATTGTACTGCTGAAATTGCCCAAGTTCGTCAGAATGCACAATGGATACGAATGTATACAGGTGATCAGACGTAAGTCATATGTCAGTCGTATCCAGAGGTATCAGGGGTCCCATATCACTCCAGCTGCACACACCCCACACCAATACAGAGCCTCCGCCAGCTTGGACAGCCCCCTACTGACATGCAGGGTCCATGGATTCATGAGGTTGTCTCCATACCGGTGCACGGCCATAGGATCGATTCGATTTGAAACGAGACTCGTTCGACCAGACAACATGTTTCCAGTCATCGACAGTCCAACATCAGTGTTGACGGTGCCAGGCGAGGCGTAAAGCTTTGTGTCGTGCAGTCATAAAGGGTACACGAGTGGGCCTTCGGCTCCGAAAGCCCATAGCGATGATGTTTTGTTCAATGGTTCGCACCTGACACGTGGTGGACCAGTACTGAAATCTGCAGCAATTTGGGGAATGGTTGCACTCCTGTCACGTTGAACGTATCTCTTCAGTCGTCGTTGGTCCCGTTCTTGCAGGATCTTCTTCCGGCTGCACCGATGTCGGTCATCTGATGTTTTACCGGATTCCTGATATTCCCGGTACACTCGTGAAATGGTCCTACAGGAATATCACGATTTCATCCTACCTTGGAGATAGTGTCTCATCGCTCGCGCGCCGACTACAACACCACGTTCAAACTCAAATCTTGATAACTTGCCTTTGTAGCAGTAGTAACCGATCTAACAACTGTGCCAGACACTTGTTTTCTATAGGCGTTGCTGACCGCAACGCCGTATTCTACCAGTTTACATCTATCTGTAGATGAATACGCATGCCTGCGCCAGTTTCTTTGGCGCGTCAGTGTATTTTCATTGGAAGGTTAACAGGAAAATACAAAGGAGACTAACAAAACGCTAGTGCGATCCATTCTAGATTACAGCTGAACCGTATGGGACACACACCAAACAGAACGGGCAGGTAGTGTTGAACGAATTAAAAAAAAGGCAGCGTAATTGGTGACAGCATTATTTAACCCACGTGAGAAGCTGACTGGTGAAGATTGATGTAAACTCGCCTACGTAAGTCTGATTACGAAGTCTAGGGATCAATGTTACTTGCAAAAACTAGGAATATACAATAATCTAGGAATGCACAGTGCATAGTGCAGATGCAATGCAAGAGCCGTATACTGAGGCCGAAAATTGTGCTAAAAGCAAGGTCACGGAGAACTCCTAGTTCCCTTCGTTAATGACAAATGGAAGCTGAAGTCTGTCCGTGAAACGTGCTCAGAAAACCTAATGGAAAGGTGACCGCTCGCGATAAGCGGGAAATCGGCGTTCGAGTCCCGGTCCGGCACAAATTTTCACTGCCGTTCCATTATACAGTTGTCCAATTCACAACTGCGAATACATTTCATGTATAGAACTATTACAGTTACATCATTTGGAGTCCATATATTAGGAGCGTGCTAGAAATTCACAAGAATCGGTTACATGGTTAAGAAATATTTTAGCTTCACATACAACAATTTGGTGTGCTTTCTGCTTTCAGATACTACGACAGGATAGTGACACAATTCTACACGTGAAACTAAATTGTTGTACGCAGATTTTGGCTGATTCCACCTGAAGTTAAGACCCATTGCCTGCTGCAGAAATAAATTTAAATTGATATTAAGTTCACACTTTCTCGTCAGTATAAAGGTCAAACGAATCCATTTCTCTGGCGCAGACATATCACCTCTGATTCAAATATGTCAGAATTATTGTAAACAGTAGTTACTTTATGCAGTGTATATTGCTCGTCACCACCACTGATTATTACAGGATAGGATTCTGACTAGTAAGGAGGACTGTTACATGACAACATAATGCTGCGGACTTACAGAAGAGCGGAAAATAATTATGTGTAATCAGATTGTTCATTTGACTGTAGTGAAGATTGTAGTCTTCAGTGTCTGATCCTAAGCACGGGTGCTTTAAGTGAGGGTCCCGCGTTCAATTTTTGGGTACCACCACGGCTGTTCTCTGTCGAAAGCATGGACCAATTGAGCAAATGCTTGAAACAAGTATCGATCACTGTCATTCCGATACACACAATCCAGAGTGGGAGCTACAGGAGAACTCGACATTAATCCAGCAGAGATAATATAAAAATGGTTCAAGATTTCTTGACTGTATAGTGATAGTGATTTTATAAAAAAGTTAGATGTTGAAATTTTTTTCCTTGGCGTAGGTTCTGGATAACAAACCAAACTAATCACAGAAGTTATTTATGTAGCAAAAGTTCGGTTTTGTCGCTCAGAGACGGTCAGTTTTCGTTGCCGAAGTTGCCCAGTTATTTGCACAGATAAAAATTTTAAGCTAATAAATATAAGACACATAAGGGGTAAAATTCAGGTTCGCTTCTTTGTCCCATGCACACTTTTAATCTAACAGTAACTTCTAGAACACCGCTTACTGCTGCCACTGTAAGGTTAACTGTGAAATGGTTGATGATACTCGTGGCAAACATGTTTTCTTCAATATTCAGTTTCATTCAAATTTCTCTAGAAATTTAGAGAAATCGTGCTTCTCTTTTTAATAGCAACGCAGGGGAAAATAACACTGTAGTTTAAGATCTATTTAGTTAACAGATGGCAGATATTTATTATTAAACGTCAACATCGTGACGAATGAAATTCTAATGGTTTAGCTGATAAACTGTATCACTAGTGCACTGAAATAAAAATAAATACCGTCGGTAGTTCTTATCAGCGCGGGCATCTTACTGACCATAAATCGCTAGCTCTCTTCTCAGAGATCGACCTACTGTCTATTAAAAAAGGATATCATCTGTCAGGTTACTTAGTTTTTGGTTGAGCTGCTTTTTGCACAGTTAATATGCCATATATCGTGGTACTCGTGTTCTATCTGATGACAGATGGAATTGATGATACCTTCGTCTGCTGCCCTTGTACTGAAATACATCTGAGCAAACAGATAGTGATAGCACACTTAGATCATTTCGTTCATGATCTTTTTGGTAATTGCATTTATCGTAAGAAGATTGCTGTTCTTGAATTACGGTAATTGCTTGTTAAACGTGCTGTTAGCGGTACACTGTAACTGTGTAACGGCATTACGACACACGTCTAAATTTCCGCTCCTACTTTTGAACTAATGCAAAGTAGATTTGTTCTCACAGTATATAATTAAGCAGTCAACCTCTGTCTTCATGTTTCGTGTTAAAGAGCGACGTTTCACAACTGGTCCACACTTGTGGAGCTTAAAAATCACACGTCTGTTTCACCAGGAAGTGTTCCAGTAAACCGTTGTGACCGAAGGTAAGTTCTATCAGCTCTGGGGTTGCTTGGAGAAAAGGAAAAACATCAATCTGAGAAAAAACCAGTAAGGTGGGTTCATTACAGTCGGGGCCTCTGGAATGTAGATGGTTTTTGGGCCATTTCTTTAGATTGCAGAGCGTCCTCGAAAAAGTGTACAGCTGCCACAAAACAAAATATTACGGTACAGTACAGATACAACAACAATGAAAACGGGGGAGGGGGTGAGGCGGCTCGTAAATGAACTATATTGCTAAGCCATAAAATATTATTCACAGTGTAAAAATATGCATTTCACAAAATGCAGGATATTCTATGATCACAGTATCAGTTCGGAATAATTAGAACCAGTCAACTCATACAAATACCAGGATGTAACAGTTTGAGAGTTTATGGTATGAAAGAAGGCTGCGTCGTATGTAAATCAGTTAGTAAACTTAGTTTCATTGGTAGGTTACTGGGAGAATACATACATATAAAACAGGGTCCTATTCGTAAAATAAGATAATTTACTAATGAATAAACCCTTGCGACAGCTTACAAAACAGTAGTGCGATCCATTCTACATTAGTGCTAAGGTGCACGGGACCCACACTAAAAACAACTGCCAGGGAATACTGAACGTATAAAAAAAGTAAAGGACAGCATCATTCGTCTGTCACAGCATTACTTAACCCACGTGAGAAGCTAACAGTTGAAGGTAGATGTATACTCCCCCGCGAAATCCTGATTACAGTGTTTGGAGAACAAGTGTTATGTGCAAAAACTAGGAATATACGACAATCTGAGACCGTGCAACGCTTATTGCAGAAGCCAGATCTAAATGTGAGAGCCGTTTGCTGATACCGAAACTTCTATCAGCCAACATTTACTTGGGTTACAGTAGCATATTTCTTGTCATTGAAGTTATTAATATGTCTAAAAGTCATGTTTGAAAGCTGAACTAGAAATGGCTTTGATACGGAAACTCAGATGAAAATCGCGTGTATCAGCGCCCTAATTTGACGTTAAGGAATTCCTGGTTCAGATATCAATGTGCTGAAACTATCATGTGCCATCCAGTTTTGAGTGAGAAGACATCTGGTATATGTATGTTATCTCTTTCGAAAATAGGCTAATTGCTGCATATATTTGACGGCAGACCCGAATGGGATGTGCACTTTAGATACGGGAGGGACAGCTTTAAAAATTTCTTGAATGACGGCAGTGCGTAATTATCTGATAAGACCTGAAGTGTACTCTCAAGGCTGAACACTCAAGTGATCTGGCTATTCCTACTTTTAAAAAAAATAAAGAAAAATTAAGTAATTCAGACATATTTGAAATGGGTCACATGTGCGTATTATCAGTCGCTGAAATCTCAGTTATTTTCCGATGTATATCTGTTACACATTAGTGAATGTGCAACCTTGGACTGGACCTTGAGTTACACTTAAATTGTTAATTTCACTAGTTGTTTGGTGGCTGTAGATGTCCACTTGTAAACTCCAAGCGAAGGATACTTCTGACAACGTAATGATTTACCTCATTCCTTCTTCTACACTCAAAGGATATACTGAAAGAACGACTGTTGGTTAACACACGTGTGAGCACTAATTTATGATTTTCCCTGTAATGGTCATACTGCGAAAAGTCGGCGGAAACACGTGTTCTCCTACTCTCATTTGACTATACGCTGCCGGCCGGTATAACCGAGCGGTTCTAGGCGCTTCAGTCTGGAACCGCGCGACCGCTACGGTCGCAGGTTCGAATCCTGCCTCGGGCATGGCTGTGTGTGCTGTCCTTAGGTTCGTTAGGTTTAAGTAGTTCTAAGTTCTAGGGAACTGATGACCTCAAAAGTTAAGTCCCATAGTACTCAGAACCATTTGAACCATTTAACTATACGCTAAACCTGTACGTGATAATGAATACCTGTCGTGCAGAGTCTACCCCAAGAGTTTACTGTTGTAAAATACGATTTTCGTCTTTCGCGGGTAAGTTGCGTTTCGCAAGGTTTCTGCAAACGAATATTTTTGATACAACATAGGCGTGAAAGGCGTTTGCAGATTGTGTTCGTATGACATTCTATGAGATTCACAGTTAAGTGAAACATCTGATATTACAAAGTGGCTATCATTAACATTCAAATTCTGTATCCGTGTAGCATATTGGCATAATGCCAGAGGACGAAGAGGAGACCAAGGGGAAAAAAGATACCTTAGGCGGAATGTATGAAACACTTGACTGAGAGTCTTTGTTTTATCCGCGATGTCCTGATATTTCTGGACTAGTTTGAAAATAAGAATAACCGTTGCAGCTATTTATCAGTGATAATGGCCTGGGCGAATCTTCAGACGACGACCTTAAATCTTGTTGAAATAAAGAACGCCTTGACCGGGACGTAATATTTCATTCCGGACACAGGGAAAATGCGGTTTCTGTCAGTTGTTGAGCGTTTAAAACCAGAAGTAAGGATAACAAAAATTGAGAGTAGACCTAAACGGGCGGAGAAAAATGTCGCCCACCGGTCTTAGGACCTGATGTGCGGTTGTCGAGAGGTGCTGTGGGCCCAGACTTCGTATTGACGGACAATGATGCTCGACCTCGTACAGCACAGGTGCTTATGTTTTCTTGGAAACGCAAGCTATTGCACCCGTGGCTTCGCCTGGTTGCTCTACCGATTTGGCTCCCGTATAGCATGTCTGGGATGCACAGGGTTGCATCACGTCGGCTTCACCAACCAGTCTCAAAGACCTGCGAGCAGTTCTGCAGGAGGAACTGACGTTATTGCCTCAACATGAGAATGATAACATGATTCTTAGCATGCCAACCCTCCCCCCACCCCCTCCTTTCCCCTTTGTCATGCCTGTATTGCTGCAAGAGGGGAGCACACCTCATACTGATAACATTGACCAGTTGTCTGAATGTGTGTGCAAATCCGTGAAGTTGGAAAAAACGAAAAAACATTGTCTACCTGTGTGCATGTTGCAGTTGTTTACGTTATGTATTATTTACGTTGTTTCTACTCTAATATCACCTGTGTGTACTACTTGGTGACAAAACAAATACAAGCTTCTAAAATTACCGTTTTTTGCTTTAATTTGGACACCAGTGTACAAACCTTACGTATCGCTCCCATTGGGATCGTGAGAAGAAGATTAGATTAAGAAACTTCCTGGAAGATTAAAACTGTGTGCTGGACCGAGACTCGAACTCGGGACCTTTGCCTTTCGCGGGCAAGTGCTCTATCAACTGAGCTTCCCAAGCACGACTCACGCCCCGTCCTCACCGCTTTACCTCTGCCAGTACCTCGTCTCCTACCTTCCAAACTTTACAGAAGTTCTCATGCGAACCTCGCTGAACTAGCGCTCCTGAAAGAAAGGATATTGCGGAGACATGGCTTAGCCACAGCCTGGGGGATGTTTCCAGAATGATATTTTCACTCTGCAGCGGAGTGTGCGCTGATATGAAACTTCGTGGCGGATTAAAACTGTGTCGGACCGAGACTCGAACTCGGGACCTTTGCCTTTCGGGAAGATATTAATTGCAGCACGCACGGGGGCAGTTTTTCCCGCGCTCCTGATGTGGATGGAACGGAAAAAACCCAAATCACCGGTACAGTGGGATGTATCCTGTGCCATGCAGTTGCGGTTTGCAGAGTATGGATGCAGACGAGTGCTCACCAGTGACCCTCGTAAGACACTGAAAACCGGATGCGCGGCAGGCAAGAGCCGCGTCGGTCGCCGGTCGCCTTGTAACCTACCTGGCGGGGTGCCGGCCGGCTACCTGGGCCTGCGCAGCTCACTTTCAGCGGACTCGAGGCTGGCCGCCGGCTCGGCGCACGGTGTCCACAGCCTGTCCTGAATCGCCGCCACGCCTCCCACTGCGGCACAGGTTTTGTATGCTGCCGGGCTGCGCGCAGCGCGGGTGGCGACCAAGACGCTCTCTCACGCAGAATTGTTACTTAACCACCCTCTCGTCAGTCTGTTCGATAATACTTCGATCAGCAAAACAGGGCCGTAATATCGATGGAAAGCAGATACGGCTCCAGGGTTCCCGCGCCTTTAATGTGCCCCAAATGCGTTCGATTATAACAACAAATGCTATAAAATACGTTAATCATAAAAGTAATTCATTGTCATTAGTAGTTAGAACAATCCGTTGCCAAAGCTTTCAAGAAACAGCAATTTAAGATTTGAAAAGCATTCGTCCACAAATCTGACAGATACACACTTCAATAAAAGTTCATCACCTCGGTTCCGGGACTTGCGGAACCTGTACAGAAAATGGGAATAGACATAAACATAAACATTTCCGCCCTTTTATTCATGCAAACCACACATTGCGTGTTGTACCACCATGCAGCGAGACCGTCAGAGGTGGTGGTCCAGACTGCTGTACACACCGCTACCTCTAATATCCAGTAGGGTCGTGGCATACTATCCACAAGTTCATCAAAACACTGTTGGTCCAGATTGTCCTGCTCCTCAACGGCGATTCGGCGTGGATCCCTAAGAGTGGTTTGTGGGTCACGTCTTCCATAAACAGCCCTTTTCAATCCATCGCACGCATATTCGATAGAGTTTGTCTGGAGAACATGCTGGCCACTCTAGTCGAGCGATGTCGTCATTCACAAGATGTGCACGATGAGGGCGCGAATTGTCGTTCATGAAGACGACTGCCTCGCCAATATGCTGCCGATATGGTTGCACCGTCGATCGGAGGATGGCATTCGCGTATCGTACAGCCGTTACGGTGCCTTCCATGACCACCAGATGCGTACTTCGGCCCCACATGTCACCCTTGCTGCACTCGCTGCACAGTGTCTCTAATGCGTTCAGGCTGACCGGGTTGCCTCCAAACACGTCTCAGAAGATTGTCTGGTTGAAGGCATACGCCACAATCATCGGCAAAGAGAAAGCGATGCCAATCCTGAGCGGTTCATTCGGCATGTTGTTGGGCCCATCTGTATCGCGCTGCGTGGTGTCGCTGGTGGTTGCAAAGATGGACCTCGTCAAGAACGTCGGGAGGGAAGTTGCGCATCATGCAACCTATTGCGCACAATTTGAGTCGTAACACGAGGTCCTGTGGCTGCACGAGAAGCATTATTCAACATGGTGGCGTTGCTGTCAGGGTTCCACCGAGCCATAATCCATAGGTAGCGGTCATCGACTGCAGTAGTAGCCCTTGGGCGGCCTGAGCGAGGCGTGTCATCGACAGTGCTTGTCTCTCTGTATCTCCTCCATGTCCGAACAACATCGCTTTGGTTCACTCAGAGACGCCTGAATATTTCTCTTCTTGATAGCCCTTCCTGGCACGAAGTAGCATTGCGGACGCGATCGAACCGCGGTATTGACCGCCTAGGCATGGTTGAACTACAGACAACACATCCGTGTATTTCCTTCCTGGTGGAATGACTGGAACTGATCGGCTGTCGGACCCCTTCCGTCTAATAGCTGCAGCTCATGCATGGTTGTTTACATCTTTGGGCGTGTTCAGTGACATCTCTGAACAGTCAAAGGGAGTGTGTCTGTGACACAATATCCACAGTCAACGTCTATCTTCCCGAGTTCTGGGAACCGGGGTGACGCAAAACTTTTTTTGAAATGTGTGTGTGTGTGTGTGTGTGTGTGTGTGTGTGTGTGTGTGTGTGTGTGTGTGTGTGAAACTTCCTGGCAGATTAAAACTGTGTGCTGGGAAGAGACCGGAATTCCGGACCTTTGACTTTCGTGGGCAAGTGCTCTACCGACTGAGCTACCCAAGCATGACCCACGACCTAAGTTGCAGATCAGCACACACTCCGCTGCAGAGTGAAATTTCAGTTTGGAAACATCCCACAGGCTGTGGCTAAGCTATCTCTCCGCAATAGCCTTTCTTTCAGAAGTGCTAGTTCTGCCAGGTTCGCAGGAGAGCTTCTGTGAAGCATGCAAGGTAGGAGCCGAGGCACTGTCAGAATTAAAACTTTGACGACGGGTTGTGAGTCGCGTTTGGGTAGTTCAGTTGGTGGAGCACTTGCTCGCGCAAGACAAAGATCCAGAGTTAGTCTCGGTCCGGCACACAGTTAAAATCTTACAGGAAGTTTCATATCAGCGCACACTCCGCTGCGGAGTGAAATTTCATTCTGGAGCTACGTGTGTGATTTACACTACGTATTTAAGTCGAAGTATGGTTTCACAGTTGTCAGTATTTCACTTAACGCTAGGATTGTGGAAAATGGTCTGCAGATTGCGGCTTTGCGAATGAGTGTAAATGTTTGTTTGCTTTTGTCTTGTGCTGCTTACCTTCCTCTGCTGTTCGCGTCCTGCAAATCTTGTCGGATTGGTTGTCGGTAGCAAACGTGGTCAGCCTACAGATGGGAGTATTTTGCCGGCGGAAGTTTCCTCCTTGGGCGGTCAGAACGCAAACCCATCCAAATGAGCAAATGACTGAAAGTGTCTTGTTTTAAACACAATTTGTAATTCCCTAAGTTTCCTTACCATTTTAGAGGCGATTAGTTTTCACGCTGCTTTATTTTCCGGAAGTTAGCAGGAAAAATAAGAACGTTTTTTTTATATATTTAAGTAAGCGGCATGACTCACATGTATAATCGATACGAAATAATTTGATAGAGTGAATTACAGGTGCCGAAACAGTCGTTACAGGTTTTTGTGCGCGTTGCTATACTGAGAACATAATTCGCATCTGTGGAAAATTTCTGTAATGAAACGTAGTCAGTGTTCTACGAGACACTGCTATATAACTGACACGTCAATTGGTAGTGAGTAACTGTTAGCAGTCAGTTCCCACAACCTCACGCCCACTGTGCTTCTGTTGTGCAGTTGGTCATAATATATCCCCACACAAAGTCTGTATCCAGTTACATATGTAACAAGCACCAGTCCACTGTGTGCTGCCAGCCAAAACTCTGAGGTTTGTGTTCCCAGCTTCTGAATGTGTCACACTCAATCAGTACCGCATAAATTCCGAAGTTCTTGCGCACATACAACATCGCAGGTATCGCCATCGTCTGTAAACGCTCATAGGATTTCGTGCAGATCAAACTTGTTGACCAGTGAATTCATAACAGCAATTGCTTCAAGCACTGTATGGAGAAACTTCAGTGTGACGTTAAATATGCCGAAGGATTTTCGATCCCTTGGACAGTGCACACAATGCATTTACTAGTTCCTACGATAACAGGCATTTTTGTTACTGTAATTGTAGCGTTCTCGCTTCCCGCGCCCTGGTTCTCGGGTTTGATTCCCGGCGGGGTCAGGGATTTTCTCTGCCTCATGATGACTGGGTGTTGTGTGATGTCCTTAGGTTAGTTAGGTTTAAGTAGTTCTAAGTTCTAGGGGTCTGATGACCATAGATGTTAAGTCCCATAGTGCTCAGAGCCATTTGCACCATTTACTGTAATTATTTCTTCCCGACAACATTAAATTAGCTAAAATTCTTTGTGAGAACAAGAAGGGGATTTCTGAATGTTTTGTCCTCACTTGACTCTAATCTGTAGAAATTAAGGGTTGTGGAGGACTGCTATGTAGAACCGTTGCATCATTGCGAAATGGTGTACCCAATAATCTTTATGGGACTGATTTTAATCGCTCGGGCAGTGACAATGTTAGAAAGGCCAAAACGTACAAATTAATCTGCAGTAGAGACAGCATATAGTAAATCTTAAAAGAAGAAATGTCTATGATGTCTTTAAAGAATTAGTTCCGTTGGCTAAACTTACTCAGTTTTCGTAAAGCAGTGTAGGTCTGTCTAACGTCGTGGGAGAAAGTGATCGATGTAAATGTCTCTAGGCTAGTAATAAAGTATTCCAAACAATAGGGTAGTACCCGGCTCCTGAAGGACTCATTCTCGTATGCCTATTTGTCCACCCCCAAATTTACCGACTTTCAGCCAGTGTGACCAGAATGAAGAAACGAAGTATTGTACAGCTCGTAAGTATTTAGACCGCGGTATGCCTCTTAATACCAGCTTATGGCGCAGTTGGAAACACGTGGTAGTTCAACGTCCTGCCTGCACTGGAATGTCCGTGAGATAATGACACAGTTTTCACTTGAGGCACCGCCCGGAGTTTCCCCTCAGCTAGCAGCTGGCACGTGGTGACGTAATGGCTCTTTCCACTGTGTGTGTGTGTGTGTGTGTGTGTGTGTATGCTTACGTTTTTCACGTTACCGGAACTGTACTTCTTCCTGTCACGGTTCTTGGTTTCAAGCAACACGTTTGGATCTCTAAAATCTAAACCGTCAGAATCTTCATTGATTGGATCATTCTATTGTGACTGAAAACAAGTACCCAAGAGGTTTACCCTGGGCTTATTTTGAAACATGGAGTTCCTAGTATCTCCAGAAGTTCTTGGAATCTCAATTCGTAATTATTTTTCCAGAGCTTGTACAGAAAACAAAAACGACAAAGGACCGCAAAAGTTAATTTGGTATCTAAACCAGAGATGAAGCAAATTGCTCATAATGAATATACCTTTTGACAATACGAATAAATGAATTTTGAAGTATGAGTTTCAGCGATATTATGAACGATACAAAGAAATTACTTCGCCAAAACTTCGCGGCTTTTGTCGCACAGAACCGGACTTAACCGAGAGAATGTATTCTGTCAGTGCGATTTACTTTCAAAAGCTGGCAGCAGAATACACCACTCAAATGCCGACATAGTTTCACTAAAGGCCTTCAGAAATGACTGTTACGAAAAGTGAACATTCAGAGTTAAACCAGCGAGCGGTTTATTCAGAAAGAACTAAACTGAGCGACCGGTCTCGGAGTCCCGCACGATATCGACCGACGGCCGTGGCATCTTATGCCATGTGGGGTCATTTGGATACGTTATGGGAGCGACTTCAGGTCCTCATACCGTTGTTCCGGCGTTTGTCAGTTTCCCAGGACTTGCAGCCGCTACTTATCATGAAAGTAGTTCCCCAGTTGGCAAAGCGTCCCTGAATGGACCTCGTTGCTGCCCTCTCACCAAAAGGGATTGAACCAGGGTCCTCAACATTGTAGTGAGACGTGCTCACCCGCTAGTCACGGAGGCGGACTGATACACATCATACTGTGAATAAATGTTGCCTCGGTGATAGTGAGCGGGATGTGCAACCAGGAGGAGCTGCCAGTGAGTGTTCAATCATTGTTCTGTGCAATGCGGGCCATTGGGGGGGGGGGGGGGGTGCGGGGCCATTGGGTGGGTGGGGGGGGGGATGCGTAGCGTCTGTGACGGGGAGGCTGAAAGAATTTATTTTAGAGAATACACTGTCACGACAGTGCTGCCAGGTCCCCAGTTCGTTTTGTGAAAATCACACGGGATGTATGTGATGTAAGCGCGACAGGAATATGAGCCTCAGCCTTCACAAGAAAGTGGCACAGGTTATCAAAAAATAGTACAAAAGACACGTATCTTCTTGACATTAATCCACCTGCTGATGGTCGTTTAACTCTCTCAAACGAGTAGTGGAAATAAAACAAATTCAGAGGTTACAGTGAAATATACGATTTTCCACCTTAGCTGTAGCCTAATACGATAAGTTACGTCCTCGATGTGCCATTAAAGTGCTTACTCATATCGCCATATTTTAGTCACCCATTGTGCGTGTTTACCATGTCATGCTGCTAACGGCTGGATTAGTAGACTCGGACGTAAACAATGTTCCGTACTTGATAACGGTTTAAAGAACACTCCCGTCTTAGTGGTATATTTACTCACACTTACAACCGTGTCTACATCGCACAGACCATTGCTATGCTTGATATTTACCACCGAATGCCACTGCGGCAGCAGTGTTGCTTAAATCGTTGACGTGTATGGAACATTGTTGACGTTAGTCCACAAAGAAAGCTGATACACTTTTAAATAACAGACGTACGCCGCATGCACCCACAGCGGATGACTGTAACTGTACAAGCGTAAGCACTTCAAACAAAGAATTTGTAGCTGTGGCATCCTAGACGAAAATTTCTACCATTTATATTACTAGAAGCTGCAGATGTTGCCTTCAGTTCGAAGACTGGTTTGACACAGCTCTCCGTGCTACTCTTTCCTGTGCAAGCCTCTTCATTTACAAACATCTAATGCAACCTAAATCCTATTCAACCTGTTTACTTTATTCATCTCTTGGTAGCCCTCCAAAATTTATACCCGCGACGCTTTTCTCTAGTACTAAATTGGCGATCCCCCGATGTCTCAGAACGTGTCCTGTCAACGAATTCAATCTAATGCTATTCAGCGTCTCCTCAAAAGTAACATGTGTAACCCTTTTTATCTTCAGCAACCTTCGGTAGCACCATATCTTACAAATTTTAAGAAAATGAAACACCTACAGCCGTCTTTACGATGTCCAGTAACTTCATCGTAACCTACTGACACAGGTAAAACATAAAATGTTTGCATTTGAAGAAAAGCTTTAAGACCGGTGGGACAGTGGTGGAATTTTTTGCAAGTGGAGCGAATGCGCAGTTGGTAAACAGTGTGGGCTGCAGCGTGGAGTTGTATGGGCTCCAGATGCCGACGAATGCGTCGCCGCCCACGGATCTGCACCTAGCCGCCGCCGCCGTCTACGCGGAGCCCGAGAATAGCCGCGGCGCCGCAAGGCGGGCCAAGTGCCGATCAGGCTGGCTTGCAACACACCGCGGTAACGGAACGCGCGGGCTTCCGCTATTGGCGGCCCAGAGTCACGCCACTCGTGACGCGACCGGCGGCTGGCCAATGGCGGCCGAGGCGTGAGGGCGAGCCCCTGGCCCGCGAGGCACGCGGCATTCCGCGGTGGCCGCCGCCGGCGCTGCCTGCGCCGTGTCCCGCGGCATTGCCGTCATGCCTGGCGATCGCTCGCCACCGCCGCCGGCAGCCCAGACCACAGCACAGCGGAGACCGGCACAGAGCCCAGCGGCTTCGCTTGTCTTGTCCTCTCCGTTCCTCTGCTTCCGAACGCTCGATTGCGGCGGAATCCCAACCGTCTCCTCCTCGGGCGCAACAGGTGGCCGACCTGCCGCCCTCGCCTTCCCATCGGAAAAAGTTGTTGGAATTCGGAGGGACCATATCTTGCGACGGCACTTCACCGGCAAGTCGTCGAACAGCTCTGCCTCTCCCTCCATTAGCCGGGTAACTTGGACTCGAATCGTCCGAGTTTGCGTGCGCGGTGAAGGTGATGCAGACACCTGACACTCCTGCAGCCGTTAGTTTGAAAGACTGCTGTTTCACGGTGGTAAACATACTAACGATTACCTAACGTTTTAAAACCCAGTACGTACCTTTTTACTCCACAATAACATTACTCAAGAGAAGTATATGTACATGCAAGGCATTGCAGACCCCATGACTTATCTTAGAAAATACGCTGAAGAAAGGGAAACTTTCATAGCGCTCAAACTAACTTTTCACTGTATTGACCGGAATACACTGTTTGGAATTCTAAATGTACAATGCCCCACTTTTTTTTCTCAGAAGATATTTATTTTTAACAGTCAGAATTTGGTGACAATACACATGGTGTGGGTTCCTGCTGGTCCTAGTTCATGAACCACAGCCAACGTATGAGTGGCCAAGTAAGTGGTCCTGACAGTCGGGATACCAGTTACTTTGGAATAAGGCTGGGCATCTCGGATATATTCTGAGTCGTGGTCACCTTTGTGCTCAGACGGCAAAGACTACAAAATCCACCGGTTAGTCCCTCAACCGTTTGGGGTAAAACTCAACGGGACCCGGGGCAAGTAAGGCTACCAACCTGCTTCCCTGGTACTTTAAATATGATGCTGGCAACAATCAGATGATGATGATGATGATGGTGATACATAAACATGTTCATGTCCAGTTTTTCTATGCAGTCTCCATCACGTTCTATATCCGTACGTCAACGTTGCGGACGAGCGTGTATTCATCAACTGCAGCATCGCAATACACTGCACACAAACGTTTATGGATGTTCACCATGGTTTCTTTTTCTGCACACAAGAATTCAATAACAGCACGCTGCTTGTTACGTGAGGCGTATGTAGACGCCATTTTAACACTGTACTATTTCTCTGCCATCTGCCAGAACGGTTCGAAACTTCACCGGCGCAGAGAACTAACATCAAATGTGAAGCACCAACAAGGACGTTTGTCAATGTCATTTTTTTTAAAGGTGGGACACTACTTATTGAACGACCCTCGTAGAATGGATATAGTACATGGATCGAAACGTTATCTACACTTGGACGGGAACAAGAGTGCTGTTACGGAAGCACATAGATTTTGAGTTCGTTTTTCATTCATTACTAGACAATTAACTCCGAAGTTTCAATAATGAAATCGCATCCGAAGTCCCTGAAACACAATGTGTTGTGCGAGTTTCCTCACTCGTCTACTTTCTGAAGCAATACGTCAATACAAGCTCGTTGAACAATGATTCCCTGGATTGCTTCCAGGCAAACTTGCACGGGATACATATCTAGAAGGCTGTGATATATACTCGTCTGTTTTATAGACATCTGTGACACTTTTCATATTTTAGAAACAGTAACAAACCAGGTGCTTTGTTTAAGAAGGAATTCTTGGTTTGCCTAACGACCCTACATTCACAAGGACAGGCTCCCAAATTCTATCCTGGATGTTATCAAGCCTGCTTAACAGGTTTCTGGCCGATCCTGAGCTTCAAAAAAGTGTGTTCATAACAAAACCCCCTGAATCCAAACGAGACTCTAAAACACACTCATATGGAAACAAAGCAACCACATTGTCATTTGCTATGGTTTCAAAATCGTTAACTTAAGATTCAGTTCTTGTATTTGATGACGGGAACTTGCGGAGGACGAAGGTATTAGAGAAAATGGGCTTTCAGATAGGAAAGTCCACTCAGGACATCTTAAGAAAAGTTTTACAGCGCGCCTTTGCAGCTGAAAAGCCAGAAAAGAAGCCTTCAAGGGAAAGAGGACCCTGCGTATAATCTGGGACCTTTTGAAGTGGTGGCATAAGAAAAAACGTTAGGTTGAATTTGAATTTGGGTGTCACCTAAAAATTATGCTTTTTAAAGTTTACGTACCTTTTTCTGAGACACTCTGAAATCTAGACTTACGAAATTTTGTACACTTATTCCTATAGACACAATACATGATTTCCCAAGAGCAAATTTTGAAATTCTGAGTGAAGGGGCAAACTGCTTGGAATCTTGCATGAATTTCGGATTATACTTACAGAATTATAATTAAAAATTACTAAAATTATCCTATTCGATATTTTCAAAACAACTCATGACAAGCGTACTGTATGCAAAGAGATTAAACAGAGAAAAATTTGTAGAAATGTTTTGAATAGTTTATAAGAAAAAGGTACATACACAGTATTTTTTCATAATAAATTTTTAAATTACATAAAAAGTTAAATATATTTGACCTGCTTAACTTAACAGTAAATGTATTAATTTCGTGTAAAAATGGTGCAAAGTTTCGTTTCCGTATCTTCAAAATTGTGGGTTTTGTGCATTTTATAAATAGTATGTTTTCACGAACGTGCCCCTGTTAGTCATTGGGCATGAAAATGAAGCAGTAGTTATGAATGGAGTGAGACAGAGTTTTAGAATTTCCTCAATATCGGTGCATCTGTACATTGAGCAATTAGTAACGGAGACAAAAGGAATTATAATTAAGGCATAAAAAATTAAAACTTCAAGGTTTGCCGATGACATCGAAACTGCAAAGGATTTGGAGAATTAACTGAACGAAATTGATATTGTCGTGGAAAGAGGTTGTAAGCTAAAAGAGTAATGAAATGTAGTCCAATTAAATCAGGTGATGCTGAGGGAATTATACTAGGAAATGTCACATGAAAACCAGTGGATGAGTTTTGTTATTCAGGGAGAGAATCCTATAACGCCCCATTTACAGAGTGGGAGCTCCTGAGTGCCCTTGCACATTGCCCCGACACAGTTCCTGGGCCTGATCGGATCCACAGGCAGATGATTAAACATCTCTCATCTGACTACAAGCGGCATCTCCTCATCGTCTTCAACTGGGTCTGGTGCGATGGCGTCTTTCCATCGCAATGGCGGGAGAGAACCATCTTTCCAGTGCTCAAACCCGGTAAAAACCCGCTTGATGTGGATAGCTGCGGCCCATCAGCCTCGCCAACGTTCTTTGTAAGCTGCTGGAACGTATGGTGTGTCGGTGGTTGGGTTGGGTCCTGGAGTCACGTGGCCTACTGGCTCCATGTCAGGGCGGCTTCCGCCAGGGTCGCTCTACCACTCATGACCTTGTGTCCCTCGAGTCTGCCATCCGAACAGCCTTTTCCAGACGGCAACACCTGGTTGCCGTCTTTTTTTACTTACTTAAAGCATACGACACGACCTGGCGACATCATATCCTTGCCACATTGTATGAATGGGGTCTCCGGGGCCCGCTCCCGATTTTTATCCAAAACTTCCTGTCGCTCCCTCCCTGTCCGCAGCTCGTGGTCGTGCGGTAGCGTTCTCGCTTCCCGCGCCCGGGTTCCCGGGTTCGATTCCCGGCGGGGTCAGGGATTTTCTCTGCCTCGTGATGACTGGGTGTTGCGCGATGTCCTTAGGTTAGTTAGGTTTAAGTAGTTCTAAGTTCTAGGGGACTGATGACCATGGCTGTTAAGTCCCATAGTGCTCAGAGCCATTTGAACCATTTGATGCCTCCCGTAGTTCCATCCATATCCAGGAGAATGGAGTCCCGCAAGGCTCTGTATTGAGTGTCTGGCGCAGTTGTTAGCTCGGTTACTGCTGCTACAATGACATTTTATCAAGATTTGAGTTTGAACGCGGTGTTATAGTCGGCGCACAAGCGATGGCACAGCATCTCCGAGGCAGCGATCAGGTGGGGAATTTCCCGTACGACCATTACACAAGTGTACCGTGAATATCAGGAATCCGGTAAAACATCAAATCTCTGACATCGGTGCAGCTGAAAAAACTTCCTGCAACAACGGGACCAACGACCATTGATGAGAATCGAGGGCCCGACCACAGCGCGATGTTCTGCCTGTTTACATATAGATGTATTTGAATACACATATCTATATCAATTCGACGCTTCAGTGTATTGCAGACATCACTATGACAGTTTGCGTACGTAGGCACGGGTAAGTTTTCAAGTAATGAAATCTATAGTGATGATTCTCCCACTCTCGTTGCCTCTATGGTGTCAGACAAAATTTAAAGTGTGTACATTTCATAAAGTTTCAATGATGCCTGCACCTCGATCTGCGCATCTCAGTGTTGCAGAAACGCTAGTGTCTAGTTTGATCGCAGAAATCATAAAGTAATGCAGAAACGGTTTCCAGTTCACTTACAGACTCAACTGAAATTTGAAGAGAATGGGATGGTTTGTAGCGATCACTATTTTTTACGCCTTCCTTGCTAAAAAACAATGACTGTTCCTTTGGCGCTCGCATCAAATGGAATGTTTTGAGAGACAGTTCATAATCGCTCAGAATTTCTGTTACCTACAGCCTCTCGAGACTATATTCAGGAGAATCTCTCAGCTGCCCGCTGTAGCTCTGTCCAGAAGCAGTCTTCCGACACAATCTTACGGGAACAGTCTCTAAATCCTAATAGCAACTTCGCAACAGCAGGTAGGCTTCTCGGCTGTGAGGCAATATCGTGCATTGTTCTGTTCAGTATTTTCTCCAACGAAAATACTATTCTAAGTTTCGTTTTAGGCTCGTAATATCAGACAGCCCTACTAGTACGTTTTGAAGAAAAGAACTAAAGGATTTGAGCTTGAGGAAGCTCTTTCGCTTTTTCCTTGGTCTGAACGGGACTGTAAAGGACACTGCCTTATCATGAGAAACTTGGAGCTTGTCTTGGCAGAATTTGCACCGTGAGATTGCTTGACGTGGGTCTTCTATCCCCCTCGTTGCAGTTATTGGCTATAAGCCGAGTGCTACTTCGGTGGGGACGAGGTTTCATTTCGGAGATTTTCTTGTCCCGGGGAGGAAGGGCTTTCAGCAGCTTCCCCTAATATTCGCCCTAATCGCCACATGGTGGGGAAAGGGCATCGATAGAATGAAGCAAGTACTTCCTGCAGTGTCAAAATACTTGCTTGTATATAATTTCCTCGAGATAAAAAAGCTTCTGTAAACAAATCAGCAAGGATTCAGAAAGCGTCGCTCAACTCAGTTTCCGATTTTCTCGCATTATATCCAACAAACCGTGGATGAAGGACAACTGGCAGGTTCTATATTCGTACATTTCCACTGCAGACTCTTTACAAAGGCCCGAACATACGGAATACGTTCCCAGAAACGTGGGTGGTTCGCAGTACGTTTTATTGTATTCAAGTGTTCGTCAGACAAGGGTATAGACAGGAGTGCCCCAGGGAAGTGTGACAGAACAGGGTGAGCAGCTATCTGTGATATTGCTGATAACGCTGTAGTGTACAGGACAGGGCTGCCATTGAGTGACTGTAGGACGATGCAGGATGACTAGAACAGAATTCCTACTTGTAGTGATAACTGGCATCTTGCTCTGAATGTAGGAAAATGTGATGTAATGTAAATGAGTAGGAAAAACAGTTAAGTTCGAATACGGTATTGGTGGTCTGCTGTTTCGAATAGTGACGTAGATTAACAATCTAGACAACGTTCCAAAGCGGTATGATGTGGAACAAGCACCTAAGGACGTTTGGTCGACTCCAGTTTATTGCGAGAATGATAAGAAAGTGTAGCTCATGTATAAAGGACGCAAAGTGCAGAATACTAGTGCGACCCATTCACGAATAGTGATAGTGTGTTTGGCATCGCCCCCTAGTCGGATTAGAGGAAGACATCGAAGCAGTTCGGAGGCATGTCGCTAGTTCGTTTGATCAACACACGAGTATTGCTGAAATCGTTCGTAAACTCAAACTGGAATCTCTGGAGGAAATACGATCTCCTTTTCGCGAAACACTATCGAGAAAATTTAGAGAATCGTGATTACTGACAGTCTGCAGAACGATCCTACTGCCAACAACGTAAATCTAGTGTAAAGACCGTTAAGACAAGAAGAGGGGAATTAGGGTTCGTACGGAGGTATATAAACAGTAGTTCTCCCCCTCGTTTGCCGACCGCGGTGGCCACGCGGTTCTAGACGCTGCAGTCCGGAACCGAGCGACTGCTACGTCGCAGGTTCGAATCCTCCCTCGGGCATGGATGTGTGTGATGTCCTTAGGTTAGTTAGGTTTAAGTAGTTCTAAGTTCTAGGGGACTGATGACCAAAGGGAACTTCAAGTATGTGTACGAGGTATCCTCCGCCTCGCATTTTACGGTGGCTTGCGGAGTATTTATGTACGTGGAAATGTGCTAAGATTCACGCTGTGCAAAGCAGTTTGTGCGAACTCTCGAAAGCTGTCAGATTCCTTGCATGGTGGTGTTGTTGTTGTTTGAAACAAACTCGTAGATCTAGTGTCCTCCGTGCCGAGGTGGAGTGACCCAAAGTTCTCGGTTTCCAGCCGGGTGAGTCATAGAAATGGAGCGGTGCTTTAATGCGTCAGTGTATCGTCTGACACCATTTTGATGACCACATCCTGCTGAGGACTCGAGAATGTTACATCGACATGAACATAACCTCTAATTTTCGAAACGAGTTGTCATGAATTAATCCAAAGTTATTATAAAGGTGTGTGTGTGTGTGTGTGTGTGTGTGTGTGTGTGTGTGTGAGAGAGAGAGAGAGAGAGAGAGAGAGAGAGAGAGAGAGAGAGAGAGAGACTATGCGAATCTGTCTCCACAGCAAAGCTAACATTCTGAACAGTTATGTACGCACTTGTATTTTCGTCAATCAAAACTAACAATGTCTCGTAATTAGATGCTCTAGCAACAGTAGAAATAGTACACCACAGTCACTAAAAGTTTTAATACTTTTTTGTCGATAATGCGTATGTTTGACATCTTTCGAAAGACAGCAGTAATCGTCGAATCCCAGTTGGTTGCATTCAAGTCATTAACAGACTTCCCAGAAACAAGAATCCTGAAGACTTTCTTCCCGAATTTCACAAATGAAAAAGTCTCGGATTCCCACAGTAGGTTTCAGACTATGCAATGATTGTATGAGAGCAAAACAGTCTGCTGAAAATGTAAGGAAGTTCCTCTGAAACTGGTAGCCTCAGCAAAAAGTTTGTGTATCTACGAATGCTTTGGAGACGATGCCAAATGTGTATAGAGTGAATAGTAATTCGCTTTAACAACACGCATGACAGAAATTGCATAGGCACATATGAAGAAACCGGATCAGTGATTGAGAGAAGCACATATGCGTAGATCTGTAGTTCAGCCGACTGGGTAAAATAGTGAGTCATACAGCAGTTGAAGAGTGACTGAAAAGTATACATGACGCGTTTCGGAATTATTTTCATCTTCAGAAATCCAAGTGAAATGTTATCAAAAGGACAAGAGCGTTACAAAACGTCACCTGATATAACGTCCACAACTGGTAGCGCTCTTGTCCTTCGCTATCTTTTCACTTGGATTTCTGAGGATTGAAATCATTCCGAAACGCGTCTAGCATAATTCTCCGTCATTCTTCACGTGCTGTACGACTCGCTATGCCAGCTAGCCAGCTGAACTACAGATCTACGCACAATTACTAGAATGGTCGTTAGTCTCCTAAGTGACATTGTCATTCATCTACAACCATACTCCGCAAGCCACCTGACGGTGTGTGGCGGAGGGTACCTTGAATACCTCTATCGGTTCACCCTTCTATTCCAGTCTCGTATTGTTCGTGGAAAGGAGGATTGTCGGTATGCCTCTGTGTGGGCTCTAATCTCTCTGATTTTATCCTCATGGTATACGTAGGAGGGAGCAATATACCACTTTACTCCTCGGTGAAGGTATGTTCTTGAAACTTCAACAAAAGCCCGTACCGAGCTACTGAGCGTCTCTCTTGCAGAGTCTTCCACTGGAGTTTATCTATCATCTCCGTAACGCTTTCGCGATTACTAAATGTTCCTGTGACGAAGCGCGCTGCTCTCCGTTGGATCTTCTCTCTTCTATCAACCCTATCTGGTACGGATCCCACACTGCTGAGCAGTATTCAAGCAGTGGGCGAACAAGCGTACAGTAACCTACTTCCTTTGTTTTCGGATTGCATTTCCTTAGGATTCTTCCAATGAATCTGTCTGGCATCTGCTTTACCGAAGATCAACTTCATATGATCATTCCATTTTAAATCACTCCTAATGCGTACTCCCAGACAATTTATGGAATTAACTGCTTCCAGTTGCTGACCTGCTATATTGTAGCTAAATAAGGGGTCTTTCTTTCTGTGTATTCGCAGCACATTACACTTGTCTACATTGAGATTCAATTGCCACTCCCTGCACCATGCGTCAATTCGCTGCAGATCCTCCTGCATTTCAGTACAATTTTCCATTGTTACAACCTCTCGATATACCACAGCATCATCCGCAAAAAGCCTCAGTGAACTTCCGATGTCATCCACAAGGTCATTTATGTATATTGTGAATAGCAACGGTCCTACGACACTCCCCTGCGGCACACCTGAAATCACTCTTACTTCGGAAGACTTCCCTCCATTGAGAATGACATGCTGCGTTCTGTTATCTAGGAACTCTTCAGTCCAATCACACAATTGGTCTGATAGTCCATAAGCTCTTACTTCGTTCATTAAACGACTGTGAGGAACTGTATCGAACGCCTTGCGGAAGTCAAGAAACACGTTATCTACCTGGAAACCCGTGTCTGAGTCTCGTGGACGAATAGCGCGAGCTGGGTTTCACAAGATCGTCTTTTTCGAAACCCATGCCGATTACTACAGAGTAGATTTCTAGTCTCCATAAAAGTCATTATACTCGTACATAATACGTGTTCCAAAATTCTACAACTGATCGACGTCATTCCTTTATTAAGAGAAGTATTGTAAGATAGATGCATTGGAATTCGAACCCGATTACTATTCGACGTTAGCCTGTGCGTTACCAACTTGGGTAACAAGCTCTGAATGGGGAGTGCGGGTATTACGCTGTTTTAAGGGCGTTGCTGCTGACACGGTAATGTCTTCAGCCATGGACCAAGGACGACCACTCTTTAGAGCCGGCTGGAGGAGGCAGCTAGTGCTGCGAGAAATGTCGGAAGAAGGGCCTGCCTCAAGTCGGTCTCTGTGCTGTCTTTATCCTCTGGATCACTTCCCAAGGGAGTCTGCAAATCCACAGTCGTCTTTTGTACGGATTTGTTAGTGGACAGGAAGGCTTACGAGTGGCAGCGATTCTGTCTCGTTACATTTTCCGTGGGGCACGCCCTTCTTCCACGTACGACTCAATTCCAAGCTGTTGCACAACGTTAGGATTTGATGGATCGCTCTGGGCGCTACCGTGGCTCTAACTGCGGAAGTCTGTATCGGCAGAACTGTGTTACGTGGGAAACGAGGTGCATAAAATGAGTGCCGTGAGAACTTCCTACACAACTAGCTCTGTAATATACCCAAACATCTAGTTTTTTCTTCTCTGAAACTTTCGTTTACCTACGCTGTCAACATGGTACACTGTGCTTTAGGGTTAGTAGAAAATGGGAAAGATAACACTGTAACGTGATGCACCTCTCCTGCAGGCATCAATATCCTACTACAGGTCATTCAAAGGTGCTACTTTTGAGATTTTCTTCGGAACACGATTCGTATAGAAAATTGTTGTACTTCTATTTTAAAGATATTGTCTGACACATATACCAGCAGTTATATTTCAGATAGCTGTATCGCTGCATGTACTCTAAGACGAGAACAGTTCTGCATTTACGGCCGACGTACCTTGCATAATTTTAATGTTGTGTTGTTAAATGTATTTGTAGTCCTTTTCGGAATGTCAGGATTAACCATTGTCTGGCCGTTATAATCTCTCGACCCGTTTCCTCTCGGTTTTCTCCCACACGGCGTGGAAATGAGCTCTAAGTGATCATTGATAAACAGTCTGGAACTACTAGTTACTCAAGTCTGATAGATGATTCGCGAAACTTGTGTGAATTTTCAGCCTCTAACACAATAGGAAGTACACAAATGTTCTTGTATATAAGAGTTTCGACATAAGGAACATCTGCTCGTCTACACCTTTAAATTTTTATGACAAGAAAGCAGATGTCATGCAGATTACAAGTATGTTACTGTCGCTGTGACAAAGATTCAAGACTCCGTTCAATCATTCTACAATTTGTTCACAACTGCCAAGATATTTCGCAGTTCACTCTGCAAAAATATCTAGACTTCGTGAAATTATGACATTGTAACAGCCTTTAAGAACATTTGCAAATTAATTCTGTGAGTGACTTACTTGTACGAATTTCGAACAAAATATGACTTTTCTGGGGCCTTCATATGATTTGGTGGCTCTGTGGGTGTAAAACAACGCATTTCAAAAATGAGGTTCTCTTTCTATGAGCTTCTTACCGCTGACATGGCAGTCTCCTGTGGTGCTTTGTTTGCGTATGGGAAGACCAGAAGTTACACTGTCGCTGGTTCTGTATTTGTTACTATGATAATGATTCTATATTTAACAGTTTTCAACATGACTGTTTCTCAGCATCCGTGTACAATTTTCAAACATAGGAATTATGCAGCCAACGGGTTGCAAATAACTGTTCAGTACAACTGACACAGGTTTCGACACCTACTACGGGCGTCTTCATCTGAAACTTTGAGAAATCGACAATTTATATTGCGAGAAAGCAATGTTCAGAATTTAGGGCAGCTGTGCTCAAGTCAAAAATACATTCTAGCCTTGTCACGTATGCCTAGCTACGAATAACATCTGATTGGTTCAAATGGTTCAAATGGCTCTGAGCACTATGGGGCTCAACTGCTGTGGTCATTAGTCCCCTAGAACTTAGAACTACTTAAACCTAACTAACCTAAGGACATCACACACACCCATGCCCGAGGCAGGATTCGAACCTGCGACCGTAGCAGCAGCGCGCTCCGGACTGGAGCGCCTAGAACCGCACGGCCACCGCGGCCGGCTACATCTGATTGAACCAGATGTTTTATTTTTGAATTGAGCATAGCTGCTCTAAATTCTTGACCTATGCTTTCTCGCACTACGGTTTTATGATCTCTCGAAATTTCATTCTGGTGAAGACACCCTTAGCAGGTATCGAAACCTATGTCAATTGTACCAAACAGTTATTTGCAACCGGTTGGCTGTATAATTCCTATGTTTGAAGGTTGCTGTATTTGCTACTACATCCGCGTAACTGGTGGGACAGGACCGTTTACAGGACAGGGCAAGGTTGTGATAGGCTCGTTCGTAATACAGCACTGTGCTGTTCCTTCAATGTCAAAATTGGTGTTCTTACCTGTGACTTCTTTCTGTATTTGATCAGGTACAATCCTAATGGTATTTTTAAGGATGCTGTGGCATCTAGCGTAATTTTATCTTGTTTTGGAAAGTTTCCAGAAATTATTTGCTTTATTGCTCTGACGACACCCTTATGTGTAATAACTGTTAGTTCGTAAAAAAGGCAGTAAATGCCTGATACCTGCTAAGTCGTAATTCACCGGAATCACAGTAGTACATTTGAATGGGTTCGTGTGTAACGTTCCTGTGAAGTGAGAGCCGCTTATCTGAGGTTGTAAATTACGCTTAACTCTACTCCTCCCAGCTACATGCGATGTTACGGAACTCGAGATAACGCTAACGTGGTGTGACTCTCGTTCACTTGGCCTAGCGACAGCAGATTCTCCCACGTGAGACGATGATGGTTTGTGCCGTCATTATACAACCTTTCAAAATCCATTTGGTCATTAGTGGAATTACTCCACGCTCAGATGGAGACGTCAGATATTTATGAAGTGTCGTTCGGTTTTTAAAGATATTGTCTGACATATACCATCAATAACATTTCAGATAGCTGTTGACACAGTCAGTGTGATACCAGCCAATCTTACAGATATATGTAGGGATGGTTCTGATCTCATTGCCTGTAAGGAGCTTTATTTACGTAATTTCCACTCAGTATAAATAAAAAGCAAAGTAGCGTGTTTATTGATTAACTGCTGTCAGTAAATCGTAAAACCCGAGTATGCTTCAAGCTCCTGTATTGTAGACAGATCATACACAATCAAAACGTTCGATGAGGCATTTCAGTGTAGGTCGTTGTTTATTCAGTGGATAATAACCACAACAATTCCTCATTATCTGGAACGTGCCGCTATATGACAAAGCATTACTTCAGTTTCTTATTGTATTTCATTATCTAAACACCAACAAATTAGTTGTATTTATCCTGTAATCATTATGAACTCAACTTCTAATTTTACTGTTTGAAAAAAAGAATTACCTTCTAAGAAACCTATTCATGGATAATACTTGCTGCCCAGTATAAAAATTGTTTGTAAAAACTTCATGCCCTGTCATTAACATCATTGCTTGTCTCAGTCAAATATTTTCTTTTTTACTTATCGCAATTTTGATTTTAACCATCATCTTCAGACTGTTTCAGGTATTGATTAATGTTTAAAAGTACGAATCTTCGACTAAACATTCGTCAATCGAAATAGGTAATATTACATAAAAAATTAGGCACTTTCGATTATGAATATCACTATTAACCACAAAAGAACACCTGAACGTATTAATCTTAGAATGTCTCATCACGTCAAATGTATGCAAAACATGCTACCTATTCAATTTATTGAAATGCATATACAGAGATATAGAAATAGAAATTGCGAGACATGATGATTTCTAAGAAGAAACGTGTAGTATGCCCGTTTTATTTTTTACTTGTCGGTCTTCCGACTGGTATGATGCAGCCCACCACAATTCCTCTCCTGGAGCAGTCTCTTCATTTCACAGTAGCATTTGTACTCCATGTTCGTAATACTCTTTGATTTTGCGTTGTTGGAACAATAGCTGCAGAATTTTACGTTATATTGATTTAATAACAGGTGTCCCACTGACTTCATGTTGTAACCAACAGGCAATAAGTACTACGTACTACAATCCGCTCATAAACTACCACACGGTAGCTACGGTACACGAATTTCGATGAACATTAACGAAGTCGTGTTTCTTCTGTTACACTGAGGCAGTATACGTCTTCTAAAGAAATAGGAAGAAACACTACAAGCAGGGAAATGAGGTTTTTCAGAAGAGCAGTATGGAGAAAAAGACAGTGAAGAAATTACAGTAATCAAAAAAGAATTAAAAGAACAGCATCATATCGCATATAGGGTTGTAGAAAAAAGTGGAAAAATCCTTGATACCAAATATAATGGACCGTATACCCAAAAAGATGCCATATCAACTAAGGAAAGGGTCAGTTGGGACAACCAACAAAACTCTGAAACTACCGTGTCAAGAGCAGGTGGTCACGTGACACAGCACGAGGCCTAATAAACGACTGAGACGACGGAGTAGTAGTACGAAGAGGAGAAAATAAAGTATTTAATTCCATTGATACATCGTCAAAGAGCGAGCGCCATGTTTGGCAGTACATGATGGAAATTAATCTCTCGCATATAGGACCAAATGGAATGTTTAGGTTACTAACCTGGAATTGCACAACACACTCCTGCTAGCTATGAAATGGTCTCTGATGTGCTTATCAACTGGGTTTTATGGTCAAGGTTAAGCATACAGTGAGCTCGTAAACTACCGGTACGTCAGCTACACACGCAATCTTTGCAATGTGTTGTACGCCGTGTTTTATGACTGTCAACAGTGTGGAACTGTACTGCGTAGTTACGACGAACATCATACAAGCAGGATACATACGTACACTCAAGCTCATCATGAACATGCACATAGTGTAATAACCATTGAGTGTGGGCTGATACACGTAACAATTGGAAACACATCATTGGGAGAAGTTCCAACATACACTGTCTGATCAAAAGTCCCGAGAGGAGGACACGGGAGTACTAAAGGAGGCGGAAATATTGCGTTGTCAGAGAAGCTGTAGCAGCACAATGGTTCAGTCAAACGAGCTCATTGACTTCGAATGTTGGTTAGTCAGTGTTGATGGATTTATTAATCCATGTGACATCCAACGTTTCAAACTTTCTAAAGCGATACAAATCGACTATTGGTAACGTGGTCAGTTAGAAATGAGGAGGAACAACCACTTCTTAACACCAGGCAGGCCTTGCCTACTTACGAACAGGGACAGTCGAGCATTACGGATGGTGGTTGTAACGAATCATGTGAGATGAGCGGAAGGAATTACTAGAGAGTTCAAAGTGATACCAGGATTCTAGCTGGCTTAATGACTGTGCATTAGAAAGAATGGGGTACAATGCCCGAGTATTCCATCATAAGTTACGCATCTCTACAGTCAGTGATAAGCAATGCTTGTCGGGGGATAAAGAATCATTAACTTCTACATCTACATTTATATTCCGCAAGCCACCCAACGGTGTGTGGCGGATGGCACTTTACGTGCCACTATCATTACCTCCCTTTCCTGTTCCAGTCGCGTAAGGTTCGCGGGAAGAACGACTGCCGGAAAGCTTCCGTGCGCTTTCTAATCTCTCTAATTTTACATTCGTGATCTTCTCGGGAGGTATAAGTAGGAGGAAGCAATATATTCGAGACCTAATCCAGAAACGCACCCTCTCAGAACATGGACAGCAAGCTACACCGCGATGCAGAGCGCTTCTCTTGCAGAGTCTGCCACTTGAGTTTGCTAAACATCTCCGTAACGCTATCACGCTTACCAAACAACCCTGTGACGAAACGCGCCGCTCTTCTTTGGATCTTCTCTATCTTCTCTGTCAACCCGAACTGGTACGGATCCCACACTGATGAGCAATAGTCAAGTATATGTCGAACGAGTGTTTTGTAAGCCACCTCCTTTGTTGATGGACTACATTTTCGAAGGACTCTCCCAATGAATCTCAACCTGGCACCCGCCTTACTAACAATGAATTATATAAGATCATTCCACTTCAAATCGTTCCGTACGCATACTCCCAGATATTTTACAGAAGTAACTGCTACCAGTGTTTGTTCCGCTATCATATAATCATACAATAAAGAATCCTTCTTTCTATGTATTCGCAATACATTACATTTGTCTATGTTAATGGTCAGTTGCCACTCCCTGCACCAAGTGCCTATCCGCTGCAGATCTTCCTGCATTTCGCTGCAATTTTCTAATGTTGCAACTTCTCTGTATACTACAGCATCATCCGCGAAAAGCCGCATGAAGCTTCCGACACTATCTACTAGGTCATTTATACATATTGTGAAAAGCAATGGTCCCATAACACTCCCCTGTGGCACGCCAGAGGTTACTTTAACGTCTGTAGACGTCTCTCCATTGAGAACAACATGCTGTGTTCTGTTTGCTAAAAATTCTTCAATCCAGCCGCACAAATGAAAGTTGAAGTTAAATTAATACGACTGTACAATATCTAATTACTACAATGGAAACTATTGGGCGAGAGAAGTCGCATCCCCAATATTTATACACAATTATCTCCCACTCTTCCAGGTACACAATTAAGTACTCCACCTGGAATAAAATCTCTCTGGCTCTGCAGAATTCCGGCGATCGTCGGCTCTGAAAATTCTTAAGATAATCAGAGTCACAATTGTACGCTGTACGGAAGCCGTCTTGGGTGTTCTGGCGTACTCTCTCTGCAACATGGTAATCAGTGTCGAAGTTGTGTATCATTTTCGCTAAAGACCAGAATTCAGTCTCCTAAAATAGAGCATAAACACGGTGGTGCCGGCTCTACTAATATTCCAGGACACAAATTTACCTACGAGTTAAGACACACCACATAATGTCCCGATCCACAAACAAGGGAGAAATTAAAATAACCAAAGAATTGAACATATCTTTTCCATTCACAAAAGTGTAGTTTACCATAAAAGATTTTCTTAGCTACATTTCGGTACACGTCATCCTCTTGTATGAGACGAAATGTTATGACAATTCGTGAAGTTCCGTTCGGTATTAAAGATGGCAGCTTACAACAATGCCGCTAATTACAATTCTACTGCGATCCTACTCTCCGCAATTCTAAATCAGAAGTAGTAATTCCATTGTACACGTAATGTTCCACATTACATCCACAGGGTTTTTATATCACGAGTCAGAGATAATCTGCCTTTCGCAGTCGTAAGGAGTCTTTGAGCCATATAAATCACTTTCTCGGTTATGCATAAACACGAAAAAATGTAATAAAAACAAAGTGATATTACAAATGGATAAATGGAGACAAGCGATTTGAAGTGACGAATATGTAGCGCCAGTAGTTGAAGTATAAACGAGGTAGTGTTATGTGTGAGTGTGGTCTTAGTGATTGGGTTGTGGTCTCGTTATTGCACTTCAGAAAACGCTGAATGCGGAAATATCCTCCTGTGAACACGTTTTATAACACCGTGTACTGGGTGCAGTAAAACAGCAGTCCGGATTCGATGACTGTATCAGCATGACGATTCGTCCTGTCAGAGCAGAATTGTTAGGGTATGGTTTGTTGACAATAACATTCCTGAATTGACTGGCCTGCCCAGAGTACCAGCCTGAACCCAGTGGAACCATTTGGGATGAGTTACAACGTCGACTTCACCTCCAAGCTAAGCGTCCATTATCACTACCTTCTGCTTTTTGACTCTTCAGACGGAATGGACGGACATTGATATCTCACTGAAAGTCCCCAACAGAGTTCAACACGTCGTAAATGGAAAGGGTGGCCACAGCTCGCATCAGTGGAATAGATCCGCACCATCTGTCGCCCTTCATTCTTCATATTGACTAGAGAAGTACGTGCGTAACTGAATTCTCGTTGCGAGGCGAACCAAAGTGACACTACACAGGTTTATAACACTCGGAATGTAGGATTCATGTAATATTCAGATACAGCGTGAAATGAGAGCAGGAATGGCAAGTGTAAAACGTATTCGATATGTGCTGAAACTTTTGTCAGTGTTTGTATGTTCTCGCTATCGCTGCTGCAGAGACGTGAATAGCTACCGTGAAAAAAGGAATCGCGATCAGATGCACATCTGGCTGCCAAATGAATGGTGTGACGTGCTCAGCGCCCACGGTCGTTGGAATTCAAACGCAGATTCCAGCTTCTCACGCATAGTTCTAACGTGACGCAACTGGCTGGGACGTACATCAGCTACATAAGGACATTGCAAAGAAGTAATTTTTTGTACCAACAGCTGTACAATTTTATTTATTCTCCAACGGTTTCAATACTGGCTACCTTTTTCACATGATATAATGTGCATCGAGTTTGGTCCCTTCCCCCCCCCCCCCCTCTTTTTAAGCAACCAACCAATGTGCATCAATTGGTCAAAAATAAATCTCTGCTTAATACGGCAATATAAAGTATAAAATGTGATGAATTATCACAATTGTTTCATTGAATTTCCACTGTAGTAGTTATACGCAATCGAAGTATACACTTAAATTAACGTCAAATAACCACCACAAGCTCAGTCAGATCATGCTCTGATTGCGCTTGTGCTGGATTTTGATATTAAGTGTGTACGTGTTAGCGCACTTAGATCGCGTATGTTTACCACAGTGGAAATTCAGTGAAATAATTATTGTGATAACTCGTCATATTTAATACTTCATGTAGCCTTAGTTGGCAGATAAGTATTTTTGGCCAATCTATATACGTTATTTACTGCGGAGATGTAGCCAGTACCGAAACCGCTAGAGAACAAACAAAGCTGTACAGCTGTTGCCACAAAAATGAGTTTTCAAGACATTATCTGCTGTAAATAAGCAGTTCAAGAAAGCAAACTGGTGCTTTTCATGTATTATTATAATGTTGTTCTACCAAGAACCGACGGAAGATTCTGTTAATAGGAGTTCAAGAAAGCTTTATTTGCTTAAAGATGCGTATTAGTTGACATTAAGTGCAGAATAGTTACACGGACAATGAATTCCTTGCATTTGGCTGAATTTTTTATGCCAGTAGCAAAGTAAACATACCTGCGATTCCATTTAAGTGTAGACTTACCTGTTCATATTCCTTAATGTACGTCGCTGATGTTTGCGAAATAAGACAGAGGTCTGGATGGAGCTCACGCGTCGATGACGATCAGATGTCAGGCAAACCAACCAATCAGTGTGTGCGTTTTCCACGTTTTCCCAGTTAGTGCTGAGTTGTTTCACTGTCAAACCCAGAAAAATACACAAAGTGAAAACTGTTTCCGTTTCCATCTTAAAGTAAACAAGTTTTTGAACGTCGTAGGCATTCGCCCAATGGAGTAAAGCAGTTGTCATACTCAAATCACGCGATACCCCATTAAGAGTGGCATAAAACAAATTTTAGTTACTAAAAATTTTTATGGAGAACCTTAAAAAATTTAAATATAAGAACTAGAAGAGTCACACGTTCTAATATAGTGCGAAGTAGCCAGTGAAAAACTCAAAACGGTACGGCCATAGTTTCTACCACCTGGCTTCTTATTTGTCTCTTCGTACATCCATAGTTGAAATGGAGGACCGTGGGACGTCAGCTGGTATACATTTATATTAAAAATGAAGAAATTCCTCCACCTGTATTTAAGGTGTCGATTTTATTTTGGCAACTAGTTTCAACGTTGTAACTACGTCATCTTCAGGCCCAACGCTTTTTGACGTCAGCTTTGTGCGGCTGATACTAGAAGCTATTTGTGTGGTTCGTAGGTAGCGAATGCTGACAACAGTATGTCTCTATTATATCACTTATCCAGCAGCTGCCTTTGGTTCAAGTAAGAATGCCGAATTTATTAAGCTTGCCTTACAGACTCGTGTAAATATTTAATGATCCGACCATAATTCGTTTCAAACTTAGTTGACCGTTTTGTTGTATTAATTTAGAAGTGTTGTGTATAAGGAGCAGTTGCGTCATTCTTGAGATTAACTGAGCACGTCGCGTAATAGAAGTACAAACGCCACTTGCGTAATAGGGCAGTAGAGCGCAGACTCTTTCAGGCCATTATCGAATCATACCGTAAACCTTTCGTCATGAAGCTAAATACCGTTTGCGATAAAGACCGTTAAATTATTACAAAAAAATGTGCCCTACCATTGAAAATAACCGTACAGAAGGCTTTATGTCTATTTGATCTAAAGGCCAACGTTAGAAAAAGAGCAACAAATATTAAATACTCATGAGTCTGTTTGTTTCAGCGCAACTTTAACAGCCGTTTATGGCATTCACGTCCAACGATATAGTTCTCACGGCATATCAGTTAGCCAATAATCCCCTTCGGGTTCTTCACATTACGCAGGGTAAGGCCTAGCGAAAATTCGACAAAATAGTTTAAACAATGGAAAATCTATTATGGAATAATGACAAATTATCAAAAGGGTTGACTGCTACTCACCATGTAGCGCAGATGTTGGGTCGCAGATAGGGACAAGGAAAAGGCTGCTAGCCACGCGGCGTGGCTGCACGGTTTAAGGCGCCATGTCACGATTGCTCGGCCCCTCCCACTGGAGGTTGGAGTCCTCCTCGTGTGTGTGTGTGTGTGTGTGTGTGTGTGTGTGTGTGTGTGTGTGTGTGTGTGTGTGTGTGTGTGTGTGTGTGTGTGTGTGTGTGTGTGTGTGTGTGTGGTGTTGTTACCAAGTTAGTTTAACTAGTGTATAAGTCTAGGGACCGATGACCTCAGCAGTTTGGTCCCTTATAAATTCACACACATTTAAAAGGCTGCTAAACAAATGTGCTTTCCGCCAAAAGGCCTGCTAAACGAGACAGCACGCGCGCGCGCGCAACCACAACTCGCGTACACATGCCCACCGTCTGTGTTCCTCTTTTGCCTGTCTACGACTCAACATCTCCATTATATGGTGAGCAGCAATCAATCCTTTTCTTAATGTTGTCAACATAAAAGCTTTTCAGGCAGCTTCACTGCAGAAACGACCTAATTATGGATACAGATTTTACTCTGTCCCAAAAACAACTGTAGGAATCAGCGGCTGAAAATTAGCATTAAAAAAATTTCCGCTCCTCCTATGGTGTGAGGCAGCGTGATGGCTAACGAATCGAATTCAAATGTGTGGCGAGCAGTGCTCAAATCCCGTCGGCTTAGGTCAATAAGAGTTTTCTGTGATTTCGAAAATATAACAAGATACGGTGCAATTCCCCCCCCCCCCCCCCCCCCGCCCATCCAAGCACAAACCTGAGCTTCTGCCCTTACAGCTGATGTCATCGTCTAGGGGTCGCACTAGACTCGTTATAACGGTGAGTTAAAAATCTGATATTGCTCAATGCCTTTTGGAAATCCTCCGAAGCATAAATACAAAATACTTCAGCGATTATTATGTCCCTCATTTAATACACGAGGAATCACACAGATCCAATCTGATGCGCGTAAAAATGAATGGGCAATTTGTGTTGACTTACTGTCAGCACGAAAAATTGAGACACGTTAAGGCCAGAGAGGGATTTAAAATTTATTATGGAGCTCTGTGCTGCGTAATTAATGGGCAGGTGGCAGTTTATCTATAGCGTGGCATACGATGCTCAAAGGGGAGCCACAGAATTCCCCCTGACGGTGAATAATGGACAGTGAAGGCCCGCCGGTGCGATAATTTATGGCTATTGTTCTTGACGCGAAATGGCGAATCTGGCGCGGCACCCGGATATCCTGCCTCTGTCAGAGGGGTTCGTCTCGGAACCAGGCAGCAAGCGAGCATATCCCGAGTGACGTGTTCCGGGAAAGCACGTTCCAGGAAAATGGAACAGACAAACGTTCCATATCGTATCGTCGACTTTTCATTCCTACAACTGACGCGTATACAGGTGATAAAACTGTACTTCGGGTTAAAAAATAATTGTAGCGGGGCCGGAAGGAGAACCGGATAATACTTCGGAAACTCTGAAAATCTTGGACGCGGCAGAGAGTAACGAGGAAGCGTTACCTCAGAAATTACGCAGGCTGAGTTATTTCCGAGGATTTTTACACTGAGAAGCGTACAATTGTCTGTATTCCTAATTAACGAGGATAGGTATTTCCTTGCAAACTTTCCGCACTGGACGACAAAAGACTAAAACATGGTTGGTCGCCGTTCGGAAGAATCTGTAGAGGCAGAATAAATATGATTCGCTTTCTGCAGTTACGAGGGAGGGGAACCGATCGTTGCTGGGAAGCCAGCGGTGGATAGAGAGAGGTCTTCCGTTTTGAGCGCCCGTGTATGACAGTCACTATCAGCTTTTGTTGGTACAGACGGACTTGCTTCTTCTGCTCTCAGGAGATTTTATAGTTAGAACGGTTGGTACTGTACTGTTGCGAACTTAAACGATTCTGGACTTCGCCTCCGGGTAGGGAGTCGTCGTTGAGTATGCACCGTTCAGTGACTGAGAGCACTTCTTCTGTCTGTACTCACGCAGAGGCGTTATCCGAGTTCTTTCCTTGTGGCTGGGAGTTCGCGTTTCTTGTCTGTAGAACACAGAGAGGAGAAGACAGATTATACTAGTCAGAGGGACCACCTTCTGCCCTTCGTGTTTCAAAGAGTTTATTTTGTGGCTGGAGTTCTTCCATCGTCGCAGACGTGTACGAGAACCATCACTCCGACGCACCGTACGCAGTACATATGGCGATATTGCTAATTGCTTCTGCTTATTAGGCCTATAAGGCTAAACAACTGTGATCACTGAGGTTGCACACCACTGTAGATCATCTTTGAAAGTAGTGTCCTCTAGTGTTTGGTACGTAGATGTCAGTCATCTCGCGTTATTTATATTACATCGCGTGGCCATAAAACGGGGCAGATTTGGGCAGTTGTTCAGTAACATTCGTTAGGAAACATAACATTTGTAATAAAGGGGTTTTTAATCTACAAGAAATGTAAAAGCAGAAACATTTGTCATTTAGTAGTTACTAGTTCCCTTAATCATTCCTTTATGTTTAGGTTGTAATTCATATGTTAAAGAGCAAGAGGAGGAAATAATATCACAATTAAGAGATCCTAAGATCTGCATCAGGGGGTAGTCAGACAGGTCCAAATCTTGATATTTTTTTTTCCCCGTTCAGTATTTTCCGTTGTGCACATTCGTTTTACACCCGCCTGGAGTAGCATCTTGGATAGTTTTTTCAGCTGCTGAACACAGATTTTTGTAAAAAAAAAAATGGTTGCCTACCGAAGAACCTTCTCATGTTGTATCGGGATTTCGGCTTCGTTTCTATGTAATGTCTCTGTAATTGTTCCATAAAAAAATTCATTTTTCTATGTTATACGTCAAGGACACGCATAATTGGCTGAAGAAGTATGCAGAACCCGATATGTAACTTATATGTGGCTCGACAAACTCACTGAAGAACGTTAAATTTTTATCATGTTTGTCGTTCTCAGATCAGTGAAATAATATATTAAAAAGAAAATAACCTTGTAGCACCTCATAAATGCCTGTTTATCTACCACGAATTTATAGGTAAAACTCAAACTCAAACACAGCTAGTGAACAAAGTACAACGATAAAACCTGTCCAAAGCTGCAAATTTCACTTCTTTTAATTCGCTCGGTGACTAGTCTTGGGCCAGAGTCATATTTTCAAATCATCATAACATTGTCAGTTATCTGTATGCGCTGTAACTGTTCATTCGCACATTTCTGACACGGGTTTTGCATTTCTGAAAATACCATTTTTGACTATGTTACGATGATTTGAAAATATGAGTCAGGACCAGAAACTAATCATTGAGCGAATTAAAAGAAAAAAAGTGAAATTTACAAACTTTGGACTGCTTTATTTTTTGTACTGACCGACAGTTACTCCAGCATGCTGGAAGTTCGTAGTTAACAAAGGGCAAACAAAACATGTGACAGTTTATTCATTAACTATTGAAAATGGGAGTCCTCATTACCACCAAACAAAGTACTTTGTTTCCTTTCTGTGTAAGATGTCCAGAATCAAAGGACCGTTCGATTTTTTAACACCCTGTAGACCTTGTGGTCATCTAAACAAGTTCGGTGTTGACTTTGGAGAGGATAACAATCCCAGCCATGGTACATTAAACTACGGACAGTGCAAAATTAGTTTCCTAGAAATGTACAAGGCAGACTTCGAGAGGGTTGCTTTATAAACAGGTGTCGACTTAATGTGTCACAAACGAAAATGCCTAAAAAAACTGTCACGCGCTGTTTCTCAATTCACTTTGTGAAAGCAATTAAAACGACGTTCTGTATGACCCGGAGACTATGAAAGCAATTTGTATCAGCGTACAGTTCGCTCGGCAAAATGCTGAAGATGTCACCAGCGCCACCTTCAACGGCTAGTCTGCAACGTTGAGCTAATGGTAGTTAACGAGTAATATAGAGACACAAACAGGAGGGTGCCATTTTAGCGTATGCAGCGCACCCACCAGCATTACGTGCAAACAAAATACTGTTCTTTGATCCGCCAGCGCCAGCACACTTCTTTCGGAGCAGCAGGTAAATGAGTGGATATCATTCTTGCGAAGAATATGCAGCGTAATTCGCAAAGTGACTGGATGACATCCTCTGTCGGGAACCTTTGCAGACATCAGCACCGTTAACATTGCGGCAGAGTTACCTGCTGCCAACTGCTACGTGGCAACTCTCCAGCTCTTCTGTTTGTACACAGGTGGACCAAAGGTCGACGCCCATTTCGGAAGCTCTGACCACATGCACAGTTCGCAAGTTTCCTAGCCTTATTTCAAGTCGCAGTTTCTTTGGTCCCCTCTGTTTAATCAGGATTTGGTACTGATCCACCTTTCGTTAGTCTCTAAAATGGCTGACAACTGCGTGAAATTCGCCGTAGATATCGCAAGACACAATTATCGACTCTGCAGCCACAGAGCGCATTCAGTTGTAATCTGGTAGTAAATAAAAAGTTGTTCCCCTGATAATATTGTGGAATTTTCGAGTTTAATTGGAGCTGATCATCTCGACCAAAGACCGTTCTTCCAAGCAAACAAAAATTGAGGACCTGCTCTAAGGCAAATCAGTCCACACACGTTATCAAACGTCAAATTGCGTGAATTGCATCACATCCGAAATTGATGACTAACGAACACGTAGTTAATGCAAACCACAGTGGCGCCGCCGCCAATCCCCCGCAAAAAAGGCCGTGGTGGCCATGCGGTTCTAGGCGCTGCAGTCCGGAACCGCGGGACTGCTACGGTCGCAGGTTCGAATCTTGCCTCGGGCATGGATGTGTGTGATGTCCTTAGGTTAGTTAGGTTTAAGTAGTTGTAAGTCTAGGGGACTGATGACCTAAGATGTTAAGTCCCATAGTGCTCAGAGCCATTTTGAACCCCGCAAAAAAAAAAGTGTCAATGAAATAACGGAGATACACTTTACAACTTTTCCTAAACTTCTTGGTCCTAGAATAAATATTTAATAAAATAAAGTACATAACAACCATAAAACACTTTTCTTTGGGTACAAATTTTAAAGCCATTTAAATAAACTTTGTTACAAAGTTTGCTGTCAATATTTAGTAATAAAAACTTTCGTTAACGGAGTTAAACATATTCTACTACGGCAAGAAAGGGAGAATGAATTGATTGTTGGTGTTAATAACGATCATCCGCCTTTACCTCCTCTGCATTACTGCAGATGACGTGTCACTGAGCACATTTGTTCTGTGCATGCAGTACACGTGAGGCGCCTAGCTGTTTCCACTGCACTGTGTGGAATACGAATGTTCTGTTATAGTTCACTAACCTGCTGTCTTCAAGTTGATGTCGCCAGCGCAGAAAACAGCACGCAGGTCGTAGGTTCTGTATCTTGAGGCTGAAACCGACTTTTAGCGAGGTTCTTTTCTGAAATAATGTATCACTTCTTTGGGATGCCACTCGCGTATTTTAATATAGCCACACGAGAAGACTACATGATCTTAACACAACACCTTCTGATACAGCAAAGTACATGATCAAACACAAATGTTTATGAAAATGTGTCTTTGCACTATTTGTGGCACGTGTCTGTCCCTCTTGACTACCGGAGTGAATCTTTTAATACTGAATACTGGGAAACATCCTGTGACAGACAACATGTCTGTTCTTCTGTTCTCGACTGCCTAATCCAGAGTGAGGAACAGCTCGAAACACTTCGCGCGCCATACCAGAATAGGCGTGACCCGAACGCTTCCGAAGTGCTTCGTCTGCAATTTCGTCAGTCTTTTGTTTTTGATTTAAATTGTTTTTAATAATTCTAAAATGACTGATTGATAGTCAGCTGTTGAGAGATAATTATATTAAAAAATTAAGTCATTCCAGTGAGTAGTTTAACTAATAACAATAACTATAACGTTTTGGCGCCCTTGCTCAATGTCTGCCAGCATTGTTTCCGAAAGCATCGATCATGTGAAACTCTGGCCAGCCGCTGTGGCCGAGCCGTTGTAGGCGCTTCAGTCCGGAACCGCGCTGCTGCTACGGTCGCAGGTTCCAATCCTGCCTCGGGCATGTATGTGTGTTATGTCGTTAGGTTAGTTAGGTTTAAGTAGTTGTAAGTCTAGGGGACTGATGACCTCAGCTGTTAAGTCCCATAGTGCGTAGAGTCGTTTGAACCATTTTTTGAAACTCAATTCGCACTTTACTCACATGGCACACAGAAAGCTTTGGATCAATGCAGTGTTTCTTGATTGCCGAAAAGCGTTCGACACAGTACTGCACCTTCGCTTATTGTCAAAAGTAAGATCATATGGAGTATCAAGTGAAATTTGTGACTGGATTGAGGACATATAGGTAGGGAGGACACAGCATGTTATCTTGGATGGACAGTCATTTCCAGATGTAGAAGAAACTTCGGGTGGCCCCAGGTAAGAGTATTGGACCCTTGCTGTTGACGTTGTATATTAATGACGTCGCACACAGTATCAATAGTAAAATCAGACTTTTTACAGATGACGCAGTTATCTATAATGAAGTACTACCTGAGAGAAGCTGCATAAATATTCATTCACATCTTGATAAGATTTCAACTTGGTGCAGAGATTGGCAACTTGTTCTAAATGTTCAGAAACGGAAAATTTTGCACTTCACAAAACCATAAGTCATAGTATCCTATGACTATGTCAGTTTGTCACTGTTGTAATCGGCAAACTCATGCAAGTACCTGGGTGTAATATTTTGTGGCTATATGTAATGGAATGATCACATAGGTTCAGTCGTGGGTAAAGCAGATGGTAGACTTCAGTTTATTGGTAGAATGATGGGGAAATGCAATCAGTGTACAAAAGAAGTTGTTTACAAATTCATTCCTGCGGTTCATCCTAGAATATTGCTCGAGAGTGTGGAAATCGTATCAGATAGGACTAACAGGGCATATTGAACGTATACAGAGAAGGGCAGCACGAATGATCACAAGCTTGTTTAATCCGTCGGAGAGTCACAGAGATACTGAACGAAATGAAATGGCAGACTCTTGAAGACAGACGTAAAGTATTTCGAGAAAGTATACTAACAAAGTTTCAAGAACCGGCTTTAAATGATTACTCAAGGGATATTCTACAACCATTTACGTATCCTCACGTAGGGATCGAAAGGGTAAGATCAGAATAATTACTGCACGCACAGAGGTATTCAAACAACCATTCTTCCCGCGCTCCATAGTGAATTGTAGAGGAAGAAACCCTAATAACTGCTACAATGGGACGTACACTCAGTCATGCACCTCACGATGGTTTTCAAAGTATAGCTGTAGATGTAGACGTAGATGTAGAATGTGAGTCGACAGTGCTGCGTGCGGCTGGTAATAAAGTTGCGTCGTCGGACAATAATTCAGTTCGGCATGTAAATAATAGTTTCTAGCTGAAATCTAGATCTGCCAATAAAATTTGAAAAGGACGACTGATAGCTGAAATCTATTATTTACAAGTCAATATAACAGTCGCTGAGTGCAACAGTCTTCTGAATGGAAGGTAACCTGATGAATTCAGTACGGGTCTGTTCGTAGAAGTGAAAGGGTTCACTGAATTGGAATAACACAGCTTATTGATATTTCATGTAAACTTGATTGTTAACCACTTTGAACAAATGTCAGAGTGCACACTTCTAACAGTAACTTCAAATTCAAATAAAATGTTGCGTATTTCAGATTTTAGCAAACAGCCTTGGCGGAGTGGTAACACCGGTTCTCCTCAGATCACCGAAGTTAAGCGCTGTCGGGCTTGGCTAGCACTTGGATGGGTCACCGTCCGGGCCTGCGCCGGCCGGGGTGGCCGAGCGGTTCTAGGCGCTACAGTCTGGAACCGCGCGACCGCTGCGGTCGCAGGTTCGAATCCTGTCTCGGGCGTTGATGGGTGTGATGCCCTTAAGTTAGTTAGGTGTAAGTAGTTCTAAGTTCTAGGGGACTGATAACCTCGGAAGTTAATTCCCATAGTGCTCAGAGCCATCCGGGTCTGCCGAGCGCTGTTGGCAAGGGAGATGGACTCAGACCTTGAGACGTCAATTCAGTTATTTATTGAGAAGTAGCGGCTCTAGACACGAAAACTGAAAACGATCGGTAGAGCAGTGTGCTGACCACATGCCTTTCCATATCCACATCCAGTAACGCCTATCGCCTGAGGATGAAAATAGGTGGCATTTCCGATTTTAAATAAGAGGAGTCATACTAATGAATGGTAATCTGAGTCCCATTCGTTAGGAAAGGAACTAGTGTGATGCCATTCAGGTGTGATAGAGGCAGATAGCGGCATGATACGTAGATACAAACGTACAAAACTTACAGGAAACCCACCGCACTACTCAGTTGGAAAATTCTCTCTCCAGATAATTTAACTTAATTTGATTTCATTTCGTTGAGCCTCTACGCGACCGATTTTATAGCACTAAATTACGAAGTAAATACACTATGAAGACGATATGCGACAGAATTTTAGGTCAAATAAGTACGGAAGCCTGGAAATTAAAAAAAAAAGACGAAACTCAAAACGTAAAGAAATCACCGATCTTAAAATATCTGTGGTATAGGATGGCGAAAAGCTGGGTCCGAGAAACTGAAAACATAAGAGGAAGAGGCATTAGAAAAAGTTTTCAGAAAGAAAGGGTTTGGATTTAAGATGATTCGACAAAAGAAGCAGTGATAACAACAGGTGTTCAACGTTCAAAGAGAAACGAGCATTGTGAGAAGATAAAAGCATAGAGAAGAAACATAAAATTGCGACTGAGAAAGATTTGAAACAGATGCGTGATCCATAGCTGACAATATTAAACAGGAGAAAAGGGAATAATTGCCGCTTCACCCATTTATTGTTTCCTTTATTTGTGAGTGCACGAGACGATTTCGCGCTGTATATGTAAAATAGAACGCATATACCAGAATGCTGAAATGAATCAAAATGGTAGGTATCATTTCTCGTGCAAACCAATATTTGTGGAGCTGTCTCTGCTTAACTCTATCTCAAACAGAAGACGGAATGATATAAAATGAAATAATTCGAATGTGAAATGGTCGCATAGATTTCTGGATGCTGTTTCGTCTGAATAGAGCGCATTCGTCTGAAAATTACGGCGATCATCTATCAACGCGTCTTTAAATATCCCCTTTCGTCGCTACTAAACACGACGTTAAATCAGAGTGATAGCTGTTCCGTTTCCTGTACTACCACAGATCATGTACTTACTGTCTCCTTATGTTCTGGAGCAGCAGCACATGTAAGGGGCCTAGTTGTCTCGCCACGTCAAAGCGAAACACTGGAATCCTGAAAGTGTCCACCAATCTGGCGTCTTCAGTGATTTTCTCGTCCCAGCACAGAGGTAGCTCGTACTTCGTGAGTTCTCTGCTCTTGCTATGAGGATGTAATGGAACTACTCACAAACATTATAAGGCTCACTGTCAACGAAATTAAAATCCAGAACTTTGCTGGGATGCCACCGAATTTCTGTGTTTCATATTTCTTCCGATAAAGCAGAAAACTGACCATAGAAATTGTGTAGTAAAAAAAACTTACGTCTAAAAGGTTCACACGTCTCTCATTAATCACTCTCTTTATTCACAAATATAATCCTTGTACATTAATGAACCTGATGCAAAGTCTTGTTCGTATTTCACAACTTACAGTTCCTAAGCTGACTACACTCTCCTTTCCTCGCAGAGTCGCGATTTCGGACGCACCCACAAATCCCAGAAATTTTGCTGTTCGGCCTCTCCTTAACGACTGTTCTGTGTAGCACGAACCGTTTGAAGCGTGGGAACAGATCGTATGGTTCCCAGAGTCAGAAATGTTACAAAATGCACGAGGAGTTTGTTGTGAACCAAACGAAGGAGGCTAGTGACCTTGAGGACACCTAACTTTCACCGGTCTTGGCTGGGCGGCGATACTGGTAAAGAAGGTAAAGTGAACAAGTCTTTCTGTACGAAACCGCAGCGTGGTTTTCCCTGTAGGCAGTCGAGCACGGTTCACAGGCCAAAATTTTCAAGACTATCTGTATGAGTGAGTGTCTCTCTCTCTCTCTCTCTCTCTGTCTGTCTGTGTGTGTGTGTGTGTGTGTGTGGGGGGGGGGGGGGGGTGGTTAGTTCAGATTGAAACATCTCCTTAGAAAAATTAATGAATTACTGTGCTGATAAACCCCTTATGTTATTTGATTTTCAAACAGATGAGCAAAACAGAACGTACTCAGACATATCTCTCTTTACTTATCCTGATCATCACTAAACTGATACACAATATTTTTAGCGCAACGCAATTTGACTTTCAATAATCCCTACTAAAGAATGGCCCTGACTAACAATAACCTATACCTTTCATGAATCAGTTACCTCACAAAAATCTTCGTTACTCGAACTACTGCAATACAGCGAGCGCCACTACTGCCAGCTAAATAAAGGATTCTAACTACTGAAGGCAGTAACTACTGATAGGCATAGTTAGCAAATGAAAGATTTTGATAGAGAACAATCAATGTATTTACCTTAATGGTGTTCAAAAGTAATAACAGTTCATGATTTGTCCGCTCTTAAAATTCTGCAATCTCTCTCCCCACATCTACCACTGCTGGCGGCTCACCTCCAACTGCGCAACGCTACGTACTGTTCACATCCAACTGCCCAACACTACAATAGCAAATATTCCAACAATGCAAATCAGCCACAGACTGCACACAGCCCAGTCAGTGATTTTCATACAGAGCGCTACGTGGCGTTACCAACATAAAAACCAAAACTTCTTACTTAAAAGATTTGTAAAGGAAGTATAGCACCACAAATGTATTTCGATAAGAAACATAACTATGTTCTCTGAAGTCAACTACTGGTCATGTTAGGAACGTTTCGGTAGTACTGTTTATTTGTTGTCTCGGAGGATCTGACTAGCAATGTTACCGACATTCTGAATGCTCTGTGTATGCGTGGTTGGCTCTGATGTCTGCTTGGAAATACATGTATTCATTCGCAGCCACACCGCCTTGTAACAGCAACGGTGAATATGGAGCGTTTTATGTACGCTGAAATGGCTGACATGCATCTGGTATACGGGTCTCTGAATGGAAATGGACGAGTTGCACTGTGACGCATGTGACCTGCGCCTGAATACTTCTGTCCGCCTCCGTATGTAACTGAAAATCTTAGTCTTTGAAGATATACATGGTAGCCCGAAAACTGTAGTGCCACTAAAATAAAACATTTAAAAAGTATTTGTGGCCGATTGTGTCGTTCAGACTCTCATTAACGGCCGCCTAGTTTACGAGATCGGACATCGATAAAATAACGTACGTGTGTGTGTGTGTGTGTGTGTGTGTGTGTGTGTGTGTGTTTTGCCCTACAGTGTTCAGGGTACTCTAAGCCGCAGTTAGCAGCCACTGTGTCCGGCGCGGCGACATACAACCGGAGGACGGCGCCAGTCATAGTGTCTGGCCCGACCGCTAGCTGGTGCTGTCGTCCCTCACGGCGTCTCCTCCCCCCCTCCCCCTCCTCACAAACCCCCTTCGCCTATCCTCACCAAGCCGGCTTCCCGCCGCCACAGCACTAACCGTGCTGATAAGGGTGCGCTGCTCTTGCTGCGGCGCTTATCTGTCGGAAGGCTGTCTGCGATAGCACACTGGCGCAAAGTGTCTCGCCACGCCACCTCACCCAGACCACGTGGGCGGCTGCGCCGGCTGCTGGCCCTGAGGTTCCCGGAACTGCGGCTCCATTTTCGGAGGTTACTGCCGCATATGATACCCGTGAATCAACTACTTTTCGGCGTAACTGGTGGAAAGGAGACGCTGTACGACACTGACGATGTATCGATTTCCATGCTTAAGTGAGGAGCTCAGGAAGAAACGCGAGACATTCATTCAAACTAGCACGCTATCGATCATCTTACTTTTTTTTTTTTTTTTTTTTTTTTTTTTACAGTATGTCAGTTCGTTACGAATGAAGCCGTCACAATCACAAAATTGCACGAACTAGTAGGCAATAATGAACGACAGCTTGAAGAGAGACACATTTCTCGAATCAACTTCTCTTTTTCCTGATTACAAAAGAAACTTAGTTTCAGTAAGGAGTTAGTGACGTGTTAGTGCCAGGCTATTTGCCGACACCAAACTTAACTCATATACAATGTGTGGAGTCCTTGCTCGCTCGATTAACTCGGCGACAGTGGACGGAAACTTTAGGCTCTGCCGGAAACCGGTACAGTCACGCAAAATAAACAGAATTGGCGCCACAAATTTTTGTATTTGCAAATAGGCTCTTTGAAACCCTCATTGGGCTTTCACCTCGAAATCCGTTGCCATTGCTGTCTTCAGTGCGAACACTGATTTGTTATAGCACTCCACGCTACTGTAGCGTGTACGAGACTCATCATCTCTGTCGAATTATTGGAACCTACATCAGCTTGAACTTCGAAATAGAAAATAATTTCCGTTATCGAACGCTTTATTATGCCAAACTGACCGGTTTCGGGTAGTGTCGCAGTCTTGAGGTCTGCTAAACAAAATGAAAGTGACAACTGGGTTCTAATCCGGCGTGTACAATGTTACGGAGCTAAAGAATTTCCCTATCAAACAACAGCAGAGAAACGTTTCATAAAGTACCATTTCGCACGGTTAGACTAAACCAGTCTATGAATTTCATGTCGTATACTAAAGCCAACTTGTATGCTGTCTCTTCATGTTAAAATTTTAAAAGAAATGTTTCGTGTCAACGCGTAGTCTTACTGAGTACCCTGTACACGTACTAACGGTTTTAAAAATCAATACTTACGAAATAATTTTCACATGAAACAATTCCATAGCGATGGACATTACAGAGGATTTTATAAATTTTAAGGACATGTCGTATTATTTTCTATTAAAACATCGTCAGTAGCTAGCAAAGCGTCCCGCCCCGTCGCAATACGATGCACTGATACAAGAAGTCGTCAAAAATTTCAGAATAATCGCTGCGTACATCATCACTGTGTTCAGCAATTCTTCAGGGTTATTAGCTATGAAGTGTAAATCTAAAGTGCTTCTTGCTCATTCGCATAAACTCTTGTGACATCAGTGCAGAATTTCCATCTGTTCTCGTATTGTACGAAACACACGTTTTGTAGCCTCAAGCGCCGTCGTATTATTTTTCCTAAATTGTTCTTTACACCAGATTTCAGAGTTTTGGCCGGTGTGGCCTACATAATATTTATTACTGTCTGCACATTGAATTTTATACTACCCAAAATTGTTACATAGCTTCTTACTTGCCATGCTGGTTTATTCCTTAATAAAGGGGTGTAAAAAGACTTGGCGGCAGAAGTCTAGGGGTGACAGATGACGTCATGGGGAACAACTTCTACTAGAAGCAAATTGTTCGCGGATACTTCACAGCTACGCAAGACGTCCTTTAGTACTCGCCAGCCCTGGGACGACTAGATTTCACTGAACTAGCATGGTCTACTAGCCAGGAATGCGGCATAATGCTGTAGTCTAACCTTGGTCTCCCTCTACAGTTTCTGCTCACTCATTCATCGACTCACTCAATTCTCAATTCCTTCCTTCCATAACAAACAATACTTCTCACTGATATTTCCGAAGATGCCCAGTCAACTGCCCCATTCTTTTAGCCAAGTTATGCTGTACATTTATTTTCTCCCCTTATCACAGAAAATAAACTAAAAAAACTGAAACAGACGATGAACAGACTATTCATAAAAAGTATGCTTCAACTGTATTACGATGGTCATAAACACGAACACGTTTGGCAACTCCTTTAAAAACGTGGCATCTTGATTGGATTCTGCAATAGCTCCACCTAATTACAGATGTGTATAAAATTAAGGTAACTGCTACAATTTTTCTATTCGTAGGGCAATAGCAGATTTACTTACTAAGCAGAAACGGTTGTTTTCGCCAGAATATCAGGTCTGTGCGATAGGAATCCGGAGATATTACTCTTTTGTAGGCTTGACAAAATATTCTGGAACAAAAATTTGCTGGGAGTGGAGTTTGTATTGTTCTTGAGATCTTTGGAATGAAGTGTCACGCAGAAGGTTTTCGTTACTCTGGCCGGAAACTTGGTGCCACAGAGGCAAGAAAAACGTCACGTTTTAACAACTGTGCCGGAAATTGCGTCGCCGGGTTAAAACGGAAAGTCAAGCTTGAGCATTAGTCTTTCCAAATGTGAATTACCATTTGTAACGAACAAAATGTTACACAACTAAAATACCGCACTGCTTAAATGGAGGATGAATCAATAAATACTTCATCACCCACAGTATTCAACAAATTTCAGCGTGCACAATTGATGGCTATGCTGTTTGTTAGAATTTGAATCTGTATGATCGAACTTTACAACTGATTTTGTTAGTGAAATTTTCGTTTCCATGAGTTGATTATATATTTTTTAGGTTATTTTCAGGCGTACTTTCGAAATTGCGTATATTAAGTTTTCGAGAGGCACGAGAGGCAATCAGTCACTACGGTGGTTGTCGCATGATCCGCTCAGTCGTGTTCGTTCATCCTTTTCTCAGTTTCAAGTTATGAGAGCTATTTCTATGATTTTCAACAATTTTGGTCGTTTAGAATATTCTTGGCTCAGTCATTTCAGTCTTGAATTTACCTCTACTCCTGTGAAATGAATTATGGACAGTTACAGCAGCAGCATGGCTCAATATAAGCAGCAGACTCGCAACGATTAGTTGAGTCGATGCAATGTTGAGTTGTTGCAGTACGCCGGCCAAAGGGAGATCCGACAGGGTATTAGGTGCTACCATATTACTTCTGTCACCTCATTGTATTCAGTGGCAAAAACAATGCGTTAACAGAACGTCGATCAATTCTTAGTAAATGCTAGGGCACTCAAAAATTTAAGTATCAACAAGAAGTGCGATACCGTTATAAACAGTAAATTGTATATTAATTCCAGTATTCCTACGTGGCCGTGGTTACCCCACATTCCAATGAAATTTTTTGTGAGAGCAACACTCAGTCCGGCTTCGCTTGCCTCGGCGTCCGTTAGGTGCAACAGAGTGTAACTTGCTGAATGCATGCATTTCAAAGGATTGCGAGAGTTACCATTGTCAATATTTCTGTTCCTCTGTAATTTATCGACAGGCTGATAAAGTTACATTAGTGTAGTGGTATCCAGTATTTTGAAAATCTGCCTCTCCCTCTCATTTCAAAATAACAGTCGATACCTGTACCTCGGTGATAAAGTTTACAAAAATGCGTAAACACAACACAATTGTTAAGCGGGTCAAATTTATAAATCAGGCTTGCTATACAACTAAAATTTTCTGGGGTACAACTTGCAGTGTGCCAGACGTTTAGGAGTGCGTACGCTCTCTTCCCATTTTCAGACGAACTGAAGGTCTTCCTGAGAAGATGGGAGGAGAGGGTCAAACGTTATCTGATGATGATAAGAAAGCTATACTTCTTACCACGCGTGCGTATAATACTACGCTACAGATCTTTCAGAGTTGGAAGTTACTGTGACGACAGTGTTCTTAGTTTTCCGTTACAAAATCTGATAATAAAACTTAAATTTATTGACAGATTCTTTTCTGGGTGACATTTATTGCAGGTATCCAGCTGGCGTGTTTTCAGAGTTAATTGCTCACATCAGCACAATTTTGGTGGAAGAAATTCAGGATTGATTCTACAATTAGCTATTCATACTAGCGCATGTCATATCTAAAAGCCGGCCGGTGTGGCAGTGCGGTTCTAGGCGCTTCAGTCTGGAAACGCGTGACCGCTGCGGTCGCAGGTTCGAATCCTGCCTCGGGCATGGATGTGTGTGGTGTCCTTAGGATAGCTAGGTTTAAGTAGTTCTAAGTTCTAGGGGACTGATGACCACAGATGTTAAGTCCCATAGTGCTCAGAGCCATTTGAACCATTTTTTGAACCATATCTAAAGGTTATTTGAACTGGCTTTGTTTTGAAGTCGCTTAGCGAACCATTAGGAACATTGTTAAAGAATTGCCATGCTATGTTCTTCTTTCCCTTTATCACTAATTCAAACAATGTTATCGATTCACAGATCAAAGAAAATCTTAAAAACGTTCTTTTTTTTCGGAAATGATTTTTGGAACCTTCAACGCAAGTGGATGCGCAGAGAAAATTAGACCTGTTTCGTAATGCTTCATAATGCCAAACTTAGTATCTCCTGCCGGAAGCTAAATTCTGCTCTGCTCTGTCGTTGATTCGTGCACAACATTATACATTCCAGGACTGAAGGAATGTGGCGGGATAGTTCTTCCCTAAAATACACTGAAGTGACAGAAGTCATGGAGTACTTCCTAATCTGACCTCCCTTTGCTCGGCGTAGCGCAGCAGCTCGGCGTGGCAAGCACTCAAGTCGTTGGAAGACCCTGCAGAATGATTCAGCCATATTGCCTTTACAGCCGTTCATAATTGCGAAACTGTTGTCGGTGCAGGATTTTGTGCAAGAACTGACCTTTCGATTATGGCCCATAAGTTATAGACGGGTGGCCAAATCATTCGCTCGTATTGTTCAGAATGTTCTTCAAACCAGTTGCCAATAATTGTGGCCCAGTTATATGACGCATTGTTATCTGATCATGAAGACAATGAATGGTTGTAAATGATCTCGAAGTAGCCGAACATAACAATTTCCAGTAAACTATCAGTTCAGTAGGACCAGAGGACCCACTCCGTTCAAAGTTACACACAGTCCACACCATTATGGAGCGATCACAAGATTGCGCAATGCGTTATTTACAATTTCGGTCCATGGCTTCGTGGGTTCTGAGCCACACTCGAACCCTATCATCAGCTCTTATCAAATGAAATCTGGGCTCACCTGACCAGGCAACAGTTCTCCAGTCGTCGAGCATACAACCGATATAGTCACGAGCCCAGGATAGGCGCTGCAGGCGACGTGCTGTTAGCAAAGGCGCTCGGGTTGGTCGTCTGCTGCTGTAGCCCATTTACGCTGTATTCCAGCGCACTGTCCCAACGGACACGGTCATCCTACGCCCCACATTGCATTGCTCTCTGTGCTTAATTCACGCAGTGTTGCTTGCCTCTTAGCACTGACTTCTCTACGCAAGCTCCGCTGCTCTCGGTCGTTAAGTGAAGGCCGTCGACCACTGCGTTTCAGTGGTGAGAGGTAATGCCTGTCTAGCTCCAACTATCCTTCCGCATTGAAAGTATGTTAATTCCCGTCGTCCGGCCTCAATCACGTTGGAAACCTTTCCAAATGAATCACCTGAGCGCAAATGACAGCTCCGCCAATGCATTGCCTTTTTATACCTTATGTACGCGATGCTAAGGCCATCTACAACTACATACGTACTCCGCAATCCACCATACGGTGCGTGGCGGAGGGTACCTCGTACCACAACTAGCATCTTCTCTCCCTGTTCCACTCCCAAACAGAACGAGGGAAAAATTACTGCCTATATGCCTCTGTACGAGCCCTAATCTCTCTTATCTTTGTGGTCTTTCCGCGAAATGTAAGTTGGCGGCAGTAAAATTGTACTGCAGTCAGCCTCAAATGCTGGTTCTCTAAATTTCCTCAGTAGCGATTCACGAAAAGAACGCCTCCTTTCCTCTAGAGACTCCCACCCGAGTTCCTGAAGCATTTCCGTAACACTCGCGTGATGATCAAACCTGCCAGTAACAAATCTAGCAGCCCGCCTCTGAATTGCTTCTATGTCCTCCCTCAATCCGACCTGATCGGGATCCCAAACGCTCGAGCAGTGCTCAAAAATAGGTCGTATTAGTGTTTTATAAGCGGTCTCCTTTACAGATGAACCACATCTTCCCAAAATTCTACCCATGAACCGAAGACGACTATCCGCCTTCCCCACAACTGCCGTTTCATGCTTGTCCCACTTCATATCGCTCTGCAGTATTACGCCCAAATATCTACATATGTGCATATCACTTTTGTCACCTCAGTACATGTTCGATTGTTCGTCTCTGTCACGGTCTACTCCCCTCGCTCAGGAAATAAGTGCTTGACCTAGCTGGGGTGCATTCATGGTATGGAGGGAACTTTGAGATCACAATAGACGTGTAACAACCTTAGGCAGCCAGCCCCTCCAGGTGGATGATCGGTGATATAATTCCAGGAGGCTGTGCGCGCGCGCACACACGATTAGTGTCGAGGTCGCAGATGGAGGCAGCCTTCTCGTCAGACCTGTTCGTAGCCGCTCGCGCTGCGCTGCTCGGGTGGGTTTATTCCAGAGCCTTCGACTCGGGCGCGGACGGTTGCCCGTGGTAGGAAGCAACTCGACGTACTCCGGAAGAAACCCGTTCAGAGTACATCGCTACGCACATGTAAATCTGTATCATAGGTACCGCAAAAATATTTGTGCTTCACGGCGATTCTACGCATATACTAGGTCGTAGACTTGGCCACTGTTTGTTTCGATACGTGGAACTGTTTCTGTGTTTAGGAACGGCTGTGGTTCACTTTTTCGAAACAGTGGTGTTCCACTCCGCACTTGTCTCTGAAAACCGGACCAGTTTCGATCTCGAGTCAGACACAGAAACTGTAAAGTTGTTTCAAAATAAGGGTGTTTCAGTCCACCTGTGCTTGGATCGGACTAACTGTATCGAAACAGTGATGTTTCATTCCGCTCTGTGTCGGACGAGATTCGGGCTCGGCACAGGTACTGAAACACAACATACCACTTCGTGAAACACTTTCAAGAGTGTCGAAATCTTTTTGACAAGCAATAGCATGAAGCTTAAGATATCCGAAAATAAAGCTTCGTTTCTAGCTGCCTGTCCTATTCCGAAATGGCGTAACATCTGCTTTATAAACACTAACCAAACAATAAAACAACGCATATTATTCACATTCAAAATAATAAATATGTGAAAATCATTCAGTTAAATTACACTTTTTTATATAAAATAAGCTTCTCTTTTCATGTACAGTAATCATACAACATTTTGAATAAAAAAAGGCGTAGAGTGACAGTTATTAGACATATACATAAATTTGATGTTGGTATAATTGCAAGCAATCTGTTTGACATATCACTGATAAGAGTAATGGTGAACGGGAAGGGCTGGGAAGCATGGTGAATTTATAGTAACGGTTCGAAACACGTGGAAAGACAAATTTTTTTCGAATTATTTGGCATTACTTGTGAGTCCATAGTCACTGTGCCTATTATCCACAATGATTCCCTTTGTGTGCATGGAAATTAGCAGGATGGGTATATTACCCCTACTGACGGAATGTGGGAATCCCAGTAGCATATCCCTTGTTTCTGCAGTTTGCTCCCACCTCCAGTTCCGTTCGCGGTGGTTCTTCTGTCTTCAGCTATGGCTGTCCTCAGCTAATTGAAAAGTATGAAAGTCACACGACACGAAAGCAGCGCATTTGCTGCAGGAAATACGAAACTGTCAAGACGCCAAAGTGATAGTTTCATACTTTCTGCCATATGATTAGCGCTCTCGCATCTCATTTGTGTTTATATGGACATACTTATACAGTAGACACTCAAGATGATAAAATGTGAAGGTTAATTACATTACAAAACAGAGCTATCCAAGAGTAATAATGATTCGTAGTAGACTAAATTGCCATAATTAAAAGGCAAAGGTTTAATACTGCTTAAGTGGATAATCTGACTGCAAGAATGTTCAACAGTATAAACTGCCTGAATAATGAATAATGAACTTTGATGTAAAACCTTACCTCTATTCTGCACATACCTGTATAGCGCGTGTCAGTACTGCGCTGTTTTGCGTGCCACTATGCTAAAGCTGCAAATTACTACACACACACACACACACTCGTGAGTTGCAATGAGTTCTGTTAATTACAAATCGAAATATTTTCGGAACACACTAGGTTCCTTTTCTACTTTTGAAAAGCCATGATCATTTAAAAATTAGGGAAAGGTAGGTAAAAATGCCGCTGCAATAATAAGAGTATCTTCCAAAAAAACCTTAAAATTGTTCTTCACATAAATAGAAGATTCCATTACACCACTTCCTTCTCAGATCTGTTCCCATTACGTAATTGTCTTAATTAAACGCATCGATAAATTGAGACTTCGCATTTGAAACATAACAACAGCTTCCTCACTTCGACACAGCTAATCACTATTTGCTACTGCGCCTACGCGCACACCAAAGATGATCACGTAACCCTGCGATACAGCTTACAACATCGCTGCTCGTTCATATGTAACAGCTCGACAATAAAGATATTATTATACAATCGATTAATACTCTGACACCTATCAATGCTACTGACTCATCATATCGTAGATGACAACAGACTGGGAAAGATAAATCTAGTCTTAATGGAAGAGAGCTATAATCACCTCATACCGATTCTGATCCAGTTTTATTCGAATGTAAGAGCTCTAACTTGCAGAGTTAGACCTACATCGCATCCCTCGAAATAAATACTTACTGTGAGGGAAAAAGAAAATGAATCCTCCGGAAGCTAACTGTCCGGAGTCGGGCTACATTGCAATGACCGCAGCAAGAGTACAATAAAGAAAGAGTATGAGTATTCATTAATACTTCGCCAAAACTTTATCTCCTATCAATTTTTTTTTCTTAGCACCAGGTGCACAGTCGTCATTTGGCAGCGGAAAAGTTTGGTGACAGCGAACGGTGATAATGCGATGTATAATATAATAAAATGTTTTGTTTTACAGAAACGCGGTAATCGGACTTTTTGACAGGAAACTTACATTGCAACATTAGACTTCGAAAGAATGCTAGTCTGCATATTATGGATCGCGGATGGTGCATAATTGACACGGCATGAAATACCAAAACACAAAGTTTTACATATTACTAGTAAAGGATGTTAGCATCTTTTCTAAGAAGTAAAACATGTCACCTTAATTAATCGCGTTATTATACCAAAATTACAGAGAAAAAGACAGATGACGCCTTTACCTGTGCAACATGTAGGGAAAAAAGTGAATAGTACGAGCTGTTTCGTGCCTGTTATTTAAAAGAAAATGGAAAACGAAATTAAACGATTACATTATTATTATTATTAGTAGTAGTAGTAGTAGTGGTAGTGGTGGTGGTGGTGGTGGTGGTGGTGGTGGTGGTGGTATAAACGATGACACGTTGTTGTTGTTGTTGTTATTATTATTATTATTATTATTATTATTATTATTAGTATAGGGTACAATGTGATCTCTGATTTTGTGAGAGGTTACATTTTATTACGAGCCGTCCGAGTGATGCGATACCTTTATCATCACCAATATCAGAGTGAGTTCTTGAAATATTCTGGTGTCAGGTGACCTCTTAGTTTTGTTTTACAAACAAGTTTTTTTAGAAATCGCTACCAGTCAATTCTTTCTCAGACTGCTTAAATTATACAATATTGCAACGTCTTAGGAGGTATGCCCTTATCAGGCAAAAAGGAAAATAAAAAATCACATTAAAAAGCCTAATCGTTAACATAGTGGTTATTAATAATGTTGTTAATGTAGCAGTTCTGAGAAGAAATTCTTTATTAAGAACAGTGTGTCATATGGCAGTTCTAGTCTGACGGCGTAACTGAAAAGATGTTGCAACGCTAAAATCGGTAAAGCACGTTGACAAAGTATTCCTTCTGGTAGCGGCCTCAACAAAAATTATTTTCTTTTACAGTCAGTCACCGTGGAATAGGCTCCCTAGTTCCCACCAGTTACACTCTAGCAAGCTCCATCTTTGGACAACACTGGAAATACACTGAGGAAGTGATTCTCTCACCCGAAATTCGGCAGAAAGCCATGTTTCGTAAGAGTTAGGAAACACAACCATTGCTACGCAATTCATTTCTTGTTCAGTGTGAACCTACAGAGAGGACTTCAGAGAGAAGGAAACGCGAATACCAGCTACAGTAGGGAGCGGGAAGTTTCCGAATAGGTAGGCTCGACAGTGAAATTCTCTCCCCTACGAGAGAGAGAGAGAGAGAGAGAGAGAGAGAGAGAGAGAGAGAGAGAGAGAGAGAGAGAGAGAGAGGGGGGGGGGGGACAGTTGTATTACGCAAAGCAATACATCCAGTTTTGTTACTTAAAATTTGGATAATGCTCACTGCTTACAGTTCCTTCAGCACTTTGTTCCTTCAGCACTTAATGCGACTCCAATTTCGTGTTAAACATTTAGTGTCAGGCAACCTCTAAGAACTGGTACATGATCAAGGAAATATAAGATACGTCCTATGCATCTGTCAAACAGAAACACTTGAAATTTTTTTCGCAACGCACTAATTATATTTTCGTTACTGTGCGTTTCGTTGAAAGAATCTCTCTTTGTAAAAAGCTAATTACGCGTTCAAACAAAATTAGTTGCCACCAAAGGACTATTAATAAGCCTGTTACTATTTAGAGACTATGTGTTGTGGTCTTCAGTCCAGAGACTGGTTTGATGCAGCTCTCCATGCTACTCTATCCTGTGCAAGCTTCATCTCCCAGTACCTACTGCAACCTACATCCTTCTGAATCTGATTAGTGTATTCATCTGTTGGTCTCCCTCTACGGTTTTTACTCTCCACGCTGCCCTCCAATACTAAATTGATGATCCCTTGATGCCTCAGAACGTGTCCTACCAACCGATCCCTTCTTCTAGTGAAGTTGTGCCACAAATTTCTCATCTCCCCAATCCTATTCAATACCTCATTAGTTATGTGATCTACCCATCTAATCTTCAGCATTCTTCTGTAGCACTTCCATACATGGCTACACTCCATACAAATACTTTCAGAAACTACTTCCTGACACTTAAATCTATACTTGATGTTAACAAATTTCTCTTCTTCAGAAACGCTTTCCTTGCCATTGCCAGTCTACATTTTATATCCGCTCTACTTCGACCATCATCAGTTATTTTGCTCCCCAAATAGCAAAACTCCTTCACTACTTTAAGTGTCTCATTTCCTAATCTAATTCCCTCAGCGTCACCCGACCTAATTCGACTACGTTCCATTATTCTCGTTCTGTTTTTGTTGATGTTCATCTTATATCCTCCTTTTAATACACTGTTCATTCCGTTCAACTACTCTTCCAGGTTCTTTGCTGTCCCTGACAGAATTACGTCATCGGCGAACCTCAGATTTATTTCTTCTCCATGGATTTTAATACTTACTCCGAAATTTTCTTTAGTATGTATGCCACAAACATTTCGCATGTAGTGTGAGCAGTCTTTTTTTTTTCGTGACACTATAGTCGCCAAATCTCTAATTTAAGGTATTAGAGACTGTAGTGTCAAGAAAAAAAAGACTGCTCACTTTATTAGCGAACTACTTGTGGCATATACAGGGTGTTGAAAAAACTGCCGAATACTTGAAGTACTCATCGAAACGAGAAGTCAGTCCAATAAAGTTGGACCTGGAAATGCGTACTGTCTGCGATAAACAAGTGTTAACAAGTGTTCACAGGTGGTGGTCAACGTGGCGTCCATTCATCACTGTGCACCCCTCTGGCCTACGGCGTAAGGAATGACGCACCCTCTGAGCGATACCCAATTGTTGTTTTAGCTGCTGGCACGCATTGGAGACACGACCCTGTAGTGTCCGCATAGCGCTGATTGGCGTGGTGTAGACCAATTCCTTAAAGTGTCCCCATAACCAAAAGTCCAGCGTATTGAAGTCTGGGGCACAAGTAGGCCGAGGTGTTACCCCCACCTCCTCGATCAGTCCAGCGGTTCTGGGTCAGATATTCGCGCACATTGTAACGAAAGTGTGCTGGTGCGCCATCATTCATGAACATATGTATTCGTTGCTGCAACAATGTCACAGCCTCCAGCAAGACAGGCTATACATTAACGAGAAAGTCAGGTAATGCCCCCCCCCCCCCCCCCCGTTAACGTTCGTGGCAGAGAGCATGGCCCTATTAATGTACCGCCAAGTACGCCTGCCCAAGTGTTGATTGAGAAGCAGTGTTGATGCCCTCTTTCCGGAATTTCTTGGGATTTACATCTGCCCATACATGCTGGTTATTGAAATTTACACAACCATCTCTTGTTAACCCTGCCTCATCGGCAAATAAAATCTTGAATGTGAACAGTCGATCTGCGACACACTTCTGCAACACCCACTGACAGAACCGCCGCCTGCCAGGCCGATCGTGTGGCTTTTGGGCGGGCCTGAACGCGCTGTAGAAGATACGGGTACAGCAATTGTTCACGAAGTCCTCCCTCCCCCCCCCCCCCCCCCCCACTCCCCGAATAAGAGAGTGGCGCGCCTTCTGCTGCTGCTGCTGCTGCTGCTGCTGCTGCTGCTAACCGTCGCACACACTGGCTCCGGGGGTTTCTTGCAACGAACATTGAAAGGTGGCTATACTGAGTCACAGCGCCAGAGATTGCACCAAAGAGTATTATTCAGCCGCCTCCACTGGCAGTGTTGATTGAGAAGTGGTAGTGGAGAGTGCTTGTCGAGAAGTCGTGGTGGAGAGTGCTTATTGAGAAGTGGGCAGTAGGAGTTCCGATGTAGCCGTGACTAGTTGTGAGCATGTTGTATGCAGTTGTTCTGATGCGCTAGACAGCTGATGCTGTTCGATTGCGGATGTTGTAATGATCAGAGTGTACGTTTCGTCAATATATATGAAGGTAAAGAAAATCTTTTATTTTTTATTTCAAACGTGCAAAATAACAATGCCTCTCGGTCACAGGTTCAGTCAACAAAGCATCTGCCTTGTGTTCATGTATTAGAGCGTAATTCTGGTTTCTATGTGCAAGTATAGTATTTCAGTTTTATTTCATTAATTCAGTGTAAATGGTGCTTAAAATACCTTGTCTTATTGAGGAAGAACCGTGCCAGATGTGTACGTTGAATCACACTTCCACACACAGAACAGTTACACTTGTGTTTTGTTGTTTCGTAGATTTTATAATTGCTGGGGACTTAATTAATTAATTAATTAATTAATTGTGTTAACGGAAGTTTTCTTTCATTCTTTGTTGTTATTCTATGCAGTCAGATTGCGTACTAATACCAGTCAGGGCCAACCGGTTACGAGACAGCGTAACCGGACAGTCAGCTACAAAACTTGAAAATATTTGCATTTTATTTAATTAAGCCCCCATGCATTTTTTTTTTTACCTTCATATATATTGACGAAACATACACTCTGATCGTTACATCAGCTGTCCAGCCCATCAGAACAACTACATACAACATGCTCACAACTAGTCACGGCTACATCGGAACTCCTACTGCCCACTTCTCAAGAAGCACTCTCCACCACGACTTCTCGACAAGCACTCTCCACTACCACTTCTCAACAAACACTGCCAGTGGAGGCAGCTGAATAATACTCTTTGGCGCAATCTCTGGCGCTGTGACTCAGTGTAGCCACCTTTCAACATAGCACACGCTCCTTCACGTCAGGCGTGCGGTCTGGCTTTCCACTGTCAGCCCTCCGAGGTGCAAGGGTAACTGTGTCCCTCAGATGTGGAAAAGTCTACCTAACGGCTTATCAGAGGGCACTCTGCGCTGTGGATATTTTTCAGGATAGAGGGCATGGGCTCGCAGGCTACGTCCATTTGCTAAACCATTGCACATCATCATATCCGCCAAGTCACTTGTCGAGTTTTGGGCTTCCGTTGCTAACGGGTGGTGGAAGAGAGAAAATAGAAATCTAGTACACCATTTGTACGTACAGATAGCGCAATAACAGTAAATACATAAGTGAATCCGCGTTTAGAAAACAGTAAAACTCCATGATACGTATTCACCGTTGACAGTACTGTGCAGTAAGGCACACAAACACAACGAAAGCTAACGTAACCAACACAAATTTGACGGGGCACCAATGCAACGACTGTGTTAGTATCGGTAACCAAACGTCGCGCAACCCTTCTATAAGCATGTTTATATCGGAAGTATGCTTCTCCGGAACGATGTTTATTGGTTTTATTTTTCTTGTTTGGATGAATACTACACCTCTCAAACTATTCAACCTTTTCTTTTTAGTATCCTGCATTTTTATAGAATGATTCGATTCTCCGTCCACAGTAAGTGCTACCTACAACTCCTCCTCAGAAATGAAAGCTAACTGTTCACATTGGGGGTTGACACTTGTTACAAAACACGTTTCCTCTGCACCACTCCTCTCCCTAGCGACGATTGCTGAACCACATGCTGCACCCCCACTTAAAATCAAGCAAGCCGGCCGCGGTGGCAGAGTGGTTCTAGGCGCTCAGTCCGGAACCGCGCGACTGCTACGTCGCAGGTTCGAATCCTGCCTCGGGCATGGATGTGTGTGATGTCCTTAGGGTAGCTAGGTTTAAGTAGTTCAGAGTTCTAGGGGACTGATGACCTCAGATGTTAAGTTCCATAGTGCTCAGAGCCATTTGAAAATCAACCAAGTTAAAATATGTGCACTGTACCTATTGTTCGTAAATCACTTGACTGCTGGACTCCGTACGTCTGGAATGGCAGACTTGGGAAAACTTCTCGCTGCCAATCCTTTGCATCTGATAACGGCCACGCATAATAGTATTGTACAGATCATGCAGTAGTGCAGTAATCGTTACTGTTCTGATGACAATTTCGTTAGGAAGTGAATAATAAAACACTTTCTGGTCTACTGCGAAATCTACCTACAACTCGGAGAAGGGATTTTCATGAGATACTTAAACATGTGTGATGCACATCTCTCAGTTTTAATCTTAGACGCATGGTGCAAACGAAGAAAGTGTGTATAGTGGGTAAACTGTGTTAGGAAGATGTTCATAGGTACTTTTCTCAAAGTTACAACCTCCGCCACGTTGTTTCACGCGTTAACGATAGTGTTTGAAATAAAGACGACATAAATACTGTTAACGTATGTAATCAGTCTTACGAAACAATCTTCTAAAATTGGTTTAGTTTCGAAATCGAAACACAACCTATCCGTTTTGTTGTTACCCTTTAGAAAATATCATTTTACTCTTGGGACGTAGTTACCCCCAGGTTGGGAACTAGTGAATTGTTCGCAAGGAGAACGAAAAAGAATGACATTATTTTCTGTAGAATCATGCTACAGCACTGTGGGATTCAAACTAACGTCGGCGAATGAAAATTTTATAAAATTCGTATTACCATAAACGAGTAAACTTTACTTACGTCACTGAAGCTATTTAATGAACTTGATTCTGTTAAGACTTTGTTGATAGATGGCAATGATTCGGCGTCGTAAATTACAGCTGTAGAGGACATACCCGATGACTGTGAGTCGTTGGTTTCTCTCGGCGTATACGATTTTCAAATTTACGGGAATGCAGCCGGATGATCACTACTGCAAACAGACAGATACAGTTGCAATCGGAAGCAAATTGTCACCTATGACTGCCAATTTGTTTATGGAAGATTTCGAGGAACGTACCTTGGAGTCAGCGACTTTGAAAGCTGCGCGTTTTTTTTATTTATTTATTTTATTTTATTTTTTTTTTATTTTTTTTCCAGGTACATAGATGATACTGCTGTTGTTTGGCCAGATGGCAGCGAGAATTTGAACGACTTTTTAGAGCACTCTGAATTCAATCCACCGGAATGTTCTTCTCACGCCGGAGTTTGAAAAGGATGGCTGTCTTCCCTTCTTTGATACAGTGGTCAGGAGGAAGGTACATGATACGTTAGGACGTGCTGAACTCTACCCACACTGAATCGTATCTGCAGGATGATAATTGTGACCAACCGGCGCAGTGCGGTTTACAGACCCCATGTCATCTCGCACCCCCAAGAGTTGGTCAGCTGAGTTAGCCCATCTCGAAATCGCCTTTCGTCACAGTGGCTATAGTGAAAGACAGATCAGACGTGCGTTGCGCTACCAACCAATGGCAATACTGAAGTGACATCAAAGTCCACGGTCTTTTTTGCCTTAGGCAGGCAGCGTTTCGAACAGGGTTAGTCGTTTTTCGCGGAAATATTATGGCAAGTGTGTTTTTCGTCAACCGCCTGAGTTCAGGGTCCTTTTAGGGTTCTTGAACGATGATCTTGATTTGCGTAAGGCGGCACGCATTCCTTGCAGTTGCAGCATGTCATATAAAGGTCAGACTATCAGGGCTTTGGAGGACTGGTGTACTGACAAGGGAACCTCTCCCCATCGCACCCCCCTCAGATTTAGTTATAAGTTGGCACAGTGGATAGGCCTTGAAAAACTGAACACAGATCAGTCGAGAAAACAGGAAGAAGTTGTGTGGAACTATGAAAAAATAAACAAAATATACAAACTGAATAGTCCATGGGCAACATAGGCAACATTAAGGGTGATGTGAGCACAGGAGCGTCGTGGTCCCGTGGTTAGCGTGAGCAGCTGCGGAATGAGAGGTCCTTGGTTCAAGTCTTCCTTCGAGTGATAATTTTAATTTTTTATTTTCAGACAATTATCAAAGTTCAGGCACTCACACATAATCAACTTCGCTCTCCGAAATTCTAGGACATGTTCAGATTTGCTTGGACATATGCAGGATTTGACGGTCTACACACGGAAAAATTTGAAAACGTTAAAAACATATGTTTTGACAGAGCACAGAGAAAACTGTGCGACTGTGAAACTGTTGCATTCATTTGTTGCAGTTTATGTGACACACTCTTATGTTTTCATCACTTTTTTGGAAGTGATTATCACATCCACAAGAAAACCTAAATCGGGCAAGGTAGAAGAATCTTTTTACCCATTCGCCAGGTGTGCAAGTTAGGTGGGTCGACAACATATTCCTGTCATGTGACGCACATGCCGTCACTAGTGTCGTATAGAATATATCAGACGAGTTTTCCTGTGGAGGAATCGGTTGACCTATGACCTTGCGATCAAATATTTTCGGTTCCCATTGGAGAGGCACGTCCTTTCGTCGACTAATCGCACGGTTTTGCGGTGCGGTCGCAAAACACAGACACTAAACTTATTACAGTGAACAGAGAAGTCAATGAACGAAAGGACAGATCATAACTTTGCAAAAATAAAGTAAGTAAAATTTCCGCTCGAGGGAAGACTTGAACCAAGGACCTCGCGCTCCGCAGTTGCTCACGCTAACCACGGGACCACGTCGCGCCCATGTTCACATCATCCTTGATGTTGCCCATGTTGCTCATGGGCTACTCAGTTGGTATATTTTGCTAATTTTTTTCATAGTTCCACACAACTACTTCCTGTTTTCTCGATTGATCTGTGATCAGTTTTTCAAGGCCTATCCACTGTGCCAAATTATAACTAAATCTGAGGGGGGTGCGATGGGGAGGTTCCCTTGTGAGCATTAGCGGCGCACACGCTTACAACCACCGACCAAATCCGCCATTGCAGAGCACTGTCTCGGCACCCGTCATTCTATGCAATATAACAACACGTATGCGCTTCCAGCTATTGCGGTAGTGTTGTTAAGGAAGCTGTTGAAATTAAATTAGCAGATAAGCTTAGAAATAGAGATCGTGGTTTTTGTTTACATTCTGCACGGAGTCCTGCTCTCTTCCCTGTTAAAAACAGAGGGACAGATTTTGTGGTACCTCACCCGTTGATTATTAGTTTCACTATCGATTACTTCTTATGTCAGTCACCTTTGGTTTGTAGTAGCGCTGTCGTTTTGTGTGTGTGTGTGTGTGTGTGTGTGTGTGTGTGTGTCCTTCCCGAAGTTTTTAAATTCGCTTGCGCTGCGCTTACTTGCTCCATTTTTGCTTGAAAATGACAGGATGTGCTCTGCATTCCCGTAAAAGTTATGAGTACTAGTATACTCAAAACACTACACAGCCGCATGAAGCGTATCAGTATGTCGCCAAGTCGTAACAATAAGACCAAGGCAGTGCTGAGGGGCGAACGGCGAACTATGACCGGTGTCACCTGCCGCCGCCGCCGCCGCCGCCGCCGCTGCTGCGGCGGCGTTGCGTTGCGTTGGCGAGGATTCGGCCACGCGGGCGCCAACTCAGCACCGTAGAACAGGCGAGGCGGCGGTGTGCAGTGCCGGCTGCGTCACGTGACTCCACGGTGAGTCGGCGCGCATCACGCCACCTGCCGAGGGCGCTGGCGTCACCGGCGCTGCCCGCTTCCCAGCAGCTGTGGGCGGGGAAGGACCGTCGGAGAGGGGAAGGGGGGCTGTGTATGCCGTAATCGTAATGGGACAAGTCAGCGGCGTGCCAGCGCTCTGGCGTCAGTGTAGGATTCCATCTCCCGGACACAGCAGGTGGGCAAGGCGTCCGCATCTCGATGTGGTGGCATTTTTCTGTTTTGTTGAAATGCACGTTTCGTTTTCGACAGTCTGCTTTCAGATATACAGATAAAGTCAAAATAACTTTCTGTGGATATTGTAGAGCACCGTAGAAATGCCTGTAAAGTGAAATTCGCTGGTGTGCAAAACTTAAAAGACAAAAGTAGCTTCCGAATGGTTCGCTGTAGTGTAACGTGGCTCTGTGAGACCTGGGTTATACACAGAAAGAATTGCTACACTATAATACAGAAAGAGACTAAAAGAAATGAGCAATGAGACGAACAGAGATAACACTGCTGTTCAAAGACAGTAAATGGAAATGATCGTATGGCTTCAGTGGCCGGGAGGTCCCAGGCGGGAAGTTCAGCCGCCAAGTGCAAGACGTATTGAGTGCGACGCCACGTTGGGCGGCTTGGGCGTCAACAATGGGGATGAAATGATGATGACAGGGTTCACTGTCATCGAGCACCCTACACACAGTCCCGAGCTGGCTCCCATCCGAGTTTCATCTCTTTCGAGGACTTCACATTGTTAGTGATGAAGCGATGCAAGCAGGGTTGAGGCTGTTGCTCCGTCAACAAAGTCAAACATTCTACAGTGACGGTATCAACAAAATGGTTTCCCGTTGGGGGAAATGTGCTTGTCACCAGGTTGTCTGTATTCAGAAAAAAGTAGACATGAAAAATAAATATGTAGGATTTAAATAACGTTCGTTTTATTTAAAAAAGCTTTCTAGAGTTACCACATGAATACGGAGGCATTATTTTTCAGCACGGTCTCATATGTTTCTCTTCATTTAAAAGTTTAGGCCATATGACCGTTCCGACATCAAATTTTTAATATCACGTTTTTCCCGGTTCTCCAGAGCCACTTTTTCCTTAGGGTCTGTACTTGTTGCCAGTGACTAGAATTCTTTCTTTCACAAATTGCCTCCGTTTCTCCCTGTATTCTTCTCCAAGTTTAATATTTCTGATTCTTCTCGTAATACTCTTTCCTTGAAAGATCGCTCCTTGAGCGACATTTGAGACGTATTAAATCTCTCTCTTCAGCCGACTGTATCCTGCTTTTTTGTTAAAGCCAAGCTCGACTACCATAGAGCAAAAGTGTCGTAGCCATTGTATTGTAAAACTTTCATTTTCTCTCTTTCCTCGTCTTGTTCTTTAAAGTTTTATTTATATTCACACTTGTTGTTGTTGTTGTTGTTGTTGTTGTTGTCTTCAGTCCAGAGACTGGTTGGTGCAACTCTCCATGCTACTCTAGCCTGTGCAAGCTTCTTCATTTCCCAGTACATACTGCAACCTACATCCTTCTGAATCTGCTTAGTGTATTCATCTCTTGGGCTCCCTCTACGATTTTGACCCTCCACTCTGGCCTCCAGTACTAAATTGGCGAACGCCTGATGCCTCAGAACATGTCCTACCAACCGATCCCTTCTTCTAGTCAAGTTGTGCCACAGACTCCTCCCCAATTCTATTCAATACCTCCTCGTTAGTTATTTGTGATCTACCCATCTAATCTTCAGCATTCTTCTGTAGCACCACATTTCGAAAGCTTCTACTCCCTTCCTGTCCAAAATATTTCTCGTCCATGTTTCACTTCCATACATGACAACACCCCATACAAATACTTTCAGAAAAGACATCCTGACACTTAAATCTATACTCGATGTTAACAAATTTCTCTTCTTCAGAAACGATTTCCTTGCCATTGCCAGTCTACATTTTATATCCTCTCTACTTCGACCATCATCAGTTATTTTACTCCCTAAATAGCAAAACTCCTTTACTACTTTAAGTGGCTCATTTTCTAATCTAATCCTCTCAGCATCACCCGATTTAATTTGAGTACATTCCATTATCCTAGTTTTGCTTTTGTTGATGTTCATCTTATATCCTCCTTTAAAGACACTGTCCATTACGTTCAACTGCTCTTCCATGTCCTTTGCTGTCTCTGACAGAATTACAATGTCATCGGCGAACCTCAAAGTTTTTATTTCTTCTCCATGGATTTTAATACCTACTCCGAATTTTTCTTTTGTTTCCTTTACTGCTTGCTCATTATACGTATTGAATAATATCGGGGAGAGGCTACAACCCTGTCTCATTCCCTTCCCAACCACTGTTTCCATTTCATGTCCCTCGATTCTTATAACTGCCATTGGTTTATGTACAAATTGTAAATAGCCTTTCGCTCCCTGTATTTTACCCCTGCCACCTTCAGAATGTGAAAGAGAGTATTCCAGTCAACATTGTCAAAAGCTTTCTCTAAGTCTACAGATGCTATAAACGTAGGTTTGCCTTTCCTTAATCTATTGTCAAAGATAAGTCGTAGGGCCAGTATTGCCTCACGTGTTCCAATCGTAAATATAATCTTAAAATTCACACAAATTTGCTGATATTTATTGATTTTATTCTTCACATCATCATCATTGTTAAAACTGATATCAGACCAAAAATTTAAAACTTGATACTTGTTCCATTTTCTTGCTTTCAATAACAATTTCTGATCGGACTGAATGTTATCAGTAATGAGCCATTACGTCAATTTTTGTGGTGAGTATTTTCAGATTGTTGCGTTGCCGTCGTCCTACTTTATATAATCACACCGAATGTTGTAATTTCGGTTCCTTATTCTGCATTAAGACTACATCATCCACATATAGCATAGCATTTAGATAAAACTTCTTCTTTTCAGTTGTATACGTCCATGTACTTCATTCTGCCATTTTCTTAAGCGATCTAAACAGATGTTAAAGAGTTCAGGTGACTAGCTACGTCCTTTCCTGACGCCTTGCTTTTTCATCATCTCTTCCATTTTTGAGCTCCCTTTATTTATTCTGGAACTTTCAGATAGATTTATATATTTATATATAAGATGTATGGGATGTACTCTTTCTTCCATGTTACCTGTTATTTGTTTCTAATGACAGCAATGTTTTTCTAGATTGTCTTCGCATTGTTTCCCAAGAACTTTTTAATGCTGAAAATATAATCTGATGATTCATACGTCTGACTGTCCTAGTCAGTACTTCCAGTGCGGTTGTGACGTTTCTGCCGTCGTAATTCGTAAATAAAGTTCAGCGTGGCGTCGTTAGCTTCATGTCGGAGGCTAGCATTGTGCTGTTCACGGCACGCTGATCAATTTGTTTCGTACGGTCACGCGTTTGTGCGTAGTCTATTGCGACCCTTTGAAGCATCGCGAATGACGGCTTCTGGTTGTTGCGAGTTCATGCTCAGTTTAGCAATGTTTGGTGTTACCGTTAAACGGGTTATTTCCCTTAATTTGTGCTACCGCGCCGTAACTTGATTAGCATTTGTGGCCAACCGTACAGCGACATTCCGAATGGCTCGTGCGTTTGACACTTTACCCGTCCGCCTTTGTGGAGGCCATTCCTCGTATTTAACAGTACGATTCAGCTGACCGGTTAGAAACATGGAAATAACGCATGAGTTGAAACATGTTTCTGCGCTTCTCTGAAAACTGTAGAGGTATGCCATGTCTCTCGCTCCACAAAACGAGGATGGTTATTAGTATTCACATAGAAATTGTCCATTACCATCGTAGTATCCGTCTACATTTAGAAATCTGTGCAAAGGTGTCACTGATTCATGGCCACGTCATAAAAGTATGGGATATGTATGAGTATGTTGATAGTTGCGCAGTTGTCTATTTACTGCACCATCCGTCACTACTTAAGTCAGTAAATAAATAGTGGATACGGCAAGATGGGACTCACGAGCTTCTATACACTGTGTGACTTCCCTGTGTCGTAAACTGTGTTGCAGTAGAGCGTGGTATGATACTTCTAAATAAATGAGAAACCAGTGTAATGTCAAAGACATAAACCAAATCAAAGCATGCGCTGTTGTTTTAGGTGGTGAGTGGTTCGCCGGAAAAGCGAATAACATGATTGTATTGTTGTCAACTGAACGAACACTAATATTTTCGACACTAATTTCGCAACTGGATTGATGTTATCAATTTGCACAAAATTTTCACTACCTAATTCATTTCTCTATAACTGCATAATCAACGTATTTGGATTTCTAATATTCTGAGTAATTTCAGGCACTAATGTTTTGTATTATGCTCGTAAATTTTTCCGTATGTCGTACATGACCCACTAAACCTGTCCTCTTGAGGCGAGGATTCTCGTTTCTCTACTCCTGTCGTTGCGTGTTCTTTGTAGCTCTTGTAACAGCAACACACACACACACACACACACACACACACACACACACACACACACACACACACACACACACACGTTACGGCTTCAACACTCATCGTTGGTACAGGCAATTTTATTCGTTTTAATGCAAAACTACACGTCCTTCAAGTGTGTCAAGAAACTGATATTTCTACCTTGTTAAGGAACTACATATCCAACAGTTTGCCTATTTAATGTGTTTGGATGATGAGTTTATCCATTACAGAAACTCAGAGTTAATCGTCATATATTTGTCGGCGTGCAATAATAGCATCTTGGTAGTTGAAGTAACGTGTAAAATTGTGTTCGCAGTGTTTGTATTACATAGTGTACCATGCAATACCCTTCAGACTTGGATGCATGTTTGAAGGACACTGCATAGTAAATCGTATTACACACATCAAATAGTAGTTCATGCCTAGACAATGCCGCAACGGTAATAATAAATGTCTCTCCCTCTGCGGGAATCATAGCAACTGTGCAACTGCAAGATGTAGACACTCATTGACATATGGAACTTTGAGTCGGTCCTGGAGACTTGCACGGGTAGCCAAAGCGGGAAATCGGGGCTCGAAACCCGATCCTACACGAAATTTCATTGTCACTAATCAATTGAGTAAATGAAGTCTAAACGTTTGCACAATGCTAATACATTTCTTTTACAAGTAAAATTTATACCAGTATGGAGGGTGTTTCAAAACTGATGTTACAGGCTTCTGGGGGTTTCAGATAACGTTTCGATCATGAACACGTCGAGAAACACATTCTTTGAATGTAAAGTAAGTTTGAAGATGGGATCATTTTCAAATCTTGCTCTTCACGGAACGAGCGCACATTGAGAAGAGGGCGCCGCCTTAGCCTCGTGACGTAATGTGCCGTCCATTCAGCCACCGATTCGACGTCAGGCTCGCTTGTGAGTCCGTCATTCAGCAGTGGGACTCACGTTCTTCTGTACAGCCCAGTGGATCCCAGCTTCTCGACATTCCTACAAGATGTACTGGTAGGGTCGTCGGAAGATTTAACTCTCTCACTCCAGCAGATGATGTGGTTTCAACATGCTAGCGCACACGTGCATTTCGGACGTGGTGTTTCCGGATATCTCAACCAAACATACGTTGAAAGAGATGGACCAACTCTTTGGCCACCACGATCACCCGATTTGACTCCTCGACTTTTTGCTGTGGAGCCATATGAAGAGTCTAGTGTATCCAACTCCAGTACAGTCCTCGCGGCAGCAGATTTTGTTGAACACTCACCACAATTTGTGGACTGTGTGCATTAAAGCTTGCGTCGCGGATACGCCTTTTGCAACGAATACTAGGGTTGTTGCGTGGAGCATCTTCTGTGGAGTACACATGAGAGAATTCATTCTCATCCACTAAGTCCACTCTACAAACTCCTGAAGCCCTTAACAGGAATTCTGTAAAACTCTGTATATTTGCGTATACACCGATCTGCAAGTCATGTCGATGTAAATCAACACATATAACGTACGGTGCGAGGCGGAGGGTACCCTGTGCCACTATTAGTCATGTTCTTTCCTATTCCATCGGGCAAATAGGGCGAGGGGAAAGAAAAGACTGTGCATGTGTCTCCGTATGAGCCCGAATTTCTCGTTGCTTACTTTTGTGGTCCTTACGCAAAGCGTTTGTTGGCGGCAGTAGAATCGTTCTGGAGTCAGCTTCAGATGCTGTTTCCCTAAATTTCATCAGTAGCGTTCCTCTGAAAGAACATCGCCTGCCCTCCAGGGATTCGCATTTCAGTTCCCAAAGCATCTCCGTAACATATTCGCCGTGTTCGAACCTGCCTGTAAAAAAAAAATCGAGCAGCCAGCCTCAGAATTGCTTCGAGGTCTCCCTTTAATCCGACGTGGGTACATATCCCAAAAACTCGAGCAGTGCTGAGAAATAGGTCGTACTAGCGTTCTATAGACTGTCTCCTTCACAAAAAACCGCACTTTGCTAGAATTCTTCCAATGAACCGAAGCCGACCATTCGCCTTCCCTACCACAATCCTCACATGCTCGTTACATTTCATACCGCTTTGCAACTTCACGACCAGATATTAAATCGACAGTGTAAATCAGAACACTACTAATGTTGCATCCGAACATGGCGAGTTTGTTTCTTCTACTCATCGCGTTTTTCTACATTTAGAGCTAACTGCCATTCGTCATACCAAGTAGAAACTTTGTCTACTCAGCGACGACACCTTCCCATACATCACACCATCAGCAAGCAATCGAAAATTGCTGCCCACCCTTTCCAGCAGGTCATTTATGTGGCTAGGAGCCGGCCGCTGGGGCCGAGCGGTTCTAGGCGTTTCAGTCCGGAACCGCGCTGCTGCTACGGTCGCACGTTCGAATCCTGCCTCGGGCATGGATGTGTGTGATGTACTTCAGTTAGTGAGGTTTAAGTAGTTCTAAGTCTAGGGGACTGATGACCTCAGATGTTCAGTCCCATAGTGCTTAGAGTGATTTGAACCATTTGTGGCTAGGCAATAATAACGGCACTGCCACACTTCACTGGTACTTGATAACCCTGCCTCTGATAAACACACACCGTCGAGGACAAATTACAGGGTTCCATTACTTAAAAAATCTTCGAGCTACTCACATGTCTGGGAACCTTTTCCATATGCTCGTACCTTCGTTAAGTCTGCAGTGCGATACGGTGTCAACTGCTTTTCGGAAATCTGGATATATGGGATCTGCCTTGACCCGCAGTTAGCAGTGTATCACATGAGAAATGGGCAAGGTAAACCCGTGCTGATTCGTGGACATAAGCTTCTCGACATCGAAGAAATTTACTATATTCGAACTGAGAATATGCTCTGAAGGAAACCGATGTTGTGGGTGTTGGTCTGCAATTTTACGGGTCCGTTAGTTCGCCCTTGTTAAGTCTGGGAGCCACCTGCACTTTTCTTCAGTCGATCGACGACGACGAACGTCAAGCATGTTGATACTGGTTTACTTCCATACTTCTTTCACCTGTTCATAAGTCTCCCTGCATGGCGATCACCTTCTTTGTGGCGGTAAGGATTCATGCTTAGGGAGCGGAAGCGCTCTTGCAGAATGCTGCGATTTGAAGCTAACGGGACATCTGTTGGCAGCTGGCTCCTATTCGCAGTAACTAGGTAAGCGGTGACGGTGTTTCCTCTTCTAAATTCTGTGCGTCTTACGAGCTGCAGAACTGAAGGGTCCGGCCTGATACGTCTCCCTGTTGTTGCCCGCAGACCTTCGTGCAACCGAGGGTGGCACCACCCGTCGTGCGGCCCTCGCCGCTGTAGCTCTACCCCCTCCCGGAGCGACGTCGGTCACAGTGGCCCCAGGAAGCTGGCCGCCTCGTGGGGAAGCTGAGTCATCCACTGGCGGACTTCCGGAGATGGCCCCGGCGCGCGTTCCCATCCGGAGACCACTCACCACCCCGACGCCCGGCGTCCGGAACTCTGCAGCCCTCGCTATTGGGGAGGAAGACTCTGAAGGGGGATTGCCGCGGGCCGCCGTAAGAGATTTGTACGAGAGAGGGAACCGACCGGCCTTCAAGGACAAAGAGTGGTCCATCTTACAGGAAAAAGCAGCGAGGATGTCTTTACAATATTACAGACACTTACTGGAGCTACTCTCGGTGCTGGCGGATGAAGGGAGTCGCCGCCCGACTAGTACCAAACTTGGCAGACCAGCAACGGTGCAGAGTATGCTGCGAAAGGAGGCTGAAGGGAGGACTATAGAGACGGAAGGCACTCCTGAGATAGAGCTGGAACCTAGCGGCGCGTCTCGAGAACGGGACGACGCAGGTGGTGGTCTGTCGAGCGCCGTTGGGAGTAATGTCGCTCCAGTGGCGGAGGAAGAAGAAGAAACGGGCGCTGCGGGTGGGGAGTACGGAGACGCCCGGCGCCTCCTGGGACGACTGCGCGCAGTCGGAAGGCGCCGGCGACCGCCAGAGACTCTGAAGCAGGAGCCGGTGGTGGACGAGACGGAGCCGCCACCGCCGGCGGGCGTCGAGGAGGGCCCGCCGGGCGACCTGGTGCAGGCGGTGTCTCGCGCACAAATGTCGCGCCTCAACGCAGACGTGCTACGGCGCACCGCCCAGATGCTGCAGCAGGAGACGCGCAAGCTGCAGGCCGAGCGCGACATGCTGACCGCCTCGAGGGACGCGCTGCGCGCCCAGGCGCGGTCGTCGCTGGCCGAGCGGGAGCGCATCAATGCCGAGCGACTCAAGATAGACCTGGAACGCGATATGTTGCAGGCACAGGTGCTCGGCTGAGGCCGCCGGCGCTGCCAACACGCGACGTTAGCTTCAATTCCCTCAGCTGCTGACAAAGACTAGACACAAATCCCACAGTTTGACCTGTTTCTCGCTGTGTAGTGTCGTTTTCTAATTCGTTACCAGGTCTCGCCTCAATACAGTAGCAGTAATGTTTGTGCGGTCTTCAGTCCAGAGACTGGTTTGATGCAGCTCGCCATACTACTCTATACTGTGCAAGCTTCATCATCTCCCAGTACCTACTGCAACCTACATCCTTCTGAATCTGCTTAGTGTATTCATCTATTGGTCTGCCTCTAAACCCTCCACGCTGCACTCCAATGCTAAATTGGTGATTCCTTCATGCCTCAGAATGCGCCGTACCAACCGATCCCTTCTTCTAGTCAAGTTGGGCCTCAAACACCTCTTCTCCCCAATCCTATTCAATACCTCCTCATTAGTTATGTGATCTAACCATCTAATCTTCAGCATTCTTCTATAGCACCACATTTCGAAAACTTCTCTTCTTGTCTAAACTATTTATCGTCAACGTTACAATTCCATACATGGCTGCACTCCATACTTTCAGAAACGACTTCCCTACACTTAAATCAATACTCGACGTCAAAAAATTTCTCTTCTTCAGAAATTCTTTCCTTGCCATTGCCAGACTACATTTTATATCCTCTCTACTTCGACCATCATCAGTTATTTTGCTCCCCAAATAGCAAAACTCATTTACTACTTTCAGCGTCTCATTTCCTAATGTAATATCCTCAGTATCACCCAATTTAATTCGGCTACATTCCATTATCCTCGTTTTGCGCTTGTTGACGTTCATCTTATATCCTCCTTTCAAGACACTGTCCATTCCGTTCAGCTGCTCTTCCAGGTCCGCCTGCCGGTGTGGCCGAGTGGTTCTAGGCGCTTCAGTCTGGAGCCGCGTGAGCGCTACGGTCGCAGGTTCGAATCCTGCCTCGGCCATGGCTGTGTGTGATGTCCTTAGGTTAGCTAGGTTTAAGTAGTTCTAAGTTCTAGGGGACTGACCTCAGATGTTAAGTCCCATAGTGCGCAGAGCCATTTGAACCATTCTTTCAGGTCCTTTGCTGTCTCTGACAGAATTACAATGCCATCGGCGAACCTCCAAGTTTTTGTTTCTTCTCCATGGAATTTTAATACCTACTCCGATTTTTTCTTTTGTTTCCTTTACTACTTGCTCAATATACAGATTGAATAACATAGGAGATTGTCAAAAGCTTTCTCTAAGTCTACAAATGCTAGAAACGTAGGTTAGCCTTTCCTTAAACTATCTTCTAAGATAAGTCGTAGGGTCAGTATTGCCTCACATGTTCCAAATTTCTACGGAATCCAAATTGATCTTCCCCGAGGTTGGCTTCTACCAGTTTTTCCATTCGACTGTAAAGAATTCGTGTTACTATTTTGCTGCCGTGGCTTATTAAATTGATGGTTCGGTAATAATAGTGAATCAAACCTCTTGCGTCGCCTTCAGCTGTACGAGAAACCTTTATTTATGATCCAATTAGTTTCTCTTTGTTAGAGCCACATCTTCAGTGATACATAACTCGAGATGATACGTCATGGGATACCTTCTACAAGCGTGTCGGACCATCCTTTCCCCCGGCGTAGCACAGCAACTGTGTAGTGAAGAAATACTGAGTCATGCTGCCTCTATAGCCGTCAGTAACTGCGAATGTTGTTGTATTTTGTGCAAGAATCGATCTCTCGATTATGTCCAATAAATGTTCGCTAGGATTCATTTCGAGCGATCCGGGTGCCCAGTTGCGAACAACTGCGGCGCGGTGAGGTGGCGCATTATCATCCATAAAAAATCCATCGTCGTTTGGGAGCGTTAAATCCATGAATAGTTGCAAATGGTCTCCAACTAGCGGAATATAAGCATTTCCAATCAATGATCGATTCAGACGGACCAGAGGCCCCAGTTCATTCCATGTAAACACACACCCCTCTCCTAACCCCCTTTTATGGATCCACCACCAGCTTGCATAGTGCATGGTTGACAATTTGGATCAATGGCTTCGTGGGATCTGCAACACACTCGAACCCTACCATCGGCTCTTACCAACTGTAGTCGGGACTCAGCTGACCAGGCCACGGTTTGCCAGTCATCTAGGGTCCCATCGACATGGTCACGAGCCCAGGAGAGGCATTGAAGGCGATGACGCGCTCTTAGCAAAGGCACTCGCGTCTGTCGTCTGCGGCCATAGTTCAATAACGCCAGCTTTAGCCGCACTATAGTAACTGAAGCGTTCGATGTACGTTCCACACAGATTTCTGCGGTTATTTTGCGCAGTGTTGCTTTTCTGTTGTCACTGACAACTCTATGCAAACGGCGCTGCTCTTGGTCGTTAAGTGAAGGTCCTCGGCCACTCCGTTGTCCGTGGTGAGAGACAGTGCCTGAAATTTGCTTTTCTCGGCACGCTCTTGACACTGTTGATTTCTAAATATTGAATTATCTAACAATTTCCGAAATGTGTCTAGCTCCAACCACTATTCTGCGTTCAGAGTGTACAAATGCCCGTCGTGGCGCCGTAATCTCATCAGAAACCTCTTCATATGAATCACCTGAGTATAAATGACAGCCCCACCAATTAACTGCCCTTTAATACAGTCTCTGTGCGATACTACTACCATCTGTATATGTGCATATCGCTATTCCATTAATTTTGTCACCTCAGTGTATTTATTTCGCAATTTATTTCAAACGATAAACAGTAGATGACCCAACATTCTTTGTCCAGTTGTGATAAAAATGTTCAACCGTCAATATATCGGTAGTCCAGTTTAAAATAGAACAGAATGAGTTCGTCTAGGCGATCACTGCGATCCTCGTGTTGTCATGAAGATGCTGCGCCTTCGATTTTCTGTATCGACAAAACACTGCACCCATTCTGCCCTAGTTTAAACTGCCGACCTTTCGACTGTTAAACATTTTTATCACAACTGAACAAAACATGTTGGTTCATTTACTAGTTATCGTTTGAAATTATGAAATAAATACATTTCCCTGGAGAAGTGGCTCTAACGCTGCGAAACTAGTAGGATCATAAATAAAGATAATACAGCTGAAGCTATCTTTTTCGTCATAGTACAGTTCTAGAGTTGCGGATACCCACAATACAAAATTTTTTGCAAGTTCGCTCCTACAGTTCACTATTAAGGTATTTTTTGTTAGCTTTCTTTATATCTGTATTCGTGACCTCAGTTCACCCATCAACACTTATTATTATTATTATTCGGCTGGCGTATTGCCTGATGGTCGTATTCCCATCATCTTCGGCAATATGTTCGTCAATGATTTGTCTGATGTTTGACCAGCACCAGTGGCTGTCGTTATCAAAGACTAGCCTTTCGTTGCCAGTCCGCCGCCAGTAACGTAGTGTGAGTCTTTGGCCGTGCGGACTGACAGTGGAGTGTGAATTTTTGAGAAAGTCAGTCACTCGTGTTGGCGAAACTTCAGAAAAATCATTAAGCAAACACTGGCTGAAGGTCCAGAGGCAAAAGCCAACAGGCCATGCGTCAACATGTGACCACGAAAGCCGTAACAGTTCATTAGTCTCCCATATAACTAAGTTGTTGGGAGGAGAAAACTTTTCGTAAAAGTTTCTCTTTTCGTCGTATTGATTTTTTCGTACCTCTGCGAACGTAGATATTCTCTTGTTCCGCTGCTTCAAAGATATTTCGTATATCATACATTGCAACGTGTTAGTACTAATTTTTGGTTTATACTAATTACACTGTTGATTGTAGACCTGTATCTTCGTAAATAAACAAGTATGTTTTGGAGTATTCTCTTCCTTGTTAATACTGTTTCAATCGCTATTGAATTATTTCACTGCTCTTGTGAGTTAATTGAGATCAATTACTCAAAAATTTAATAATGGTTTTAAAGCCTTTTTTCTGATTAAATATTTAACTTTCGAACATGTCTGTTACTCATATGTATTGAGTTTTGTCCCACAATGCACAGCGACTTTCAGCCCTAACAAAATGTATTAGGTCCTCAATACAGAAAATACCTAGGCAGATAAAAAGCTTCACCTTCTGAGGAAGAATATAAACGGATTTTCTGTCTTTCAAAATACCTAATCCGTCTAATACATTTCTTTCTTCTTTCGCAATGTGCTATGATCAAATATTAGCGAAGCAGGGGGCCAAGCGGTATCTTCTGCTGCCGGCTGGCTGTCATCTGATAGATTTTCCGCGACGTGTACTTACCAGACTTTTACCAAAGCAAATTTAGGAAGCTGGTCTCATTATTTCACATTAACCACTGATGCTGACGTATCATAGTATCACTTCCGCAGTCGAAATAACCACTTTTTACTGATACACTAAATGATTTGTTTTATAGTGATACTTCGTGATGTAATGAAAAGTCATCACTGACAGTTTGCAGCGTTTCTACCACATGTATCTGATACACAACTGCAGTAAAAGAACCAGACAGAATATAGTATACCGGTATGTCATTTTATACGGTATTACAAACACGTCTTTGACCAATGCGCTATCAGCCAGTCAGTTACGTTCTGAGAGAACTCATTCTACAGGTGTTCAGTAGGTGCCCTCTCCAGTTGCAAACAAAGCGAAGGACGAAGCTTTAAGTCCTGCAGTTTCTTTGTAGATAGCTAAAGATTTACTCCGGTTTTCGATAGCACAATTGAAACGATGACCACAAACTTCTGTTGCCACTTCATTCAACGGATCCATGTATCTGGCAATATAACTACAGGTGGCATGCAAAATAGCTGTATGTTGAGTACAGCTATGTCTATTCATAAAGTGGCTTCACCAGCTTCTTTGTTCTTAATATACTTTTGACTGCCAAGTCGCCTAATTGCAGCTTGCACAAATAACGCTGGACCATAACTGTAGATAAACTAAAAATTGTTCTACACCTTAACTGTTGTTGCCGAAAACATAAGTTAGACAGTCATCACATTTCAGAACACAATAAATGTTTCATTTTGTATTTCTCTGTATCGGTTTTACACAAAAAAATTTTTATCTATGTAAATCAGTATTAAATATGTGGCGATCTGCGATGAATAAAATATCGGAAATAATGTGCTAATAGTACAATAATGATTTTGTCAGATGCTTATGGGAATAAACAATCTACCTCGATGTATTGTCTGGTTTACCTGAATAATTACCCTCTTCCTTTCGCTTAACTGTTCTTAGACATTGCAGGTATGCTTTGCAGATTTACTCTGAGGCGCATGTAACATGCAGTAAATGAAGGTATCACACAATATTACAACGTGTGGTTCCCTGATTTTTTTTTTCTTTTAGAGGGTATGGAAGAGGAGTACACAGTTTTACTTTTAATCAGTGTTTCAATATGGATAAAGGTAATAACGACAGAGCTAGAAATTTCACCAGTGAAAATACTGTCAACAGAAAAAACCATGAGTGAATATTTTACACACGTTCTGTTAACAAAAGAAGGTGCAAGGTGGTAAGGAGGATATGATTTCAAATCCTTGTCGGATTATGTTGATAAAGTTTCCTGAGGTTTCCTTAAATCGCTTTGGCTAATCGTTGGAACAAATATTAAATGACGTCGCGGCCGAGTACCTCCCACTGTCATGTCTCATCACGGCTGGTCTCCCCACTCCCTCCCTCTTGCCGGCCGCGGTGGCCGAACGGTTCTAGGCGCTTCAGTTCGGAACCGCGCGACTGCTATTGTCGCAGGTTCGAATCCTGCCTCGGGCATGGATGTGTGCGATGTCCGTAGGTTAGTTAGGTTTAAGTGGTTCTAAGTTCTAGGGGACTGATGGCCTCAGATGTTAAGTCCCATAGTGCTTCGACCCATTTGATTTGAACCCCTCCCTCTTCCCTCCACCCTCACCCCCCCACCCGCTGCCAATCTCCTACGCCCTCGATCGTTAAAACTGTAAGCCTACGGATAATATATTACCACTGACGTGATGAATGGGAGTCTGTACGAAGCGTCATCAGTAATATTCCGTAATTTGTGGTTCTTTATTAATGTGCTTGAGAGAGCAATACAATGTGTGTTCTAAGCTTCCATCCTTCCTCACCGTCTCTTGGCAGTGAGTAAAATTTAGGTGTTACTCATTTTCGCCGAGGAAACTTCTGTTTCTGGTCTAAATCTATTAGGCATCCTCGTGCAGCAATGCTTCTAGTTTTCCTAATAACACAATCTATTTTCTACTTAGCGCTACTGAATCGTTGGCAATAATCATGTTAAACAGAATAGACGCAGTTGGTAGTATGAAGGCAACTGTTTCAGAAAGATAATTATTCATGTGACTTGCAATTCGCCATTAAAGAACAGAATATCCATCTTCTCTATTTAACTTCGAAGAAATGCCCACATCTGCAGGTATTGCATGGAAATCTTGTCAACCAGCCTAATCCATTCAGTATACCGGAACTGTACATGTACGGACTTGTATCTGACCTAAATTGTCGACTGCTATAGTCGGACCTCGTAATTCACAATCCAGTAACTAAGAACATAGTCTGATATTGAATACATATACAAATAGTATGTAGGCTTAGGGACCGATGACCTCTGCAGTTTGGTCCCATAAGACCTTACCACAAACTTCCAATACATTACCTCTTCTTACATTAGTTGTGTTTGATGGATTCCATCGAAAGTGGCGTCTGGAATGTGGAAAGAACTGAAAGACGTACTTTGAGTTACAATAAAGTGAAATGTCATTACAATACTTTATTTCACAAGGAATTGTAATTATAAAGTAACTTAACACCTAAATTTGAAGATATTCTGTGTCTGTCCTCACCCGCTTAGTAAGAGTTTCCATGCATCATAACCTGTCGTACTTTTGATACGTTCCGTAAGTTAAAACTTTCAGAAATAGATTTATGACATTTTCTGCAGAATACTTCCACAGCATTGTGAAGTCACAGCAGTGCCAAAAGTTCTGACATATCACATACAGTTGAAGTTACCCCATAGTTCGTCTGTCAAATGTGCATTAATTCCACATGTAATTAGCGCTGCATTGTGCACTTCCAAATATATTCAAGAGGAAGGTTGATAGATCAATTTCGTACGTAATATTACTTGTGACGTGTGCGATACACACACACATTAAGAAACAGAGATTCCAGTGGATGGGTTACCCTAGAAGAGCCTTAGATAGCATTGCGGAAACTTTCTGTACTGCGTGCCTTCTGCTACTGAAAACTAAGAAGAAATGACGTAGAAGTATGGCCACTGCTACTACGACGGAAACAAGTTGTTCATATAATTGCACGAAATTCCAAAAAGGAGAACATACAGCGTTCTTCTGTCTTCGTGGAAGTTAACAAAGCATCTCTCCTTTGCAGTACATGGCGCATTGAAGCCGATATAGTCGCCCTCGTTCCCAAATGGGTAGTAATAATTAACGGAACCAGAAACACCTCTGAAAACGCCCAGTGTTTAAGATGAAGGAACTATAATTGTGACACGCCTCTCTGGAACGGTGAATTAAAATACTGTCGTTAAAATTAAATCACGCCCTTACAAAGGAATTATATGGAATCGTACTTGCTGTTGATAAGTCTCATGAAACTGAAGTTGCAGCGAACGGATGTTGGGGAAAGATAGACTTCAGTTATTACGGGTGCGACTACTCTGGAGTCAGCTGTTAGTACATACGATTAACAAACAATAACGCTAACGTAGCTATGGGCGAAAATTTAGGAACGGAAAAGTTTACTGGACCACGGCCATACAACCCGGAAGATTCACCAGCGAAAAATATTGTTATTGTTTTTGTTATTATTATTATTATTATTATTATTATTATTATTGGCGTGTAATGTAAATAGATGAAAATCGTGATACCGCAACTGTTTTCAAAGTTACAGTCATAAATTACTATAGACACCCGCATATACGTTCTGAGGGGGGGGGGGGGGGGGAGGAGAGATCCGTTCACGTAAAGCTTTCAGATGTGTGGATGTCATCCGCAGAGGATTGCTCCCCCCCCCCCCCCCCCCAAGTATGCGTGGAGGCGCCTCCTGTAACCTGCGGCGATCTTCCTTGCGGTGTTCGCGGGCAGCCTCCACATCCTGTTTGAGTCAACCTTTGCCTCCGGAGGCCGTACAACGCGCAATGAAACTTTCTAAAGCTGCCAGCGCCAGGTGGCTATAGGGGAAATGAACTCGTATGGGAAAAACAAAACAAATCAACGCCATAAGGTTTTCTTTTATTGCTCTCACTCCGTTGTGTGGCACCGTTGCTCCAAGAGCGAAATGAGGAGTTCGAGTGGGCAGTATATGACTGCAAACGCTGTAGTTAAGGCTTGATTCTTGGTTTGCCTGACCAGAGGTGCTACTGATTACACTCCGAAAAAGAAAATTACAGTGCTGGTTGAAGTTTCTTCAGCTATGTCCTTATTGATTCTAGAAGCGTTCTCTCTTTCCTTCTTGATAATTCTCAAATGTCATTGACATCTAAGAGCTACAATCTGCAAGGGAGAGTGAAGATATCTGAAAATAGAACTTCACCGCTACAGAAAAAGTTGGAAACCTTACTGTGCAACTGTCAGTAAGCGTCACATCCTATAAAGTTAAACGAGCTAGATTACGCAGTACTTAAGACGCTAGACCCCTATTCGGAAGGGACCGATGACCATTGCAGTCTGGTCCCTTTAATCCCACAAACCAACCAACCCTATTCGGAAGGAGCGGATCAGATTAGCATTCTGCCATCCAGATCTACGTTTTACGTGCTTTCCCTAAAGCACCTGAGGTGAATTCTAGGATGTTCGTGTGAGGACAGGCCCGATTTCCTCTTCTAATCCCTGCTTGTGCTCATTTCTAATGATACCGTAGTCGAAGGACCGTTAAGCGCTTGTTGAAGAAAATGCGTTTCTCCTGGTGAGTGTACTGTGACAGAAGAATTTTCTCCTTCACTGAAAGAACGCACAAGTCTCGAAATTGACAGTTTAATAAGTGTTGTTATGGATACCAGCTACAAAAAGTTTATTATGATGGATTTTATATTAAACTTTACGTCTCAACAATCGCATTGGAAAAATGGTGAATACCTAAACTGAGATAGTAAATTAATTACTATAGACACCTTAGCATTTCGATGCAAGTAATTGACAGTCAGCAGTTTGGTAGTCCCACCAATTTATTACAGCGTTATTGTTAGTCGTGTGTACGAACAGCTGACTCCAGAGTACTCTCACCCATAGTAATTGAAGTCTATCTTTCCCCAACATCCGTTCGCTGCAACTTCAGTTTCACGAAGCACAGCAAGTAAGATTGCATATAATTCCTTTGTAAGGGCGTGATATGATTTTGTCGACGTCAAAATTAAATCACCGTTCAGAGAGGTGTCACAATTAAATTCCTTCGTCTTAAACACTGTAGCAGACATACACAACTTTCATCTCCCTACATTACGATTTTCGTAGAAAGTCTCACGAAATCGGTATGTGTGCGAATGAAAGCAGTTTTTCCCAAAACTACGTAGTTCGAAACTGTGCGTGCTTGAATTTTACCTTGGCCATCGCCGTGGTTTACTGCTTATGGACAGCGAGCATTTTATTTAGGGAGAATCGCTCATTATTCCTCTTTTTGTTGATGTTCATCCACTTTCAGCTTCTTCCATCAGGAATAGAGCTGTAGCACGCCTTCACAATAAGCTTCTCCAGGCATCTAAGACTTTCTGCTAGCTTTTTTGGATTTTCATGTCAGGACAATATTTTCATATGGAGGGTGACGGACAAGGGTTATAATATATCATTTTGGAAGCATCAAAGTCATACCATGGGTAGAAAGTGGCGGCGCAAGGAAGCCTGCATTGCCTTCTTTAGGGAATAAAACTGGCCTCAGGTAATTAAGGCAACCTCTTATTCCTAAATCCCTAGTGGCGGATTTAACCTTGATTGATTTTAAGCATGAATAGCTAGACCATGACGGCGTTATTCCCGAAACATGTAACCGTATGTCGATAATGCTTTGTCGTGTGTGCTAAATAAATGTAGCTGTGGTCTTTACAAGTACTTCCTGAAGTTAATTCACACATGGAAAGTATAGACCAAAAGTAGCTAAAAAACAGCAATAAACATGGGTCCACAAATAAGCCGCTGTCGATATACAACCCATCTGTGTTGCGGTGCACCAGAGTCTAGGAACACATGGCATCCCCAAACATTAAAGTAGATGTTTGAAATGTTGTCCATGCGTATGAATGCAGCATTGAACTAGTCTCTGAAACGAGCTGCGAATCTTCTCAGGCAGTCCTGGGGAAATCTGTAAATGCTGGAAGGCTGCCTTAATGCGCAAGCGTAATGCCTTAAGAGAGTTGACCTCGAAAGCGTAGACAAGGTTTTTGACATCACCGCACACAAGGAAATCCATGGGATTAAAATCAGGAGACCTTAGAGGCCATGGCACAGGCAGGCCCTCCTCTACGTATCCGCTGTTGACCACACGTCCGAGTTAGAGGCCGGTGCCGCACTCGTGAAAGAAAGTATGCTGGAGCATCGTCATGCATGAACCACATTCTCAGGCGTTGGTTGAGCGGAAGATCATCATGTGCATCTAGAAGTACAGTCCGCAGAAACCGCATGTGCTCCTATTCGGTTAGTCTCTGTGGAAGTGTGGCCCGATAATGCGGTCTCCGAACAGTCTTGCCCAGACGTTCAACGAATAACGCTGCTGATGTGGTATGTGTGTTGCATTAGGATCGACACTTACGGTAGTCTAGAATACAGTCACGGAGAAATCCAGCCTCATCGGCGAACGGAATACTGCTTAACTGGGGATTCAGGGTAGACTGTCGTTGCACCCATTGGCAGAAATTCTCTCTAGGAGGGAAGTCCGCGTTTTTGAGGCCTTGCACTCTCTGTAAACGATATGGATAGAGTACTTGCCGATGTAAAATCCGCCACACACTGCTATGACTCAGGACACGCTCTTCGGTAGGAATCCTCCTTGTTGAAGTACTCGGTCGTTCGTGTACAGTGCGTAACACCCTTTCCTCAACATCGGGTGTTGTGGATCTGGGTCGACCTTCTCGTATATGGTGCTGATTTAACAGGTTAAATGTACGCCTGTCGGGCTGCCTACGGAGAGGAAAAGCTTCTTCATACAATCGTGCAGCCTCAAGGGCGCTGCCATTCGCTTTGCCGTACATGAACAGCATGTCGGCGTGCTCTCCATTGGTGTAACCTCTGTCCACGGTGCCTTCACGTTCGTAGTTAGAGACGGTACGGCACAGTACACGTAGTGCTAAAGGGAAGTAATAGGGCAGATAGTCCATCCCTTATTTACCATCGTAAATACTGCGGTACCCAAGGGCGTTTACAGTCGATTCACAACTCGAATTAATTTAAGATTGATTTACGGACCGATGTTTATTGGAGCTTTATAGCTGCTTTTGTCCTGCACTTTCCATGTGTGAATTATCGGTCATCACGTCTGAAAATATTCCTATAGTCATGGAAATAAAAGGTCTAGAGGAAGTCATCAGAACAATGGAAAAAATTCTATGCAGTCAGTATTGAATGAGAATAAACAAGAAAAAGACTAAAGCGATGGTATGCAGTACAGGAGCAGAATATGAACCTCTGAGAATGAGACTTCGAAGAGAGGCTGGAAGTGGTAAAGGAATTCTAACATTCTCCGTGGTATCTGTTTGTTCTAAGTCGCGTCTCCCTACCACTTTCGCGCAACGACGCCCTGAGCGTGTTTCTTAGGGAATTGACTAGTTTGAACCTGGGACCTGTTGCTGGTAAGGAGACGCCAGACCACACACGACGTGTAGAGTTCAGAAGAGTTCTGTTACTAGCGATGGTATAATCAAATACTTACTGATTTCAGCGTCAGCTCCACTGCACTCCCTATGAAAGAATCTTAATACTAACTAAATTTAGTGGAAGGGGTTCAAGGCTTTCCTACTTTTAGTTAGCTGGTAAAATAACGTCGAAAAAGCAGTTAAGTTTCCCATTGAAATTTTTATTCTACCCACAAAACATTGTTTATAAATTGCACTATTGATGAAAGGATATATTTTAATACAGGATGATAAAAACCCACTGCGTTCAACAAACATGTGAACGAATATTTCCTGAATGGGTTTCAAAGTTCTGCAATGGATCGAAGAATGACCTATGCCATATCACATCTATAATCTAGGTTTAAGTTAAGTTTCATAAAAGATGAAACTATCAAAATTGTCTACAGTGACCCTCAATTTTCTTTAATTACTTATTTACTTGTCGTAAATTACAATGGCTGATGTTGCTTCTCAATAATTATATAACAGAAAAATCATCGAGTTTCAGATTTTAAGTTCAAGTAGCAAATGTGAATACCACGAAGTTTAATTTACGATCGACACTAGTATTACGTAAAAATGGAATGTAACAGATGAGACTTATGCAGTTCTGAGTGAAGCCTTATGCGCTCTTATGCGGCATCGAGTGCGTTCATTACCTTTTCGGTGCTTAGTCAGCGTCAGGGTCGGCGGGCGAGGCAGCTCCACACACCTCGCCGTCTCTGTAGCAACTCTCTCGAACTTCTCTTTACTACAATTTACTGAAGTGAGTTTAAGAAAAAGGTATCTGGCTGTGTTTTCAACTGACCAATGAGGGTCTCAATGTTAACCTTACGCTCCGCCTACAAAAATTCTGTCTGTCCAATGAGAAACATTATAAAAACGTTATACTTTTCGTGGTGGGGCAATGTTTTTAATGTTTGCTACGTAACAGAGATGCGTAAAGTCTCGCGCTAAAACTTGCAGCTGGTGTGGTCCTTTTAGTGTTATCGTAAGATGTATACTGTTCTTCTGGAGGGCTCTATCTTTCAACATGGGCTGGGGGGTGGTCTTGGCGATCGGCCGGTGATGTGGGTGTCTGTCCCTTATCGTAGGGCTTTCTAGCCTACACGGCTCTGCTCTCGGCTTCTGTTCTTGTTCCTCCCCTCGGAACTGCGTCTGTTTCACGGTGGGAAGGTATGACATGCATTTAGGCGTTCTTGTGTTAGTCTGTGGTATTCCATTTGCTCACTCGTTGATCGTATTACTTTGGTTAATTTAATGTCAGGATTTATTCGGAGCTATGTGACATACTGCTGGATTTGCTATCATGTCAGGGTTTTCATGGAAGGTGTTGGATTTGCCTGACACCTTACAGAACTTACTTACCTGGGAAGCAAAATCACAAGAGATAGTACAAACTGGAAAGAAATTGTGAGCAGAATACAACAGGCCAAAATTGCATTTAATCGGAGAAGGAACTTACTCACCAGCAACAACATAAGGAAACGTATAATGAAAGGTTTCATTTGGAGTGTGGCCCTATATGGATGTGAAACTTGGACAATTGAAAGAGAAGAGAGAAGACGGCTAGAGGCCCTGGAGATGTGGTGCTATAGAAGGATGATGATCAGCTGGAGAGAGAAAGTAACAAATGAAGAGGTGCTTAGAAGAGTACAGGAAACCAGATCTCTGTGGAGGCACATCCAAACAAGAAGAGATAAACTTGCAGGGCACACCCTACGACACATCATGGTCTTTGGAACAATAGCAGAAGGAGCTGTTGAGGGAAGGAATCGGCGGGGGCGACCAAGGATATCATACATGCAACAGATCATCAATGACGTTGGATGTAACACATACGTGGAAATGAAGAGCAAAGAAGAGAGGAATGGCGCTCTGCTGCAAACCAACCTCAGGGTTGAACGCTTTAAAGAACAGAAGACGTCTGAAAAAGTTCCCAGAAGTGTTTCATGACCATTGATACTTTGCAAGCGAGTAAAGGTACCCTCTGATTTGCCTCTTCTGTGGTATCACTGGCGTGACAGTTTATACGCACCTTGCATCAAAGCCGCAGTTTGCTTCACGAGCGCCGTCGCACCGCCTGGCGGCTCTTTAAGCAGGCGCTAAGTGTCGCGACGCGCAGGGCGTCTGAGGAGCAGCAGCTGAAGTTAAAAGGAGGTCGTGAGAACAGTTCCGCTAAAGAAGAATTAAAACGGGAGAGCTCATCTCCGCAGCTGAATGCCTTCGGAGGCCTTGGTGGAAGTGGCGGCTGATTCGGGAGCGGGGGCGGGAAGGTGGGGGTGGGGGTGGGGAGCCGACGAGCCCAGCAGGAAGGGGATGCCATTGACGCCGAGACTGCACCAGCAGCAGTAGTCGGAGGAAAGCTGTGCAGCGGACGCCGAGGGGACCGGAGGGGTAAAGTGGGGGGGGGGGGGGGGGGCAGGAGGCAGGGGTGGAGGCGGACATTAGCCCTGCTGAGGGGCTGCACGGGGGCTTAATCGCAGCTGTCGAGCGATTAACATCCAAATTCATTAGGCCGGCTCCAGTCGGTGATAATTGCACCGCCGGCGGCGTGGAGCGCAGTCATTAGGGGCGACTTTCTTGTTTGCAAATAACTGGTGTGTCGGCTGTGCGCTTTCCGCACTGCGATGCGTACCAGTAGCCTCAGTACCGCCCCCACTTGGCTGTGTGATTCCAACTTGCTGCTCCGAGCGGCTGTCGAGGCCTTTAGTACTGTCCTGCGTAGAGCTTTGAGGCACTGGTGATCAGCGAAAGTCTCTACAGCTACTTCCCAGCCGGTGGAGGATAACTAGCGCAGATGTCTCAAATTTCAGAGAGCTTTTAATTCAATGACACGCGTACGCAGCCAGCCAGCAGATATTGCTAGATCCAACATCCTATTTCTACAGATAACACAGTGATCTATGAGAGTATTTATAAATTGATCTACCCGACAGTTCTGGTGAAATAATCGTCAGATGTGGTTAAAGTATGAGCCTCTTCCAAAATTGCCAAATAGCTATTAATGATAAGAGAAATGAACTGTATCCTTACGAAACGGAAAAAAAAAATTGTAGCAACCTTTAAATAAAGGACTAGGAACCAGTGAGCCACAACAGTCCTGGAAGTCACTTTGCTTACAAATATGCCGGGTCGATAATAAAACCTTAGCTGTAAGTGAAAAGCTGATTTCCATTAATTTGTAAAGCAGTAAAGCAAAATTGCAAATTTATTGTACAACACTTGCGGTCCCCGTGTCGAAATATTGGTGTTCTGTTGGAGGCATATCTGACGGAAGGAGCGACAGGCGATATTGGCCATACAAAAAGAGGAGCGTAAATAGTCACAGATAAAATAAAAAACTCTGAAAATGTTTACGGAAAGATGTGTGAAGAAAGCCTCTTAAATCTCATTATTTCTCAAAATCTGAATAACAGAACGGAATCTCTGAATAGTCACACCTTACATGCAGGCAATGTATGAACTTAACGTAATAGTAACTCTATGGCGCACGTATACAGTCATTCCAGTGACAGCCGTACTCCGACGGACGGGAGAAAATGACATCCGATTGCATTGTGTTCAATAGAGGTTCAAGGACGAGGCCACATTGGGCTCCGCGTTGTTAACCACTATACATTTTTGAATTTCGATATAGTAGCTTAGATTTCGTTGTCAGTGGGAAGACTGGTTTGATGCACATGAACACACTGGTCTATCTTGTGCCAGTCTATACTGATCTGAATATCTACTGCAACTTACATTCCTCGGAACCTGCTCAATACATCTATGCCTACCTCTGTCTCTGCTGTTTTACTTCCTTCTCTCGCTCGCTCGCTCGCTCGCTCCAAACTGACGATTGTTTAATGGCACAAGACGAGTGTTATCAGCAGATCCCTTCTTTTTCAGTCAGGTTGTACCATTAATTTAGTTTCCGCCTATTCTATTCGGTCATCTCATTTCTTACTTCATCTACCTATCGCATTTACGTCATTCTGTAAGCCCACTTTTCAAAAGCTTCTATTCGTTCTTTGTCTGAAAGATTCATAATCCATCTTACACTTAGAGGACTACACCCCAGATAAATGCTTTCACATAAGACTGTTGCGTATTAGATGTTAAAAAATTCATCTTTATACGGAAATACTTCTACTACCAATCGACATATTATATCCTCTCTACTTCGACCATCATCGGTTACTTTGCTACCTGAAAAACAAAACTGCCTGATACTCTTAGTGTATCATTTCGCAATCTAATTTCCTCAGCATCGCCTCATTTAATTACACACTTAATTACCCTTTTTTCACTTTTCTAGATTGTATTGTATTGTATGTTAACCGGGGACCTAGAAACGACGGAGAGGCTCCGTCCACGCCGCAGCCGCAGTGGTCCACAACCCCACGACGACTACCGCAGTCCACTTCACCCCTCCGCGCCCCACACCGAACCCAGGGTTACTGTACGGTTCGGCCCCCGGTGGAACCCCCCACCACCCCCTCCACGTCTCACACCAGACGAGTGTAACCCCCTATTTTTGCGTGGTAAAGTAACGGTGGTGTACGCGTACGTGGAGAACATGTTCGCGCAGCAATAGCCGACATAGTGTAACTGAGACGGAATAAGGGGAACCAGCCCGCATTCGCCGAGGCAGATGGAAAACCGCCTAAAAACCATCCACAGACTGGTCGGTTCACCGGACCTCGACACACATCCGCCGGGCGGATTCGTGCCGAGGACCAGGCGCTCCTTCCGGCCCGGAAAGCCGTTCGTTAGACCGCACGGCCAACCGGACGGGCCACTTTCCTAGATACTCACGTTCTAACCTCCTTCCGATAAACTATTCCTTCCGTGGAATTTAAAATTTTCCTGGCGAATTAAGTGTTCGAAGAGATACTGGGATCGTAGCCGGTCGTCGTAAACCTCACTCCACGATATTTCAACTGGGCACCTGCCGTATATAGGCGCTGATAGTATTGCGCGGATGCGTCAGTCACGGTGACAGGAGGACCACACCCCCTGGCGACAGCGCCCTCGCTGGTGGAACTGCAAGGATCAGCTGTCTTCGGCGTTGCCGTTCGCCACAGTTACCAAAGTATTCTGGCGTCTTTGTCTTGAGCAAGTCTCGGAGACGACGGGATTCCACGCATATCTAGCTGGTACTCAATGTCGTGGTTGATAAGATTTGCCGTGAACAGTATTTCAGCGGATTCTTTTATAACGGAGTTACGGAAAGATGTTGCTGTGGCCAAAATTGTTTTGTCATGCCCCATTGAACGTCCGTTGGAGATGAAACGTTCAGCAACTGCAGACTTGCTGAGTTGCAGAGGGCGAGTGTAACTCGTATGTTCTGTGCAACGTTCTTCCACTGTGGGTGTTCTTTGCCCTATTTAGGCCATACCACACTCGCAAAGTATTTTGTAAATTCCCGCCTTCCGCAATAACAAATTATCCCTCACTGATCCCAGCACGTCCGATATTTTAGATGGTGGGCGGAAAAAGACTTTCACCTGAAAATCGAAAAGGATTTTTGCTATTTTGAGGGAAAGGTATTTCCAAACGAAGGGAAGAAAAGCTAGGGACTTTGCTGGCGCGTTCTCCTCTTCATCCACTTCTTGGTTCTTGGTTTTAGCTCAGAATGCCCTGTTAATTTGCCGGGTCGAGTATCCATTGTCTCTGAACGCTGTCCTTAAATGTGCAAGTCTTTTAGGTAAATTATCTGCAGCCTACATTGTATGTATGGGTCCTTTGTACAAGGGTTCTAAGCATACGTTTGAGGTTATTGATGGCTACTTGAAGAGATCAAGTACAAATAAGTGTGAGCGGGCTTACGGTAAACAGAATGTCCCAGAGAGCCGTCACTCTTCCGTCTAACCGAAACGTCCAGGAAAGGGAGACAACCACCTTTCTCTAGTTCGATACTAATTTGAATTTTCTCATGAATGAAGTTAAGAGGATGTACAAACTCCGTTAACTTACCTTCTCTGTGGCGCCACACTACAAAAGTATCACCCATGTACCTAAAAAAAAAAAAAAAATTGGTTTAGGAATCTCTGATTCAAGTGCTCGTTCCTCAAAACCCTCCATAAAAATGTTAACGACCAGGGCAGACAAGGGGCTGCCCATGGCGACGCCGTCAGTCTGTTCAAAATATTCTTGGTTAAATGAAAAATATATTTACGAAAGAGCGTGCCGAAATAAAGCAAAGATGTCCGACTGAAATTGTTTACAAATTGGTACCAAGGAATCAGCAAGAGGTACTTTTGCAAAAACAGGTACTGCATCAAAACTCACTAGAAGTTCCGAACTACCTACGTGGAGAGCCCTCAAAAAAGTCTTAAACCAAAGTCTTAAACCAAAGTGTGGTACTTGGGGAGAACAGTTAGGAAGTATGTACGTCTGGAGGTCCCTTCCTTACAACTCACTGCCGAAAACCGACGCTATACCACATCACGCACAAATCTGTATTGAACGAACAGACACGTCAATGACCGGACGGACAGTTCATGATTTTGTGAGGAAAAAAGGGCACGAAGGAGATTTTGACACACATCTCCACTTTCGCAGTCCAACATCGTGACCACATTACCACAGCGCCTTGGCTGTAGAAATTCTCCCGATGTTTCACATTTGACCGTGGATCGTCCACGATTTCTATTTTGCTTCCCCCCCCCCCCCCCCCCCCCCCACACACACACACACACACATACAGTTCAGCACACCTCCTTCCTGTTTAGTTTGTCGTCTCTGCTGAAGCGATGTGATCATCGAATCTTATCGCTGATATCCTTTCAACCTCAATTTTTACTGCGCTGTCGATTCTTCGTTTCCGTCATTGATTCTTCAATGCATGGATAAAAAAGTAGCGTCTTATACGCTTTCCAGACCGAGCGCTTTCAGGAATATGGGAGGGACTTCATGGTGGGAGCTCTACCACCAGCCGCCTCTGGATCGGGCGCAGACTTGTTTGCCGATCGGCGCTGTGTGCAGGCGCGAGTGCGGGCTAGCGCGGCCTAATTACCGCCAGGGGCAGCGCCGCCCACAAGCAGTGACGTCAGCTGGAAGGGTGACGGCCGGGGCGCGGGTCACGTGCCGGCCGCAACCTGCTGTGTCGGCTCCGGTGTTGAGCCGGTATTCCGCGACTCACTTGTAGTGTACAAGTCCATACCAGCGCCCCAACTGCCAACTATTTATCTTACATTACATCTAATACGTAAATCTGATCCAGCGTCTCAGGGGTACATTTTCGGAACTGCATGCTTTTTTACGTCGTTGAGTGTGGAAATTTATATTTTTGTAAAGCTGCTATTTACTCATGTTGAAATTCTGAGAGATCTAGTTACTGCAACCTTACACACCTAAAATGAAATTACGTTATGATTATAGATAACTAAGGACTAAAATGTTTTGACGAGCTGCTATCGAAAGTACATGTTGGGATTCACACAGGTGACAATAAGAGGGAAGCTATTTCACTACAGCGCGATCACAAAGATGCAAAACGGCTTTTACAGTCCTCACTGGTCGTGGCCGGAGCAACTGCTCTGACTAAAGTCTCTATTTTCCTGGCATGTTGGAGATAATAAAAAATTTGCAGTAAACTCAGACTCATGCTATACTTTCACCAATTAAGGTGATACATACTAGTACATATATCGAAAGTAAAATTACTTCAACATTTACGTAAAGCATGTTGTTGTTCTCCTCGTCGTCGTCGTCGTCGTCTTCAGTCTAGAGTCAGGTTTGATGCAGCTCTCCATGCTGCTGTACCCTGTGCAAGCTTCATTTCCGAGTAACTACTGCAACCTACATCCTTCTGAATCTGCTTAGTGTATTCGTCTCTTGGTCTCCCTCCACGAGTTTTAGCTCCCACGCTTCCCTCTAGCATTAAATTCGTGATCCCTTGATGCCTCAGAACGTGTCCGACCAACCGATCCCTTCTTCCAGTCAAGTTTAGCCATAAATTCCTATTCTCCCCAATTATGTTGAGTACCTCCTTATTAATTACGTGATCTACCCATCTAACTTTCAGCATTATTCTGTAGCACCACATTTCGAAAGTTTCTATTCTCTTGTTGTCTAAAGTATTTTTCGTCCATTTTCACTTCCATACTCTACCCTTCGTACAACTACTTTCAGAAAAAACTTCCTGACACTTAAATCTATACTCGGTGTTAACAACTTTTTCTTCTTCAGAAACGCTCTCCTTGCCATTGACAGTGTAAATTTAATATCCTCTCTACTTCGACATCCTCCCCCAATAGCAAAACTCATCTGCTACTTTGTCTCTTTTCCTAATCTATTTTCCTCAGCATTTACTGATTTAATTCAATTACATTCCATCATCCTCGCATTGCTTTTGTTGATGTTCATCTTACATCCTCCTTTCAAGACACTGTCCATTCCGTTCAACTGCTCTTCCAAGTCCTTTGCTGTCTCTGAAAGAATTAGTCATCGGAAAGCCTCAAGGCTTTTATTTCTTCTCCATGGATTTTAATTCCTACTCCAGATTTTTCTTTTGTTTTCTTTACTACTTGCTCAGTATACACATTGAATGATATCTGGGATAGACCACAACCCTGTCTCACTGCTACCCTTTCATACTCCTCGATCCTTATAACTGCCAACTGGTTCCTTTACAAATTGGAAATATCCTTTCGCTCTTGTATTTTACCCCTGCCACATGTAGAATTTGAAAGAGTATTAAACATTGTCAAAACTTCCTCTAAGCCTAGAAATGCTGGAAACGTATATTTTCCTTTCATTAATCTATATTCTAAGATAATTCGTAGGGTCAGTATTGTCTCGTGTGTTCCAACATTTGTACGGAATCCAAACCGATCTTCCGCGAGATCGACTCCTACCAGTTTTTCCATTAGTCTGTAAAGAATTCGTGTTAGCGTTTTGCAGCATGACCTATTAAACTTATTTGGTAATTTTCCTCTTCAACACCTGCTTTCTTCAGAAATGGAATTGTTATATTCTTCATGAAGTCTGATCGTAGAGTTTTGTCATGGCTGACTCTCCCAAGGCTGTCAGTAGTTCTAATGGAATGCTGGCTGCTCCCGAGGCCTTGTTTCGACTTAGGTCTTTCAGTGCTCTGTAGAATTCTTCCCGCGTTATCATATATCTCATTTCATTGTGATCTACACCCTCTTTCATTTCCGTAATATTGCCCTCAAGTACATCGTCCTTGTATAGACCCTCTATACACCTCTTCCACCTTTCTGCTTTCCCTTCTAATAAAGCAAACGAAAACTCTTTCTTGTATTGCTGTTGAGAAAAGCTGTACCTTTAATGAAAGCTTCTTAATACAGAAATGGAATGAAACAAAGCATGAGCGTTCTTACTGAGGCACACAGCATGAAAATGTTTATATGATGTATGTAAAACATATCAATCTATAATTAAACATTTGTAGACGAACTTCATTACGGGACAGCGTATCTGGAGGATCATAGACACTTCCATTGCTGTGCGCCTCAATAAGCACGCTTCTGCTTTCTTTCATTCCATTTCTATAGTAAAAAGCTATCATTAAATGTACAGCTTTTCTCAGCAGCAGTACAAGAAAGAGAATTTTCGTTTGTTTTATTACTGTACCTACAAAAAAATCAATCGCTGAAAAATTTGTAGATTATATCGTGCATTAGCCAAAAGAGTCCTCAAGAGCTTGCGTATTTCTCGTCTGCTGACTATAAGGGAAAACGGTAACAAGCAGAAAACCTGCTCGAAATGCTGCGTTCCGCGGAAGCATGCATACACCTACTGCGCATGGGCAGATCCACTGCAGAATAGAACGGGTCCTATTCCTTCAAAGCGTATAAACAGTCTGCTGAAATCGCAGCTCACCCATTCTGGCCCCAGGTGACAGGCCGTCTACACGTGACGTACCGGCCGTTGTTCGCTGTTTGGCATCTGCCTCCCTCTCCGCAGCAACTGCAACACCTGCAAATACTGACGGGAAAGTTGGAACATCTATTAAATACGGTGTATGTCCGCTGTTGCCACTCAAAACACCTTCGTATGTTGGACAGAGAGAGCCTGTGTCCACTTCGCATAGTTTTATAGAAATTTTATTTGTAAGAGTTATTCTAAAAATAAATAACGTTACCAAAATAAAACTATATAGTTCCAGAGACCTTTTCGAGTATCAAACATCTATAATGTTCATATGCAGACTGAAGTGACGAATGAAAATTTGTATCAATGCCAGTATTCGAACCCGGATCTCCTGCTCACTGGCATAGTGGCTTACCGCAACTGCACGCACTAACCAGACACTCCTCCTTCCTCAATCCAAATGCACATTCACACCTCGGCCTGCTTGGTATTCCCCTTAAACTCGAACAGCATTGCAAAGATTCTCCAAATGTGTTGCAATAGCACTTACGCTTCGAACGAAAGGGTACA